>NC_083813.1:10606238-11986583 GCF_015708825.2 Lethenteron reissneri
TCCAGTTTGAGCACGGGGTCAGCGAGTTACCAACAGCAAACAATATAAAAATAAAACCGACAGGAGTGCAAAAGAGAAAAATAATGGATTTAAATTATTATTAAATTAATTTCTCTAAGTCAGATGTTATCAAGCTGGGGCAAGGCAGCAAAAACAACAACAAAACAGTCCCAGACCACACCAAGATACTGGCTTATCTTGGACGGTCGATCCGTAGGGGCTTGCCAGGTGTTGTAGGCGTGGTACTGCGAGGTGGCCGGACGGCAGGCCCGAGCGTCGCCCCCTCGTTTTGTGCGGCGACTTTTCTCCGAGACGTCCCGTAATTTCTCCGACACGAAGACAAGAAGTCATTCGTAGAATTGGCCAAACGTCAACGCGAGATGCACCCAAAAATGGCCTTGAGGCTCAGCGAGGCTTTTGACGGGATTGCAAATCCAGTGTGCTAACCGTTATAGCACCATGGCGGCATTCACATTTCTCACAGGCAATATTAAATAGCCCGTTACGACTCATGCCGTCACACTCATTCCTCCCAGTCTCACCAAAACGCGTCGGCTCGCAGACACGTTCGAAGTTGCTCTCGCACCAACTTGCACAAACTTAACAGCAGCAAAATTCACGCTGGCAAAATTCGACCTGTCACGAGACCCAAAGCGACTTGCAGAGACTCTCTCATAAACGCCACTCATTGCCCTATAATGCGCACATCTTGATGGTCAAAATCCCAGAGCGCATTTTTATCGTAATTACACATATACAAAAACAATCCTGGCACTCATTTCGCCGGCAAGACACGCAACATTCACAACGTGCGTGTTTTTTTTACATTTTATATTTCGGTGGCGGTACAAGATGAGAGAGAGAGATCGGGGGCACGGGGAGGCGGCGGGGGGGCTTGCGATAATCGTGCCTATTGACGATTCGTCCGATAAGCGAGAACGGGGTCCGCCGCCGCGTAGTAGTGCGGCGCGTGCTCTGGATAGCGATGGGATCTCGTGGTCGGCACTGCCGGCGAGCCGGCCGGCCAAACCGTCGCTCACCGCTGTCAGCGCTCGCCGGGGGATGCTCGGCTTGAAAGGGAGGCCAAGTCCGCCCGTGACCATTAAAAGATCCTTCCACATCCGTCGCGGAGAGAGGCGCCCATTGTGTTGTAATGTCGCGGCCAAATTAACCACCTGCGAAACCAATATATCCCCGCTCCGCTTAAAAAGCGATCTTCGATTGAGTGCTATACTGCGGCAGTGTGCATCCCTGCGAATTCAATACGGTAGTTAGGAAAAGTTAACAAATAATAAATCAATTTCTTGAGGTTGGGGCCGGGAAGGCGGGGAAGGACGGTGGGGGGGGGATGCCACAGAAGCATCAACTGGTTTGTCCTTGAAGAGCTGTCCTTTCGACCTAAGTTTCGAGCCTCAGTGCGGGGGTTTTAAGAACCACGTGCGAATGAACGAGTCGAATAAAAACTTGGCTTATAAATCTTGGGGCTGAGTTGAAATAAAAATCAAAAAATTTTTTGACAAAAATTCTTCACGGGCGAAAAACAAAAATAACCTACACAGTAAGAATTGTCCATTTGCGTTTTCATACTTTGCATGCGAGCTTGGCCATTAATTCATCTTGATATAGATTTCAATGTAGGTTAAGAAAGCGTTATTCGTAAAAAAATATAAAAAAGTTAGTGTTTTTTAAAATATTATTTGAAAGCTCTTCATCTTTTGAACTCCGAGCTTTCATACACATCCAAAGCAGCCGAAGAAGAAGACAAAATATATTCTTTTTCGAATCTTTAGTAGTGATTTTTTGCGCCGAGACATCTCGCGACACTCGGGGGAATACGATTCGGTGTCAACGCGTCCGTACGCCATTCATCCTCCCCTACATTCAAATCCAGAGCTAAAAACTTGACATCAACTCGCAAACTCTACCCAGCTGCCCCCACCACACCAGCCCCCCCCCCACCTGCCCCGCCCCCACCCACCCCCACCACACACCGATTCTCATCCCCCACCACGACGTCGCCTTCCCTTCACTCAAAACTCACGCACTTAACGGTCACGTTGCAATCTCCAGCAGCATCCATCACACGCACCATTCAGCTCTTGGGTACCGGCGTTAAGTACGCGGGCGTGTGCTTGTGTGCATGCGCGAGCGTGTGTGCGTGCGTGCCTCAAATGAGTACCTGGTGCGGTGTGTAAACATCGCCACTGGGGAGACAAAGGTGGCCGGGCGTGGTGCTGGCCACCCACCCTCTCGTGTGCCGTGCCGGCCTTCATAGGTGCTCGCTAACAGCACTTGCCCTTACAGTCTGTTTACAGGCTATACGGGGGATCCTTGTCTGTGTGCGTGCGCATACGTCATCATCATCACAATCCAGGGGCAGAGTAGCCCGTAGTGGGTGTCCACTGAACATCTTGTCATGTGCCCACTTTCCTCTGTCTTGTGCCAATATGCTCAAATAGCGTGCACACATTTTTTTTGGCACCAATCTCTTACGTCGTCATCAAGCCATTTCCTGATAGGTCTTCCTCTCTTTCCAGTTCCTTCCATCTTTCCCGAACAACGCACTTCAGATTTTCCTGTTGCTGTTCATCCGATGTGTGTTAAATAAAATATATCCCAGCAATTCTCAATCCATCAATTAATGATGGCCTTCTCACACCAGGTCAGTCATGGGCATTTTTTCTTTCTCCCGACCGTACTTCACCACCGCTGGTCAGTGCGAGATGGTGAACGGAGGAGCAGCAACAGTTCTGATGTCACTCGCCACTCACGATAGCCGTGGCCAGAAAAAAATCGAACTGGGGTCACCGGGGTTCACGGCGCGACGCGCTAACCGCTGCACCACCGCTTCTCCCGCATACACTACACACTCTATGCACTACCGTACAACTGCACACTCCAAGCCTAAGACGTGTCATTTAGACTCTGTCTTATCGACAGACATGTTCTTCACCTGAGAACGGCTGCTTGCCTTGTGGCCGAAACGTCGTGAGAATTATTTTATTATGTTTTATTTTTATTATTTTATTACTTCCCTTCTACGTGACTTTACCGAAAGAACCAAGAAGATGAACTGCACACACCTCGTTTCACCGAGGTCGGCGGGACACGTTTGCCGCGACAGTCTATTGGGCACGATTCGCGTCTTTGGCGAATGTTTCCCCGTGCCCGTCGAAAAATGTACGCTGCTGCCAAAAGCGTGTTGGAATCTGGGGCAAATCGCCAGTGCGTTTCGTTAAAGATGTGAGACAGCCTCTAACTCAGCGATCTGCCAGTGAATTCTGACCTGACAATGGGGCAGGCCGCGGGCATTCTCAAGGGCCAGTCGGCTACCAGGGTGGGTTAATGGCTGAGCCACTTGCCCTGCTCGTTCAGATTATGTAGATTATTTGGCTGCTATAAACGTGCACGTAATAAGCCCACTACGTTGAGATACTGTACCATTTGTGGCCAGGTCGCTTCTGAAAAATAACCCAATAGCCCAGTGGGGATTTACCTGGTAAAATACAAATAATTTCATTAAAACAATAGTGTTTTTTTGCGATTTGCTTATCTTTCCGATACTTTGCACTCCTATCGTGTTTTCGTACTGTTTGTTGTTGCAACTTCCTGACCCACCCCGACTGGATACGTGTGAAAAAGAGCGTTATAGCTCATCGGGTTCCTCCAGTGTAAATACACATTCAGATTCTGACACAGCGGGGGCACAATCCACATCGGCCTTTCACCGTACGGATCATCCTCATCATCATCAGCCGTTTTATCCATCCACTGCTGGGTGAAGGCCTCCCCGAGCTGGTGGGCCATTTCTCACGATCGCACGATGCAACTGCCCACCGAGCAACAACACGCAAAGCCGTTTTTTGATCGCTCCTCCTTTAGCTGCCACCGCTACGAGTCCCTCCAACACGCCATCCTGTCATCCCTTCGAGCAAAATGTCACCCGCCCAAGCCCAACTTGCTTTTTTAAACGTACGGGGGCGACGACGTTCAACACCCTTGACCAAACGGGGCGAAAACAACCCGCAGCACCGCGCCGATTTGCTGCACTGTCGGGGGACGGGAGGGGATTTTGTAAATTTATTTTTGCAGTTATCTGACGGTCAGAAACAATCTGTGAAGTTGGCCCGAGGTCTATCTAGGTTGTGCGGATCAGCCTCACGCACGGCTCCTTTCGCTCGCTCGCCGATGCGCCCGTCCGCCCGTCCGCCCGCGCGCCACTGGCCGTGCCGTTTAGGAGCGCTCCCAATGGAGTCGGATACCCACGCAGTCCCCCGCGGGGCCACACCGGACATCAGCGCCTCGTTGCGCTCCACCAACGCTGCAGCGCGACACTTCTGCCCGTGCGCTTTTATCACGAAACGCGGATAAATAATTAAGGCATTCTGCGTTGTCGTGCGATGTCTTCTCGAGCCACGGCGGCAGACGGCGAGGTGCGATTTTATAGTTCGCCTCCTCTATTCCTCCAATTCCTCCCACGTGCCCACACGCACACACACACACGCACACACACCCCCACACACACACACCCACACACACACGCACGCACGCCTACACGCACCCACACACACACGCACGCCTACACGCACCCACACACACACGCACGCCTACACGCACACATGCCCGCACAAACGCACACACGCCCGCACACACGCACGTACATCCCCCCCCACCTCCGCCCCCTACCACCCCCAAACCCCCGGCATCCTCCCGAATTTATATTTACCCGCGATGAATATTAATTGTCGCGCTTATTTATTTATTTGCGTTCATTACACAGGAGACAGCTGCACAAGGACAACACCCGGGGCTACGGGGGGGGGGGGGGGGGCAGAACTCATCCCGCGCGCAAGCCACCGCTCGCTCAAGCGCACGTGGTTAAGTCCGCGGCGCGTTCCCACCGCTCCGCCGGCGACCTGGGTCACTCGAGCGTTCTCAAGCCGCGTGACACGGAGCGAACGACGGCGACGTTGATTAGGGAGCCGCTGGTGCCGAGCACTTTTAAATCATCTCGATTGAAAACTCACTTCTTCAGAACTGCTTTTTGCATTTAGTTTGTTGTCCTTCCTCCAGCCCCCCCCCCCCGCCCGCCCCGCACCTTCGATAAGCCGCGGTTGGCTACGTACGACGCGAAAGAAGTTCAACGTGCGTACGTACGAATGCCGATGTCACGGCCACATCGTCGCGGTTCGCGATATTACGCGAGACGCCGTTACCACAGGGGATGAGCTTTACACTGAATGTGAGCAGGTGGCCGCAGCCTTAGAGAGGGGGGGGGGATATATTGGACGTGGTGAACCTGGTGGGGATTTTTTTAGTTTTTAGTTTTTTCCCGGGTCGCTCGCTGGTAGACTGGGAGTAGGTGCCACATGACGAGAAAGCAACCAGAGCAGGTAGCGAAGGTATATCGGACCTGGTGTGCAGGGACGCGTTTCAAAACAAAGCCCTGGTTATAGCCGTTGCCTAGCGTAACCGTGTATGTGCTGCTGTCGTCAATACACGCCAATGGCGTGAGAACGACCGCTCGCTGCTAATGCCACCGCTATCGTAACGACGACGTTGCATCGGCAGTAATTGTCGATCGCGGCAGTCACAATGATAACGCCGCTACCGCGGGGCCTTTTGGCACGTTCACGTGCTTGCCGGTTGTGGCCACAATTTGACCACCGTCAAACAAATTACGGATATCGAGGCTGGGCAGCACAGCGGTTGGCAGCCCGAGGGGTCGCGGTCGCAAGGCTGCCCGAATTCCCACAAAATCCGCTCGGTGGTCGAACTCGGCCCTTCATCCTCCGCCCTGGGGTTGACGATAGAAGAAAAAAAATGGATAAACTCACACGCTCTCCCCACCTAAAGGAGCGCGGAATTTCTGCCACCGACTCCAGAGGCGTGAGAGAGGACACGAGCGGAAGCCCATTCGAGCAAGAGCACTCTGGGCGTTCGAACTCCAAGCCAACGGGCACAATTGCTCGCGAGTTGACCCCGCGGTGACCCTTTGCGAGGAAACGAAAGCCCCCCCCCCTGCCCGTAGGGGTTAGGTCGGCTGTTGGTGCCGTGTCCATCAGTCCACTGCTGGACGTCGGCTTGCCCCCCCCGCTTTGTGCAGGTCCGTGGGGGTTTTATTATTTGACCGCGATGGGTCAGTGCGGGTCGGTCAAGGCGGACGGCACGGTGCGTCGGAGCACAGTGCGGTACAACAATAGATTTGGCCGCACTGCTCATTGCTGAAAACAAACTATACTTTTTTTTTAACCAAGTAAGGCCCACTGGGCTATATAGCACTTTTTCGGAAGCGACCCAGTCACAAATGAATGCCAAATGAAGTCGCTTATCATGTGGAAATTTATAGCAGCCAAATGACCTCCTGCAAACCAGGTGAGCTAGTTAACATCTCACCACCGTGGCGCTCATACCCCGAAAAGCAGCCTACAACACCTGCTTTATAATGCACGCCGCTTGCAGGGCTGACGTTCATCATCGGTGGCGAGTTGTTAACTCCCTCGCCTGGTATACTGGAGGTCGTGGGTTCAATCCCAACCCTAACGCCTGTATATTTGTAGTTTGCTCGTTCTCCCCGTGGTAGCGTCGCTTTTTCTCCGGGTCCTCACGGTATTATTTCCCTCCACATTTAGAATCAAAATGCATTCATAGACTATTTGGCTGCTATAAATTTCCACGCGACGATAAGCCACTCCATTCAGCTATCATCATTATGTGATAGCCAGGACGCTTCTGAAAAATGAGATCGGATAAAGCTCTGTCAAATAAAAAAAAAAGTAAGTAGTTTCATAGTTGAAACCATCCGAACCGTCGCGGATAGCCCACGTCGGTCCTGCTCGGCCTGCCAGGTCAGACGGATCCCTCCTGACGTGGCCACGTGGCACCTTCAGAGTCCCCACGGCGGCCTCCGCTGTGGGCAGCACGGCCGCCACCCTCGGAGTTGAAGAGAGCGAGTGAATTCTAGATTTGAAGCTTTCGTGACTGCAACGATTCATATTCTTAGGTTTTTTCCGGTAAAGTCACGTAGGTAAAACATCAAAATTAATAAAAATAAAATAAAACAAAGATCACAAAGATGCCTCCGAAACGTCGTGATCTTTGTTTAATTTTATTTTTATTAATTTTGATGTTTTACCTACGTGACTTTACCGAAAAAACCTAAGAATAAGAGCGAGGGAACTCTACTTCAGAGTTTTACTCTGCCCCCCCCCCCCGCACCCGCACCCCCGTGCCCTTGGGTGTTTTGTTGGGGGAGACGGGCGTGATAGTAAAAGTTTTGGTGCCAAATCAATAAAGTAATTTGTTACGTTAACCTTGTAATGTGTACGCCGCCCTGATTGGTGTTAATTTATGCAGTCCTTGATATCGCCCAACAGAAATCCCTTTAATTTAGTGCTGCGTGACACACTGGGTCATTTCTTTCGCAGGTATTGATTTTAACATTTTTAATTGCTCCATACTAAATATAAAGTGCCCAATCAATCGATGTGGCAGGAGAAAGGAAGGAAAGATTAGAACTCATAACAGAAAATGAGTAATAACTTCAAAAAGTGTGGACGCTGGAGATTGGGGGGGGGGAATGTCAAAATTACACACGGCAGTGCGAGAGCGCGCGCGCGTTTTTGTTTGCAAGGCGTGCGCGCCACTGCCCAGGCGATTCTCGCGCAGATTGGAACATTTCTGGTAATTAACCCTCAAGTGGCCTCTTTGTGTCGTTTTAATAGAACCCACTGAACCTTTGGCCCGAAAACCAAGCGGACCGCTGGGCCGCTGTGAAAACAGGGCGACTTGTTTCGTGCCCCCCACCCCGTCAGCTCCCCCCTAACCCTCCCTCCCCCCCCGAAATACTGTCCCAGCTCTTTATTAAAAGTTTTAACAAGAAAGAGACAACAGTGAGCTCACACCACCCGAGTGTGAAGTGGGTGGGGGTTGAGAAGACACAAAGTGCGCTCAAGAAGCAGCAGCGGGGGTGGCAGCAGTAGCCGGGGAAGGAAGGAAAGCGAGAAAGAAAGAAGGGTCGGAAGGAACGCAAAGCAAAACGAACAACTCACGGCTAACGCGGCCGCCCCATTGGCAGGTCGACAAGAATTCCGGTATCCAATTAACGAAAAGTGTTGCTCGCTCCTGGCTGCCGCCTCTTGGCTCGCGCTCTCTCCGTCCCTCCCTCTCTCCCGTGCCGGTGTTTGTTGTCGTTGTTGTCGTTGTTGTCGCCGCCGCTGCTACAGAGAAGCTGCACCATATTTGTGAAAATTGTAACGATTCAAAAAATAAATTGCTCTCGCTCATCGTGGAAGCCAACACACGAGCTACGTCGCATTGGAAGCCAGCGGTAACGGGAAAACAACGACGACGATGACAACAAGTGGGTGGCAGAAAAACGAAATACTAAACAATACTCAACAATCTTAATTTTACCAGGTAAGGCCCCCCACCAACTTGAGCTACGCAGCTCTTTTTCAGAAGCGGACCCGGCCATAGATGATAGCTCAACGAAGTGCCTCATCGTCGTGTGGAATTTTATAAGCAGCCAAATACTCTAAGCACACGTTGATTCTAAGTGCCAAGGGAAAACAAAAAACGGAGGACCCAGAGAAAAATGCACGCGACCGCAGGAGAGAACACGCAAACTCCGCATACACAGAAGGTGTCAGGGTTGGGATCGAACCCACGACCTCCTGTATACCAGGCGAGGTAGTTAACATCTCGCCACGGTGACGCCAAAAATAACAACAAGCGACATTGATGTGCCTCACAATTACTTAAACAATTACGAACCAACGCATGCTGAAAACGGGAAATCGCCATCATCGTTATCGTCAGCTTTGGTTCTATCCACTGTTGGATAAAGGCCTCCTCCCCAAAGCCACCCGCCATCCATCGCGATCTAACGATGCTATATAGAGAAATGGCCATGACAACCGTGCCGCGTGCCGTTCGGCGCGACGTCCGACGTTTCGCTCCGCGTGCTGGAAGGCGATTCGAAGAAATAAAACCTCCAGGAGATAAGCGGCGACGGTCGTTTCGGCCATTCATACTAAACTCAGGACTTGCCCTAAATACAAAGATCCCCCGTATAGTCTTAACAAACTGTTGGGGCAAGTGCTGTTGGCGAGCACCTATGAAGGCCAGAGTGGCACACAAGGGCGCAGGGTGGCCAGCACCGCGCCCGGCCGCCTCTGTCTTCCCAGTTGCGACGCTTAAAAAAAATTGCACCAGGTACTCGTTTGAGGCTGACTTGACCTAGGAGAGGCCCAGAACCAATTCAAATAATCGTCGCACACAGACACACACACAGACACAGATTTGGCCAGAAGATGCACATCACTGTGGGTTACATGGGGATTGATCCACTGCTGGATGACAGCCTCCCGTAGCCATGCAACACCACGCATCACTCCTCCACCGCCCGTGGAAAAAATTTTGGTTTAAAAGTTTTCAAATCCGTTATCACATTTGGCGGGGGCGGTATGCAGGTGCTGCAGCGATGCTTAATTTTGTCATCGTCATCATCATCAGCAGCAGCCGCCACTGCGAAATGAAGAGTTTCCCCAAACCTTTCACGATTCTGCCATTCATTAGAAATAGCCACGAAAAAAATGGCAAAAAATTTTTGACAATTCACACGCGATTTTTCCTTAACGTGGCCACGAAGACAAAGATCCCGTGTATAGCCTTAACAGACTGCAGGCGCAAGTGCTGTTTGCGAGTAGCACCTGTGAAGGCCAGAACGGCACACGAGGTGCGGGGGGGCCAGCACCATATTCGGCCGCCTTGATCTCCCTAGTGGCGACATTTACACATCGCATTTGTACGTACTGTATGTTGAACTTCTTTCACACTGCGCGTAGCCCAATCAGAGGCGCGGGGGGAAGGACAATAAACGAAACACAAAAAGCAGCTCTAAAGAAATGAACTTTTCAAACCAAATTTAAAACTGCATTTTGATCCGAGTCGACTTTGCGGAGGTCCAAGGCCGGTTCCGATAATCATCACTGGTCTTGGCCACGGAGCGAGAATGGAACTCGGCGGGGGGGGGGGGGGGGGGCGCTGGGGTTGTCGCGCGTTGGGCAGACCGCTACGTTAGTGCTCCCCCCAGACGCAGCGACACATGCACCCTCGTACGCACGCACGCACACACGCTCGCACGCACGCTCTCACGCACGTACGCACGCACACTCTCACGCGCGCACTCTCTCACGCTCGCTCGCACGCACTCTCTCACGCTCGCTCGCACGCACTCTCTCACGCTCGCTCGCACGCACTCTCTCACGCTCGCTCGCACGCACTCTCTCACACTCGCTCTCACGCTAGATCTCATGCTTGCACGTACGCTCGCTCTCACGCACGCACGCACTCTCTCACGCTCGCTCGCACGCACTCTCTCACGCTCGCACGCACGCTCTCACGCTCGCTCAATTGGAAGGAAACGGAGTGCGAAGGCGGACGGCGGCTTTGGGCCGGGCGCTCGACGGGCGTGCAGGGGTTGCAGGGAGATGGTGCACCAGGCAGGGTGTTCATCCTTTCAAAGGCAGTGGGGGACTCTGCCTGATGTGCAAGTCCCGTCATGATGGTTGTTCAGAATCAGAATCTTGACAACACGAGAAATGTGGTGCATCCGGGCTCTGGAGACCACCTGGAGAAGATCCCAGGCCACGCGTTGACAACGATGGCGAACAAGTGGAGACTCATCTTCTTGGTTCTTTCGGTAAAGTCACGTAGAAGGGAAATAATAAAATAAAAAGAAAACATAATAAAATACAATTCTCACGACGTTTCGGCCACAACGCAAGCAGCTGTCCTCAGGTGAAGAACAGGTCTGTCAGAAAGACGCTAACGAAGGGAAGAGTAGACACTGTCTTTCCGACAGACCTGTTCTTCACCTGCTTTGTAGCCGAAACGTCGTGAGAATTGTATTTTATTATGTTTTATTTTTATTCTTTTATTATTTCCCTTTCTACGTGACTTCACCGACAGAACCAAGAAGATGAATCCCTGCAGTCACGAAAGCTTTAAATCGAAAAAAAAAAAGTGGAGACTCTTTTACTTTTTGAAGCTATTAACATTTACATTTGTTTTCACGTTACAGTGCATTAGCCGTTCTTTTTCCACTAAAACGATCGTCCTATATAATCTTGATATACAAGTGTTAACATTGTTTTGAAGCACCCAGTATTTCGACGAGAGGAATCCGATGAGCCATGAAGCTCTTTGATCACAGACCACGTTCCACCAGGCTGGAGGGCGCGGGGAGTTTCGGTGACGCCGAGTGCCCCGGGGTTTGGGTTTGCGAATGCCGAGCCGCCGATGCTGGTCGTGGACCGGGCATCGAAACTCAAGTCGCCAGGTGGGAAGCACAGCGAGCTAACCAGAGCGCACCACCACCGCTCCGCTCTGCTAAAACATAAATGTGTGAAATTAAAAGGGCGAGAAATGACAAATGCGCTCGCGTTTAAAAACGCGCGTTGGCATTCTCCGCGACAAGTCTGGTCGTGCTCTACGCAGCGAAGAGTGAGGATTAATAAAGGGAAGAGTAGGTATATTTTGTCTAACCTTTACTAAATATAACACGCGCCATTCATCAGGATTCGTGGCAAATAGCAATAGCTCGTACCTCTGGGACAGCACACACACGCACGCCTCCCCCCACCCCGTCACCCTTAACAATTGCGTTAATTGTTGATTTATTCCAATAAATTATTAATTGAACCATTTAAACATAAAACATCCAGAGAGCGGGCTCACCATTCCGAGATCCTTCAGTGCGGCGAGCACTTTCATAGTTTAGTAATGAAGCCGTTGCGTAGTTAATAAGGTTAATAACGGTGTCCTACGGGAGGGGGCACGGTGGGCGGCGACGCGTGGGAAGGGCAATGGTGGCCGGGCGCTGCTGGGAGGGAGATGGAGAAATCCGCTCCTTCGTCTCAAAACGCCACCACCACCGCCGCCGCCGCTGCTGCTGCTTCTACCCCGCCGGTGGAAGAGGGGGGGGGGGGCCCACTAATGGTCAATTCTGGATGGATCTTTTTCTATGCGTGTGTGCATAATTTAGAAGTCTCCATAAATGTCCCGCATGATCAATATTCTGCAGGGGCTGAATTCTGGATTGCTACGCTGCGGAGCTCCTGATCTATAAAGAATAAACGACCTTTGGCGGGAGTTTTTTTCCCTCCCCCCCCCCCCACAAAGGGCCCCCCGTGCCAAAGATGAGCCTTTTGAAACATACTGCTTGTCTTCGCAGTTTTTGCCAATTACCCACAAGTCACCTTGGTCCATCAAACTGAGTCCCCAAGACAAGACAGCAGAAGAGCCCCAATAAGGCTCCCTCGATTTTTTTTGTGCTCCTTTTATTGTTTCATTTTTTTTCTCTTTCTCTCTCTCTCGCGCCCTCTCTCTCTCTCCTCTCTCTCCTCTCTCTCCTTTTTACCCAGCGCTGTCTCGCGAAGGTGAGCAGCTGCTTGTAACTGCGCACACCAGGAAAAACGCGGACATGGTGACCGGTTGTTGTAGTCACAAAGACAGGGGTTTGTTTTTTTGCAAGTTCTAGGATACGCGCGATCGTGTGTATACGTGTGTGTACGTGTGTGTGCGTGTGTGTGCGTGTGTGTACGTGTGTGTGCGTGTGGGGAGCGGTTAGCGCGCTGCGATGCGAACCCGCCAACCCGAGCTCCATTCCCGCTCACGGGCAACACCAGTGACGATTATCTGAACCGGTAGTGGGCCTCAAATAAACTCCTGGTGTGATGAGTGAACATCGCCACCCACCCACTCCTCGTGTGCCGTGCTGACCTTCACAGGTGCTCGCTAACAGCACTTGCTCCTAACAATCTATGAAGGCTATATGAGAGATATTTTTCTGTCTTGTATGCGACATTTACAAATGGGGTTATTTTCCAGCCTGGCTATTCAGAGTTGTGTCACAACTCTGGCAGACCACCTGATGGAGCTAGTTGTAATTACCGGCGAAACGTCGTACTCAGATTGTAAATGTTGTGGGTTTACTCTGCACACTGGTTAGTGCTGTACTAGTGACGAATTGCCATGTTTTGTTCACGTGACAAACCTTACTAAATTGGCTGTGTCGGGTAGTGGCGGGTTTAACGACACATTTATATTTTTATTTAAAGCTTTCGTGACTGCAGGGATGCAGACAAAAAGGCATACGTCTCGTGTACGCGCGTACGTTTGTGCTCCGCGTCTTTCGCAATCATCAGGTGCGTGCAGCACGCAACGACGTCATTGGCATTGTGGGCGGGGAAGCTCGGCAAACGATGAGTGGGTGGACCGTGGCGGTGGTGCTGGTTGTGCCGCGCGGGACTGGGAGATTGGGGGGAGAAAAAAAACTTGCCCGTAATTCATTCCTGCATTGTTTTAAAACGTTGCGTTGACGTTGTTGCCGCGATAACTGCGGTGCGAAGGCCCGGCCGATCGCAGTGTTTGTGCACAAACACTAGTGATCGGCTGTAATTAACGTGAGCGTCATGCAATGGGACAAGGGATTTATGAGCTTTTGAGGCATTGCGAGTTGAAGACTGTGCAGATGCTGTTTCGGCCACAGCAATCTGCTGGTGTGACACTGAAGCCCTAATCTGGGCGCGTGCGTGCCCGACGTAAGTTGGGGAGCGGCTTTGTAGTGCAGCGGTTCTAACCGCTGCGCTACGAACTTGACCGCCCGAGTTCAATTCCCACTCACGTCCAACACCAGCGACGAAATGTCTGAGCCAGTCCTGGGCATCATGCCGAGGCGGCTTGGCTTGGTGCTGGCCACCCACGCCTTCGTGTGCCGTGCCGCCCTTAAGGTGCTGGTGACCAGCACTTGCCTCAATAGTTAATTAACACTATACGGGGGATCTTTGTCTTATCCAACAACCCGAATTCGATTCCGGGCCACGGCTAACATCAGTGGCGACGAATATCCGAACCGGTCCCAGGCCTCCGCTACATCTATTAGGTAAAAAGTGCATCCTAGCAATTGCTTATTCATGCTACTGCTGGCAGAAGGGTCTCCCACAAGACAGGAACTCAAGAGAGTCTCCATAACGGGTGTTTGGCCTACTCTTCCATGCTGGCCAATGTCTTCGAAAAAGTGCCAGTCGCCAAACATTACCCCAACTGCTGTCCGGGCAGACGTGGCGGAGATGTGAAAAGTCGACGCCGGTGTTTCAGGTGGCGTGCCGACGGATCGAATTGAGCCGGCGATTTGTAAGTCAGGCGTGCTAACCATCACACCAAGGCAGTAGGCCTCTCCTATATCAACTCAGCCTTACGCGAGCACGGTCAGTTCCTCCTATGCCGCCGTGTGCATTTCACAACGCCATTTGGATGTAACGCGATGAGTGTATTCGGGAACACATTATTTTTTAAATAACGCGTATGCGGATTGGATAGAACGCGAATGAGCGCGTGGAACTTCGTCGCGCGAGTAGTAATAAAGTGGTCGTACGGCTGCCTCGGCGTAGCATCACACACGGCGGGATGCTGCTGGATGCTTCGAGATGCTACCCACTCGCCTCGGCCTTTGTTGAGCCTGCGTACGCATCTCTCGTGTGATCGCGGACTGTGCTTTACCCTACATTATATATTATTCATAACAACGCGATATTTCCACAATGCGGCGTTATTCAGGAACGCAACTACTGCCGCCGCGTTGTAGGCGAACACGAGACCTGCACCTGGGGCAACGTATAAACAGCGGCGGCGGCGGCAGCAGCAGCAGCAGCAGCGGCGAGACAAACACGGCGTCCATGGCGCTGGTCACAACACCTCTGACCCTCTCTTCGTGCCGGTCCGGCCGTAACAAGTGCTCGCTCAAAAGAGCACTTGCCTCGCAAGCAGCTGAGGGCTATACAACGGCGGTGGGTGGGGGGGCGGCTTTGCCTTAGCGTATGAGAGAGAAGGCGGGCAAGCTTGTGGGAAAGCTGCGGAGCGAAGTGGAAGACCGTCGGATTAAACAGAAAAAAATCCTCGCTCACAATTGCGCGTAACGTTTACGCGACTCCGTTTAATATATACCCCGTAAAGTGTGAGTGCTAGTAAAAAGAGTTTAAAGAATCTCATGTGAAAAGTGCATAATGCTACGTTTTTATACAACGCATTAGCCCCGAACAAAAATGGACGTGACTATATAATCAGGAACAAATATAATTGGTGCTTTAAAATGAAATTCAACGGGGTATCTCTTTTATGTTTTTTTCTCGTACCGCCCCACATATCTGCCAGTAGCGTTCAGCCTCATCGTGTTGACCTTCGCCTCTGCTGAGATTCGATGAGGGGAGAGAGGTAGCACAGTGCCTAGAGGGGAGCAGAGTGACATGAGAGGGGAGAGGTAGGAGAGTGCGTGGAGGGGAGCAGAGTGAGATGAGAGGGGAGAGGCAGGAGAGTGCGTGGAGGGGAGTAGAATTAGATGAGAGGGGATAGGTAGGAGGGTGCATGGAGGGGAGTAAAGTGAGATGAGAGGGGAGAGGTAGGAGAGTGCGTGGAGGGGAGTAGAGTGAGATGAGAGAGGAGAGGTAGGAGAGTGCGTGGAGGGGAGTAGAGTGAGATGAGAGAGGAGAGGCAGGAGAGTGCGTGGAGGGGAGTAGAGTGAGATGAGAGGGGAGAGGCAGGAAAGTGCGTGGAGGAGAGTAGAGTGAGATGAGAGGGGAGAGGCAGGAGAGTGCGTGGAGGGGAGTAGAGTGAGATGAGAGGGGAGAAGTAGGGGAGAGCAGAGTGAGATGAGAGGCAGGAGATTGCGTGGATGGGAGTAGAGTGAGATGAGAAGGGAGAGGCAGGAAAGTGCGTGGAGGGGAGTGGAGAGGTAGGAGAGTGCGTGGAGGGGAGTGGAGTGAGATGAGAGGGATGAGCACACAGATGATCTTGCAGCCGGTGAGAGTACGGTCTCGTGGTCGATTTGGTTCGGAAGCCATGTGAAGGGATCAGAGAACTGGAGCGACGTGGTCCAGTTGACGGGCAAGGGCGGGTGCGACGTCCCAGCTTCGATTGACACGGCCGTCCCAGGCGAGCGGCCCTATCGTGCGTCACAAAACTCCCCACCTGGACCCCCCTGACCCCCCCTCCAACCCCACCCCCCCCCCTTGTTGCAAAACATGCGGCAATGCCCAGCCATCACGGTTCGCATGCTCCAGTCCTTCATTTGAACCCCCCGTGCAATTTATAATCACGGGTACCCATCCCATGAAAACTCAATTTCCCTATACAGGGATATGGTTCACCCCGTATTCCTATACGGGGAAATTGAGTTTTCAGGTCCAAAGGGCGTACGGCCGTTTCAACACAGGCAAAACTTTGTTTTGTCTTTTTGTTTGTGTTTCTCGCTTGTGATGGGACGATGAACGCTCGAGATGTTTAAGGGGCACGGGTTGACCAATAAGGTCTGAATTGGTCTGTCATAAGGGTAGGGTAACGCAACGACGCCGTTGCACGCGTCATCCTGTGCGATAGGCGCTGCAGCATCCGGAACGACGCATCAAAGCAGGTCCGCGACGTCTATAAACGTTTCCCGTCCGGACCTCCGCCGGCGCGTCCGGTCACTTCCTTGAAAACAAAACAGAATGCGTTCAAGGGACGCCCGGCGTGAACAACGCCCGTTGCAAATGAAGCCAGCGCTTGGGAGAGGGAACGAGGAGATATTGATGGGAAGCCTTGAAAAATTAAGTTTAACGCCACCGTTGACGTACGTGTCTGTAAGCGTTGGAGGCACGACCGCCTGCACAATGCGACGACAGCGAGCATCCTTCGCGCGTGACGCGAGATGCTGCCACGATTGGCGCACTGGACTTGCGCAAACCAGAGGTCAACAGTTCAAATCTAACTCCCGTAACGGATGGTGCAAGTTTCTTAAAGCACCCCCCCCACTCCTTACCCTCGTGTAGTAGGGGGTAAAGCGTGGGGTACTGCCACCCGATGCAGAGACGTCCAGCCGGCGTGGCAGTTGGCCAACAAAGATGTCCTCTCCAGGGGCCTTCACCAGAGCTCATCGCTCTGGTGAAGGCCCTTCCGCCAGCAGTTGTGCGATGCGGGCAATTGCAGGGGCTGCGCCCATCTTCACCTTGCACCTCCGATTAGCGCGGTTGGCTACGTACACGAGTGCGAAAGAAGTTCAACGTACACGCATGCACGCACATACACGCGCCTATAAACTCGTACGTGACACAACCACTCGCTTATGTAAGCTTACCGAGCGGGACACGCGTGTGCAGCAGCGATTGCTTTTTCTTAAAAAAATATATATTGAACAAGAGCCTGGTACAAAGCGAGAGCGGTCAGGGTGGGGGGGGGGGGGGTACAGATATACCGTGGACGCAGTGCCGGATTGAGCTAGTGTGGTGTCTGTAGCATATGATGTTATAAAGGGGCCCTAAATAAAAAAAAATAGGTAAATATTAAAACACGAATTTTTCACTTGCATAATAAACTTATTGTATTTTTTCATTTGCTATACAGCCAGATAATACAACAAATCGCTAACCTTAAATACCCAGTTGTTCATAAAAGTTGAAGGCAGTATAGTGCTACAGTAAGAGCAAGTGCAGAATCACTGAACCGTAAATGATAGCTTGAAAGCATTTAATGAAGGGCCCTTGAAAGTGCGGGGCCCTTAGCTACATGTGTAGCTACTTTTGCGACTAGGATCATCCGGCACTGCGTGGACGAAAGCCCGAGTGAGGCCATGTGCTCACGGGAGCAGGAGAAAGGGAAAAGAGTGGCTCTCTGAGCAGCAGCGACCGTGCGTGTCGGTGAGAAATGTACCAAAAATCCGGCACAACCAAACGTTACGTGCAGAGGCGGTGTGTGCTGTACGTACGTATACGTACATTGCACCTGTTTTGCACCCAATGGAGCCGAATGTGCCAATCAGAGGAATGCATGCATGTTGAACTTCTTTCGCGCCATTCGTAGCCAACCGCGCTAATCGGAGGTGCTGGGGAAAGGACAACAACCACTAAGCACAAAAAGCGGTTCCAAAGTTTTCAATCTCGACGATTTAAAAGCGCACAACTCCGGCGGCTTCCTTAACACGGGCAGCAGACGCGTCTTCTCGACAACGAGCACGAGACAGCCGTCATCGCCGTCAATTGCATTTATACAGGTAGGAACAACAGTTCCACACTGCCCACCAGGGATTATTTGTCTGTCTGTCGTGCATAGCCACGCCCCCCATTTGAATTTCATAGAGCGCTTCGGGCGGGCTCAGCACCACGTGACGCGCCGCCCCACGCAGCTTGCGCCGCGTGACACTGATCGCACGAATGCGCTGTCCAACCAAGTTCCTACCTGCCGACTCCGAAGGAATGTGTTTTTTGCACCCATCAGCCAACCAGGGTCAGGGCTGAAAAGATCTATCTGCTCTCGTGCTTGCTGTTCAGTTGTGAAATGAATGTACTCGTGCGTGGTTGCATATCCATACGACATGTCTCAAAGTTCCATAGAAGCTGACGCTCAAGGATCAGCAAGCGTCGTGTTTCGTGAGCCGGTGGAGGCAATTGCACGTCCCTATGGTGGTCGGTGGCAGTTTATTCAGTGGGTAATCTCTGTTGGCTTACTACCAGGTAGTGCACTTCGTAGCTACTTGCTGCACTACCATCTTACCTGCTCTACCCCACCCCCCTCCACACACTCTCCTACCTCTCTCCTCTCATCTCACTACTCCCCACCGTCTCTGCTCCAGCAACCATGGCTTTCCGTTCAAGATCCCGGTCACCCTTCGCTCAGTGGGCGGGATGAAAATCCGGCCACACCACCCCTCCACCGTACGCACATCACGGCCTTAATAGGTGCTCCCCCCCGCCCATCCTCCCCCGTGCACACAGCCTGTGTAGGCGATACGGGAGGAGAACGACGCCTTAGTGCTGCACGCGATGGGGACATTGCTTCAAATGAATTAGACGTCACGTCGGGACACGTTCACGGCGGCGGCGTGTGCAGGGAGAGTAGCGGTGACTTCATCCGCATTCATACGGAGGGTGATTTGCACTCTTGAAAAGGTAAAGTTTGCGAAGACCGGCGATTCGAGGAACCTGCACGAGCGGGTGAGAGGGGGGGGGGTGGTGCACGAACAAAGTCAGGCTGGCAGTCCGCGTGCTAATGCGCATCCAGGCGTGCACCTCAATGGGCTGTGTAACTTTTATTTTCCACCCCAAGCGCTCCACTGCGCTTCTCTCCCTCTCCCCCTCCCCTCTCTGTCCTGTCCCATTCACGCGTCTCTCCGCCCCCGCCCCCCCCCGTTCTCCTGTTTCTTCAGCGCGAAAGAAAAGGGTGGAGATCCTGACCCGTGGCCCGCTCTGTGGCGCGGTTTATAATTAGCGGCCTCTGTTTTCCCTTCACCTGTCAAAGCGCCAAAGGACAAACAAGGGGTTTTAAGCGCGGAGGAAAAAAGGTGGCAGGGTTTGCAAGGTCGCGCGCGCGCTCGCTCGCGCTCATCCGCGTCGCGCCGCGGCGGAGAGCATGCGAGCGTTAAGTACGCACGCATGCTGCCCCCTTTGTTCGCTCGAAAACCAGGAGGGGGGAGGTTTTGGAGGAGCAGTGTGTGTGGAGGGGGGGGGCAGACGTGGTTAAAGGGGAGAGAGCGACTGAGAGAGAGCTAGGGGGAGAGAGAGAGAGAACAGCCCTTTATTTTCTTTGTGGACTTTTCACAGACTATAAAAGATGTATTAAATGCTCTAACAGAAACGAGTAAAAGAGGGTGATTTTTTTCTTACTCTGGCCAGAAGAGTGAAAGAGTTGTTACAGATAGATTTGTGGGGCTTTGTACTTGTGTATAGACCGAAACGTAACCTATAAACCCAGGCGAGTTGAACATTGTTATTTTTTTTGGGAGGGGGGGGAGTGGGGGGGAACGAGGAGGCCAAACAGAAAATAAATCCGTTGATGTTAAAAGATTAATGACATAATTACCGCGTTCAAATTCTAGAGAGAGAAAGAGAGCAGCAACAACAACAAAAATGAACACGACCCCTTTCTCGTGAAGCCACTTTGTAATAAGAGTTGTGAATTGTTCCTGTAAAGGGCACGATCCCTTATGAAGAGACATTGTAATAATTGTTTCGAATCGTTCTTGGTGGGAGGCCACGCACCCAAAAATAATTAATCGTCTGAGTAAACGAAGACAAAGCCAAAGATCCCCCCAAGTAGTCTACACAGGCTGTTGGGGCAAGTGCTGCTAAGAAGAAAATATGAAGGGCGGCATAGTGCATAAGGGTGTGGTGTGGTCAGAATTAAGCCCAGCCACCTTTGTCTCCCCAATGCTGACGATTTTTGTTCTCACATCACCGAGTCGATCTCGGCAAGGCCTGGGAATGGTTCGGATAATCACCACCGACGGTAGCCATGGCCGAGAAGTTGAACTCGGGCCTCCGGGTTCATAGCACACCACACACTTAGTAGGGGTGTATAAGAATGCATCAATTAATATCGCGCTGAAACCCACACCCATCCCATGGCTTCCTGTTCTGCTCAACATAATATGGAGACTTGCAAACGACACAGGAGTTCACAAGTATGTATGTTCAACTTCTTTCGCACTGTACATAGCCAACCGTGCAAATCGGAGGTTAGGGTGAAGGACAACAAACTAAACACACACAAAACTACAACTACAATCTCGATTTAAAGCTTTCGTGACTGCAGGGATTCATCTTCTTGGTTCTTTCGGTAAAGTCACGTAGAAGGGAAGTAATAAAATAATAAAAATAAAACATAATAAAACAATTCTCACACATTATGTTTTATTTTTATTATTTTATTACTTCCCTTCTACGTGACTTTACCGAAAGAACCAAGAAGATACAACTACAATCACCACCACCACGATCAACCAAGATCCCAACAACGTCCTTCGGGGCCACCAATTAAAGTCCCGATACCCCCTTTTCGGGAATGGATGGCGCTGCTGTCACCATACTCTAGAATCTCACCCACATGCAGAGGAACGCCGGGCGACGAACAAAGAGTGGAAACAACGCGCACGACCGGAATAACAAACACCTCCAATCGAGACCCAAACATCATCGCGACTCCTGGCTTTGATATTCCTGCTCCTCCTCGAAGACACCGGAGTTACCATCAACTGCATCAGAACATCAACAGGCCAATGTGCACATCTCCAACTTCAATGTCAAATTAAAGACCCAAAACAGGAGTGCGATTGTGGCCTTGAAACACAAACTATGGCCCATACAGTTAAACCTACATTAAGTCTGCACTCCAACAAGGGAGGAATCACAAAACTACACAAAATTTCCGCTCCTGAAGCACCCTCTCGTCGTGACGAGCAGATCTCGATATTAGCAATTAGCTCCTGAACCACATTGCTGTCACGCAAGAATAATAAAAAATTAACCAGGTAAGGCCCACTGAGCTATATAGCTCTTTGTCAGAAGCTACCTAGCCATCACAAATGATATCTCAACGACGTGGCTTATATCACGCGCAAATGTGTTGCAGCCAAACACTCTGGACGCGTGTTGATTCTAGATATGGGGGGGGGGGGGGAACGAGGTCCAGGATAAAAATCTACGCGACTACGGGGAGAGAGACAGAACATGCAAACTGCAAATATAGTTTCTTCGAGCACCGATACATGCGCCGAATAGCTACGTAAGAATGTATATATATTTTTATTACTTATCTCTCATTTGTTGCGTGTGCGTTGGATTCATGCGACAAACCCCGCGAGCCACTTAAACGCTGCTGCGTTCCACAGTCGTAAAAAAGGAGTGAATTCTGGACTCGACGAAACCACAGCGCCAATTAACAGACCGGTGCGCAGGTGACGAGGGGCGATGAGTGTGGGGTTACCTTCTGCACGTTGCTTGTCGGTCCTTTAGTCAAAGCCAGGCGATAGCCCAGAAGAGGCTAAACCAGTCTCTTGCCTTCAAGGGAGACCTGGAACATTCGTGGAGCAAAAACAAATCTAAATACTCGACAGAATCCACATAAAAAATGTTTTAATGAAAAAAAAAATTCATAAAAAAATGTTTATTAAGTAAAAATCTATGGGACCTTTCTGGCAGTATTATCAGAACATGTTTGTTTACATGTTTTGCCACAAGTATATGTGGTTATTGCACATTTGATGCCTTAGAAATGGTATCTATCTTAACACCTTCCTGTTTTATATCCAGAAAGGTTCAAACCTATTCTTATCTTTTTCCATCATTAAGTAACAAGTTATCATTTGGATACCTTTTAGAACGAGGCACTTTTATTTGTTTTCAACCCTTTGCCAATCCACTGCTGGATGGTCATGTTGAGTTTTTTTTTACCATATTTTACCATGCTGGTCGGTCAGGGTGAGTTGTATAAGATGATGGTGGTGATGCTGGTGTGGTGGGGTGGGGTCCAGGACTGGTAAAGATTTTAATCATCACTGAAATTAGCCAAGGCCAGGAATCGAACTGGTCACAGCATTCTATTTATCAGAACTCCACTTCCCAAAATCATATATACAGTGCAGTAGTATAAAAAGCATTTACGGGAGCAGTGAATCAAATAGCACTGCAGTGTTTAAAAAAAGTACGTGTTAGAATCTAATCCTAAAATATATTATGGCACGCATGTATGCTGAACTTCTTTCGCACCGTACGTAGCCAACCTAGATGATTTAAAAGTGCAGTGGTTTTGTGGCACAAAGTGTGGTCAGTGTGTATTATATTGACCGAGAACATCGAAAGGCAGCATAGTCATACGTTTGATAATTGGACACGCTAAATATCGCTTCATTTCATGCTTTCATGTTGTTGATAACCGAGGGCTCGTTGAATACGTTATTGAACGTTGCCGATCGTTGACGATATACGGCACCTGAATGCGTTTCTGAAACGCATTGCCGACAATTGAACATATAGAGTACAGTACAACACAGCAACCACAGCAATACGTATTACATACACGGGCTCGCATCTCCTATATACGTACCTCAGCTTTGTTGTGTCGGGCTGACGTGAGTTTACATTAGTATTAACGAGAACCCCATTCAGGTCCACCTCTCTACTTTTAATTACAAATGGACCAATTTAGACGGCCCGCCACGTGTCAGCCTGGGCCCCCTTCCTCGCCACGTGGGACTTTTAAATCGTCGACCAATAAGAAGCGAGCAGACGGGCACGTGATTCCCCCCCCCCTCCCGGGGGGTGAGGGCGAGGGGGCCAATCGGCGTGCGTGGGGGTAGTCACGTGGGGTTGTCACAGCTGTGAGAATAGTCCAGTGGACTTGGAGCACGTGGGCTTGCTTATATGCTGCATAAATACACACGCAATGCTGTTTATACATCTCACGTCGTTTTAATCGTTTTTGTCATTCCGTTTAACTCGGTTGGAATTTGTATACGTTCGTGCCGATGTTTATCGGTACGGTCATTATTGTAATTAAATTATTACATCATTTTTCGCAGTTTATCCATACCATGCTCAATTACGGTTTGTGATAATACACGAATCAAACAGTACGTGTATATACTGAACAAATCAAGACGTCACCGAGTCTCGAGTGGGTCCTGCATCGAGTTAAGAGTTATTTGACCTAATCCATGAAACGACATGCGAGTCAAATCACGTGATGCCATAACGACAAATTTCACCTGAAACAAAAAAAAGCAACTATGTACGGAAACACATTCCTGCGGAGGGAGCTGGTAGGAACGTTGGGTTGCTCGGTCAATGGCCTGGGTCAACGGCGGCGTGGTGTATTCCGCAAATATGCCCGACTGTGAGGGCGGGCACAAGCCGGCGTGAGTAGGTTAAACGTTGAGTTTTATAAGTGCACCACGGGGTGACCAGCTCCTCCCCACCCAGCCCCACCCCTCCCACCCCCCACCCGACCCAACCCAACCCCTCCCCACTCAGCCCCTCCCCACCCTCCCCTCTCCACCCAGCCCCACCCCTCCCATTTTTGGATGCACGACGGACGGACACAATAATCCCCTGGTGTAACCAGGAGGTTCCTACCAGTATAATATCTTGATTTGAATGTACGTAATGTGCCCGAAGATGAACATTTTCAATCGGTGCCAATTCCCATTGCATGGATCTGAACCACCGATTTGAACAAAAGGAAATGGTTGGAAGTGGGCGAGGAAGAGGGAAATCATGGGCATTGATGCATCCTGGGAATTACACTGTGAGAAAGAACACGTGGCCTCAGAAGCCTGCACAGAGACTTAACAAGCACACGTGCGCTGGCGTGCGGGTTGCCGAAGGCAGGGCAGTAGAGAACCCGGGAGCATAGAAGTACTGTACAGCCGATGGATGTTGCTGCAATGGGGCCGTCCATAAATGACGTCACGCACCTAGGGGGGGGGGGTCAGACATTTGTGACGGGGGGGGGGAGTTTGAGAGATGTGACGTCACATCAAAATGCGCAACTTAATTAAATATACTTTTTAATAAATGTTTTCTCCTACAACATCAGAGCGCAGCGCCACATTAAAAACGCACTACAATGACAATAGTTTAAAGCGATTTTAAGCATGCTTTATTTTTGGGGGGGGCAGAGCTTTGTGACGTCATATTTGAGGGGGGGGGTTTGACTTTTTGTGACGCCGTGTGACTAGGGGGGAGGGGGGGGTGTTCAAAAATCGTCCAAAATCGCGTGACGTCATTTATGGACGGCCCCATAGCCACCGCTGGCTACCTGCGGTACCCACACGGAGAAGCCGCTCGTCGGAGGGGGACACAATCCAGACTCGGAGATCTGACAAAGCCGCGCACATTCCGAGGTCGCCAATCTCAATCTGTTGTTGAACAACAAGGTCGGGTTATCTCTCACCCCCTCTCTCCCCCCCCCCCCCACTCTTGTTTCCGTATAGCAGCGTTAGGGACGAGGAGAGGGGGGGGGGCCGCCACTAGAGATGAAACGTCGACAGTTCTCAGCGCCGCCGCTCATGCACGCAGCCCGCGGTTGAGCGATGGCAAATTCGCAAAGTTCCCTTTTCAAATATCTTCGCATCTCACCCCCACCATCCCCTCCCCCTGTTGTAACGCGCTGCACTGCGACACCCGGTGACCCGAGTTCGATTCCCGCTCACGGCCAACACCAGTGACGATTATCTGAACCGGTCATGGGACCCCACCCCCCCCCCCCGCTAGGTCGACTCGGCCTCAAGTGAGTAACCGGTGTGGTGTGGAAACATTGCCACTAAGGGAGACAAAGGCGGCCGGGCGTGGCTGCTGGCCACCAACCCTGTCGTGTGCCGTTCTGGCCTTCATAGTTGCTCGTTAACAGCACTTGTAACTTTAAATAAATATAGACAACACGTTCTACTTAATTAAATAGACGTTTCAATAAATGTTTTCTCCTACAACATCAGAGTGCAGCGGCACATTAAATACGCACTACAATGACAATAGTTGAAAGCGATTTGAAGCATGTTTTTTTGTGGGGGGGGGGGCAGAGCTTTGTGACGTCATATTTGAGGGGGGTCTGACTTTTTGTGACGCCGTGTGACGAGGGGGGGGGGGGCAAAAATCGTCTAAAATCGCGTGACGTCATTTATGGACGGCACCTAAGTACCTGGTGCGGTGGCGTTGGCCACCCACCCCCTCGTCTGCCGTGCCGGCCTTCATATCTGTACGCTAACGCCACTTGCCCCAACAGTATGTGCAGGCTATACGGGGGGTCCTTTGTCTTTGTTTAACACATGCTTAGCCACAGGCTTAAAAAGTCAAGCGGCCAGCAACCGCGCTATCAAAGGTTACAACGGCACTTTTAAAATCTTAATTGAAAACTCCTTTTTTTTTGGAACCCTGTTTTTGTGTGTGTGCGTCTTCAGTTTGATGTCCTTCCCCCGCACCTCCGATAAGCACGGTTGGCTTACGTACGGTGCGAACGAAGTTCAACACGCATGGAGTGGTGGTGCTATCGTGTCCTCGCCTAACACTCGCCAGCCGGCTATAAAGCACAAAACAAAATGCCATTCCTTCGCATCCACTCAACAGACCCCACCCCCCCCGCCGCTACGGGTAAAGAAACGAGCGCAAAGGAGGCACAAATCGTGCCGCGTCCGGCCAGCAGCCCAGCGTCAGAGTTAAACATCATCAGAGTGAACTCTCATTAAAAGCGCGTGCGTGTGTGCGCGTGCGCGTGCGTGCGTGTGCGTGCGTGTGTGCGTGTGCGCGCGTGTGTGCGCCTGCGTGTGTGTGTGCGCGTGCGTGTGTGCGTGTGCGCGTGTGTGCGCGTGCGTGCGTGTGCGTGCGTGTGTGCGTGCGTGTGTGCGCCTGCGTGTGTGTGCGCGTGCGTGTGTGTGTGCGTGTGCGCGTGTGTGCGCGTGCGTGCGTGTGCGCAGCGCGCGAGGTCCAACCCCGTTCATCGGCGGCCCTCCTGCAACACAACGAAAGGTCGTCGTCGTTTGAAGGTTATCGTGGCCGGTCCCGTGTCTCCATTACTATCACAGATGGCGACAGGGGGGGTGGTGAGCGGACAAGGGGTGGTGGCGGAGACACCGGGCTCAGAGGCTGTTCACACAGCTGCTGCTGAAAAAATAGCAGCAGAGTGCTCACCCCGTGTTTCTTTTCCACCGCTCAAACGAGCTACGCTGGGACCCGTGCCGAGCTAGCCCAGTACTGCTCAGGGGGCGCTAGTTTTTTTGTTCCCCAACACGTGCCACTGACAGATTTAGATGATGCGAAGACGTCATGTCGATCATTTTCCTCACGTGATACCGACTGCCGTCAGTCACATCAAGGTCCCGGTCCTGGCCATACAATTAGCCAGTGGGAAAAAAACCCTCACCTGTGCCATGAGAGGCCTAGCTCGGCTCGGATGTGCCAGTGGAAATGGAGTATCATCCTGGGGCTTGTTCATTCATTCATTAAATTGAGGGCGGGTGACCATTGGTTTTCCTTACTTACGGAACGAATGGAAAGAGAGCCTTAGCGGAGGTCACGGATATTCTCGAGCAGGTGGAGGAGGAAAGGTGGGGGGGGAAACGAGACACGAAGACAGTGGATGTGTGATGGGAGGAGAGGCAGGGGAGTCGGGAAGCACACGGGGAGAGACAATCCATGCAGCTGAATCCATTGGAACAATGAGAGGTTTTGACGGAGGCAAAAAATACGTTTAGGGGGCCACACAGTTGTCCAATAATAATAACACGAACAATAATTAAGGCTCGCCTTTACCGAGCCAGCTGGAATTTAGAATCCCACTCTTTTCAAGGCCAAACAATATCGCTCCTCGAGTACTAAACCCTGATCAGCGAGGTTAAGGTGCTGGGAGCGACGGATAAGTGCCGATTGTGAGGTCGCTTTCAAGTGGTAGGCGTCACACGGCCGGCTCCAGGCTGCACAAAATAAAGTCGCGAAGTACCGGGTCCCCCACGCCTGCACTCAGCCAAGGACTTAGATCGTTTGTTTATCTATACAGTGTGTGTGTGTGGCGCGGAGGGTTTCTTTTTTTACATATTAATTTTCCCAGTGTTTATGTGCGCGCTGTATGTGTACATTATTCAACGGTGTTATCGTTCAATTTTGTGTAATACTTTTCCACTTTTTTTTGTAAACGCAGCGCCCGCGGCATTCTTTCTTTGCTTTCAACGCGCTCCATCTCACTCTGAAAGCGTTTACGTATTTGGCTCCCCACGTCCGGGGGGGGGGGGGGGTGCACACGATTACTCTCATAAGGAATGGTCCAAGAATGAACCCCAACCTTCAATGTAAATTAGCATTGCTGTTAGGAACTCGCGCTAAATGAAAACCCGGCCAACTTGATCGAAGCTTTGGCCAAAACCTCGGAGACACAATCCAGAGCGGTGCCCACCACCAACAGCTGCCCGTTGGCTTCCGTAGCCGCTGAACATTTCCCACGACAAACGCTCCGCTGGAAGGCATTTCGTGTACGCACAAGCAATCATGGATTTATTTTCTCTCCCCCCCCCCATCCTTTTTTTCAAAACTGTTTTATTTTCATCATCCAAACGCAGCGGCGCTTTGGCTTCCATGTTCGCCCTCCCCCCTGCGAGAACGTGTTTTAGCACGAGGGCCGTTTGTTTCCACCTTTCTCGCGGAAACAAACCACAAAAATTGCCGCCGCATCGAGGCGGCTCGGCTCAACGTCCCGGATTGAAGGACGACGCGCGCGATGCATTCCCGTTCCTGACTCACAGCAGCACCCAGCTGTGGTGACGTCCTGAGCCTCGGCACCCCCAAAGCCACAACCCACTGGCCCACCATCCTCATCCACTGCCCAGCATCCCCCACCCACTGCCCACCATCCCCACCCACTGCCCACCATCTCCCACCCACTGCCCACCATCCTCACCCACTGGCCCACCATCCTCACCCACTGCCCACCATCCCCACCCACTGCCCACCATCCCCCACCCACTGCCCCACCATCCCCCACCCACTGTCCCACCATCCCCCACCCACTGCCCACCATCTCCCACCCACTGCCCCACCATCTCCCACCCACTGCCCCACCATCTCCCACCCACTGCCCACCATCCCCACCCACTGCCCCACCATCCCCCACACCACTGCCCACCATCTCCCACCCACTGCCCCACCATCTCCCACCCACTGCCCACCATCTCCCACCCACTGCCCACCATTCCCCCACCCACTGCCCACCATCCCCCACCCACTGCCCACCATCTCCCACCCACTGCCCCACCATCCCCCACCCACTGCCCACCATCCCCACCCACTGGCCCCACCATCCCCCACCCACTGCCCCCATCTCCACCCACTGCCCCACCATTCCCCACCACCTGCCCACCATCCCCCACCCACTGCCCCACCATCCCCACCCACTGCCCACCATCTCCCCCCACTGCCCCACCATCTCCCACCCACTGCCCCACCATCTCCCACCACTGCCCACCATCCCCCACCCACTGCCCACCATCCCCACCCACTGCCCACCATCTCACCCCCACTGCCCCACCATCCCCACCCACTGCCCCACCATCCCCACCCACTGCCCACCATCCCCCACCCACTGCCCACCATCTCCCACCCACTGCCCCACCATCCCCCACCCACTGCCCACCATCCCCCACCCACTGCCCCACCATCCCCCACCCACTGCCCACCATCTCCCACCCACTGCCCCACCATCTCCCACCCACTGCCCCACCATCTCCCACCCACTGCCCACCATCCCCCACCCACTGCCCCACCATCCCCACCCACTGCCCACCATCTCCCACCCACTGCCCACCATCCCCCACCCACTGCCCACCACCGCCCTACCCTGCGCCATCCCTCCGGAGTGACAGGCGACCCGTTCCACCTCGCAGCCGACCCAGCGGGGTGTGCCCTGTGGGCCTGGCACTTGTCAATGAATTCTCAGGTTGCCCTCTCTCCTTTCGTGGCACCCGGAGGCACCTAGTGGGGAGCGGTAGTGTAGCGGTTAGCGCTACGGCCAAAATCATTGACGATTATCTGAACCGGTCCTGGGCCTCCCCTCGGTCGATTCAGCCTCAAATGAGTACCTGGTGGGGTTTGTGAACATCGCCACTGGGGAGACAAAGGCGGGCGGGCGTGGTGCTGGCCACCCACCCCCTCGTGAGCCGTTATGGCCTTCATAGGTGCTCGCTAACAGCACTTGCCCCAACAGTCTGTTAAGGCTATACGGGGGATCTTTGTATAAGTAGGGGGCACAGGTGGTGCATCAGCCAGTCATCTCCGTCAGTCCACCCATGGCACCTGCTGGGTCTGCCCCGTGACCTCCTGCCAGCGGGCGTTCGACACTTCACATGGCCTCAACGTGCACGTAGCCTGGTTCGCTACTAAGTGACGTCACCGCCACTTAGTAGCGAATGACGGTTGTTGTTGTCTGTCTAAAGAACAAAAAAGCAGTTTTCCTTTGTTTTGCGTACGAGCAGATAGATTTATTCAGCGCTGACCCTGGTTGGCTGATGTGTGCGTTCCACGCGAAAGGTGAAAATAAATACAATAGACGGCGATGACGGCTGTCACGTGCTCGTGGTCGAGAAGACGCGTCTCCTGCCCGTATTAAGGAAGCCACCTGAACTATGCGCTTTTAAATCGTCGAGATCGAAAACTCTTTTCTTTATAACCCCTCTTTGTGTTGTATTGTTGTCCTTACCCCAGCACTTCCGATTAGCGCGCTTGGGCTTTCGTACGGTGCGAAAGAAGTTCAACACACATACACTACACTATACACTACAATACACGCCACACTACACACACTACGCTATACACTCGTATACGCGACACCACTATACTCGATTTAAAAAAATGTTTAAAACGGATTTTGTGTTTAGTTTGTTGTCCTTCCCCACACCTCCGGTTGGGCTACGTATGGTGCAAAATAAGTTCAACCCACATACATATTAGTGCGACCCCCCGATTCACACACGATCCACTCCGTCCCATTGCACTCCCACCACAACCCCCTCCCCTTCCCCCTCACCCCTCCCCTCTCCTTGCTCCCCCTCCGCTCCCCCCTCCCCCCTCACCCCCTCCCCTGTTCCCCCTCCCCTCCCTCCCCCTCCTCCCCCCGCTCCCCCCTCACCCCTCCCCTCCCCCCGCTCCCCCTCACCCCCTCCCCTCTCCCCCTCCCCTCCCCCCGCTCCCCCTCCCCCCGCTCTCTCCTCACCCCTCTCCCCCTCCCCTCTCCCCCTCCCTTCTCCCCCTCCCCTTCCCCCTCTCCCCCTCCCCTCTCCCCTCTCCCCCTCCCCCTCCCCGCTCCCCCTCCCCCTCCCCTCTCCCCCTCCCCTCTCCCCCTCCCCTCTTCCCTCTCCCCCTCCCCGCTCCCCCTCCCCTCTCCCCTCTCCCCCCTCCCTTCTCCCCCTCCCCTTCCCCCTCTCCCCCTCCCCTCTCCCCTCTCCCCCTCCCCCTCCCCGCTCCCCCTCCCCCTCCCCCTCCCCCTCCCCTCTCCCCCTCCCTTCTCCCCCTCCCCTCTCCCCCTCCCCTCTCCCCTCTCCCCCTCCCCGCTCCCCCTCCCCTCTCCCCCTCCCTTCTCCCCCCTCCCCTTCCCCCTCTCCCCTCTCCCCTCTCCCCTCTCCCCCCCCCCCTGGGGCTCGGGTCAACGACTGCTATCTGGGTGGTTTGCACATCACACACCGGGTGCCCAATTAGACGTGGGAGACATCTACGCGACGTTAAGGAATTGCTGTTGCTGTTAATCCAGTTCTCATTCACTGCGTCTGCAAGGTATTTAAACTGTAAAACAATAACAATAATTTATCGATACTACTCTTTGGTTCTTTCGGTAAAGTCACGGAGGTAGAAATAAAATAAAACAAAATTGATCGCATTGCCACTCTAATGCAGGGTAAAGGCTTCATCACGTTGTGCCGGTCACGGCGTTAGCTTAACTATACTTCACCGCGCTGATCTCTGCAGATTGAACACAAAAATGCTTCTTAGCTCAGTGGTCTAAGGTTGGTTAAAGTGGGGGGGGGGGGGGGGGGTGGGGGGGGGCTAAGGATCAGTGAATTGATCAACTGCTCGCTGATAGCAGTCGCAAGCCACAACATTCAACTCGAGTCCACCGGTTTCTTCACAGCGCACTCTGCACCACTTTGCTCGTCAGCACTGCGTCACACTGCCCGGTGGACAGGGGCCGTTGGGGGATTCCCCGACCTGCCGCGCCAGGAGATAGCACCGGCGACCTCTTGACTGCGAGTCCAGCTGGATAGCCATTGCACAATGGCTAGCATACGGCTTTTGCTGGTAACTTTTCAAAGTAAAGTAAAACACAGTAGCTACATGAAATGTAATTTTTTTGGCCAACCCATGCCTGCATATAAGTCTCGTCCCCCGCATCTTCCACCCCCACCCGACTCCCTGCGGTAGATAAAGGCACAGTGGATGCAGGTAGCAACACAACGTGATCATGGCAGGCTGGCCCTCAACAATGTTTTCCGGCTTGCGAAAAAAAAAACCCCATGCCCTCAAGCTCGATGTTCTTGCAATGGAAAGTCTTGACCCGAGGTGTGCTTTAAAAGTATCGGCATCGTGCAAGACATCTATCTGGTCTGTGCACCGTGTCCAAAAAACACGCTCCAGATACAAAACATACGGGCAGGCGTTGCACAAATACGGCATGTTCTGGCGTCCTGACCTGTCGTCTTGGGTCAACGTGAATCTCGAGATCATATCCATCCGAGTGTTAGGTTACTGCAGTGGCATACGGGACGTTCCTGTATTGTATTATGCGCTCACGCGCGCTATTTTTACACCACGCGTGTTCCTGCGCCATCCAGTTAGCGCAGCTTTGGACAAAAAAAAATTCCAACCCACCCGCCAACCCCCCCCAATCTGCTCTGATCCATTCAACCGTACAGCCCATTGTTGTGAAACGGTCTTGGCGATGCTGATGAGACCCCGAAGGTTGAAAGCGGTCCAGAGTTTGCCCGCTCGAGAACATTTGTTACGACGGAATGCAACACGCGGTTGGCATTTTTTTTTGGTAAAGTGGCCCCAAATGTGCGGCGTGTGTTTTGACTCTGGACAATATATCGCGTAGTTTTAAAGCAATCGCACCCACTCGATTTAACAGGCTGCTGTTACCCTACATGAGCCATATATACCTCTTTGAGCCGATATTTAAAAAATAAAAGATTTGGCTCTAGATTAGAAATGTGTAACACAGCGTTGTCATTACAGTGAACATTCACCATTCATTCATTCGGCACTGTGTGCGATCCGGTACACAATCGCTGGAACCTGTTTGATAAAATTCATTCAAATAATTTGTCCTCATCAGACGAAACTGCCGCGGGAAAACGCTTAGCGCAAAATATAATTACCGAATAACTCCCAGCAACCCTCCTTCTTGCACAAGGTGCACACACGCAATGTTTTCCCTTAGCTGGGAGCCTCACACACACACACACTGACATAAGCTGATTTTTTTTTTTAATTGTCGCTAAATTAACGTGAGTCTTGTGGGCCTCTTTCGTCGTAAATCGCTGCACGGCACTGCTACACGGGTGGATGCTCCGGCGGTTTGTCCCGTGAGGTTTTTTTTATTCCCCCCCCCACTCACAATTGCCTCCCTGGGTTTATCCGGCCCCCCAGCTCCCCCCCCCACCCCCAGCGAACCGCGGCTACCTGGACCACGCGCCACAAGGCTCCGTAGTTAAATTAGACATCCACGCGTATATCTGCGGAATATATGAATATACGCGTGGGGAGGGGGGGGGGTAACGCCTTGATATACGGGACAGCCTCTCAAACGCCGGTCCTTGCACTTTTCCCCGCCCCATCACCAAGGTTCTCGCACACCATCCCAAGGTGCAGATGTTCCACGGTCACCGTGGTTTTATTTTAGCGTTGCCTTCCCAGGCCCTTTGCGATCGTTATCATTGTCCATGACGCAGGGTTGTTTTTTTTTGTTTCGATCGCGTAAATATATAAACGCGTCGTTAAAAACCCGCCACCACCCGACGCAGCCAATCGGTAAAGGTTTGTCACGTGATCAGTGCGTGCCGGTCACGATCTGTCCACCGCTACATGAAGGCATCCCCAGGCCACTGCAATCTGTCACGGTCTTGTGCGACGTAACGACCCCGCGGTGCGCACCTGCGTACACACGAGACGCGTTCGATCGCGTCCCGTCTCAACGGCGGGGTTGTCCACCCTCTCGGGTGAGCCGTCGCCTTTGGCCCGGCCACTCCATCATTGGTCTCGACCGCCCGCCATCGTCATCCTCTCGAGCAGCGTGCGTGCCTCCGCGCCACGGCCCACTTAATTTCACCAACGGTCAATAGAGTGTCTCCAACTTGCATTTGCTCCTCTGATCCACGTGTTCCTTCCTCCCCACCCCCCCACCCACTCCCCCACGCGTCCACCTCTCCGTCCTTCTCTGCTCACTGTTGACCTTTGGTTCGATTTTCTCCGCCGGCGTCTGAGTTTATGATGCACGCCATCGGGTGTAATACCCACCGATTAAAGCACGTTATTCGAGACGCGTAATCGTTTCACCCCTGTCAAGCGATTCGATGCATTGTGACAATTCAGGGTGGCCGTTTAATGCAAGCACTGATTCTTCTTGTGCTCATAATCTCAGTTGCACTGTTTCTCAGTTCGTATCCATCTCGTTGGTACGGTTGCCTATAACAAATCGGACAAAATGTGACATCGGCAACCATTTGCGCAATAACTTGCATTGATTCTGAATATTAAATTGTCACATACACTACCCAATCCGATGTATTTGACATGAGTGTAAAAATCGATTGTAGTCGATGAATTGATTTTTGTCTTTTCATGGCAAACCTCTAATTTTCCCCAGCATGCAGACTTCCTTTATTTACTATAATTAAACTCAACTATTTTTTTTATTTTACCAGGTAAGGCCCACAGAGCTATGTAGCTCTGTTTCAGATGCGACCTGGCCATCACAAGTGATATCTCAACGAAGTGGCTCATCACGTGAGAATGAATAGAAGCCAAATACTCGGAACGCGTGTTTTCTAAATGTGGAGGGAAAAACCGGAGGACCCGTCGAAAAATCCACGCAAGCACGTGGAGAGAGACACACGCCAACTCCAAATACACAGCAGGGGTCAGGGGTCGGGATCGAACCCATGGCATTCCTGTATACCTGGCAAGGGAGTTAAGCTCTCAACACCGTGGTGCGCCATCAACACCATCCTACAACACACAGTTGCAATGCCAGGCAGCTCCCAGTGTGGATTGATTACTGGAGTTCATCCCGGTTTGCAGAAAACATGAACGTGTGCGTGCTTGCACTCAAACACAAAGATCCCACCCATGTAGCCTTTAACGGACTGTTGGGGCAAGTGCTGTTAGCGAGTGACACCTATGAAGGACGGTGTGGCACACGAAGGGATGGCTGGCCAACACCGTGCCCGGCCGCCGTTGTTTCCGCCGTGGTGGAGTTTACACACCGCGCCAGGTACGAATTCAGGCCGACCCAACCTAGGGGCATCTCGGGACCATTTCGAATATTTTGCCACTACTCTTGTTCCGCAACACTACCGCACGAGCGCGCACAACGGAGATGCACGCAGCATAGGATCAAGCGGCAAATATAGGATTTCTTCCCCCACCGCTAAATCTCTACTTTTCAGCCGGGCGGCCTTTCCGCGGGACCTTGTGTGTGCGCTTGCTGAAGCTGCAACAACTCAACTTATTATACATGTATACGTGCATGTGCCGGTGAGCTTCTGCACTTTCTCGATCCTCCCCTGGGATATACATATATGCAGGCACGACCTTTGCTTTAATTTTACGGTCGTGTAACATGCACGATGTATACGCGATGTAAAGAGACGGGAAGGCACGAGGGCGCGCTGGGATGAGCCCCGAGGTGCGCCGGCCACCTCTTAAGTACGCACGAAATGTAGAGCGCAGAAGATGCGAAGCGGGCGTGCAAGCGAGGAAGGGAGGCTACAACGCAAACTACACAGGCCGACGGCAAACAGAAATTAGAGCAGACAACCGCACAGGGTCCTCAGACGCCGTCAATCGCGCGACCTTGCTCGGAATGTCTATCGATACGCTTTCTTCTCTTCCCCGTTCCATCCATCCACCCCGCTCACCCACACACACACACACCGCCCCGGAATATACCCCCCCCACCACCACCACCATCACTGCCGCCAACCCCCCCCTACCGCCCCCCCCCCTCCCCCAACCCGGCTGTGCGGAGGATGCGCAGAGGAAGCCGCTTTAAAATTTAAATAGGGACGGGGCGTACTGATACGATCAAGGTGAACGGGAGCAGGGGAGCTGATAGATTGCACCCGAGGGGCTTTGCAAACCCATAAGGGCGAGATGAAGGTCGATAGACGCCGCGGTGCAGCGAGCGCGGCCCAACGTGCGGAATTCATTACCTCGCTCCCCTGCGAGCGGCCCCCGCTCTGCCACTCGCAACGAGTCGCGCCAAAAAGGAGTTTGACGGGACGGCGACAAATCTCTCCGCTCGCTTGCTTCGTCGCGAAGCCCGCTCCGCTCTGCTCCGCTCCGCCCGATCGCTCGCTCGCTCGCTCGCTCCTCGGCATCGGTTGTCGCGCTCCGACGACGTCCAGCGGTGGTGCCGTGATGGCGATGTCGTTCGGGAGGCGACAGCGAGAAGCGGAGGGTGGGGGTCCGGGTGGACGGGAAGGGTTTGTCGTCCGGGAGGCGTCGGAGGAGAAAGGGGAGGACGCGACGCCAAACGGCGTCGTCGTCTCTGCGACACGAGGAGACGGGAGCGAGGCCGCCGATTGCGGTCCAAGGAACCCGGCAGCATCCGCGGAGGCTGGAAGAGAACGAACAATGGGAAGAGCGATGCGCAGTCGGAATTTGTTGAAAAAGAGCTTCATAGCTCATCGGATTTATCCCGGATAAATAAAACAATTCCGATTCTGGTCGTGAAATCCGATGGCAACGCTTCCTTCCGGACGGCGTCTCTTTTTTTCTTTCTTTCTGTCTGGTTTGTTTTAAACGCGTGGATCTAAATTGCGTTAATGTTTCCCATCTGATTTAAGCGGTTATTGCGCTGACTGATGGGTGTTAGTTTTTGAGCTAAATGAAAAAAAAGGGGGGGGGGGAAAGAAAAGATTAATTGCCCGTATCTCATCGTGCCGCTGCTTATGCGCTGTTATTCCTAATGGTTGGCATCTGTTGCAGTCACGGGTGATTGATGCCAGCCCGTGTCTGCACCCGACACGGGCTGAGCCACACCTTGCCACCCCTCGCTGCAGGACACCTTCCTGATCAGTAATTATACGTATAGAAGTACATCGCACGGGCATATCTCCTCCCACGTGGCTGACAGGCTCTCTCACTGCGGGAGCGTCTTCATTTGCTCTCCTTCGCTTGCAGTCACCCGTCCTCTCGGCACCATAGTTGTATTATTTGGGCGAACGCTTTTCGCGAGCGACTTTCCAAGCAAAGCACCAGATGCACGAGAGAAGAAAACATATTGACGCCGAATGAGCGTCACAATCTTCCTCCCCTTTCATATGTCACCCCCATTTGTGCGGCGTTTACAGATGTGGCCACATTCGGACCCTTTATAAGCCCACGTTCCGTTGCAGTGCGCATGTAAAACAAGTCGCCTGGCAGTCGGTTTCTTGCCTTTTTGCAACGAAACAAAAGTGCCACTTGATAGTGAAATGTGTAAGGGTCATGCACAATGTAAAACGACTGGGCACTGGAGATATGCCACACTTAACGGTTGATTTAATAAGGAATTCAGTGCAATACCAACACATTCAGTGTTGCACTGCATGTACACATTGTTGTCTGTTTGATAGTCACCTTTTAAAGTCTACAAACAAATGAAATAAATTAGCATTTTACATCAACTCTTATTGTTCAATGGCTTCCTAATCTCAACAAATCACTTTTGAATAAGGACAAAATCATATGTTCACCATCACCTCCATCAATTAAAAGTTATCCACACTTCACATACCATCAGTGCATTCAACATTATCACGTGAACCAAACACCCACAAATCTAGAAACACAACAACAACGCACAAACAGACAAACAAGTGCAATATATCAAAATCAATTATATCAGAAATCTGCCCATTTCATCTTACGGACGTGCAACAGCCATTAATCCACATCTAAAATAAAAACAACAAAAAAAGCCCGGTGAATCGAGCTTCAGTGGGCTCGCGAGAACAGCCGACGGACTCTCCACCGTGGACCTTGGAGGGCTCATTTCTCCGAGCGGCCACAGCGCTCGCAGATGGCGTGCTCATTAATTCATGGTGTGGGGCTCCAGGAGCTTAGATGAATGTGGACGGCGAAGGTGGCGGGGCTGGTGGACGTGAGGAAATTGCCCCCGCGCACACCTCTCTCTCTCGTGAGCGAGTGCGAGCGCGCGTTCACTGCGGCGGGATGGACACGTTCTGTCCTGCAACCCATCCACGATCGTCTACACGTCGACCGAAAAGCAAAAATAAAATACAAATATCTCGTCGTCTCTAACACTCTGCAAGGAGTTGACGCGTCTGGGAGAGAACCCGTTGCTCTGCAAAGGGAATATAAGAGGCTGCTGTCGCTTTTATACTCTTCTCACTAATCCTATACTCAAAGCCAACCCTAAAAACTCCGATTAGCACGGATGGCTACGTAACGGTGCGAAAGAAGTTCAACACACGTAAAAAGTAATCTGCTTTTATACGTGCTAAAATGGAAAGATGATATGTATTGTGAGATATATATTTATATGCTCTAGGTTTTAAAGAATATTCTTCTATATTTGTTACACCCAACTCTTCAGTATTGCTTATTTATTAATTGTCTTCGGAACTTCATCTTCTTATGCCATTTCAACGCTAATCAATGTTTATTTGTTACACGGTAAATCCCGTGTAGCCAGTTACCCAGATAGTTTCGGTGGCAACAGCCCCGAAGCAGCAACTAACAACAGAGTTACTCCATAATAGAGGTTTTTTTTTTTGGTTAGATGGCATTAAAATAAATGTGTCGTCTAATGAGGCTGGTTGTAATTGCCGGTGAAACGTCGTACTCGAATGGTAAATGTTGTGGGTTTACTCTCCAAAACACCGGTGTGCTGAACAAGTAACTAATTGGCAATGTTTTGTTTACGTGACAAACTTTTACTAATTGACTGTGTCGGGTGGTGCCAGGTTTAAAGATACATTTATATTCACGCGATATAACCCAAAACACGTCTTATGGATAATACTGGTCACGAAAGTCTCCTACTACGTGTTAAACAGAGTTACTGATGGGGTGGACAGGAGCCCAGCAAGCAGCCAGCCAGGAAACTCGAGGCATCGATTTTTTTTAAATCGTAGTACGATTCTAAAACTACTACTCTGCGTGGGGTTTTTGCTGTTGTTGATGTGCAGCATCTTGGGTCGTACCGCGCGCTGCTCAACACGACGTCCGACGTTTCGCCCCGCGTGCTGCGTAGCTACGTCAGGAGTTGAAGCGAAACGTCGGACATCGTACTGTAGGAACACTTGGCGCGAATTCGAACACTCTTTATAAATGGATGGGAAACTTACCCGACGGAACGGTGTGTGTGTGTGTGTGTCTGTCGGCTGAAAACGAACGTAAATGTAATGCAACACAAAGGTGATTTCTATACAGCAAAAGGTGTGACTGTGATCCATTGGCTTAGTCCTCCTGATCTACTGGGTCAAAATCGTGGCCCCTTTCGATCCGTGTTAAGGAAACAAAGAGATTTACAATGTCTCATTGTCCTGCTGCTGGTGTCAAAAATAGCGTGGCCACAATTTTGCCCCTTTTGATGAGATGGCGATTAAAAGCGCAAGGCGGCGCATGCCTTAATACACGCGGGTGCGGTGACGTCACGTGACACGCAGGGCATGATGGGACTAAAAATCACCTGGCGCGTGAATTGTCACTATTGTTTAGTTCTCCTGTTGCTGTGCGGTGGGGCCTACCCAATCAGTCGTTTCATTGCCGCGAACTTATCGGCCGATAAAAAATGCATGCATATAATATATATTTCATTTTACCAGGCAAGGCCCACCGAGCTATGTAGCTCTTTTTCAGAAGCTACCTGGCCATAAATGACGGCTCAACGAAGTGGCACATCACGTGGAAATGTATAGCAGACAAATACTCTAAACGCACGAGGGCCTGGAACAAAAATCCACGTAACCACGGAGAAAGATGCAAAACTCCAAATATACAGGTATCGTCAGGGTCGGGATCGAATCCACGACCTCCTGTATACCAGGCGAGGGAGTTAACATCTCGCCACTGTGGCGTCTATCTGCGTGAGTTTGCAGAATCCTTACATGTACTGTGGACATATATCTACGTGTGTGAGATGTACACTAATGGGGAGGAGGCTGCAATGTTAAATAAATTCAATCGAAACTTCTCGGCGCGGAGAAGCCTGATGAGAAATGGATCAAGTATTCAGTTTAAAGTCGGATAGATTTATGATAATGCTGGAGCAAACCCGGGCGAGCTGACCTTCGGCATAAAGCCACGAGCATTACGCTCGCCGATCGCTAGTGTGGCCCAGGGAATTAAGGACAAGCTGATGTTTCCCCCACTCCGATTCACGTGAAATATTTTAACCGAGAAGAATCCCTACGCACACTCGCAGAGATGGCATTGGGGGTCATTTTCGAATGGGATCAAACTTTTTTAAAAATTTCTCCCAAAAAAATCTGAAATCTCCAAAAATGTACCGCTGTGTATATGTCGTCTGAAATTCCCCGCCACCAAAAAAAGCATGTTTTGGTACCGCAGTCTATTAAAAGTAACCACCATTTATGATATTCACGCTTCAGGTGGTTATTTCTTTTTCCGTCGGCTGCGAAGTTGATGTTCAGCGCGCTACCAAAAAAGAAAATGCTCGCTGTATTTTTGCGTTAATGTGGAGCTTGGACAGTGACAAATGCATTTACAGCGTGCAGTTTAGATTCCGGGAAGTAATCCGCTGATTTAACCAACTTGGGTGGCTTGTTAATAGACTAAAAGGACAAGTGAAAAAACATAATAAGAGAGGAAATATATTACATTATTATTGCACGCGTGTGTGTGTAATCGAGCGTGCAAATTGAGTTTTCGCAGAGTTAAGAAAACAGAAGAGGTGTTTTACAAACTCGTGCCAGCGCGGTGCTCTATTACCTGTTACGACTCAGATCAAAAAAGCATGGACAAATGGCAAATAATGTGAAACAAACGCTGAAGGGTGCACAGAGAATGTAAAACTGCACGCTTGCAATTGCACTGTGGGACAGAGAGAGAGGAACACGCGGATCAGAGAGCATACGCAAGTTCGAATGTCCGCATCATACTGACTGTTGGAAGAATCGAGTGGCCTTGGGTAGGACAGCGGCTCAAATACTTTATTATTTATTTACTTTACGAGGCAAGGCCCCACTGTGGCTACGTAGCTCTTTTTCAAAAGAGACCTGGCTATCACAAATGATGTAGCTCAAGCGAAGTGGCTTAGCACGACCTGGCAATTTGTATCAGCCGAATACTCTGAACGCACGTCAATTCTAAATGCTGGAGGGGAAAAAAACCGGACGACCCCCGGAGAAAAATCCACGCGATCACGGGGAGAGAGAGATACGCAAAGCCAAATGTACAACAGGCGTCTGGGTCGGGATCGAACTGACGACCACCTGTGTACCATTCATAATCAACGTTTTTTGGGTTTAGATCGCGTTATTTATAAATGTGTCGTAACCCTCCACCACCCAACACGGCCAATCAGTAAAAAAAGTGTCACGTTGACAAGAGACAAATAGTTGCCTGCTTTAGCCCACCCGGTGTGTTGAAGCGTGAAACCACAACATTTACAATTTTTGAGTTGTACGACGTTTCGCTGGTAATTGCATCTAGCATCATCGGGCAAATCGCCATAATCCAGCATCGGGGCAATTCTCCAGAATTGGCCGTGTCGGGTGGTGGAGGGTTACGACACATTTATAAATAACGCGATCTAAACCCAAAAAAACGTTGATTATGAATAATATTGGTCGCGAAAGCCTACGTGTTCACCTGTGTACCAGCCGAGGCAGTTAACATCTCGCCACCGCGGGGCCCCAACAAGAGTTGATGGCCGGTGGTCGAGACTAACGACGGACCGGCGGGCAGCGGAGGCGACGCGCCGGAGAGCGCGACAGCGTGGCCCCGTCGGGACGAGCTCGTGCGCGAGGACCCCGAATGGGATTGTGGCATTGCGAGACCGTTGAGGGACGGCGAAGGATTGGGGGGAGGCTTTCATCCAGCGGCGGACAGATCTTTGCCCGACAGATGACGATGAACGCCACGCGACGACGATGCCCGTTCGGGGGGGCGAGCGTGTGAATCGACGCCGCATGCAGAGGAGCGTCCTTCCTGTCACCTGCCCTTCTCTTACGCTGCACCTGCACTGCCGGTGCTCTATCACAAAACCGCCAATCACAACAAACCGCCAATCACCCACGTGCCCCCCCCCTCCCCACCGCCACCCCCAAAGCCGCCACCACTGCATTACTAGGAACCTCCTTCAAACTTAGCCACGTCCGGGTGTTCATTTCCTGCTGCTGCTGACGATGACAAGAAAACAAAGCCAAAACGCAGATATGTTAATTTTAAAAGATATAAAGCCCAGTAACCCACTGGTGATGGCAACTGAAACACATGGCAAGTTTATTGAACCCCGCGCACCCCTGCCTACCCAGCAGTATGAATGGGTACAGAGTACCACGATTAGTCGATCGGGAGGACATCTGTGAAAAAGAGCTTCATAGCTCATCGGGTTACTCCAGGATAAATATTCTCGCACCTCCGATTAGCACGGTTGGTTACGTACGGTGTGAAAGAAGTGCAAACATACAATCGACATTCTGATTTCGATTCCGCGTGGAGTCGGATGAGCATTAGGTACGCACCATCTTTCAGGTCGTCCTGCCAGCGTGGAAGAGTAGGCCAACAGGTTCCCTCCGGAGGGGCTTTTTACAGCTCACCTCTGGTGGGGGCTCTTCATCCAGCAGTGGTGTGGGTAAGTAACCGTGGGGCTGCACCGTTACCTTCATCACACAAACGACAACTGGAATTTAGACAGTAATAAGGAAGGACGAGGATCGCAGAACATACACACGGCAGAGACACAGTGAGAACATACACACGGCAGAGACACAGTAAGAACATACACACGGCAGAGACACAGTGAGAACATACACACGGCAGAGACACAGTGAGAACATACACACGGCAGAGACACAGTGGGAACATACACACGGCAGAGACACAGTGAGAACATACACACGGCAGAGACACAGCGGGAACATACACACGGCAGAGACACAGTGAGAACATACACACGGCAGAGACACAGTGAGAACATACACACGGCAGAGACACAGTGAGTACATACACACGGCAGAGACACAGTGAGAACATACACACGGCAGAGACACAGTGAGTACATACACACGGCAGAGACACAGTGAGAACATACACACGGCAGAGACACAGTGGGAACATACACACGGCAGAGACACAGTGGGAACATACACACGGCAGAGACACAGTGGGAACATACACACGGCAGAGACACAGTGGGAACATACACACGGCAGAGAGACAGTGAGAACATACACACGACAGAGACACAGTGAGAACATACACACGACAGAGACACAGTGAGAACATACACACGACAGAGACACAGTGAGAACATACACACGGCAGAGACACAGTGAGAACATACACACGACAGAGACACAGTGAGAACATACACACGGCAGAGACACAGTGAGAACATACACACGGCAGAGACACAGTGAGAACATACACACGGCAGAGACACGGTAACGGTGAAGGAAAGCCAAGAAGCTTGGGCAGGAAACATCGCGAGAAGGGATGATGGCTGGTGGATTGGGCACCCAGATGCGAGAACAACATCAATAACAGCAAGCACGGTGGCTAAGAGATGTTAACTACATCGCCTGGTGTACATGAGGTCGTGGGTTCGACCCCGACCCTGACGCCTGCTGTATATTTGGAGTTTCTGTGTCTCTCTCTCCCCGTGGTCGTGTGGATTTTCCTCCAGGGTCCTCCGGTGTTTCCCTCCACGTTTTAGAAACACGCGTTTGGAGTATTTGGCTGCTATACATTTCCACGTGATAAGCCACTTCGTCGAGCTGCCGTTTCGTGGCCAGGTCGCTTTTGAAAAAGAGCTACGTAGCTGAGTGGGCCGTACCCGGTAAAATAAAAATAATAGTTTTAACAACCGCCGTTTAACACAACAGTCGCTCGGTGCCACGCTAGGTGCACACACCCCGACGGGAGATGGAGCAATTGAAGCTCCTCTTTTCACCGCCGCCGCTCGACAGACCGCTCGAGCGCGTGACAGGGACACGCGGACCACGGCTGTGGGAGGCCCTCATCTGGCAGCGGATAGACCACGGCTGACGATGACGACAACGAGGATGCCAATGAATTCATGAATGAATGAATGAATGCATAAATCAGAGGGGATGAACGATTGAATGAATGAGTGAGTGGGGCCGTGCCCGTGGCGACGTGTCCCTGCGCGCGAGAGGGCCCAGGGTGTCGCTTGGAGTTGTCAAACAGCCCATTGATTGCTTTATTAGGAATTAATCAATTCTTCGTCCGTGACTGAAGGGAAACGAACCGGTCGGGCCCATCCAATAAGTGGGCCTTCAACATTTAAATTTAAAGTCAATATTTTGAATGCATTGCGGGCTAACCGGCAGTGTTATTCAAAGCGGTCGCCCAGGCTTAAAAAGTAAATTAACTCTTTCGACTACGAGACCTCCTTTACCAGTGGCAAAATAAGTAGTAGGTTTTTACCCTTTAAACTAGTACAAAACTGACACCTTTATACAAGGCATCATGTTTGCAATAACCGCAACACAAGCAGTCAAATGCAAGCAAAAGAAACAACTCTTATAATAACCAATCAACTTCAAGGACAGTGCACATTATTATAACAGTTGTTTCTTTTGTTTGCATTTTGACTGCTTGTGTTGCGGTTATTGCAAACATGATGCCTTGTATAAAGGTGTCAGTTGTGTACCAGTTGAAAGGGTAAAAACCTACTACTAACTCTTTCGAGTTGGTCTCCGGCCATTGTTGAACCAGTCGCAAGATCTATTATTAATACCCCATCGTTTAATGCGAAATGTGTCCCAGCTGTGGCCGGATTTACAATTCAGATGAAACAATTGGCATTTTTATTTTTTATTAAGTCCGCCTGCCTCTGTCCACCCCCAGCAGCAGTCGATCGCCAGGTCGCGTGTGGCAGGGTAAAGTGTGGGTACTCGCATCTCTTCCGATACGTCAGGCCAGCGTGCGAAAGTCGGATACCGCTCGAGATGGGGGCTATGCGGAGCTCTCTCTCAAGCTCTGCCGAGCGGGGGCCATTCCTCGAGCAGGGTGGCACGAGGCGGCAATTGCAGGGCTGCGCTTTTGTTTTTTTTTACTTACATTCAAAGACGCAGCATTATAATTTTCAAAGAATTCACCGTCCTGTGTGGCACCGCCAACAGTGAGACAACCAGAATTAAATAATAAACTATACTCTTTGGTTCTTTCAGTTAAGTCACAAGCGCCCATCATCACCTGATGATGGATGCTTGTGTTGTGCCCGAAACGTCGTGATTTCTTTTTTTTATATATACCTACGTGACTTTACCGAAAGAACCAAAGAGTATGGATTCCTGCAGCCACGAAAGCTTCGAATCAAGATTAAATAACAAACTCTTAAAACTGAAAACCTAACGGGGGCTTTCCCAAACGTTCCACGTTTCAACAACGTGCACAAGACGAACGAGGCATGCTCCCATTTAGCACGGTTGGCCACGTGCGGTGCGAAAGAAGTTCAACACACACACACACACTCACACACACTGCCTTGATGCTCTGCCACCACGTAGCCCAGGGGTCGGCAATCATAATAACAAGAAGAGGTTTTTTTTTTTTCGAAAAAAAACTACTCATCAAATATTTCAAGAGACGCAATGCCCCGTGGTGAATAGGAGACGCTGGGTCGGAAATACGAGACGGTCAGCCCCCCACCCTTCCTCTGTCCGATTAGCACGGTTGCCTACGTGCGGTGCGAAAGAAGTTCAACAAACATACACATACGCCAACCAACCACCACGACTCGCACGGTGTTAGGGGTGGTGGGGGTGGTGGTGAAGGGGGGGGGGGTGAAGGGGGTCACCTCATCCAGCAGTGGATCGTCAAAATGGACCGTGCATGCCACACGTGCTGCCGAGCGGTGACCGTCGCTGGGAGGAAACGGCCGCACGCGGACGTCGCAATGAGCGCACGGACAACATCGGCGTTCCGTGATCCACCACCACCACCACTACCACCACCACTACCACCACTACCACTACCACCACCACCACTACCACCACCACTACCACCACTACCACCACCACCGTTCTACAACACAAGCCGTCTGCACCTGGCTCGCCGACATCAAACCAATATTCACAATCGTTCTTTTGGTGTCTGTTGTTCTTGCTTTTGGTCGACAGAGATTTCTTCTCCCTCCCTCCCCTCCACCACCACCGTCCACCTGATCCCCACCCTCATCCTTCAAGAAATGTATGTGTACGAAATAAATAAACTAATGAGAATGAAAAGAAAGTGCGTAGTTCTCTGACGGCGGGGAGCCGGTGTCCGCCCTGTGATGACTATTTCATGTGCACGGGCCATGCCGGCTCCCCTGTGGGCGGTATCGATCGCGTTCGGTGATTGAGAGCGGGGGAGCGGTGCTCATCCGGCGAGCGAACAGAGCAGCCCCACCACCACCACCACTACAGCTAGCCCCACCACCACCACCACCACAGCTAGCCTCACCACCACCACCACAGCTAGCCCCACCACCACCACTACCACCACCACAGCTAGCCTCACCACTACCACCACCACCACAGCTAGCCCCACTACCACCACCACCACCACCACAGCTAGCCCTACTACCACCACCACCACAGCTAGCCTCACCACCACCACCACAGCTAGCCTCATCACCACCACCACCACCAATACCACCACCACAGCTAGCCTCACCACCACCACCACAGCTAGCCTCACCACCACCACCACAGCTAGCCCCACTACCACCACCACCACAGCTAGCCCCACTACCACCACCACAGCTAGCCTCACCACCACCACCACAGCTAGCCCCACTACCACCACCACCACAGCTAGCCCCACCACCACAGCTAGCCCCACTACCACCACAGCTAGCCCCACTACCACCACCACCACCACAGCTAGCCTCACCACCACCACCACCACAGCTAGCCTCACCACCACCACCACCACAGCTAGCCCCACCACCACCACCACAGCTAGCCCCACCACCACCACCACCATCACCTTTTCCAGCACTGCAATCGACACCGCCACAACAACTACCACCACCACCACAAAAGGCAGTGCGTACAAAGGCGGTCACCGCGTCGCGCACTTTCAGATGCGCTCCTGCGGCCGTCTGGAAACGCTCCTCCTTGCGACATCGTGGAAGCCACTGGAGCGCTGCCCGTCTTCATCGTCGACCTGCTTTTGCGCGTGTTAGTTTGTTGTCCTTCCCCCTCGCACCTGCCCGCACCTCCGATTATCGCTGTTGGCTACGTGCGGTGCGAAAGAAGTTCAAGGTGCACGCGCAACGGCTCGCGTGCTGCAGGAGAAGGAGCGATGCGCGCTGACCTCCGGCGCGCACCGCCCCTGCTCCTGTGACCTCCTCGCGAAGTGGCCGTCGCGCATTTGTCACCTTTGAGGTTCTCACGTGGGAAACCAAAAAGCTCGCGGTCTCTCGTCTACTCCCAACATGCCCAGGCTGCTTCGAGAACAAGAGACCGCGTTTTGGGAATAGCACGTCAATCCGCTACCCCCTCCAACCCCCTCCACCCCCCCAATCTCCCCACCCCCCAACCCCCTCCACCCCCCCAAACCCCTCCACCCCCCCAACCCCCTCCACCCCCCCAACCCCCCCACTCCCCCAACCTCCTCCACCCCCCAATCCCACCAACCCCCAAACCCTCCACCCCCCCAACCCCTCCACCCCCCAATCCCACCACCCCCAACCCCCTCCACCCCCCAACCCCTCCACCCCCAACCCCTCCACCCCCCACCCCCCCCAACCCCTCCACCTCCCAATCCCACCACCCCCAACCCCCTCCACCCCCCCAACCCTCTACCCCCCCCAACCCCTCCACCCCCCCACCCCCCCCCAACCCCTCCACCCCCCCAACCCCCTCCACCCCCCAATCCCCCCACCCCCCAACCCCCTCCACCTCCCCAACCCCCCAAACCCTCCACCCCCCCCAACCCCTCCACCTCCACCCCCCAACCCCTCTACCCCCCCCAACCCCCCAACCCCCTCCACCCCCCAATCCCCCCACCCCCCAACCCCCTCCACCCCTCCAACCCCCCAAACCCCCCACCCCCCAACCCCTCCACCTCCACCCCTCCCCCCCCATGCCCGTTCAAACCACAGCTTGGCGCGTCGACTCTTCCTCCAGAGGCGCCTTCCACGCGCGCCACATCGACCCGCAGCGCGCCGCGCGGCTCACGGCCACGTGGGGGGGGGGGGCGACCCCCCCCTCCCCCCCGGCTCGCGACCACGTGGTCGGTGAGACCGAAGCGTAAGTCGCCGCCTTGGGCCGGTCATTCGATTAAAAAAATCGATTCGTGTTTGATTTTTTTGTTGGCCTCTCGTTTTTATCGGATCGATTATATTGTTTCTTAAGGGGGGGGGGGCGGTTGACACTGTCTCGTTTGTCCAGTTTCGTTCGCTCCGTCTCTACTAAAAGCATTTCGGGCAACATTTGCGCACTGTTCGTACAAAATGATAAATAATAGATATGCTTACACAGAGGTCATTCGGCGCACACACGGCGTGCGTGCCAATCGAGTTCAGGCAGGGTTTTAGTTTCACCCAGGTCTGTCTGGGTCAGTGACCCTGAACAACATTTACCACGCCCGGCACACCACATCACACATTCTTCTTTTTGTGCTTCGTGTGTTGTTCTTCGCCCCCCCTCCCCTCCCCGGCACCTCCGATTAGCACGGTTGGCTTTACGTACGGCGCGCACGAAGTTCAACGTACCGTGCACGAGGGTTTGCAGCTGTGGCATCAGAGTCGAGTGCTAACCTGACGACCTGGACACAACAAAAATAAACATTGAGCGAGGGAACCCAAGCCCTGATTTTAAAATCGACGGATCTTTTACGCAATTCTCGTGTTGGAGAGTTTCTCAACCCAGGTGCCCCCCCCCCTCACCGCGGGTCTCCACCGAGGACAATGGATCCCGGAGAGCTTTTAATTCAAAGGAGGCACCATCACAATCATCATCATCTGCTCGCTGACGCAGATGAAGAGCTCCTGGGACGCGTTCTGTGAGAGCCAGAGGACCGGTGGAGTGAGCGCGCACACACACACGCGCACAGACAGAGACGTCGATTGAGCTTCATAGCTCATCGGATTCCTCCTCCGGTGTAGATAAATATTCTGATTCTCATCGGGCGGGCCGCGTGTGAATCGCGGGGACGCGAGGCTGCATCGAGCGGGGAGGAATCTTCGGCCGTTTACGTTTGGCGCAAAGGACCCTCCCCCGCCCCCCCTCCGCCCCCCCCCACAAACTCGGAATTCCTGTGGAGCCCCCCACCCCCTAACCAACCACCACCCCCCTCCCCAGCCTCCCCATCATGTTCTCTCATTGGCACAAAATGTTACCAGCAACGCACCACCACGGCACCAAGACAACACATTTTGCCGCAACAGCCACATAGATGTCTGGGGGACTGAGGTTGCTGTGGAGCACATTACGAAGGTCGGCTTGGGGGACGAGCGGGGGGGGGTGTGCCTCGCCGTCTTTGTCTCTCCAGTGTTGAAGTTTGCGGCTGAGTTGACTTAGGGGAAGCCCAGAACAGGTGCCACCACACCACTCGCCGCTAACATTAGCGGAGGCCGGGAGTTGAACTCAGGTGGTCGGGTTCGTGGTACTGAGATCTTAGTGCTGCCTTACACGGCTCCCCACCAACACAGACACACAAATACAAAGATCCCCCGTATAGCCTGAACAGACTGTTGGGGCAAGTGCTGTTAGCGAGCGCCTGTGAAGGCCGACGCGGCACACGAGGGGGTGAGTGGCTAGCACCACGCCGGGCCGCCTTTGTATTCCCAGTAGCGATGTTTACACACCGCACCAAGTACACACAGAGACAAATACACACAGAGACAAATACGCACACACACAGGCACCTTGTGTCCAACTGATTTCCGCCGGTGGAATGGAGGAGGCGTTACTTTGACGCCGCACTGCCGTTTAAAAAAAAAAACCGGCGGCATAATTCGATGCAAAAAGGCGCGCACCTATTTTATAACGGGGATATGCTCCCCCAAAATCAGATTAGAAAAAGGGGGGTGTGGGGGGGGATATGGTGGAATTAAATCAGTCGCCCCTATTCGTGCTGCACACACACAAATGCAAATGTCCAAACGAACTTAGCCGCCGAAGCGACGGTTGCCGTTGGAGGCTTTGGTCGAGGTTACGATGATGTGTGTGTATATATGTAAAACTATGAATATTATACAATCGGCCACGTTTAAGGCAGTAAGCACCCCCCCCCCTTTTTTTCTTCACGCGAGAGAGAGAGAGCGAGCGGAGAGGGTCATTGCCTCGAAACGTCGCCAATTATAAAGTCCCTTCCTCTTAAGGGCAGAGTGCGACCGATGAAAAGCGTTGGGTTGATGCTGCTGTTATTTGTGTCCGCCAATGCGATGGTCAAAACAAAACTAACGTTTCGTCATTTTCTCTTAAAGTGTTAAATTAATAAAAGGAAAAAAAGCGTCAATTTCCAGCACTTGACTTCGCAGTTACGAGCAAAACAACAAAAAAAACCGCCTTGATTTTTTTTTGGTTCCGGTTTGAGGTACCCTTTAATGTGTTTTTATCACCAACAGATGTGGAGCAAACGCACAGAAAAAAAAACGCTGTCATCTGGCGCTTGGCCGCTCCCAGGAGCCTAGGTGGCAACTCAAGTGGAAGAAGAGCGGCGTGGGTTGGTTGTGTTGGGGCTGGGTGCGGCGGTGGATTTCAGTGCGAGATGAGAGGCTGCTGATCGCTATGCAACATTTTTTTCGGGTCAATATTTCGTACGGGTCAACCCCCCCCCCCCCTCCCGCAAACACTCTTATCCTGGGTTTGTTCCAAAGGAACGCGCCCTTTTTGGACACTTCAATATTTGTTTCCTATTGACCCCCCCCCCAACCCAGCTGAGCGCAAGGGTGCCATGCACGTTGTGGTGCCCTCGCTGCGGCGTCTTACAAGCCACCGTGCATCGCCACCGTGAGCGCGCACTCACTCACACTCACTCGCTCGCTCGCTCACTCGCTCGCTCACTCACTCACCCACACTCACTCGCTCACTCACACTAACTCACTCGCTCACTCACACTAACTCACTCGCTCACTCACTCACTCGCTCGCTCACACTCATTCGCTCGCTCACTCACTCACACACTCACTCTCACTCACTCGCTCGCTCACTCGCTCGCTCACTCGCTCGCTCACTCGCTCACACTCACTCACTCGCTCGCTCACTCACTCGCTCGCTCACTCACACTCACTCACATTCACTCACTCACTCGCTCACTCGCTCGCTCACTCACACACTCACTCTCACTCACTCACACTCGCTCGCTCGCTCACTCACCCACCCACTCACTCACTCACACTCACTCACACTCACTCACTCACTCTCACTCACACTCACTCACTCGCACTCACTCGCACACTCACTCACACTCACTCACCCGCCCGCCCACTCACTCGCTCGCTCACTCACTCGCTCGCTCACTCGCTCACTCACCCACTCACTCACACGCTCACTCTCACTCACTCACTCACACTCACTCACTCTCACTCACTCACACTCGCTCGCTCGCTCACTCACTCACTCTCACTCACTCACTCACAGTCACTCGCTCACTCACACTCACTCACTCACACTCGCTCACTCGCTCTCACTCGCTCACACACTCACTTGCTCACTCTCACTCTCACTCGCTAACCCACTCACTCACCCACCCACTCGCTCACCCACCCACCCACTCGCTCACTCACACTCGCTCACTCACACTCACTTACTCACTCACTAACTCACCCACCCACCCACCCACACACTCACCCACACTCACTCACACTCACTCACTCGCTCGCTCGCGCCGTGAATCCACTCGGAGGTGTGGAGCCGGGTGAGGGTGAGTCAGCTTCTCCCCCCCACCCCCCATCCCCCCCACCCCACATCCCCCCATACCCCATCCCCCCCATACCCCATACCCCCCACCCCTCATACCACCCCCCGTCCGCGTTGCCCGAGCCAGGTGTAGCCAATTGCATTAATTGACACCTCAATGTGAACTGCTGTGTTTTTTTATATTTTATCTTCTATATAAAACTCAATTGTCCGCACCTGATGAGGTGAATGTTGAGAACACAGACGGAGATCGTCAGGACCATGGGCTGTCTATGTCCAGCCGTGGTCCACAATCAGCGAAGGTCAGCAGACTCCCCCCCCACCCCCCCATGTGTTAGACTGACTTATTGGCCAAGTCTTCTAAGACGTCTGGCCAGCATGGAAAAGTAGGCCAACGTGCCCTCTCCTCCACTCCCTCCAGTGGAGGTTCCTTCTGACAGCAGTGGCGTGAGCGAGCAATTGCAGGGCTGCGCCTTTAGCTTGTACTGCCCAGTTTGCCACCCTTCTGCTGTACAGCGGTACGACGTTTCGCTGCACGCCCTGCACGTGTTTCGTCACGAACTCAGTCAAAGCGTTCAACTAACGCCCTCAAGAGGGTCCCTCCTCGAGCTTCGAAACGTCGGACGTTGTGCCAAACAACGCGCGGTAGGAATCGAAACACGCATCTGACAGCTGTCCACACCTTGATTTAAATGTCCTTAAAAACTTCGATGCAAGGTGCGAAGATTATACCTTTGTCATGCGCGTAAAATTTGATTTAAGACCCCCCAAAAAACAGGCAATGCATGTACCTCACCCACCTATAAAAAATAATGACACTTATTTTTTTGTATATGTGTCGGTGCATTATGGTCATGGCGAGAAAATTCCAGTAATGCCCCCAAAGGCTCAGAAGCCTTTTATTAAGTTTTTTTTATTATATATATGTGTGTATAATTAGTAAAAACATGTAATCCATGTACGTTGAACTTCTTTCGCACCGCACGTAGCCATCCGTGCTATTCTGTATTGCGTTGCACATCCAGAGGTTGTGGTCCACGCATGTCTTATCAGTGCTTTCGTGGAAAACCCAAAACATTTTCAAAAAATAACAACGCTGCCCGAGGGAGAGGGGGGGGGGGGTGAGGCAACGTTTAGGGCAATGACCCGAAACGTTGCCTATTATATATACAATGTCGTTGACTTTTTTGTTATCTCGTGTGCCACTGCGAAATGCAGCGTCATAACAAAAAAAAAACCCAACGTGGAACATTCAACAACAACAACAATGCAGAGAATTGCATCCTTGCTTGCTGGGTTTCCTGCCTTCTTTCCTTCCTTCCCTCCCCTTTTTTTCATTTCCTCCTTTGATTGTCAGCTAACGATCCCAATTACCAGAATACGATCAACGATGCTAATTTCAATTCCATAGGCCGCCGATTGCCGCCCCCACCGCAGCCGCTGCGTCCAACTTGCCGAGCCTCATTCGTTAAAATACGAGATTGTCCGGGCGGATAGTGCGAAGAGAGGGGGGGCAGCCGTGGGATAAAGAATAAAAAAGTATTGATCGTTTCTCTTCAAACGCCACGGCGGTTCTGGGCAACGCGGTCCGTGTAGATCTCTCGCTCGCTAGCAACTCTGGACCCTGCATAATTGGGCGCGCAATACAAACGATATTCCATCGCTCCCGGGCAGAAGCAAATAATTAAAGCCGCTTGCATGCGAAATGAAATAGGAGGTCGCTACGAGCGTGGCAAGGAAAGCGAGAAGGCGCGGGGAGGAGAGGAGAGGCAGTCGTAATTGGGAGAGTTCCCGAGGAGCAGTAGCAGGCAGAGTGAACTTATTTCACAGAGGCATAACCGTGGTTAGGGCTGGGTCCTGGTGCAATGAAAGGCATGGGGGGGGAGGCGTCCCTGTTTAAATTTACCCTGCTCGTAAAACGAACGCCTTGGTCCTTACTGCCCATAGGCCACAGTCCAAGACGCCACGGTGGCGAGATGTTAACTACCTCGCCTGGTATGCAGGAGGCCGTGGGTTCGATCCCGACCCTGACGCCTGCTGCTGTATATTTGGAGTTTGCGTGTCTCTTTCTCTCTCCCCGTGGTCGCGTGGATTTTTCTCCGGGTCCTCCGGTTTTTCCATCCACATTTAGAATCAACATCCCGCGTTTAGAGCATTTGTCTGCTATGAATTGTCCACTTGACACGTCGTTTAGCCATCATTTGTGGCCAGATCGCTTCTGAAAAGAAAGAGCTATACAGCTCAGTGGGCCTTACCTGGTAACATAACTAAATAAAATCGCCTGCACAATCGACAGCCCACGTGCCACTGTTCTCTCACGAGATCCATCCGCGGGCACAGCTGCACGCAGGGGCCCTTGGTGCGCTAACATCATTTTGGCGTCCTCTGGTCTAACACCGTTTGAGACGAGGCTCAAAAAAAAGCTGTCTCTGGTGTGGACCAATCAGTTTCAGGGACAATGCATATATTATCAGTGTGTTTTTTGTTTGCATTCTGACCACAAGCATTTTGGTTAATGCAGACACGATTCCTTGTCAAAAGGTTTCAGTTTTGTGTTTTAACATCTTAACACAGCTGCTTTGTTGCCAGAAGAGAGGGGAAAACCCTATTATCATCTGAGTGAATGTTTTCCGAGTCGCTGGTCGAATGCCGGCGGCATTTGACGGGCGGTCACAGCCTGAGCGTGAGAGGCGCGCACTGGGTGTGGTGACCAGGGAGGAGGTGGGTGGTGGTGGGGTGCGGAAATATTTTCCGGGTCGGTGACCCTGAGAGTGCCGGCTGAAATGAGCCCTGGGAACACCGTCGAGGCCCCAAGCTTTCTCCACTTTAACCAAAAAAAAAGCTTAGAAATGTTGCTCGGGACGGGCACGGAGCCACAAAAAAATGCACTTGCGTAATTATGATAAACTGCTGTCACACTGGTCACGTGTGGGAAGGGCAGGGAGCAGTGTGGCAGCAAGGCGGGGTGGTGGTGGTGGTGGTGCTGGAGACCCCGAACGAGAGCCCTGCGCTTTGTCCACCCCAGCGCTTTGCGGAATTGTTCCTTGAACGTCACATTTCGGTTTGGTCTCTCCTCCCCACTGCCCCCTCGCTCCCCACTCAGTCGAGCGTCATGAGACAATCTTACACGCCCTGAGTTGTCAATGGCGCATTGATGACGGCGATTGATTTGCTGGGGTCGTTTGTCTGCAGCTATGCCACCCCCGGGGTATGAACCCTTCGAACCCTTAAGACTCCGAAACGTGTCTTGTTCCGGGTTCTGTGAGCCTCACTCGCTGCAATGCTGATGGATCCCTAAGAGTACGAAAAAAGTTGCCTCCTGGCTCTGTGAGACTCACGCAATGAAAGTCATCTGGTTCAGAGCTCTGTGAGATATCGTGTCAATCAGTGTGTGTGTGTGTCCTGTGCATTTTATAGAATGAACATTACATACGTACGAATGATTCGAGGAATATTCATATTTTGTTTTTAAATCCACTGCTGGAAGAAGACCATCGGATGCCACCAGTGCCGTCCACAGGAGATGATCCCCCTACCCCCCCTCCCCCCCAATAGCGGGGCCCGGGGCAGTCGCTCCGATTCGTAGTACCCCTAGGGACGGCTCTGCATGCTACGCCAGTCTTGGGGATAGGTTGACCAGAGCAGCTTTGTGACAAGGGGGGTGGGTGGGAGGCACAGGAGCGGTTCAGATATCACTCGCCACTGATGTTAGCCGTGCGTGGGGTCGATCCCGACCCTGACACTTGCTGTACATTTTGAGTTTGCGTGTCTCTCTCCCCGTGGTGGCGTGGATTTTTCTCCAGGTCCTCCGGTTTTCCCCTCCAGTCTAATCAGAGCAGTAACGTGATAAGCCACTTCGTTGAGCTATCATTTGTGGCCAGACAGACACACATACAAACAGACAGACACACAGACAAACAGACAGACACACAGACACACAGACAGACACACACACACAGACAGACACACAGACACACAGACACACACAGACACACAGACAGACACACACACAGACAGACACACAGACAGACATACAGACACACACAGACAGACAGATACACAGACAGACACACAGACAGACAGACACACAGACAAACATACACACAGACAAACATACACACAGACACACAGACACACACAGACACACAGACAGACAAACAGACACACAGACAAACAGACACACAGACACACAGACAGACAGGCACACACACACACAGATAGACACACAGACACACAGACAGACACACAGACAGACACACAGACATACAGACACACATACAGACAGACACACAGACAGACACACACAGACACACAGACACACACACAGACAAATACACAAACAGACACAGACAGACGCACAGACAGACAGACACACAGACAGACACACAGACACACCGACCCCACTCAAGCATTCACGGAGAGGGGCTGTTCAGTGGCCGCTCTCAATCACGCACAAGTGAGCAGCAGCACCACGCTCGTCGCTCACTCGCAGAGTGAAGATGCTTACGGGGAAAGGTCAAGCGCGTGCGTGTGTGAGTGTGTGTGAGTGTGTGTGAGAGTGAGTGTGTGAGAGTGTGTGTGAGAGTGTGAGTGTGTGAGAGAGTGAGTGTGTGAGTGAGTGAGTGTGTCAGTCAGTGTGTGAGTGAGAGTGTGAGTGAGAGTGTGAGTGAGTGTGAGTGTGTGAATGTGTGTGAGTGTGTGTGTGAGTGTGTGAGTGAGTGTGTGAGTGAGTGTGAGTGTGAGCGTGTGTGTGAGAGTGTGAGCGAGTGTGAGTGTGTGAGTGAGTGTGTGTGAGTGAGTGTGTGAGTGAGTGTGTGAGAGTGTGTGTGTGTGTGAGAGTGAGTGTGTGAGTGAGTGTGTGAGAGTGTGTGTGTGTGTGCCTGCGTGTGTGTGAGAGTGTGAGCGAGTGTGAGTGTGTGTGAGTGAGTGTGTGTGAGTGAGTGTGTGAGAGTGTGTGTGTGTGAGTGTGTGAGTGCCTGCGTGTGTGAGTGTAAGCGTGTGTGAGTGTGAGCGGGCATAAGGGGAGCGATTGTTTAAAGATTATCTGATCCGGTGCTGGGCATACCCCTAGGTTGACTCAGCCTCAAATTAGTACCTGGTGTGGTGTGTTAAACATTTGCCGCTAGGGAGACAAAGGCGGCCGGGAGTGGTGTTGGCCACCCACCCCTTTGTGTGCCGTACCGGCCTTCATAGGTGCTCGCTAACAGCACTTGCCCCAACAGTCTGTTAAGGCTACACGGGGGATCTTTGTCTGTGTGTACACTTACACGACATTGCCGTGGGGAGCGGTAGTGTAGCGGTTAGCCCGCTGCGCTACGAACCAGAGTTCGATTCCCGCTCACGGTCAACACCGGTCACGATTACCTGAACCTGACCTGCGCTTCGTCTAGGTCGACTCAGCCTGAAATTAATATCCAGTTGCGGTGTGTAAAGATCGTCACTGCGGAGACAAAGGCGGCCGTGCGTGGTGCTGGCCTTCATAGGTGCTCTCTAACAGCACTTGCCCCAAAACGTCTATTAAGGCTATGGGGGGGATCTTTGCATTTGTGCATATAAATATTTTAAACAGATGGTTGCTCATCCACTTGATCACACAGGTCACCCTGAATGTGCCCGATCCCGTAAGATCTTGGGGGCTAAGCGGAGATTATCCCAGTTCGTACTGGGTTGGGGAGCTGCATGTACACACGCCTAGGCTGAAGTTGCATAGCGGAGAAGAGATGCACATCCAGATGAAGAGATGTACATCCAGATGAAGAGATCCTCATCCAGATGAAGAGATGCACATCCAGATGAAGAGATGTACAGTACATACAGATGACGAGATGTACATACATCGATTCTTAAACCTCTCCGTGCAGATCTTTGAACGCGAGTTGTGGGTTCTGTGAACGTGAGCTGTTCAGATTTTCTCCGGGTGCTCTGATTTTCAGGTCATCTCAGTCGTACAAATGAGGCGTCGCTTGAAAGGTAGGCGCGCGCGGTGATGCGCCCTCGTCTTAACGCAGCGGTAGACGTTGTTCCTGAGAAGTGGCGCGTTCAACGGAACATGGCGTTCGCCGAAAGCAATTGTCCAGGTGAAGAGTAGAAACGTAGCGACGGCGACGTTTGGCGAGGTGAGACGCGCTGCGACGCACACGCGCAGTGCGATGGCGCTCAGCCGCGCAGCTCAACAAAGTAGTTAGCATGAGGACGGTGCGCGTTCTGCGTTATAGCGATGCGCCTTGCACGAAAAGTGTTCTCGAATTGAAGAACCGCGTCATAGGGAAACCGCATTGCGTGAAGAACGCGCGTCAAGCGAGGGCTTACCGTGTTTGCAATGTTGGTAAACATCGGGGCATTATGGTTATTCGGTTAAGAGCTGTATATACCTTATGTAAGCAAAGTTCAGGTATGAAGCTTCACATGCTTACTTTAGAATGGTCTAGGGGAAGGCGGTAAGTAACGTCTGATAAAAGCACACTTAGTGTATAAGCACGCCAACTCTTGCTCTCGATGGCTGTGCTTATATCCATCGTTTGCCGTCTTGCAATGAAAACTAAAAAAATGTGCGGACACAGCAACCGTGGCACCGCTCCGGCAACTCAAAAGTTGAGTGGTTGTTTCGTGTATTTTTTTGTCTCCTCTTCTAAAAATAAAACACCGATGCCTGAGCGTTAAAGGGGATTCCACTCCGGGCACGGTGGGGGGGGGGGGGGGGGAATGAGCAGGCCCTCGATTCCCAGCCACGGCCACAACTCAGACACCCGGCGAGAGCGGGCGGCGTGGTGGTGTTCTCCAGATAAACCATGAAACGGAGCCGCGTTAGATCATCTCGTGTTATATCGCTTTCACTGCGGGGCACGCGATTTTTTTCTCTCTCTCTCTCTCTCTCTTCTAACCCTTCCCCTGCCGCCGCCAATGCTCGCGGATGAAATGGGCCGGAAAACGTGATTAGGCGATATCGCCATGGAACACGACGGAATCAGCCGATGCGAGCGCGCTCGACTCGGGAGCTGAATCAAATCACCGTGCCGCCAATATCCCGCCATTGAAGGGTTTATCTGCGGCGTTTTTCTTTTTTTGTACTTACACTTACACCGACATCGAGGTGTTCGGTGCACACATTTGTACAACGCCGGATTTTAATGATGATATTTACATGGATAGTGGCGTGTATTTATCCAGGAAAGGATCATTGAGCCTCAAGACTGTTGCTTTACTTGGGGGGGGGGGGGGGGTCCTGCATTAATTGGGATGGCTGGCCAATCCTCATGTAACAACGAGGGCATTGATCGTGAGAAAAAAACACGACCGCGCGTATCAGGCGTTTACACTCAAAGCACCGCACAGATAGGTTCAAGAATCCATCATTGCACTGCCATCGGTTGGTCAAAGTCTGCAGCACAGGATATTGCCATGCAGTCTATGATGAAACAATTTCGTCATGCTATGGATTTACTTGGCCGATTACCTGCTGGCTGTACCACCCCGGGTCCGAAACCCTGAGGACGCTTATAATTCTAAAGGTGCCTTAGTTTGGGGCTCTGCGAGGTAGCTCGATCTCCTGGTGCGCGTGCCTTGCGTGTGCGCGTACACACAGTGGGGAGCGGTGGTCACAATTATCGGAATATGTATTCATACTGGACGAATCCGATGACCTATCAAGCTGACGTCCAGTCGGAGGAGAGGTCGCCGGTTGAATCTGATCTCTCGGCGTGGCAGCTGAAACGATGGTGCAAGTTCCTTAAATCCCACCACAATTAGTCACACGAGCGGGATGAAGCGTGGGTACTCCGACCGCTCCGAAGGCGCATGGGCGGCGTGGAAAAGCAGGCGACAACAGAAGCAATGCCTCCCAGAGGGCTTCACTAGAGCCGCTCTATCTTATTGCGTCACAGCGTGAAGATAAAACAAGGGCTCCCCGGAGCGCCTTCTAGTGGAGGGCACCAAGCGGTGGCGCGAGAGGGCGAAGTTGCAGGGGCTGCGCCTCTGCGTTCAACCGCCACCCGCGAGATGTTAACTACCTCGCCTGGTATACAGGAGAGCGTGGGTTCGATCCCGACACTGATCTTCTTCTTCTTCTTGCACGCGATTGTTCCACTCACGTGGTGTGTGTCCGCTGTCCTTGCCAACCATCTCCACGCTGCCCTGTCCTGCGCCCATCTCTCTTCCCACTCCTCGGGCCACCGTGTCCCATAGCCCCACATCGCCCCCCCCACCCCCCACCCCCCACATCTTCTGCTGTTGCCTTTCTCTTGATCTCTTTCCTTCCGCTTGCATCACTCGCAACCGTCTGACCCACATCATTTTCCTGCTGTCTCTCCACACCGGCCTTTTCTCTCTCGTCTTCTCTGTGATTTCTACCACCTTGAGTCTTCCTCTCGCTTCTTCAATTCTCACCCCCTGTCCTTCCGTGTTACACTGACGAGGCCTGTATGTTTGGAGTTTGCATGTTCTCGCTCCTCGTGGTCGCGTGGATTTTTCTCCGCGTCCGCTGGTTTCCCCCTCCACGTTTAGAGTCAACGTGCGCTTAGATTATTTGGCTGCTACTATAAATGTCGATGTTATGATACGCCACGTCGTTGGGCTATCATTTGTGATAGTCAGGTTGCTTCTGAAAAAGAGTGATATAGCTCAGTGGGGCCTCACCTGGTAAAATAAACAATAGTTGTCCTTTTCATAATAGGGGTTTCCCCTTTCTTCTGGCAACAAAACAGGTGTTAAGATGTTTAAACACAAAACGGAAACCTTTTACAAGGAATCATGTCTGCATTAACTACAATGCTTGTGGTCAGAATGCAAACAAAAAACACACTGATAATATATGCATTGTCCCTGAAACTGATTGGTCCACACCAGAGACGGGTTTCTTTTGAGCCTCGTCTCCAACGGTGTTAGACCAGCGGACGCCAAAATAATGTTAGCTCACTAAGGGTCCCTGCGTGAGAGAATAGTGGCGCGTGGCTGTCGATTGTGCAGACTATTTTATTTTCAACATCTTAACAAAGCTGTTATATTGCCAGAAAAAAGGGGAAAACCCTATTATCATATTTTGGTACTGGCAAAGGAGGTCCCATGAAGTTTTCCTTTTTGTTATTGTTTTAGCATTACAGGCCGCGCCAGAAGGCGCGCTGGCACGCACGGAGAGAGTCCTAACGGCGCTTGGGCTCCCAGCGACCACACTTAGCGCTGCGTATTTCCCCGCGTTATTGACACCCTGGGGCACTGGGTCACGGTAACGCAATGCCGCCGTTCAGACGAGAAGAGCTTCCCCACAAACGGCGGGGACCGTGGGGGAAGGAGGGGAGGGGGCAGCGGTGGGGGGTGGTAGTAGGGGGGGGTCTTCGCTCAGAAGGGCAAGTTCGTTCGGCGCAACGTCGGACAAGGTGGGCGAGGAGAGAGCGGCACGTACTCCGTGCTCCTTAACTGGACATCCGTGAAAAAAAAAATTGCTTTGCATCTCATCGGATTTTTTCAGTCGAAATACATATTCTGATTTTGATTGGGTCTCAAACCAAATGGTAGGCGCAGCACGTGGGGGTAACATCCACGATGCCTGTTGCCTGCATGTGAACCTGGCCACCTGAGTTAAATCCCCAGCTGCGGCGAACATTAGCGGCGAGTGATATCGGAACCGGTCCGTCGACCCTTCCTCGTCACCAACCCACACTGCCCAGCGTGGCGAAGTATGGTCGACCCACCGGTTGTAGCTGCCCTTCATCCACAAGCTTACCCAGCGAGCTCCCGTGACCCACGCATCGTGGGGAGGCCTCCACCCAGCAGTGGAGTGACCAAGGACTGTAACCTATTTGATTTTAGAGCCAATGCCCCGTTTGTCGCGCGCAAAATTCAGCACGCCGTGTTTTACGCAGCTTAACTTCATCAATAAACACGCCGACGTAATTCTCTCGCAAGGTTTTCCCCCAAAAAAGGCTCCAAATTAACACCGGAGAACCCCTGAAAAGCAATACAGCGCTGGGCGCGAAGGGAGAATGGTGTACGTGGGTGTACTGAACGTGAAAAATCGGCTTGTAATGAACGTATTCCAGTTAAGAACCCGTGTACAGGCGGCGCAAAGCACTCTTTAAAAAATACATTACAGCAATACATTACCATTCTTAACCACCCTTCGTACATCAATTCCATGTATCCACAAAAGCGGTGACTTTTCTCCTGAATTCATCTACTGTGTCTCCCCAAGCACTTAGGCAATCAATGTCTCACTGTTTAATACATTACGAACATTACTGCACACATGTATTTGTGTGTGCGTGCGTACGTGCGTACGTGCATACGTGTGTCTGTGCGGCGAGCGGTGGTGCAGCGGTTGGCGCTACGCTGTATTACGAACCCGGCGGCCCGAGTTCGATTCCCGCTCACGGCCAACACCCAGTGACGATTATCTGAATCGGTTCTGGGCCTCCCTTAGGTCGACTCAGCCTCAAATTATTTGTAAACATCGCCACTGGGGAGACAAAGGTGGACTGGCGTAGTGCTGGCCACCAACCCCATCGTGTGCTGTGCCGGGCTTCATAGGTGCTCGCTAACAGCACTTGCCCTAACAGTCTGTTGAGGCTATGTGGGGGATCTTTGTCTTTGTCCCATCTATTCTCTCCAAATTGGTCTCAATAAACTGGACTCTATTTGGAAAGATTAAGTGAAATTGCTTCTAATATTATTTCAACTTATTTGATTTAACCTACATTCTGTTTGTGATATTATTATATTTTCATTGGTTAGTGCTTGAAAAATATGTTTTTCATAGGGTTGGAGCGGTGGCTAGCGCACTGCCCTATAACCCTGGCAGCTTGAGTTCGATTCCCAGCCATGGCCAACATCATTGGTGAGTACCCCGAACCTGGACCTCTCACCTCCTCTTCCTCCGAACCAGACTGACCAGCAGAGTGGAGTATGGTCAAACCTCAACCATGACTGACACGCCACAGTGAGGCCTGCATCTGCGCGTCGAGTGCCTGAGGCCTGTAAATAGTTCTGCGTGCGTAGAAACGCAATTGAATTGAATTTCTTTTGGCCGAACTCTCTTAGTTCGATTTTAATTCGAGCCTTTATTGCTCTGCGCTGCCTGCACTTGTATCTCACAGGTCTACTTTGTAAACGAGACCCACTTGGGTTGCCACCTGGTGAGATGATAAAACAAGTTGATGATAATGATGATCATGATGATTCTTTGCCATGTGTCGTGATGATTGCTGCAAGATCCAACCGTGTTCATCCGGTGCTCGCCAAACTGCTTTGGCTTCCGCTTGCTGCATGAACGAATTTAAGGTCACACTCATTGCACACAAAGTTCTTGCCACAGATGTACCCACAATACCTTGATGATGTCGTCAATGAGCGTCAAAGATCACGCGAACTCCGGTCACCCTCGCAGCGGCTTTTAGCAAGCCATCGCACAAAGACGGTCACCACGTCGCGCGCTTTGCGATGCCCTTCTGCGGCCGTCTGGAAAGCTCTTCCTTCCGATATTAGGGAGCCACTGGGAGCTATAACACTTTAAAATCTCAATTGAAAACTCATTTCTTCAGAACTGCTTTTTGCGTTTTCTCCGTTGTCCTTCCTCCCCCACGCACCTCCGACTAGCACGGACGGCTACGTACGGTGCGAAAGAAGTTCAACGTACGAATGAGAGAAACGACGCAGAAGGAGTAACGATGCGATCTGCTTGTGTCCGATGCGTAATCTTCTCCGGCTGTGACGCCCGTCGCTGGACACACCGTTCCAAGCTCTACGAACGTGCATACACGAAGAGGTTTATATATTTTTTTGGGTTAGATCAGGGAAATATATAAATGTGTCGTTGAAACCCGCCACCACCTGATACAGTCAACTAGTGAGAGTTGTCACGTAAACAGAACGTGCCAATTCGTTACTAGAACAGCACTAGTGTATAGTGTAGTGTATAGTGTAGTGTATAGTAGTGAAGTGTATAGTGTAGTGTATAGTGTAGTGTATAGTGTAGTGTATCGTGTAGTGTATAGTAGTGTATCGTGTAGTGTATAGTGTAGTGTATAGTGTAGTATACTAGGACAGCACGCCGGTGTGTTGGAGAGCCAAGCCACAACATTTACAATCCGAGTACGACGTTTCGCCAGTAATTACACCTAGCTTCATCAGGCGACAGCCAAAAACCCCCCCTATATTATGGATGATATTGGTCACGAAAGCCTACTTGTTAAACATACACGAAGAATAAGAAGAGAATGAGGAGGAGGTGGAAGACGACGACCTTGCGTTACTTTCAGAAGCACTGGGGATTTAAAAGAAGCCTCGCCACACGTGCGCGCATCACCGCAGCCTCACGCAAACAACTCCCCGTTAGACTCGCTCCTCGACCGCCCCCACCGTGACCCACGGCGGCCGGGATTCCTCCGCGTGCAATTGTAGTCTGGGCTGTTTAGCTCTTCCCCTTCAATCTGTCCGGCAGCAGCCGGAGAGGGATTGATGCATAATCAAACCGTCTGCGAAGCTACGTGGCCCCCATCCACCCCGAGGGGGTTGACCCTGGCTCCAAAAGGTCAACACTGAGGGATTCGCCAGCGATTCCAATCGATGCTCGGGATATTAACCCCGTCCATGCCACCCCCCCCGCCCCCCAAATCTCCCCTCCCCCCTTCCCCTTGAGCCCGTTGGGACTCTGCTATCAGGTGCGTAATGGAATTACCGCCGTCCCGGGATGAATTCCGCTCAAGCGACGAGACTCCGCAGGTTTGGCTCCCGTCGTCGGCACCGGCGGAGGCGAAAGGAAAACGCCACTCCCGTGTCGCAGGAAGGGACGGCGATTTTGTCCCGGGTGGGAGGCCTGTGGTTAAGGTGTTTAAGGTGTTTGTAAACTTGTAAATAGCGCACGGAGCTAAGAGGGGGTAGGGGGAGGAATGCGCAAGTTCGGAAATCAATGCAGATCATACCTCTTGAACTCGGGAGGAAAGATAGCCACCACGTGAGACGGTTCGGCTGTTCTCTTTGTGTGTGTGTGTATGTGTGCGTGTGTTGTTTTGTGTGTGTGTGTGCACACGAGTGTGTGTGTGTTTGTGTACGTGTGCGCACGGGGAGCGGTAGTGTAGCGGTTAGCGCGCTGCGCTACGAAACCTGGCAAGCAGAGTTCGATTCCCGCTCACGGTCAACACCGGCGACGATTATCTGAACTGCTCCTGGGTCTCCCCTAGGTCGACTCAGCCTCAAATGAGTACCTCGTGCTGTGTGCAAACATCGCTACTGGGAGACAAAGGCGGCCGGGTGTGGTGTTGGCCACCCACCTCCTCGTGTGCCGTGCCAGCCTTAAGAGGTGTTCGCTCACAGCACTTACCCCAACAGTCTGTGCAGGCTACACGGGGAATCTTTGTTTTTTGCAAAGTGTACGAGCGTACGAGGCAAACGTGCAGCCCTGCAAGTGCTTGCTCACTTCACTGCTGTTGGAAGGGCCCCCACAAGCGCGAGGTCGAGAGAGCCAATCTAGATATTTTGTTTTGTTTTGGCCTACTCTTCCACACTCGCCAGATCGACAAACTACGGTCGACTCATTTGTACTGCTGAAGGGACAAAGGCGATGTGGGGGGAGGTGGGGGGGAGTGGATTTAAGAAACGTGCACCCCATCCTGTTTATCTTTCGCGCAGGGAGATCGAATCACCCTTGGCGACCTCTGGATTGCAAGTCCAGCCTGGTGACCGTGGCAGGGCCCGTTGGGTCAAGTCGCAAGTGCAGCCCGTCAAGAGAGACGCGGTGTCGTCACGTGTTCACCGCCTGCCACCCAACGCAGATTGCTCGAGGCCAGGGGGGGTGGGCAACCTGCGGCTCCGGTGCCGTGCGCGGTGGCCCCTTCAAGAGCCGCAGTGCGGTCCTTGAAATTCGGGGGGGGGGAGGCACGGGGGGGGAAGGCTCTATTTGTTATGTTGCTTGCCGATCCCTGACCTTGGAAGTCCAGTTTACCATGGGAGTTCAGTTTACCATCGGAGTCCAGTTTACCGTGGGAGTTCAGTTCACCATGGGAGTCCAGTTTACCATGGAAGTCCAGTTTACCATGGGAGTGCAGTCTATCATGGGAGTACAGTTTACCATGGGAGTACAGTTTACCGTGGGAGTCCAGTTTACCATGGGGTTCAGTTTACCATGGGAGTACAGTTTACCATGGGAGTTCAGTTCACCATGAAAGTCCAGTTTACCATGGGGTTCAGTTGACCATGGAAGTCCAGTTTACCATGGGGTTCAGTTTACCATAGGAGTACAGTTCACCATGGAAGTCCAGTTTATCATGAGAGTCCCGATCGCATCGGATCATCGACCCTGAGGCCTGCTGTATATTTGGAGTTTGCGTGTCTCTCTCTCTCTCTCACCATCACGGTGGCTAGGAGATGTTATCTACCTCGCCCGGTCTGCAGGAGGTCGTGGGTTCGATCTCGACCACGACGCCTGCTGCTGTATATTTAGAGTTTGCGTGTCTCTCTCTCTCTCTCTCACCGTAGTCGCGTGGATTTTTCTCGGGGTCCTCCGGTTTTTCTTTCCACATTTAGAATCAACATCAGGCGTTTAGAGTATTTGGCTGCGATACATTTCCACGTTATAAGCCACTTCGTTGAGCTATCATTTGTGGCCAGGTCGCTTCTGAAAAAGAGCCATGGGCAATACCTTATAAAATAAACAAAATAGTTTCGTTTTAGTTTGATGGAGAACAATTCACAACATTGAACGGTGAATTCTAAGTGCGCTTCCATATGTTCTTTCAAGAGGGTTCTTTATTAGAGACGTTTAACGAATCCCATTAGTAAGTGTTTTTACTTCATGCGGGCAGAAAACACAGCAACAAGAGAAGACCCACATCAAGGCGGGGGGGGGGGGGGAGTCACATGCAAAGCTCTGCACAGATAGATTCAATAATCAATCGCTGTCCTGTTATCTCCCGTCTACCTTGCCAGCAGTCCACTTTCTAATAATACCGTGAGATTTGTTCAATTGCTCTCAAGTGATGAAGCAGCGACTCGTCTTGAATCTTCTGCCCGGAGGATGTAAAATGTCACTTTGGAGAATGGTTTTCCATCCATTGTTGTCTGGGAGGAAATACCCTGCTGTGTAATGCAATTGAAGTGCGGCAAACATTTTCTACTGGGGTTTCCAGTGGGCTTATTTGCTTGCATAAGTGTCAATTCCTTCAATTAAAACCGTTAGGGAGGGAAGGGGGGAGTAGACTGTATAGTATTCTAAACAAAACAATTCTACTTACGAACAGGATAAATACCTATCAGCATTAGGAGAATATAGTATCACGCATTCTCATTTAATGATGCATCATCATTAGTCAGGGTCGATCAATTGCAAGATAATGGCCTCCCCAAGACGTCATCATTTGTAACATATGCGTTATTTATATTGTATGTGTGATTATAATAGTAATAATAATGCACATATTTACATAGCGTTAGTCATACAACTGCGGCTCGCAATGTGTAAACATCACATTAAGAGGTTTTCAGCCAGTTAATGAGCGTTTGCACACGTGGGATGAAACAGGAGCACCTGGACAACAACCCATGGGTGCGAGGGTGCAACACTCGATCCCACACAGAAGAGACAAGATGACATTCGTTCGCATTTTTCTGGACCGTCTTCATCCTTAACTTCATCTCGGACCCAGTGAGTGCATTTTAAGTAGAAATGATCTCAGTTCGACCGGAGCTTAATTTCAACTGGGTCTGCCTGAATCGACGATCTGGACATTATTTCAGTACCCGGCACACCGCATCCATAAACCCTGTCCCCAGTGGCTGTGGATAACTAGTTACATTCTAGATTTGAAGCTATCGTGACTGCAATGATTAATACTCTCTGTTTTTTCGGTAAAGTCACGTAGGTAAAAAATAAAATAAATGAAATCAACTAGATTAAATCACGACATTTCGGGCGCAACACAAGCGTCCTTCTTCAGGTGGGGACAACGTAGCGAAAGCACAACCGCCCCCTGCATCACAAAGCTTCAGTTTGAACTCCATGCGTTGCCTCCCAGCGCTCCCCCCCCCGTGCCTCACAACGTTGCCTCAGAGTCCACAGCTCGCCCACACACTCACCATGGCCCCTCCCTCCATCCCCAGCGACTATATAATTCCTCGTCACAGCCATCTCTTAGACACACTTAAGCGGTTGTGCTTTCGCTACGTTGTCCCCACCTGCAGAAGGACGCTTGTGTTGCGCCCGACACGTCGTGATTCAATTTAGTTGTTAACATTTATTTGATTAGATTTTTTACCTACGTGACTTTAACGAAAAAACCAAAGAGTATAACTAGTTACGTGCCTACTCTCGTCTACCGGAGACCCAGAACACACACACACATATATTCGGTGATAAATTAATTTGTGATGGATTCCATCGAAAACAAGTTATCATCACGACGCTAGTTTCAAAAACAACGCGTAAATCACATCATTAGACCTCCTTTGCCAGTACCAAAGTATAAAAATAAAGTTTTCCCCCTCTTTTGCTGGTAACAAAACTGAAACCTTTTTACTAAGATTCATGTCTGCATTAACCACAATACTTGCAGTCAAAATGCAGACAAAACACACACTATGATAATACATGCATTGTCCTTGAAACTGATTGGACCACACCAAGGGACGGCTTTCTTTTGAGCCTCGACCCAATTGGTGCACGACCAGAGGACGCCAAAAGGCGTACAGCTCAAAGACAATGCACTATCTTTGTCTTTGAGCTGTACGCCTTTTGGCGTAAATCACAACACACGGCGCCAAAAAGTGGCCGCTCAGAGAGCAACACATCCCCTTTGGAAAACGGTAAAAAAAATATAATTACTTATTCGGATAAGTTAATCAGCTTATTACGAACAAAAGGGCCAATTCTTATTTGAATGAACATCTATGCGGGGAAGTTATTGCGGATCATATTAACTGAAGGATATCCACACGAAAAAAAAATCGACCTTCTTAACCACGTGCATTGTACAGCTCCACCGTTGGATGGGACCCCGGCAACAGGTCAACTCCGTATCCTGACCACACGATGGAGGGATTATCCCTCCACAGTGATGGAATCAGCACCGTTGGTGCAGTTGCCTCCCCCTTTCCGCGCACGTTTAATAGGTCGCGCGTGTGTGGACGTCGTAGCGACGTTGTGAGCACACGCGTCTCGCGTGCTTGCTACACATGCTGGCAATGCGGGCGCGCGCGTGAACTCGTGCACACACACACACATGCATGAACGCACGCGCAAAACAAATTGTTCGTCTTCGAACATCCTCCCCGCCACCCCGTATGGCCTTTACAGACTGTTGGAGCAAGTTCCGAGTAGCACTTATAGAGGCCAATACCAAGCCCGGCTGCCTTTGTCTCCCTAGTGGCGATGTTTACACACCACAGCAGATACTCCTTTGAGGCTGAGTCCACCTAGGTGAGGTCCAGGACCAGTTCAGATAATTTTGTCACTGGTGTTGGCCGTGAGCGAGAATCGAACCCGGGTCGCCATGTTCATAGCGCAGCACGCTAACCGCTACACTACCGCTCCCCACACACACAGACACACACACAGACACACACACAGACACACACACAGACACACACACAGACACACACACAGACACACACACAGACACACACACAGACATATACACACAGGCACACAAACACACTACACCGTGAACTGGCAGAATGTGATTTTCAGTGCCACTTCCTGCCACGACTCCTCATATTTATTTACATATATTTCAAATATTGACACGAAAAGGAGACATTAAAACGACATTCGTACTGATTGAGTATGTAGGCATTAAGTTAAGCACAAAGCTACAAAGATGGAAACTGATAGATAATCGTAAAAAGACCCGAGATACCACACACATGGGTATTCAAGAAGGTATGTGAGCAGTTCGGCTGGTCCTTTTTAAATGGGAAAAACTGTTATTTATTCATCACTATTATCAAGATCAGCCACGGTCAAACCGCGGCTGGAGCGAGGCCTCAAGCCGAACCGTGCCACAAGCCACCAAGCCACCTTTCGCGCGATCCCATTCCATCGCTCCGTCTCCTGAACGGACGTCTTCCCCGACGAGTCCCTGTCTTCTGCTGCCACTCCGCCGTTCTTAGCCGCCGGCTGTCAACCCCCCCCAACCCCCCCCCGTGACTCGTCCTGTACGAGGCCACCCACGAACCGGCGTTCAACGCGACCGCCTCCCACGTCTCTCTGTGATATCCCTTCAGTGAGATTGCGTCTCGTTGTGCCTCTCAATGTCGACGATTATGAAACGCATTGAAGCGCGTTGTAAATTGAGGCTTTCCCAATTTTATCCTGCAATCTATTTATCCCTGGGTCATCTTCATGAGAGTTACCGTGATTCCTCCCGCGTTACAGATGGACGAATGCTTAGCAACTTTAGCAGATGAAAAAAAATCGCGGGCGATGATGATGACGGTGGTGGCTGCGGCTTTTCCGGATGCAACGCTAATAACCGCTTCACAACTTGTGTTTGTGCAGATTGTGCGATTGCTAAATGCTACAATTTGTAATTGCAGACGGCCAAAATGAATATCAAGCATCGGTCGTAAACAGACTCCACATGGGCGGTTCCACATCACATGAGGCCACCTCAAAAGTGTCACATCCATGCGCATTAACATATTTACGATTTTTTAAACGTGTTTCATGCCATCATCGCCGCTTAAAAGTCCACACTTTCCCCCCCTTAAACATCTCCGCAGCCGGTCGTGGCTGTAGCTGTGATGGGCATTTCGCCTCCGGCCCTGTTGGAGGACACCCCCACCCCCCTCGCTCTGCCTTTAACGAGCAGTCCAAGACGCGCAGGAGGAACGAGGAAGGCGAACGGTAAAGGGACAGATGCGGTCACAAGTGCAAACACGAGCCCAGAGCCAAAAATTGCCGCGATGATGGCCCCGTGCCTTCGGCCTATCCTGGACGGGAGATCCCCTGTCAGGGTCTTAACCCTGCCCACGTTTGAAGTGGCCTATATTTAAACCTCCCGTTTTTCAAAGTCGTGTGTATATATATGTATGTTGGGTTTTTTTTCCACTGAGGATTTTTGTTTTTTTCGCTACGATAAAGCGAGGCTTACGAGAACGAATTTCTGAAGGGTGTCAATATGCTAAGTCGGCACGCCGAACAGTTCAGGGGGTGGGTCGCCTGTTTCGATTCGATTCTCCGGCGCGGCAGTTGACATGACGTGGTCATCTGTCTTAAGTCTCCGCCATCCCACCCTCCACCCCCCCCCCCCCGTGACTGTCCACCCGTGGTTGTGGCTAGGAGATGTTAACTACCTCGCCGGGTGTACAGGAGGTCGTGGGTTCGATCCCGACCCTGACGACGCCTGCTCTATATTTGGAGTTTGCATATTCTATCTCCACGTGGTCGCGTGGATTTTTTTCCGTGTCTTCCAGGTTTTTCCTCCACATTCAGAACGTGTGCATGCTGAACTTCTATCGCACCGTACGTAGCCAACCGTGCCAATCGGAGGTGCCGGGAATTGTGCGTTTCAGAGTATTTGGTTGCTATAAATCTCCACATAAGTCAACTTTGTTGAGCGATCGTTTGTGGCCAGGTGGCTTCTGTAAAAAAGAGATACACAGCTCAGGGTGCCACTAAGGGAGGTGGGTGAGGTGGGGGGGGAACTTCTGAAATCTCTGGGACTCTCCCAGCTAAACCGGAACGTTTGGGAGCCTAAAGACTCAGACTCTCGCAATCCACTCGAATTCTCTGCACACGTGGGGCTCGCACGCTAAGCCACGGGTGCACACTCAGCCACGCGTGGGGTAGCGGGGGGGTAGGTTCAGGACCACCGCGTGAGAAACACCTCGCTCGCACTAACAACGCAAGAGGCTGGGAGAACTGCACGCGTCTCTCTGAGCTTGTGACGAGCGTGGGAGGTGCCAACGGGGCTGCTTTGCTCGGCGTGCTCAGAGGCAGGAGTACGGGCACGTTCAAAGCTCGTCGGCCACCGATCGCAGCCCTCGCGTGGGTCACAGTCATCACACGTAGCGGTGACCCCCTTCCCCCCTCTCCAGCCACCACCTCCCCCCCCTGCACACAAATCGTTACAGCGCACGCGGGGAGCGCTACCTCTATGGCCGGCAACTTGCGGCCTGCTTTAAAGAGAGGGGTGGCGGGGGGGTAAACAGGCAAAAGCGCGACCCTGTAACTGTGACACTCTCAACAACAACAACAAAAGCCGTGTTTGGGACGTGTGTACGGTGAACTTTTTTTCGCACCATCGGATGGTTGCGGCGGCAAGGATAGCAAATTAAAAAAGCTCAGCTTTAAATCCTGACACAGATTTCAAAAGCACACAGTTTGTGCGAGTCAAAAAGGTTCAGCCTGATAAACTTGTTCACACATAGGCCAGCACTCAAGGGAGCTCTCAAAAGCCCCTGTCAAAGTTATTTTGCTTTCCTCTTCCACGTCAGTCAGGCGTAATATGGGGTGCCACTGTGGCGAGATGTTAACTACCTCGCCTGGTATACAGTATGTCGTGGGTTCAATCCCGATCCTGACGCCTGTATATTGGGAGTTTGCGTGTTCTCCCCGTGGTCGCGTGGATTTTTCTCCGGGTCCTTCGGGTTTTCCCTCCACATTTAGAATCAATGTGTGTTGAGAGTATTTGGCTACCTTAACTTTTCACGTAAGAAGCCGCTTCGTTGAGCTATCATTTGTGGCCAGGTCGTTTCTGAAAAAGAGCTATATAGTAGCTCAGTGGGCCGTACCTGGTTGAAAAAAAAATTAGTTCCATACTCTTTGGTTCTTTCGGTAAAGTCACGTAGGTAGAAAAAAATAGATCCTGAGGACGATTGCTTGTGTGGCGATCGAAACGTCGTGATATATTTTATTTATAACTACGTGACTTTACCGAAAGAACCAAAGAGTATGGATTCCTGCAGTCACGAAAGCTTCAAATCAAGATTTTTATAGTTTCGTTTTAGTTAAGAAATTAGAGGAGGCAGTGCCCACACTTTACCCTACCACACACGACCTGCCGCTTAACTTGCTGTGGCAACATCCATTGTGACCGCTGTATGGACACTTTGAGAAACCCGTGTCGTAATTTCAGCTCCCACACCGGGAGAACAAACTGGAAGTGAGCATCCATGAAGCGATCTTCTCCGAGATGTAAGTGGCATGTTTGATATTTTCTTCAGTAAACGATTTACACACACGGCGGTAAGATTTTGTCTTTGTTGGGTTCATTTCCAAAAGATTTCTTGGACATTCTGCGTTAGAAAAAGAAATAAAAACAAATTTAACACGCCAATTACTTACACAGGAGCCACCCTTGTAAACAATCTGCTGGCGACCCTAATGGAGTCACCGAGTATAAATAAATGCAATAAAACAAAGCCCTCTTGAAAACAAGCTGCACCGAGCTTAATGAAGCCACCATTATTAAAATGCTGGGAATAAATAATTTAATTCCTCTCGATGGCCTTCCTACCTTCTACCACCAACCCCCAATGCTCAGTTCAGCCCCCGCCCCCCTCCCTCTTCCCCGCTGTGTCTTCTCTAATGCCCCCACCCTCCCCCACTTCTGTCCCACCTACTCGGAAAATATTAGCAACAAAATGAAAATAAAATCCCGACAATACAACTCCTACACCTTTCTGCCTTTCCACGTGTAAAAAGAAATTTTTACACATCCTTTCAGCCTCACAAAAAACCCATCGTACCTCCGATTAGCACAGTTGGCTACGTACGGTGTGAACAAAGTTCGACATACACACATCAGAAGCTCCGCGCATCCTATATTAATGAATAAACCTGAAAGATGTAATTAATTACCCATAATTCACCACATCGATGCTCCCAAATCTATAATGACTTCCGAGTGATATCCGAGCCAGTCCTGGGCACCCGCCTTCACCAACCCACGCTCACGGTGTGGTGAAGTATGGTCAAATAACCCCTACAATCAGCGGGACGTGGTGCGGCGGGGGGGGGGCGACATCCAGTCGTCGATTGACAACGGCCTGTCCATGTGCAGCCCTGGAGTTTTCTTTCCAACATGTCTGACGTGGAAGGTTCAAAGTTGAAGCCAGAGAGCAGTCTTAACAAACGCTGCTGGATAGCGAAGGCTGAAAGACTGATGGACTACATTTCAAAAAATATGTATTTTACTTCGAGATGAGAACGAAAGTATATTTATGGCATACTCATCAGCCATAATCACTTGGAATAAAAATTTAATTGGAGAAAGAAAAACATAAATCTTAACGGAGAACGCATTCACCATCTCAGATTTGCTGACGAAATAATCATTATAACATCTATTGGGAATGAACTTGCAGGGTAATGTTAGACAAAGGCTGCACTGTTGCGGCTGAGAATGGAGATGCGAGCAAGCACAAGGACCATGCACAACACGTCTGCTCATCAACTGGAGATATGTAGCAGACAAAGATCCCCCGTGTAGCTTTAACAGACGGCCGGGGCAAGTGCTGTTAGCGAGTTGCACCTGTGAAGGCCAGCACGGTGCACCAAGGGGTGAGTGGCCAGCACCGCGCCCGACCGCCTTTGTCTCCCCAGTGGTGATGTGTACACATCGCACCAGGTACCCATTTGAGGCTGAGTCGACTTAGGAGAGGCTCAGGACCGGTTCAAATATTCGCCACTCTTATTGATCCCTGGGTCGCCGGGTTTGTAGCGGAGCGACGCTTGCCGCTGTCACCGCGATCTAACAGAGATGCTGCAACTGACAAGCAGCAGCAGCAGCACGACATGTAAACCCAGAACAGCAATTGAAAATCAGCGCTGACTTTATCGTACATTGCCTTCACCCAACAGCGCATACCGAGCGTTTACACCGTTGCTGCGAAGGACCTTCAAGCATCCAATAAATGCTCCAGCTGTTATGAAGGAATTCGGGGGGGGGGGGGGGGGATAGATGATACAGAGTCGGGAAAAGAAGTCTAAACCCAACGAACAAACCCTTGTGGCCGGTCGGCCTTGGTTTTTTTTTGTTGTTGTTGTTTTTTTTTACTCGAAGAACCACAATTTTTATTTGAGCGATTATTTATTTAAAGGCAGGTTGTTTTAGCATTAGCTATAGGCGCGTCGTGCCGTCAATATTTGGCAGCCGCTCGGAGCTGTTTAGTGTGGCAGGCCGGCACATGCCGTTAGATACCTGTATCATTTGAAAAATCAATTATGCAGTCTGCACATGGGCGGCTCTGGGAGGGGTACGCCGATGGTGCATGCGGATGCCTCTTGCTAAGTTGCGTGTTGTCACATCCATTTGCTTTTTTCTCCCCGTGGATTGTCTACAACGTGAACCCTCGCGGCTCTGGTCGTCGCCTGACGTGGCTGGTTGTTGAAATCACCGGCGAAACGTCACGGGTACTCGAATCGTGAATGTCGTGGGTTTACTCTCCAACACAAAAGCTGTGCGTGGAACTCGGAACGAATTGGCGCGTTTTCTTTACGGGACAAACCTCACCAATTGGCCGTGTCGGGTTCCGCTGGCGCGTTTCAACGACACGTTTATATTTACGCGATCTGATGCAACAAGGAACCGCCCTCTATGATGAACGTCAACCGACTGCGCGAGTGAGGTGAAGGTTCAAAGGTGCAGCCCTGCAATGGCTCGCTCAATCCACTGCTGGCGTTGGGCCGAACAAGCCTCCGGTTAGACGGAGCTCCACAGAGCCGCCCCCGCCACCCAAGAGGGTGTTTTTGTCTACTCTTCCACGCTGGCTGGACGTCTCGAAGAAGAACGTGCGAATGACCCACACTTGACCCCACCGCACACGACCTGTCGTTCGACTCACCGTGGTTGTACCCCATCCGTACTGATGGAGGGGAGACAGAGGTGATTGGTGCGGTTTGGCTACCTACGGTGTGAAAAAAGTTCAACGTACATACATAGCTGGGACATAGGTGGTGGGGAATGGGGAGGGGGGTGGGGGGGATTTAAGAAACGTGCACCATTGTTTCAACTGCAGTGGCAGGATATTCAGCTAGCTCCGCTCTGTATCGCAGTGCGCTCACAGTTACACCACATAATAATTCAGCATGAAGTTGTTTTTTTGGGTTAGATCGCATAAATATAAATGTGTCGTGTGCCCGCCACAGCCCGACACAGCCAATTAGTAATAAGGTTTGTCACGTAAACAAAACGTGCCAATTTAGTCACTGCTTCAGCACATCGCTTGTGTGTTGGAGAGTAAACCCACAACATTTACCATTTGAGTACAGTGTCGTTTCGCCAGAATTGCCTTATTAATTAGCTGTGTCGGGTGGTGGTGGGCTCACGACACATATATGCTGACGCGATCTAACCCCAAAAAAAATGTTTATTATGAATAGCATTGGTCGCGAAAGCCTACGTGTCAAACTTGCACCACAGCAGCATAACCCCGTGTGTGACAGAAACTAAATACGCCCTAACATGCTCACAATGCATATACCTTCAAAATCAGTTGCCTTTAAGAAGCCACGAGACCGCTAAGTTTGTGTCTCATTCAGATGATGAAGCTGATCAGCGTTGTGCCGGCTGCACGGACGTGACGGCCTTTATGGGTTCACGATGAGACGGGAGGTCAAACTGGTATTGCTATTTTACGTTCTACTTTGAGAGCAAACCTCAAGCCTCGCACCACACGGCTGCGTGAACACGCTGGAAGCACTGCAATATGGCGAGCCGCACTTATTGCGTTGGCGGTGGGGGGTATAAACACATTCCTTGCCCAGATAGTTTCATTACGAAAAAAATAAACAAAGCTGTAACAAATATGCCTCGCTTTCTGTTGCTTCTCAAACAGCAACAATTGTTCAAAACATTCCATGATTACGTAAACCTTCGTCTTATTAAAACATTAGCTCTTAATGATGATGACTGCCGGTGATTTGTTTTTCTCAGCCAAAGTTCAGAAAGTCTTTCTGCAGCGGCAGCTCGTAGGCTCACCACTAAGGCTGTGACTTTCATTCCCATTGTCATGGTCAGACGCGGTCTTATCCACTGCTGGATGAAGCCCTCCCCATGCCGTCGCACATCCCCGTGTCGTTCCGACGATGCCACACGATCCAACCTCGCTCCTGACAGGTGATCTCATCGCTGTCATTCCATCAGCGGTCTCGTCCACGGGCCATTAAGTCAGAAAAAATGCGATTTTAAATTAATGAAATGTAAATAACTGGTTATGATTTACATTCGATTTTAGACTGTACTTATTTCAGCAAGAAGGCCCCAATCAGCATCTAGGCTCTATTATTTGACGAGCGTCCTGTGGCTGCACATATGTTATACAGTACAGTACACATCATGTTACGCAGTACAACAAACAACACGCGTTGCTTACGATGTTTCAAACATGTTCTTGGTCTTCTGTCTCCAAATTGTACAAATTGTGCTTTAGGCGTCACGGCACGAGAACGACCAATCTGTTCAGAAATCTCGCACAGGGCAGAGCAATGCCTGCAGAAGACATTGTTCCACGGGACATATCCCAAACATTACTTTCGAGCAATATTGTTTTATTCTGTACACGGCAGGGGGCGCACTTAACCACGCACTCTGCATCGAGTTCGTCGCATTCCAGTCCAAACAAATACAGTCTTTTCCTATAATGCGTGCATCTTCATGACACGAAGTGGATATTACGCAATTGAGGGAACGGAACTACGTCGCGCGAGTACGAATATCCAGTTGTAGCGGCTGCCTCGGCGTAGTAACACACACGGTGGGATGCTGCTGGATGCTTCTAGATGCTACCCACGCACCTCAGCCTGCAGACGCATCTCACGTGTTCTAGCGGACTGTGCCTTAACCCAATATTGTTATTTATTATAACGAGATGTTTCCATAACGCGGGGAAATGCCAAAATTTAGTTTTTGTGGGCTCGCCACATTTGAGAACCCGGTTTGACCACGGGCGGTCGCCCCAATCAGAACCCGGATTTTGGAACCCTCAGTGGCACCAGCTCGGAGCCCTGACCTCTGACCTCTCCCGCCACCTGAACATCTCCGGTGCCAGCAATTGATCACACGCAAATAATTGCAAAAGAATGATTCGAACAGAATACTGACACTGGAATAGGATGTAAGGCATCCTAAATGCAACATGAGATAACAATAGCAATGACAATTTCACATGTAATAGGCATCGTATATGAAGCATGCACCACAGTTGAATAAAGCGGATGGACAGCCGCATCTTCTGTTTTTTGTGCGTGCACCCCGTAAATAGGGAATCTCTGGAAATGCATGCTACATGATGTACAACTGTAATTAGTTATTCGTATACTTTAATTAGAAGCACATTGGAAGGAGGAGGGGGGGGGGGTCCAAATGTGGCCTGGCTTTGCTAACGAGTCGTGCACATGGTGTAGCCAACTAATTGACCTTCACCCCCCCCCCCCACCACCGTACCTCAGCCCTTGCCACTAAAGGTCAAACCGCAGGTACTTAATCCGTTACACGTAAAGATGGGACAAACAATATAATCTTTCACCAATGGACTATTTCACAACCGCGGTTACTTACACAAGCCGCCCATAGGCACTCTAACCTCGTTAATAATTGCAAACCCCTATCCAGCGGGGTCCTGCCAGTACACAGACAGCAGTGGTGCTCCGCACATAAATATTGATCCGGCGATATAATTTATGAGAAAAAGGAGAAGCAAGGAAATGGAGGAAAAGGACTATAAAATGTAAGCATTATTTTTTCCGTTTCAAAATTTCGCCCGCGATGGCGCAGGGGCCGCCGCGCGCGATATGCGCGCGCGAAAAAAGGGCTCGCGGATGAAACACGGCGGCAATCTTTAGCGTGCTGTGCATGTCAAGATGACATCATTGTCCTTGCTCGTTATTCTGTACACAGCCTTTGCGATAGCCACCACCACCTCCGCCACCACCACCGCCCCCACCTCCAAACAAAACCAAGACTGTGGACTGTTAAAGTTTAAGCGGCGAAGGGGCCAATAAGGAAACCATCTACCAGTTTGTGTACTCATCAGTACAGTATAGCCATAATCACCTCTCGCCGGCTTTTTTTTTCCAGACCGAAGGGACCGATGTCTGGGCATCCCAGGGATTGGGGCACCGCGAGAGAACGGAGCGACGGAATTGACCGGCGCGCTGGGCGCGAGACTGTGAGAGGCGGCGATGGCCGAGGGGAGGGCCTTCGTCCAGCGGTGTAAACGTCGAATATGATGATGACGATGACGAATGTATGCACGTAATGTAGTGACATCAGTGGGGGATAAAATAAGATGCATTGAAAGATAATGTCCTTTACTTATCTTGGCAAGCACACACCGAGATTAAATGATCTTTAGTGCAGGGGGGTAGAGACCTGAACATCTGACTGTGAGGGCAACACACGCACTAAGGAGTAGGAATTACAGCATTGCATATAACCCGTTTGAAGTGGCGAGTAATGTTCACACTTGGGACGTTATGAGCTGTAATAAGACAGTGACTCCGACCTCCGCACCCCCGCACTCTTACAGAACGATATCACGGGAGTTGTTAACATACCCCTTTACAAGTAAACACCAAATAATTGGGCCAACTGTGGCTCAATGTTGGCTCAACGTTGGCTCAACGCTGGTCCACCACGGTTCCAACAACTACATTCCTCTTCTTGGTTCTTTTGGTAAAATCACGTAGAAGGGAAGTAATAAAATAATAAAAATAAAACATAATACGATAATTCTCACGACGTTTCGGCCACAACGCAAGCAGCCGTCCTCAGGTGAAAACCAGGTCTGTCGTTTCAGACGCTGTCGCCTCGACAGACCTGGTTTTCACCTGAGGACGGCTGCTTGCGTTGTGGCCGAAACGTCGTGAGAATTATTTTATTATGTTTTATTTTCATTATTTTATTACTTCCCTTCTACGTGACTTTACCGAAAGAACCAAGAAGATGAATCCCTGCAGTCACGAAAGCTTTAAATCGAAATTTAACCACATTCCTACCAGTTGGCTCAACGTTGTTCCACCACGGTTCCACAAACCACATTCCCACGGTTGGTTCGACGTTGCACGTTCATTCGGTTGCTCATTTGGTGAATAAACCATGGCCTTTTGTAATTTCCCTGGGGCTAATTGGTGCTGCCCAAGCCGCCCGCCCCACCATTTGTACTACCTCAGCTGCCCCCCATGAGTACTGACCAAGCTGCCCTCCATTGGTACTGTCACCAGCTGCCTCCCCCCCCCCCCCCATGGGTGTTGCCCCGGCTGCTTTGTCCCACGCTGTTCTACGGTGTCACTCTGTCTCTCTGCATCCACACTCCCTCTCTCCCTAATGGAGCTGTGTACACGTATGTGCTTTCTGATCGCGTTGAGATGCGATCGTATTTAGCCACTACACGGACTGAAATTGCTGCTGCTGTTGTCGTCATCGTCGTTGTAGAATGTGCACTGTCACAATACTCTCACGGGCAGCAATTGGGAATACAACCGTCACCGCCATGGACAAGCTGGCTCGGTGGCGAGGGAGCTGTGGCACTTTGAAATCTAAATTTGTTGTTGTGTTGAGTTTGTTGACCGTCCCCCGCACCTCCGATTAGCACGGTTGGCTATGTACGGCGCGAAAGAAGTTCAAACATACACACATACAAGGCTCACCGAGCTGTGTGAACAGCTCAACGGCCACATTTCCAAGGCCCTATTTTAACTATTGCTCCTGTTATCTTGTCCTTCAAAACGATCCGTAGACACTGCCTTACCTGCAGATAGATCCTTCCTATTAACGGCAATTGTTCACAGATAATACGAGTCACCTAGAAGTGGAATCAAATTCATCCCGACTGTCCGAGTTTAACCGAGGATTTGTCATGCAGAAATGGTTTCTGGGAAACGCTGTACTAATCTTATTTTCCGTGGCTTTTAAGCCCTGGCCGGGAAAGGAACTCGAGTCGCAATTTTTACAGCAACAGTGCTCTAACCGTTGTGCCACCACTCCCCCCCCCCCTCTTTACACGCATTGGACACATCCATTCGTAATGCTAATGAAGCTGTATTGTGCACAACTTTCGGACTGGTTGATACAGAGAGCAGCACTTTATTGCTGGAGGAATGGCATTTAATTATCAGCACTACGCTTGCTATGCAGACGTGTTGTATATTTAAAAGTTCAAGAAATAAAACGTGTAAATTAACGAGAATGAGCAATGCGGCAAACATTAAAAAAGCACAATTATTTCTCGCCAATGGTCATAGCCCTTAGCTTAAGGCCAGGAATCGAACTCGGCTAACAGCTACACAGCAGCAGTGTGATAGTCAATACTCCACCACTCCAGAAATTGGGGTATTCATTGTCATCATCAACCTTGGTCAATCCACTGCTAGATGAACTAAAATATTTTTTTAATTTTATCAGGTGAGGTTCACTAACCTATACAGCTCTTTTTAAGAAGCGACCTGGCCACAAATGGAAGCTCGACGAACGTGGCTTATCACGTGGAATTTAATTCCAGACAAGTACTCTAAACGCATGTTGATTTTAAATGTGGAGGAAAAAACCAGGAGGACCTGGAGAAAATACCACGCGACTACGGGGAGAGAGACACGCAAACTCCAAATATACGGGATCGAACCCACAACCGCCTGTATACCAGGCGAGGGAGTTAACATCTCCGAGCCACCGTTTTCAGTTTCAGTTCCATTTATTAGATATAACCCTGTGAGCCATGCGGCTCTTGACTCGGGTGCAACCGCAACAAAACAAAAACATGAACAAGAAACATCTTAAAGTGACTACACGCAACAGAAAAATCCAGGAAAAAACAGCAAAGTTTTCCAGAAAAAACACCGTATTTCAACGCTGTGTGGGCAAAAAATCCCAGTGGGATGCAAGTCAAACAATAACAACCATAAGACAATGTAGATTAAAGTTATCAGGCTAACTCTATACAACAACAAACAAACATGGCTCAACCAAATCGTGATGATGATGAGAGAGAGAGAGACACACACAAACTTCAAATATACAGCAGGCGTGAGGGTCGGGATCGAACCCACAACCGCCTGTATACCAGGCGAGGGAGTTAACATCTCCTAGCCACCGGCTTTCTCCCACCACCCTGCGACAATCGGACTTGTGGTGTCGCACAGTTGTTCTTCATTGTTGCGGTGTGCTGTGGGGGGCCAGTTGCGGTGTGCTGTGGGGGGCCAGTGGCGGTGTGTGTGGGGGGGTGGGGGAAGGGGGGGGCAGGGCGGGCGGGCGGGGGGAGGGGATTAACGTAGGTTGCTCGGTGGTGGTGGGTGGCAATTAAAGGGCGTGCGGCCACGGTGGGGGCAGAGGGCGGTTCTATTTCGGTGGGTTATGTAAGGCGCTGTCACGCAACGCGGCGCGGGGCGCAGAGTGCGCGCGGCGCGGGCGGCTCTCGTCTCGTGTTTGTCATGCAGGGTCGAAGTTCAAGCTCAGGGCTGCCATCAGGTTGATGGCGAGCTGGGGGTGGGGTGGGGGGCGAGGGGGGGTGGGGTGGGGGGCGAGGGAGGGAGGGCGGGGGGGCAGTCTACGGAACTTGGCTGTGGTGACGTGATGTGAGAATCAGTGCCGGATTAACGCAGCGGCTTTAGAGGCTGCAGGAGCCCGAGGCCTCTGATTTTAAAGGGGCTCCCCCCGCCGGTACCGCCTGCCGTTTCCCAACAACAACAACAACAAAAATGTGTCTTCTTGGTTCTTTCGGTAAAGTCACGTAGAAGAGAAATGAAAAAAAAACATAATAAAATACAATTCTCACGACGTTTCGGCCACAACGCAAGCAGCCGTCCTCAGGTGAAGAACAGGTCTGTCGGAAAGACAGCTGAAAGAATTGTATTTTATAATGTTTTATTTTTATTATTTTATTATTTCCCTTCTACGTGGCTTTACCGAAAGAACCAAGAAGATGAATCAATGCAATCGAAACAAAAATGTGCTTCATAACGGTTGAAACGCAATGCTACGGGCGATGGATGGTGGCTCCTGGTGGTATAAAAGTCCTTCAGGTGAGATGCGCTCCCTCGTCGATGCTCCAATGAGCACCGAGGCGATGTGGGCATCTCCTGTGGTGGAATTTCGGCATTCCTATGACAGGGGGTGGGTTTATCCACAGGACAAGCACTGTTTGACTGACGCACAAAGCGGTCTCTCCACTCATTGCGCTTCAACAATTGCTTTACAGCGTTCGAATATGCGATGCTGTGGCGCGGTGATAATTCCTTTGAGTTTTTTTTTTGTGGTAAATTAAGCCATCGCATTACTATGTGCCTTGCTTCCTGTCACGTGCCACAAGGATTGTATTCATTTTAACGTGAATAACGACGGCGCGTTTGGCATCGTGCAACGGTGGCGGTGATTGAACAGTCGACGGAAGGCGATTCATTTACGAATAGGGCCCCCACCAAAACTATAACAGCCCTGGGCCCCCATCAAACATCATCCGGCCCTGGCTATGTGGGTGAGTGGGTGGGTGAGTGGATGGGTGGATGGATGGGTGGTGGATAATTTTGACGAAACTCAACTATTTTAACTTTTACCAGGGGAGAACTCGCAAACTCCAAATATACGGGGCTGTCAGGGTCGGGATCGAACCCACGCCCTCCTGCATACCAGGCGAGGTAGTTAACATCTCGCCACCACGCCGCGGCGCCCCTTGTTGTCAAGGCTGACAACAGAGTGGCAGCCCAAAGAGAGGAAGTCGACTGCGGAGATGGATTTATGAAATCGGTCCACGTGCTCGCTGCTCGGTGGATTCTTGCAGCGCCCCGGACCGCGAGAGATGTTGCCAGCTTGGGGAAGGCCTCCATCGAGCAGCGGATTAATCGTGGCCGCAGATCACCGTCGATAAGTTTGTACACGTAAGCTGTGTGCAGCAAACGTAAAGACCAAAACAAGAACAAAAAAACGTACAAATGTCCCCGCGAACTCCAATCGCGGAGATGCTATTCAGGGGGGGGGGGTAGGGGTGGTTGGGGTGCCCCCCTTCTCCGTACCCACGCCCACTGCCACCTCTAACCTCGCGTTACCGAAAACGAAGACGGAATGAGACGTCCTGTTCCTCGACGTGTCTCCCCCCCCGGGCGATGGGGCAGGGGGCGAGCGAGCGGCTTTGAGAGAGAGAGAGAGGAGAAGGACTCTGACCCCCGACCCCACGAAGACTCTCGCGGTGACGACGTCATGTGTGCGAGCACAAACCGGTCGCAGCCAGAGTGCGGCTTCGATATATTTTTTTAATAATTAAAAGTCACGGTCTTCCCCTCCCCACCCACCCCCCGGAGTGGCCCCAGTCAACCTCATATACAAAAAAACACCCACCAGCTCCGCTCGTTCGCTCGCTGGCTCAACCACCGATCAAACACGCGCACCTCCGATTAGCACGGTTGGCTGCGTACGGTGCAAAAGAAGTTCAACGTACGTAGGTGCCACCAACCCCCGTGCTTATCCTACGTACACCGGGCTCCGTATACTGTTGCAGTGTGACAATAGTCTTGTGCAATCTGACGTGAAGCAACCTTCAGCCTGTGCTCAAGCACGGCGGTCCAGCAAAGGCAGGTCCTTATTCACTCCAAAGTATACGTTTTAATCTACCGTTATTGTTTGGTGATTCCGCACAAGTTCGCGTGACAAAAAAACAAACTCAACCCAATCGTCAATAACACTGCTTTGAAATGAAAAAAAAAATGGCAAAGTTTCGTGGTATCTGCCCCAAGGTGCCGTCCCCCATAGGACTAGGGTTCAAAAAGTATCGGAGCTGGTCTTCTGTTCACCACGAGAATGATAAATCTTCATCTCCTGGGCCAAAAGTCAAAATCAGTGCATGCAGTCAGCCGCTCGTCTTCACTTTCGCCCGTTCTATACCATTCCATGCCTCTTCCCTCGTCGCATTCCCTCTCATCGGATAGCAACCAGGTTCATCGCACACTCCTTGAACCGGTGGTGAGACGTTAACTACCTCGCTTGGCATACGGGAGGTCGTGGGTTCGATCCCAACCCTGATGGTTGTATATTTGGAGTTTGCGGTGTTTCTCTCAACGTAGTCGCGGGGGATTTTTCTCCAGATCCTTCAGTTTCTCCCTCCACATTTAGAATCAACGTGCGTTGAGAGGATTTGGCAGTTATAAGTTTCTACGCGATAAGCCATTTTGTTGAGCTATCACTTGTGGCCAGGTCGCCGATGAACAAGAGTGATGTCCGCTCAGTGGGCCTTACCTGGTAAAATAAAATAAAAATCGTTTAATAGTTTAACAGACTATTTAACGTCCTGCCTGCGCCGGTGTGCAAATCCGTCCTTGAAATTTTTCCAAAATTAATTTTGATCTTCCAAAATTAGGGGGTGGGGTGAGGGGGGCTGCCATGGAAATACTTGGTAATACACATCTATGTAAGGTAACCAAATTTACCATCCACTTGCGATGGCTGTAATACATCTCCCCACCACACGTGGCTGCACAATGAACTTAATAATTAACCTTTTTTCATTCCATCCACTCAAATCCACCGACATCTCCAGAAAAAAAGGCTACTGACTGGATAATGAGATTTTGTGTGGTTATCAAGTTTTTATGGGACACCATTTTTCATTTATAAGGCAACACTAATGATGGACGTGGTAAGTTTTTTTTTATTCTTCTTCTTCTCAAAACGTTGGGCCTCCACCCCACAGCCAACGCGGTCATTCGTATCGCGGTTTAACCAACCACGTGGAGTGCAAGATGCCAGTGGCCTTTCGCGTGGCCCACTCTTGTCAGGTGAGAGATCGCGACCAATGCCCATCATCAACCTGGTGATCACCGAACATCGATGGAACGATTTCCCCCCACCACCCCCACCTCTCGATCGGTCGCCAGAGAAATAACTAAACCGAGCACGCGCTGCCACGTGCTGGATGGCCCCGAGCTCGGCAACCTTCGATGATCGCTCAACAACGAGAACCGAATGTAAATGAATATTTTATTTTTATTTTCTCACTCAAAACCCACGGTCGAAACAAGCAGTGTCCGCGTGGCGGCCAGGTCCACGTGACTCACGCGGATCTCGCCGCCGTTGTTGTCAAGGGCTGCGACGCAGATTTCACCCCGTACACGCGGGTAACACACACACGCGCGCGCGCGCACACAACAGAGTCAAACATTAATACCGCTAACTTACAGGAGATCGACAAACAGATCGCGCAGACGTTACCTATGCAAGTGCCGAGAGAGAGAGCGAGTGGGGGGGTCACTACTTGAAGCGAAGGAGACTACAAACAAGCCACCCACGTAAGATATGGGGCCATTACACAATGCCAATTTTTATAGCGCACAGGACAAGCCAGGGCAAATTGGAGGGTGTGGTGACGGCGTCGGGAGAGCCCTGCGCTCTGGACTCACCTCTCTGCCGGGGGCGGAGAAACTCACCTGTACAGGTGACCGACTATTTGCGCAGTTATAATTCGAATCATTCGAGGGTTGTAAGGGCACTGACGGCTATTTCTAAGGGCCTGCTTTGCAAAGATAAGCCGCTATCTAATTGGAGGAGTGCCACAGTTCAATGGAGGTGGACTGGGTGGAAGGTTACGTACCACCAGTGCACCCCCTTCGCTGATATGCCATGAATTGGCGACCTCCAATAATTAAAGGTTACGCCACGGCAGTTGCCTTAAATTTTAGTTTATCCTGTTCTCCGAGAAGAAAGACATTATTTAGGGCCATCGAGGTGACGCATAACGCTTTTCTTTTGGGGGTTTTCTTTATTTTTGTCCAGCCTGCGTTTGTGACCATCAGATCACATTGAGATACGGTATCGTAATTGCCAGGGGTTGGGAGACACTTGCACTCGTGGTGGGATCAGTAGCTTACGCCTGCAGATTAAAGCTTCACCCGGTGTTATATTTTCCACCATTAAACCGTACGACACACACACATAAAGTATCGATGGAGCTGATATAAAATTATGAAATGATAATTCGCAGCCTTTTGTCAATCGCCTGTTGGATGGTGGCCTCCCACATGCCATGTCAGTCATGTTCGACCATACTTCACCATAATGGGGTGCAGGGTGGGGGCAGGATCGGTTCAGATATCGTTCACTCACGATGTTAGCAATGGCCAGATATCGAACTCAGGTCGCTAGATTCGTAGTGCAGTCTGCTAACTACTGCACCGCCGCTCTAAGCCCTACCCCTTCAAAAACTGATGTCATTCATGAATAATAATAATGATGGTAAATAATAGAATTAGCTAAGACAAGAATAATTAAAATCAAAAAAAGACGTCTATATTTTGTCTATGCCTGGGTGGGCACGTGACGAAAAGAAATCTCCATTAATGTTCGGCCAGCTCCTCTGATCCTCCATCACCCCCTCCCCGCCCTCTGCACCCCACCCCTGTCCCTCCGTAGGGTTCAGCGCTTAAACATTAATGAGCCATTTGCGCCCACGCTTCGTGGCGTCCGGGAAAATATTAACGCGTGCAACCCATCCGATCATCCACCACCCCATGGGAGCAGCCGCGCCAGGCCTGCTCGCGTCAAACTGCGATCAGAATCGGAATCTTTATTAATTCATAAGAAAGGTTTTTGGGTTAGATCGCGTTATTTATAAATGTGTCGTAACCCTCCACCACCCGACACGGACAATCAGTAAAACATGTGTCACGTCACCGTGCTGCTCTATTTAAGCAAGTGGAGGGCCTCACCATTCTGGCAAATTGCCCGATGATGCTGGATGTCATTACCAGCAAAACGTCGTGCTACTCAAAATTTTCAATGATGTTGATTCACTCTTCAACACACCGGTGGGCTAAAGTAATGAACTATTTGTCTTTTGTAAACGTGACACATTTTTTTACTGTTTGTCCGTATCGGGAGGTGGAGGGTTACGACACATTTATAAATAACGCGATTTAACCCAAAAACCTGTATTATGAATAATGTTGGTCGGGAAAGCCTACGTGTTAAACTGATCTTTACTCATACTGGAGAAATTCAATGAGCTCTGACGCTCTTTTTGCTTCAAAGATGTCAACTCCTCGGTCAGCTTCTTCTCTAACCGAGTCGCATCTCGCCATTCCGATTATCAAATCAGTTTAATTTTGAAACAATCTTTTTTGAGTCACTCTCCCTTACCATCTCCCTTCCCCTCCACCCCCAACCCCACCAATGTTACCCCGACTGTGGTATTGCCATCTCCCGCAGAGCAGCATAACCCCTTCGTGTTAGAGAACGGTCCACAGAAGTGGATGTCACAGAGTTAACTCTGAGACCTCTGATTTACAATTCTGGCTGTCGCCTAATGAAGCTGGTTGTAAATTACGTGCGAAACATCGCACTTAAATTGTTAATGTTGTGGGTATACTTTACAACACACCGGTGTGCTGAACTAGTAACTAATTAGCATGCTTTTTTACATGACAACCATTACTGATTGGCTGTGTCGGGTGGTGGCGGGTTTAACGGCACATTTATATTTACGCAATCTAACCCAAAAACACCTCCATTTTGGAGCGGGAAGGAATGTTACCGCCCACGTGAACACTTTCGAGTAATCTTCGTCGCATGTTTTTCATGCCGATATTTGGATTCTTAGAATAACAACTTACTTTTAAAATAACAACTTCGTTTTAAAATAACAATTTCCGTTTCAAGCCGATGGCCAATGCGAATCCGAATGCACGTGATATTTCAGATCTCGGAGGCGAAGCTGAATGGAGCCCTGGCAGTGCTTGGATGGGCGACTGCCACGCATAAAACACGTGTCGTATGCTTCTGCCAGGCTATGCAAGAAGGCACTGCAGCAGAATACTTTGTTGTACTGCATTATCCTGCAACATCTATGCTCCAGGCGTTCATCAACCCAGTGTCCTGATGTACGGTCAAACAGCCCCCCACGACGGCCCGCACGGCGTGGGGAGGCTCTCATCCAGCAGTGGAGCGACAAAACGGTGCGTGCAAGTACGCGCCGTGCCGACGCAACTCCAACAGGACGAATTCATTCCTTCGCATCGAGACGGCGTGACACCTCCCTCTCTCTTGCTCAACCTCATTTCTCTCTTTCTGTATCATCATTATTATTATGTTTGATTGCCGCCAAAGGTCCTCGTAAAGAGATTAGCGAAACGCGGCCGAGTTAAACAACAACAACAACGATGCAGCAAGCGAACTGCGAGCGGGGTCCCGAGCGTCAACTGCAAACGTGCCCAGCCAAAGGCGCCGCACGTCCCACGTGGGTTAGCAGCGCGTGGATCACTTCAGGCAGGTCGCGCCGCCACGAGCACGAGACTTCAAATGTCGTCTGCGCATCCTGGAAAGTCGTTTCTAATGAGCCATGGCCCACACGCCTTCCACGAAGCGGGGGTGCATCTCCGCTCGCTCTCTCCGTGCTCTCCCTCCTCTCTCTCCACTCGCTCTCTCCGCGCTCTCCCTATCCACTCTCTCTCGACGCTCTCTTTCTCTCTGCGCGCTGTCTCTCTTCGCTCTCTCCTCGTTCTCTCTCCACGCTCTCTCTCCACTCTCTTTCCGCTCTCTCTCCACGCTCTCTCTCTCCGCGCTCTCCCTATCCGCTCTCTATCTCCGCTCTCTCTCCACATTCTCTATCCGCTCTCTCACGCCTGATGTCGCTGCACGTTGTGTGTTTGTCGCCCGCGCGTTGAACACGTTCTACGCGTGTGGACATCGTTCCGCTGAAAATAAAATTTGTGATTATTTTTTTACCGTGGCATGGCTCTCATCCCACGTTTATGGCGATGAGTCGGTGGCCGAAATTCCACATTGCCATGGCAGGGGGGGAACCTTCCTCCGTAGGTCAGCCACTGTTGACCTCCACACTCGGGGTGCTAATTTTTTGCTGCCAACTCTAAAAAGATAAAAGCCCCCAATTATATACACGCGTTTGAATTGCGTCACGAACCCTGAAACCCGAGTTCGATTCCCGGCCACTGCTAATAACCTTGCAGCAAGTGATATCTGAAGTTGTCCCAAACAGCAGCCTGTACAGGTCAGCATGGTGAGGTATGGTCAGCTTGGCGAGAAACCCTCATCCAGCAGTGACATTACAAAGTTCTGTACGTGACATATTCAAATCATCACACGAAATCTGCTAAAAAAGGCTCGTAATAATGTAGGTGACCTCTTGACCTGAAGCACATCTGAATAAATAAATAATGCAATATTTATTTTACCCGGTTAGACCCCACTTGGCTACATAGCTTTTTTACAGAAGCGTCCTGACCATAAATGATAAGCCAAACGAAGTGGCTTATCACGTGGACATTTATCAGAGCCAAATACTCTAAACGCACCTTGATTATAAATGTGGAGGGAAAAACCGGAGGGACTCGGAGAAAAATCCACGCGACCACGGAGAGAGAGAGAGAGAGACACGCGCAAACTCCAGGTATACAGCAGGCGCCAGAGATTGGGATCGAACCCACGCTCTCCCGTGTTGCTGGCGATGTATTTGACATCTCACAGCCACTGCGGCGCCCACTGCTGCACCACCACTGCCCCACGCGTCTCTTCAAAGCCGCTCGAAGCCCAGTGCACCGAGTCAACAACGCGGTGGGAGCACAATCAATGAACGCGCAGCGGCCCAGTCACGGCACAGGGCCGTGGCACCGGCTCAAGTGGCCGTCACCGGCGTGCCAGCGGTTGTTGGTGCGATGGGTGGAGGGGACTCAAGATTTTTTTTTTGGCTGACGTACAGAACTGCGCATTAAGGCGCCGCAGCAACTACACAGGACACCGCAGTTGAGAATATTTCTCGCTCGCTCGCTCGGGCTCACGTGTTTTGGAAAGATAAAAAAAATTACTCCGCAGTCGCGAGCTCTGAAACTGGAGAGGTTTTTTTTGCTCTGCTGCTGCTGCGGCGGAACAGTATGTCATAATATTTTCACAAATTCAACTCGTACATGTCAGGCGTAATGCCGGCTCCGTGAGTGGCGGTCGCGCCGGGGAGCCGAGAGCAGAAAGCTCAGCGGTGGCGAAAGTAATTGCACCTGGCAGAGAAACCACGCGTTTCCACCGCTACTAACAAGCAGCGCTCAGCTCCCACCTCCCCTCCCCTCTCTCTCTCTCGCATTCTCGTTTTTTTAGGAGGGGGGGCGTGCGGTGGAGGTGTGTGTGTGTGTGTGTAATAGGCAGCCAAATGTAAATGTGTTTGTGTGTATGCCTGTCGGTTATTGTGGGGGCTTTTGTGTGTGTTTATTATACAGCGCCACGTTTCTGCAGTGTGGCCATGCTGCTACACTCAGTGGTGGAATGGTTTAGGCACGTTGCTGGACTTGCAATCCAGAGGTCGCCGGTTTCAATCTCCAGGTGCGGCACTTGAAGCAATTGTGCACGTTAATTAACCTTCCCCCCCCCCCGCACCCAGCCACCCCTCGCTTCTGCCCACCCAGCCGTTGTGCATGGGTTCACCACGGTTCTAGTCGATCGGAAGGTAAAGTGTGGGTTACTCCCACCCATTCTGGATCTGTGAAAAATACAGTGGACATCGATGAAAAAGAGCTTCCTAGCTCATCGGATTCCTCCGGTGTATTATAACGAGTCTATCACATTCGATGACGTCTGACCCAGCGGGGAAGAGGAGGCCCCACACACTTTCTGGAGGGGTTTCCTAGAGCGTCATCTTGCGGAGGCCCTTCCACCAGCAGTTGCGTGAGCACTACGAACCTGGTAACCCGGGTTCGATTCCCGCTGAAGGTTAACACCAGTGACGAGTATCTGAACTGGTCCTGGGCCTCCCCTAGGTCGACTCAGCCACAAATGCGTACGTGGTGTGTAAACATCGCCACTGGGGAGACAAAGGCGGCCGGGCGTGGCGCTGGGCACCCACCCACTCGTGTGCCGTGCCGGCCTTCATAGGCGATCGCAAACAGCACTTGCACTATACGGGGGATCTTTGTCTTTATTTAGGGTAATTATTTCTTACTAGATATTTTCCGGGTGGCTGGTTGACTGGAGTAGAGGTGGCAACGTGGTCAATTGTGGCCAGAGCCGTAGCGAGTGAGGTATTCTCGATGTGGTGCGCTGAATGTGTCCATATTTTCCGCGTTGCTGACCTGAACAAACCGGTCTGAAATTAATCGGTTCGTGTACGTATGTGTGTTTTTTTCTCTCTTTTCATTGCCTTACAGGGTTACGCACGACTCACACGACGCAATATATATTTTTGAAAACTACTGTGGGATTAAAACTCTGAGCGGTGTACGAAGCTTAGCCAACATCTTTTTGGGTTCAGTTTTCACCCTTGGGTCGCTGACCTCTGGACGCCACTCATCCGATGGCGGTATCGGTCTCCTGCCCTTCTCCTCTTCCTACACGCTGCACGCTTGTCCCACCCATCGCTACAACGTCACCCGTCCCCCATTCATGGATATACGTCCAGCAAACGCCTTCCATGAGCCACGTTCTCATCAAAGACATCCCAGCAATTGCATTCTCCTATCTTGCCTCTTGCACAAACACACGATATGTACCGTATATGGTGTGAGGTGTAATGCGGAGGAGGAGGTTGTGGTGGATGGGGCGCATGGTGCAGGATGGAGAGCCACAGACAAGGAGACGCAACCGGTAGGATGGGATTAATACTTGGCCGGAAAGTGATGGGCAGTGTGTGTACGTTGAACTTCTTTCGCACCGTACGTAGCCAACCGCGCTAATCGGAGATAACAATGTTTAACACGACGTAGGAGGCTTTCGCGACCAATATCATCCACAACAGAGGTTTCTTTGGGGTTAGATCGCGTAAGTATGTGTCGTTAAACGCACCACCACCCGACACAGCCAAATCAGTAAGATTTGTCACGTAAACAGAACATGCCAATTCGTTACTAGTACAGCACACTGATGAAGCTGGTTGTAATTACTGGCGAAACGTCGAACTCGAATTGTAATGTTGTGGATTTACTCCCCAACACACCGGCGTGCTGTCCTAGTAACGAATTGCCACGTTTTGTTGACGTGACAAGCCTTACTGATGGGCTGTGTCAGGTGGTGGCGGGTTTAACGACACAGTTATATTTACGCGATGAAACCCCAAATAAGCCTCTATTATGAAAATAATATTAAGAACAATAATTGCAGCTTGTATAGCCCCAATATCTCAAGGCACATGTATTTTAGATGCCAGCTTCTGTTCATGACTCACCCAGCTCTCTGATAAACAAGAGAAAGATCCCCCGTCTAGCCTACGTAGGCCGTTTGCGGCAAGTGCTCTCGCACGGGAGCACAAGACATTACGCCCCGCCTCAAACATCCATCTCCGAACATTAGCGGCGGAGTAAGCTCCGCTTTTCTACCGTAACTAACGATCGGTGATCGATGTGAGCGCCGGCCGGCTGTACGCCGCACGACGCGGCGAGCTCGCGCGCCCGTGTTCGAACGGAGCGGTGGGGGGGGGGGGGGATTTGTGAAAACAGTTCGGGGATGCATCTTCTTCGTTCTTTCGGTAAAGTCACGTAGAATGGAAATAATAAAATAATAAAAATTAAACATAATAAAATAATTCTCACGACGTTTCGGCCACAACGCAAGCACCCGTCCTCAGGTGATATTCGCAACACGTAACTTAAGCGCCGTGCGGGCTTTAACGAGTAGATAAAAACTGCTCCGTTTTTTTTGGGCAGAAATTTTTTTTGTTAAAAACTATTTTTACACACCGCCCCCCCCCGCCCCCCGATCGTGCTATCGGCGTGATGTTCAACGAGACGAGGAAAAAACAGAAACAAAATCCGTTAGGAGCTCTCGCAGAGGAGCGCTTCACCACGTGGTGTGTTCGAGAGTTGCCCCCACCGGGGAAGTGGATGTCAAGGAGCTACAACTGAGATCCAGTGAACTCTGGTCCAGGCAGCAGCGAGCAGCGCAGATTTTTCTTCCCTTCCGCTCAACCGGCCGAGAGTAATGTACGTCGCCTCCGCGCGCAAGTCAAACGGGGAATTTGTAATTCTCCGCGCTGGAATTTAGCCAATGTCAGTGCAGAACCACTGTGGCGCGATGTTAACTACCTCGCCTGGTATACAGGAGCACGTGGGTTCGATCCCGACACTGATGCTTGTATATTTGGAGTTTTGAGCGTCTATCTGCCCGTGGCCGTGTGGGTTTTTTTCTCCGGGTCCTCCGGTTTTTCCCTCCACATTTAGAATCTACGTCGCGCGTTTAGAGTATTTGACTGCTTTAAATTACCACGTGATACGCCACTTCTTTGAGCTATCATTTGTGGGCAGTTCGCTCGTGAAAAAGAGCTATATAGTTAAATGGGCCTTACTCGGTTAAAATAAACATATTATAGTTTAACAGTGCTACTGGCAGGTACGCTCCACCCACTCACTGCACCTGAGAACCCGGACCGAACCCAGCATCTTTGCGGCACCGACACGGCACTGACCTCCGAGTCAGCCAACCACCTCGAGTTTAAACTGCTCCCATAACTCAGTTACCGAGGACTTTGCGATACATACTTTGGTGGTGGTGGGGGTCATTTTGCCTTCGCTCTCTAAGCCTCTGCAGCCCGCCCACTTATCCCCCAAAGATCAACTTTTCAATCCCTGGGTTATACCCCCCCCCGCCTACTTCATCACCCCCCCCCCCCCCACTTTACCCCACCCCCTCCTTCCCTTCCACACGTGCCGGCACGCCGTGTCCCTGGTGTGAACCTCGCAAGCTGCGGTGGCGGGGTCCGTGGCACGGCGGGGCTAGACTGGCGTTGTTTGTCGCAGCACGCGGCTACGTGCGCGTTTTACCGCCCCTGCGGAGGGCTTTTATGAGCGCAGACCTTCAGATAGCTTGGCTGCCTCTTTGTCCTCCTTATCACGCTACCTTTATTACGCGGCGCGCTATATTACGCCATTCACCAATGCGAGCGCTCCGTTATCTCTGCAGGTCTCCCCTTCCCCCATCTCGTGAACAAACCAAGGGGGCCCCGTATTCGACGAAGCTAACTCGCCCAGGCCAGCCCAGGCCAGGCCAGCCCAGCCCAGGCCAGGCCAGCCCAGGCCAGGCCAGGCCAACTCAGGCCAGCCCAGCCCAGGCCAGCCCAGCCCAGGCCAGGCCAGCCCAGGCCAGGCCAGGGCAACTCAGGCCAGCCCAGGCCAACTCAGGCCAGGCCAGCCCAGGCAAGGCCAACTCAGGCCAGGCCAACTCAGGCCAGCCCAGGCCAGCCTAGCCCAGGCCAACTCAGGCCAGGCCAACTCAGCCCAAGCCAGGCCAGGCCAACTCAGGCCAGGCCAGGCCAGCCCAGTTCGCACGCCGGGATAGTGGCATCACTCAAAGACGTCAATAGTTTTTGGTCGCCAGCGACTCGTGTGTGTACGTTGAACTTTTTTCCCACCGTGCGGAGGAGCCAACCGTGCTAATCTGAGTCACGGGGATGGGTGAAGAACAACGGTGACTCAGCCTTTCATGAAAGCGAGCACTTTGTGTATAGCGCGCAAGGCAGTGTTCTTCACTAAATTTCAGAGGGTATGTTGGCCACTTTCGCCGATAAGACATCATCAGTGTGAGGGCCACCACACCATTTGAAACCATGGAGGTTTTGACAGTAGCACTATGATAATGGGGGCTATTTTCACTATTTGTGTCTTCCATAATACAGGTTTTTAGTAAGGTTTGTCACGTAAACAGAACATGCTAATTCGTTACTAGTACAGCCAGATTTGCACAGTTTTTTTTATACCGGGGCACACTATTGGCGCGTGTCTTGCTTCCTGTCTACCCGGAATGTCTTACAATCTGCAGCATGATATCGAAGTGTTTTCCATAACTCGTCAAACACCGGCCCTGCCGAAACAATCGCCTCTTGAACTCCATTCTCCACAGCCCCGTGCATCAAGCGCGCGTTACTTGCCTGTGTACGCAAAGTCCTCGCTTTGGGGGTTGTATGGGTGGGTTGGTGGGTGGGTGAAGAGAATTGGATTGGGAGTAAAAAATAGAGGTTTCATTTCGATGATTATAGACTCATTATATTCATGTGCAACGTTCCACTTGTTTGAGCAACAAAAATCAAAGTGGCGAATCTCTCCCACTCCTCCTAAAACTTCGCGGCTTCGTGACTCGGAGACTTTCGGTGTAGATGTTCGTGGCGTTGTCGCCATCGGCCTGTCTCTCCGCTTCACGGGTCCGCCAGACCTCATCGAGATTAGACGGAATTATCATCGCGAGGGGTTGTGGGTGTTACACCGGCATCAAAACAAAGTCGTAAATGCTGTAATAAATTAACGAGTCTAAGGGGGGGGGGGAGGCGGGGGGGGGGGGGTTGGTGGTTATTTCTGCAGAGGAGATCTGCTGTGCAAGGGGAGGGCATCGCGCACAGTTACAAAGGGTGCTTGTAATCACGGCGAGCAAGACTGGTGTGGCGCTGCACTTTGAAATAAAAGTCAACGATCCGTCTTCGTGCGGTTTTAAAAAAAAAATTGCCAAAGAGTTTCATCGCCGTCGAGCACACAGCCCCCCCCCCCTCCCACCAAAGATATAAAACGTCAAGCGGTCAGTGATGAAGAGACGCCGCCACTAGAATTTGTGACGAGACGAGAGTTGAAGACGCGTTCTTGAATTGAGCGAGGTTACCAGAGCTTGGGAGTTCCAGAGTTGAGCAGTTGCCAGGGCAGAACGGAGAACGAGCATCGTTGTGATCTTCAGCGTGTTTGTCAAGCGAAGCGTGCAGGATGAGACAGCGTACTTCAACATGAGTGGGGGAAGTTCACGGGAACGGTAACCCGTGGTAGTAGTCGTAGTAGTAGTAGCGATAGAAGAGTGATAAGGCGATGACTGACCGCCGGTGAGTGAGCGGGTAACTGGAGTGAATCAGTGAGTGTTGGAACATCATTCACTCCGGCTGCTATTTCACTTTGAATGCTACCATGCGGATTGGCGAGTGGGTGACTGGGTGAATGAGTGAGCGGAGTGAGTGGGTGAGTGAGTGCGTGAGTGGAGTGAGCCATTGTGAGCTCGATTATCATTCACCCCGACTGCTGTTTTACGTTGAATATTGCCAATTAGAGCGAAGTGGCAACTGTGTGCTCATCCACAGATATGCTAACACACTCCCGCACAGATGTACTGCTGTGGTATGAACTAAAAAACTAAACATTTTTTTTTACCAGGTAAGGCCCACTCAGATGTGTCGCTCTTTTTTCGAAGCCACCTGGACACTAATGATAACTCAACGAAGTGGCTTATCACGTGGAAATGTAAAGCAGCCATACACTCTCAACGCGTGACATTGACTCTAAATGTGGAGGGAGAAACCGGAGGGCCCGCATAAGAATCCTCGCGACCACGGGGAGAGAGAGAGAGAGACACCGCAAACTCCAAATATACAGCAGCAGGCGTCAGGCTTGGGATCGAACCCACAACCTCCTGCATACTGGCCGACGTAGTTGGGAGGGGGAGTGGAATGTCTGTATCACGCTCCATCTCCTCGCCTCCTCGGAACGTACGTCCGCGCGGTGAAGCAGCATCTCCATCCCCTTTCCCAGTTTCCCTCTCGACGACCACCAACATTTTGCACGCTTAAAGTATATATACGTGTGTGTGTGTCTTCCCCACAACATACCTCCCCTCCGCCACCGCCACCGCCTCCGCCTCCTAAAAACAAAACCCCAAAAGGAATGAAACACGGGAAAAAAATCCCCCCCCCAAAAAACCCCCAAACGCATTGCGATAGTTTCGGTTCGGCCTTACTTGGTCAAACGATTGCAGAAGGATGGCCGTAATTTCTGAGGCCTAAGGGAGCAGGGCAGCCCATTCGTCATAATTACACGCGCGCTCCGTGGCCCACGGTAAGCCACGCAATAACTTAATTACTCCATTTATCAGGACGGCGACGGTGTGAGCCCGCCAGGGGAATACGGCACGGGGCTGCACACGCACATGATCTTTGCATCGGCGGGCACTGAGCAAGACTAATGGCTTTTATTAATGGACTAAGCAGGTCACAAACATTGGCCGTGCCACAGTTCCAGGTCGCTTCCATTTACTCTCCTCTCCCTCCCGTTCGCTCGCTCGCTCGCTCCCTCCCTCCCGCTCCCTCCCTCCCTGCCCTATCTTCATCTTCCTCTCCCGTCTCGATCTCCGTCTCTGTTTCTTCCCATCTACGACGGTCGCCTCGCCGCGTCTCCCTCTTGTTGTGTATGTACCCCCTTTTTATTTTTTTTTTATATTATTTTTTTTTTAAGAATTATTCTGCCAACATAGATAATATCGTTTTTTTTTAATAGACGCGGCCACGTGGGAACGAACACGCCCCCACACTTCCACAGAGGCCCCCACACTTCCACAGATGCGCGCATACCTCATTTCAAAGGAGAGAGGACATGAAAGGGGGGGCAATAAGGTAATAAAAAAAAAAACTCCCCTAAATTCACACAAGAGGAACAAGGGAGGGGGGGAATTGCAGGCGGGGGGTTGCAGAACCAGGAGACACGGAGGAAGAGATAATTATATTCTTAACAAAGAAACAGCATCGACGACAAAAAGCACAGATGGGTCTTTGAACCATGTTAAATACACAAGTTACCAACTTAACCATAAAGATTAAGCAAACAGTATCCATCCTCACTCCAATTGAAAACCAGACGACAATCTGAACCAGAATCGCGACCCATCATTGTTAATAAATACTGACATTATTTACCTTTAAAGAATATCTACACGGCCGGGCCGAAGCATCAAAGAATAATTATGGCATCGATTTCGCTCCAAAACAAAATTCCTAGCCGGGATATCAGATTAAATAATCACAAGAAGTCAAATAATAAGTACGGAATTAAAGTAGAAGAGGAATCAAGGGCGGAGAAGGCTCTCAAAATTAACCAAACACAACAACCCATGGGAAGCGAGCAACACGGCCGCCTTTGTCTTTCCGAGAGGATCTCCACACGCAGGCACAAAGCTAGGAAATGACACCCATAAAGGGGGCAATGGCTCAAAGGAAATTAACACGTTTTCGAATAAATAAGCGCATGCGCCGGGTGCTCCCACCGTGGAAACAACCGCCTTTGTCTCCCCACAACACGGACAAACACGCACGCGAAACACACGGACAAACACGCACGCGAAACACACGGACGGACACACACACGGACGCAGATGGTCCACCCCCACAGGAAGGTTTTATGACACAGCTTTTGAACAACTCGGGAAGCCGAGTGGAATTTTCCGATATAAACCGAAGGAAAATCCATACATCACAGATCGACAGGGGCTTTGGCCTCCATCACAGTTCGTCAGGGGCTCTGGCCCCCATCACATATCGTCCGGGCTTCGGCTCCAACACACATATCATCCGGGCTACGAGCCCATCTTCGGCTCCACCACAGATCTTCACGAGCTCCGGCCTACATCTCATCTCGTCTCCGGGCTAAGGCCCCACCAGAGTTCTCCAGGGCGACAACCATCTCTCCTCGTCGCCGCCAACGAAGAAGCTTTTCGTCATCCAGAAGGACGAGGATCGCGCGGTGCCGAGGCATCGCCTGCCGCGCACGAGTGTACGAGCCAGGCGCCCTTGCCGTGTCACCACGCCGAGGTGCATCGCCTGCCGCACACGAGTGTACGAGTCCAGCTCCCCTGCCGTGTCGCCACGCCGAGGTGCATCGCCTGACCACGCAAACGAGCGTGGCCGCGCGTCAGTCATCGTACGGGGTCAGCCAAGAAAGGAGTCGGAAAGCGAGCCGCTCACCCTCTCACCGCAGCTGCGCAAGCCAGAGGGTCCTTCTCCGAAAGTCGTTCGTACCCACAACTTCCCCCACCAATAGACCCACACACGCACGCATTGACGCCCCACTCACCTGTGAGACTATCCCATCTAGTTCACCCTTACCATCGTATCAACCCTAGTCAATTATCAGAAGACTGATTATCAACTACATGAACCATCAGCTGGCCATGCGGAATCGCGGCCCATCGAGTGATTAAGAGTCCGTCGGTTATAAGAGTAAAGTTGTTACCGTGTCTTTCCCTTGTTCCGCTCATCACATAGGCGATCAATAGACTCGTCAAGGCAAACTCAAACTCTCGGAATCCTCATTACGAATCGACCGAACACAGAGAGAGAATATCTTGTCAAACCAGTTTCCTTTGTCCCAGAGTCTCGCCGAAGAATTAATTACAACAGAGCCAGATTCGCTCTCGCGCCCACACGCCCTCACCCACCATTGTATCAAACATTCCGTTAAAAAGGATTTTAGACTTGCCGATGAATCTATTGACATATACTTTCGCCTCTGGGATACAATAAGTGCTTTTTATTACCGCCATATGAAGTGTGTCATGCTTGTTTTCAAACTCGACCAGTCGCCGATTGTGATCAATACATGGGCGAACTAATGATGCCTGGTAGAAAAGTAGAGGTTACAATTGATAGAAGTGTTTTTAGTCATTCAGTTCGTTAAATGCATAAGTGTTTATTCATTCATTTTAGTCAAATGCATAATCTCGTAATTGCATAAGAGTTTGGTTATTCATATTAGTTAATGCATAATATCGCAAATGCATAAGAATTTTTAGTCATTCAGTTAGTTAAATGCATAAGTGTTTATTCATTCATTTTAGTCAAATGCATAATCTCGTAATTGCATAAGAGTTTGGTTATTCATATTAGTTAATGCATAATATCGCAAATGCATAAGAATTTTTAGTCATTCAGTTCGTTAAATGCATAAGTGTTTATTCATTCATTTTAGTCAAATGCATAATCTCGTAATTGCATAAGAGTTTTGGTTATTCATATTAGTTAATGCATAATATCGCAAATGCATAAGAATTTTTAGTTATTCAATTTAGCTAAATGCATAAGTGTTTATTCATTCATTTTAGTCAAATGCATAAGAGTTTTCGTTATTCATATTGCATAATTGCATAATGTCACAACTGCATAAGTTTTTGTCGTTCATATTAGTTAATTGCATAATCTTGCCCATGAATTATTGACGCATGTTTGACCTGCATGATAGAATGTCACGTGCTTGTTAGAATAAAATTGTAATCCAGAAGCATATCGAGTGTTCCTTCCAAGTCCATGCAAAACTGTCTTATTCTTGACAACTGTATCCTGTGATGAGATATGAAAATGGAGACCTAAAATATTATAACACACACTAGGATAATCGGTAAATGAATCTATGATAATCGTGTTATCCTGATTGATAACCCTGGATAAACGAAACTAAGCAAATTATCGTAACTGCACACATTAACATAATCGCAAGCCTCCGCATAAATTACTACGATTATCATAATTTATGCATATAATCACACGCATTATCATAATTTATGCGTATTAATACACACACTATCATAATTAATGCGATTTGCGCATTTTTCGGAAAATTATTAATTTTTATTATTTTCATCAAATTTCATAATTCCAAGACATACAACATAATGGGTGGCCCGTCCGGGATCTCTCGCAGACAGTGTTTTGCATGGATGATGGAATGAATCACTTCGTGTTAACCAGAATATCAGGATCGAACATTGCATGGTGATTGTGAACGGGCGGAAAACAAAAAAACGCCCTCTAAGGTTAAAACCCAGAATAGCAGGTTAAAACAGAGACAGTGGAATTAAGATAATATCGTATCAAACCAATTGCATCCTCTGATAAATGGTGTTAGAGGTACGCACTCTGAATCGGAAAATAACAGATAGCTCGAGTCAAATTGACTACACTCTGTGAGATAATTGTTTTATATGCACTCTGAAAAGAAATGTCAAAGTAACTTCCGCCATACCTAAGATGCTAGGATTGAGAATAATTTTTGAATGGGTTACGGGATACGGGGAGCTCGTATTTAAACGTACCGACCAATCTGTTACAAAGCAGTACAGTCAGAGAGACATATGGGAAGGGAGCTGTATCGATAACACGAACACACCTCGGGGGAAACTAATTGACTGGATAAAAGGTAACGAAGGCGAACACGATGCAAAAACTGCAGAGAAGGCAGGACAGGACTCATTCCTTCTCACACAGGCATACAGACAGGGATTGTGGAATGAGGGAAAATTTGGAAAGGAAACGGGAGAGAAATCAGTGCTCGCGACACCAGCGAAACTCACAGACGTGGATCCACAGAATAAATATGGAAGTGACATTAAATCACACTCTTGGGTACGTGGACAGAGTCCAGGGATTGATCGCACAAAAATTATGGATATCGAACAAAAAATCATTGACAAAGGGAAACCCTCACAATTCGAGAGAAGGGATGGAGAGATACATATGCAAACAAAAACATGTGAGACTGACAACTTCACAGATAGAGGGAGGAAAAATGTTAAAGTAAAATCGCCAGGACATGGTACACTAAGGGCAGAGGCAAAAACTGAAGGGAAATGGCAACACGAGCGACACGGCACTGGGCGCGCACACAGAAAATGCACACCACTTAAACACAAGCGACACAGCACAGACCAAAGTGACAGATTGCCTGATGATAACTTGTTTGATGATGACGCTGTCGGCAATCAACTTTCAGAATACCTATTCACCAGTAAAACCCTTAAATTGATGGACAAGGCTCTAGTCAGAATTCCCGATTTTGACCCCCACAATAAGACTATGGATATCCACACACATATCGCAACCGTAGAAGAGGAGGCAATGATTAGAGGGCTGAGGAGACGGGATGAAAAAGCGAGTTTGTTGAAACGGACCTTACATAAAGAATCTATTCCATGGGTAAAGTCACTACCACACAAGGTTAGAAATGATTTTAAACAATTGAGCCTGGCAGTGATTCGGAAGTTTGGAGAATATTCGACACTCACTGAGGGGTTTTATGCTGTAAAATCGATGACCCAGGGCATGGACCAAGATCCACGTGACTACCTCGTCCAATTTAAAAGAGCGTATTATGCAGGCGATGTGAATCAATACCACGAAGGAGATAAAATGTTCAAAATTATGTTTTTTGAATCCTTGAGCCCAGAGATTACAGAAAGGGTGAGGATGGTTTTGAATCCAGAAACCGCATCCTTACGCCGCATAGAGAGCAAGGCGTACATGGCATGGTTGTACAGAGCTAAGAATCATAATTCGGATCCAGAACACAGGGAGAGGGATGAGGAACCCAGCCTCTCAGAGAGGAATAAAAATCACCGAGCAGTCCCACAATGCAGGACAGAGCAGAAACGCACGCACCCATGGCAAAATAACCCAGAGAGAGGTTGGCACGAGAATGAGAGCGGCACAAAGCCGAACATTCAGGAGAATCGCAGGAGGGGGAGGTTCAGAATAGAACCATACCAACACCCCATGCCACGACACACACAAGATCAAAATTACCCACAAAGATGGCGAGGTAACAATCCAGGAAAAATTTGGCACCCAAATGGGAGAAATACTGGGCTAAAAATGTACGAGAATCGCAGGAGGGAGAGGTTCAGAGCAGAACCATATCAACACCCCATCCCACGACCCACGCAAGGTTCAAATTACGCACAGAGATGGGAAGATAACCACCTAGCGGGAAGGTGTTACACAGACCGCGGAGGTATGGATGCGAACATTCAGGAGAATCGCAGGATGGGAGGTCAAACACAATCGATCCAATTCCGACCAATTCCTCCACCGGCTATACCAGGAGGGAATAGAGGAATAACACCGAATGCGGTCCAAATACGTGATGAACCATCCACAGTGAGTGCGAGCGAGCGGCCAACACGCGCCCCACCCGCTGAGGTGTTAAACCCTGAGCAGGCTGCAAGTGACAGGGCTGAATGGAAGAGTGATCGGACGGTGGATAGCAGACAGCAGAGACAAAGAGAGAACACAGAGACACGCCCTGAGGAGCGCAGGCGTGAGCCTTTGAATGGAAAATATCCAAGGGAAACCAAAAATTATGTGGATCGGAGTGCTAAAATGGAGACGAATGTCCATGACGTATCGGGAATGGTGTTGAAATCCAACACACTCGTAAAAACAAAGAGGGCAACATTACGAAGGACAGAATTAAATCGACACACTGACTCGGCAAATGTGCATGTAATCGCAGAGAGAGCGAATGCCACGAACCAAGTGTCAAAGTGGGTCGTGTGCGCGAATTCTGGTTACGTGCAGCACAATTTTTCACCACACACTCCCACGACGCGAGAGAGTGAGAGAGGAAACTACAAAAACGAACCCGAAAACCGTGATCAAATTATCAAAGTGATAAGTGGTAAACCAGGCAACATGAGGAAGGTAACGCATAAATGCGTTCGAAACCGCTACCTAGCGTTTCCCAGGATTTAACAAAAACAAAAATGAATGTTCGTCAGAGTTATGATGTATGAGAACCGATGAAACGCAATATCGATGTTAACGTGTGTTATTTTCTTTGCTTAATTCAAATGTAACCAGGATTTAACAAAAACAAAATGAATGTTCGTCAGAGTTATGATGTATGAGAACCGATGTAACGCAATATCGATGTTAACGTGTTGTTATTTTCTTTGCTTATTTCAGATGTAACCAGGTTAAGATCGTAATACGTGCACGCGCGTCGTAAGAAATAACCGCCGAGAGTAAGGGCGGCTGATGGGATGCATGACATAAAAAGGGGGCATTACTTTGTTTGAAAATTCGCCAGTGGCCAAATCGACCCCTGATAATTTTCAAAAGGGCGGACTGTTGTGTATGTACCCCCTTTTTATTTTTTTTTTATATTATTTTTTTTTTAAGAATTATTCTGCCAACATAGATAATATCGTTTTTTTTTAATAGACGCGGCCACGTGGGAACGAACACGCCCCCACACTTCCACAGAGGCCCCCACACTTCCACAGATGCGCGCATACCTCATTTCAAAGGAGAGAGGACATGAAAGGGGGGGCAATAAGGTAATAAAAAAAAAACTCCCCTAAATTCACACAAGAGGAACAAGGGAGGGGGGGAATTGCAGGCGGGGGGTTGCAGAACCAGGAGACACGGAGGAAGAGATAATTATATTCTTAACAAAGAAACAGCATCGACGACAAAAAGCACAGATGGGTCTTTGAACCATGTTAAATACACAAGTTACCAACTTAACCATAAAGATTAAGCAAACAGTATCCATCCTCACTCCAATTGAAAACCAGACGACAATCTGAACCAGAATCGCGACCCATCATTGTTAATAAATACTGACATTATTTACCTTTAAAGAATATCTACACGGCCGGGCCGAAGCATCAAAGAATAATTATGGCATCGATTTCGCTCCAAAACAAAATTCCTAGCCGGGATATCAGATTAAATAATCACAAGAAGTCAAATAATAAGTACGGAATTAAAGTAGAAGAGGAATCAAGGGCGGAGAAGGCTCTCAAAATTAACCAAACACAACAACCCATGGGAAGCGAGCAACACGGCCGCCTTTGTCTTTCCGAGAGGATCTCCACACGCAGGCACAAAGCTAGGAAATGACACCCATAAAGGGGGCAATGGCTCAAAGGAAATTAACACGTTTTCGAATAAATAAGCGCATGCGCCGGGTGCTCCCACCGTGGAAACAACCGCCTTTGTCTCCCCACAACACGGACAAACACGCACGCGAAACACACGGACAAACACGCACGCGAAACACACGGACGGACACACACACGGACGCAGATGGTCCACCCCCACAGGAAGGTTTTATGACACAGCTTTTGAACAACTCGGGAAGCCGAGTGGAATTTTCCGATATAAACCGAAGGAAAATCCATACATCACAGATCGACAGGGGCTTTGGCCTCCATCACAGTTCGTCAGGGGCTCTGGCCCCCATCACATATCGTCCGGGCTTCGGCTCCAACACACATATCATCCGGGCTACGAGCCCATCTTCGGCTCCACCACAGATCTTCACGAGCTCCGGCCTACATCTCATCTCGTCTCCGGGCTAAGGCCCCACCAGAGTTCTCCAGGGCGACAACCATCTCTCCTCGTCGCCGCCAACGAAGAAGCTTTTCGTCATCCAGAAGGACGAGGATCGCGCGGTGCCGAGGCATCGCCTGCCGCGCACGAGTGTACGAGCCAGGCGCCCTTGCCGTGTCACCACGCCGAGGTGCATCGCCTGCCGCACACGAGTGTACGAGTCCAGCTCCCCTGCCGTGTCGCCACGCCGAGGTGCATCGCCTGACCACGCAAACGAGCGTGGCCGCGCGTCAGTCATCGTACGGGGTCAGCCAAGAAAGGAGTCGGAAAGCGAGCCGCTCACCCTCTCACCGCAGCTGCGCAAGCCAGAGGGTCCTTCTCCGAAAGTCGTTCGTACCCACAACTTCCCCCACCAATAGACCCACACACGCACGCATTGACGCCCCACTCACCTGTGAGACTATCCCATCTAGTTCACCCTTACCATCGTATCAACCCTAGTCAATTATCAGAAGACTGATTATCAACTACATGAACCATCAGCTGGCCATGCGGAATCGCGGCCCATCGAGTGATTAAGAGTCCGTCGGTTATAAGAGTAAAGTTGTTACCGTGTCTTTCCCTTGTTCCGCTCATCACATAGGCGATCAATAGACTCGTCAAGGCAAACTCAAACTCTCGGAATCCTCATTACGAATCGACCGAACACAGAGAGAGAATATCTTGTCAAACCAGTTTCCTTTGTCCCAGAGTCTCGCCGAAGAATTAATTACAACAGAGCCAGATTCGCTCTCGCGCCCACACGCCCTCACCCACCATTGTATCAAACATTCCGTTAAAAAGGATTTTAGACTTGCCGATGAATCTATTGACATATACTTTCGCCTCTGGGATACAATAAGTGCTTTTTATTACCGCCATATGAAGTGTGTCATGCTTGTTTTCAAACTCGACCAGTCGCCGATTGTGATCAATACATGGGCGAACTAATGATGCCTGGTAGAAAAGTAGAGGTTACAATTGATAGAAGTGTTTTTAGTCATTCAGTTCGTTAAATGCATAAGTGTTTATTCATTCATTTTAGTCAAATGCATAATCTCGTAATTGCATAAGAGTTTGGTTATTCATATTAGTTAATGCATAATATCGCAAATGCATAAGAATTTTTAGTCATTCAGTTAGTTAAATGCATAAGTGTTTATTCATTCATTTTAGTCAAATGCATAATCTCGTAATTGCATAAGAGTTTGGTTATTCATATTAGTTAATGCATAATATCGCAAATGCATAAGAATTTTTAGTCATTCAGTTCGTTAAATGCATAAGTGTTTATTCATTCATTTTAGTCAAATGCATAATCTCGTAATTGCATAAGAGTTTTGGTTATTCATATTAGTTAATGCATAATATCGCAAATGCATAAGAATTTTTAGTTATTCAATTTAGCTAAATGCATAAGTGTTTATTCATTCATTTTAGTCAAATGCATAAGAGTTTTCGTTATTCATATTGCATAATTGCATAATGTCACAACTGCATAAGTTTTTGTCGTTCATATTAGTTAATTGCATAATCTTGCCCATGAATTATTGACGCATGTTTGACCTGCATGATAGAATGTCACGTGCTTGTTAGAATAAAATTGTAATCCAGAAGCATATCGAGTGTTCCTTCCAAGTCCATGCAAAACTGTCTTATTCTTGACAACTGTATCCTGTGATGAGATATGAAAATGGAGACCTAAAATATTATAACACACACTAGGATAATCGGTAAATGAATCTATGATAATCGTGTTATCCTGATTGATAACCCTGGATAAACGAAACTAAGCAAATTATCGTAACTGCACACATTAACATAATCGCAAGCCTCCGCATAAATTACTACGATTATCATAATTTATGCATATAATCACACGCATTATCATAATTTATGCGTATTAATACACACACTATCATAATTAATGCGATTTGCGCATTTTTCGGAAAATTATTAATTTTTATTATTTTCATCAAATTTCATAATTCCAAGACATACAACACTCTGCTTCTCAGTTCGAGCGCCCTCTTCCACTCCCGTTCAAACCACCCATCCATTTATCTCTCGCTGCCTCTCTAATTCGCGTCCGTGTCGGGTGTGCGTCCGTCTCAATCGCTCTTCCCTTCTCTCACTCCCCATCACCCTCCCTCCCTCCCTCTACCCACTTCCTCGCTTCAACCTTCCCCGTCCACAGCCACCGGTGGTCTCAGATGCTCAAGGTTCTCAAACTCTCAAGGTTCTCAGCGTCAAAGTGTCGCCGCCTCTGGCCCACTGCTTTAGCGTCTTAGTGAATATTTCCCCGGGTCGCTGGGCAGACGCGGAGGTGGCACGCTACTCGGAACAACAGCCCTGTCGACGGGTATGTTGGATGCGGTGTGCCGGGTGCGGCAGTGTCCTCTTTTTTCCTGGTCGCCGCCAGCCTCCCTACACCCCCCCCCCCCCACGCCGGGAAACAAGAGCCGGTCGAAATGAAACACCCTGCCCCCCCCCCCCAGCTCTGGCTACCTGTGAAACCGATTTAACGAAGCCAAAATCCATCGTTCCGTGGCCTCCTAACACCACAAGGCTGGGGACAAATTGTGTGGAATTTGCACCTCGTGTTTATTGCGTCGGGGTCTCTTTGCCCGGATCAAGTGGGCTGAGATGGTGCTCTTGATACTAAGTTGACGTCAATGCGAGAGATTATTCCACCCGCCCACCAACAACAACAGAAAGTCGCCTTGATAACGGGTGTCATCACGTGCCGAATCCCCGATAATCAGCGTGCGACTGGAAAATACATGAGCAAGACGGATCGAAGTGGAGTTTTAAGGACAAGCAAAAAAAAAACATTCATCACGTTCATCATTAACACCCTGTTAAAGCAGAAACACAAAGTCATATAAAGTTACTTTGAAATAAGGCCGTTGCCCAAAACGTTGCCTTATTACAAATGTTTTATATTCTCCGAGTTAATCACGACTACTTTGGTTGTATATATTTTTTATTCCGTGGCCAATATCCACTTCCTGCATTTTTTGCGCATTTCTGATGTTTTTGTTTCCCGAGATATTTCGTCAGCTTATTGTAATGCTGGATATTAATCATATAAACTACATTTGTAGTTTTGAGGAGTATGAAATGTGTGGAAAAAAATTGAATTCCGGAGCGTGGAGCGGTGGTGCAGTGGTTAGGCGCACTGCACTACGAACCTCACGCTCAGAGTTTGATTCCCTGCTGAGGCTAACATCAGTGGCCAATGATACCTGAACCCGGTCCTAGGCCCTCTCCTTCATTCACCAAAGCGGCGTTGACCAGCGTGGTCAGGTATGTAACAGAACAACCCCAAAAACGAATACGCACACGGTGTAGGGAGGCCTTCATCCAGCAAGCAGTAGAGTGACAAAGAGCTGAAAATTATAAGAATTATTTATAACAATGTAATAACTCATGCAATTGCTCCAATGAAGCGACGATCAGTAGGAGAGGACATTTTATGAAAACAGACAAGGCAATTTGCGCGTAAATAATGGAGCAATACGCCCATGTATATTTTAAATCCCAAAGTATAGATAAAATAATCCATTGTATCGACCGCGGTGTATCAATACCAGAACATGCGCTATCACTAATCACAGGCACTGACTCTCATGGCCTCTCTTCCCCATCCCCCCTCTGCTTTGCCGCAGCACTTCGGAGTTAACGAGCCTCCGTGTAGGTTAGACGTGTAATGGCAGCAGAGGTTGCACTGCTTGCATACATCAATTTCAAGATCGCACTCGCCGTCTTAAAGATCCTCCATGGACCCGCGTCTGCCTGCCTCTCCTCCCTCGTCTCACTGTACTCCCCTACACACTCGCTCCTACCTATCTCCTCTCATCTCACTCCACTCCCCTCCACGCACTCTCCTGCCTCTCATCTCACTCTACTCCCCTCCACACACTCTCCTACCTCTCCCCGCGCAACTCACTCTACTCCCCTCCACGCACTCTCCTGCCTCTCCCTCTCATCTCACTCTACTCCCCTCCACGCACTCTCCTACCTCTCACCTCTCATCTAACTCCACTCCCCTCCACGCACTCTCCCACCCCTGCCCTCTCGGCGAGTGGGTGAGTGTGTGAGTGTGTGAGTGGGTGAGTGTGTGAGTGGGTGAGTGGGTGAGTGTGTGAGTGGGTGAGTGTGTGAGTGTGTGAGTGTGAGTGGGTGAATGGGTGAGTGTGTGAGTGGGTGAGTGGGTGAGTGTGTGAGTGTGTGAGTGTGCGAGTGGGTGAGTGTGTGAGTGTGCGAGTGGGTGAGTGTGTGGTTGCGATCCGGAGTGCGGTGGTTGACCGCGGTGTGGACGAGACGAGGCAGCGAGGCTGGTTGAACGCGCGTGAGCGGGGGGGGGGGGGGCAAGGAAGACACACAAACAACGGCCACCACGGGCCGTAGCGATGTTCGAGTAACAAGGAGGCGACTGATGGCCGGTGAGGAGCGAGCACCCCGGAGTGAGTCGGTGAGTGCTGGACACCTGTAGCACGCGTCTCTATATATTTTTCATTTTAACTCCCCCTCGCGTATCCACACCGCTTCCTAGGTGCCTCCTCGACCGCACAGCCCCCAGAAACTGGGGACCGCCACTGACGTCTCCGCTGAATCGTTACCAGCAGGGTCCACAACCCCCCTCGCCCCCTCCCCCCGGGCACTCACCACTGCCTTTCCATTTTAATAAACCCTCTTGATAACATTCAACTTCACTTCTCTGCAGGCGTCTGAATTATAAGCTCCACTTAATACGCTTTAATGGCACGCGGCGCATGCAGGTTTCATTTGTTGCTCGTCGCTACAACGCGATGCCATGGAATTTGGAATTAACTCAAAAGTGTGTGAGTGCTCGTGCATGTAACCTCAAGACGCTGCAGTGAACTGGCAAATGAGGGGTGGGGGTTTTTATCTCTCACGGCCCAGTGACATGACAGTGCATTGGAGGTGCGAACGAATGCACTCCATAGACAGACACGGTCAGCATCAATCGGGATATGTATTTATATACTGGAGGAATCCTACGAGCTATAAAGATCTGTTTTCACAGATGCCGAGTCAATCATAGGGCAGAAGAGAGAAGGAATTCTCGAGACTCGGGGAAATTGTAGACAAAAGAAATAATACGCACGCAGCTCTGTTGAGCTGGTGGTTTAGACAAGGCTGACAGCACTGTACATGCAATGCAGTGGTCACATAAATATGGAGGCAAGGCATGATGGGAGTCGTGCCTCTCGACCGTGTGGGACCACACACACGCAGTGGTGTGTTGTTAAATCTGTCCATATCCAGCCTGCACGAATTCTCCAGCCGAGATGACATTTCTCGTCATTTGTAGAGCACGCTGGATTCCGAAGGACGGGAATTCTTCCACACTGACTGCACGATAGGGGCAGCAGAGGAGGGTCCTCGTATCGAGCGAAGAGAAGGTTGACTGACCGAAGGTCTTGGGCTGCCGGAGTGGAGGACAGAGTGAATCGTTGATTAAATGAGTTGACACAGGACAGAATGGTTTGTCGGGGAAGGCTTGCCTTTCTGCGAATTCCACCACAGCGGTGGTGCAACGGTCAGTGCTTTGTGCTACGCACCCGCTGCTGTGTTGAGTTCGATTCCCCGGCCACGGCGAGTGACGTTTGAACCGGTCCTGGAATCCCCTCTCCCCACCCACCCACCCACCCTTCATCAATCCACTCTTCTCCCTCCTCTTCTTGTCGTAAGGCTGCTCATGTAGATGCAGAGCAACATCGTACAATCTCACATTCGGGTGGTGGTCACGCCAGGTGACTCACGCTGACGAGCGTGGAGGATTGTGGTCTACCAAGCCTCACGACAGAAACCGCATGTGGAGAAGCCTTGGACTGATCGAGGGTTGTCTGTACATTACGTTACATAATTACAGTTGAACTTGGGATATGAGCACGGGACTTGGGAGCAAGGCCACCCCTGCTTACGTGCGGAATTTCGTGCTTGTATCAGAAGTTGACCTTTGACCCCCCACCTCCTCCCACCCTGCCAGTGTAATGTAAACAGGTGTTGCCGATGCCAGAACTGTGCGTATATCAGGCGTGCTTATATCCAGATTCTTCTGCGGAAGAAGGGCGGGGCTCGAGTTGAGCTTTGGGTCGGATCGCGCGAACACAACGTTGAGTTGTGCACCCTCCTCCACCCGACACAGTGAATTAAATAACAAATCGGGCGTTTTGTCATGGCTCCAGCATGCCCGTGTCTTGACGAGCGACTCGCACACAAACGTTACATTGAAGTGCGACATTTCGTTGTCCCTAATTCACCGCTTTGATCGACATCAGCAATTGAATTCTGGCAATCGCCTGATGGTGCTGACGGAAACCAACCAGCGAAACGTCGTACCTAGTTTGTCAAATGTGTGCGGATCGCTCTTCATCACACCGATGTGTGCTGAAACAGTCCATAGAAACTGGTGCTCTCGTTCCGGTGACGACACGCATTTGGTCGTGTCGGGTGGAAGAGGGACACACAACACACAAGTTGGCATCGGACCTCGTGCTATCCGACGCCAAAAAACAGTAATCAATTATGATTCGTAACATCGGTCGTAAAAAAAAATTAATTGATCCCGACGTATTTCAAGTCGCAGGCTTTGTTAAATCCTCCTTCTGGAGGCCATACATTACAACGTAATAACATTAGTTTGGGCTCATTATCACAATTAGGGCGTTTAATGAACAACAATGCGGGTTTACAGAAAACCTGAGAACATCATAATTGGACGGGCCCACGCGAACCGGGCAATTTCGCGACAAATTTAAAAACGTCGCGGGCGTTTACTCTCGCTGTCCGTCTCCCTCCCGTCTCCACTTAACTCGTTGTATTCTCTCCGCTTCCCTCACCACACTTCTCTCTCCGGCTCTCAAATCACAGAGCCTCTTTTGCATGACCACCGATCGTTATCGTCATCAGTCATGATCAGTCCACTGCTGGACGAAGACGTGCTCCAACCCTTGGCCATCATTTCTCACAATCCCGTACATTTTGTGACAATCCACCCACTCAGCTACTCACTCTGCATAACAAAACTGTACTCTCAAACGTAAGTCTTATGATTGTGCGTGTGTAAGGCATAAGGGATATGAATAATGTGCATGCACAGACCTTTTATCAATCCACTGCTGAATGATGGGCTCCCTATGCCACGTGGGGTGGTGGAGGGTTATTTGACCAGACGTCACCACGGTGAGTGCTGCTGGTAGGCAGCGTAGATGTTGGGGGAGGGGGGGGGGACACAGAAGTATAGTACAACGCTATGCATGGAGGCTGACCAATATCCAAAGCCCTCTCCGCCAGGCTCAAAACCCGGCTTAGCCTCCTTGATCCTCATGAGCTCGGGCGCAGTGCGGAGCGATTTGGTCATCAACGCGCCCATAAACAACGCCGACTTGAATGTGTTTCTTAGCGCTAAGGAACATGAGAAAATATTACAAATGTAAAGTGACGCAATGCCGGTGAAGAAATATAATTACTTTCATCGACCAGACTCTCTTCAAGGATAATAACAACAACAACAACATCTACAATTCCGCAAAGCGTCTGGCAAACTCTGCCAATTGCCTTGGAGGCAAACGAAGTACATTTCTGTGAACTGTGCCGACTTGAAACGTTAAAGAACCATAAAATGAAAACAAACATCGCGACGGGGGTGACGCCACGGCCGCTGCAGGCTCGGTTTCAGAAAACGTCTTTAATTAACACGGCCTTAATTAAAACTGATGCGAGCATAAACCCACCTCCGTCCATTATACCGCGTCGGCTGTGAGCACATTGAAGCAGGTACTCGTCGTCGGCGTCTTCACATGTACATACAATTAGATCTTCATCTTGGTTCTTTCGGTAAAGTCACGTAGAAGGGAAATAATAAAATTATAAAAATAAAAATAATAAAATAATTTTCACGACGTTTCGGCCACAACGCAAGCAGCCGTCTGACGCTGTCTCCCCGACAGACCTGGTCAGACGGCTGCTTGCGTTGTGGCCGAAACGTCGTGAAAATTATTTTATTATGTTCTATTTTTATTATTTTATTATTTCCCTTCTACGTGACTTTACCGAAAGAACCAAGAAGATGAATCCCTGCAGTCACGAAAGCTTTAAATCGAAATACAATTAGATGTTTAGTCGTCATCCACCCACTGGCTTTCGAGACGATGTTTTTTTTCAAGCAGCATTTGTTTTATGGAAAGAAATTCTGGCACTGGTTTTGACCTTCGTGGTCTCATCAGCATACAGTTAGTCTCGTTAAACAAACGCTGCTGGATGATCAGATGCCTGCTGGGTCGGGCACACGATGAAACTGTGTCTCTGAGTTAAAAAGAGTGGCCTAAACAATAACAGTTTCCACACGTTCAGCCCTTCCGAGTTGGTGGCTGAGACAAGGCTGAGTGAGAAGTTCTGTGCATGTGATGCGGTGGTCACGTGACACGCACGCAAGGCATTATGGGAGTCGTGCCTTCCCTGCTATTTAGAGGGCACGGTGGCGAGATGTTAACTACCTCGCCTCGTATACAGGAGGTTGTGGGTGTGATCCCGACCCTGACGCTGTATATTCGGAATGTGCATGCTCTCTCTGCCCGTGGTCGTGTGGATATTTCTCCGGGTCCTCCGGTTTTTCCCTCCACATTTAGAATCAACTCGCCCTTAGAGTATTTGGCTGATATACATTTCCACGAGATAAGCCACTCCGTTGAGCTTTCATTTGTGACCAGGTGGCTTCTTAAAAAGAGCTATATAGCTCAGTGGGGCCTTACCTGGTAAAATAGCTTAGCTTAGCTTGTGAGCAGTAAACCATTGGGCGTGTCCTTGTTTATCTTGATTTCTAGCCTGCCAAAACAACTCTCCCATCTTGAGATGGGGGTTTCTCATCATTTACAGAAATTGGGCTGGCCGGACTTGTATCACCGAATGCCGTTGGCGAGAGGGCTTCATTTTAATTCTCGGTACCTCGTTCAGGTGGCCGTCGTCGGGTTTTTGTCTTGTTCGAGCCAGAAGCGAGGAGGCTCATTAGTGACCTGGAGAAGCTGTTGCGTAGCTAGGTCAAAGGTCAAGGAGGTAGAGTCTTTCCATTGATTCTGAAAGAGTGGCACGTTTTAGCAGCCCTTTGCCCTCCTCCTAATTAAACTTAAAGGCAATATCTGTGTTTGATGACCATTAAATAGATACAATCAGATAATTTAAGCCAAAATAAACAATTCTAAAGTTGTGCAAGGTCTATAAAGTCACGTGCAACTCGTTTCACGAATGGTTAACCCCTTGGCGTTGGCTGACGGATTAAGAAGCTCACCACTGCACACAACGCATTGCTCCGAATTCACTCCCAAACGCATTGCTCCGAATTCCTGCGCTCAACGTGGCGATTCGTCGACGAACATCGCTCACAACGGCGTGCGCGCGCGTCGCTTGCGTGAGAGTGAACCTTTTTCGATTCACGCAAGCCATCCGCCGCCTTCGGAATTCGCGCGGTTGGCTACGCACGGCGCAAAAGAAGTTCAACATACGTACAATCCGTACGTTACATTTCGGCCAATGGATGAAACGCAAGTGCAAAAACGAGGCAGAGAAAAAAATAAAGACATACGGATGAGTATTGGTAAAAATGTTTTAAAATCAACGTTGAATCGAATCGTGGCTCTGAATTGTGATAACTTATCGGATCACCAAGAGGGGGTGAGGTATCACTGCACGGGATTCCGCGGCTGTGCTGCTGATTCGCTCTCCAATGCGTTTTTGCTTCATACCGCGCGTTGTTTCAGCATGCATGTCCGACGTTTCGCTACCACGCAATGGAAGCTTCATTGGGAATTCAGCTTCTCGAGATCCTAAAGAAGCTACCCCACTCCCACCAGCTCCCCCGGCACGTGGTAGCGAAACGTCGGACATCGTGGTGAGAGGATGCGCGGTACAACCCGAAAACAAATCCGAGTGGGAGACGTTAAATAGTCACGCCCCTTGCTCAAATCACAGACGAGGAAGATTTTCACGAGCGCTAATTTGGGAGTAACAATTACGTTACGCCACGGTAATGTTTATATGATGGAGGTTTATTTGGGAGGTTAGATCGTGTAAACAGAACGCGTCAATTCTTCACTAGTACAGCACACCGGTGTGTTGGAGAGCCAAGCCACAACGTTCATAATCTGAGCACGACGTTTCGCCAGTAATTACAGCTAGCTTCATCAGGCGACAACCAGACTGATGGAGAAATCCCCTTGTTTCGTTCTTAAACCATGTAATGTTTCTGCTATTGCTCTCTAAATCATACGGGTGAGGGCCTCCTTAAACGTCTGCATGTTTAATGGCGTGTTTTTTTCTCTCGTACTTACATGTTTGTTTACAACATGCAGCAAACACACACGCGCACGTCTCAATAGAGTCACTCACTTGTTATTAATCTCCTTTACAAGTCGCCGGGACACATTACGAACATTGCACCACCTTTGAATACTAAACTGAAAACTGCCGCCGCCGGTGAGAAACGATGCCCTGGGAAACGAACCGAACCACGTGGCTGCTTGGCAAGGTGACTTGCGATCCAGAGGTCGCTGGTTCGACTCATTCACCCGGCGCGGAAAATGGACAAAGTTGAACAAATGGCTCCCCCCCCCACCACTCACAGTCTCCATCCACCACAGCCGTATTAATAGGTCCGCCACAGTTGGTCGATCGGCAGAGGTCGGATGTGGTGAGTCAAAGTGTTTAAAATGTGTTAAAATTTGGATCTAATTTCCTGCTCTACTCTCCAACATTGTATATTCTGTCCCTTGAACGCTCTCTATGCTGCTCTTGTGTTTTAGACATATGCCATTGTTTTTTTTTCACGCCAGAGAGTTTTTTTTAGTATGTATTGTATTGAATACTTTTTACTGTTCAGTGCTTTGAGCGTTATTTAAATAAAATGAATTATTATTATTAAAGTGTGGGTGATACTCCCAGGAGCACTTCCGAGACGTGTGGCCAGCGTGGAAGAGTAGGCCAAATACCCCGCAGTGGAGGCCCATCGACCTGCAGTGGTGTGAGCAGGCAATTTCAGGGCTGCAACGTTTCCTTAATTTGACTCCTCTCTGGGCAAGGAGATATTGTGGCTTATCAAGTATTTTTTTTCTATTCAGGCAAAACCCCTGGCTTTGGCCCTCCAACCAGGGCCAATCCGTTGAGCCATTGCGAAGTTGTTCTGCCCCGAAGCACGCCATCGATGGCCCGATAAAAGAGCGCCACTCTGGTGCGAAAGGCGGGCTGCTGTAGGTTTGCGCGTGAGCAAAACGTCGCACGAGCCCACCCTTTAATAGGCTGGCTGACCCAGATCTGTAGTGCCACCAGAACGTGGAAGGCGTTGGGCCCAAAGTGAAACATATAATGTATATACAAATTTAAACAAGCTGGGCATGCAAATCCAATAAGCGAGCCTTCAGATTTAAATTATAAATTCCATTTAAATGTAACTGAGCGCAACACGCGACAGATTGTTGGCGCAGGGCAGTGGCACACCATGAAATTACATTACGGACGGCAGGCCTAAGATGTACAGTGGTGGAGTGTAATTTTTTATTTCATCCTTTATATTTTTTGTACAGACGCAATAAAATGTAATCAGCTGGCGTTCGTGTCTATATTTAACCGTGGCAAGCTTCACATCACTGCGTAAAAAAAGCCTTGCGGCTAAACAGAATCAGAATATTTATTTATACTGGAGGAAGCCGATGAGCTTCAAGGCTCTTTTTCGCAGATGTCCAGTGGGGGCGGGTAGAACGTTACACCGACAAGCAGCACAAAAAACATGATAGTAGTATAAAGTACAAGAAAAGTAAACACATCATGCAAACACATACCAACGAAACTTAACCATCCCCATCCTACCAAGGCAAAGCCCACTGCGGTATTAACTTTTTTTTGGAGGGAAAAACCGGGGGACAAACGCAAAGCAGAGTCCGTGCGTTTTGCAGACCAGCGGATTCGCTGCCCGTTGCAGAGGTTCACGGTTCGAACCCTGGGGGCCACCCTGATTAATACCGCGGGTGTGACAATCCCCCACGGATACGCACCGGCCGCTTAGCTCTAGACGCGGTGAACACAAATTCATCCGCGTAGCACGTCGTTGTGCGCACCGCCATCAACGTGTCGAAATTCACGCAAATTGCTCGATTTAAATTATACACGCGACTGTCACGCCCCTGCAGTGGAGGCTTGGCAGGACCCTTCTGAAAAAGAGCCATGAGACTCAGCGAGACTTTGCTAAGTGACCAAGCATGATAATGAAAAATAATAATTAATGCTGGCATGCAGCAGGGTTTTAAAAGTGGAATTGCTGATGTGGCCCAGTGGCTCAGGAGTTAGAGAATTAAAGCGGCACAACTGAGTTCTTGGATCTGAATCTGAGTTAAATTATGTTTGGTGACCTTTAACACCAATGACCCCGACACACCCTCCCACTTTATTCAACTCTGTTCATGCTTCACATATGATGCCTATCACGCGTGAAATTATATTTCATCTATGTTACATTTAAGATATATTACATCACATTCAGGATTTCAGTACTCTGTTAGGATAATCACTTTTTGGAATTTATTTTTTTATGTAATTCTTAATTAATTGCAAGCAGGGGAGATGGCCGGATGGCTCAAAGTCCTGAGGTGGCACCACTGAGATGCTGGGTTCAAATTGTGTCACGGTGATGAGGTGTTATTGTGCTCGCCTGTTATACAGGAGGGCATGGGTTTGATCCCAATCCTGACATCTGCTGTATATTTGGAGTTTGCACGTTTCTCTCCCCGTGAATGCCTGGATTTTAATCTGGTTCCTCTGAGTTTTCCTTCCACATTTAAAAACATGCGTTTAGATAATTTGGCTGCGATAAATATCCACATGATAAACCACTTCGTTGTGGCCAGGTCGCTTCTGAAAAATTGCTATTAGCTCAGTGGACTTTACCAGTCAAATAATATAGTTTCGTTTATACAGGGTTTTCAAGTGTGGTGAGTCAATGCTTTCAGCTCAGCCAGCAATGACTGTACAAAAAAATATGAGATGTATATTTAAAATCTATTCTATATGTGTATTTTAAATCTATTTGGAAAAAATTCCAAACTTGAAGAATCAAACATTTTGGTTCGACTTCACATGATGAACATCTCTACGGCGGCACCCCTCGCGTTGATGTGAGCTGTCACTTTGAAGGGATCTCACAAGTATCTCTGTATCATCTACTGCTGCGAGCCATTCTCTGACACACGGGGTGGTACCGCACTGCTTAGTGAGAGATTACAATGGACACTTTGTCGACAACTCGGCATTGCTGATAGCACAATTCGCGTAGGGTTGTGAATAAAAGATCAATCAAATGTGGCTTTTTTTTACTTATAAAATGTGGGATTATGCCAAACGCAACCCAGCAGGTGAATTACATCCCCAGTGTTAAAGCACCGCCCCAAGAAAAAAACACAACATAACCATCAAGTGACCGAGGCTCATTCCAGAGATTATTATTCAGGGGTCCTGTTTCGAGACATTTGGGCGATTCCCAAAGCGCCCAGAGAACTCCCAATATACCTACAAGGATGCAATCGCAAACCTCCATACAGAGAGATGTCAGCATCTCGGTCTATGCTGTTATCTCTAGCCCATGCCTACGAATCCGATGCAGGCTTCCCTCGCTGTATGCGGGTTCGATTTGCGCGCTTTCGTGTCACATATGCGGCTAACCTATTTCCACCTAAAGTTCGCTCCACAGGATGCTGTTTGATGCGTGCATTGCACTTATTGATGTAAACTCGCAGGAATTGGCCGAAAAACATCAGAATATAGAGAGGCCCACAGAGCTTGGGCAATTGCTGGCTCCCGATCACGGCCTGGCCGCCCCTCCCACTCACCCGTGGTTCCTCCTCGTGCCTTTGGGTCATTCTGTGTGGCAGCGTGCATGAAGTTGAGACCGTTATTGTAATGCACCACCACAGTGCATCAAGTGTTTAACACGGTAGTATTATTATTCATGTTTACTTACACTAGTAGAGCTATGGTGCTGAGAGTTGGAGCGCTTTTACCAATAATTACATCCGGTAAACCAGCTGTTTAATTTATTTATTAAGCAAGCCTGGCGTGCCGATTAGTCCCAATAATAAGAATACTATTATAAAGAATAATTTACGTGAATAGCATCCCACAATGATGTACGTTCAGGGCCAAATGCCATTTTTCGCAAAACTGCCAAGCAACTGAAAACCCTCAGCACAATGAATACGAGTAGCCAAATAAAGAAATGGCACCAAAACAAAAGGCACGGACAAATAAACAAACCAACAACAACAACAACAACGGCAACAATTATCACGGCATAGAGATGAGTCCGTTAAGTCGACAGACCGCGAATCCTAACTCCTCGCACACACTCAAGCCACGGAAAAACTCATCGCGGCAGGGGCTCGTGAGTGCCAAAACGTTTAGGACTAATTTCGACCGATCGGTCAAATCCTCAAATCGTCCAAATCGTCCAAATCAGGCGGCTGCTGCGTAACGCGAGTTCAGAAAAAGACGGTGGCGCTGTTACCGAGTGTGCAGGCGGTGCTACTGCACCGAGGAGGGGGGGAGGGGGAGGTGCAGGGTGGGTCGGAGGGGCCCAGGACTTGGGCTAAGAAGAGGTGAGAGTGGGGGGGGGGGGAACAGGGAGCGACATTAAATACCGAGCACCGGGACCAGTGCCAACCACACAGTACACAGGGGAGGTAGATCTATTTATGACTCGTTTAGTTGTATGATTGTATTACGCAAAATGTTACACAACAGCTCGTAATTATGTGTGTGTGAATATATATACTGTATATATGTAACTTGTGCGTCCGTGTGATTCTGTTCACAATCAGCCTGAACTGTGTCGTCCCGTCCACACTGTGTGAAACCAACACGCCGCGGGTCGCAACGCCCACCCACCCATTCACTCACTCACCCACTCACCCGCCCACTCACCCACTCACTCACTCACCCACTCACTCACCCACTCACCCTCTCACTCACTCACTCACCCGCCCATTCACCCACCCACTCACTCATAAACTCACTCACTCACTCACCCACCCACTTACTCACTCACTCACCCACTCATCAACTCAACCACTCACCCACTCACTCACTAACCCACTCACTCACCCATCCACTCACCCTCTCACTCACCCACTCACCCACCCACTCACCCACTCACTCACGCACTCACGCACTCACGCACTCACTCACTCACCCGCCCACTCACCCACTCACTCACCCACTCACTCACCCTCTCACTCACCCACTCACTCACCTACTCACTCACCTACTCACCCAACCCACTCACCTCACCCACCCAACCCACTCCCACACGGCTCCACTTTTACAATTCCCCCTCCCATTGTCTCCCTATTCTCGAGCCGTCACAATAACCTCGCTCAGTTCAAGAAACGCGTCGACTCCGATCAATTACAAACCGATGCACAGCTGGGAAAATGTAAAACTCTCCACTGCTCGTGGTGCCACTGCGGTCATCCAGAGCAGAGACCGTAGCCACGTATACGACGCAATGCCCCGACCCACAAACACGGAGGAGACATCGCAGCGATGACGCAACTCCCTCCGCTCCAGACGCCGTTATTTGAACTCGACCATCCTCAATGTGAAATTGTAGTCGTCGCTCTTGTTTTTTTTTCGACATGAGCAGCCCCCGTGCGAACGAAAGAAAACGACAAACTTTTGGCCGTGCTGTTTGTTGCTGTCCGCCCGACGTTTGGGGCCGCCGTGTTTCACCGCCGCTTTCTCGCCCAGCTGCTAAACGAGCCGGGTGGGTTGTGGGGTGACGTGGGGGGGGGGGGGCGGAGGGGCGGTGCAATTCTGTCCAGGTGCTGATTTACAAACGTGCTGTCTGAAACACAGCAGCAGCAGCAGCTGCTGCGTCGGCGGCCCGTGCAAGTTAAAAAGGAAACCCAACGCCTACGATTAAAAATTGAAAAAATAAAAATAACAAAACTAAACCCGAAATTAAAAGCGAGGCCGTGTAGCCGCTGCGTGCAATTTGCTGGGCCCCCAAGCACCGCACGTGTGCGGTGGGCCCGCATCATCGTTACAAAAGACATCTGTGGAGCCGGTTTGCACGCGCAGGGCTCAGGGGTAAGGAGCGCTCTGCTGGTGCCACAAGAGGTCCTCGGTTTGAATGCAGCCCGGTGACCAGCCGGCTCGGGAGGTCACAGTGCCGAGCTGGTGCTGCTGAGACGCTGGGTTCGATTGGGCGAGTCTCAAGTGTACGAAGGTCCGGTCACCGATGAGTGCACGACTAAAAAACGAACGTAAACAATGCGCTTGTGCACTCAATTGGGCTAATTTCCAGCTCGATTTTACTGCCAGGTGACGGACATCGCTCTCACGTGCATGGCACGCGGAACGGCGCTGCCCTCTTTCGTGTGGAACGGAGGCCACTTGGAATGGATCTCGGAGGAAGCTCTCTGCGAAATCCGCTCCTCGCGCGCCGTTCTCGGGATGCACTTTCCCGAGAACGGCGCGTGAGGGATCCGAATGGAAGTCTTCGTCTCAAGGAATGGCGCCGATTAAGCAACCGCTCCCTTTAACTCCGTGGGAGAAAAAAAATTCCGTGGAAATTTTTGTTAAATAAAACATCTGCGCCAGGCGCGCTTGCTCGCTCGCTCGCTCACTCGGCGTTGTCCGTAGCCGGAGAAGGCGGCGCTTTATTGTTTGGCTCGCTCAGGAGTGACGGGCAAAGGTCTGTGTACTTTACATTGAGCTGTTTGCACTGAGGGGGTAATCAGTTGTGCAGAGAGGCTTGTGGCTCTGAGCAAATGAGATCAATTGGGGGGGGGGGGGGGCAGGGGAGGGGGAAGTGCAGCGGCAAAAACCCACGGCCGGCCGGGTTTTTTTTATAATCCAAGGCCTTCTTCGCACTAGCGGCTCGCACTGACATGCCTATCAGGCACGGGGTGAGGCATATAATACTGAACACAACTACATATATCTTTTTTATTTCACCAGGTAAGGCCCACTGAGCTATATCGCTCTTTTTCAGAAGCGAGCTGGCCATAAATTAGATCTCAACGAAGTGGCTTATTGTCGTGTGCAAATTTGTAGCGGCCAAACACTCTAAACGCGTAATGTTGATTCTCAATGAGGAGGGAAAAACTGGAGGGCCTGGAGAAAAATCCACGCGACCACGGGGAGAGAGACACGCAAACTCCAAATATACAGCAGCAGGCGTCAGGGTCGGGATTGAACTCACGACCTCCCGTATACCACGCGAGGTAGTTAACATCTCGCCACCGCGGCACCCTGATACATATGGGAGGGCGAGGGCTACATTTCAAAATCATCCCAACGGAAGACATCGAATGGGCTTGCGACCCAAATCACCCGGAGTATGCCAAATCTCGTCGGATCTCGCAAGCTAAGCAGGGAAAAACAAAAACGAGCCTGGATAGTTCCGGAGAACGCTTGACAACCCCCGTGACACTCAGCACTCGTCTTGTTGCCCTGGAGACCGGCGGATCGATGATCGATGTTCGGTCTCCCCGTTTATGGAACTCGCCGTGATTTCTCACTCAACGTGAAGGCTGCACCCATCTTCCACTCCAGCTCACGGTCCGCCCCTGAAACGCATCCACTACACGGATCGTGGCAGCAGAAGGTGCGGATGGTACCCGATGCACAAATGTAAATTGAAAAAAAACCTCTCCGGTAGTGGCGTGCCACTGTGGGCATCGACGACAGGCCGTGACAAGGAAAAACGACGCAACGCCACCGATTCACGGCCGATACGAAGGAGACATCACGGCGATTAACTCCGCTGCTCCTGACGCGGCTGTCTGGGCTTGACCACCTGTACGGCAACACCAGCAGCCGTACAGGAAGAAGAAAGAAGGAGGAGGAGGAGTAAGAAGAAGACTCAGTGCCACAAATCCGCCAGGCGAGGCCTGACCTGCCTTGCCGCTGCTCGCAACATTCGAAGCACCTAGCCGGGCCCTCCCGACACACAAAGCCACCGCGCTCGACGGCCGATGAGATCCGATGAGATTGGCCGCGTTCTTTAGGTCGAGGTATTCACGTGGGTCATCGGCGCAACGCGAACGGCAACGTTCATCGGAGCCGACGCTGATGTCGCACGACAATGCTGCAGCGTTGTTGTTGTTGTTGTTGTTTTTTAAAGTGGCTCAAGCAAAACGAAGCAAGCGAGACCTCGAACGGGGTCGTGGATGCGTGGGGGAGAGCCGTTGGCGCACGCCTGAGCATCGCTGGGCGAGCGAGAGACGACATCGGTCAATAATTTGGATATTTATTTAAATGGCGGGGGGGGGGGGGACAAAAGGCCAGCAGGAAGCAATATCAAATTACCATCGAACGCATGTATGTTTGTTGAGCTTATTAACAATAACAATTGTGGTTTAATTTCGCCACGAAGTGTTATTACCGTGGCCATTATGACGGTTTTCATTATCATCATCATTATCATCAACCGCAGTCACCAACGATGGTGACGTCTGCGATTGGTGTAATTGTTTCTGTAAGGAGTGAAGAGAAGTGACCCGGGAATATGAATCAGTGTGACGGCTATCAGCCCATCTCTCTCTAGACTTTTAACTTTGGGGACCGTATAAAGAAGCACAGACGTTCCAGAAGAGACACGGCGAGGTTTAAATTGGGCCATAAAAACATCCCCCCCGCCACAGCCAACAGGTTCTCAGCACCTGGCACGAACAGTTTTCTTTTTAAATGTGTCACTTTTATTGCCTGTTTTTCTTCTTCTTCTTAAAATGTGTTTTTTTTTGCGAACAAATTTGTGTTCACTTTTTAGCAGAAAGCTGGACATAAGCACACTCCTTTGGGATAGCAAGGCCAGATGAAGCAAGGCCTGGCAGACTGACAACACTGACTCGAACTTAAAACTAAAAAGCTCACTGAGCTATAGAGATATTTTTTAGAAGCTACCTGGCCACAATTGATAGCTCAACAAAACGGCTTATCAGGTGGAAATGTACATCGGGCCAAATACTCTAAAACGCGTGTTTTTAAATGTGGAGGGGAAAAAAACGGAAGACCCGGAGAAAAATCCACGCGACCACGGGGAGAGAGACACGCAAACTCCAAATATACAGCAGGCGTCAGTCACGGTTGGGTTCGAACCCACGACCTCCTGCATATCAGGCGGGGGAGTCAACATCTCGCCATCGTGGCACCCCAACTTGAATTCTCAGTGGCTGAGCACCTTACACTTTGGCTTTAACGGCCTGACTCTCGGCATAAACGCATTAACTTTTGACAGCAAGAGAGATCATTTCCGAACACCGTGGGTCTTCGCCAGGGTTGCGAACGTGTCGTGAGCAATTACGCGTCACGTGCGGTCCAAACTGCACCCTTTTGTTCGACGCGAGTGACACCAGTTTATTGGTACGCGCGTACTGCGGAGATGTGTGGAAGGAGCCGACAAAAGAGAGGAAGTCCCATCGCAGAATGGGCTTAGCGACGACGAAAGGGAGTGGTTTTAGAACGATGTGCGCACCACTTGAACGTGTTGGCACACGACGAGACAGAGAGGAAAGTGGAAACAAATTACGAAATGTTGCAGTGGACACCTCTAAGGGCTATTTGCCCATGGATCGTGATGATGATGATGACTGTAGAGATGTAATTTTGCTGTCGCTTAAACCCTACATCATAAATTCACGTAATTTGTTTGGAAATGATGCCCACATCTTGTTCATATTTAATCATGTTCATTCAGCCCTGGATGATTATAGATAGATACTGTGGTATGTTGCGAATCAGCGTTTGTTATTCTCATTGTATATTATTGTATATTCTATTGTATATTCTCCCCCCCCCCCCCCTATATAATTGGAGAGAGCAACACGCCGGTTAATCGTTAAGAAAGGTGAGCGGGGAGCCTTCGGCGGGACGCGTCTCTCGGATGGGGGTGGTCGCACGTGGTCGAAGCTCACGATGGAGCAGCAGCTCAAGGAGTGAAACTCATCCGAGAGAACGCTGACACGGAGCGATGGGATCGGATCGTTTGCAGGAGCCGGGAAGGATTATAATCACTGGTCAACACACTTTTTCTGGCATAAGGAATTCCGACGGGTTTTAATGTAATTTTAGGGTGCTGATTCCAAATCTGGCATCAGATTTTGTCTATCACATCAGGTTTTTGAGATATCAAATATTGCATTTTCAATAAAAATTGCAGAAGAAAAATAGTAAATAAATGTGGATATCACCATAAAATGATATTATAAACACACTATCCTAAAAATACAGCACCATATTTTAACACTAAAGCAGTCACTGACTCGCAATAAGTGACAGAGTTAATTTCGGGTAAAATCAATTAAAATGTGGTATGCCGATAGCATAAAAATGAGATGTGATAGAGCAAATCTGAAAGGTATTTCTACCATCGACCCACCTACCCACACGCTACCCACACGCTACAAACGGCCGGCTTATTACAAAGTTATGCTACAGGATTCCGTCGTTATTCACGACGGATGCGTTCCAGAGATGCTCGTGCGGATAATGATCCGGGCCTACGAAAATCTTTTGAATGAATTACTTTAAATAAATACATATCGAAGCTTTGCCTCTCACATCGTCACTTCATCTCATCACTTTACGTTTCTCTCTCTCTCTCGATGCGGTCGTGAAGAGTTCCACACGCGATACGCGGACAGCCAGTATTGCGGAGAGCAGGTTCGAGAATAATGAGGGAATGAATTCTGCCGTGTGGCTGACATGGGGCCTGGTGCTAGGAACAACATGGGGCATCCCCCCCCTCCAATTCACCAACCCCCACCCCACCTCTTTTCATAACCCGGCACCAGGCCCCCTCCGCGCCATGCGCCCCGGTGCAGTTGCACCGCCTGCACACGACCCGACAGGAGCTACGTGCCATCGCATTTCAGTCGCTCGTCGCGTTCGTCAGCGAGGCGAGAAGCCGGCCGATGCGACCATCCGCGACGCTGCGAGTAGCCAGCCGGATCGTTGCTCTAAGAAAAACAAGCGGGGGGAGGGGGCGGGGGGGGGGGCAAATTGTACAATCCCCAACCCCGGCGGTCGCCACTCACCTCCACCCCCTCGACGACCCAACCAGCCCTCGCTGCTCATCCCCCTGTCAGACCACCCCCACCCCGGGGTCCAATGGCATGGAGCGTCTCCCCCGCCCCCCCTCCTCTCTGTAGATGATTACAAGGTGGCCTGCTCAGTGATGCAAGATCCACCCGAAGCTCATCTGATAGCAGTGGCATCTCGCCAGCGATGCCAACCACCCTGTCGCCTGCTGTATATTTGGAGTTTGCGTGTCTCTCCCTCTCGCTCATCATCATTATCATCACGATGGCTAGGAGATGTTAACTAACTCGCCTGGTGCACAGGAGGTCGTCGGCTCGATCCCAACCCTGTCGCCTGCTGTATATTTGGAGTTTGCGTGTCTCTCTCTCTTTCTCTTCCCGTGGTCGTGTGGATTTGTCTCCGGGTCCTCCGATTTCTCCCTCCACATTTAGAATCAACGTTTTAAAGAACACATTCCTGCGGAGGGAGCTGGTAGGAACGTTGGGTTGCTCGGTCAATGGCCAGGGTCAACGGCGGCGTGGTGTATTCCGCAAATATGCCCGACTGTGAGGGCGGGCACAAGCCGGCGTGAGTAGGTTAAAAGTTGAGTTTCATAAGAGCACCACGGGGTGACCAGCCCCTCCCCACCCAGCCCCCCCACCCCCCACCCAGCCCCACCCTCCCAACCCAGCCCCTCTCCACCCTCCCCACCCTCCCCACCCTCCCCACCCTCCCCAGCCAGCCCCACCCTCCCCACCCAGCCCCTCCCCACCCTCCCCTCCCCACCCAGCCCCTCCCTCCCCACCCAGCCCCTCCCTGCACGACGGACACAATAATCCCCTGTGGGCTGGTGTAATCAGAAGGTTCCTACCAGTAATATTTGGCTGCTATTCATTGCCACGTGATGAGCCATTTCGTTGGGCTATCATTTGTGGCCAGGTCGCTTCTGAGAAAGAGCTGCCAAGCTCAGTGGGTCTTACCTGGTAAAATTAAAAGAGTGAAACAAAGATAGAGTTTAGTTGAGTTTAGATGTGCGCGTGCACGTAGACACAGGAGCCCCGGGTGCGTGGACGGAACGCGGCCGTGGTGCCGTTCCATGACGTTCGGAGCGAATGTAGGTACGCGTGTACGTTGAACTTCTTTCACACCGTACGTAGCCAACCGCGCTAATCGGAGGTGCGGGGTAAGTACGACAAACACTAAACACAAGGCGGTTCTAAAGACGTCAGTATTAAATCTAGACGATTTAAATGTGCCAAACTCCAGCGCATTCCGAACATCAGAAGGAGGAGCGTTCCAGACCGCCGCAGAAGCGCAAACGACCGCATAGAAACAACGTCACGGATGAACGAGGCTGGTTGGGCGACGACCGCTCAGCTTTGAACGCTTTCGCAGGGGCTCCGAACCCAGCGTGGCTCAGGCTCGAGAATCGAGATGCCGCCATTGCCAGCAGGGTTCCGGTGGGGGTGGCGGGCGGGGGGGGGGGGGTGCTGCCCGATTCGTCAATTAAAATCGATTCCTCTACCAATCAGCGGTTCCATTGCTCGAATAATGGGACAGCACGAAAAGAGTTGTGGGGGAGGGGGAAAGCAAAAAAGTCTTAAGCTCCGTTTGCAGAATGTTCTGGACGGGAGGTGATGGGTGGGTTTTGGAGGCGTGGCTTATAGGGGGTTTCCCACCTTCGCGAGCGCAGGATGTGTCTGGCGCCCGAGTGATCGACTAAACAAAATATTTATTTGTACCGGGTGACAATTTCTCATTCGACTATATCGAGCCATAGATGTGCGGCGTCACACAGCACCGGCAGCGTGCGGGGGGGAGGGGGGGGGGCTCCCACTGCGTCCCACATTGCATTCATTAATCGGCCTCCAACGGGGGGGGGGGGGGGGGGGGGGACTTTGGAACATAGTCGTGGCACGCGTGCACGCATCACCGGGCCAGCCTACAGGTTAGAGCCGGTTTGCAGGGACCTTCCAAAAAAATACCACAACCCGAACTAAAAACCTTGACCCCTCCCTCTCCGCCCCCTCGCCCACCGTAGCTCCGCATCGGGAAGCCGCGCGACGAAATTCCACGATCGCGAGGAATTGCAGCGCGGCGACACGGAGCCCAACAACGGACGGCACATTTTAACGTGCGCGTCGCTGGGACGAGGTGCGGCTTTGAAGGTTTCCGAATGTTCTTGCCAGGCCTGTGACGAGGCAACGGATTTCTCATGGTGACGCTCGCCACACCAGGCTTACCGAATGAGCGATGTGCCTCGAGATCCGGCGATGTAAGATTTCGTGCGCGGTACGTGGCAAACGACAACGCACGCGGCGCGTTCCGGGCTGATGGAGCGAGCGAGGCTGTTGGCAGTGAAGAGGGAACGAACAACAAACACTACAAACGAGACGGTGTAAACAATGATAGAATCGCCACCCCGAGACAATTCGTCGAATAACTGCGCAAGGGACGAATTGTAAGGGGCCAGTCCCTCTCCACCGTGCCCTTGCAGTGCGTTGAAGAGCCCCGTTCCGTCGCCGCCATCGAGTAGAATGCGAATGCTTTGTTGCTGTAAATTCTGCAACTGCGAAAATCGACCACGTGCTCTGTTATGTAACGCAGCGTTATCATGGAACAAAGGAGGAAGGTTTGGTGTTGAAGTGGAGGTGGGGGAGAGGGGCTGAGAGGGGGGGGGAGTGCGGTAGAGAATGAAACTTGCCACCGGCTTCAGATATCGCACTCTAATAGTCGGCCGTGCCGAGTCACAGTTTTACAACTTTTTGAAGTGCGGCCAGGTTCATCAGATGACGCAGAGCTGGAGCGGCGGTGGCGGCGGGGCGGTGGGAGTCGTCCAAGCTGACCTTCGAGCCGCGATGTACCGAGTCGTCGGGAGCTGTTTGTGAGCGGCATGCAAGGCTGGCTGCGTTGTGGGTCGTGAACTTTATTTCGAGCCCCCACCACCCCACCACCCGCCGCCAACCCCCCCCCCCCCCCCCCACTGCTTCTCACACCCCGCTCCCACCACGACCGCCCCCACATCCCAGTGTCCATGCTATCTGACCAGTGCCCATCCTCCACACACACGCACTCACACACGCACACACACGCACACACGCGCACACACGCGCACACACGCACACAGACGCGCACTCACACGCGCACACACACGCACACACACGCGCACTCACACACGCACACACGCGCACACACGAACGCACATGCGCGCGCGCGCATTCTAACGGTGTACCCCTGCATCTTTAAAACCACTGTTTCAAAATTGACACCAGTGGGGAGGATATTTTAAATGTTTAATCGTTTCCACGTGTGACTGCTGCGGTGGAATACGGAGGGGGGAGGAGGAGGAGGAGGAGGGGGGGGGGTTAATCTACAGCGGATGGCTAAAACCCCGGAGGCTAGCGCGCTCGTAAAAGGAGGTGGCAGTCTGCAGCAAGGGGTTCACGGTTACAATTGCAACCCTTTAGATTTGTTGAAGTGGCCACGTGGCTGGGGTTGCGTTCAGAGTAATCGTGTTGGATACCCAGCGTTTAACCACATGTGCTTAATAAAGATCCTCCATTGCAGCAAACGAGGGTGGCAGCATGCAAAGGTTCATGGTTAGAAATCATAGCCTTTCACATGTGCTGATGTGGCCCGGTGGGTCTGTATGTGTGTATTCTATTCTATTTCTGATGTATCTAGCGCCCTTTCCAGGGACGACGGATTTGTATATTGAACTTCTTTAGCCAGCTACGTAGCCAACCGCGCTAATCGGGAGGTGTGGGGGAAGGTCAACAATCTAAACACAACAAAGCGTTTCTAAACAAATTGAGTTTTCAATCTAGATGATTTAAAAGTGCATAGCTCTGGGGTCGCAATATCGGAAGGAAGAGCGTTCCAGACGGCCGCAGAAGCACATCTGATGCAAAGACAATGAGCCGGTGCTGCTGATAACATTTCAGTTTCAGTTTACAGTTTAATTTCTTAGGTATAGCCCTGTGAGCAATTCGGTTCTTGAATCGGGTGCAACCGCAACAAAAAAACATGAACAAGAAAACATCTTAAAGTGTCTATGTGACTATGTGCAAACATAAAATCCAAGAAAAAACTGCTAAATATTGCAGAAAAAACACCATACACCAACGCGGTGTGCAAAAATCCCAGTGGGATGAAAGTCAAACAACAACAACAACCACAAGACAACTTAGATTAAGGCCATCAGTCTTACTCCGTACTACAACAAACAAACATGGCCAAACCAAAAAACGTTTTCGAAATCAACCAAAATAAAGCCATAAAAGCAATGTAACAGTGATCACGAATTTTCACAATAAACGACATAAACAACATGTACCACCAAACCGTGCAGCCATAACCTGGGTTCGAATGCAGGTTTCAGCTGCTCCAACCGTGATTAAACCGGGCTCTTGCGTGCAGTATAGTTGATGGTCTCAGTCTCGTCATCAAAATGTCTGCACAAAAAAAATGAAACCTCCATCATATAACATTTTCTTCTGTCCCTAATTTGGGGGAAATTCCAGCTCTGAGACTTTACAATTTCAGTCTGACTGACATGGGATGAGCGTTGTTTGTCGGGCATTTATGAAGGCAAAATTATAGCATGGATAAAAGAGGTCAAGCTAATTGATTTCAGAAGTAGCTCTGTAACATGAACCTCGGTAGCTATTCTCTGTTCAATAAGACACAACAATTATGCCGCTCGCGCCATGATGAACATAGCAGAATTAGAATTTAATCGGGGAGAAATTAAAAAACAAATATTTATCAATTTAATCGTAGAACAATGAGGGCTTGGGAGAAATATGCCAAACATAGAAATATTTATTCCGCTCAGCTTAACACGTATACTGTTGTGAGTTTACTCTCTAACACACCGGTGTGCTGTACTAGTAACGAATTGGCATGTTTTGTTTTACACACCGCACCAAGTACTCATTTGAGGCTGAGTCGACCTAGGGGAGGCCCAGTACCAGTTCAAATAATCACCAGTGGTATTGGTGGCCGTGAGCGGGAATCGAACTCGGGTCGCCGGGTTCGTAGCGCAGCGCGCGAAATCGCTATACACTACCACTCCCTACAACACGCACACAACAACAACAACCGCCATTCGCCACGAAGTGGCGGTGACGTCACCACGACGCTTGTGCCAGGCCATGTGCACTTTGAGGCCACGTGGCCGACACTTTACGTGGCCTTAAGGTGCAAAAAAAGAAAAGAATGAAAAAGAAAAGAAAAAAAGAAAGAAATATCAACACGCACACACACACACACGGACGTACGGCATACGAGAGATGCAGATTCTTTCTTTCAGTGAGATCATTCACGGTGGCCGATTGCTGTCGTGCGCCCAGCGATTTTTTTTTGACGACCGCTGAAAAACGGCCTGCACTTTGGCAAAGTTCCTTTGGCAGAATTTACGGCCAGGCACAAATCCAAGGCCGTCCATGATTGCGACCTCAATGAACCCGCGGTGTTAGGCTTAAGCACTTTCAAGACTCCACCGCGAACCTCGTTTGCCTCCGATGTCACGTTAATATTAACGACGGATGATTATCGTCGCGCAAGAAAACAGTGCAAGAATAATAAGTCCGTCGCTCCGTTTGAATTTCGCGACGCGAGATTTTTTTTCTTTCCATTTCTTTCGTACGGCAACCACAGGCGGGGTTGAGAAATGATTTCCTTTGTTTAATGTTTCACGTCGACCGGAACCCACAAAACATGTTGAGAAGTACAATTTAATGAAATAAAACAAATGTTCTTATTAAACACGTGTGCATTTTAAAGTTTATTTTGGATCCATCTGTTGATGACTGCCAGTTTATTTTGACGTAGGCGGCCATTTTTTTCTTCAGGGGGCCTGCTCTACTGTAAAAACAGCGCGTCACATTTTTCATAAACCACTCAATCCAAGTTCCTTTTTTTTGGTTAAAACACAATATTTTTAGAACAATTTTATTTAACTTAAATTTGCCCATGCCCTCCAAAACAAAAACAAAACTTATCCATTTCGGCTGCTGCGTTCAAGGTTAGCGTTCGCTCCAATAAGAGGCGCCACTGTGGCGAGATGTTAACTACCTCGCCTGGTATACAGGAGGTCGTTGATTTGATCCCGACCCTGACACCTGTATATTTGGATAATTTGCATGTTCTCCCCGTGGTCGCGTGGATTTTTATTTTCCTCCGGGCCCTCCGGGTTTCCCCTTCACGTTTAGCATCAACGTGCGCTCAGAGTATTCTGAAAAAAGAGAGCTATTCGGCGGCTCAGTGGGGCTCTACCTGGTAAAATAAAATAAAAATCTTAGTTTGGTTTCAATGCTGCAACGCAATGCCACGTACGTCGTATCGAAATGCGGACGCGTTTACCCGCCGCGTAAAATCTAAACCGCATTGCGCTGTTTGTTTCACCAAAAAATATACACAAATAAAAGAAATCTCCGTGAAATAGGTTAAAGTAATGGACGTTCAGATGCTCTGTGTTCCGCGCCAGCCAGCCACGTTCCATGGTTACCCCAAAGTGCGCTCAGCTCCCGGCAGCGTTAAACCCGTAATCCAGACAGCGTCTCTCATTGCCTCTGCTGCTGCTGCTGCTTGCGTGGTCACCTAGAATGCCACACACACCCACACGGTGTTTTGTTTCTGCATCTTACAGACTGACAGACAGACCCGGCGCACTACGGGTGATATATGCGGGGGAGAGAAAAGCAAAACAAAAAGAAACCCTAAAACTATCCTTGTTATTATTACCGTCAGATAAAATTTAACAATTTGCAGGGATATTTTTTTCGTCATTTTTTTCACCGTGGCGAGCCGTGGCGAGCCTTGCCGAGTGTGAAGACTGCCTGCGGGTTTTTTTTCTTTCTATTTTTATTTTTCGGGAGGGTCCTGCTATTGATACGTTCGGTCAGTTCCACTGAAGGAGTGGTTTTGCTTCACGTAGGAAGAAAACCAGAGTAGACGGATGAAAAAACCCACGCATAGCCCGTGAGATAACACTCAACGATCCAGTGGGCGGTCACTCATTCTCCTCCGCTGCCCCCATCGTCTGGCACTCCCTACACCCTCTCCCCACATCCATGTGCCTTCAAATCCTTGCCTTTGGTCCAAGTCCAGACTCAAGACCTTCCCTTTTATCGCTGCCTATTAACGACCTCTTCGCTCTCTCTCCCCGTATATAAAATAAAAAAAAACGAACTGGCCCCGCCGTGTTTTCCGTGCAGCCGCTTGAGATGCTGTCCGCGTTGGGACATTGCCCAAATTCCAAATTGAAATCGCAAAAATTGTAAATACACATTGGGTAGGTCGGCAAAAACCTGCTCGCCGTCCGCCTCGCACGCAGCTCAGCGGCGGGTTTGGCGAGTCGCACAAATCCCTGCGTGATCCGCCTACCCTCAAAAGCCTCCGAAGCGCTCGATTGGGCACATCACGTGAATGTCCACTGACTTGCAGGGAGACCGACGGACTAACACAGAGAGACCCGTAGTTTTCGATTTAAAGCTTTCGTGACTGCAGGGATTCATCTTCTTGGTTCTTTCGGTAAAGTCACGTAGAAGGGAAATAATAAAATAATATAAATATAAAACAATAGAAAAAAATACAAATTTTCATCAGGTGTGAAATTCACACCTGACGATGATTGCTTGTGTTGCAGTCGAAACGTCGTCAGCATTTTTTTAAATAGTTTTATATCTCTATTATTTTATTATTTCCCTTCTACGTGACTTTACCGAAAGAACCAAGACGATGAGACCCGTCGTGTCACACAGACTAATCTAAACTATTTTTTATTTTACCAGGTAAGTTCCACTCAGCTATGTAGCTCTTTTTTCAGGTGCGACCTGGCCACAAATGGTAGCTCAACGAAGTGGCTCATCACGTGGAAATGTATAGCAGCCAAATACTCTAAACGCGTGTTTCGAAATGTGGAGGGAAAAACCGGAGGACGCGGAGAAAAATCCACGTGACCACGGGGAGAGAGAGACACGCAAACTCCACATATACAGCAGGCGTCAAGGTCGGGATCGAACCCACGACCTCCTGTATACCTTGCGAAGTAGTTAATATCTATAGCAGACAAACCGTGAGTGGTAGTGAGATGAGAGAGATATTAAATGCATATTAAACAGAGATGAGAGACACATGAATTGGCTTGTTCATGTTAATTGGCTCGTGATGTCGATCAGGATTTGGATTTCCAGCACAATAATGTTTTCATTTATCTGGGTCACCCCCCCCCCCTCGCCCACCTTGAGCTACTTGGGGGACCTATACTTTTGTTCAGCTTTGCTTGTGCCGCTGTCTGCAAGTCACCAGCCGAGCCCCACCCAGCCTGTTCTCGCTCGCTAGCAGGGAACCTGTAAACGTAAAAAAAAAACTGCAAGGTTATGTCTGGAGGGGGGTGGATTTTATTTCTTACACTTAATAACCCAGTTAAATGAAATGTAAGTCTCCACTTCCAGTGGGTCTTACGGCCATTATCTTTATTACTACAGTGAAACGCGGGGCTTGACACCGCCACTCACGGCGTCCAATTTTATACTTTACTCAGTATTCGCTAACGCATTCTGTCTCTGCATGTATAGTCATACGTAGTGGTGATGGAGTGGGGGGGGGGACGATATGAACCCGGTGACCCGAGTTCGATTCCCGGCCATCCTGGCTAACATCAGTGGCGAGTGATATCCGAACTGGTCCTGGGCCTCCTTCCCTGACACCCATCTTCAGCAACCCGCCCGCAATGACGGGAACGGTGAAGTATGCTCCGCACCTCCGATTAGAACCCGGTTAAATTTTGATTTAAAGCTTTCGTGACTGCAGGGATTCATATTCTTGGTTCTTTCGGTAAAGTCACGTAGAAGGGAAATAATAAAATAATAGAAATATTAAACAATGAAACATTTTTTTCTCACGACGTTTCGACTGCAACACAAGCAATCATCATCAGGTGTGGATTTCACACCTGATTATTTCTTTTGTTTTATATTGATATTATTTTATTATTTCCCTTCTACGTGACTTTACCGAAAGAACCAAGAATATAGAACCCGGTTGGCATCGTACGGTGCCGAACGAGGTTCAACGTACGTAGCGAAGCATTCATCCGGCAAGGGATTGACCTACGGATGAAAATGATCAAACCCCAAGACAGGTCAACTGTTCTAGCGAGTAAAGGAAGATCGCCATCGTTACGCTCCCTCTCATCCCTTGTGCCCGGCGCTGGACCTCAATGCGTGTTTGAAAACGACGCAGTGCCTCTTGATGCGCACGCACGCAACCTCGGCGTTGATGATTCGCGGTTTCCCTACATGGACGCTTCAACAGCCGTTGAGCGTGCGGGCGCGTGGCAAGCTGCAGAACGCATCGGTGCTTCGATTGTTATACAATATCGATTATCAAGCTCACACGCTTGGTGCACGTGATCTCTCCGGCCACCACGTTGGCCAGAATCTGAAAAAGAAAAGGAATCAGTTCTAGATTCGAAGTATGACCCTGAAACGTAACAATTCCTCAAATCGTCAGGGATCGGAGGCCGATTAATCATTCAACACTGAAACAGTTATGACCGGGATATTAAATACATTGCAATGTACATTCATAAATTGCTGGACGAAAACTGCCCCATGCCGTGTGGGTTATAGAGGCAGGGGTTTTTTTGACCATGTGTCATGGTCTATAAAGGCGGGGGGGGGGCGCATAGATATGGGAGCATAGAAGAACTGTACAACATTGGATTCAACTGAAGGGTTCACCACTGCCCACCACTTGACACGGCACCACAGCCGCCTACAACACCATAAAGGGTTCCCGGTGGTCTCCCACCCGAGCGCTAGCCTCAGGCTGGGTCCTGCTTAGCTTCAAAGAACTGACGAGGAGCGTTCACGTCGCAGGCGATTGTCCTGTAGGCTACTAGCCTAGCAGACTTGAATTCTCAAGCCATCAACACTCCTCACCATCTAAAACGATGTTTAAACTAAACAAATATATTATTTTACCAGGTAAGGCCCACTGAGCAATACAGCTCTTTTTCAGAAGCGACCTTGGCCAGCACAAATGATAGCCCAACGAAGTGGCTTCATCATCGTGTGGAAATGTATAGCGACCAAATACTCCGACCGCGTGACGTTGACTCTAAATGTGGAGGGAAAAACCCGGAGGACCCGGAGAAAAATCCACGCGACCACGGGGATAGAGAGAGAGAGAGAGACACACAAACTCCAAATATACAGCAGGCGTCAAGGGTCGGGATCGAACCCACAACCTCCTGTAAACCTGGCGAGCTAGTTAACATCTCGCACCCTCCCCCCCGCCACCCTCCACAATCGTTATCAGAAGTGCGTCAGCAGTGCCCGACCATGGCCACGGCCTGTGGTCACGTGACAACCACGCCGGCACAAGGGTGCTCGTCCACGCACGTGCATCCTGTTCAGCAGCCAACACTTCTGGGGACTCGAGGGAGAAGGGTGGCTGCGGGTGGGGCAGGTGGGGATGGGGGTGGGGCGGTTGGCACGGGGTGAATGATGGGCAGATGAGGTTATAGAAGGAGGAGGTGTCTTTGTTTAGTGGGGGTGGGGTGCAGGGAGGGTGAGCGTGGGTGTAAATGTGGGGGTGATCAGAATCAGATGCTTTATTTCAACTGGGGGAATCCGAGGTAGCTTTGATGAGAGTTTACGACCAACTCTATTTCCCGCCTAATTGCCATCATCATCATCCTCAGCCACGATCTATCCACTGCTGGATAAAGGCTGATTCCCGTCGCTTCATCTCTGGACGTTGCCAGCCCACCGTGCTCCATCGAGCGACGCGTCCTGGCCCGAGCCGGCTTCGACACTCCTCGACAAGCCCCGCCGACCCCATCGCTCCATGTACACAACGCGAATTGCGGCCGCGCACGGTTTGTCTGGCTTCGTAGCGCGCGAGGGAAGTTCCGCGTACGGTGCACGCGTGCGCGTGCCAGAAGCCGAGGCGCGTGCATTGGAGATGAATTCTCGTCGTGACCCCTCCTGAGCCACGCCGACGGAGCACGTGGGCACGGTGTGCGGGAACACGCGCCCTGACCAGTTGGCATGGGCCTCGATGCCACGAATGAAATGTGAGCGGGGGTCTACCTCACCCTCCGCCCCCCGCCCCCCGCCTCCGCCCCCCTGTCTAATGTCCTCATCTCTGGCCCCGTGGGCCCTCACTGTGGTGGTTGCACTGGCTGGACAATTATTTAGATATGCCGCTGCGCGACGGACGCCGCTCAATGCCAATTTGGTGGTGTCCCACCGTACACTTGGCAATGTGTGTTCGGGTTGAGCACAAATGGCATTGCTTGTCTCGTGAAACAAAAATAATCCAGGCTCACAATTACTCTGCGGTTTAACAATAATCAGTTTGCGGGCCTTTGTCGGTCCAGTGTTGGATGGAGGCCTTCAAACGCTACATCACTCACCAGAGTTTTTTTTTACCAAACTTATTCACAACACCATTCAGTGCTGGTTGGTCAAGGAGAGGGGCTGCCCCAGCGCCGCTTCAGAAGTATCGCTCGCGGCAGATTTAGCCGCGGTCAGGAATCGAACTCGGGATGCCCGTTAGGTTCAGAGCGTGCCACCGTTTCACCCGCAGGCGAACCCTAAACCTTGCAGGAGGGTAGAGAAACGTCATAACAACAGCTGTGCTTCTTACACAGGCCTGGAGGTAAATATAGCGGCAACGTTTCAGTTGACTTCTTAAAAAATTCTGCTCATTTCCCACAAGGGCCCTCAACTGAAACACAGACCTTGGGATGTTAATGGACACTGATGTTTAATAATGCATTTTATTCCATGCAAATGATCTCAATTATTCTCAACGCTTTAAAATGGAATTACATTTCAAACAATGCTCGAACATTACTTAAACTTTAATTGGCTAGTTTGGAGTGAAGACACATTTCGTAGAAATATTGCGCCACAATTGGCTCTTACAAGGATTAACATAAAAACTTTAATTCGTTTACATTCGCGCACAGCCTATGAACGTAGACACACGCATTGATACACATTGCCATCGCCAAAAAAACACACAGACACACACACACCGCGATCGGCTTATTTGATAATTACGCCGTAAATTCCAGTTTCGTGCAAAGTTAACAACTCTCGAGCCACGCGTCCCGGCGCTGTCTAACACACTGGGTGCCCGCAGATTTAAACAATTAAAAAAGCTTTGTAATAATTGACGGGGGCCGCTTGCGAGAGGCCTCGCCCGTACTCACCTGTTGGTCCCGCGCGGATGGTAACGGTGGCGATTGCAAAAGAAGTAATGAGTGCTCCAGGGAGCGGCCGGGTAGCGATGCGAGTTGGAATAATGAACAGGCGCGGGGCCCGGCCCGGCCTTGTGCAGCGCTCTTCCACCCAACCTTCGGGGTGTGTGTGCTCAATTATTCATGCAAACCGGGCAGGTGCGGAGTTAACCCAGTGGCGGCCGCTCTCGCGCCGCCGTCTTTCCCGCGGTCCACGCGCGCGGAACGAGATCGATCGCCCCACGTCCGACGTTTCGCTCCGCGGCAGCGCAGCAGGTTACGTTTTGTTCGCCGCTGCGGTGTAGAGCGGCCGTGCGCCCGCGGACGAAGGGTGTCGGCTCGGGGGGGGGGGGGGAGTTCTCGAAGCCGCCCGCGCGGCGCTTGGAGACGGGAATTTGCGAGCCGGCGGGAGAGGAGGAGAGGAGAGGGTTACACCCCCCCCCCCCAGCGTGATGCATGCACATCGAACAAAACGACGGCGGTAATAACGTCGAACTCTTACACGGCCGCGCGCGCGGGGGGAACGCGCGTCTACCGGCGGAATAGCCCCTCGAGTGGCCACGTGCGTCGAGAGAGAGCCGGAGAGGGGGGGGGTAACCGGCGCTCGGTGAGCTCGAATATCGGACGAGCGGGGCACGGCTGGGAGCGATCGTCCTTGTGTCGGGCTGGCAGCGCAGTGAACGAGAGAGCAGAGTTAGCCTCCGCTCCCGGGGCGCCGCGTGCATTTCTCCTCCGTGGAGTTTCGCTCGCGGAGGCTTTAACCCGGCGCGTGTTGCTGCGCTTCTCGGGGAAAAGGGAAAATAAAAAAAAACCTGGCGTACGGCTCATTACCGCGCACGTCAAGAACGAGCGTGGCGTCGTGATTGAGGAGTCTCGCAGCCAATTACACGGGAGCTTAAGCGATCGTGCAGGGTTTCCGCATGAATCAAAGGCGCGCCGGCGGAAAGCTGATGATGCGTTTCAACTCGGCGGAGATGTGGCCGCGTCCACTGCTCGTGCCTTCGCGAGAGGCGCCGGGGAAAAAAATAAAAGCGCTAAATCGTAAACAGGCGAAGGAATTTTTGCCCAAGCGGTGTCGGGGTCCCGTGTCAGGAGTGCAGTGCGTTGGATTGGTACCGGCTTAACGCATCATCTGGTGCTGTATTAATTACCGCAACAACAACAAAACATTATGGTTATATATAATAAAAAGCTGAATTGGAAAATGTTTGCGACGCGCGCCACGGTGCAACATTATTGGCCGCGTAATTGCTCGAAGGGACAAAACGTCACAAACAGGAGGAATTCAGAATGTGTGGGGGGATGGGATGAGGGTTACTGACCGTGGTCATTATGAAAGGGTCGTTGCGGTAATTCCCACGAAAGCGCTTTGAGCGCACGAATGATGGGAAATGCGTACGGTGGTAATAAGGCAGAGTCGCATTACACCGTTTCGCTGCAGAGGCTAGTGTACACACACACACACGCCATGTATGTATGCATGAACACTCGTCAATTACTGTACACTGCACACACATTCACAATACAAAGATGCCTTTGTAGATTCTGGGAACTTGTATTGGAGGTCTATAGCAGGAATAAATTGTTTCTTATGCTCATGATACATGCATCAAATTGTGTGTGTGTGTAAAAAAATCATTATGCATGGTTTAAGCAAATTATATGTAATGTTTGTGTGGGGGGTTGGGGGGGAGCAGTGGACATTGGACAACAATTCGCAACAATACAAACCAGGCGGTAAAAACGAGACCAAAAACCCAATCGAAACGAGATTCCCAATCGTGTCGATTCATCGCAATGCCAGGGACCATGGTGGTGAATTACCGCATGGCAAGTGAGCGCACACGTACGTACGTTATATTGAGATGTTACCACCACATTCAGACGCTTTGGAGATCCAAACAAACTGGAGCGTATGGCGTTTTACGCACAGTTGCTGACTAAAAAAAAAAACTAATTCAGCACAAACAAGTTTAACATGAGTGAGCAATTTTTTTTCATGCGCGGCCCTTTGTCAATCCACAGCTGTACGAATGCCTCCCAAAAGGGCGTAGTCAGGATTTTTTTTTAAAATAGATAAACTCATACTTCAACACGAAGATCCGCACGATTCGCTTGCAGGGCGAGAGCTCCCTGGACCGGTTCAGGATATCGACTCTGCGGTCTCGAACGCTCGCCACGGACGGGAGTCGAACCCAGGCCTCGCCAGGTTCAACGGCAGCGCAAAGTGCCGTTGAACTGTCGCGTGGTTCAAGTTCAAGTTCATTTATTAGGTATAGCCCTGTGAGCCATTCGGCTCTTGAATCGGGTGCAACCGCAACAAACAAAAAACTAAAACGTGAACAAAAAACATCTTAACGTGAATATGTGACTAAGTGCAAACAGAAAATCCAAGAAAAGACAGCAAAATATTGCAGAAAAAAACACCGTACACCAACGCTGTGTGCAAAAATCCCAGTGGGATGCAAGTCAAACAACAACAACAACAACCATAAGACAACTTAGATTAAGGCCATCAGTCTAACCCTGTACTACAACAAACAAACATGGCTAAACCAATACACTTTTCATCGCAAACTTGTCACGGCGTAACAATCCCACAGGTGTCTGTCCGTCATTGTCAGGCTACACACACACAGACATCTTTCAAAAGTGCACCGAACAAATACGTAGGCGCCGCGGTGATTGCACCACGCTTCGCCATTTGCGCAGATTAATCTACGATTACAAAACTCGGTTTCCCATCGTAATTACATAACTCGTGTTACAGCGAGCGCGCGGCCAATGCTCTGGAGCGGTGAGCATCAGCTGATGTTTTGATGTGGTCCGTGTTGGAGTGTTGTGTAGGTATTCTGTGCCCTCGGCGTCACACACCCAAGTCAATGTGCAATTACACACAGCTCGAGCGCCGCAGCCAAGGATGACCGCGTGTGTGTAAATTATATAGCATCGTGAGTGCATGCGTGATGCGCGCATGTGAATATATATCTCTACGTTTGTACTCCTAGGTTTTTTCGGTAAAGTCACGTAGGTAAAAATAAATAATAAAAGTGAAAATAATATAAATAATAATAGAAATAAAATAATAAATCACGACGTTTCGGAGGCAACACAAGTCTCCGTCATCAGGTGGGACCGTCACAGCTAAAATTTACTGTATCAAGTGAGGCAAAATTCCAAGAGACAAGATCTTAAATACAAGTTAAGGGGGGAGGAGGGGGGAGGGGCTTATCTGAATGTGGTAGCCAATGAATGGAACGTGTTGGGGGGTGGGCGGAGCTAAAAGAGAACAATAGGCGCAACATGTATTTTATTATTAATTTTACCTACGTGACTTTACCGAAAAAACCTAAGAGTATGAATCGTTGTAGTCACGAAAGCTTCAAATCTAGAATCTACGTTTGTGTGTGCATTTGTGTGTGTGCGCGCGTGTGTGTGTGCAGAGGGGAGCGGTTAACGCGCTGAGCTACGAACCCGGGCCTTCATAGGTGCTCGCAAACAGAGCTTGCCCCGACAGTCTGTTAAGGCAATTCAGGGGATATTCGTCTTTGTGTGCATAGGAGGTGCACTTAAGTTTTAAACAATATGCAAAAAAATCCACCAGCCGCTCCTGAAGAAGTGCATTGAGGTCCTCTGGCCTTAGGTCACCATAAAACGCAATGGAGAAGGTGTAACTGACTGACTGATTGACTGACTAACTGACTGACTGGCTGATTGACTGACTAACTGACTGGCTGGCAGCAGTGATGCAGTGACAGACAACCAGGTGTTTGTCCTCATCAGGGCTCATCGGCACAGGGGAGTCACCAACGTTGAAGTGCAACAACACAAAAAACCAATTCGATCCGGAGCCCAAAACCATATTAAAGTATCCAGGCAGTTGATGCCCTCCCAAGTGAACTATTGAGGAGGGAGGATGGCGATTGCATTCAGGTTACCCTACATCACTGCTTGGACAATTTCCCTTGATTGGAAGAATGCTGTGGTGCCCCCCCCCCCTGATTATAATGTCTTGTTGGGGGGGGGGGGCACACGGATTGCATAAAAAAATATCACGGCATCAACCCAGCTCAGTGGGCGAGAAATTCTCGTGATCATTAAGAACCTTAACGAAGGCAGGCAGGTAGGAAGGCTTGTCCGGTGACCTCCTGCCAGCGAGCCTTCATCACTTCGCGAAATCTCACAGTGCACCTAGCCTGGCACGAGCACCGTGCTGGTGTCACCGTCGCTTCGTGGTGAATGGCAGTTGTGCGTCTGTGTGCGTGTGCCTTTGCATCACAGTGCCTGCGTGTGGATACGTGCGTCCGTGTGTATGGATGCATGCATACGCACGAGGCTTATTCTGAATTATTTATGCACTAACATGCATTTGTCTCATTTGCGCAGGTACAGTCTAGCACTGCGCTACAAGCCGCACGAGCTCACATCGGTGCCGAGCCTTATCTGCACCGGTCCTGGGCATTTCCCTCTCAAGCAACCTGCACTGCCAGGTGTGGTGAAGTATGGTCAAACAATCCTAATGACACGCTCTGGGGAGGCAGCTTTCATCCGGCAGTGAATTGGCAAAGGTGCCGTACAAAGCATGTGTCAGCCCCTATGCACGCTCACTACGGGTGCACACATAGGTTGTTTTCCAACACTGTGTGTTGCGCTGAAAGACGTGACACTGTCATCGTCGTCCAGAAGCCACGTTCCATCCACTGCTGGATGAAGGCCTCTCCAAGCCGTCGCCGTCTCTCTATCTCTCACTGTATCTTTTGATGTAACAATCTCAACGAAACTACTATTTTTATTTCAGCAGGTAATACACACTGAGCCATAGAGTTATTTTTCAAAAGCGACCTGTCCACAGATTATAGCTCAACGACGTGGCTTATCACGTGGACATGTATATCAGCCAACTATTCCAAACGCGTGGTTTTAAAAGTGGAGGGTAAAAACCGAACGACCCGGGGAAAAAATCCACGCGACCACACGGAGAGAGAGAGAGAGAGAGAAAATGAGTAGTCAAACTATACAGGCGTCAAGGTCTGGATCTAACCCACGACCTCCTGTATACCAGTCGAGGGAGTTAACATCTCTCCTCCCCCCCCAAGCGCCATCACGCGAGCCTGATATCGTTTCTCCGTCTCCAAAAGTTACATCGAATAGCTGCAGCCGCTGCTCTATTTGATATTCGTACGACCCAACACACGAACACGCCCACGCAGCGAGCGTCTCACTTATTGGATGCAATTAACTTACCGCAATCTATATTAACCGTCCTATTTGCAGATTTAAAGAAAACTATAAACAAGGTACGAAACAAAATTCCCATAACTACCGAGTGCGGCAAAAGTTAGCTCGGTAGCTCATATGCGACGCAACTTTAAGTCCCGAATTGAAAAGTCAATTAACAAAAAAAAAATTTGCCCCCAAAAAAGCAAGCAGTGCAATACGTGAGCACTGTCTAATAGCGGGACTCATTTAGGCGATTCATTACGGAATGAACGGACGGATGGATGGGAGAAGACAATGTGGAAATGTGCTGAGAGACGGGGGATATACTGACAAACTATGATAAGGAGGAGGATGGCATATATCTGCACTCGTGCAATTTGCAAAGATATACTTTGTCTATTTGACGCATTTATTTCTGTGAATTGCTCACATAATAATACAATTATTATGTTTTAATTTTATTATTATGTTTTATTTTTATTATTTTATTACTTCCCTTCTACGTGACTTTACCGAAAGAACCAAGAAGATGAATCCCTGCAGTCACGAAAGCTTTAAATCGAAATTGAATTGCTCACCTTTCTGTGAAAAAGAGCGTCATAGCTTTTATCGGATTTCTGCAGGATAAATACATGTTCTGATTGTGGCATATGTAAAGTAATGGAAAATTACTTATTAATTTATCCCGGAAAGCCACGCTGAGTCCAAGTAATAGCTATGACAGGGAACCGGGAGACAAAACCCATCCAGAATAGAATCATCAGAAGCGTTATGTATCCTGGAGGAATCCGAATAGGAGATGGACATGGAAACTCGACGCAGAAATGAGTCCGCGTGAGCAACCGAAAGCAGCTCCGTCTTGCTGCGAGACACACACGGTTACCACTGCGACACCCCGCCACCGCATCTGGAAACAAATGACGAAGGGGGATTCCGCAAGAGAGACGAACGGGCGGAAGGGGAGGGAGATGCAGGGAACGGATCGCCTGGTGGGATGAAGCGAGACGTTGGATGAGAGAAACAATGAATATCGCAAAAAGGTGGAAAGTATCCGACACGGGCATCACAACTCTCGATGACATTCGACAGGTACATTTGAATGGAAAAGACACGGCGCAGACAGAATGGGTGTGGTCAAAGCGACTATCCCAATCCTCATTGGGCACATCATTGTCTGCGCATATGCAGAAAGACGAAAACACGGACGGAAGGAGGGTCAGAAAGACAGTCGGGCGCACAGAGACGGACGGACGGACGAAGGTTGACAATAATCCCTGCCACTGTTGTTGTCGTTGCTGCTGCTGAGTGAGTGGTGGTGGTGCGGTGGGGGAGGGTTTGGGGTTCAGACTCACAAAAACCCACAAAAAACTCCCGGAGCAGACGAGACGACACCAGTGAGCAAGCGTGACAGGCGGGGAAGGCGGGCGGGCACCCTTCGCCCACGCAAGTTACAGGCCGGAGTGAGGTCCACGCGGGGTCCCAGGAGGCTACGGCCGTCGGAAACCTGTCACCGGTTGGCGCAGGGCTGCCCGACTCCCAGAAGCACTTGCGAATGGGATTTGAGTTTTGAGTTGCACCTGCGCGTGCCGCTCGCTCACGCGAATGTGTTGCACCCACCCTCCAAGAAGACTCACACTGTCGCTCAACATCGCATCTCAAATTCCATAACAATGGGGGGGGGGGGGGGATGCAACAGCGCTCTCTAAACATTGGCGTGTCTTCGTAGCTACCACTTCTTCAGCGTAAACAGACGCAATCACCCCCCTCCTCCGCAGCATGAGTGATTCGTCAAAAAAAGCTTCCTCTGACTCTACGTGTTCGCTTTATATCGTCCGCAAGAACACCGGGGCCGTTTGACTCCGGGATCTCCTCGTGTCTTTATTTAGCTCTGCAGCGCCGAGAGGGATGCTTTTTTTGTATTTTGACATGGATGTCGAGAAGAAAAATAAAAGATACTCAGTCGTAATGCCTCGTGTTATGAATTTCAAGCGCAACGGAATGCATTGGCAAACGAAAAATGCTGTTCCAATCTCCGTGAGTTTTTGTTTTGGTTTAGGAATATATAAATCCGTTAATAGTCGTTTCCACGTAACTCGTTGCCTTTTCATATTTTTCGATTTAAAGCTTTCGTGACTGCAGGGATTCATCTTCTTGGTTCTTTTGGTAAAGTCACGTAGAAGGGAAGTAATAAAATAATAAAAATAAAACATAATTAAATAATTCTCACGACGTTTCGGCCACAACGCAAGCAGCCGTCCTCAGGTGAAGGCCAGGTCTGTCGGGGAGACAGCGTCTGGTCTTCACCTGAGGACGGCTACTTGCGTTGTGGCCGAAACGTCGTGAGAATTATTAAACGAGTACCTGGTGCGGTGTGTAAACATCGCCACTGGGGAGACAAAGTCGGTCGGGCGTGGTGCTAGCCACCCACCCCCTCGTTCGTGTACCGTTCCGGCCTTCATAGGTGCTCGCTAACAGCACTTGCCCCTACAGTCGGTTAAGGCTATACGGGGGATCTTTGTCTTGTCTGTGTGTGTGTGTGCGCGGCGGTGTCGTTAACGTGGCAAAAGTTAAAGGGAGGGTACGAGGGCAGATCCGCGGGGCGAGTTGACGTGCTCCCACGATGCCCGTAAATGCGCAAGCGTAAAAAGAAATGTTCCCACAGAGAAGTGAAATGCCCTCCGCTGCAACAAGATGGGTCACGCAGCTGATCGACTCGTGACTCGGAACGTGGCAGCCGCGCTGACGATTTTGAGCTCACCTACTTTCTGCGAAATTTCCAACGAATCAATCCGAGCATCCGGCCAGACCTCCCTTTTTTTAACCTCCACCCCCCTCCCCCCCCAATAAGTCCACGCTTAGAAAGAAGAAACCCGAGCCCTGTTTAGTTTTAGTTTCGTAACTGAAACAAAGACAAAGACCGCCCTGTATAACTAACACAGGCCATTGTGTTGCGCAAATGCCCGTTAGAAAACGTTTATAAAGATTTGCGAGTTGGTGGCCAGCCATCAACCTCTTGGGATCCACCGGGTTTTGTAGGAACGCGCCAACCGCGGTACCGCTGTTCCTCCCCATAACACGCGCACGGTCGCGTTCCCCTACAACGCGGCGCTGGTTTGCGTTCCTGAAGAACACGGACCACGCTATTGGGGAAAATTGCGTTGCACTAAACCAATGACATATAACGCAGGGGTAAAGCACGGTCCCCGATTAACACCGTGTGGTGCGTAACGCAGGCCGAACAAAGACCGAGGCGCGTCGGTGGCGTCGAGAAGCATCCAGCAGTATCCCGCCCCGTGCGATCACGCTACACGGCGGCGGCCGCACGACCGCTCGTTCCGACTCGTGCGACGGAGTTCGGTTCTCTCGATGGCGTTCGATCCAAATCGCATTGCGCGTGATGGAAACTCGCTCCCTAATACGGTTCATCGCGTTGTATCCAATTCGCGTCGTGGAAACACGACAGCTCCCCACAACACACACGCACACACGTGGGCAGGTGCGTGCACACACACACGCACACGCCACCCCACCATACCCCACCAACCCCACCATACCCCACCCCACCATACCCAACCCACCTACAACACCCACCCCCACTACATCCAACCCACCCCAACCACACCACACCCCACCCCACCACACCCCACCCACCCCCACCACAACCCACCCACTCACCACCACCACCCACCACAAACCAACCCACCTACCCCACCCACCCCACCACACCCCACCCCCACTACATCCAACCCACTGCCCACCACACCCCACCCACCCCCACCACAACCCACCCACTCACCACCACCACCCACCACAAACCAACCCACCTACCCCACCCACCCTACCACACCCCACCCCCACTACATCCAACCCACTGCCCACCACACCCCACCCACCCCCACCACACCCCACCCACCCCCACCACACCCCACTTCCACCGCACCCCACCCACCCCCACCACATCCCAGCCACCACACCACACCCCACTTCCACCGCACCCCACCCACCCCCACCACACCCCACCCACTCACCACCCACACCCCACCCATCCACCCACCCCCACCATACCCAACCCACCCTCACCACACCCCACCCACCCCCACCACACCCCACCCACTCACCACCACCCACCCCACCACACCACACCCCACCCCACCCATCCACCCATCCCCACCACACCCCACCCACCACACCCTACCCATCCACCGATCCATCTCGCCGGGTGTCGTGCGCATCGCAACACGGCGCCGTTGACATTCCGTCAACGGCGCCGTGTCCGTGTCCTCCGGGGAACCGCAGGCACCCAGGACTGGATGAACGGAGCTGCTTATTTACTAGAGGCGGGGGTGGGTTGGAGAGAGAGTCTCGGATTTTAAACGGGCTCCATAGACGTGTATGCATACAAATGTAGATATGTACCGCTTCACGAAAGTCTAGCGATCTCTTGCTCAAATTATCCTTGAGACGAGTTCTCAGCTCCCATCGCGCCCCGTTTACAGCTCTGAGCCAGTGGTGGGAATTCCACATTCCTTTGGCAGGGACGGGGCTATCCACACGACAAGGGCTGTTCACATCGGCTGCTGACGTCCCCAGTATTTACGTTTCTACCGTTCTGCAGTTTCTAATGCACTGTGTCTACCCATTGTAAAGAAAAGGTTGAAAATGCAATACTCTAGCACGACAATGCATTATGTAGTATGTTTTGTAATCAATGGCATTCGTGTGTGTGTTACTATCAGCTACTTGCCAACATAAATCAAAACACTGCTGCTTTGTTCCTTTAACCTTTGATTTAGCACCACGACGATTACATCACGTTTTACTAATCAGAAATTAAATAACCAATGTGAATACTCATAATAATAATATTAAAAATCGGGCGTTTGGCAAACGGACATGATGGGTGGAGGTAAAACAAGTCAAAGGAAGGCATTGAATTCAACAATAAACAGACGTGGGTTTCCCCAAAACATAACAGCCTTGGGCCACCATCAAACGTAATCCGGCCTCCCGTGAACCGCCCACCACCACCACAGAGCCAGCCACGCTGGCAAGCCCACCACCACCACCACAGACGACCCACCCCCTTCCACGATCCGATAGTCGGGGTCTGGCTTCACGCCAAATGCCACCACCTTCTTTTATCTTCTCGCCGACTACCGGGTCACGTCGCCACGTAGAACTTTCGGTGACCTGCGTGTCTTCACCGCACGCGTTTGGAAGCGCGCCCGTCAGCCCGGCCCGTGGCACGGTTATATTGGTCGACTTTGGATCGAACGCCATCGAGAGAACCGAACTCCGTCGCACGAGTCGGAACGAGCGGTCGTGCGGCCGCCTCCGTGTAGCGTGATCGCACGGGGCGGGATACTGCTGGATGCTTCTCGACGCCACCGACGCGCCTCGGTCTTTGTTCGGCCTGCGTTACGCACCGCACGGTGTTAATCGGGGACCGTGCTTTACCCCTGCGTTATATGTCATTATTTGGTGCAACGCAATTTTTCCCAATGGCGCGGTCCGTGTTCTTCAGGAACGCAAACCAGCGCCGCGTTGTAGGGGAACGCGACTGTGCGCGTGTTATGGGGAGGAACAGCGGTACCGCGGTGCTGGCCACCCACCCCCTCGTGTGCCACCGTGCCGGCCTTCATCGGTGCCACTTCGCGCACAGCACTTGCCCCAACAGTCTGCTACAGGCTATACGGGGGTTCTTTGTCTTCGCTGGGCTTCTTTCGCACCGTACGTAGGCAACCGTGTTGATCGGAGGTGCGGGGGAAGGGCAACAAACTAAAATACAAAAAGTCGTTCAACAGAAAAGAGTTTGTAATCGAGATTTAAAAGTGCATAGGTCCAGTAGGTTTACACACACCAACTGGAACACGTGCGCCATCATACACACCAGCTAACGCACAATACTTGTCAAAAAAGACAATGACAAAGATCCCCCGTATAGCCTTACCAGACTGTAAGGGGCAAGTGCTGTTAGCGAGCACCTATGAAGGCCGGAACGGTACACGAGGGGGTGGGTGGCCAGCACCACGCCCGACCGCCGTTGTCTCCCTAGTGGCGATGTTTACACACCGCACCAGGTACTCATTTGAGACTGAGTCGACCTAGGGGAGGGTCAGGATTGGTTCAGATAATCGTCACTGGTGTTGGCCGTGAGCGGGAATCGAACCCGGGTTCGCCGGGTGTATAATGCAGCGCGCTAACCACTGCACCACCGCTCGATATGCACACACACACACAGACACGGTGCGCGCGCTGCAGTGGCGTGAAGCGATCGCTCGTTTGCGTGTTTGTTTGTTGAGCTGATGACGTCGTTCGTCTCAGTGCGGCTACAGGTCTGCGCTCCTGTTTAACCAGCCACTGGGGAGGTGGCGAGAAGACGGGTGGGTGTGTGCGTGGGTGTGGTTGAGGTGAGTGGGTGGATGAGGGGGAGGGTGTGTGGGTGAAGAGGGTGTGTGGGTGAGGTGGGTGGGTGAGGAGGGAGGGTGGGTGAGGAGGGAGGGTGAGGAGGGAAGATGGGTAAGTGGGGAGGGTGGGTGAGGAGGGAGGGTGGGTGAGGAGGGAGGGTGGGTGAGGAGGGAGGGTGAGGAGGGAAGGTGGGTGAGTAAGTGGGGAGGGTGGGTGAGGAGGGTAAGGAGGGTGTGTGGGTGAGGTGGATGGGTGTGGTTGAGGTGGGTGGGTGAGGAGGGAGGGTAAGTTAGTGGGGAGGGTGGGTGGGTAAGAAGGAAGGGTGGGTGAGGATGGAGGGTGGGTGAGTGAGTGGGGAGGGTGGGTGAGGAGGGAGGGTGAGGAGGGAAGTGGGTGAGTGAGTGGGGAGGGTGGGTGGGTGAGTGAGTGAGTGAGTAGGGAGGGTGGGTGAGGAGGGTGAGGAGGGAGGGTGGGTGAGTGAGTGGGGAGGGTGGGTGGGTGAGTGAGTGAGTGGGGAGGGTGGGTGGGTGAGGAGGGAGGGTGAGCAGGGAGGGTGGGTGAGGTGAGGCGATGTAGGGGTGAGCATCAGGGAAGACTGCGGGTCAGGTTCCGTGATTGACGCTGCTATATAACATCGCAGCCACCACTTTGTTGTTGTTGTTGTGGTAACGATCAACACTTTTTTCCGGCAGAAATTCCGCGCATAAAATGTAGCCGAAGCCAAGCAGATGCCAAAATAAATAAATCAAAAACTGCCGTGCAAGAACATCCAAAGTGAAGGTCGGTCATTCGGGAGCAGAACTTCACGTCATTCCGCTCAAAAACGACGTCACCGTTTGCCGGGGGGGGGAGGGTTGGAAACGACCGATCGACAACTCGGCCGCAGGTACCTTGGATAGCGACGAGAATGTCCCCTTTGCTGCAGGATGCGCGCATTTGTCGGATTTCAGCAGCACGTCGGCAACGCTTCTGTCGAAGGGGTCGACTTGCTTTGGCGGGGAGAGTCGTGTTTTATCGCCCGGTATTATCAGCGACAACCCCATCCCCCCAAAAAAGAATATGCTCACGAGAGGGAAAGCACTTCTGGTGCAGTTTTGTTCTCCTAAGGGGCCGTCCATAAATGACGTCGCGCACCTGGGGGGGGGGGGGGTCAGACATTTGTGACCATGTGTGACGAGGGGGGGGGGGTGAAAAATGTAACGTCACATAAAAATGCGCAACTTTAAATAACTATAGACAACACGTTCTATTTAATTAAATAGACTTTTCAATACATGTTTTCTCCTACAACATCAGAGTGCAGCGCCACATTAAAAACACACTACAATCAATGACAATAGTTTAAAGCGATTTGAAGCATGTTTTTTTTTGGGGGGGGGGCAGAGCTTTGTGACGTCATATTTGAGGGGGGGGGGTCTGACTTTTTGTGACGCCGTGTGGCGACGGGGGGGGGGGGGGGGGTTAAAAATCGTTCAAAATCGCGTGACGTCATTTATGGGCGGCCCCTAAATGCTCGACACACAAACTCTCTTTCTCTCTCTCTCTGAATGGGATATCGTCAAATTAATAACGTGTGCTCTTGCCGCCGTTACCAACGCCGGCCGATTTTATTCAAAGGGTCGGTGTTAGTTTGTTCTTGTTGTTAAAGTTCTCCGCGGCGTTACACCCTCTCGTACAATGTCACGAGCGAAAACAAATAGCTTGATTCTGAGCACCGGCCGTAGTCCCCCAGCCGCCTCCATCCTCCTCACCCCACCCCCACCTCCTCGAGGGGTGAGATCAAGTACTTCGATCAAAACGCCGCCGATGTATTACGCAGGCGAGCGGTTGTTTGCATGCAGATGTTGTATACCGTTTCCGTTCGTGCTTAAAATCCGCGAGGCGTAAATCTATAGGCGCGCGCGGCTGTGCAAACACTTCATCTGCAGAGGCAGAGACGGCGGCGATCCCCCCCCCCCCCCCTCGCGAGGTTCGAGATAGTTTTTTTCTTACAAACGCGGAGCGGAATAACAGATGAGGAGGAGCTCCACTCGGGCGGGCATTCGGTGTGCCTCGTGGCACAAAAACTTTGCCGAGCGCAATTCCACGGGGCAGCATCGTTTCGTGCGCCGAGAAAATATTTTTTTTTTGCGACGCAAATCAAAGGGGACCAATTATTATGATTATTGTGATGATGATGATTTTATTTTTTCTTCATGTGGACGCAATATAATGGCGTCGGGCGTAGTTAAAGTGCGTTCTCGTGTTCGCCGCCGTTGGTGTTGTCGACTCTGCATTGATTTTGAGTGCGGTGTTTCGGTCTGCTATCACTTCCGTGTTTGGTGATCATCTCAAAATGTATTTAACCGTACTTCACCACACTGGTCAGTGAGAGTTGGGTGAGGGCGGTGAGAATAGAGAGTTGGAAACATACAAGTACAGCACTATAATTACAATTTTGCCGCACTGATGTCCACACTGTATCCCCACAGTAGCCTATAGCACCTGTTGTGCACTGTGATTGTCCGCACAAGCACGACCCAGGCTCAAGATTGGGCATGCGCAGGTGCTACGTGGAATTGCCACCTTTACAGGGCAGTGGCAGCCAGCGACGGCTGGCAAAAAAAAAACTTGCATCCAGCAGCAGATTGACCATGGCAGATGATGATGACGACGACGATGATAATATACTACTGGGCATCTGTGAAAAAGAGCGTTGTAGCTACTCGGATTCATCCAGTATGAATAGTAAATACATATTCCGATTCTGAATTAACGCCGTTCAAGTTTAGACGATTGGAGGAGGCGATATTTTAACTACCTCGCCTGGTATACAGGAGGTCGTGGGTTCGATCCCGACCTATACGCATGCTGTATATTGGTAATTTGCGTGTTCTTTCTCCCCTCCGGTTTAGAATCAACATTTATAATCAACGTGGGGTTAGGGTATTTGACTGCTACACATTTCCACGCGATAAGCCACTTCGTTGAGCTATAATCATTTGCGGCCAGGTAGGTTCTGAGCTATATAGCTCAGTGGGTCTTTTCTGGTTAAAATAAAAATAGTTTATAGCTTTTATAGTTTATAGGAGACTCGCTTTACGGACAAAGTGGTCTCAGATTGACTCAAAAGCAAAGCAATACAGAATAGAACAAAGGCGGTTGGGGGGTAATATAATAATAGTTGTTGTTGTTGTTGTGTGATGGCACTCACTGGCTCAGGCATCGCTGGAAATTTGACGTGGCCACCACCGCCAACACCACGACCACCAAAGACAAAGATCCCCCCCATAGCCTTAACAGAGGCAAGTGCTGTTAGCGAGAACCTGTGAAGGCCGGCACGGCACACGAGGGGGTGGGTGGCCAGCACCACGTCCGGCCGCCTTTGTCTCCCCAGTGGCGATGTTTACACACCGCACCGGGTACTCAATTGATGCTGAGTCGACCTAGGGGAGGCCCAAGACCGGTTTATACCATCGTCACCGGTGTAAGCCGTGAGCGCGAATCGAACCCGAGTCGCCACGCTACCGCCACGCCACCACCACCACCACCGCCACCACCACCGCCACCACCGCCACCGCCATCACCACCGCCACCACAACCACCACCGCCACCGCCACCACCACCGCCACCACCACCGCCACCACCACCAACACCACCACCACCGCCACCACCACCACCATCACCACCAACACCACCACCGCCACCACCACCATCACCACCATCACCACCAACACCACCACCGACACCACCACCACCACCGCCTGCCCAGCCTCAGCAGGGAGATGGCTTGGGGCTACTCGGCGGCGAGAGGGGAGAGAGAGAGAAAGCATCACCCCCCCCCCCCTTGGCACGGGGAGATGAAAACATCCCCTGAGAAAAGGCGAGCTCGGCTCAGTAATAGCCCCCTTTCATACGCGAGACAATATAAATCGCTTTCACGCGATCGTTTGGACCACAATGTGTTTTTTTCTTCATACGTGTATATAAAAAAAGAAAATATACACTTCCTTAAGAGCGGTTATCGTCTAGCATTGCCCGTCACCACCCCTGCCCTTCTCTCCAATATATCTAAGGCTCTCTCTCGCGCTGTACATATCAATATTTCCTTGAGAAGGACAGTCAGTTTCAAGACAAACACCTTCCATTCTTTTTCTCAGTTACATAAAAAAAAGTGCGTGAACAAAAACAAACAAGACAACGTTGCCGGCGAGCGAAATTGGGCCCTGAAAATCCCAGAGGTTCTCCGGTTCGATTCCATCTCCCGGAGCGGCAGCTGAAAGAGTGGTGCAACTTTCTCAAATGCCATCCACCAAGTGCGCGCTAATCACTGCGCCACCGCTCTCCACACTCCCACCCCCACCAACCCACACGCAACTGGCCGCCCGCTGCACGTGCACGCGAGTTCAATTAAGCACAGCTGCTGCCTCTCCTGCTGCTACCTGCTGCCTCTGCTGCTGCATGCAGCTTCACTTTTTGCAAGGCGTAAGCCGGAGGCAGAAATAGGCGGCGAGGAGTGCGAAGCGCCGTAACGCAATGCTGCGGGAGGGAGAGAGAGGGAGGGGGGGAGGCCCTTTCCTTGCAAAGGTGCGGGTAATTAATCATGACTGGCGCGAGCTTTGCGAAGGGAGCGATTGGCAAGAGAAGGGGGCAGCCACCAGTGAGAAGCAGCAGCATAAGCAGGATGCCAGAGGCGTGGTAGCACCCTCGCTATGCAGAAATATCCTCTCCCAATCTCTCTCCCTACCTCCCTTCCTCCCAAGCTCCCTCCCTCCTTCCCTCCCTGCATCCCTACCTCCTTCTCCGCTTCCTCGACCCCTAAGCAAGTCCCCTTCACCCTCCGACACAGGACGGCAGCCGTTCCCTCTCATTCACCCGCAGGGAACCCCCCCCCCCTTCGTCTCCCCTTGCCAGCCTCGATCAAATCACTCACGTTCGCTCGCTACCGCCGCCGCCGCCACCGACACCTCCCTCCCCCACCATCGCCCCCCCCCTCCCCCCACACAGCTATCTTCCCTTTCATATTCTTAGGTTTTTTCGGTAAAGTCACGTAGGTAAAAAATGTAAATTAATAAAAGGAAAATAAAAATAAAATAAAAAACACGACGTTTCGGAGGAAACACAAGCTCCCGTCTTCAGGTGGAACCGTCACAGGTGATACAGCTATCGTCGTGATTTTTATTTATTTTAATTTTACTTTTATTAATTTTTATTTTTTATCTACGTGACTTTACCGAAAAAAACCTAAGAATATGAATCCTTGCAGTCACGAAAGCTTCAAATCTAGAATTAATATCTTTCCTTTGTTTTAGCCGATCAAGCGCAACTTTAGCTGAGCGCGTGTTTTTTTTCTTTCACTTTCATTCATCTTTTCAGCGTTTTTATTTTGTCTTGTGTTGCAACGTTGAACGTTTACGAGCGGTCATACCTGTCCCCATTTGTCGACTAAGCACAACACATATCGCTCTGTGCCTGGGATTGATGTAAAATAAGTATCCGAGAAACAGGTCTAGATTTGACATTTCAGACGACCTGAGTTTCATTCCCCCCCACCCCCTACATTGATTTAAACAAATCACATCCTAGGAAGTAGCATCCACACTTTTCCACCGAATACGTGACATGTCATCTCAAGACGTCACTTTCATTGGCAAAAAGAAACGTTAAATGACCACAATGTAAAGTTGTCCGAATAGCCCCCTCAAAATGCGATTTTGTTGTTAAAATTATAAACTGACCACGATTGGTGGCAATGTTTACAGCGGGGGAGGATCTTTTTCTTTGTGAATCCTTGGGCGTGATGCGAGTGTGACTCAAGGTACGCCGTTGTTTTGAGATATGTAACACAAAAAATTACATTTCCCTCACAGACTGCGATAAGAGGTTAAAATATATATATAATTGTTATTTTCTGGGTATGAATCAGGGCGGCTGGTGGTGCGTTTGTTTTTTTATTTGTTCAAATTTTCTAAAATCATTGTTATTGATAAACCACAGATGTTTTCATTTGATAGACCTTAAAACCACTAAAAACTTTGAAATATTGAAATGTCATCAAAGTAATTCGTGTTTTTTTCACCCTCTGGAGTATTGTCTCCAGCCGTGGAAGATGATCTTGGAAAGTGCTTTCGCTGTGGAATGAAAAATCCACCGTCATCCTCGACGTTTAATCCTCGACGAGCCAACGCCACCTTCACCCCAAAGCCTGGTCAAGTCGCAGGGCATCGGCAATTCTTGATCTTGCGCGTGCATCGAATAGCGGCGCGTGTACGAATCTACGGTTAAGGAACCGTTCAAAGTGTGTGCAATTGCCGCGTTCACGACTGCGTGGAGCAATTCGAACTGAACGTACGAGCCAGAGGAGGAAAAACTGGCGGTAATAAATACAACATCGAGACGAATGAGATCGCTATCTTTGGTCAAATCGTCGGTTTCAGATTGTGACGATTCAGAAAATTGTGGGGTCGGTGAATCATTGCATACTTATGAAAAACATTTGTGTTAGACATCTCACCATGAAATAACAATGTTGGAAATAACAATAATATCGTTACCACCACCATCATCCATGGTCAATCCACAGCTGGATAAAGGCCTCGCACCTCCACAAACTCCGCAGCTGCTGCCTCAGCACCTGCAACTGACCAAGCCTCCTACCTTGACTGATGCACCTAAACCATAATAAATATCGTCTTCTTGGTTCTTTCGGTAAAGTCACGTAGAAGGGAAATAATAAAATAATAAAAATAAAACATAATAAAATAATTATTTTTATTATTTTATTACGTGACTTTACCGAAAGAACCAAGAAGATGAATCCCTGCAGTCACGAAAGCTTTAAATCCAAACCATAATATCGTGTTATAATAATAACAAACACGGCAGGAAGGGTCACGCGTTGGAGCCAGGTCAACCGACTGATGTAGCAGGACCACGAGGTCTGAAGGCTTGTGGAGAGGCCCTCATCCAGCAGTGGATATATTGCGGCTGATGCACAGTTACCTACTCGCGATGTAGGAGGGGGGGATCTCAAGTGGAGAGACGTGACCAATCAATCTCTTCTTTAACATTCCCGTGAATGGAAGCAACTCACGTGGTTGTCAGGATTAGAGAGGTTCCCAGTAGATGCGGCAAATAACAATTGTAATACTAACTCACAGCCCCTTCGGCAATCAATTGCTAGATTAAGAAGGCCTTCCCTCATGCCATTCGCCACTGATGTTAGCCGTATCCAGGAATTTAATCGTACGTATGTATAATATGCATGAATGATGAGTTTTTTTCGCACCGTACGTAGCCAACCGTGCTAAACGGAGGAGTTACGGTGGGAAATGACAACAAGCTAAACACAAAAAAACGGTTCTAGAGAAATGACGTTTCAATTGAGACATCAAAATCGTGGAGTGCGCTAACAGCCGTGCCACCGTTGCCACCACCACCGGCCCGACACAAATCACACAACGTGGATTCTCAAACTCGCGTGCAGCGTGAGCTTTCAAACACCCACTTCGCATCTGGGAATCTTCGAGACACCACGCGGCCTGCTGTACACACCACCCCCCTTCGACAGGCAACCAGGGCCCCCTTCAAGCCCCCCCCCGGAGGACGGCACGGCAACCGGCGTTCACCGAGCGGCGACGAAGCGTCTCGGTCCGACTTTCGAACCCTCGTGGGTACGACGAAAGCCAATGTCTGCGAAGTGGCACCGCCGGCAGTCACGCGTGCGTTGAGATTAATTGCGCCATCCCCACATCGCCGTCGGGCCTGAGACACGCGTGCGTTGCGCGGGCACCTGCCAGGCCCGATCGCGCTCCGGGTAATTTCACGCGCGCGCGCGGGCGAGCGTGGGAAGCGGTGGCCACCGACCCAAAACGTGCGCCTCGCTGGCGCTCGTAGGTGCCACTCGCTAACGGCACTTGCACCAAGAGCCTGTCAAAGCTACAACGGGGGCTCTTGTTTTTGGGTGAGCGGTGGCACAGCGCTACGGACCATGCGACCCGAGTCAGATTTGTACTCACGGCTAACAGCGGTGACGATTATCTGAACCGGTACTGCGTCTCCCCTAGGTCGACTCGGCCTCGAATGAATACCTGGTGCGGTGCGTGTAAACATCGGCGCTCGGGGAGGCAAAAACGGTCGGGCGTGGTGTTGGTCACCCGTCCTCTCGGTGGTGTTACTCGGTAACGACACTTGTCCGCCAAAAGTCGGATCAGGCTATAGCAGGGCATCTTTGGATTTTAAGGGGATGGAATGGGGGTGCGTGGCTGCGTTCGAGATTGTGCACTGCTCCCGAGGGGGGGGCGAGTAGATTTGAACGCGCACAGATCGCCGGTGGCGGCGAGACTGCTCCCTAATCGGCGGACGTCGACGAAGCCGCGGCGTTGGGCCCGCTCGCTCGCTCGCTGCGAAGGTGATAAGGGGAGCAAATGAGTCTGCAGTCGTGTTTCTGGTAAAGTGAGTCACGAGCCCGCGCGCACAAAAACAAACCAAAAAAACTCTGAATGTAACCGTCGCGGAGCCCACAGCTCCCCGCTCCCACAAACGCTGTCCTTGACGGCTTATTATTTTTATTTATTTCCCGGCACAATTTGTGTGGGGGGGGGGGGGGGGCGGGTGGCGGAATTTGAATTTGAAGTCGAACGCCGCCGCCGACATTGGTGGGCGAAAATCAGAGTCGGGGATTTTTTTGGGGGTTGGTTTTGTTTTAACGCAGTTTGATGAATTGCTGCTCTGGACGTTATCGGTACGCGTTGTGCAGATGTGCTGATAGGCGAACACTGTTAATAAAGATGCCCCCCTACCTCCCCCCTTTTAGCCTGTAACAGACTGTTGGGGCAAGTGCTGTCCGCGAGTGGCACCTATAAAGGCCGGCACTGTGGCACACGAGGTGGTTTAAATGGCCAGCACCCACGCCCGGCCGCCTTTGTCTCCCTAGTGGCGATGTTTAGTACGCGCGGCACCGGGTACTCATTTGAAGCTGAGTCGATCTAAGTTATTAATGCACACACACGCACACACACTGTTGTTCGTGACTTTTTATCACACGTGCACTGCATTGCTTTCATGACTCAAGTTTCCCTTGAAAAATTGACGTTTTAGTCTCAGCGGGCTTTCACTTGGTTTAAAATAAACGTTGCTTCTCCTCCATGACCCTGAGCTGCCGTGGTTTAATTGTCAGCGCGCTGAACTCGCAATCCAGAGGGCGGCTGGTTCGATCTCCCCGGCGCGGCAGTCGCGAAGAAACGGCCGAGCTTATCAAATCCACCACGGCCTCTTGTCCCGCCAGCCGCGTGAAAAGTTCAGGGCGCGGGTCGTCGATGGGCAGGTCGCACCTGGTGGGGTGAAGTGTGGGCACTCGCGGCTGCTCCGTCACGTGACCCTTCATCCGTCACGTGACCCTTCCGTGAAGTCACAACGCGCTCGGAGCAACGAGAGCAACACGATCTTGATTTGAAGCTTTCGTGACGGCAGGAATCCATACTCTTGGGTTCTTTCGGTAAAGTCACGTAGGTAGAGAAAATAATAGATCGCATAGATCAACGCAAGTGACGGTCGCCTGTTGTTGCGATCGAAACGTCGTGATCTATTATTTTTTCTACCTACGTGACTTTACCGAAAGAACCAGAGTATAGAAAGAAATACGATTACACAGAGCCACGCGGTACTTTCTAAAACACGGAAGGCAGAAGCAGAAAAGCAAAAAAAAAACACTAAAACAATGAAATAATTAGAATACGCCCACACCCCCGAAGGTCAAACGGCATTTTTAATTTCCCATCGCGCGAACATTTAACATAAGTCGAGCGCTGTACGCGTGACCGGTGCGCAGCTGCCGGGAGACGATCGTATCGGCGGCGCTCCGGGCCCAGATGCTCCGGATGACGAAGCACAACAGCCGCGAATTTGGCGTCGGGGCGTCAAGATTTTCGTGTCGGCGCAGCCCGAGTAGCGGCAAAATGTTAGAATCCAACACCGGCGTGTGGGCTGATAAAAACCGTTGGCTGGAGCGGACGCGCGCGGCTGGGCTCGGGTTCGTTGTTGTTTTGTTTTTTTGCCCGGCCGACGAAGAGCAGGTGACCCGCTTCGACGAGCGTCGTCACGCCCGAAAATCAGAACGCACGGCCGTCGGCGAGACCACCGATTCCGCCGCCTCCATTCCTGGTCGCAACCAAAACAAATTCCACCACCACCACCACCTCGGCCCCCTAACACGGAGCCGTTGGAACGCTTCGTTTGCAAGCGATTCCGCCCACTTACAAATGTCTGTAGCGCCGCGTAGAATTTTCCGCTCCGGTGCCGCGGTATGTCCCACGCCCACGCGCCGTTGTCGGGTCGCGCCGCCGCGCGTGTCCGACGTTTCGTTTCGCGCCCCGGGAGGTTAAAAGGCTGCTCCTGCTGCTCGATTCGGCTCCTGAAGAAGCTCCCAGCACGCGGAGCGGAACGTCGGACACGGTCAAACGACCTCACCCGACGTGGCATTGGGAACGCCTCTGTCCTGTAGGGGAGTGATTACAAAAAAGGCTGCACATGATTGTGATGACGATAAGACACAGGATTGGAGAGGCTTAGTTTCAATTCCTGAAGAAGCTCTCAGCACGCGTAGCGAACCGACGGACAAAGCGCAGCACAACCAGACAAGCGCAGCGGAAAGCGACGTTTACATGTTTGTTTTCGGATGCGGTGCTGCAACGGGGATGCGATTCTTCCCACGTGCACCCGCTGTGCATTTGACCATCGATTGCGGTAAGTTATTAAACGAGATTAAAATGTGCTTCAATAATAAACGCATAAATTACATCAATCCAACCGGTGTCTAACAACTCCCGCCGTGACCCTGAGAGTTCAAGCGGCATTCATCTAAAACCCTCGGCGGAATTCCTTTACACTTAAAAAAAAAATGCCCTCTTAAATTATTGAAGAAGTGGGGGGGGGGGGGGGGGCGGTGGGTTGGGGGAGGTGGGTGGGTGTGGGTAGGTGGACGCCAATCTAATTTTTCCCTAATTAATAATTCCGTTTCGGCTACGTTGCGAACATAAATTATCAACGGAGCGCCAGATTAATTAATCTGGCGTTGCTGGCGGGGTTCTCTCTCCTCCCTCCCTCCCTCTCTCACTCACTTGCCGCCGAGTCTGTCGCACGCACGCAGGCACGCGGGCACGTTACAAACCTCGGGGCCTGCAGTGTCACGCCCCCAGCCACCCCCAGGCGTCTCCAGCCAAAATGCTTCACTCGACCCTTTGCCCCCAACCTCCAACCCCCCCTCCCTATCCCCGCCGCCCCGGTACCATCCCAAAGGGCCCTAACAAGGCTGGGCTGGCAAGTCGGGGAGGGGAGATGCGGAGTAAAGAGGTCACAGGGCAAGTGGTTTACCCTCGGCAACCTGGGATGGAGTGAGCGCAGCGCAAGAGCTGTCATTCCGCCGAGACGAACTCTTTATTTGAAAAAGCTGCCGGGTGGATTAGATTTAGCAAATTATCGAGCAGCGTCGAGGGGTGGGTGGGTGTCGGGGGGGGTGGCATGGGGGGGGGGGATACTCACCCCGTGTTTGCGCGAGCCTGAAATTGTCAAGCGCAGTAAGCCGAAGGTGCATTTGCAGGCCTCGTCGACGCATCGTATGCCGAGTGAGAGCCAGGAGATTGGGTGGGGGGGGGGGGGTGCAGGGACACGTGTCCAACGGTGACTGCCCTTGTGGAAAAAACAAACGAAACCGCTGTGCAGTTAACGGCAATGACGGAAACACGATGTTAGCCACGGCTGGGAATCGAACTCCAGAGCGCATCGGGCTAATCACGTGTATCACTCACTGCTCCTCCTACCAGTGCAGTAATTCAATATGTTGGAAGCTATTACATTCGTTATTAAATACCGTATTGTTTTTAAATTTCGACGTTGAATTGCCACGCGGTGGTACATATGGTCAGCGTGCTGTACGATGAACGAGGTGACCCCGGTTCGATACCCGGCCACGGCTAATATCAGTTGCAAGTCATATCAGAACTGGTCCTGCGTTCCGAGGCTCCTTTACCCACTCACACTAACCAGTACGGTGAAGTATAGTAAAAAAAAAACTAAAATTGACATGGCGAGGTGAAGCCTGTATCCACTGAAGGATTGAGAATGGTGGTAATTAATTTTTTTATGAACACCACAAACTGCTGAGTGGCAGCAGAAGGGTCCAAGAGGACGTCTACAATGGAGATGGAGCGAGGAGATCGGCCCCTTGTGCAGTCGTCAGGCGGTTCGTTGGATCGCGGGACCAACTTCGAGAAGCCTGCATCCAGCAGTGGATGGATCGCGGCTGCTGCTGACCACTACGAACAAACACCACAGCGGCCACCAGCACCACGGTGCCAAGCCGATGTTGTTCCCACGGTAACATTAATCCCGATTATATTTCTCATCCTATCGAAGGGGCGAGGGTTTATCGCCTCGCTCAGGTCTGAAAGATTCTCGAAACGGCGATGGAGGTTTTTGTGTCGTTGTTCAAACCGCGTGAACATCGCTCACGACATGAACGCGCGTGCAATCTCTGTCAGGAAGTCGCGGCTAGGAAGGTGTGAGGGGGAGGGGGGGGTTGTACGGGGGGGGTGGGGGGATGAAATGGGCCCAGTCGCAGAATGGCCAGCGAGTGCCGTCGTAAATTGTCCCAAATTCGATGTCACCGCCCGATTCCTCGCCACCGAAATCTGGATGACTGCGCCGAGGGATGCTCAAACCCACCGCCTCGCTCCAAATCGTGAACTTTTTAGGAGTTGTACGCCTTCTGGTGTCATCTGGTCCAACACCAATGGAGACTAGGCTCTAAAGAAAGCCGTCTCGGGTGTGGACCAATCAACTTCAAGGACAGTGCATATTATTATCATTATCAGAGTTGCTTCTTTTTGTTTGCTTTTTTGACTACTTGTGTTGTGGTTATTGCAAACATAATGCCTTGAATAAAGGTGTCAGTTTTGTACCAGTTTAAAAGGGTAAAAACCTACTACTACTCTTTAGGAGTGTTTTTTTAGAATGCACACTCGTCTCATTGTATGACTACACTCCGAGTGCAAGGCGACAAGTCTGCATTAACCACACACACTTGTGTCAAAAAAATGCAAACAAACATGCTCTGATGATGTATATGCATTGTCTTCGAAGCTGACTGGCCTACACCACAGACAGTCATCTGTATGGCCTTGTATCACCAGTGTTAGACCAGAGAACGGGTACTGGCAAAACGGTCCCATAGATGCAACTGATATAAGTGGTCTGACACGTGCATTGTCTTTGTACTGTTCGCCTTTTGGCATTCTCTAGTCTAACAGTGGTGAGACAAGGCCATGAAGAAGGTTGTCTCTGGTGTAGGCCAATCAGTGTGAAAGACGATACGTACATTATCAGAGCATGTGGATTGGCATTTTTTTCCACAAGTACTGTGTGTGTGTGTGTGGTTAATGCAGACTTGATGCCATGCAAAATATTTCTATTTGGTGTTTGAACATCTTAACACCTCTCGTTTTATTGCCAGAAAGGACAAACCCTATTCCTATTTATCATTACACTCGTGTCTACAGCTCGATTGGGATGTGTCGTGCATTTGGGATGAAACATAACAAATAATCGCCACGCACCCCCCCCCCCCCCCCCCGCTATTGACAGACTAATGCCCCAGGTCACCCTAATGTGTCAGGTCAAATGAGACTAATCCTGATCTCTTGATTTATCACCTGGTTCACAAAAATATACTTGAACTTGAAGCATCATTATTATCACCATCATATGCTAGGCAAATGCCTCTCCTGACCATCGTCATCATCATTGCGTCTTCATCCAGCCACTGATAGGTGAAGGTCTCTCCAGGTCGTCATTATAATCCTCATCATCGATGCATAGTAACTACATTGCTTGCAAGTCAATCAGCACGGTCTTATAATAATGATATGTAAATTTCACATCATGTTCATCATTATCAGCCACTGGCTAGCCACTGCTGGAAGAAGCTCTTCCTATTCCATCGCAATCCCTCACGGCCCTGATGTACATTAATACGTTGAATAAAAGTATAATTATCTTACCTCCGTCACTGGGTTAAGGAGCAGTGGTTAGCACACCGCGCATTGAATCCGGCCACCTGAGTTCGACTCGCGCCCACGGCTAACACCGGTGGCGAGTTGTATTTGAAGCGGTTACCGGCCCTTCCGTCACCAACCCGCGTTGACCGACATGGTGATGTATGGACAACAACAATGGAACATCCCCATGACCGAAATGGCAATAGGGAAGCCTTGGGCAAGGCACTGGGTTTGACTCAAAGCTGTGCAAGATTGTCTCGTCATTACGACGAAACCCGTGCCAATCCTCCTGCTCAGAATCAGAATCTTGTTTTTCACTGGAGGAATCCGATCAGCTATAAAGCTCTTTTTCACTGATGTCCAGTAGGGGCGGGTCAAGAACGTGACAGCAAACAGGACAAAACACGAAGTATAGGAAAGGTAAACAAATCGCTAACAAATTTTTTTGTACAAATAAAACTAAACATTTAAAAAAATACTTTTTGTTTGTCCATACTTCACCATTATTTAACACGTATGCTTTCGCGACCAATATTGTTCATAATAAAGGTTTCTGGGTTATATCCCGTAAGTATAAATGTGTCGTAACCCGCCACCACCCGACACAGCCAACCAGTAAGGTTCGTCACGTGACCAAAACGTGCCAATGAAGTTCTCCTTGAGCCCGCCGGTGTGTTGGAGAGTGAATCCACAACATTTAGCAGGTGAAGCCCACTGAGCTCATAGCTTCTCACTCAGAAACGACCTCCGCCCGCGGATGACAGCTCAACGGAGCGGCTTGACCACCGTGCGGACATGTACAGCAGCCAAATGCTCCGAAATTCCAACTCGCACTCACACCATGAGCCCTCTCCTGGGACAAACCCCGGCAGTCAGGGCTCCTTCCACCGTTGGCACAAACCTTTTTGAAACGCAACACCGAGGTGACGCGCATTCTTGGTCACGGGACGAGACATATTGCTCGCCTTTCGAAAGCGTTCCACAGCGCGAGTGCCGGCAGCTGCCCTTGTGACGTCGCGCACGTGATCACAAACAATGCCACCAAAGAGCCAATCGCATCCACGACGCCGCCGATGATGATGATGATGATGAACTCGCCACTTTGTTGGTTACAACATTTCAAGTTCATTTCAAGTTCAAGTTCATTTATTAGGTATAGCCCTGTTAGCCATTCGGCTCTTGAATCGGGTGCAACCGCAACAAACAAAAAACAGGAACATGAACAAGAAGACATCTTAAAGTGAATATTGTGACTAAGTGCAAACAGAAAATCCAAGAAAAGACAGCAAAATATTGCAGAAAAAACACCGTACACCAACGCTGTGTGCAAAAATCCCAGTGGGATGCAAGTCAAACAACAACCACAACAAGACAACTTAGATTAAGGCCATCAGTCTAACTCCGTACTACAACAAACAAACGTGGCCAAACGAGTAAACTTTTCGAAATGACCAAAAATAAAGCAATGAAACAGTGATCATAGGAACTGTGACGGAATTTTCACAATAAACGACAAACACTATGTACCACCAAAACCCTGCAACCCGGCGATGGACGAGAGAGGAGACGTGCCCACAATGACGGATCACAATTGCCAGAGTTTAGTTGTTTTACCTGGACGGGACACGGGGAAGTCGACGAGAGAGCGCGTGTGTGTTTTTTTGTTTTGTTTCCCCCGGCGAATGATGTTTGCGCCTGCCATAGCAACGTGGAATGTCCACCGCTGGCTTCTCGTGGGTTGCTGCGGGGCCACGAAGCAACATCGATAGACGAAGATCCTCCGTGTGGTCTCAACAGACTAATCTGCACGGTTGGCTACGTACGGTGCAAAAGAAGTTCGACATACATACATACAAAGTGCTGTTAGGGATCACCTGTGAAGGCCGGCGCGGCGTGGCCAGCACCCACGCCCGGCCGCCTTTCTCTCCCCCGGTGGCGATGTTTACACGTCGTACCAGATGCTTATTTGAGGCTGACTTGACCTAGGAGATGGCCCAGGACCGGTCCAGACAACCGTCGCCGGCCTTAGCCTCGAGCGGCGATAGAATCAAACTCGGATCGATTCGACCGCTCTCCTACACGAGGCAATATCTAGCACCTGCACGCGTGCAACGTTCACTGAGAATGTGCACGGGTATCGGTGTGGGTGGAGGGGGTGGTGTTAATGGTAAAATAAAAACACCGCTCCCTCTCGCGCCGTTCTGATATCTGATACACCCACGTGCAAAACCGCATCATCGCGACGAGCTCGCGTATGTGGAACAAAAAAAAAATCTGCCATTGGTGAGCTTCGAAATGATGTGTTGTTTGGGTTGACAAGCGTAGTTCGTATGCCTTGACAAAGCCTACAAATCAAATGTTGAACAAGCCTGACGTTATTCCCATCTGCGATGACTCCCCCCATCCCTCTGCCCCCCAACACCCACATGGACCTTCATCCTATTGACAATAACACAGCAATGAAAATTAATAATCCAGGATAGGTTTAACGAGTCTCAGCACTCACTTGCAGCGGGGTTCTGCTGCATTGGGTTGTATGGCCAATTCTATGTCCCTGCATGTTCATATTGGCTTGGTGTGCTAGGAAACAACGGAGAGGGGAGAGCACCCACCGTCGATACGAGGGTGTGGCATGTCCCTGGGCTTAATGTTAAAATAATTTCATGATCATAATCTAAATTGTGAAACAATCTTATAGCTGACTTATTTCCCCTTTCTTATCCCAACTCCCCTCCCCACCTCCATTCCCCATCATTAGCACCATCATCCCTCTTTCAAATTTCTCGACCCACGCATCACACTCACCATCATCAAGCACTCATCGTCACTCTCATCATCATCATCGTTTAATTCACCGCATCACCATATTCATCATGTACTACCATCCTCATCACGCCGTCTTCACTGTACAATTGCCAATTCTCTGTTGAGCGCATTTGTTAATGCGCTATATACATTGACGTAAGATAAGATCATCAGCCACTGGCTGATAAAGAAACATAGCTTTATTTAAAGATAATTAAATAGACATTATCATCATCATCGTCAATATCTCTGTCAAGATCACCGGCTCTTACAAAAACCTATAACAATGTTAAGTGATTTCTTCCATCACCATTAACCAATCAAATCATCAAGTTTAAAGACTCGTGGCAGGAGAAACACTATAACCGAGATGAAATAATAACATACAACACAATTACACTTCACTACACCAGGTCAATGACACAATAGGCAGTAATCTGTACAGTCACTGCCTACCACGTAATTTAGAAACACATTGGTTACTGAACGACTATTTTAGTTTTATGGGGCCGACCCTTAACAAAGACAAAGACCCCCCTCCCCCCATATAGCCTCAACAAACTGTTGGGGCAAGTGCTGTTAGCGAGAACCTATGAAGGCCGACACGGCACATGAAATAGTGGGTGGCCAGCACCACGCCCGACTGCCTTTGTCTCGCTCGTGGCGACGTTTTACACATCGTACCTGATACCCGTTTGAGACTGAGTCGACCTAGGGGAGGTCCAAATAATAGTCACTGGTGTTGGCCGTGAGCGGGAATCGAACCCGGATGGTCGGAGATCGTAGCGCAGTGCCTCTAACCGTTGCGCCACCGCTCCCTAACCGTTGCACTACCATTGACGAACACCACACACAGACACCACAGGGACATGATGGCATTCAACACCGCGCAAAGATTAAAACATGTTACCGGCCTTCATTAAGCGGAACAGCGAGACAGGCGCGATGACCCCATGCCGGTCTCGCCGTCTCTCTCTCTCGCCCAGTGTCAACTGCGTGCGATATTAATCACGTTCCACTGTACTTAAATAGGCTCCAGTGATTGTTTTTAAATGGACTCGAAGAATTTTACAGCGGGGTGACCTTCCTGGCAGCCAGAGGCAGACTTGTGGCCCGGGTGACCCCCGCTGACCTGGACACGCACGATTGAAAGTCCTTGTGCATCCTGAAAGCTCAGCCTCTCTCTGCGCGCGTGTGATGAGTGTGTGTGCGCGCGCGCGCGTGTGTGTGTGCGCGTGTGATGAGTGTATGTGCGTACGTGTGTGTGTGTGAGCGCGCGTGTGATGAGTGTATGTGCGCGCGTGTGTGAGTGTGTGCGTGTGTGTGTTTGAGTGTGCGCGCGTTTGTGTGTGCGCCAGCGTGTGTGAGTGTGCGCGCGTGTGTGAGTGTGCGCGCGTGTGTGAGTGTGCGCGCGTGTGTCAGTGTGCGCGCTTGTGTGTGTGTGTGCGCGTGTGTGCGCGCGTGTGTGTGTGCGCGTGTGATGAGTGTGCGTGCGTGTGTGTGTGAGCGCGCGTGTGATGAGTGTATGTGCGCGCGTGTATGTGTGAGCGCGCGTGTGATGAGTGTATGTGCGCGCGTGTGTGAGTGTGCGCACGTGTGAGTGTGCGCACGTGTGAGTGTGCGCGCGTGTGTGAGTATGCGCGCGTGTGTGAGTGTGTGCGCGCGTGTGTGAGGGTGCATGTGTGAGTGTGCGCGCGTGTGTGAGGGTGCGTGTGTGAGTGTGCGCGCGTGTGTGTGTGTGCGCGCGTGTGTGCGTGTGCGCGCGTGTATGCAAACATTCTCACTCGCGCGTGCGAACGAGCGAGCGAGGGTACAGCATGTCCTATTGCGCGTGTGTGTGTTGTGTGTTGTGGAGTGTAGCGGTGGTGCAGCGGTTAGCGCGCTGCTCTATGAACACGGCGCCCCGAGTTCGACTCACGCTCACGGCCAACACCGGTGACGATTATCTGGACCTGATCATGGGGCTCCCCTAGGTCGACTCAGCCTCAAATGAGTACCTGGTGCGGTGTGTAAACATCCGTACTTGAGAGACAAAGGCCTTTCGAGTGCCGTGCCGGCACGGATAGGCGCTCACCAACGTACCTTGGCCCAGCAGTTTATAAACACTTCACGGGGGATGTTTGTATTTGTTGTTAGGAGTGGTGGTGCATTGGTTCGTCCATTGCTTTGCGATTATGCGACTGCATCGTATCTCAAACCTGAACTGGGTGTCCTCTAGATCGACTCAGCCTTAAATCTGTTAGGGTATATCGTAGTTTCCAACATTTGGGAGACAACGGTGGCGGTGTTTGGTTATGGAAACACCGCGTTTTTCATGCGACAAGCTGGCCTTAGGAGGTTGCCTGCGAACAGCCCTTGCCCCACGTGGTCTAAGAGGCTTAACAGGGGACCTTTGTCTTGTGTGTGTGTGTGTGTACGTGTCACTGTATGTGTGCTCTTGCTGAACCCAAGACAGAGGTACTCGACCCACTCAATACCACCCCAGCCCCTTGTGCAAACTTGGCAACCCCAAATCAACCACACAGAGAGAGAGAGGGGGGGGGGGATCACGGTCGGCCGTTATTAAAGTGCCACTCTCTTACGAGTTAATTTGTATGGTGCTTGGGAGTGGCGGCGCAGTGGTTAGCGCACTGCGTTATTAAGGACCGTGCCGACGATCAGTTTCGATTGCTGGGCTCGGCTAACGTCAGTGGCGATTGACGTGCGAACCGATCTTGGCTGCGAACCAGCCGACCCTTCACCAATCTGCACTCACTCACTGGTGAATGTTACGAATAAACAACAACAACAGCTTCTTGGTTCTTTCGGTAAAGTCACGTAGAAGGGAAGTAATAAAATAAGACCAGGTCTGTCTTCACCTGAGGACGGCTGCTTGCGTTGTGGCCGAAACGTCGTGAGAATTATTTTATTATTTTTATTATTTTATCACTTCCCTTTACGTGAGTTTACCGAAAGAACCAAGAAGATGAATCCCTGCAGTCACGAAAGCTTTAAATCGAAATTTAACAGCAACAACAACTACCCATTTACATCCAGCAGCGAATTGATATGAACACCAAAAAAGCTGCGAATACGACATCTTTGTTACAAACACACGACGCGTTGGAATACATTAGCGAGTGTGCACACCGATCAGCGCCAACATCACTGATGGGCCCTTCGTGCGCGTACATTCTGCGTTTACAAATCTCTCGCGCGCTCCCTGTCCTAAAATAAACTATACTAAACTGTTTTTTTATTTGAACAGGTAAGGTCCACTGAGATATTTAAAAACATATCTTTTTCAAAAGCAACGTGGTTATCACAAATGATAATAGCTCATCGAAGTGGCTTATCGCGTGGAAATTTAAAGCGGTCACATACTCTAAACGCACGTTGTTGATTCTAAATGTGGAGGGCAAAACCGGAGGACCCGGAGAAAAATCCACGAGAGAGAGAGAGAGAGAGACAGAGACAAACACACAAAATATAAACAACGGTCGTCAGGGTCGGGATCGAACCAACGACCTCCTTGTACACCAGGCGAGGTGGTTAACATCTCCCGAGCTACCGCGGGCGTCCTCGGGACAATTTACCCCGCGAGTCTCCTCGACTGCTTTCTCGGGAGAGACTTTGGGAGGGGAGGGAGACATGGGCGGTTGGGGTTTGGTGTGCGTCGGGCGTGTACGGCGGGAGGTGATGCTGATAGGTGGGGTGGGGAGGGTAGCGGCGGTGGGTGATGGGTGGCGTGGCCAGGCGGAGGGGGAGGGGGATTGTTGGGGTGGTCTAGACGCGGGGCTGTAACAGCCCACCACTTTTTTTTTCCTTAAACAAGGCATGCCAAGTCAGAAGGCTAAAAAAAAAACCCTGTTTGCCTGTCAGGCCTTTGCAAGGATTAGCTGACCCCCCTCTTGTCACTGGCATTCAATAGCCGTGTAGAGGGCAATGCTCTCCAAACAGGGCCAGAGGCAATTGCACACAGGCAGTGAGGCCATCCTGTCAATCAACGCGCACACACATGCTCTCCAGCGCTCTCACGCGCACTTCACTCAACTCCAACCCTCCCACTTCATCCCCCCCCACCCCACTCCACCCTGCTCCTGCTTTAAACAGCTTCACCCCCCCCCCCCCCTGCATCACCCACACCCTGTTCCTCCTCTCTCATTTTTTTGAGCAGCACACTGCCTTTAATAAACTGACACACCACACACACACACCAGCCCACACAGACTTACACTCTCACGTGCGCGCACACACACACACAGACAAAGATACCCCGTATGGCCTTAACAGACTGGAGGCGCAAGTGCTGTTAGCGAGCACTTTATGAAGGCCGGCACGGCACACGAGGAGGTGGGTGGCCAACACCACGCCCGGCCGCCTTTGTCTCCTGAGTGGTGCTGTTTACACACCGCACAAGGTACTAATTTGAGGCTGAGTCGACCTAGGGGAGGCCCAAGACCGGTGTAGATAACCGTCACTGGTTTTGGTCGTGAGCGCCACCGCTCCCTTAAACACAATACACACACACACTGGCTCTCTCGCACATATTACACGCGTACATCAACTATCAAAAACAACAAAGACAAAGATCCTCCGTATAGCCTCAACAGACTGCTGGGGCAAGTGCTGATAGCGAGCACCTATGAAGGCCGGAGCGGTACACGAGGGGGTGGGTGGCCAGCACCACGCCCGGCCGCCTTTGTCTCCCCAGTGGTGATGTTTACTCACCTCACCGGGTACTCATTTGAGGCTGAGTCGACCTAGGGGGGGGGGCAAGACCGGTTCACATAATCGTTACTGGTGTTGGCCGTGAGCGTTAATCGACCTCGGGTCGCCGGGTTTGTAGCGCAGCGCGCTAACCACTACACCACCGCTCTCCACCAACTATCACACACACACGTAGCTAACACTCATTGCTCTCACACACATACACATATATACAGTCTCTCCAACATGCACACACACACGCGCTCCCAACTCATACCCGCAACACACAAAGACAAAGATACCCCGTTTTAATCTTAACAGGCAAGTGCTGTTAGCGAGCAGCTTTTGAATGAGTGCCCGGCACATGAGGGGGCGGGTGGCCAGTATCACGCCCGACCGCCTTTGTCTCCCCAGTAGTGATATCGCACCAGGCACTCGTTTGAGGCCGAGCTAACCTAGGGGAGGACCCGTTCAGTGAATCGTCACTGGTGTTGGCCGTAAGCAGACATCGTGAGCGGGAATCGAACTCGGCCCGCCGGGTTCTGCGCGGAAAGTGCTAACCACTTCGCTCTCACCCACACAAAGATAAAGATCCCCCGTGTAGCCATCACATACTGTTGGGGCAAGTGCTCTTAGCGAACACACACATACAATCACACAGACACACACAGATACCAATTCTCCCACAGACAAACAAACACGCCGACTCTCAGACACAGATACGCACCAAATATCATCGTTCCCACACACGAATTGCACACGGACACAAACCAACGCACACACACCAACTCCCACACACACCAACTCCCACACACACACACCAACTCCCACACACACACACACCAACACACACCAACACACACACACCAACAAACACACCAATACACACACACACACCAACACACACACACACCAACACAAACACACTAACTCCCACACACACACACTAACTCCCACACACACCCACCAACACACACACATCAACTCCCACACACACACACCAACACACACCCCAACACACACCACAACTCCCACACACACCCCAACACACCACAACTCCCACACCACAACACACACCACAACTCCCACACACACAAACGCGCGGTATATGAATCAGACCACAGACTTTGTTGTTTGTACAGTTGGGCAACTGTGTATCTTTTCAAAAAGCAAGTTCCCTTAGTTTCTCGTTCTATTAAACATTTTAAGATATTTTGCAGAAAATTGGCGAAAGTAAGACAGCATATTAGAGGCCTGTCTAATATGCCTTCTTATGTAGCTTCAATCTGTTAGTTTCTTCAAGAACCAGAGTAAAGTATAATGGTATCTGAGGAGCCATAAATACGCGAGCTTCAAGTTTCCAGCACTCGTGTGCGGTGTTATATTTTTTAATTGCGTCACGTACTTTTGTCAAATTAATGCTAAATATAACATTTGCGAAATAAACCGGTGGGAAGCTGGCCAACTATTCAGTATCAATGTTAACTCCGGTTTTTTTTTTCAGAGGGGCGGGGTAGCATCTTCATTTAAACTCAAAGTCATTTTTTTATTTCAAGTTGAACATCATGCAGCATACAATATAACCAGCAAAGTAAATTTTGAATGATGGTTCTGGGAGGGTTACAAATAGAGAGCTGACATTTAGACACAGAATGTAGTCAGTTCTGTGCGTGCATGTACAACATGCAATTATTCTTAAAAACATTTTTTTTTTTTTACAAAATTCAGAAATCCACGATCGTATTTTTGAAATTTCAGTGGCCAAAAATAACATTGCTTTCACTCAGAGGGCAGGACCAGCCTCAAATGTTTCACAATTAGTTTGAGTCTCGTGCTAAAAACACCCGCACCTGCGATTAGCACGGTTGGCTTCGTACGGTGCGAAAGAAGTTACCCATACATAAACACTTACAAATACACAATTCTCAATAATCAGTGCACCTTGTAATTCCACAACCCCCTCCCATTCATTCGTTGAGTGTGACACTAAAGCTGATAGAAGGCTGTGTAATCGTTCTCGCGCCTACCGCGTGATGTGTAACGGCGAGTGGATATGGAACTTGCCGTGGACAGGACTCTTGAATGAGTTTATAATATAGATTATAAGGTAGTTTCTAATGTAGTTTATAATGTACACCGTACTCAAGACACTGCTGTATGGCGGCTTCATGCACCGAGAGGGTGGAGTTTGCGGCGCTTTCAATCTAAATTAGTTTTCAATCTCGAATTGGGAACTAATTTCTCTCGAACTGCTTCGTGTGCTTCGTTTTGTTGTCCTTCCCCGCACCTCCGATTAGCGCGGTTGGCCTCTGAGTTGCGGCCACTATGTCTGCAAATTTGCGCGCGTTACAAATTGAACTATTATTATAAAGGTCCCCCGTGTAGCCTTAACGGACTGTTGGGGCAAGTGCTGTTAGCGAGCACCTATGAAGGCCGGCACGGTGGCACACGAGCGTGGGGTGGGGGTGGCTAGCACCACGCCCGACCGCCTTTGTCTCCCTCGTGGCGATGTTTACACACCGCACCTCCTTTGAGACTGAGCCGACCTACGCGATGACACACACACACTGCTCGATGCAAACTCATTCATCACTCGCCTCACACAGGAAAACCCCCTCCTCCCTCCCTCCCTCCCCCACGCTCACGACCACCATTCAGTTCTAACCACCCCCTTCCCCCTAAATAAAAAGTCCACATTATTTGAGGGTAGGGGAACACCCGAGCAGCACCATAGGGGGGGATATTTTTCATGATTGCAGATAACACTCGATTATCCTTGGGCTGATAATCCGGTTTGCAGAAGCACAACAGCCGGTTTCATTAGTTGCCGCTGCTCAAACTCATCGATGGGTCTGCGACTCAAGTGTTCGAGCGATCGGTAGATATGTATAACAGTATAGCAATTATATTTGGCGAGAGTCTGTTGACTCGGTTTATGTTTCCCCCCGCGCGATTATAGTTAAAGTGTATTTCGTGATACTACAAACTCGGCACACTCCTCAACAAAACATTGCCCTAAAATACAAAACATATTCGCCGTGAATGAGGGCCAATCCCTGCAACATCGCCTATTATATTATCTATTTGTTTTCTGTTTAAGGCCACGGTGTTATTGGTGAATGCGTTGATTTTTTTTGTTATTTGCGTTGGAATATATGTCGGCAAACGGGATAATTTAGAGAGAGCGAGAAAAAACAATCAAAACAGGCCACACGGTTCTACATCGTCTCCCCCATGTCCACAGGGGAATAGGGCAATGCACGTGTTTGTATAGCCTCTTTTACATAGCGGCAAAGGCATGGGTGGAATTTGCAGGAAGTGGGGGCACGGGGGGGCACAGAGGGGGGGGGGGGCACGTGGGGGGGGCACAGGGGGGGGGGGGGGGCGCAAAGCCCCGCCCAAACTGGACACGTTTATGAATTTATTTTCAGTAGTTCACAATTCGGATAACAAAATTAATTAATTAAATTTATTCACCCACGATTCCGAATGTGAGGGACAAAGCGAACCCCTGCTGCACCCCCCCTCCCCAAATAAAGAAGTCAAACTCCGCCTATGGGTGAAGGTGCAGCCCCTGCAACGCCTCGCTCACGCCACCGCTGGTGGAAAGGCCCCCCACCCCCCAGCAGCCAGGGAGAGATGGCGGTCACCCAATGTTGACCCCCCCCACCGACGATCCCAGAGCAACCGCGTGGCGTGACCCAGTGGTCACCACTGACCCTTCACATGGGTGGCTGGGCAGGGGGGTGGCTGGGCAGGGGGGGGGGGGGTAACGTTTTTGTTTTATATATTTTTTTTATTAAAGAAACTTGCAACGGTGTTTCAACTGTCCACGCTGTGAGATCGAATCGCACCTTCCGATCAGCACTCTTGGCTACGTGCGGTGCGAAAGAAGTTGAACGCACGCGACCACACGTGCCGTCGCTGCGGCAACCACTGAATTGCAATCCGAGCGCTCCTGCCCTGAACGCCGGTGTACTACGCACTGCGTCGTGTTGTTTTGTTTTCGTTTCGTTTTTAAAACCGGGAAACCCCTCCAATAATCACCCCCGATAATCGCATTGTTGACCTGCGTGTTTCATCCCCCCTTGCTTATTTATCCCGCACAATGCAAGCAAAGGCTGCAGGTAGCTGCCGTGGCTGCTGCAAGTTGCTGCCTGGCAGGCAGCTGTCCAGATCGCAGGGCAGTAATTTCACAAAACGCCCGCACCCCCCCCCCCTTCTCTCTCCTTTCCCATAAATCCCCCCAGCAGCCAAGGTAAGCTCAGCCACGGCGCCCCCACCATGGGATGGTTCAAGGGCTCGCCGATTTGAAAACCGCCAGGGCGCCGGGCTTTCTGTTGCTCGCCCGTGACAGATGACGGGCTCTGTGCGGGAGCGCGTTAAGGGGTGGCTGTCCAGCCAGCTTGCCCACGTCAAAAAAAAAAATCAACCCGACATCCTGTCACAACGGCTGGCCCATTATGGGGGGTACCTACTCACCCGCGCGTCTATAATAATGGGCTCGCGCGCGGGCACAAACATTGCGGCGGTTCGGGTGGCTCCCGTGCTCCGGCTGAATTGACGACGCGCGGAGCAAGTCGAGAAAGTGGGCAATTGCCAAAAGGAAAATTTAAAAAAAGGGCTCGACTGCGGTGAAATGTCTCGCCTGGTCTACAGGGGGTGGTCGCGGGTTTGCGTGTCGCTTTCTCCCCCGCGGTCGCGTGGATTTTTCTCTGGGTCCTCCGGTTTTTCCGTGCAACATCCACGCGTCGAGAGTTTGTGGTTGCTCCTATAAAATTGGACGTGACGAGAAGCCACTCCGTTGAGCTCTCATTTGTGGCCAGGTCGCTTCTGAAAATATATGCATAGCTCAGTAGGCAGGGGGGAGGTTAATGCTTGGAATTGCACTGGGGCAGGAAGAGGGAAACATTGATTCAATAACCAATACGAGTCAGAGATATCGTGTTTACTGGTCAAAGTAGGCTCGGGCAGGACACGTTGCGACAAAGGATAATCGAGACTAATGGTGGATTGGTAGTCAACGGAGTGAATATTCCTCTCCCTCTGGAGAGAACATCCATTGTGGAGGCAGAGTGAGGACATGACCTCTCGTGCAGGTGCTGGATGGATTGTGGATTGGTACATCACGGAACCACGATGATTTAAGTCGGGTTAGTCAGGTTTATTTTGTTTAACCAGGTGACGAGATCACAAGAGACCAGGGCATACGGTAGTACCATTTGCAGGCGTGACCAGGGCTGGTTGCAAAACAATGTGAAACAAAAGATATACGATGACAGCTTGGGAAGGGCTTCATCCAGCGGTGGTGACGACGACGACGATGATGACGATGATATGACTCATCCCAACTATTAAGTTTGTTCAACCGAGCTTAACTTCCGAGATCGGACACACGCTTCAGCGAATACACCCTCAAACCACGACGTCCCCCCAACCCCAGCTCGCTTGTACGATATCGGGTAGCGAGCGACGCATCCGCGGATCACGTTGAGACGCGGCGTAAATCCACACTCCACGTGGTATTGTACGGCGCAACACAATGCACCAACGCCGAACATAAACATCTGAGATGTACAACTCCCGCAGGCGAGCGATGTGCAGTAGCCATGTAATTCTGGGGAGATGGGGAAAGGGCAGGGGGGGGGGGGGTCACGGATGGCCAATGCCAATGGTTTAAACAAAAAAAGTCCACCGTTCTCGGAAGCCCTCTGTTGCTGCTACTGCCGCAGCTACTGGCGCCGCTTGCGATGCACCCGCCGGCGTGTACACACACACGCACTTACACTTGCACGTGCGTCTTGAGCGGCGTTCTGGCTCGCGGTGCCTGTGTGTGTCGGTGTTGTGTGTTGGTGTTTGGGCGCCTGCGCGAGAAAAAATTCCAAAAATACCGCCGCGCGCCAACGCACAATCAATCCGCGGCGTTACGCGTAGGTCCCCTCGACGTTCGCGCGTGCAGAAACTTGCATTGCATTTATACAACGCGGCAGACTCCGTAATTTATGTCCCGTGCAGCACTCGCAGGCTAAATTGGCTGCTCGGATGCTAACTGTGCATGTCCAGGCCCATGTGGGTACGCGTCTCGTCCTTAATTAACCATACGAGTCAATTGATCTGAGCGTATGACACGCTATTACCCACGACGCAACCCCGATAACAAGATATAGGATCGTCTCGAAACAAATGTTGACCTTGGTGGTGCATCTGACTGTGGGTGCAGTTTCAAGAAGACTCGTAAAAGTACTGCAGCTTCCGCCACCGAGTACTTACGTCTGTGAGAGAGATTGTGTGTGGCTATGTACGTCGGTTGACTCAGCCTCAAATGAGTACCTGTGGTGATGTGAAAACATCAGCACTAGGGAGACAAAGGCAGTCGGGCGTGGTGCTGGCCACCGCTCCCCCCCCTCGTGTGCCATTCCGGCCTTCAAACGTGCTCGCTAACAGCACTTGCTCCAGAAGGCTGTAAAGGCTACACGGGGGCAATCTTTGTCTTGTTTACGCACGCATGCGTGTGTTTGCATGGGCAGCCGCATTGAAGTAATTCGAACTCTCCTCGAAGAACCTTCCGAGCTGAGTTTGAATCCCAGCCGTGGCTAAGACAGATGACATCTGAAGCGGTCCTGGGCCTCCCCTCGGTCGACTCAGCCTCAAAGCGAACACCCGGTGCTGCGTTCGAAACGTCAGGCTATTATTCAGGCCACACGCCGCTTTCCCCGTGTGTGTCGTGCCGCGGCCTCAATAGGTGCTCGCAAACAACAATGAGTCCAAGAGTCTGCGTTTTGTAGGCTTACACGCGTGTACATCGAACGAACAATTAAAACGTACTGTACATGTACACACGGATAGGATGTGATTCACTGCAGTGGGGTTATTGCAATTCAACAAAAGAAAAGAGATTCTTTCGAAATCCTCGCTCGGGTTGTTGTCTTAGTCGTGTTATTGTTGGCGAGCTGAGCCCCCCAACCCAGGGAGAGATCCGGGTCGTTGTGCACAGTTGCACGTGCCGCCACCCGGGCAAATTCGTTCCGAAGTTGGTTTCATGTTAGCGAACGTTTCAAACACGCGTTTCGCGTTTTTAGTATTTTTTTTTCAAGTAACACGTGTTGCGTCGCGTTCATCGGCTGCAGCAGCAGCAGCGACGATCGATCAGCCGGGTTAAAAATCCACCCAGCCTAGGGAAGACAAAGACGGCCGGGCGTGGCGCTAGCAAGCACCACCCCCTACTTCCTCGTTCGCGCTGGAATTCACGGCGGGGGCTCGTTACCAGTGCTGCACTTCGTTGTCCACCCCAACAGCCCGTGATGTTACAACAACAACAACAAAAAAATCCTAATAATAACACTGGTCAACAAAAAAAATAAAAATTCTGACCTGGACTTTTGCAACTGTTTTAGACTAATTTCAGGGTGCTGATTCCAAATCTGATCTCAGATTTGCTCTATCACATCTCATTTTTATGCTATCGGCATACCCCATTTTCATTGATTTTACCCGAAATTAACTCTGTCACTTATGATTGCAAGTTGTTGCGAGTCATTGACTGCTTTAGTGTTAAAATATGGTGCTGTATTTTTAGGAAAGTGTGTTTAAAATATAATTTTATGTATATGTCCACATTTATTTAATATTTTTCTTCTGCAGTTTTTATTGAAAATGCAATATTTGATATCTCAAAAACCTGATGTGATAGACAAAAACTGATGCCAGATTTGGAATCAGCACCACAAAATTACCTTAAACCAGTTGGAATACCTTATGCCAGAAAAAGTGTGTTGACCAGTGTTATAATAGTAGTAGTAGGGACAGCAGAGAGCTCACCAACAACCCTTGGCATTTGTGCTCAAGTGGAATTCTTTTTTTGGGGGGTGAAGCAGATTCAGGACTTTTGCTCGAGGGGGGTCTCACTGGGATGTTGAAGATGCCAGAGACGTCGCATTTGTCTTCTACAAAGGCTTACGTCGGAGGCTAAAGTGCAATTTCTGTTCAATCCAGAAATACCTGATTGTGACGCTGTTGCGAATTAACCGTGCAAGGGAATGTTCAAGGGTGTGTGTGTACGTGCATTTCTTTTTTTAATTTCACAGCTGCTGAGCCACAGAGGCAAGTGCCTCCAAACGCCAAGTGGCTAGCAACAAACGGCACGACCGGAGGTACATACTTGAATATAAATGCGTGTTGAATGGAGCAAGGTGATGAGGACTTAGGAAGAGAGACGATGATGGGGAGGAGGGAATTCCAACGTGGAACAGTGCGAGGGCAGTAGCAGAAAGTTGAAGCGTTTTGACCTGCAGCGTGGTGAGTGGGCGAGTGAGTGGGTTAGTGGGCCAGCGAGTGAGTGAGTGGGCGAGCGAGTGGGTGAGTGTGTGAGCGAGTGCGTGTGTGTGGGTGTGTGTTTGCGAGTGTGTTGTTATGACCTGCAGTGCGGTGAGTGGGTGAGTGAATGGATGAAGTGGGTGAGTGAATGGATGAAGTGGGTGTGTGAATGGACGAGTGGGTTCGTGTGTGAGTATGTGAGTGTGTGGGTGTGCGTTTTACGAGTGTGTTGTTGTGACCTGCAGTACGGTGATTGGGTGAGTGAATGGATGAGTGTGTGAATGGACGAGTGGGTAAGTGAATGGATGAGTGAGTGAGCGTGTGAATGGATGAGTGAGTGTGTGAATGGACGAGTGGGTGAGTGAATGGACGAGTGAGTGTGTGAATGGACGAGTGGGTGAGTGAATGGACGAGCGAGTAAGTGAGTATGTGAGTGAGTGAGTATGTGAGTGAGTGAGTGGGTGTTTATTGTTGTGACCCGCGAAGTACTCCGAATCCTCAACGCGGGTGGAGGATTCAACGACTGAAGTTCATTCGAAACAGCAACAGTGGTAGTAGCGAGAGAAGGGTGATAACTAGACTGCCGACCGCCCGCGAGCAACGTGAATGTACCATTAATCACTCTGACTTCTTCAGCTTGAATTCTATCACGTACCATGGGCTAGAAACCGCGTGGCTATACTCCATATATGGCCACGATATAGAGCTTACATGGGGAGTGGTGGCATGGTGGTTAGCACACCGTGTTACAAAAACCCAGTGAACCGAGTTAGATTCCCGGCCATGGCTACAACACCATTGGCAGGTTCTATCAGAACCTGTGCCTTGCTCCTCGTAGGTAGATTCATTTATGAGATCAGAGCCCGGCGGGGTTTACAATGTCATACAAATCACTTAAAATGCCTCTCATTGGCTTGTTTGTTTATGTTTTAAACTTTAAACGACGTGTTTAGGTATCGTTTAATATTTCAACCACTGTCGCGATGCTGGCCTTGTGTCAACATCGCGACGGCACTGGTGTTGCTTTGGTAGCACAACCCTCACCTGGCATTTAAATAAAATACATTCATCGATTGATGCTCACACATCGAGGTAGACACAGATCGGCCCGTAGAACCTTCACAGACTTTCGGGGCATTTGCTGTTAGCGATGAATATCCATGAAGGCAGTCACGGCGGCACACGCGAGGGTGGGGAGCAATTCACCACGCCCGGACCCCTTCGTCTCCCCAGTGGCGACGTTTACAACATCGCACCCGGTACTCATTTGAGACCGAGTAGACCTAGGGGAGGCGCAAGACCGGTTCAAATAATCGTCGCCGGTGTTGGTGGCCACAGGCGAGAATCACTCTTGGGTTCGCAGCGCAGAGCGCGCTAACCGCTGCGCCACCGCTCCCCACGTGGGGGTAGACATTGGGCAGTCCGCGTGCCGTGCTAACTATGACCCCGGCGATCTGGGTTCAACTCCCAAAAACCGCAAGCGTGCATCCCCTTCACGTCACCCGCAATGCACCAGCGTGGTGAAGTATGATCAAACACAACCCCTCTGGCACGTGGGGTTGGAGTCGGGGGGAGGGGGGGCTTCATCCAGCAATGCATCGATGATTAATTTCGCGGCCGCGAAATATCACGCGCGTACGAAATCAACAGCGGTGCGATGCGGTGCGGTGGGGTGGCTATGCAGAGCAAGGCGAGAATGGCAGCCCACGCGAGGCGTCGCGGCTCTGCAGCGAGACACACGCGAATCAATTTCAAAGCGTCCGCACGTGGTTACTGGAGCGTGTGCGCGCGTGTGTGTGTGTGCGTGTGCGCGTGTGTGTGCGTGCGCGTGTGCATGTGTCAAACATCTTCATGACATCACGTCGGACTCAGCTGAGCGAGAAGACTTTGCGATCGCTGTACCGGTCCGCCTACATTCCGCCGCGTGTAGGACAATGACAAAGATTCCCCCCACCCACCCACACACCCACAGGCTTCACGGACTTTTGAGGGAAGTGCTGTTTGGCGAGAAACCGTGAAGGGTGACACGGCGCGACACACGAGGGGGGGGGGGTGGCCAGCTCCACACGCGGCCGAGTTTGTCTCCACGAAACACACGCACGCACGCATACAGACACACATCCATGCAGGTGCACACACGCACAGGTGCAGGCACGCACACACATAGACATGTGCACACACACACACATAGACGTGCACACACACACACGCACGTGTGCGTGTGCGCACAACAACTGCAATTTGCCACTAAGTGGCGGTGACGTCGCCACGGCCTCTGCGCCAGGCTAGGTGCACACGCAGACACACACGCAGACACACACGCCCGTGAACAATCACCCACCCATTCAAGCCCTGCACATTCACACACACACGCGCGCGAGTGAGCATCTTTGCCGAGGTAGCTTCTTGCACAGCAGAATAAGAAACACAGTGGTGGATGCAGCTGATATTTTCTCTCCCCCCACCCCTCCTCCTCCTCCTCCCGCACGATGATTTATATTCGTAGGATTTCATTAATGCGCCCGAGGCAGTGCGGGCCAAATTAAGCGCTCCACCGTATGATGTACAACACTCTTCATTGTACGGAGGGGCAAGACGAGACACACACGCAACGCAACGCGCACTCCACGGGCTGCTTGGACGTTGTCGAGCGAAGATCGTACGCGTGGCCACAGCGGCGTCGAAGCGTTTCCACGGTGTAAACAAAAACATCAATAAAGCAGCAGCAGCAGCAGAAAATATAATGAATAAAGAGAGAGAGAAAATGTGACGGGCGGAGGGCGGTTTGGGGGCGAAAGGCAGAAAAATATCTCGCGGCGGCTGATGATATAGCTGCCTCGCCGGTTTTGTTGGTAACCCGAGATCCCAACCATCGTGGCTTGCGTGGTGTGTGGGGTCGAGATGTGGAGGATGAAGTGCCTGGCTCACACAGACTCACAGAATGCGGCGTCCCCCCCCACCACCTCCCCCCCCACCACCTCCCCCCCATTGGAAGAAGGCGGTGGGGTGGGGTGGAGGGGGTTGAGGTGTTCAGCCTGTGGGTGATGTACGCATCGCCACGTGGTCCCGCGACACGACCTCGTCTCTTTCCGCGAGAGGAGGAATGCGTTCGTGCCCAGAATCCACCCCCCCCCCATCCACCACCCACCCCCCACGGCTGCGCTTCTGGAAGTCGGCAGTAATCGAGGGTTTTCCTGAGCTTCGGTCACCGTATTAGCGAGCCACCATCACTACCACCAGCAACAACTACCACCACCAACAACTACCACCACCCCAATTATCAAAACAATCCTAAAAGCGTCGTTTTGGAGAATATATATTTAAAACACATATCGGTAAACAGGTGACGGTGCCCGTCTACGTCATGTGTATGTCTCTCTTCGCAAATAAACCACAAAATGTCATCCCTTTACCAGCGGTGCTGCGGCCTCTTCTGAGATCGGACTCTCTCGAGAACTTTCGTTCAGTACAAGCAAACCCTGAACCGGTTTCGACGTACAGTTTCTCATCAGCAGAGTCAGTCTTGCTGCCAATATTTCAACGGCAAGGACTCTCTCTGTTAGAAACCTCCTCCCTAGTTCAACACAACGTTATATAACTCGTAACTCATCACAGTTCAAGCACCCTTCACCCGTTTAACCAAACGATTCTTTGTTTGGAACGCAAATGACTGCGCGTGCCTGATGATTGCGATGCGATTGCAGAGGGCGCTTACTGAAACGAAGACATTATCTTGTCTTTTAACTTGTGTGCTATCATACAAACGACAAAGATCCCCCTATAGCCTTAACATATTGTCGGGGCACTATCATTCACGTACGCACACACTCGATATCTGTATTATACTGAATAGATTCTGCCACGTGGAACTTCTGCGGGATCAATGCTCTATATGTCACATGGGACACCGATCTCCTGCATAGCCTGAACCTACTGTTTGGTACAAGTGTTGTTTAGTGAGCACCTATGAAGGCCCACACGGCACACCAGGGGGTGGATAACAGCAGGTACTCATTTAAGGCTGAGTCGACCTAGGAGAGGCCCAAGACCGGTGCAGATAACCGTCACTGGTTTTGGTCGTGAGCGGGAATCGAACTCGGGTCGTTGGGCTGTCATTACTGGCGTAACGTCGTTCTCAGATTGTAAATGTTGTGGCTTGGCTCTACAACACACCGGTTAGTGCTGTACTAGTAACGAATTGGCCTGTTTTGTTTACGTGACAAACCTTACTAGTTGCCTGTGCCGGGTGGTGGCGGGTTTCAGACATTTATATATTTACGCGATCTAACCCCTTCCAAAAAAACCTGTATTATGGATGATATTGGTTGCGCAAGCCTACTTCGTGTTAAACTGAGCATCTAAGCGGTATCATTTGCGATTGAAACCGAGAAGATTGTAAACATGGGAAGGCCCACCGTGGTGTGTTTGTTTCGCAAATGGCGTTTATCAAACCTCTCTGTAACTTTTGACATTTAGAAACTATTGCAAAGCTGTTGATGATGGCGACGATGATTTACCGCATCGCAGAGCACGATAAATCAGAAACTGCGTGCCTTCAATAGAATGTTGTGTTACATCTCGCGACCTTTATTTCACTAATTAACACCTCGCTGACATTTAATAAGTCCTCTTTGAATGGGAGATAAGGGAAGGACATTCAGGGTCAGTGCACCGAATTTATTTATTTATTTCATCGATATGTTTGTTATTGGAATATGGATTGCAATGCAGTCGACTGTTATGGTCTGTTGGGGCAAGTACGTACGTCGCCAACCGGGCGAATCGGAGGTGCGGGGGAAGGACAACAAACTGGCCAACAGCAAGAGGCAACAACAACAACAACAGCAGCAGCAGCGGTCATGGGCGCACACTGAGACAGTGCCGGATTAAGCTCGTGCGGGGCCTGAAGCATATGTTATAAAGGGGCCCTAAAATAAAAATAAAACACGTAAATATGAAAACACACATCTTTTTTACTTACATAGTAATGTAATTGTATTTTATCATTTGCTGTACGACAAATCGCTAACCTTAAACACCCAGTCGTTCATAAAAGTTGAAGGCGGTATAGTACTATAGTAATAGAGCAAGTGCAGAATCAATGAACCGCAATTGATACCTTGAAAGCATTTCGTGCGGGACCCTTGAAAGTGCGGGGCCCGCACCATGTGTCGCTACTTTTGCTACGAGGATAATCCGGCACTGCACTGAGGCCACGTGGGGCGATGGGAGGCTTGCTGGCATGATGTCGAAGGAAAGACCCTAGGTATTTTGGGTTAACTAACCCCCCCCCCATCCCATAGACTGTGCCAGCTTGCTGTGTTTTTTTAATGAAAAGACGCGGTGCCCTTGGAAAGTTCAGTTTGCAAACTGGGCTTGCCATCTTCGAGCTACGAAGACGCATATCGTGGGAAAAAACATCTCACGGTGCCGGAGAGGGGAAGAACTGCATGCAAATTGCATCGTCTTCGGTGGTATATTATTATCATCGTCGTTATTATTACGCAACATACAAAACCTGGACTTTTAACGTCGTGGAAAGACTTACCTATGTTGCGTGATCGCAAGCGATCTCAAAAATGGAATGATCCTTGGAAAACCGGAAGAGGTGGAAACCCTATTTGAAATCGATACCCCCTACGCCACCCCTCGCTCTTGTTATCGGGAATGGCCAAGCAGCTGCTGGAAACGAACCGTCTCCTCTCTGTGCGAAAAAATTGGCTTCGGTGCGGACCGCGCTGACCACACAGGGAAGTGTGGACCGAGACAGAAAAATAACACGAAAAAAAAACCTCTCGCCCGGTGCAATGCTCCTCATCGCCCACGGTTGCCACGGCCGTGTGTCTCTGTCACCGAACCCCGCTAATTTCCCTTTGCTTACATTGCACGGTTTTAAACACAATAGGATCACCTGTAAGGGCTTGTCATAATATGACCTCCGGGGGATATCACTCCAGTGGCGAATACACCACGATATATATAAAAAAAGTTTTCGCTCATTTGCAAGTTTGTGACTCTCTGTACGCTCGCCAGGGTTGCATCTGCGCGTGTGCGAGAAAGAGAGAAAGATCGGGGATGCAGCCGAGCGGATTTGCAGTTCTAACCCGGCGGCCGCCCCTGGTTAATACTGCTGGCTGTTAAGAAAACGGCAGCAACAATAGCAACATCTACACGTGCCGTCTGCTTCACAGATCGCGACAAATGGGCCTCGCGTGTGTGGGCCACATTAGCCAAACTTGAAATATTACCCGCAAATAAGATTGCATTCCGTTAAACAAATAAAAAATAGCAGGGCCTCATTTCTGATGGAGCTGTCCAGGGTTGAGCTCCAGAAAATATAGCTATCCGCACACCCCTCCCCAACAGTGCCGGATTTCGCTCGTGCAGGGCCTGTAGCATTTGTTACAAAGTTGCCCCAAATAAAAAATAAACGCAAATTTTTACTTGCACCACGCCCGGCCGCCTTTGTCTCCCCAGTGGCGATGTTTTTTTTTACACGCCGCACCAGGTACTCGTTTGAGGCTGAGTCGACCTAGGGGAAGGCCCAGGACCCGTTCTGATAATCGTCACCTGGTGTGGCCGTGAGCGGGAATTCGAACTCAGGTCCCCGGGTTCGTAGCACAGCGCGGTAACCACTACACTACCGCTCCGCACACACAAAGACACAGACAAAGATTGCCCGTATAGCCTTAACAGACTGTCGGGGCAAGTGCTGTTAGCGAGCACACAGAGCAACACACACGGGCAGAGCGAGCGACTTTGCACCCGGCACTTGGGACGGGGGTGAGAGGGGGGGGGGGAAGGGCCCCCGAAGTTTTTAATTTGATTTAATTATATCCTCGGCCGCTGCTTCAGCATTTCATTATGATTGTCGGGGACGTAACAGAATGGAAATGACACCGGGAAGAAAAAAAGCGAGCGTTGTGTTAGCCATTGTCGCGGGAAGCCGTCCATCGTGACAGTTACCCGCTCGCTCGCCCGCGATCTCCATGCGGAATTCATTAAAGAGGGCGCTCCGATGATGAGCTCTGCTCTCCACTTGATGCAGAAGAATCGGAGTGCTTTGTATGTCTTCTTCTTCTTTCCTCGGCATCGTTTTAATTTCCTTGTGTTTTCCCAAAACATTTGGTTTGGCACGCCGTTGACCAATCAAACACGCGCCCGGGCTGGGTTTTTATTATTATTATCACCACCATCACCACCATCATCATTATATTTCTGTCGTCCTCTTTATTTGTTGTGCCCACCACTGAAACCCAAGAGCCAAACTCGCATTGAGAGGCGCGACACGGGAGCGGCACGCGGTTTTTGGGGTCGGCGTTCGGGGGAGTTGATTAACAGCGCCGTGGCAGATTTTTAACTCTGGCGCCTCCCGTCATGCGGGTTCCGTGCCGATTGTCGCACGAGCTCATAAATTAATGAATTGCCCGTGAACCGAGTTCGGCGCCTTCGTGTGCATCCCTCGCACCGCGAACAAAATCCTCGCCCGTCTCCTCAAGCTCCTGCGCTCCGTCCTGGTGTCGCCGACGCATCGAGGGGCCAACCCCAACGACGCACGCTCGTCACGATCGATCCCGTGCCATCAGCGGGACACAAAGAAGTGCATTGACAACGCGTTGACTATTCTTAGGTTTTTTCGGTAAAGTCACGTGACTTTACCGATATAACCTAAGAATATGAATCCTTGCAGTCACGAAAGCTTCAAATCTAGAACGCGTTGACTCTCAGAGAGAGAGAGCGAGCGAGACTTTTGACTTTTAAACAACTTTTATTGCCGCCAGCAGCAACAGCACTGGATGTGATTTCGATATGAAACACACAAAGTCACCAGCAAACAAATAAAACAAACGCTATAAATCCACGCGCTGTGGCGCTAAATGCACCGCGCACAGAGGGAGAGAGCTGTATGTGAGTCTGTGGGTCTCTGTGTTGTGAAGCTGTGGGCCTCTGTGAGGAAATGTTGTGCAGCGGCTAGCGCCGTGCTACGAACCCGGTGACCCGAGTTAGATTCTGGCTCACGGCCAACACTGGCTCCTGCGCCTCGCCTAGGGTGACTTAGCCTCAAATGAGTACCTCGTGTGATGTGTAAACATCGCTACTAGGGAGAGAAACGTGGCCAGGCGTGGTGCTGGCCACCCACCCCCTCGTGGGCCACAACGACCTTCATAGGTGCTACTCGGTAACAGCACTTGTTGCAAAAGTCTTTTCAGGGTTTCCGGGGTATCTTTATATTGGGTCTGTGTTAGTCTGTGGATCTCTTTGTGGGAGTCTGGGTGTACCTATGTGAGTCTGTTGGTCCCCGTGTGTGACTCTTTGGATCTCTGTGTGAGTCTGTGGATCGCTCTGTGCGAGTCTTTGGATCTCTGTTTGTGAGTATGCGAGTGTGCGGACCTGTGCCTGTGAGTGTGTGGATCTCTGTGTGCGAGTCTGTGGGCATCGGTGTGAGTGTATAGATATCTGTGCCATCAATGGGAGCTCTTCTCAACTCGAATAAACCAATGTGATGTCCCTTTGCAAAGTAGTGCCCGAGCTTATTGATGATCATCCTCAGCTGCCTTTCCCACTTTCCGGTATGACAACAGGAGAGGTTTGTTTTGATAATCTGTCATATGTCGAGCCCTACAATTTATTTTGTTCCTAAAATATTTTACGAGCGCTAATAGTGAGCAAGCCCTCTCTGCTGGGAAAAAAAATCCGATTGCGGCAGGAGGAGTGAAATCGGTATATGCTAGTTTTGGAATGCTGCCAAACAGCAATGATTGGCTTGGGCGCAAATGCATTAATTTGCTAATATTCAAATAAACTTATGTCAGTTGCAATTTCCCAACATCAACAACAAAAAACGTGCGCGCATCAGAAATAAAAAAAGTAAGAATTTGAAATGCCCGAAAATGTCATCATTTAAACAGAGTGTACACGATGTGCTCTCGACGAAACTACCAGAAGAAAAAAAAAACCCGTGATAACTTTTGGTCCATTACCCACGCCGCTCGGAGGCTGTCTCGAGGCCGTACACTTTAAGTCCTGCTCATCACGCAAGTCAAAGTCCTCTCCCACCAATGAGAACAGCCCCTTGGCTGTGGAACGACACAAATGTCAAACTTATGAGTGCCCACGTGAAAGGTGTTTACGACCGCGTGGCTTTTTTTTCGCTGCCGTGGTTGAGCTGTCGTCCGCCACTCCGAAGCGATCTCGTGTCGTTCTGCGCGATTGTCCGACGTTTCGCTCCTCCTCCTCCACGACGCTGCCGGGAGCTGCTTCCTGGTGGGACGAGAGCTGTTCAATTCGGTTCCCTTAAGAAGCGCCCAGCACGCGGAGCGAAACGTCGGGACACCGCGCCCACACAAATGCACGGCGCGAAACCAAAACAACGCATCGCAGAGCGTACGAAAGGTGTTTACGCCGCACGACAAGGAGGGGATTGCCCAGAATGCAAAGCAAATGCCCCAAGCATCTGAACATCGTGGGGCCATTGGATACATAAGGCGCTTAGTAAAAGTGTGCAGCCCTGAAATGTCTCGCTCACGTCTGGAGAGCCCCATTTCTACAAAGGGTATTTGGCCTACTCTTCCAAGCCTAGCAAATCACCTGGAAGCGGTGAGGAGTACCCACACTTTACTCCACCACACGTGACCCGGCGATTGACTCACTACGGTGTACCCATTTGTACTGCCGGGGCGGACAGTGGCGGTGGGTAGGGGTGGGGAAATCTAAAAATCTTGCTCCCATTGCTGCAACTGCAACGACGGGGCGAAGACCTCAAACACGAGTATCAATCGATAAATACCCGTAGTTGAATGCCGAGAGCGAACCCGTGCACGCCATACGTCTCTCGTCCAAGGGAGTCCTACAGGTTACCAACGCAATGCGGTGCGCGTGTGCTGTGAAGTGACAGCGTCGTACGGGGGGGGGGTTGAAATATTAAGAGATACAGAGAGAAAAAGCTATCAAGCAATCGCAACACCATGCAAGAATGATACATACCCATATACTCTTTCATATGCACTTAGATGTCTGTGTGCCAGTGACGATTATTCTGAACCGGCCCTGGGCCTCCCCTAGGTCGACTCAGCCTTAAATAAGTACCTGGTGCGGTATGTAAACATCGCCACTGGGGAGACAAAGGCGGTCGGGCGTGGTGCTGGCCACTCATCCCTTCGTGTACCGTTCCGGCCTTCATAGGTGCTCGCTAACAGCACTTGCCCCTACAGTCTGTTAAGGCTATACGGGGGATCTTTGTCTTTATTAGGCTATACGGGCGATCTTTGTCTTTGTGTGTGGGGAGCGGTGGTCTAGTGGTTATCGCGCTGCGCTACGAACCCGGCGACCCGAGTTCGATTCCCACTCACGGCCAACATCAGTGACGATCATTTGAACAAGTCATGGACCTCCCCTAGGCCTACTAGGGGAGACAAAGGCAGCTGGGCGTGGTGCTGGCCACTCCACCCCCCTCGTGCGCCGTTCGCAGCCTTCGTAGGTGCTCGCTAACAACACTTGCCCCAAACGTATGTTAAGGCTATACGGGGGGGGGGTCTTTATCTTTGTGTATATATATGTGCGTGAGTGTGTAATGAATGCTACCCTGCCCTCAGGTACCGGCAGCGCATCAGCTCTGCCCTCTCACCCGGGCGGTAGGTTAAAAGAGGCCTGCCACTGTAATTTTAATGTCCGAAGTTCAAGGCGGACTTGACACACATTACATAATAGGGCGAGGAATTCCCCCAAAACCAAATAAACTACGGCGGAATGCAGAGGGGGTGGGTTTGCGTGTCAGAAGGAAGGCTGCAGGCTCGGAGCCCTTCGCGAGATGCGATGGATGGGAAGGTGACGGGTGGGGTTATTAAGGAGGGGAAGGGGGGCACAGAAGTAGGATGGTACGGCACTATTAGAGGTCAGGTAAGAACTGATTTACGTCTCCAAAACAGAACACGTAATTATTTCTGGGTATCGTTCTATTTGGAGAGAGTTGTTGTGAACTGCTGTTGTTGCTGCTGCTGATTCTTCCTGGGGCAGAATTGCTCACTCATACGGCCGGCACTTCCGCTCCACATCGCCAGAGATGGGCCCATCGTGCCTCGCGCATGGACCCATCATCCCATCATTCCTCACTCCGTCATTCCTTGTCCCATCATCTCGTCATCCCTCACTCCGTAATCCCATCGTACACCACGTTGGCGTGTGGAATTTTTTTCTTTCCCTTTTCTTGTTACCACGATCACGCGATCAGCGTCCCGTAATGAGTTTGGAACTCTGCCTGAGCAGTGCAACCCTTTGTGTTAGAGAACAGCACGTGGAAGTGGCTTTCACAGAGCGACCTCCGAGTTCTTTTCAAGTGACAGAGTGGTCCAGGGGACAGCATTTTTTTGTTACCCACTCTGCCACTGAAAGTATCATGGTTGCCACATGATGGCCAAACCGATATTTATAATTCTCAGGAGACTGCAATTTAGAAAAATTAACTGCAGAAACCAAGTTTGATACGAGGGAGTTGTTGTTGTGTGCAGATACTGGTGATTCGGCTGCGATCGTAAAGTCACCGCACATTGAGAACTCGGTTTGAGCACGGGCAGCTGGCTAGATTTGAGCAATGGATGTTAGCGGTGCCAACTCATCACTCTGACCTCTGAGATTCGGTGGCTTTTTAACTGCCCGACAAAATGCAAATCCTTAACCTGCGTCCTTATCCCACCATCCATCCATCCTGCGCACGGATTGTGTCGTCCACGAGAGGACAAAAACTCGCTCCTTTCTAAACACAACTACGGCTAGGACCCGACATTATGAGATGGATCTGTTTGGCAGCATTCCTCTATTTACGATCAAATGATCCTATTTTACAACCGTGATAATCGGCAATCGTTGAGCAGAAAAAACACAGCACGTTACAAAAACATACCTGTCAACCCCTTATCACATACCAATTCAGACCGTATTTGTCATTCCGTTCCCTTATAAATGTCCAACGTTCATCGTACAATAGTCCCATCGCAAGGGAGAAACACAAACATATATATTGTCCGTATTGAAACGTATGAACCTGAAAACTCTATTTCCCTGTACAGGAATACTGGGTAACCCCGTATGGGTTGAGTTTCCGCACGTGGTTCGTCGGGGCAGCGATGAGTTGGACACATATATAAGTAAATAAATAACGTGGGCGCACAAAGACAAAGGTCCCCTGTATAGCCTTAACGGGCTGTTGGGGCAAGTGCCGTTAGCGAGCACCTATGAAGGCCGGCACGTCACACGAGGGGGTGGGGTGGCAAACACCACGCCCGACCGCCTTTGTCTCCCCAGTGGCGATGTTTACACACCGCATCAGGTACTCATTTGAGGCTGAGTCGACCTAGGGGAGGCCCAAGACCGGTTCAGATAATCGTCACCGGCGTTGGCCGTGAGCGGGAATCGAACTCGGGAAGCCGGGTTCGTAGCGCAGCGCTCTAACCGCTACACTACCGCTCCCCACACACACGTGCACACACACGTGCACTCAAATAAATCAGCCGTATTTATCTAAACCGCTGCCGCAACTCCGAAGCACTGCGAGTGCCGAAATCTTCTCTTGCTGTTGTTCCGTATTGTCTCTCTACATTTGTACCAAAACAATAAAAAGATTACTTAATAAAACAAAGAGAAGAAAAGAGGGGCATGCGAACGCGGGACATCTTTTTGCGAGCAGGGTAGGATAAGCGGCGGCGGCGGCGGTGGTGATGGCAAAGGGATTGGGAGACAAAAAAACCAGCCCAAGGCCCCTTTATAATAAACACTAAACACACAAACACGCGCGTGCGTCACGGTGGGGGCTAGCGAGGGTCACGGGGGGAGGTGGTGGGTTGTGGAGGTTCGTACAGGCTGAGTGTAAGGGACTCTGACGGCGGTAATTCCCGATAATTACTCGCCCCTGGTTCGGCAACTTGAAGACCCTCTTCTAACAGAGGCAATGTGCGTTGCGTGCGGGGTGGGGGGGAGCGGTGGCGCAGCGGTTAGCGCGCTGCGCTACAAACCCGGCCAAGCTGACACAGGTGGCGATTATCTGAACCGGTCCTGGGCCTCCCCTAGGTCGGTTCGGCCTAAAAAAACGAGGACTTGTTGCGGTGTGCGAGCGTCAGCGCTGAGGAGACAAAGGCGGCCGGGCGCGCCTGCTGTTGCCCGCAATCGTTAGGGGCCGTCCATAAATGACGTCACGCACCTTGGGGGGGGGGGGTCAGACATTTGTGACGATGTGTGAGGAGGGGGGGGGGGGGGGTTTGAGAAATGTGACGTCACATCAAAATGCGCAACTTTAAATAAATATAGACAACACGTTCTACTTAATTAAATAGACTATTTAATAAATGTTTTCTCCTTCAACATCAGAGTGCAGCGCCACATTAAATACGCACTACAATGACAATAGTTTAAAGCGATTTGAAGCATGTTTTTTTTTGGGGGGGGCAGAGCTTTGTGACGTCATATTTGAGGGGGGGGTCTGACTTTTTGTGACCCGTGTGACGAAGGGGGGGGGGGGGGGTCAAAAATCGTCCAAAATCGCGTGACGTCATTTATGGACGGCCCCTTATCCACGTGCACAGTGCGCATGCAAGTGAACAAAAGAAAGCTGCGTGTGTGTGTGTCTCGGTGTGTAGAACGTATAGTGGTTAGCGCGCTGTGATACGAACCCGGTCACGTGGGCCTCCCCTAAGTCGACTCAACCTCAAATGAGTACCTGGTGCGGTGTGTGAACATCGCCACTGGGGAGACAAAGGCGACGGGACGTGGTTCTGGCCACCCACCCCCACGTGTGCCGTGCCGGCCTTCATAGGTGCTCGCTAACAGCACTTGCCAAGAGCAGTCTGTTAAGGCTACACGGGGGATCTTTGTCTTTGATGTGTGCACACGGAAGGGTATAACAGAGAAGCTGTTGATGTGTACGGGTGGCTGTGTGGTGCCGTGCCGGCCTTCGTGGGTGCTAGTCGCTAACGGCACTTGCCCTCAAAAGTCTGTATAGGCTACAGGGGGGACCTTTGTCTTTGTGTGTGTGCATCCACTACTGAGCTGTAAGAGCCCCCCCACCCCCCAACATGCAAAAGTAGCGAGTGACGCATTAATTGGTGACTCACCAGCCAGCTCTTGTAAGAACGAAAGCCTCAAACCGCCACTGTTTCACGTTCTGTTTTACTTCGGCTCAAATGTTTTGCCCCATGAACCTATTTAACGAGTCGTACTCGGGTCGCAGCAACTTCAGACTCCCAAACCCCCCTCCCACTCGCCCATAGAACCCTCCCCCCCCGCCCCAGCAACGCAACGCTGAATCACGATCCCGAATTGCCCCCCCCACCCAACCACCACCACCACCCACCATCCCCTTGTACTTTCCCCGCAGACGGGTTCGTCACGTGGTATAATGATGGTCGGTCTGCCCTGCGCCCCGCCGAAGAGGCGACGGGGGGGTCGACGAGAGAGGGGGTTCAGGGGACGCTTTGCATAGTGTAGTGTATAGTAGTGTATAGTGTATCGTGGTGTATAGTAGTGTATAGTGTAGTGTATAGTGTAGTGTATAGTAGTGTAGTGTAAAGTGTAGTGTATAGTGTAGTGTATAGTGTAGACTATAATAGTGTATAGTGTAGACTATAGTAGTGTATAGTGTAGTGTATAGTGTAGTGTATAGTAGTGTATAGTGTAGACTATAGTAGTGTATAGTGTAGTGTATAGTGTAGCAGTGTATAGTAATGTAGAGCCAGGGCAAGGGAGGTGTGGACCACCACTACTCCACACGCTGCCGCCACGACCCTCGCTGGGACGAGCGGACTGAGAAACTAACGAAGAGCATCGTCGGCCCACGTTCAGTTTTATAGTTGACACACAATCCACACATCCGATTGGCATGCTTGACTACGAACGGTGCGAAATAAGTTCAACATACGCACACACAAACTACATCCGTGATGTGCATGATTAATGACGCACAGTCAGGGTCGCTCTCTATCTCTCTCTCTCTCACTCCCCTAAATGTAACCATATCGTCGCAGAGTGATGATGGCTCTTGCCTGTAGCAATAATAATTAATTTTGTATTTTTTAAAACGGCATCGTTGGTAACAATTGCATCTCGAAACGCTGCGTTGGTGCGTAACATGCATCGTCTTCACGCCGAGGCGCAGGAACCTGTCGACAAGTAGAGAGAGGTTTAACACGTAGCAGGCTTTCGCGACCAGTATTATTCATAATAAAGGTTTTTGGGTTAGATCGCGTTATTATGTGTCGCAACCCTCCACCACCCGACACGGCCAATCAGTAAAAAAATGTGTCACGTTAACGAAACTCCAGTTAGTTACTTCTTCAGCCCACCGGTGTGTTTGAAGAGTTAATCTCCCCCCACCTCCACATCTGATCTAGAATCCTAATGGGGTTCAACAATGATGACGTCATCCTGCACTATTTAAGACCGGAAGCAGGTGGATGGCTTCACTCTTCTGGCAAATCGCCCGAAGATGCTGGATGTAATTACCAGCGAAACGTCGTACTCAAGTTCTAAATGTTATGGATTCACTCTTCAACCAAAAATCCTTTATTATGAAGTAGAGGGAAAGGGAGCCAGAATTGGGACCAACGATTGCCCAAGCTCTGTGATCCTATGGATGGGATGTTTGGCCAACTCCAACAACGTGGGTTGAACTAACGCCACCCTGCCAATGAGAAGTCAGACCTGGTCCGGGCTTTCGTTCGTTTCAACTGAATGCCGCTGGGAAATGATGGCCGGGGAACAGTGGCACAGCTTCCACAACAATCTGAAATCAAATAAAATGAGCGATTACAAATCGCGCCATTAGCGATACATTGCTAAAGTGATCATTTTATTATCGCACGATATATATCGTAGTATCGCCACACATCGACAACCCTACCATGGGCAACACATTTAACTCAGCTCGTCGTCCGAGCCAAGATGGCAATTTGACAGCGATGCCGTTCAACAATTGGTGAACTATTTTTTGTTGGTGTGCACGAAGTCCTATTGACTCGCGCGCGGTCAGAGGTCACCGAGCACAGATGCAGGGCTGGAGGGGGGAGGAGGTCAGGTGCGCACGATGGCACGTGCTCCGACAATTCTCCGGCGTGCCGGGCAGCACGTGCCGCAAGCACAAGGAGGACCCTGTGCAGACAACGGAGTGAGTGTGCTATGAGAGGAGAGAGCCACTGTGACCTCAAAGTGAACAACCCTTGCATTAACGCCCCCCCCCTTCCCCCTGCACACCCTCCCACACCCACAAACACAGCCCAGCACAGACGCAGACAACCACCATCCACCCACTCTCCTCTCCTCCGGTTCCCATATCCTGGAGCCAATCGCGGTCCCTCCAGGCCCTCGCTCTGACACGCGGTGACCTCGACAAAACCAACCCCGAGACAAGGGAGTCCCATCCTGTAAAAACAGAATTCCTCTTTGATAACCGGTGACCCTACAACCACCCCCCACGCCCCCCCACCCCATTCCCATCAGCATTGCTCCATCCCTCATCCATTCCCTTCTGGCAGAGGAACAGGCCCAGGGTGCTATTTGTGCATTTATCCTAAAGGCTTTGAAAGTGCCACTGAACGGTTTACAGCTGAAACTGTGGAATGTGAAAGTTTCAATATTATGAGCATAATAATAATAAAGAGCACTGGTATCTGCAGTGAGGCTGTAGCAATAGGAGCAGCTGCCTTACTTCTTTGGATATTGAACCATTAACAAAACATATATTACATAGCACAGGATTTTTTTTGTTTGTGGGGGTGGGGGAGTGGCGGCACAGTGGTTAGCGTGGTGAACTTTGAACCCGGCCACGACTGACACCAGTGGCGAGTGATATCTGGGGCTGCCGCATTCAGAGTCGCTCTGATCAGCAACAGTGAGCGATGGTCAAACAACTCCCATGGGGGGAGGGGAGGTTCCATCCAGTTGAGGATTGACCAAGCATTGAACATTATTATAACTGTCATTATTAACGTAAAAAAATATTCGTTTATGTGCAAGTCAGTGATAACAAAAAATACAACATCCTATTTATTTAGTTTTTCATCAGATTTCCAAACAGTGTCCTAATGGGGAACACATTTCCAAATTACCATCAAAAGCCTCTGCCAGTTACATGATTGTATTAACCATTATCCTATCATCCGCCTCGTTGTTGCGTGATGCAGTGCCACTGTGGCGAGATTTAACTACCTCGCCTGGTATGCAGGAGGTCGTGGGTTCGATCCCGACCCTGAAGCCCAGAATATTTGCAGCTTGCACGTTCTCTCTCCCTGTGGCCGCGTGGATTTTTCTAGGGGGTTGTCCGGTTTTTCCCTCCACATTTAGAATCAACATCACGCGTTTAGAGAATTTGGCCGCTATCAATTTTCACGTGATGAGCCACTTCGTTGAGCTAAATAAGAGCTATATGTGGGCCTTACCTGGTAAAAAAAAATAGTTATACAATAAAAAAAGACTGTGAACTCTTCACCACCTTCGTGTTATGCGTGGGGAGACACAGTTTATAAGATGAATTCAGAACTTCTGGGATAGTGGAATGATCATGGTTGATGAGAATTATGATGATGATGAGAGGGATCAAGGGTTGAGTTGGTCCCCCCCTTCCCGCCTACCAGGATTCGAACCGATAACATTCCAAACTGCGAGCTTCGTGCACTAAACCGATAATTTAAAGACACCAGATTGAGCCATGATATAAAAGTAAACCTTCCAGCATTAGCCTTTTGATGGACAGCAAACCTTAGTAATATTAATTGCAAAAAATCGCGCGAATAAAAACCGCGTCCTAAATATACAACCCATCTCGCAACAATAAGCGAACATAAGCCTTAATTTAAACGCCGTTAATGTCGCTATTACTTTATTCAAATAGTTAATCCCATCTCAACAGGTTAGCGCTCGCCGCCGCAGCTACAAGGTTTAACAATAATTAACAATAAAAACAGACATCGCCTTGAAGGTTTATGATTAGCGCATCTGAAATGATTAACCATAACTGCAGCCATAAACGCATGTTTCATTAGCCCAACGAGAAAGGGAGCAATTATAACGCAATAACAAGAGATACTGTATCACCGTGCAATGCCCCTGGCTCGTTGTGAGCGCTCGGAGCGGTGCAATGCGTGGGACACGTCGCCTTCGAGATCCAGAGGTCACCAAATCCGACTCGATCTCTCCAACGGCGCGTGGCAGCTAAACGAACGGGAACGTGTTCTCAAATCGTCTCCCCTTCTTCAGCCGTGCACGTTCTCCACCGGGTTGTCAGTCGATCGGCATGTGCCGTGCGGTGAGCCCTAAAAAAAGCGTGGGTGCTGCCACGTGTGTTTTTTGGCCAGCGGTGGAAGAGTAGGCCAAAATGCCCTCTTAAGAGCCCCCGCGAGTGGAGGAGGCCCTTCCAGCAGCAAGTGGACCGAGCGGCAGAGGTCGCAACCGGGTACCCGATACCCGTACCCTACCCGATACCCAGCTACCCGTACCCGGCCGGGTACCGGTACCCGTTTGCGACCCTGGTGCGGCAGGGTACGGGTAGGCCGTGAGTCACTGGTGAGTAACCGTTTGCCACTCATTTCCCAACCTCTTGTCTCTTCTCACAATTCAAGTTCCTAGAATCAACCCACCTGCGCCTGCAACATGGCTTCCTCCCAGAGGTCGCAATCAGGTACCCGATACCCGTACCCTACCCGTACCCGGCCGGGTACGGGGAGGGTACGGGTACGGCCGGGTACGGGTACACGTTTGCGACCCTGGTGCGGCCGGGTACGGGTACGGGTAAGGAATCAAAACCCGTTTGCGACCTCAGCCGAGCGAGCAGTTGGCCGGGCCTGCACCTCTGCCCTTCCTGACCCTTTGACCCGTAGAGCCCATCTGAGCAGGTCGCTTTGAGAAATGGACGTGCAGTGAAACGGTTCAGTGCTGTACGATTAACGTTGAAGCTAACGCGTTGGTGTCGCTACTTCGTGTTGCCGTTGTCATCCACGGACTTCGTGTACCGCGAAGACCGTCGCCCTTGCCCGTGTGTGTGATTGACAGTGTGATCACTGGGATTTTTGCACACAGCGTTGTAATACGGTGGCTTTTTTTTCTTCTGGAAGATTCGCTGGTTTATCCAGGATGTTTCTGTTGCGCGTCGTCGCTTTAAGATGTTCTCTGGTTCATATTTTGTTTGTTGCGGTGGCACCCGACTCAAGAGCCGCATGGCTCACAGGGCGATAGCTAATCAATGAAACTTGAAAACTTGACACGGGCCTGGGAAACGGGGCAGCGGTGCGAGAGCAAATGACTCTTTCAGTGCTGCCCCTTTGCCCCCCCCCCTCCCCCCGTTCGGTCGATGCTTCGGAGTGCGTAACAAAAAAGTATTTTTTTTATTGTTTTATATTTCTATTATTTTATTATTTCCCTTCTACGTGACTTTACCGAAAGAATCAAGAATATAAAAAAAGAATTATGTCACTTTAGACCTGTCGTAAAAAAACAAATGATATAGTTTCCATGGAAGGTTGCTTCTTTGAAAAACAAGTTAGCAATCTGTCTCTAATGCTCCATCGCCTCGCCCCATATCCAACATTGCATGAGAAACGGCACTTTAGCCACCAATTATAGCTGTTGTTTATTGTGTAAAAAAAAAAAAACCTCTGGTTCGTAGTTCGTACACCCCTGCCACTCACCACGCGTTTTGTGTTTATTTTTTTTTGTTCCTCACCCCCCAACGCACCTCCCATTAGCACGTCTGGCTACGTACGGTGTGAAAGAAGTTCAGTATGCATACGTACGAAGCGTGCTCATTGCCAATACAAGCGTGTGGTGTGCGCGGGTGTATGTTGCTGTATATGTGTGTGTGCGCGCGCGGGTGTTAAAAGTGAGACAAAATGACTTTGGCACTTTTTGTTCGTAGAAATCTTATATTTTAAGCGCTCCCACCCACCATGGCAATTCGAAGAATTTAGATTTCGACCGTTTTTCAAGAAAATTACAGTTTTTGTCGTTGTTACCGTCTCGTTTCTATCCTTTCCCATCCGTTGAGTCTTATTTGAGCCCTACTGTTCACCCCCCCCCACCCCCATTAAGTCTAAATGTAATACTGGCATATGGTACGATTATAATTTGTATTCGTAAGTAAATAAATCATTGTGCCAAGCGCGAATCGAAGCGTGCATAGAGACATGTTATAATTTCAATCGAGGAATCCACGTAATGCTAACACCCCCCCCCTTCCCCTAATTTGATCTGGCACAATCGCACATTGTCGTGGAAGTGAGCAATGCAAGGATTTGTATTTTACTTATTTAACAATGCTGCGACCGCTTTGGGTGCTGTTCATCCAGCAGTGGAGTTGACCATGTGAGCAACAAAAAAAAACTAAAAAGTTGTTATTTTGTGCGTGCGAAGAATTCATAAGCGGCATCGTTCTGTTCTTTCGTACGTAGCTAGTAGTCCATAAAGTATTTAAAGTAACAAATACATTGAAAAATAATGTGATAACTTTATGTGTGCACCCCTATAAACTTTCTACACGGTAAAAATACAAGCCGCCCACTCTCATCTGCCTAAATATTTTGTTAGCTACGATTAAATTTTGTACAGTGCATTTGTTTCCACCGCTCATGTCGTTTGTTTATTTTTGAGACAAATAACTTGCAAACAACATTCGAAGGAATGAAAAATATGAAGTCAGAAGGCAAGCCACCCCCAATACTTATGCCAATCTATGGCATAACTGCATCGGCAAAAGGGTGCCTGCCCACAAGCGTGCAAAGTACCGTACGCTTGTAATGATTTTTTTTTAAATAAGCAAGCGGCATGTGTAATTTGCGCGAATAACTGTAATATCCAACTAACAATAATCCTGTGTCCTTGTGAAATGTGCACACTCTGATAGCAGGCACGCTATCTCAACACGAGACTCACTCCACTGCTGTCATCTTTTTGACCAATGGCAGAGGGTGGATGGGACTGCAGCTCGGCCAATCGCATTCAACCAGCTCGTGTCACGTGATCGTCTTGTCTCTGGGGCGAAAGAGCAAAGCGTTGTTTAAAGTTCTGAAAGGGAGGGCTTCTCCCTGCCTCTCTCCCTCCCCTCTATGCCGCTCTCCCCTCCCTCCCTGTCCCTGTCTCTCTCCCTCTCTGCCTCTTCTCCTTTTCAATGGGACAGATAATGTCATAAGCCCACAAGCTTAACTGACCGCAGTTCCATTCAAAGCGACACTTATTCCAAGTTTGCAGACTTGAAACCAGCAGTCCTTTAACTTTAATTGGATGTCTATCTCCAAAAAGAGTTACACGCTTGTCAGAGAGCTCTTGCAAACAAACACCTTACGAGAAACATTTTCATTCTACACGAATTCATTTAACTTCACTCACTGAACCCATGTTTGAGGACTCAAGTCCTACCAGAGACAAGACTGTTTTGTCTAATTCACATCCACTTACTCACTCCCCCACTCACCCACCCACTCACTCGACCACTCATCCACTCACTAAACCACATGTCACAACGACACACTCAGACACACTCACAAATATACACCCACTTACACACTCCCCCACTCACTCACCCACCCACTCACTCGACCACTCATCCACTCACCACACCACATGTCACAACGACAGACTCAGACAAACTCACAAATACACACCCACTTACACACTCCCCCACTCACTCACCCACTCACTCGACCACTCATCCACTCACCACACCACATGTCACAACGACAGACTCAGACACACTCACAAATACACACCCACTTACACACTCCCCCACTCACTCACTCACTCACCCACTCACTCGACCACTCATCCACTCACCACACCACATGTCACAACGACAGACTCAGACACACTCACAAATACACACCCACTTACACACTCACCCACTCACTCGCCCACATACCTACTCACTCGCCCACTTACCCACTCACTCGACCACTCACCCACTCATCCATTCCCTCACCCACTTACCACGCTGCAGGTCACAACGGCACTCTCACAAACACTCATTCACTCACCCACCCACACACTCACAACAACGATTATCATTCTGCTTCTTCCCTAGCACTGCTCAGCTTTGGGATTCGCTTCCGTTAGATACCTTTGCAAAGTTTTTACAACCTCGCTCGAATCATTAAACGGGTCAGCTATCATCTATTAAACCTCCAATGGAGCTAAATTTCAAACAGCTCCAATGGAGCTGCTCCAATGGAGCTGTTTGTGCCTGGCCCCTTTGGCATATTGGGCCCTGTGCTCGGCAAACCACGATTTAAGGAAATGTTTAACGAACAATACTTTTGTCCACGTTAATATACACAACAATAATGGTGTCATATGTTGATACAGTAAAGCCTCGCTGAGTTTGAAAGCTGTAATAGGATGTTTTGGCCAATTCCCTTCATGAGTGTGTTTAGCCTCAGACGGGAGAAGTCTGGATAACTCGGAGATAACCCACCATAAATACTGGTGTTAACACCCCCAAAGCTCCACACAGATGGATTCAATAAAATACATGAACTCTGATGTTACAGACGTGGACCGCCCAGTTCACATAAAAGTCAGCCCTTGCTTAAGCCAATTGTCCCAAAATATCTTATCAGAATGGCAAATGCTTCCAATGATTTTCTTGGAAAATGTTATCATTTACATCACACATTTGTATCATAGCAAGGTCACTGTGGTATTTTTTGTATGGAAAACAGTCATTAAAGTGGGGCAGGGGCACTGTTGTATGTTTCATAGGGGATATCACTTCAGAAGAAAATATAAGTGAGATAGATAGGAAACAACTATGCAATGTGAAAATAAATAGTACGTGTGTCTATTAAACGTGTACGATATGTACGCCAAGATTTTTATCCTTGCTAGATACCGGCTCTGGTGGTGGACATTGGGCCCTGGTGGATACCGGTAGCATTTTGAACCCCAGGTGACACTCACCGACCCCCACGGCTCACAGACTAAGAGGGAAAGGGTTAAACAAAGTTACACAACCGCAAAGATAAAACATAATCAAGATATATTATTACATATATTGACAACGTACAGGCCACGTACCCGCTCATCAGCCAAATTACACAATTGTACAAACCCGAAAGTTAATACAGCAAAAAAAGAGTGCACTCTCTAATCATCAAATCATTTATGCCGAACGGTAAATTTCGCAACGAGTGTTTTTCCCCCGTTTCGCCCCACGAGCTTCGCTCATTGAAATTGCCGTGCGCCTTCTTTGTGAATATTTTAACGGCTGTGCGGGCGGAACGAGGTGCCCGAAGCGACGCCGGGAGAAGATGGGGGGCCGGTCCTGGGCCTGGCCCCTAGGTCGACTCAGCCTCAAATGAGCACTTGGTGTGTAAACATCGCAACTGGGGAGACAAAGGCAGTCGGACGTGGTGCTGGCCTGGCCCACCCACCCCCTCGCGTACCGTTCCGGCCTTCATAAAGTGCTCGCTCACAGCACTTGCCCTAACAATCTATTAAGGCTATACGGGGGATCTTTGTCTTTGTGTCTCGTACACCGTTCCTCCCCGCGCGCGACGCAGCAAATGAGTAAAGTTGTCACGAAACGTGCACATCTGTTACCGCTTCGTTGCTGAATAAATCAATGAATTGGCCGTGTCGGGTGGAGGGAGGGTTTGCGACACACACATTTTACACGAGCGATCAGAGCCCCAACAACAAAAAAGTCAATAATGGAGTTCAGAGGTTCAAACACGGACGTAAACACATTCCTGCGGAGGGAGCTGGTAGGAACGTTGGGTTGCTCGGTCAATGGCCTGCAGGGTCAACGGCGGCGTGGTGTATTCCGCAAATATGCCAGACTGTGTGGGCGGGCACAAGCCGGCGTGAGTAGGTTAAACGTTGAGTTTTATAAGGGCACGACGGGGTAACCAGCCCCTCCCCACCCAGCCACACCCCTCCCACCCCCACCCAGCCCCACCCCACCCTCCCCACCCAGCCCCTCCCTCCCTCCCCACCCTCTCCTCCCCTCCCCACCCAGCCCCTCCATGCACGACGGACGGACACAATAATCCCCTGTGGGCTAGTGGAACCAGGAGGTTCCTACCAGTAATAGTTGTTTAACGCTGTCTGCAGCACGGCTTCACTCATAGGCGGTGTTCGTACGATCGAGCGAATGCGTGTGGGTGAATGTGGTATTGCTGTTGGGCTGCTCTCTTGTACAGGCTTGGGAATTAGTGTACTTGTGCCATTTGAACTTTTATACGTTCTCAATGTTATTTATTTTTATTGATTTGCTCCAATTTTTTATAGTTTGCACTCCTTCGTTTTTTTTAATTGGACATGTGTGAGAAAGAGCTTCATAGCTCATCGGATTTCTCGAGGATAAAAGATTCTGAATTAATTACGTGCAATTACCCACAATTTTGTTTGCGTGAGATAAGCACAGTAAAACAGCAGACAACCCCCACACATTGTCGCACTTTAAGAGGAGTTGTTTCCTGCAATGCAGTTCACCGGGACATGCCCTGTGCTGTGAAACATCTCAAATACATTAAATACTTGCTGGTGTCACGGAATAAAATGCAGGAAAATTAGTAGCATCACGAAATTAAACATCGCGCAATTGAATAAACTGCACAACAAAAATCACAACAACAATCACAACAACAATGATCACAAAATGATAGAAAATAAAACAAACGAGTTGGATTTACAAAAAAATATATTAAAATAAAAACATTGACCTAAAATAAATAAAAAATAAACATTATCCCTCTATAGGTGTAGAGATTGTCGGAGCAAACATGAATTAAAGGCAGCACGGAGCAAGAAGTGGTTGGGAATGAGCGGCATTGGTCCGACTGCGATCTTCTCTCCCGGTTACTGAGGCTTCACGTGTGAGACTGAGTCGACTAGCGTCTACATACACACATACACGCAACATGCACGTGTATGATCTGTGTGTGGTGTGTCGATGTGTGCGTGGTGTGTCTATTTGTGTGTGGTGTGTCGATGTGTGTGATGTGAGTGTGTGGTGTGTCTGTGTGTCTGTGTGTGTGGTGTGTCTGTGTGTGTGCGGTGTATCTGTGTGTGTGGTGTGTGTATGTGTGGTGTGTCTGTGTGTGTGTATCTACGTGTCTGTGTGTATCTGCGTGTCTGTGTGTGTGTGGTGTATCTGCGTATCTGTGTGTGTGTGGTGTATCTGCGTGGCTGTGTGTGGTGTATCTGTGTGTGTGTGGTGTGTCTGTGTGTGTGTGGTGTGTCTCTGTGTGTGTGTGGTGTATCTGTGTGGCTGTGTGTGTGTGTGTGGTGTATCTGTGTGTGTGGTGTGTCTCTGTGTGTGTGGTGTGTCTGTGTGTGTGTGGTGTATCTGTGTGTGTGGTGTGTCTATGTGGCTGTGTGTGTGGTGTATCTGTGTGTGTGTAGTGTACCTGTGTGTGTGGTGTGTCTGCGTGTGTGTGGTGTATCTATGTGTCTGTGTGTGTCTATGTGTGTGTGTGGTGTATCTGTGTGTGGTGTGTCTATGTGTGTGTGTGGTGTGTCTATGTGGATGTGTGTGTGTGTGGTGTATCTGTGTGTGTGTGGTGTACCTGTGTGTGTGTGGTGTATCTGTGTGGCTGTGTGTGTGTGTGGTGTATATGTGTGTGTGTGGTGTGTCTATGTGGCTGTGTGTGTGTGTGGTGTATCTGTGTGTGTGTGTGGTGTACCTCTGTGTGTGTGGTGTATCTGTGTGTGTGTGGTGTACCTGTGTGTGTGGTGTGTCTGTGTGTGTGTGGTGTGTACCTGTGTGTGTGGTGTGTCTGTGTGTGTGTGGTGTGTCTGTGTGTGTGTGGTGTGTCTGTGTGTGTGGTGTGTCTGTGTGTGTTTGAGGTGTATCTATGTGTGTCTGTGTACATGGGCGACTACGCGTGTTGACAATACAGTGCCAGCATCACACTGTTCATTTTTCTCCCCGTTGATTTGTAATCGCCTTGTCCTGTCAGTCCCCACAGACTTTTCTCACCCCATAGCATCACCAGTCACCACCCTCTCACACCCCCCCCCTCCGGTATTACCCCACTCCACCACCCCCTTCAACCCCATCCTCTCGTCTGCACGGGTTGCCCTCACAACCAGACCCCGCACGACATCCCATGGGGGGCATCTCTCTCCTCTCGCTCCCCTCCCCTATCTCACTCTCTTTTCACTCCCCTCCCCAGCCTCTCTCATTCACCCACCCACCCATTCCCACTTCCCTCCCCCACCCATTTCCCCCCACCCCTCCCATTCCCTCTCACCTCTCTCACTCCATCTCTCTCCTCTCGCTACCCTCCCCGATCTCACTCTTCTTTCACTCCCCTCCCCACCATCTCTCATTCACCCACCCACCCATTCCCCCCTCCCTCCCCCACCCATTTCACCCCCACCCTCCCATTCCCTCTCCGCTCTCTCACTCCATCTCTCTCCGCGCCCACCGCTCATTCAGTACCTCCGGCCCTCCCCGTCCCCCCAGTCACATCCCAACATCGCAGCTGAGCGGTAGCAGCACAATCCCAACAGCAGAGATGACGGCAGATAAGAGCCGCGAGATACACCACGGGCGGTCACGTAGTTCCAGACAACGCGTAAAACCTTGTGTGTGTGTGTTCATGCCTTCTCTCCCCCCGTACCCCTTTTAAAGCTGTCATCCACGTTGACGGCGTGAAAACGCGAGCCCCCCGTCCGATCAAAACGCCGCCTCGTTTTTGCGCCTTCTTTTACGTAATGACCACGGCCCCAATTAGTCAATCGAGAGTCATCAATCCCTCCCCCTCCTCATCTTCCTTAGCATCCCTCGATGGGCATGGCCGCTTGCACCAAACCAATGAGCGGCGTGGATGGCTCCACGCGACTCCAAACGAGCCGCGGTGACGACCAGAGCCGGCTGCGCGCGCGCGCGGCCGAGCCCTCGTTGCTTGAGTGTCGACCGAATGAGCGGTGCATTTGATGCGTGCGCGGGGAATTCAATCGAGCGGTTGATGTGAGAAGAACAACAGGCTCATGTACACACAGTTCACATGGCCCCCTTATGATCTGTGATTGCGCACAGTGTTGACCAGTGAACGCGCAACGTTGGCCCGACGTGCCACGTGTGGTGGGGGGGAAAAAGAGGAACGCTTCAGTATTTGCAACAACAACAACAAAAACAACTTTTTTTATTTAAAGCTTTCGTGACTGCAGGGATTCATCTTCTTGGTTCTTTCGGTAAAGTCACGTAGAAGGGAAGTAATAAAATAATAAAAAAATAAAACATAACAACAAAAACAACAACAAAAGCCTCGACGAGTCCCGCTGATGCGGGCACCGACTGGGCTACCTCAAGACGACGCCTACACGTGGAACATTTAAGCAAGTTCCATTGTTTGCAACACGAGAGGAAGTACAGAAGACCGCATTCGATCCGCAAATCCTCCTCACATCTCCCCACGAATTCTCAATACACTGATTAAATATGTATCACTCAGCCGGGATACTTTGTTCAGGGTAACGTTCGCAATGCAGCCCTCCGTCACCTGCTGAGAAAGAAGCGCGTTATTTGAAGTCAGCGCGGGTATTTATAAATGGATCGCCGTGCGTGTGTGAATTACATTCAAATATGGGGAGGGAAACCCATTTTACATGGAGGCCTTTTTCAAATTGGCAGCTATTTACTCAGCTGCACTTAACAGAGAGATCAGTCAGAGCGGATAGCAATGACTGCCATGTTTTATTGGAGGTGGCACGCGATTGAAATTAATGATGGTTTATCCCACTTTGTCTTTGTGTTAACCAACATTATGAATGTCACCGCCGCAGCAATGTGCTACAGGGGTTGACGGTGTGGGCCAAATGGTACGTCACACGACGTTACTTTTCGCCAGCATGACTCACTCTTCAAGAGGCTCCTGTACGGTTTTGTGTTATTGTTTCGTCGTATGGTTAGGCATCATGATAAAACGCTTATAATCTAGATATGTCACGTAGGCTTTCGCAATCAATGACTTTCATCATAGAGTCTTTTTTGGGTTAGATCGTGTAAATGTATAAATGTGTCGTTAAAACCCACCACCACCCGACACAGCTAACTAGTAAGGGTTGTCACGTAAACAGAACGTGGCCAATTCGTCACTAGTACAGCACTAGTGTATAGTGTAGTGTATAGTGTAGTGTATAGTTGTGTAGTGTGTAGTGTAGTGTATAGTGTAGTGTATAGTGTAGTATACTAGTACAGCACACCAGTGTGTTGGAGAGCCCAACCACAACATTTACAATTGCAGTGCCCAGATTGTAAATGTTGTGGCTTGGTACACGGATTGTAAATGTTGTGGCTTGGCTCTCCAACACACCGGTGTGCTGTACTAGTATACTACACTATACACTACACTATACACTACACTATACACTACACTATACACTACACTATACACTACACTACTATATACTACACTATACACTAGTACTGTACTAGTGACGAATTGGCCACGTTCTGTTTCCGTGACAACCCTTAATAGTTGGCTGTGTCGGGTGGTGGCGGGTTTTAACGACACATTAATATATTTAAGCGATCTAACCCAAAACAACCTCTATTATGGAAGGTAGATATGTCAATGGGATTGGTGGATATAGATTTCTCACGGGAAGATGCCTTGTGACCCCCATTTCATTAGAAAAAACGTATGTATTTAATGTACAACAATGGGTGTGAAAATAGAAATGAATAAGCAAAATACAAAACACTAGGGGTCAATTAATTGGTGGGGTCACAAGACATCCGGACGGCCCTGTAAACTGTAACTGATAAAACCCGAGGCTTTTAACGTTAATGTTCCGAATTCCCAGCATAGCTACTTCACAAAAAAGAGGAGCATTGTGGGAGAAAAAAAAACCGAGGAGAGGTGGCAACCCTATTTCAGGAAAGGTGGGTAATAAAAAAAGAAACCACTTTTGAGTTTATGTTATTGGTTACACGGATGATCCCGTTTAGCCAAATGTCCTGACTATTTTACAAGGGAGATCTCTCTTCCATTGCCTCCCCTCTACCCCAAGAGGCTGGCAACATCGTGGGCCTGGGACTTCATCACAAGAAGGGGGGGGGGGTCGGTAGGCGCACACATCGTGAGGGGGGAATACATTGTGCGTCAGTGGTACGTCACGTAATTAATCACTCGAGAGCCTGCCCTCTGATTGGTTAAGCTGGATCCTTTTCCACACACGTACAACCCCCCCCCCCCCACAACCAAACACATTCGTCAACAACATTAAAATGACAATCATATAACAGGCGACGTTTTGGGCAACGGCCCTTCAGAATTGTTCGGGGCTTTTGATTCTGCGTGCTATGAAGAAGGAGCATTGCCAGAAACGTCACCTATTATATAATTTGTTTCATTTAAAGGCTTGCAGGGTTTGTTCGAATCTTTCGCATGTATTCCAAGCTCGCGTTGGAATTATTTTCTCAATGAATCCCCCCGGCAATTTGTGCAGTACATGGCAGGGGTGGGAGTGTTGTACAAAGTACACGGTGGACTACATTGGGGAGACGGGTACAGATGTCTTGTGACCCCCCCCCCCCCTCCACATTGAATTCTCTAAAACTTAATATTTTTTGATAATAGGTTTTTCCCCTTTTTTCTGGCAAAAAATACCATTATTTTGTAACCAATGGATGTGAAAATAGAGAAATAAGCAAAGAACTAAATGGTCTCGGAGTTAATTAATTGTGGGGTTAACAGGACATCTGTACCACCGTGTAAAATGGGGCCTACTGTAGTGTTTAACAGGTCTAAGTGCTCTGAAGATTGCTAAGGCCGCGAACTATAATTGCATTATCAACGGGACCCTTTTTGCCCGGTATCAACATGACGGCAATAGATATAACTGCTCAACCCCGGGCAATTACTGCCTTGATATTTTCATTGCATTGGTCCTGTTCGCCTTTTGGTGTTGTTCTCCGGTCTAATACTGGTGGTGAGACGAGGCCATGAAGGAGGCTGTCTCTGGCGCAGGCCAATCTGTTTCAAGGACAATGCATACATTTTCTTTGTTCTTTCGGTAAAGTCACGTAGAATGGAAATAAAAAAAAACATAATAAAATAATTCTCACGACGTTTCGGCCACAACGCAAGCAGCCGTCCTCAGGTGGAGAACATGTCTGTTGAGAAGACAGACTCTGGCTGCTTGCGTTGTGGCCGAAACGTCGTGAGAATTATTACATCATGTTAAATTTTTATTATTTTATTATTTCCATTCTACGTGACTTTACCGAAAGAACCAAGAAGATGAATCCCTGCAGTCACGAAAGCTTTAAATCGAAATGCACACATTATTATCACGGCAAGTTAGTTTACATGTTTTTTGCCACAAGCATGCGTGGCTCATGCACACTTAGGTGTCTATTTGGTGTTTGAACATCTTTAAGACTTTACACCTCCCGTGTCTATTTTTTTAATTATTATTTTAACGAAAATGCGTTAGCCAGTCTTAATTCATGACAGCTTGCATTTCATTGTTTTTATTAAGTGCCCAAGGGATTAGCCAGCTGCACTCTGATCCTGAAATCCTGCGTTTGACTCCTGGTCACGACTAATTAACCCCCCTTTCACCTTCAATAACTGTCACTAACCAGCATGGTGAAGCATGGTGAAGTATGGTGAACAAAAAAACCACCCAGGACTGATGTGGAATAGGGGGGGCTTCATTTAGCAGTGGATTTACAAATAGCTGAAACGTTATATATTTACGCGATCTAACCCCCAAAAAAACTGTATCATGGATGAAATTGGTCGCGAAAGCCGACTTCGTGTTAAACTGAAACTTATAAATATCTTCATTTATGAATGCGACTGCATTTCGAGACGTTGTGAACAACGGCGGGATAAATTGTGCTATCCACTTCACCACCGCTCCCCCCTTCAACTAGATGTATGTGGATGCGCGCACGCACACACATATTGCACTGCCCTTCATCAATCCACCACTGGACGAAGGCCTGCCCGCACTGTGTCCGATAATGGAGTTGTTTGGCCATACCTTGGCCACGCTGGTGTCGTTGGCACGATCTTCTTGGTTTTTTCGGTAAAGTCATCACGTAGAAGGGAAATAATAAAATAATAAAAATAAAACATGATAAAATAATTCTCACAACGTTTCGGCCACAACGCAAGCAGCCGTCCTCAGGTGAAGAACAGGTCTGTCGGAAAGACAGCGTCTGAATGGGCACAACCAGGCTTGGCAGCGTATATTTAAGCTGGGTTGGAGGGGGGAAGGGGCGCCTTGACAAAATAATTTGCATATCAAGAGGAAATTAGCATATTTATGGTAAATGCGGATATGGGATTAGTCACTACTTGTGAAATACGTAGGAGGTGGGGGGGGGGGTTTCAAAGTCATATTATGCCCGTGCATTATGCAGTATGCATGATTAGCAGCATAAAAGGGAGGGAGTAGGGTTAGCAGTAATAGAGGAAAGGAATTTTAATAGTAAGGAGCTGCAGCAGCTAAACCACCACGTAAATAAACTAACATCAGTATCATCAATATACTCAATATACTCTCCAAATAAGCTGAGCTACGAACAGCACGAGTTTACTGGGGGTGGGGGGGGGTGGAACCGAGGAACGTTCCAGATGCGTCGGCCCGTACCCTCGCGTTCAACCGCGGGGGGCACTGGAGTCGAACTCGGGTGGGTCACCGGGGCGGTTCGTGGCGCAGTGCGCTCTGCCACTCAACCGCGGCTGCATTGACACCGCCCAATAAATCCAAGCCGCCGGTAATAATACTAACAACAACAATAATAGCAGCAGCAATCGCATTGTGTGGAAGTCCCATCGTGGGTTTCCGCTGCATCAGTGAACGACAACTCTGCGTTTCTCACCAGCCACCCACTCCTGGACCACGACTGCCCTGCACGTTTTTTTTATCAAACGAAAGGAGCTCATTGTCTTACCCCCCCCCATTCTCCCCTTTTCCGCTATTGCCACCCCCTTCCCGGAGTGTATCACGTGTGTGTTGTGTAGGTGTGTGTGTTGTGTTTGTGTAGGTGTGTTGTGTTTGTGTAGGTGTGTGTTGTGTTGTGTGTAGGTGTGTGTGTTGTGTTTGTGTAGGTGTGTGTTGTGTTGTGTTTGTGTAGGTGTGTGTTGTGTTGTGTGTAGGTGTGTGTGTTGTGTTTGTGTAGGTGTGTGTTGTGTTGTGTTTGTGTAGGTGTGTGTTGTGTTGTGTGTAGGTGTGTGTGTTGTGTTTGTGTAGGTGTGTGTTGTGTTTGTGTAGGTGTGTGTTGTGTTGTGTTTGTGTAGGTGTGTGTTGTGTTTGTGTAGGTGTGTGTTGTGTTTGTGTAGTGTGTGTGTTGTGTTGTGTTTGTGTAGGTGTGTGTTGTGTTGTGTGTAGGTGTGTGTGTGTTGTGTTAGTGTGTGTGTTGTGTAGGTGTGTGCTGTGTAGGTGTGTGTGTTGTGTTTGTGTAGGTGTGTGTGTGTGCTGTGTAGGTGTGTGTGTTGTGTTGTGTGTAGGTGTGTGTGTTGTGTTGTGTTTGTGTAGGTGTGTGTTGTGTTTGTGTAGGTGTGTGTGTGTTGTGTTTGTGTAGGTGTGTGTTGTGTTGTGTGTAGGTGTGTGTGTTGTGTTGTGTTTGTGTAGGTGTGTGTTGTGTTTGTGTGGGTGTGTGTTGTGTTGTGTTTGTGTAGGTGTGTGTTGTGTTTGTGTAGGTGTGTGTGTTGTGTTGTGTTTGTGTAGGTGTGTGTTGTGTTGTTTGTAGGTGTGTGTGTTGTGTTAGTGTGTGTGTTGTGTAGGTGTGTGCTATGTAGGTGTGTGTGTTGTGTTTGTGTAGGTGTGTGTGTGTGCTGTGTAGGTGTGTGTGTTGTGTAGGTGTGTGTTGTGTAGGTGTGTGTGTTGTGTAGATGTGTGTGTTGTGTAGGTGTGTGTGTGTTGTGTAGGTGTGTATGTTGTGTTAGTGTGTGTGTTGTGTAGGTGTGTGTGTTGTGTAGGTGTGTGTGTTGTGTTAGTGTGTGTGTTGTGTAGGTGTGTGTGTTGTGTAGGTGTGTGTGTTTCTGTAGGTGTGTGTTTTGTGTTTGTGTAGGTGTGTTGTGTTTGTGTAGGAGTGTGTTGTGTTTGTGTAGGTGTGTGTGTGTTGTGTTTGTGTAGGTGTGTGTGTGTGTGTTGTTTGTGTAGGTGTGTGTGTTGTGTTTGTGTAGGTGTGTGTGTGTGTTTGTGTAGGTGTGTGTGTTGTGTTTGTGTAGGCGTGTGTGTTGTGTTTGTGTAGGTGTGTGTGTTTGTGTAGGTGTGTGTGTGTTGTGTTTGTGTAGGTGTGTTTGTGTTTGTGTAGGTGTGTGTGTGTTGTGTTTGTGTAGGCGTGTGTGTTGTGTTTGTGTAGGTGTGTGTGTGTTGTGTAGGTGTGTGTTTGTGTAGGTGTGTGTGTGTTGTGTAGGTGTGTTTTGTGTAGGTGTGTGTGTTTGTGTAGGTGTGTGTGTTGTGTTTGTTTAGGTGTGTGTGTGTGTTGTGTAGGTGTGTGTGTTGTGTTTGTGTAGGTGTGTGTGTTTGTGTAGGTGTGGGTGTGTTGTGTTTGTGTAGGTGTGTGTTGTGTTTGTGTAGGTGTGTTGTGTTTGTGTAGGTGTGTGTGTTTGTGTAGGTGTGTGTGTGTTGTTTTTGTGTAGGTGTGTGTTGTGTTTGTGTAGGTGTGTGTGTTTGTGTAGGTGTGTGTGTGTGTTTGTGTAGGTGCGTGTGTTGTGTTTGTGTAGGTGTGTGTTGTGTTTGTGTAGGTGTGTGTGTTGTGTTGGTGTTTGTGCAGGTGTGTGTGTGTGTGTTTGTGTAGGTGTGTGTGTTTGTGTAGGTGTGTGTGTTGTGTTTGTGTAGGTGTGTGTTGTGTAGGTGTGTGTCGTGTTTGTTGTGTTTGTGTAGGTGTGTGTGTTGTGTTTGTGTAGATGTGTGTGTTGTGTAGGTGTGTGTGTTGTGTTTGTGTAGGTGTGTGTGTTGTGTAGGTGTGTGTGTGATTGTGTAGGTGTGTGTGTTGTGTTTGTGTAGGTGTTTGTGTTGTGTAGGTGTGTGTGTGTGCTGTGTAGGTGTGTGTGTTGTGTTTGTTTGGGTGTGTGTTGTGTAGGTGTGTGTGCTGTGTAGGTGTGTGTGTTGTGTTTGTGTAGGTGTGTGTGTATGTTGTGTAGGTGTGTATGTGTTGTGTAGGTGTGTTTTGTGTAGGTGTGTGTGTTGTGTTTGTATAGGTGTGTGTGTTGTGTAGGTGTGTGTGTGTGTGTTTGTGTAGGTGTGTGTGTTGTGTTTGTGTGTTGGAGGAGCGGTAGTGTTGCGAAACTGGCGACCCGAGTTCCATTCCCGCTCACGGTCAACACGACTAACGATTTTCTTAACCGGTTCTGGGCCACATCTAGGTCGACTCAGCCTCAAATTAGTACCTGGTGCGGTGTGTAAACATCGCCACTGGGGAGACAAAGGCGGCCGGGCGTGGTTCTGGCCACCCACCCCCCTCGTGTGTGCCGCGTCGGCCTTTCATAGGTGCTATTCGCTAGCAGCACTTGCCCCAACAGTCTGTTAGCGGCTACACGGGGGATCTCTGTCTTTGTCTCGTGTGTTTCCCCGCTGTGCAACAAAAGGAAGTCATAAAACACTCCAAATCGTGCGCCCCGCATATGTAAGACAGCGGCTGTTCGCTGTACGATCGTGGCGGACAGTGAGTGATTATCGTTCCGTGCTTTTTATTATATATTCATTGTTTTTATCTCGACACAGGGGTGACGCGGTATATGTGGTGGTTCGTAACACAAGCCCACTTCGTTCTCGGCCGACGGGGAAAGTGGCTTACGTGAGCAAAGGCGGTTCTGTCTGTACGTGTGGTCCACATTGCTTTACTGTCGTCCCACACTATGCTATGCATGGCGGATTGTGCAAGTGACCTGTGCCTTTCAAATACTTTGCACTCCTATTGAATGTTTTTTTTTATTGTGTGTGCTTGTTGTTGTGACGTTCCGATCAAGCGCCTGTTGGAAATCTGTGAAAGAAAGAGCATCATAGTTCATCGGATTCCTCCAGCAATAAATACATATTCTGATTCTGAAGTTACAAGGATAAATTCTAAATCCCAAATTTCAATTCTGAGCAGTCCCCTTTAATTGCAATGCAATTGTAGACATTGTTAAAACGTCGGGATGCTTGTCACGTGTCATCAGCATGACATTACTTTGCTACTGAGTAATTGATTAAAACAATGTCCATTATTTACCCAGAAAAACAACCCACGTGTCTGAGTCTAAAGGTTTGTCTTGCAGGAGGGCCCTGCCCGATGTGGAACTAAGAGGCACCCAATCTAGTAGCGGTATTTGACAAATGGCTGGTCCTACTTGGTTTTGTTTGTCATTTTTACAAAATCATCCTCACGTCCAAAGGCTGACTTTCTTGGTACATACATTCCCCAACCACGCACCCCCCCTCCGCAGATATTTTCACGAGGCTCTCCAAACACGCGTTGACTGCCCTCCTCCCCGTGCCCGCAGATGCGTACATAACGGAAGACGCGAATATATCACATTTAATGCGGGGAGAAATTACATAAACAGACAAATTAGGCAGATGAGTAAATTGCACCGATAATGGACCCAGACAGATAATGAGCCTCATAAATGAATGCGCACCAACATCCGTCACCCATTTACCCCCAGCCCACTACTATCACCCCCACCCCCATGGAACGCTGCGAATCGAAAGGTCCCCCCCAAATCCCCCCCCCCCTCGTGTACCCCCTTCTGAGCCTTTATCCCCACACATGACATCATTGTGCACACGAGCATTTGCCGCGGTTATCTGCCAAGTTCGGTTATTGTATTTGTATAGAGGGGGGCTTATGCTTTAAACAAAAGATGGGGGGGGGGGGGGGGGTGACGTCTCTGTTAGCGAAACGGTCCATGAAACGAGTTGTGACAGTGTAGGCTCGCGCGGTGACCACTGATGGATGGAACCTGGAAAGTTCTGCGAGAACGCAGCCGTGGGTCCCCCCCGTTCGCGAGAACTGTTCACCCCTCCCCGCCCCCCCAGTGAACAGCGAGCAGTGCATCACCTTGTGCAGCGGCGCTTCGCGGCAACGTGATCTAATGCTTCGAAATGCCAAGGGTCGTTTGCTGGGCCGGGTTTGATGCATAATTTGAGTAAGCTACAGGGAAGGGCCTCGAAATACGACGAAAAATGTATTTATAATAAGTTAAAAGTTTTACATAATCGGTTGACAAATGAAGACGTTAGATGGGAAAACGACTCTTTGAAACGGTTATTTTCATTCCCATGACAAAACATATACAGGAATTCATCGATGGGACCTCTTAAAATTGGCGTAGCTTAGGGCCCCAACAAAGTCATTATCCGGTCCTGGGTTTGTGGATCGTGCAGAGATCTGGAGAAACTGGCTGGGGCTGTGAGTTTGAACGAAAAGTGGCAGTACAGTGAGTGGATTGAATCCAGCTGTGCAGAGTTTTTGGTGTCACTCCCTCATATTGCATGGAATATGGGCTTCTAGCGAATTGTCTGGTCAACTGCCACACGCTCACGAACGGAATTGGACAAATGGCCCAATACGGGACGCTGCTGACAATCTTGAGATTCAGTCTCTCTCGGATAAACAACGGGTCCTGATTATTATTATTATTTTGCATATTGCAGCCCACATAAAGTAATACCATAACTCCATTTGAAGGTCCTTCAGTAGGCCTCTTACGCTAAGTCTGCTATTGAATGTATGAGTCACGACTCCAATCTCGGTTTCTGTTCCGCCACAACACGTTGGCTTAACTCGTCTGAGACCATCATCCGGTTTGAATAATTATCGGGCGAATGCAATCAGGATCCAAACCCCAAGAATCTCAACGATGCAGGCTCCGACTCGGCCTCGGCCATTGCGAGTCCCTTTCCCGTCGTGGGCTACTTGGCCACGGAGTGTGTTTACGACGCTGATAAAATTAGCTTTCGGTTTGTGTGCAGGTCAACTTGACCCTCTTATCAATGTTGATGCCATGGTGCAACAGCACACGGGGGTGGTGGGGGGGGTGATAACTTGCGATCCAGTGGTCAGTTATCTGATGCAATCTCCCTGCACGGCAGCCTGAAACAACGGCTCACGTTGTTCCTCATTTCCCCTGACGTCCACTCGCCTTCATGCCCAAGGGGTCGCAGAAGATTTTCGTTGATTGCCAGGTTGCGTGCGGCGAGGTAAAGTTGTGGGCGATTCCCACCGCGCTCTAAAGGCCAGTGTGGACGAGCACGCAGAAACACCGCCCAGGTAGGAGGGCTCTTGTGCGTGTGTACGCTGGACTTCTTTCGCACCGTACGTAGCCAACCGTGCTAATAGCACATCTGATTAGCACGGTTAGCAGGGGTTGCACTTGCAGGGCTGCACCTTTATGGGTTTTTTTTAACTCATCAATAATGTAGTCAATACATGCACATTCTTTGAACTTAAATTATATGAAAGATATATATAGTGTAAAGCTCTTGGTCAATCCACTGCTGGATGAGTACCTCTGCACACCGTGTGGTCAGTGGGGATTGTTTGACCATTCTTCACCACGCTGGTCAGTGTGGGATGATTTAATGCCGATTGTTCATTTATTTGTGTATTTCATCAACGAGTTAATGAAGAACTAACGTACAATGTCAATGTAACGTGGATATATTGTTCATTATCCACGACAGTTAATAGTAACAATAATATACTTACGGACCATTGTCAATCCACTGCTGGATGAAGGCCTTCCTTTATCGTCTTGGCTACGGGGGTTGTTTGACCATACTTCACCATTCTGATCAATTGCTGGTTGGTGCTCCACACCGGTTCACGGATATCACTCGCCACTGAGGTTTGCCGTGGCTGGGAGCTGGGTTAATTTCCTTCCACCCCCCCAAGTCAGATTTCAGAAATGAATTTCGACAAATGTGTATACCGTGTACAATGCTTGCATTATCGACGGCAGATAAGCACACACAACAAATATGTAATGAGCATTCTATTTTGTAATCATGTTACTGTATTAGTGACAGAAACTCCAAGTTAATATGACGGTATTTATTTTAAAAATAAAAGTACGAAAATAAAACTGACAGCCTTCATATGCACATCATTGAAATTACATTCATTCAGTACTGACATTTAACATTGAATTACAAAAAAAAGTAGATCGACCTATACGTTACAAAGTTTAAATTCAAAACATCGCACCTTCTCTTTTCCAGTGACGTTTTCTCTCTCGCTCTGTCCTATTTATTTCACATTTTTTGTTGTTCTTGCTGTGGAAAACAACAAAAAAGCTCTCTCGTTTCTGGAAAATAACAAGTTGCCCATGGCAGCAAATTCTGCTCGGCTCTAACCTCCCTTGACCAAAGCGGTCGGCGATTTAGCGCGGACACAATGGGACAGCGACAAACGCGCGGCACACAAAATCCCTGGCGTGTCACTTCAGCTCCAACCTCACGCCATATTATGCGCTGTGCAGGACAATCTGTGCGTGCGTGCGCGCACACGCGGATCTGTGTGTGTGTTGGCGTGTGTGTGTGTGTGCGCGCGTGTCTAGCGGCAGCGTGCTGAGATACGAGCATGGGGACCCGGGTTCAATTCCCGCTCACGGCCAACACCAACAGTGACGATTATCTGAACCGGTCCTGGGCCTCCCCTCGATCGACTCAGCTTCAAATGAGTACCTGGAGCGGTGCGTAAAAACATCGCCACTAGGGAGACAAATGCGGCCGGCCGTGGTGTTAGCCACCCACCCTCTCGTGTGCCGTGCCGGCCTTTATCGGTGCTCGCTAACAGCACTTGCCCCAACAGTCTGTTAAGGCTACACGGGGTCTCTTCGTCCTTGTGCGTGGATGTTTCCCTGTTGAATGGTGTTGCGTGGTGGCTAGTGCACTGTGCTACTAAGCCGGCAACTCGAATATGATTCCTGGCCATGCCTAATGTCAGCAGTGAGTAGTATTTGAACTCTGCCCGGGCCTGCCCTAGGTCTGCTCACCTTCAAGTGAGTACCTATTGCGGTGTATAGACATTATCGGCGGGTAGACAAATAACAGCTGGGCGTGGTGCTCACCACACGAGTCTCCCTGTGACATTCTGGCCTCAATGGGTGCTTGCTAACAGCACTTGCACCAATGGCATGTACGTCTGTATGAGTGATTCCGTGTACGTTTGACCGTGAGGGATCATGCAGGTGGTACATTTGTCAATCACCCTGGCAATTTCAACTGGAACATTGGAAATTGTCTCGTGACCCCCCCCCCCCCCGTCCCTGCCAGCAAGCCTCCACCACTTCACATGGTTTTAAAGTGCACTTGTTGTTGTGGTTATCATTGTCAGCCTGTAATTTCCCACAGCTGGGCAAAGGCCTCCCTCATTTTCCTCCATTCCCTTCTCCCCTTCGCTGCTGTTTTTGCAGGAGCGACTTCCGAAACTCCGGCGATGTCTTCCTGCTTCGGTCGTTTCGTCTCTCATCCCTCATCAGCTGCTCCGACGGGGGCTCGCGCGCCGTCGCGTTTCATCTGACTTTGCTTTGCACGAACGGCGTTGGTGAGCCCACCCTCTTACGTCTTCATCCATCAAGAGATCTCTTCGGGCTCACTCCGGACGAGCACACCCCCCCCCTCGCCTGCTGGTGCACTTTGCCGCGGTGACATCGCCGTCACTTAGCGGCTGTGGTGCCCGTTCATATTTGTTGTTTTGTTTGTTTGTGGTGGTGGTGGTGGTGGGTGGATGGCCGTGAAGCGACGGTGGCCGGGGCCCGGGTTGTCGGAAGGGAGTGATGGCTTGGGGACGTCGTGCCCCGGGCCTGACCTTTGAAGTAGATGGAGGGGAGGTTGGGGGGCCGTGATTGACGTCACACATGCACATGTCGTGAAGCGTGATGGCGCGACCAAAGGTTGTTTCTCGTTTTACTCTTTCTTTTTGTAATTCCAATAAGCGTCGTTTATTCCTATTTAAGGTTCTTTTGGAAAGTTAACAATGGGGATAAGGATTAATTTATATGTCCTTTCTACCCACGAACAGGATGTCAATATAATCATGTATGTGCTTTACATCTTGTTCAAGAATACATTTAGCATGCGGCGGTTGCGAATTAAAAGTGAAGTAAGTAAATATAAATAAGTCGTTAAATCCGCCACCACCCAACACGGCCAATTAGTAAGGTTTGTCACGTAAACAAAACGTGTCAATTAGTTACTAGTTCAGCACACCTGTGTGTTGTTTACGTGACAAACTTTACTAATTGGCCGTGTCGGGTGGCGGCGGGTTAAACGACAGACGTATATTTTCGTGATCTAACCCCCCCCCACCCCAAACCACCCCCCCCCCCTTATGATGGATAATATTGGTCGTGAAAGCCCACGACTACGTGTTGAACTGAAGTGAGGTGCACGTGACAGATCCCGTCCAATCACAGGCAAATCGCAAGTGATTATCGAATGGTGCAACACACTGCGCAGTTCACGGCACACGGCAAACCGTAGTTGCCGGCAGAGAGCAACGATTTCGTTTTGCGAATTCGCGAAAACGAAATGACACAACTAATACAAATTCGTCCCGACTCGGATGAGATGCGCGATTTCTCACACTTCTCGTGGGAAGCCCATTCAATCGCAGGCCGCTCATTCCTCGTCTCGCACTCTTCGCCTGCCTTCTGGCCCCCTCCTTTCTCTTAAGTTCTTCCTCGCACACACTTCTCACCCCCCGGTCACAGCCACCAATGCAGTGGCCCCGGAGGCCAGATTGGTATGATAATTAATTGGGGAATTCATTGGGTTGGCCCCCTGTCCAATTTCCACCCCCCGCCCCCCTGCCTGCCCCCGAACCCTCTCTGGCCGGTGGGTCCTGGTGCAGTTGCACCGCCTGCACACTCGGCAGCTACGCCACTCCCCCAATGCAACAACTGCATGGTGAGAGAGGGAGAGCGAGAGAGAGAGAGACAGTCTTCCATACCTCGCAGTGCTCTTAAAGACACGAGCGTGCCGCGCCGATATTCGAATTCAAGGACACAACGGCCTTCTTTTGACTCCTGTGACAGGGTCTCGTGGTGGGCTAAAAAAGGCAATGGTCCTTTATTCAGACAACACTCGCGCGTGGTCTTCACGCCATCGCGTCTCCGTGCTCGACAAGCCGTCGGCCTGCGGACCCGCGAGTGGGCGTGGGTCGTGAGCGCGCTCCGGACGCCCCTTCAAACCATCGGAAAGCCGTCGCAGGGCAAAGCGCGTGGCCTCTCACGCGTGAAAGCTGTTTCCCGCCTGCCCGCACGCCCGCCCCCCATCCGACCCCTTTTTAAAATAAAATAAACGAACGACGGCGAGCCCACGCAAGGCATCCCTTGCGTCACTGCGAGGCGTAATCTCTGAGATAACATCAGATCAGCGCGCTGCACAAGCACATGATTATAATGGGGGTGAGTGGTGGCGCTGCGAGTGTGTGGATTTTTTTTATATTTTTATTTTCCGGAAGCTTTGCGCCAGACACGATGTCAAGAACAACAACTCTCCCGAAACGGCAAGCCGGGCCAACCCGTCCCCACGGCGAGCCGTTCCCTTTTTTTTTCTTTCGATGAAAGGGAAATAAATCCGCATCTGGTAGGTCGGCCGGGGTGGCTCAGGGAGCTAATCGCGGTGTCAGAGACACTGAGCGGGCGCTGCTGAAACTCTGGATTAGTGAGAATCTGGGTTAGAGCCGCCGTATGAATAAACTGGGCTCTCAGGTCGAGCGAATTGATACAATAAAACCCATCACGTTAAGTACAAATTTCAGCGAAATATAAAACTTACAAAAAAAAAAATCAGTGATGTAAACACTCTGCGGTGCATATTCATACAAAAGTGACTCGGCCACTCAAATTGTGTGACTTTACCACGTGCCCTGTTATGAATGTATCCGCCGCGTGGCAATCAAACCAACATTTTGTATTTTAATTCTCAGGTGGCACAATTTTTTGCCAAATGATTGTGAAACATCTAAATTAAAATCTTGCACAGCGATTTGCCATCTGGATGCGACCATCGACTCGCGATCCTTGAGAACCCAGCGTGTTCATGGGTGGCTGATTCCCGGATTGGGACCCAGGATCTCAGTGGTGTCAGCTCAGCACTCTGACCCCTCACCCCTGACCCCAGAGTCTCCTGGCCACCCTTCTCTACTCTGCTGTCCAAACCAATGTCCAATTAAAATGAAGAGATTCACCTTTGTACACGCCTGAGCACACGCACACAGACAAAGATCCCCCACATAGCCTCAACAAACTTTTTTGGGAATGTTCTGTTAGCGGGCACCTTTGAAGGCCAGAATGGCGCATGAGGCGGTTGTGGGGTTAGCACCATCTCTGTCTGCCCGCACGCAGTACTTATTTAATGCTGAGTCCACTTAGGGGACGCCAAGGCCCAGCACAGATATTCACCGGCGATGTTAGCCATCGCTGGGAATTGAACTCGGGTGGCAAGTTTCGTAGCGCAGCGTCGCAAATCCCGATATGCCCTCTCTCCGAGTTGAGAGTCATGGGGTAATAAACCAGCGATCCGTAAAATGATCGTGCTCTCATGTACGTTGCTGCGGGCATGGAGCAATGAGATCAACTCATGTGCATGGGGCGACACGGTGGCGAGAGATTAACTACCTCACCTGGCATACAAGACGAACGTGGGTTTGATCCCGACCCTGACGCCTGTTCTCGCCATGGTCGCGTGGATTTTTTTCTCTGGGACCTCCAGTTTTCCCCTCCACCTTTCGAATCGACGTAGCGTTCAGAGTTTTTTTGGCCGCCATAAAATGTTCACGTGAGCTATCACTTGCGGCCAGGTGGCTTCTGAAGAAGAAGCTCGTGGCTCAGTGGACTTTCTCTGAGAAATGTTGGGAATTTACTTTCCAACACACCGGTGTTGCTACAGTAGTAACATATTGGCACGTTTTGTTCTCGTGACAAACCCTTACTGGTCGGCTGCGTCGGGTGGTGGCGGGTTTACGACACATTTATACTCACGTGATCTAACCCCAAAAAAAACCTCTGTCATGAAAAATATTGGTCGCGAAAGCCTATGTGTTATATAGCTATATAGCTCAGCGGGCCTTATCCGGTAAAATTAAAATAGAGATGAATAACTTCAGCACGATGAGCGAGATGGTAAGTGTGGCATTGCAGAACCAACAGAGACGGCGATGGAGCGGAGGAGGCCTTTATCAAGCAGTAGACAGAACACGGCCGATCATGCCGACGTAGATGCTGATTCATAATCAACGTTTTTGGGTTTAGATCGCGTTATTTTTAAATGTGTCGTAACCCTCCACCACCCGACACGGCCAATCAGCAAAAAAGTGTCACGTTGACTAAAGACAAAATAGTTCACTGCTTTAGCCCACCGGTGTGTTGAACCGTGAAATCACAACATTTAAAATTTTTGAATACGATGAGTTAATGATGACGTCACCCTGCTGCTGCTCTATTTAAGACCGGGAGACAGAGCAGAGCCTCACCATTCTGGCGAATTGCCCGATGATGCTGGATGCAATTACCAGCGAAACGTCGTACGATTAAAAAATTGTAAATGTTGTGCTTCAACACACCGGTGGGCTAAAGCAGTGAACTATGTCTTTTGTCAACGTGACACTTTTATACTGATTGGCCGTGTCGGGTGGTGGAGGGTTACGACACATTTATAAATAACGTGATCTAAACCCCAAAACGGTGATTATGAATAATATTGGTCGCGAACACCTACGTGTTAAACGGAGATGCTGATGTTGGCTAAATTAGTCTGTGTCACCGCACAGGTTGTGAGGGTGTGGACTCGTACAAATCTATTTCCACTTTGGTCGAACCGTATCCAAAATTACTTTTTTTTCGCCTACGCCTCACCTAAAGTACATAATGACACGCATGTACACTCACACATACACGCGCGCGTACAAGACATACAAATCGCTCGGACGATCGTACGAGTTAGTCCTGCACGCAAGATTTTAAAAGGAATGCTAATTCGCCCATTCGAGCGCCGTGAGTGTCACGGGCTCAAACGAGCTCATCGGAACGACTTCTCGGCCACACACAGAGACAGAGAGAGGCGCGCCACGCTGCTGCCGCTTCTTCGCCGTGATGGTGCGCACGCTGGACCTGTCACCCATGCGTCGTCTGGTTCGATCCCATCTCCCGGCAGAGCGGTTCATATAATGCTGCGAGTTTCTTAAAAACCCACGCCCCCCTGCCCCCCCCCCCTACCACAGCGTCTACCCACCCAGCAGAATAAAGGGGGGTTCATCGCAGTTTACGTCGAGCGGCAGGTGGCTTTGCGGTGGGGTAAAGTGTGGGAACTCTCGCTTAATGTCGCGGTCGCCGTAGAAGAACAAATCCGAATTCTAGATTTGAAGCTTTCGTGACTGCAAGGATTCATACTCTTAGTACTTTCGGTAAAGTCACGTAGGTAAAAAATTTAATTAAAATAAAAAATAAAATGCTGTGACAGTTTCACCTGAAGACGGAAGCTTGTGTTGCCTCCGAAACGTCGTGATTTTATTGTTTTTATTTTTATTAATTTTAATTAAATTTTTTACCTACGTGACTTTACCGAAATAACAAATCCGAGCACCCTCCGTCCATACAAGGCCTTTCTCTCTTTCTCTCTGTAGAACTCCCGACCAGCAGCGGAGGGGACCTTCCGCCAGTGGTGGCGCGATGGGGAAAATTTCGGGGGGGGGGGGGCCTTTACCCCGCCAACCGCTGTGCCCCCTCCACGTTAAGGGCAGCGTCGAGAGGAGTGGAGCGCTGGGTGCGCGAGAGGGGCGTTCACCGCATCGCCCGTCGCCACTGACCCCCCCCGCCCCCCCCCCCCAACATCCACATCGCCCCGCGGCGACAGGGCATTTGTCCGGATATGCGGCTTAATCACTGGTGCCGTGGCAGGGCAAACGCGTTTTCGGTAGCATTTAAACGCTCTTCAACCGAGATCACCCGTGTCATATTTTCTCGAGTACGTTGATCCATAACTGAAATAGTTTTCCCGTCAACTAAAAGCATTAGCCCATCAAGTTTTGTGTTGGGTCGCGGGCGTGAGAGAGAGAGAGGGAGGGAGAGAGGATGCCTGCACGGGTGTCCTCCCCATGCCAATTGTTGGCCGCCCAAATGTCCTCGCTAAGTGTAGCTATGCCCGTCGGGTGATGGAGATCCGACTGGGAGCTCACTGACAGGCAGGCCTCACTCGGAGTACCAAGCCCGTAGGGTGACCTTGTTTAAAGGTGAAGGAGGAGTGGGGTGGGGGGGCATACAACATTCTAGGGGGGCCACGACACAGTCTTCATCGCTAATATACCGATCACCAGCATCACACTTTACACCACCACACGTGGCTTGCCAGTCTAATAATTTATACTTCTGGGTAGACAGATGCATTGTGGGGGGGCGGGGGGGGGGGGTTAAGGTGGGGCAGGTGGGATTTAAGAAACTTGGCCCCACCATTTCATCAGTATATCAATTAAAGCGTGCTCTAAACCATTGTACCGCGATAGCTAAACAATTCGAACCATTTTGTTTCATCGGTGGCAACAGGTTCACAGATTACAGAGAAAAAGGAAAAAAAGAGACAGAGAACGGTCGTTAGTTAATCAACCGGACTGAGGTGCTAAGAGGTAGGTGTGTGTGTGTGCAGTGCCGGATTAAGCTAGTGCGGGGCCTGTAGCATATGTTATAAACTGGCCCTAAATACATATTAAACACATACATTTTCAAACACACATTTTTAACTTACATAGTAATATAATTGTCATTTTTTCAATTGCTATAGAGCCAGATAATACGACAAATCGCTAACCTTAAACACCCAGTCGTTCATAAAAGTTGAAGGCGGTATAGTACTATAGTAATAGAGCAAGTGCAGAATCACTGAGCTGGAATTGATAGCTTGAAAGCATTTAGCGCGGGGCCCTTGAAATTGCGGGGCCCGTAGAATATGTAGCTACTTTTACTAATCGGACAATCCGGCACTGTGTACATGGGAAGCTGGGTTCTATAAACGAATAATTATAATTAATGAGCCAAACTGCACGGTGTGGGAATGTTTGTGGTTGTGCAGGGTGGTCTTCTCACCCCCCTCCACTTCCCGCCCCGGTTGAATTCTCTAAAACTTTATGTTTTTTGTAAGTAAAGTTGATTTAAAACATAAATTAACATGCAAAGATTTTTTATTTTATTTTGGGGTCAATTGATCTGAACCACCCTGTTCAGGACATACATTCTGTTTGCCTAGACTCGCCGAGAGAGCTTTTTTTCTTTAAATGCTAAATTCAGAAACGCGTTGCGGTGTTCTTTGTCAGGAAGAAACAGGAGGAGAGTATAAATGACGTTAAGCATTGAGTCCTCTTTGCGCTCCCTCTTCGGACTTCGATCGGTGCACTCCCAAGCCTTCTTCGCCAAGTCCAAATTTACGCTCCGGCGTTCTTTCCCGCAAGCGGCGTGCAAATAAGAATGCAATGAGCAAAGGCTTTTTTAATAGAAATATTTAATATCACAATCGGCACACGCCGATTGCATTTTTAAAAAGTAAAAAAAAAGACACAAATGTTATTTTCTCTTTTTGTTATTCGGTACAAAATAAAGCTAAGTTTTAACACGTCCGCGTTAAACAAATAAACAACGCATCATCTGAATGTGTGCGCGTGTCTTGCGTGCGTGTCTTTTTGTGTGGACCGGTAGTGTAGTGGTTACCGCGCTGCACTGCTAACCCGGCGACCCGAGTTTGATTCCCGCTCACGGCCAACACCAAGTGACGATTATCTCAACGGGTCCTGGGCCTCCCCTAGGTCGACTCAGCCTCAAATGAGTACCTGGTGCGGTGTGTAAAAACATCGCCCCTAGGGAGACAAATGCGGCCGGGCGTGGTGCTGGCCAACCACCCCATCGTGTGCCGTGCCGGCCTTCATAGGTGCTCGCTAACAGCACTTGCCCCATCAGTCTGTTAAGGCTATATGGGGGATCTTTGTCTTTGTTTTTTGACGCAGCAATCAATTGAATATTTGATTACAAACAAATCACTGCGACTTCGGCAGCACGTGGCGTTACAAGGCGATGCTGGGGGGGGGGAGCCGTGTAATCTCCACGCTATGAATGTTGAATGTGCGAGGCGTTCCCGGTGACAAGGCCCCCTTTTTCCCAAATCGCAAATGCGGTCCAAACTTCAAAACAGTTGTCGGCTGTGCAAACAAAATTACTTAACATAGAGACAGAGCCCTTGGTCAATCCACTGCTGGATGAAGGACTTCCATGCGTTGTCGGTCGTGGTGTTGGGGGTGAGGGGTCAGTAGGTATTGGTGAAGTGCGGGGTTGGGGCTGCCGAGAACACGTTCGAATGCCGCTTGCCACGGCTAGGAATCAAACTCGGGTCGCCGGGTTTTTGGCGCGGCGAACATCCTCATAACTTGAGCTAAACTATTAAACTCAACGATTCGTTGTTTTTATTTTACCGGGTAAGGCCCACCGAGCTACGTAGCTCTTGTTCAGAGTCGACCTGGCCACAAATTATGTCTCTACGAAGTGGCTTATCACGTGGGAATTTAAAGCGGCAGCCAAATCCTCGAAGTTCCACTCACGAAGGAGTAATCGAGGCATAGCACTTACAAGGAATCCGAATTACGCTTGAACGGAGCGCACGCACGCGGGAGAAATGTTTACGGATGTATTTGTCGCCATGCCAGACCCTCGGGTGTGATTCTGTTTTTCAAAGGTTTTCGGAAAGCCAGCATCCTAGGAGCGGTGTAAGCCAGCACAATTGAACGAACGCATGGCCCCGCATTCCACAGGAATTGACAGCGATGGGCGAGTCTTCCTTATCATTTTCTGAGCCTTGGGGGCTGAGCGCAGGAGAGCGAAAGGGGGGGGGGGGGGGCGTGAAAGGCGTGCGGTTTTTGAATGACGATGGTGAAGGTGTTTTATGTTTGTACATTGCTCGAGTGCGATCCGTGAAAACATTTCAGTCGGACAACCCATACCACCTGGGGTCTGCCCCATGACCTCCTGCCAGCAGCGAGCCTTCAACCCTTCGCGAGGCATCAAAGTGCACCTAGCCTGACACAAGTTCTGTGGTGACGCCAACCGCGACTTAGTGGCGAATGGCAGCGGCTTGTCCTGTTGCTGTGTGAATGTGGGGCGCGGCAGTGCGGCGATTAGCACACAGCATTGCAAACCCGGCGGCCTGGGATTCGATTCCAAAAGCGCAGATAAAATCAGCGCCGAGCGATATGTGAACTGGTCCTGGGACTCCCCTAGGTCAGTTCAGCCCCAAAATAAATTCCACGTGCGGGTTTGTAAACATAGGCACTGGGGAGACAAACGTGGCTGGGCGTGGTGCTGGCAACACTAACCCCTCGTGCGCTGTTCCAGCCTTCATAGCTGCTCACTAGCAGAATTTATCCCAACAGTCTGTTCAAGGCTACACGGCAGATCTTTTGCCTTTGTGTTTGTTCATATGTGCTTCGTGTATTTTTTCTCGTGTGTGTGTTTGTGCATCTGTCAATGTGATTGTGTTTTTATTTGTTAATGTGGTTGTGTGTGTTTGTGTATTTGTCTATGTAGTTGCATGTGTATTTATCTATGTGGATGTGTATTTGTCTATGGGGATGTGTGTGTATTTGTCAATGTGGCTGTGTGTGTATTTGTCCATGTACGTGATTGCGTGCATAGTTGTTTGTGGTTGTGTGTGTATTTGTCAATGCGATTGTGTGTGTTTGCGTATTTGTGTGCGGAGTGTAGTGGCACAGTAGTAGTCTGCGGCACTGCTCGTATGTGAATAGCAACCTGGGTTCAACCCCAGGCCACAAACTTGGCAATTCACAGATCAATGAACAAACATCCAACTCTCTGCATGCATACGTGTTTTTCTTTTCTGGTTCATCGGCTTGCCGACCGATGTTTCACAACAGCATGTTTACCCAGACAAACTTTGGACCCGGTTTCAACCTTCTGGGTCTCATCAGCAGCGAGACATTTTTTGAAACCGTTTACCAAAACTGTGCAAGCCAATTCAGTGCAAAACACTAAACTATATTTGGCGACTGGCGAGTGTGTGCACGTGGGTATCGGCATCAGAATATTTGATTCATTAACGGAGAAATCCGATGAGCTACAAAGCTCTTTTTCAAGGTACCGGAGAGACGCAGGTGAACAGGTATGGTGCTGACCACACCACACCCACGGGTGCAGTACAGCATTCGTCTGGATAGGTGTAAATAGCTGTAAATAGGTACTTGCTAACATCGCACTATGTGCCCACACCTTTTATTTCAGAGCCAAACACTCCTGACGAGTCCTTGCAGAGTCCACCGCGGGATGAAGACCCTCCACATGCAGCGTCAATCCTGGGGACCCTTTGACCATACTTCACCACGCCGGTCATTGCCGATTGGTGGTGGGGTTGGGGGGAGGGCTGCAGGCAGGAGGACTGCTTCATTTGGGAAAGTTGGGGGGGGGGGGGGGTGAGGGCAGCTTCCACGCTTCTAGTGTTTTGCCACGACATTTTTCAATCATGTTTTTGCCTTTTCACAATTAGTTACTTTTGGGTTTGCATCGCGTCAAGTATAACGTCATTAAAAAAAGGTATTCTGTATCTAACCATACACCAGCCGACACAGCCAATCAAATCAGGTTGTACACGTCACGGATAAATGTTTCCAATTGATTTGGTTTATTGGCAAACCCGGAGTGTGAGCGTACTATGTTGAACCTCTTTCGCACCGTACGTAGCCAACCGTGCTAATTGGAGGCACGGGATTTTTAGGTTTTATTTTTTGTGATATCCGACGCTTCGCTGCACCGTTTACATCCATCATCACCGGGGATTGTTCACAGAGGCTCATCTCCCGTGTTACTTGCCCACGTGGCAACTTAAATCGATTGGCTCTGTCGGGTGGTGGAGGGTTATCGTGAAAAAATAATGGCATTATGCCCAACACGCTCTATTAATCCAAAATAAAAAAAGAATATTAATCGTAATTATTAATCGTAATAGTGCTTGTGAAAGTTTTCATGAAACATAACACATAGGCTTTTGCGACCAATATCATCCATAAGAGGTTTTTTGGGTTAGATTGCGTAAATATATAAATGTGTCGTTAAACCCGCCACCACCCGACACAGCCAACTAGCAAGGGTTCGTCACAATTTGTGACGAATTGGCACGTTCTGTTTACGTGACAACATTTACTCGTTGGCTGTGTCGGGTGGTGGCGGGGTTTAACGACACATTTATATATTTACGTGATCTAACCAAACAAAAACTATATTCTGGACAACACTGTTTGTCGTTGTGTTGTCCGCTTTCATTTCCTAATCTTTCAGCAGAGCTCTATTTTATTCAATCGGTGCGTTAGAATATCTCATCAATTTTTTTAGTTTTGTTTTCTCCCCTTTCTCAAAATATTTTTTCGTAGCTTCGGACGACATCACCCACTCGAGCCAGAGGACGTCCGGCAAGAAACGGAGCAGTGGAACGAGCTCGCGTGGAGGTCATAGCTGGATGTGCTGTTGAGTCGGGGCACCACGAGGGATGGTGACAGCTTAGGGAGGTCTTCATCCAGCAGTGGATTGATCATGGCTGACGATGGTGATGGTTGATGGTTGTGTGCGCGGTGGTGCAGTGTCGCTTTTTGGGTGGGTGGGTGGGTGGGGGGGGTATGCATGACTGATAGAGAGAAGAAAGATGGACTCTTTGGCCCTACAGTGCCGGCCACTATCAGCCGGTTACAGTAACTGTGTGCTCAGCCAACGGGGCCAAGGCCGGAGAGAGTTAAGATCGGGGAGGGGGGGGGGGGGTGACGAGTGGGGGGCCGGGGGGTGGGTGAAAGGGGGAGATGTGTGGAGCGGTAGCGTAGTGGTTAGCGCGCCGCACTACAAACCCGGCGACCCGAGTTAGATGTCTGCTCAAGGCCAACGCCAGTGACGATAATCTGAGGTTGACTCAGCCTGAAATGAGTACCTGGTGCGGTGTGTAAACATCACCACTGGGGAGACAAAGGCGGCCGGGCGTGGTGTTGGCCACCCAACCCCGCTCGTGTGTATCGTGCCGACCTTCATAGGTGCTACTCGCTAGCAGGTGACATGGGGGATCTTTGTCTTCGTTGGGGTAGGTGGAGGGTGAATAACCGTCGTCATTTGCCAACCTTCCATGCATGTCAATGGCTACCGTTGAGAGTACGCGGCCGCTGTACGGTGTTTTGTTACAGTGGACCGCAAAGTGTTGCTGCTCGGTCCACTTGTAGGCACAGAGGCCGACCTCGTCACAGCTGGCAACAGGAGCGCTGGCCCCGCGTGGAGTGCTGGCAATACCCGCAAACTTCCTGCGCTCACTCACTCGCTCGCACACTCTCTCCTGCCACGTGTCCAACTTTTTTTCTTTCCATCAACCGCCTTTTATTTTCTCAAATGGAAAAAGTTGCCATCCATTCGCCGGCCTTCGCGGAAATAATGGTGGCCACAGTTGCCAAGAGGCCAAAAAGCTCGTGATTTGTGCGTGCGTGAGCACGACCCCCCGCTCGCGTGCGCGCGCGCGCACGTGTGGAGCGCGAACGATGCGTACGTGGCGATTGTACACCCGGCTATTTCACAACTTTATTTTTTATTATTTTATTGCTATTATTTTTTTCTATCCATCTCCGTGACTTTACCGAAAGAACCAGAGGATATTTCACAACCGTCACGTTAATTGCGCGTCCTCCTGTCATTTTGTCTGGCTAAGGTAGGCTCTTGCTTAGCCACGGGCGCTATTGCGCCCCCACTCCTGCGACTTGTCGCCTTTAAATAGGAGGATTTTTTTTGTTTCATTTTATAAAATAAAAACCCGATGGTCCAGCTACAAATATGCCATTCCCACACCGGCGTGGTCAAAGGGAGCAGTCGAACTGGTAACACAACTGCAGTCACTTCCAGTCTAACCGAGACATATGAGTGCCGCCCTTCCCCCACCTACCCCCCCTTCGATGGGGGAAATTGACCCGTTTGTGCCCACCACCATCATCGTGGGTGCGGCACCGTGGGCAGCGACGTAAACATTCTGTCCTACAAACGCGGTAGTCGCAGCGCTACTGCAGAGTGAACGCGTTGTGGGAAAATCCTTGTTGGCAATAAATATGTAACGCGGTCCACGGTAATGCGCGCGGTGCGTAACGCAGGCCGAACGAAAGACCGAGGCGCCGTGGGTAGCTTCTAGAAGCATCCAGCAGCATCCCCGCCTCGTGCGATGGCGCTACGCCGAGGCAGCGCGACGTACATCCGTTCACTCGGTCGCGTTATATATCCAATTCACATCGGCGGCATGAAAAAAAAAGTGTTCCCCAATAGATTCATCGCGTTATATCCAATTCGCGTCATGAAAACTACACGCGGCGTTACAGGAGAACAGGCTGTACAAGAAGACCTCTGTTCAGTGTCTCCACGTGCATTGTCTCTGTATGCATTCAGAAATAAAATCTGTTTCTACTCATCGGCCGATTCGTTTTTTGTTACATATAATGCTGGACAAGAAACGTAGAATGAGTTTGTATACAACATTGCGTTTTGTGTAGAACAGGGTCCCATTGTTTAGATGGTGGCCGTCTGGAACGCTCTTACTTCCGATATTAGGAAGCCACTTGATCTACGCACTCTTAAATCATCATCTAGATCGAAAACTAATTTATTTATAACTGCTTTTTGGTGTTTACTTTGGTGTCCTTCCTCCGCACCTCCGGCTATCGTGGTTGGCTATGTATGGTGCGAAAGAAGATCAACACACGTGCATGAAGTGCCTTTGCCAATGACATCTGGCAATCCAGTAGAGCATTCGATTAACAAGTCACACTTAGCTGGCGAGACACAGAGCTTCGAAACTGGTCAAGGAGTTTGCTTGCTTAAATACATGCTGTTGGATAATCTTGATCTGCAATTAAGCCAATATGGTGACGAAGTAATCGTTTATTCAATTTGTATTACGGAAACAAATGTAAATTCTGCTTATATATGTTTTAACCCATTATACTCTGTAAGAATGCGTTATGAGTTTGTGTTCATCCCGATTGCTAATTTTGGCTCCGGCGATTTCCAACACTGGGGCTGATTTACAGCCCACAATGATGTGTAAATCTAGGGTCTGATCTAGAGCAACAAAAAAACCCACCTGTGGCTCGAGAAGAGCCACTGTGGCTGAGTGACACGGGGGAATCGTTTGGCCAGGAGGCAGCGCAGTCGTCCCTCCACTGACCTTTGATTTACGACGCCACAGAAGCATAATATATCTTAATGTTACACTTAAAAGGAGATAACCCCTCCCCCCGCCTCACCCCACCAACAAAAAGCAAACAGCTCTTATCTGGCGATTGCGCTCCGAGGTATTGTGTCCCAGGGTGTAACAACCATGAGTTTGAAAGCTCTCACATGTAAGAGCAACCAAAGATGACTTCAAAATTACGGTCGGTTGCTGCGTCGATGGAAGCGACGGCCGCTCATTTCCTCAGAACTGCTCTTTGTGTTCAGTTTGTTGTCCAGCCCCCCCCCCCCCGCACCTATGATTAGCACGGTTGGCTAAGTACGGCGCGAAAGAAGTTCAACGTACGCACGCATGCACTGCTTTGACGCCGCGTAAAAGCGCACGAGGAGTGATCTCACTTAGAGCGCTGTAATGGTTCGCGTGATGAAGTTGAAAATATGAACCTTTAAAGTCAATTCCTCTGGCATGGGGATGCACTGCGTGGTCCCTAAGTATTATATAACAATCGCAATTGATGTCACCGTATCAGTAATATAGGAGCTATGTGGTTTTTTTTTGTGGGTTGAGACTCGTTCGTAAAAAAAAAACTGAGCCTCGCCGATTGGACGGGGGTCGCCTGTTCGTGTCCTTTGCACCCCGACGAGCTGACCAATAGAAAGCGCCCGCGCGCTCGTCTGACCTGTGGTGCAATCTTCGAAAGTGAAGCGCGGAGGGAAAAAGTACGGAATGGTTTTCTAAACTTTCAGTGACGACCTTTTTTTAAAGGGGGAAAACAATTTTTGCCCGCGCCTTTGAAAAGAGCAAATCCGAAATGGAGAATTCTAAAAGTTGGCTGACACGTCCGGTAATGTATTAGGAGCAGTGAAAAGCTGGAAGACGATTTTAGATCAATGCAGATTGGTTCCAAAAGTAGGCCGCAGTTTCATGTTGTAAAGACAAATAATGTTTAACGTATATCTTGTCACTGGTATAAAGACCAAGATATTAATGGTAACAACTTATATCCCTTTCAATATTTATCGCTGCACAAAAGCTTCCCCACACTTTGTCAGCAATGGGGGGGGGGGCTGTTTGACCATACTTCACCATTCTGGGCAGTGCAAGTTAGCTGAGGTTATGCACGTCGAACCTCTGAATGCTGAACTTCAGCCTCGCCGTGCGTTGCCAAGGACCAATTCAGACGTCTCTCTTTCGCTAACCGACGTTAAGCCGTGGACGGGGAATCGAAAGCAGGTCGCCGGGTTCTGTGCACAGATCCGCTAACCGCTCACGCTGCGCCAATGCTGCGCCGTCGTAAAGAAAAAAACCCTACAACGAAATAAAAAAACAAAAAACCAGCCTCCCTTTATCAACGGCTTTCTCTGCAATTACAGCAAACGGAGAGACATTGAGGTCCTCTTGAAAGCACTTCATTTCTCTGCAATAATCATTACGGTATTTCAGTCAGCCCAGTCCAATTATCTACTTTATTGGAGCACAGTGAGTGAGTAATGGTCACAAACAACCCATACACCAATAACAAATTCAAATAAAATAAATATATCAGGGGAACTGTGTTGGCAGTGGTTTACAAGTGCAAATAAAAGCCCCCCCCAAAAAAAACACCTGTCTTCCAACAGAGAGTTGTATAATTAGCCAACGTTTCAGATGGTGGCCTCTTCGACGGCACACAGCATGTCGAGTAGCTCATGCGTGGAGCTTGGGGTATGCTGTTCGTGAGTACAATGTAAAAATGTGGTTTTATGTTAGACATTAATGGTATAAAAAATTCCAATGTATTAATTTTAACGCCAGTTACATTCCAGCGACGGAGCGGTGGGTACAATTATTTGCGTATTTCGCTGTGAATCGAGTCACCTGACCTCGACTCCCGGCCATCAGTGGTGAGTGATAGTTAAACCGGTCCCTACACCTGCCCCTCCTTCTTTTCCAACCTGTACTAACCAGTGTGGTGAAGTATGGACAAATGACCCCTCTCGCCCCCCATGTCTGGCACTGCATGGGGACATCTTCATCCAGCAGTGGGTGAACAAAGGTTTGTTTGTAAATGCTGTAGTTTGGATCAGTAACTAATTGGCACTTTTTGTTAACATGGCAAACATTACTAATTGGCTGTGTCGGGTGGTGGCGGGTTTAATGACACATTCATATTTACGCGATCTAACCACCCCAAAAAAACCGTTATTACGGGAATCGTTGTTTATTGTCATTATTAATGTCCAGCTGTGCCATGGGGTTCGTGTGATCACATGCAGAAGTTTTCATTTGGAAGTCTCGCAGTTGGCTATGCAGCACCCGTTGTCAAAGAACCACACATCACTTCTGAAGTCACTTCAAGCCTCTTCAATAAGCTGCTTCATCCAAAACGATGGGCCTAACTTTTAGATATACTGAAAAAGTGTTCATCACATTTCAATCAAACCAACATTTGTTTAAATTCTCACTAATGTAACAAGCCAAAGTAGGTCAAAACCCAGATATAATGTAATACGATGTGCAGTAATTGGTGACCGGGCTGAGACCATTCAGCCTGGTCGCCACGGTGATGAGATGTTAACTACCTCGCCTGATATGCAGGAGGTCGTGGGTTCGATCCAGACCCCGATGTCTGCTGTATGTTTGGAGTTTGTGTGTCTCTCTCCCCGTGGTTGCATACATTTTTCTCCGGTTCTTATGGGTTTTCCCTCCACATTTAGAATGAACTGTGGGTAGGCCTAATTCAGATTTCTTGTAATTATTATGCCTATAATATGTGTACGTAATAAGCCACTTTGCTGAGTTATATAATTTGTGGCCAGGTCGCTTCTGAAAAAGGGTTATGTAGCTCAGTGGGCCTTGCCTGGTAAAATAAAAAAAAACATAGTTTAGTTCAGTTATTTCTTCATTCACGCTTGAGAACACGGTTTCATCACGGGGCTGCTGGAACCTGGATTTGAACTCTGGATTCTCAGCGGGGCCGGCTCAGCGTCTGTGACACAGCATCCTCTGTCCCTGCATCATTCAGCAACATCTAAATTGCCTCTATTTGTTTGGCGGAGAATTTGGTTCACAATGGGCCAGGTCGTGGAAAATTCTCAACAAAGCAAGATTTTCAGCATTCAAAAAATTGAAAAAGCGATTTGTGTGTTTTACTTCCAACAAAAGCTCAAAACGCCCTAATGGGCCGCGATTCTGAACATCAACAGCTTCATGAACAACAATAGCGAATGAGTAAAAATTTAGGGAAAGTGCTCGGAAGATAAGTGTAATTAGCGGCACTTGATTGGTCCTCTCTGGCCACTTCCTGAAGTTTCCAGTAAAATCTTTACGGCAAAGATCGATTTTTGTTTTTATTCGGAAGCGAGAGGAAATTTAACTCGAACATCCTTCAAAAATTGCTTTAAAAGTGCCTTATCTTGCTGGGAAAAAAAGAACAATAAAATAAAAACAATCCAGACTCTTAGATTGCCCGGCAACAATGATTCCTTTTCTTTTGGCAGAATGAGTGTGGCGCCGAGGGCCGGCTTTGACGAACACAAACGGTGTGACACTTCAGGAATAAATAATGAAATATATAAATAATTCACCAGCCCCCCCGCTCCCCATCGACCCCCCCCCTCCTCCCCCGACAGAAAAAATCATTACTTCCACAGGAGCATCCGGACAAACAAAAAAAATAACATTTCAAATCCGTGCAGGACTTTTATGTTGTGCGCCCACGCGCTTCTTATTTATTTAAACATGAGAGGCGGTTTGATTTTGTAGCTTCAATTTTAAATGCTCGGACCACGCAGGACGTGGCCTATCGGGGCCGTGGCGGCGCGCGCGGGGTTGTTCACCTCGATGTCCGACGTTTCCACCCCCCCCCCACCCCACATGTTGCGCTGGGAGCTTCCTCCACGAAAGGAATTCGGGAGAAGCTCCCTCCCAGGATGTGTGCGGCGCGAGACGAAGGCCGTCGTGCCGAACAACGCACGGTACGACCTTCGACATCACCATCGGAGAGCTGAATGATAACCATTGTTCATACACGTGCATTGCCGTGTATGTACTTACATATTTTATGAAAATTTAATTTTTTTTCTTTTTCTTTTACCAGTTAAGGTCCACTGAGCTGTACAGCTCCTTCTCAGAAGCAACCTCGCTATCACAGATGATAGCTCAACGAAGTGGCGTATCACGTGGAAAATTACAGCAGCCAAATACTCTAAAAGTACTTACAGATGAAGATCCCCCGTATAACCTTAACAGACTGTTGGGGCAAGTGCTGTTAGCGAGCACCTATGATGGCCAGAACGGCACAGGAGGGGGCGGGTGGCCAGCACCACGCCCGGCCGCCTTTGTCTTCCTAATGGCGGTGCTTTTACCCACCGCACCAGGTACTCATTTGAGGCTGAGTCAACCTAGGGGAAGCCCAGGACCGGTTCAGATAATCATCAGTGATGTTGTCCGTGAACGGGAATCGAACCCGGATCGCCGGGTTCATAGCGCAGCTACACTATAACTACACTATATACACACACACAAACAAGCATAGAGCAAACATTAACAAACAGCCTCTGTACCTAACCGAGCCGCACATTTGTAATGAAAACCCACATGTCCCTGCCTACTGGGACAACGTAACAATTGCCGGACATTTCAAAAAAAAGTTTGGCTGCGTTGCAGGACGAACAATGGTTTATACTTCGCAGAAAAGAAAAGATAATTTTAAAAAAATTCCTCCACTTCTGTGACATCTGCAAGTGAGCGTAGGAGCACTGCAAGTGAAGCAAATAACTCGGCCCGTTTCGTGCGAACAGCGGCCACGTGCGTAGTTTATTGGCAAAACCGGGGTGTGAGCAGTGAATAGCAAGCAACGTTTATGACGGTTTGTACGTACGTACGTTGAACTTCTTTCGCACCGTACGTAGCCAACCGCGGCTAATCAGAGGCCCATCGTCATGTGCTGGAGGAGCAGTGCACAGCTGACGATTCAATCACCTGCGCCCCCCCCCCCCCCCGTACAGAGTGCCGCGGTGGCTGGGAGATGTTAACTACCTCGCCTGGTACACATGAGGTCATGGGTTCGATCCCGACCCTGACACCTGCTGTGCTCATCGGAGGGGTGGTGGGGGTCGGACACGACATCAGCATCAGCGATGACCCCGGCGCGCGCAACACCTTGCCGTCTCGTAATTAGCCCTCGGTGTCAACTATCAACCACAGCCCCATTTATTTCCTCCAGCGCAAAAGCGAGCAACAAAGTGGACTTACACGCGCGCTTGCATCCGCGTGCATGCGCGCACGTGTCCGTGTGTTTGTGTTTTCACAGGGAACGGAGTGGGGAGGCAGTGGTGAACGAAGCAGCGTACCGGTTCGCTCACTGGGCGACACGAACGCGGCAAACAATTATCGGGCGATGTATCGTAACAAATTCTGGGTTTCTCCCCCGAGGTTGAATCTGATGCAAGCGAGTACCCGGGGCAACTGCGTCTCTATCGAGCCCGGATGCCACAGGCAGAGGCAGCTGAGTGCGGCGCTGGTTTCATCAGAAGTCTTCTTGTTGATGTCGTACGGCTGTGGGTGTGGATGCTGAGCAATAACCACCATTTCACCATTCAGGGGATTAAGCTACGTAAACGCGTCAGGAGCGGAGGAGTTGTCTTGGCTGTATCGGCGTTAATATGCTTCACAGGTGCTCGCTAACAGCGCTTGCCCCAACAGTCCATTCTACTCTATGCTTGTGTGTGATGGCAATATGGAGAGGGGAGTTTTTGTGTATTTTTGCTCTTCTTTCATTGACTGCGCGCCGGCATGGGTGGTTAGACTTCGTGGCCCTGCGAGACACACGTGACAATGGCCACAACACACGCGCACGCGACTTGATGCGCGAAATTTGTGGCGTTTTGAATTCAGAAATCTGCGGAAGCTGTCCAAAGAGTTATCAAGTCTGCCCAGGGGAGAGTGCTCCGAGCCTCTCCTGCTTCCGCAGGGTTTTCCTGTTTATAATAAATAAAAGCCCGGCGTTCCGTTTGTCCGTCAAACTTAATTTATGAGAGAGCCTTTCAGAAAGCTTTAAACAAAAAGTTATAGAAAGTTGGACCCGCCCCCCCCGCCCCCAGCTGTGTGGTTGAAAAGTTGATCCAACAGGTTACCAAAAATTGTCGACCTCCCCTGCCCTTAAAATAAAATTATTTTGTCGGCATATATGCCTTCACGCCCTACGTACATAGAGTCCAGATTTCTTTCGTAGGCAGGAGCTAGAATAAGGCTGCCGAAATTCTAGTACAATAAAGTTGCATTTAAAAGTAAAACTCATCTGCGTCTCTATCGAGCCCGGATGCCACGTGCAACTCACAAGCCACAATTTGGCCACAGCTGATCTATAAGGCGAGTGGAGGATTCACGCTCCAAATTTATTCGGGTGCAACTGCGTGTGTGTGCGGTCATCATCATAATCGGTTGTTTCATAAGCCGGCTTCGTTTCACCCGATATCTGTAGACCACAAATGCAAACGGATTAGGAGTGTAAATTTTAACAGGATGGTAAATTTTGATTTAAAGCTTACGTGACTGCAGGGATTCATATTCTTGGTTTTTTCGGTAAAGTCACGTAGAAGGGAAACAATAAAAAAATAAAAATATAAAACAATAAAATTCACACGACGTTTAGACTGCAACACAAGCAAGCATCATCAGGTGTAAAATCCACAGCAAGAAAATTTGAAAAAAGGATGGTAAATACTTGCAACGGGTGCAAATGTAACAACACTCATAGACTTGCAACCCTGCGCAGGGCATTTGATTCGAGTCGCCAACTTTCCACGGACCAGACCCTGGACTCATTTCCCGTTCGGCACTCGGGTCTATTAAATCAGTACGGTAGTCCGACACAACTTCAACACAACACCGATACCAGATTTCGATACTTCTTCAATTCCTGCTGCCACCCGATCGCAGATTCCAATTTCCTGGACTGTCCTGGGTCAAACTCGGGTCAATTCTGGACAGGTGGCATCCCAAACGCTTGATTTAGACCAGGTTGGCTGCAGCAGCAGTAGTAAGCTCATTGTCCAACGGCAGTAGCAGCAGTAGCACCTACTGTACATCAGCAGTAGCTAATGTACAGCAGCAGTAGCAGCAGTTAATATGCAGAAGCTAATGTACAGAAGCAGCAACAGCAGCAGCTCATGAACAGCAGCCGCAGCAGCTTTGTGTACAGCACAAGCGAATGTACATGCGATGTAGGAGGATGATGATGTGTGTGTGTGTATTTGTATTGGCGTGTTCTTACAGGTGGTGGCGCGGTGGTTAGCGCACCGTGTTCACCACTGAGCCACGAACCCCGGCCACTCGAGTTTTATTCCTGGCCACGGATAACGGGGACTGCAAAGTGGCCTCTCAACTACACCCAAGGTTGACTCAGCCTTGAATGAGCAATGTGGATAGTGCGTAAACACAACCAGAGCTGCTGGGGGTGTGCGCTGTGCCAGCCTTAATAGGCGCTCGCAAACAGCGCTTCCGCTCAAAAGCCTACACCGACGTAGCAAGTTCGCGTGACGATGTGTTGTTTGCACGCGGTGGGCATGCGTGCGTGCGTGCGTCTGCGTGTTGACAACTGCGACCACCGTGGGTAGATTTGCATGACTGGTGGCGAGTAGTTTGAGAGAGAATGTTGGGAATGAAACGCGAGCCTCTATTGTCTCTGGCAAGTGGGTGGTGTTCATCTTCTCGATTCTTTCGGTAAAGTCACGTAGAAGGGAAATAATAAAATAAAGCATAATAAAATAAAATAATTATTTAATTATGTGTTATTTTTATTATTTTATTATTTCCCTTCTACGTGATGACTTTACCGAAAGAACCAAGAAGAGTAATCCCTGCAGTCACGAAAGCTTTAAATCGAAATTTAAGTGGGTGGTGGTTACCCCCCAACCCTCCCCCCCTCCTGTATATTGCTCGCCACTGATGTTAGACATGGCTGGATATTTGAACTCAGGTCTCCCAGGTTCATTGCCCAACGCACTAAACTCTGTGCCACGGCCCCCATAAATATTTACAGTACAGTAATTCATTTATATATCTTAGAGCCTTTTTAAAAATAAAGTCGTGCAAATGAATTCATGTGTGTGGTTTATTAAGTCACGTCGTTTTTAGAGGCAACATCTCTCGCAGTAAGCTCACTGAAATTCCACGTTTGCAAATACTGTCGATGTTGAAGCTATTTCAAACTATCTTTAATTAATTTAATACACTCAGAAAATAATCACACATCACACAGCAGTGGCTGAAATTCCTGGAAACTTTCATGCCTGAAAATTTAAAAAAGCGGCTCAGGAAAAGCCAGTGCTGAACAGCGGATTCATGAACCCATCTGTGTGAACATTTGGAGTATTAACCCTCTCACGTGTGCTCTAAAGACAAAGATCCCCCGTATAGACATAGCAGACTGTTGCAGCAAGTGCTGTTAGCGAGTAGCACCTATTAAGGCCGGCACTGCGCACGCGGGGAGTGGATGGCCAGCACCGTGCTGAGTCGACCTAGGGGAGGCCCAGGGACCGGTCCAGATAATCGTCGACGGTGTTGGCCGTGAGCGGGAATTGAACTCGGGTCGCCAGGTTTGCAGCACAGCACGCTAACCGCTGCGCCACCGCTCGCCTAGGTCGCAATCTGGTGCCATTCATTGATACCTCACCGATTTATAATGACCCTAATCAGCGAGACCCTTTTCCTTCCTGGATTTTTTTTTTTGCAATGAACACGTTTTTTTTTTCTCCCAGCAGACGTTTAAGTAACGTTCAGTTGGGACAGCCGGGATAAGGAAGCAGCAACTCCCTGACAGCTCGCTAAAGCCTTCCATAGCATCACTTTGTGCAAAGGCGTGAAGGCAGAGGGGAGGGCTTACAGACACTCAAATGAACCTTATGGCACGACCCCGGGGTCCCATAAGCCCCCGTCTCTCGCATAAACTGCGTTGCGACGTCGTTTTATGTCTGTTGAAGGCGAACGACACGGTGATCTATTCCTCTCGACGAGCTCCACACGATGCGCTAATCAAAGTTTCAAAGTTGTGTTTCTTCTGCGCATTCGTCCTCGCTGCTGTGCTTGGACACGACGCGGCAACAGAATGATCCGTGCCAGGCGGGTCGCGGCGTTTATGTGCGCGGTGGGACGGAGTCGCCAAAAATAAATTCATTAATTGCGATTTTGATTTCCGTTATTCGGGACCCCGGGGTCCCGCCATAAGGTCCACGATGTTAAACGCTCCAACAGAAAGAGTGACGACGCCACCTGACATTGCCCATCATGCATTGCGGCTCTGGCTCTCGACACCTGTGTGCACAGGGGGGGGGGTGGGCCGTCCATAAATGACGTCACATCAAAATGCGCAACTTTAAATAAATATAGGCAACACGTTCTTCTTAATTAAATAGACTGTTTAATAAATGTTTTCTCCTACAACATCAGAGTGCAGCGCCACATTAAATACGCACTACAATGACAATAGTTTAAAGCGATTTGCAGCATGTTTTATTTTGGGGGGGGGGCAGAACTTTGTGACGTCATATTTGAGGGGGGGCCTGACTTTTTGTGACGGCATGTGACGATGGGGGGGGTTGGTCAAAAATCGTGAAAAAATCGCGTGACGTCATTTATGGACGGCCCCTATGTAGCCGTGATGCATATGTTGTGTGTCGTTCCTTTTTTCGCACGGTACGTAGCCAGCCGTGCTAATCGGAGGTGCTGGGGAAGGACGCATTTGTGCATTTGTGGGCAGCCCCCTCCGACTATTGCCGGGAGTTTGTAGCTGGTCAAGAGGAGTCTGCAATTGGCGTGAACTTTGACGAAAAGCCACCGCCGCAGGTAACCATTGTGCCGACATTGTTTGACTTGTGACTATACTTCACAGCAGTGGGGGGGGGGGGGGGGGGGGTGGCAGTACCCCCCCCCAAACCTCCCCCCCCCCTAAACTCTGCGGGGCCGCACTGCTCGTGCCGTTTTTTCTGGGGCTTTTCTGTTAGTCTCGGGGAATGACTCATTTATTCATTCATTCACTCATTCATCACCCGCTCCAAAGAATCCCAACAGAACGCGCAGGCGCGCGCGCGTGCGTGCGTGATCCATTCCTGGCAAGCCTAGCACGGCTCTTGAGCTTGGATTCGAGGGGCATCACAGCGGCACACGTAATCAGCACCTCCACGCTGTCTCCACGCGCACGAATAAAAACACAACGTTGAATTAGCCCTCGGACAACCGGCAGCTCCATCAGTACCCGCGGCACCACTCCACGGGAGCGCATCGCGAGCTTGTAAACAAACAAAGAATTGTCAATGATGTTGATTCACTCTTCAACACACCGGTGGGCTAAAGTAGTGAACTATTTGTCGTTTGTAAACGTGACACATTTTTTTACTGTTTGGCCGTGTCGGGTGGTAGTGGAGGGTTATGACACATTTATAAATAACGCGATCTAACCCAAACACCTTTATTATGAATATAGCTGTAGATCAAAGCGCTCCGGTCAATAGCATTTAGCAACAACAACCAAAACGAGCGTGGCACATTTGCTTAGAAAAATGCCTCAACGCTGATGGTCGGTCGCAACCGGTCCACAGTTTCGTTTTACTTAAAAAAAACAACCCTGTCGGATGAAAATGACGATGATGTTGGTTCGGAACGCCTAAACGACGCGAAAACAAAGAAATCCGACCACATTCTTGGTTCTTTCGGTAAAGTCACGTAGAAGGGAAATAATAAAAAAATAAAACATAATAAAATAATTCTCACGACGTTTCGGCCACAACGCAAGCAGCCGTCCTCAGGTGAAGACCAGGTCTGTCGGGGAGACGTCGTGAGAATTATTTTATAATGTTTTATTTTTATTATTTCATTATTTCCCTTCTACGTGACTTTACCGAAAGAACCAAGAAGATGAATCCCTGCAGTCACGAAAGCTTTAAATCGAAATCCGACCACGTTAGAAAAAAACAATACGTATTGTCGCCGCGCGTGCGTGTGCCGCGACAATGAACGAGACCGCGTGGCGCGGCACCGATACCGATGATTGCGGGAGGTGGTGGCGGTGGGGCCGTCAGCTCGCCGGCACTCACCCACGCCCGCTCGCCCGCCACGTGTGCCGCCTGGACCTCATCCCACAGGGGGCCGGGCCCAGGGAACTGTACAGGGGCGCCCTAGGCACTTTGCGTTCGCGAGGAAATGCGTAGGTGTGTGGGTACAGTGCGAGCGAGCTGGCTCAGGGAGGCACCGGGGGGTTGCCGTTGTGGGGGTGAGGGCTGGGGGTTGCCACCTGTCCGGGTTTGACCTGGACGATCCTGGGGTATTGGCGTCACGCGGTTGCAGGGGTGGTGGGGCACAGCAGCAATTGATTTGTACCTGGGGTCTGGTGCGGGGAATTGTGTTGAACTTTTATGACCGTATCCTGCACGGGTTTGATATCAATACACGTGTGGACGTAATATTTGTGCTTGACTGGGAAAGGAGTCCCTGGTTCGGTCTGCGGTCGGAAAACAAAAATGTGGGAAGCGTAAATGGGGTCACGTGCGAAGAAAGGCTTTCTGGGTGCGCGGGGCAACTGCCGGGGTTGGCGTCTGCGCGACGATGGGAGGAGGTCATCCCGAAGCGGAGCAGTGCGAGGAAAGATTCGGAAAGGGAAGCGTTGTCGTGACCTGCGGCATCGTGGTCGGTCTGGTAGATCAATTCCTCAGCAAGGGTAGAGGAATCAAGGAGGAGAGCTCTGGGGAACAAACACCACGGTCGTAGCGATAGAAGCGTGATAACGTGAGTGAGTGGGAAGGTGCGTGAGTGGGAGGGTGAGTGAGAGGATGGGTGAGCTGGTGGTTGAGTGAGTGATCAGGTGAGTGACTGAGCGTGTGGGTGAGCTGGTGGCTGAGTGAGTTATTAGGAGAGTGACTGAGCGGGTGGGTGTGCTGGTGGTTGACTGAGTGATCATGTGACTGAGCGGGTGGGTGAGCTGGTGGCTGAGTGAGTGATTAGGTGGGTGAGTGAGCGAGCCGGTGGTGAGCTGGTGGCTGAGTGAGTGATCAGGTGGGTGAGTGAGCGAGCCGGTGGGTGAGCTGGTGGCTGAGTGAGTGATTAGGTGGGTGAGTGAGCGAGCCGGTGGGTGAGCTGGTGGCTGAGTGAGTGGTCAGGTGGGTGAGTGACTCTGAGACGACAACATTCCCGTAAGGGCGAGTCCTTGCATTAGCAAGCGATCGCATCGTGCACGACCGTGTGCGCACGTGCGCGCACCTGTGTGTGTGCGCGTGATGTGCGTGTGTGTGCACGTGGTGTGTGTGTGTGCACGTGGTGTGTGTGTGTGTGTGCACGTGGTGTGTATGTAGGGTGAGGGAAGCTTTTGGCTGTGAGCGCGTGCGGTGCGTGGATATAAAGGTCACTATAAGCGAGGCGCGGGGTTTTCCCAGGCGCCCCACATCTGTTTCTTTTTTTGCCGGCGGATTTAACTGCGGACCTCGCAAGGAAACTGCTCGCAGTTTAATCAAACGCTCGGTGGTCACCACCGCCACCTGCGCTGGCTGACTTCCTACGCCTCCCTCCCTCCCTCCTCCCAGCGCGAACAAACGCTCACGTGTGCGGGGACTAAGAACAACACACTGCGTCCAATGCGGCCTCAAAGTGCCGTTTAATATATCACGCGGGGTGGGCGGGGTGGGCGGTGGGATGATTGGTTGCGATCGTCCGTGTACCGAAGGACTCCAACACACTACAAGGTTGGGATGGTACCCCTCCCTTGCCCCGGACTCGACGTGGCACCACGTGGCTTCATTGTGACGCCGAGAAAGGAGGGCGCAGGCGAGCGACGGGAGGGAAGGGGAGCGGGGGTGACCACCGCAATGGGAGCCAACGCGCGGATACATTTATCCGGAGTGGCGTGTGGCATAAAAGGCTTTTTTTTGGGTCGGAGTATTTGTGTTAGTTGTTAAGTTACCGTTGGGTGTTTAGTCAGGCGTGTAGGTGTGTGCACGGGTTTGGTTTGTTTATGCGAGACTCAAAAGTAATATTGCATTCGTTGTGTGGGTAGCACGGGGGTAGGCGTCGTCAGTTGAGATGGCGTTTTTGGCTACCGGATTTGGTGCATGGCCAGGGTGGCTCGGGTATGTTGACTGCCTCGCCTGGTTTGCAGGAAGTGGTTGGGTTCGATCCCGACCCTGACGCCTGCTGTTGTGTTTTTGGAGTCTGCACGTTCTCTCTCCCCGTCGGTCGCGTGGATTTTTCTATAGGTCCTTCGGGCTTTGCCTCCAACTTTATAAACTTGCGTTCAGAGTATTTGGCTGCTATAAACTTCCACACGATAGACCACTTCGTTGAGCTATCATCTGTGTCCTGGTCGCTTATGAAAAATAGCTATACAGCTCAGTGGGCCTTGCCTGCTACAATTTAAAATAAACACGACTGTTTCAAAGTTTTTAGTTTATTTCCAGCCAGAATTAAAACGCCACCCGACCCACCCATGCCCTCTCCCCCTCACACACCCCCAAATGCCCCCCCCCCCCCCCACTGCGAGATTTCCGAATGTATTATTTGTCTCGTCACATCAGGCCGATGGCACAACAGCTTTCAAACCATTTACTTTTTAAGGAACTATTTAAATAAAATCCCATTAAACTTTAAAATTGAAGATGCCGGTTGTATGTACAATTTCTCATTTCTTCTTGAAGACGCATGCACAAGTGATACTATTGTCTAGAGAAGGGAATGGTTTTATGAACATTGCACGAATCCCACCCAATAGATGTTTGTGCCCAAGAGGCCATTTGAAAAGTAAATATCCTTAATTTGCACTCGAATCAGATCTGACTGCACGTCCGAGCATTTAAGACATCACACAGATTCACGTCGAAAAAGCCAATTCAAATGTAAACATTAATAAACACATAACACAGGCCTTGCAAATGCATTGCCAGCTGGAGACCATCCCCACGCAGTGTCAATTATGATGGCTGTTTGACCATACTTCACCACCCCGGTCAGTGTGGGTTTTTAGAATGCAGAGGGCTGGCCTCGGAGCGACTTAGACATCACTCACCACCGATGTTAGCCGTGGCCAGGAATCGAACTCAGGCAGGCGAGGTTCGTAGCTCGGCACGCCAGCCACTGCGTTACCGCTCCCCACATGTGCACACACACACGGCTTCGTCCTACGTTCGAGCCGGTGCGCGTGCGCGCGTGCGTGCGCACACGTGCGTGTGTGTGCGTGCGAGAGCGTGTCTATGTACACGCGGGTGTGCGCGCGCGTGTGTGTGCGTGTGCCAACATCACACTTCACGCCTCATTACGCCAATAACTCCTTGGAGACTAGCTCCGACGCTCCCCGCTCCGTGACCCACTCCAACAAAATTAGCGCCATTGCCAAGCACGAGCGAGCGGGCTCGCTATATAAATATATCTGGCCGCGGAAGTTATTTTTTTCTCCCTCCTTTCAAATGCGCAAACGGAGACAGTTTCCCCAGCGCGCGATGCGGTGGTCTTCGCTTCGCTCGCTACAGAATCGGCGTTGGCCGGCGAGCGGAGAGAGCGCGGGGGGTAAAATGTAACTCACTCGAGGTTTTTTTTCCGATGTGTCTCGCGCACACAGGGCTTCGTTTCTCACCGATATATTTTCCGAGTAAAGGTGGCACGTGACTAGGAGTAAGCCCACAGCCATTACGAATTGCACGTACGGATGTTGTGTGCCGGGCATATACATTTGTTATGGCCCGTTGCCCGGACTGCGGTAGGCACGTGACTTCTAGCCGCAGCTCCACAGCAACAAGCGGAAGATCTGCTGGATGTGGTAAGCCGGGCACGGATATATTTTCCAGGTCGTTGTTAGACTGGAAGTAGGCGCATGACCAGAGGCCAAAGCGAAAGGTGTCCATCATGTGGTCTGCCAAGTGCAGAAATGTCCCGGCCAGAGCCCTGCTGAAATGAGGCCTTGGCCATATCGTGCTAAGCCGTGCCCCTGTGGTCACTACGATTCAGGGAACTAGAATTTATTGTTCGTTCTATTTTTTTTTTTGGGGGGGGGGGGGGGGGATTTATTCTCCCCGACCATCATGTTTTATTACAGCTGTGTTATCGACGTCGTGTCAAGAGACAAAGTGGCCGTTCGGAACCCCCCCTTCCTCCCTCTCTCGCTCTCTCTCTCTGAGCAACCTGCGCCATGTGTTAAGAGAACCGCTGTGGGACGCATTTTTATTTTTTTGTCAACAGGACTTCTCCCTCAAGGGGTTCTTTTTAACCTCTGCACTGTCACGGGGTGCGCTTTCCCACAGACTCTGCTCTTAGATTTCGCAGCTGATAGGCTTGCAGTGATTTAAGACCGGAAACAGGAAGACTCCTTCACAATGCTGGCTGATCGCCTGATGAAGCTGGTTGTAATCACCAGTGAAACGTCATAGTACTCGATTTGTAAATGTTGTGTTTACTATCCAACGCACCGGTGTTGCGAAGTGGTAACTAACTGGCACGTTTCAATTACGTGACAAACCTTACGAATGGGCTGTGTCAGATGGTGGCAGCTTTAACGACACATCACCCCCCCCCAAAAAAAAACACAAACGTATATTATGGACACATCATCATCATTATGGACACTACGTGTGATAGCAATCAATGCCGTGCCTTTTGCTCTAGAGATATTTGTCAGACATAAATTAAACCCAACACCTGTTGTAGTTTTGCACTCTCGTAGCTTGAGGAGTTTTGTTGTTGTTGTTTTACCCAAATCTCAAGTGATTAAAAAAACTAACTCTTTTTTTTTGCGTGTGTGGTGACCAAGCTGAGAACCATTGACTGACGCTTGAGGACCCGGTTTAATTACGGCTGGGCTGCCGCACAACCTCAATTAGAACCCAGATTGTTCGAGTTACCGGCACCGCGCTCAAGACCTGCGAGCCATCCGTCCACATTCACGAGCTTTCTATCTTCTTGGTTCTTTCGGTAAAGTCACGTAGAAGGGAAATAATACAATACGTGACTTTACCGATAGAACCAAGAATATGAAACCCTGCAGTCACGAAAGCTTTAAATCGAGCTTTCTATCGTTTCAATAAAACAAAATATCCCCTTTCGTTTTATGTATATTTATTTATTAACTGCCAGTTTTTATTGCTAGTGTTATTCAGCAATGCGTATATACAAAATTATTATAATAATAATAATGAGACAAATTTACAGGCTCTGTGCATTGGCAGAATTATACTAACTATGCTGTAGATCCAGAAGTCGTTTTTTACTGCTGGTGTAACCTTTACTGAAAGGGGCCAGCCTCCTATCACCCCGAGGGCTCCACTGTTCAGCCTATGCACACGCTAAGCACCGCAAATTAAGCACTGTGTCATGCGGCGATGAAAGGCGTGCGCGCGCGCGTGTGTGTGTGCGTCCGCGTGTGTACGTGCGTTATTCGGTTGTGTACATTCTACGGGCGATGCCTTTTTAAAGTGGAAAACGTGTTTTTTTTTCGTCCTCTCTCTCACCCTCTCTCCTGCTCTCCTACCGGCGCCGAATAGCTCATCAAAACTATCCCATTGTCCGACACGTGAAGTGCAATATTGCATAATGGAACGCAAAACAAAAAAAAATATCCATTAAAACCGGAATGACATTTGTGCCTAATCCACTTGAACTGGAAATGCGAGGGCTCTGCCTCTTTGCCTTGCAGCGCTGAATGAGCTGAAAGCTGCGGTCCGCCCTCCCGAGATTACAGACAGCGTTGTGTCCTACGTGTGACTGTGTTGATGTTTAGTTGCCTGCGTCCTCTCTCTCTCGCACGTGTTCGTGTGCGTGTACAACCGCAGTAGCAAAACAACAATCAGCTGCTGCGATCGTCGTCAGCCGTGATCTCTCCACTGCTGGATGAAGGCCCACCCCGAGTCGTCGCCGTCTCTCGCTGGACCTTCCCCCCGGCGTGTTCTCTCCTTTAGCTGCCACTCTGTCATTAGGCTCGCCCATCAGCCGTCACTAATCCCTCCCAGCGACAGGTACAGCGCGAGCCCCACTTACTTTCCTGAGCGCCGGTTACAGGTGTGCACATTTCAAACTTGTGTCAAACAATATCTTTGCATCGTGTTCAACAGAGCGGACATCGCGATTAGCGCAAATGAATAGATGAACACACACGCGCCCACATATAATTGTACGTACAATTACATGAAAGCATTGTTATATTTTGTTGACATAGTTACATATACTGCGCCTGAATGCGATCGGTTTCATCATCATCACCACCGTCATCGTCAGCAACCAGTGCCTATTCGCTGCTGGATGATGGCCATCCCTCGCACTCCAGTGCTGCTTCCACGCATTTCAATCCTGCGCACGAGCCAACCACATCGCTCCATCTCCACGCTGGTCGTCCTCGCTGATGGGTTCTCTCCGTATACCCTGCGCGGTGACCACGTTGGTGTTATCCCCTCGGGCGAAAGTCTTTTCTCCGGGTGATCCGATGTGCTCCCAAATTCCAAAACACTCCCTCGTGGAATTTGGTTTAAACATTCCAAACGCTGCACCTCAAGACCTGGATAAACAAACAGCATGATTATTGTGATTGTTAACATAACAACACTAATAATAATAAATAAATAACGTGGTGGATAACGAGCGGTGGGGCAGTGATTAGCACACTACTGCTCTATGAACTCCGCACTCTGAGTTCATTGGGGAGTAATGTCTGAAGACATTCGTACCCGAATCTCCCTTCACCAACCCGTACGTTGAAATGATTTCGCACCGCACGTAGCCCACCGTGCATTCATCGGAGATACGGGGGCGGGGGGGTAAGGACGACAAACCAAACGTAAAAAAGCAGTTCTAAACAAATCAGTTTTTTTAATTCGCATTTAAAAGTGCATTAAAGTACATTCGTCGTCTTCCAGTAAGCCTCTCTCGCATGGGGGTCCTCAGCTGCTCGGATTTTTTTTTTCCCTCTCCACAAACATCTCTGCTGTGCCACCGTGCCTCGCTCCACCGCGTCCTTCCATCTCTCCCCTCTCGCAGCGTCCCCTCTACTTCTTCTGCCCTGCACCGGTGGCTAGGAGATGTTAACCACCTCGCCCGGTATGCAGGAGGTCGTGAGTTCTATCACGACCCCGACGCCTGCTGTATATTTGGAGTTTGCGTGTTTCTCTCTCTCTCATCATCATGATCACGGTGGCTAGAAGATGTTAACCACCTCGCCCGGTATGCATAAGGTCGTGAGTTCTATCCCGACCCCGACGCCTGCTGTATATTTGGAGTTTGCGTGTTTCTTTCTCTCTCATCATCATGATCACGGTGGCTAGAAGATGTTAACCACCTCGCCCGGTATGCAGGAGGTCGTGGGTTCTATCCCGACCCCGACGCCTGCTGTATATTTGGAGTTTGCGTGTTTCTCTCTCTCTCATCATCATGATCACGGTGGCTAGAAGATGTTAACCACCTCGCCCGGTATGCATAAGGTCGTGAGTTCTATCCCGACCCCGACGCCTGCTGTATATTTGGAGTTTGCGTGTTTCTTTCTCTCTCATCATCATGATCACGGTGGCTAGAAGATGTTAACCACCTCGCCCGGTATGCAGGAGGTCGTGGGTTCTATCCCGACCCCGACGCCTGCTGTATATTTGGAGTTTGCGTGTTTCTCTCTCTCTCATCATCATGATCACGGTGGCTAGAAGATGTTAACCACCTCGCCCGGTATGCAGGAGGTCGTGAGTTCTATCACGACCCCGACGCCTGCTGTATATTTGGAGTTTGCGTGTTTCTCTCTCTCTCATCATCATGATCACGGTGGCTAGAAGATGTTAACCACCTCGCCCGGTATGCATAAGGTCGTGAGTTCTATCCCGACCCCGACGCCTGCTGTATATTTGGAGTTTGCGTGTTTCTTTCTCTCTCATCATCATGATCACGGTGGCTAGAAGATGTTAACCACCTCGCCCGGTATGCAGGAGGTCGTGGGTTCTATCCCGACCCCGACGCCTGCTGTATATTTGGAGTTTGCGTGTTTCTCTCTCTCTCATCATCATGATCACGGTGGCTAGAAGATGTTAACCACCTCGCCCGGTATGCATAAGGTCGTGAGTTCTATCCCGACCCCGACGCCTGCTGTATATTTGGAGTTTGCGTGTTTCTTTCTCTCTCATCATCATGATCACGGTGGCTAGAAGATGTTAACCACCTCGCCCGGTATGCAGGAGGTCGTGGGTTCTATCCCGACCCCGACGCCTGCTGTATATTTGGAGTTTGCGTGTTTCTCTCTCTCTCATCATCATGATCACGGTGGCTAGAAGATGTTAACCACCTCGCCCGGTATGCAGGAGGTCGTGAGTTATATCCCGACCCGATGCCTGCTGTATATTTGGAGTTTGCGTGTTTCTCTCTCTCTCATCATCATGATCACGGTGGCTAGAAGATGTTAACCACCTCGCCCGGTATGCAGAAGGTCGTGAGTTCTATCCCGACCCCGACGCCTGCTGTATATTTGGAGTTTGCGTGTTTCTCTCTCTCTCATCATCATGATCACGGTGGCTAGGAGATGTTAACCACCTCGCCCGGTATGCAGAAGGTCGTGAGTTCTATCCTGACCCCGACGCCTGCTGTATATTTGGAGTTTGCGTGTTTCTCTCTCTCTCATTATCATGATCACGGTGGCTAGGAGATGTTAACCACCTCGCCCGGTATGCAGAAGGTCGTGAGTTCTATCCCGACCCCGACGCCTGCTGTATATTTGGAGTTTGCGTGTTTCTCTCTCTCTCATCATCATGATCACGGTGGCTAGGAGATGTTAACCACATCGCCCGGTATGCAGAAGGTCGTGAGTTCTATCCCGACCCCGACGCCTGCTGTATATTTGGAGTTTGCGTGTTTCTCTCTCTCTCATCATCATGATCACGGTGGCTAGAAGATGTTAACCACCTCGCCCGGTATGCAGGAGGTCGTGAGTTCTATCCCGACCCCGACGCCTGCTGTATATTTTGAGTTTGCGTGTTTATCTCTCTCTCATCATCATGATCACGGTGGCTAGAAGATGTTAACCACCTCGCCCGGTATGCAGGAGGTCGTGAGTTCTATCCCGACCCCGACGCCTGCTGTATATTTGGAGTTTGCGTGTTTCTCTCTCTCTCATCATCATGATCACGGTGGCTAGAAGATGTTAACCACCTCGCCCGGTATGCAGAAGGTCGTGAGTTCTATCCCGACCCCGACGCCTGCTGTATATTTGGAGTTTGCGTGTTTCTCTCTCTCTCATCATCATGATCACGGTGGCTAGAAGATGTTAACCACCTCGCCCGGTATGCAGGAGGTCGTGGGTTCTATCCCGACCCGATGCCTGCTGTATATTTGGAGTTTGCGTGTCTCTCTCTATCTCATCATCATCATCACGGTGGCTAGAAGATGTTAACCACCTCGCCCGTGGGTTCTATCCCGACCCCTTGGCGCTGCTGTATATTTGGGGTTTGCGTGTCTCTCTCTCATCATCAGGGTGGCTAGGATATGTTAACTACCTCGCCTGGTATACAGGAGGTGGTGGATTCCATTAAGACCCTGACACCTACTTTATGATTTGGAGTTTGCGTGTCTCTCTCTGCCCGTGGTCGCGTGGAATTTTCCGCGGGTCCTCCGCTTTTTCCTCTCCACATTTAGAATCAACGTTTGGCTGCAATACACCAGCTACATGATAAGCCACTCCATTGCGCTGTCATTTGTGGCAATGTCGCTTCTGAAAAAGAGCTATACAGCTCAGTGGGCCTTACCTGGTAGAATAAAAAAAAGTTTTCATAAAGAAAAATAACCCCTCTCATTAAGAACGATAAATGTAAATAAACATGTACGGAAATAAATCTACGTGTTGGCAGCGTAACTAACTCACAAGTTCAACACAATAACAACAACCACACCCGCCGTTCGTCATCGGGTGGCGGTCACGTCACCGCAGCTTGTGCCAGGCTAGGTGCACTTCGAGTCTATCACGTGATGTGTCGAAGGCTTGCTGACAGGACGTCACGCAACAGACTTCAGGCGCTGTGGATGAAATGCCTGAGATGATTTGACAGATGCACCGGCAAAAACACACGCAGATGCGCGCACACACACGCGCACACACACGCGCACACACACGCGCACACACACGCACACACACACGCGCACACAGGTGGGCACGGAGAGAATTCTCGAGTCATTCATTCCGGAGTCAATGCAGAGTGCTTCGGAACCCCCCTCCCCCCAGCCCCCACCCAGGTAGGTGTCTCTATGGCAACACCAAAGCTTGAGAGAGCACAGGGTGTGAAACGTGCGCGTTGGCATCTGCGTCATCTGCGTCATCGCTGCGCTCGCCCGCACCAACGCGAAACGGCGCGCGGGGAGAGAACGCGCCGTGGCTACATGGCAACTGACGTGTTTACACATACAATGAGCGAGGAAGTACAATGAGCGAGGTAGAATATAATATATACACACAAACGTAAAACATATATGTAATCGTAATAAAGATGCCTCGCTCTGCTGCCGCAGGGTGGAGCATTTACAGAGGTGGTCCATCTCTTTCTCCTGGAATACAAAGGCCCTGCCCTCGTGCATTGTGGTGTGAAATGTAAACAACTGAAATGAAAGTGAAAACATTCGCCCAAGACCTATCGTTGAGAAACCTCAAACCCACGTCTGCCGAGCACAATTACACGGCGGTTAATGCCCGTGTCGGATTTTGAAATTGCAGAGTAATATTAAACCGGTGTTACAGCTGTCAGCACGCCTAGGATTATAGCCAATTAGACACTCAATTGGATGAAATGGCAAACTTTTTTTTTCTTGAAAGAAACGTTTGCTCGCGTTCAGTGGAAGCAAGCGTGCGGTTGGCTGACGGTTGGTTGAGATTATTTACGAGGAGAAGCCAGTGAAATTTCATCGATCAATGCCCCCCGACCAATAATTTGTGCCTCGGCATTTTCTAAAATTTTCCCAAGATAATGTAAATAAAAAAACGCTTCCAAAATCTCAAAAAACTCCAAAAAAATTTCAACAGTTGGAATGAGAGGAAAATTGGAGACATTTCTACAACCGCATCATATTTGCGCACCGTGACATATTGTGGATTTAGATTTAATTTACCGAGGTCAAAGGTCACGCTTAATTGTTACTACCAAAGAATTGCCATAGGCTATTAATGATGATCTAGGACATTCTGGACCCTTGCTCAATTCTGTAATGAAAATTCCTCAAGTCAGTTCTGTGACTGACAGACTCATTCGCAGACGGACTATTCATACACACACCCGCGCGCGTTTTTCAATTGTGCAATTGAGAATTTCCACAATTTCGCGACATAATCCTTAAGATTCTCATTTATGTAGATGCTAGGAATGTGTTCCCGATTTCAGATTTAATAAAAAAAAAACTTTCCACTAAATTTCGATTTAAAGCTTTCGTGACTGCAGGGATTCATATTCTTGGCTCTTTCGGTAAAGTCACGTAGAATGGAAATAATAAAATAATAAAATAAACTATATAAAATACATTCTCACGACGTTTCGGCCACAACGCAAGCAGCCGTCCTCAGGTGAAGATCAGGTCTGTTGGGGAGACAGACATGGTCTGCTTGCGGTGTGGCCGAAACGTCGTGAAAATTATTTCATTATGTTTTATTTTATTATTTTATTATTTCCATTCAACGTTTCCACTGTACAATATTTCAATCGTACGAATATAATTAACTAATGTCCCTGTGCGTCGGGGGCACTGCTTGCTCGCCTAGTGTGCGCACCTCTGTTGAGACGGGCCCCTTTGTGCGAGAGCTTGTGCCGAGTGTGATGGAGACCTCCATGGGAGTGTCAAACCAAACGTCAGAGCCGCCCCTGGCCCACTCGCAGGAGGGAGGGAGGCGATACCCACTCGCCTACATTTCGCGCACGCGCACCAACTCGGGTCTCGCAGCTTCGGGGCTGCGACACTACCGGGCTACGTGGAGTCACGACCCCCCCCTCTCCCCCCGCCGCATTGGGAGTAAAAGTCAAACGTTCGTCAAGAATGCTGAGATTTCCATTGCGTCGCACGCACGAATAAGCACGTGCGCACGCGCGCGCTAGTATTCCATGGGCAGAAAAAATTAATGAGACCAAGATGCAAAGAATCGAACTTAGGTTTTTTTTGGAGCGTAGAGCGTTCACCAAACGACACTCCCGCTCCCAATTACTGGCCCACACGCACAACGCATTCTGGTACACACATATTTGGCCTCACGTACATACTACATACGCATAAACACACACACTGGATATTTGGGTAGACTGACAAATACTAAATTATACAGGCACGAAGAATAAAGATCCCCCGTATAGCCTTAACAGATGGTTAGGACAACTGCTCTAAGCGAGCACCTATGAAGGCCGGCACGGCACATGAGGGGGTGGGTGGCCAACACCACGCCCGGCCGCCTTTGTATCCCCAGTGGCGGTGTTTACAGATCGACCTACAGGCAGACACACACACACACAAACATAGTCACCATGTACGCATTCACGAAGACACAAATGTAATTCACTACGCATGCACATATATACACATTCAGGAACGCACGCACTCAATTCGTCACCATTGATATCCTTCACTACGTAAACCAAACTGACAAAATGCCATCCATACTTCACCCAGACCACACAGTTCCGTGGGCATTATTTCTGACAAACATCACCAGGGCAACTCAATACGTAACCTATTATTACCCTGACATACACACACACAAAGCAATGCCGTAAAATGCAAGATATACAAGGAGCGAGACTTATTACTTATACTTGTTTAATCAACAGAAATTAATCACTTTTATAGATTAATCAGCTTATACTTTAGTATTGCTGTAAATGTAATTTCTTACGCTGGGTGTAGAGGCACGTGGCTTTTACAGAAGCACAAACGGCGATTTGCTGTCTCATTCTTAGGCGAGAGCCTTGCGAAATTAAAACTCGTGCGGTCGGGAAAAAAACGTAATTAAGGGGCAGTGTCACTCTGACCGCCGGTTCATTCTTTGAGAGTCCTCGCGGAGCCCCAGTCTTTGTGAATCGTCAGCAACTCCTTCGTTGAATCCGGGGCATCTCAAGCAAGCGGGAACATACTTAAGCTGACGATACATCTCCTTCACATGTCCACCTCTCTGGGTAAAAAAAAAAAATCATCAATAAAAGTATTTCTAGATTTGAAGCTTTCGTGACTGCAAGGATTCATATTCTTAGTTTTTTTCGGTAAAGTTACGTAGGTAAAAAATTAAAATTAATTACAAAAAATCACGACGTTTCGGAGGCAACACAAGCTTCCGTCTTCAGGTGGAACCGTCACAGCACGATTGCTGCATCAAGTGAGATTTTTTTTTACTTTTATTAATTTCAATGTTTTACCTACGTGACTTTACCGAAAAAACCTAAGAAAAGAAAAGTATTTCATTTACGCAAACCATCGTCGATTCAAAGCAAGGGAACTCTGGACCGGTTTCGACACACGCGGCGTCTCATCAGAAGGTGTCAGGGCTCAGCTTGACTCCAAGCCGGTGAACCACGCGGGAAGTCGGGGGACCGAGGGCAGCTCTCTTCGCGACGCGATCGCAAACTCGAAATCGGCAAACTTCGTGGGGCGCCCACCCACGAGACCCGCAGGCGACTCGGACGGTGAAAGAAGCAAAAAAAACAAATAAACACAAATCGATCATCTTTCTCACAGCGCCCATGTTATTATCGTGATTATTATTGAGACGCGTCCCATTCTCATGAATGATCCCACATCAAAGGGACCGACGCAAAGCCTGCCCGTGCGCATTACATACGTGCGGGGAGAGAGTAAGAACAACACACAATGTCGACGACGCTTGCCAAACGACTCTCCGAGCCAGCCAAAGACTGGGTTGTCCTGGATCACAACAGACATGTGGCTCGAGGTGCATTGGCCACCCCACCATCATTACTACTTGTCACGACCTGCTGGATGGTGGCCTCCCGAAGTCACCGCGGGGCTCCTGTGACAACGACGGTCAAAATGCGATCTATTCGCTCCATCTCCTGGCTCGATGTCCGACGGAATGGACGGAGGGCAGGGGCAAGTGCTGTTAGCGAGCACCTATTAAGGCCAACACGGTTTAAAAGATAATAATGTGGCCAGTGCCTCTCCCGGTCACGTTTCTCTCCCCAGCGCTCATGTTTGTGCGCTTCTTACCTGGTATTCATTCCAGGCTGAGTGGACCCAGGAAAGGCCAAAGGAGTGCCTTCGACAATCACTCACAACTGATATCTGCCGTGACCACAGAAGTAACTTCAGGTCACTGAGGTTCATAGAGCAAGTGCGCTAACTGCTTGCACCGTCACCCCCATGCATACACAAAGAGAATGACAAAGATCCCCCGAATAGCCTTTACAGGCTGTTGAGGTAAGTGCTGTAAGCGAGCACCTATAAAGGCCGATACGGCACACAAAGGGGGTGGGTTGCCAACACCACACATGGCTGCCTTTGTCTTCCCAATGCTGATGTTTTACACAACGCACCGAGTGCTCATTCAATGCTGAGTCAACCTAGGGGAGGCCCAGGGCCGGTTCAAATATTGCCCACTGTTATTGGCCGTGAGTGGGAATTGAACTCGGGTCGCCGGGTTTTTAGCACAGTAACGATAACAACTACACTCGCAAAACAAAAGACAAAGATCCCCCGCATAGCCTTAACAGACTGTTTGGGAAAGTGCTGTTAGCGAGCACCTATGAAGGCCGGAACGGCACACGAGGGGGTGGGTGGCCAGCACCACGCCCGACCGCCTTTGTCTCCCCAGTGGCGATGTTTACACACCGCACCAGGACCTATTTGAGGCAGAGTCGATCTAGGGGAGGCCCAGGACCAGTTCAGATAATCGTCACCAGTGTTGGCCGTGAGCGGGAATTGAACTCGTGTCGCCGGGTTCAAAGCCCAGTGACGCTTACCGCTACACCATTGCTCCGCACAACGACAAAAACACACGTACGTACACACACACGTACGCACGCAGAAATACACATCGCAAGAGAAACGTACGCAACTCACGTGTACAAATGCGTACCATTCGTCACCGACGTCTCCTACCTACCAGGCGACAATTATCATCGGCTTTTGTCACCGGTTTCTTTTTTTTGTGATCTTTTAAAAGTGAACAAAAAAAAACTCCACCCAGAGTCATCCGACAAAACCGTGATCAAACGAGCGCACGACAGCGTCACAAGCTCTTGTTTTTATTCCCCCCCCTCTCCTGCTTCGCCGTTGCTGTGGCAGTTGGACAGCCCATCAGAGAGTGCCTGCTGACTGTCGACGATCGTGCAGAGAGGCTCAGGCGCAGCCCTGCAACTGCTCTGCTCGCTCGTGCCGCTGGAAACTCCTTCGAATGGATGGGGGGGGGGGGGGGGGTCATCGTTGGCCTCTTTTTGCGGAGACGTCTCCGATGAGGTCGTAGTGGCCGCACTTTGCCCCACCGCTCGCGACCTGCCGATCGATGAGCTCCGACTGCTGGGTGGACAAGAGACGGTGGCTCGGGCGGTGGGGGGAGAGTGAACCGCTGATTAAGTGCCACGCAGAGAGATCAAATAGGCGACGCCTGGATTGCAAAGTCCATTGTACTCATCACAACACCACGGCATCGATTCCGCAGCCAAGTTAACAACCTCCTTGACTGAACCGGCAAAGCCTCGCCGAGGCTCAAGACTCGAGTTCAGAAGGGTCCTGCTACATCGTGATGATGGGCCAATGATTCTCCCATTCGCCGGCACGTGTGAACACGCCATAGAAGGGATGGCAGTGAGCGGTCAAGACTAAGGACAGAACGGCAGTCAAGGGGTGAGCTGAATCAGTAAGCCGCGTCGGGAGATGAGACGTGGCGATGATGAGCAAGATTATATAAAAAGGCCTTCAACCAGCAATGGATAGATCCTGTCCGACGACAAGCACGACGTCGAACCCCTACAAAAACATTGTCGGTAACGACCGCAATGCACTTGGCAGTGCATCAGCAAAACCCGAAGCAGATCGCTGCAATTAAGCAATCTCTTCCGTGACGCTGTCGTCACCCATGCCGCAGCTAAAGTTGTCAGTCAGCCTCAGGGGGGCAACCGATTAAGGCCGTGTGAGTGTGTGTCCCCACCAACCCCCCCAAGTCAATGGATGACAATCAGGAGACATAAGCCGACGGGTAGCGAATGCCTCCAGTATCTGAGTGCCTCGCCCCAATGGCCCGTGCGTCTGTCTTGCAGCGCACGCGCGGCTCACGTGCACGCGCGGCCCACGTGCACGCGCGGCCCACGTGCACGCGCGGGGAGGTCATTGCAGGTGACGGGGGCCCGATTTCTGGGGGCTGCAGCCTTTCCTGGAACGCGTCGTGCACGTCACGGACACTGGAAGGACATTGCTGATTGTTCTCGCAGCCGCGAGCTTCGCCCCAAAAGCGCTCATGACGTCGCCGCGGTGAGACGAAGACTCAGACTTTAAAACTAATTTTTTTTTACCAGGTGTTTTTCGGAAGCAACCTTGCCATCACAAATGATGGCTCAACGAAGTGGCTTATCATCACGTGGAAATTTAGAGCTGCGAAATAATCTGAACGCATGTTGATTCTAAATATCGAGAGAAAAACCGGAGGACCTGGAGAAAAATCCACGCGACCACGGGGATAGAGACACGCACACTCCAAATATACAGCAGGCATCAGGGTGTGGATCGAACCCACGACCTCCTGTATACCAGGTGAGGTAGTTGACATCTCGTCACCGTGGCACCTCGGGTGTTGGATGTCACGTCGCGATAGTTTTAAGGGCACGTTTCCAGTGTCGCATTTTGGTTTTGTCTTTCATTATTTCGATCAAACTTTTAAAATAGTAACCCCAAGTCAAGAAAAAAAATCATTCAATATCCTTGCTCTGGTAAATACGTCGTCAAATGAAATCAGAATTTTCGGCATCTCAAGTATGGAGGGGATAATCGTCCATCATGTCACCAACAGCCCCTTGGATCTGCCACAGAATTAATGTTTGATTTGAACATTGTTCATGAATCTCAATAATCATCATTAACAGCAGTCTCGCAAAATCCACTCTGTCAATCGGTCGTGGGGGCCGTTTGACCATACTTCACCATACTGGTCAATGCTGGTTTGGCGAACGGTAAGGGGGCAGGGAGGAGGAGGGGGGGGGGCAGAACTGGTTCCAATTTCAACATATCACTCGCCTTTGATGATAACCGGGGTCCAGCAATCTAACTCATGTTTGCCAGCTCTATAGGGTATGGCACGAGCTACGTGTGTTGCGGCTTGCATTGAACTCGTAGTGTCAATTATTTACCCAGGAAACCTCGAGACACTGCAGTTAGGAGGGTCCTGCCACGGGGATGTTTGGCCAATGCCATGAATGGCTTGTCTGCATCGTTCAGCAGAGTGGCTGAACGTCTCTCGTGATAAAGTGACAACAATTGATGTGTGATGTTTTGGTCGATATTTGGTCGCATGCAGGCTTAAGTTCGGCAGACTGGTGTTGCAATTGCTCATTAGTTATTAAACGGAGGATTTCAAGCAATCTTTTTCCGAAAACCACTTGCGCAAGGTGCCGGCTGATTGTTTGTTGACATGCGCGCGAACAAAAGGGCCGCGCGCGAGAAACAGCAACGCAAGAGCAACCGGCGTTTTGCGATTCGTTTAAGAAAATAAAAAAGACCCGATTAAATACAGAGTTACGATGGTCCGACTTACGATATTTCGATCTTACGATACGATACGCTCAATGCATGTTAAAAGTGTTTGTTCATAGCAGATAGGATTATTTCCTGAATATTTTTTTCTCTATTAAATTGCAGTTCATATAGGTAGGCTAAGAATTTACCTTGTTTTTTTTACTTTACATTTGACTGTGCAATACAGTATTGTAATTAATAAATACACACAGTATATAGTTTATACAGTACGGTACTGTAAGTTGCTCTGTTTTGCTAAATTATCACCATTCTTTAAGACTCCTGGGTAGGTTATGCCATCTTCGACTTACGATATTTTTGACTAACGATGATGGGGGTCGTCGTAACGCATCTCCATCGTAAGTAGAGGACTACTTGGAATAATAATGAAAAAAAAACGAGAACGCGGCTCTTTGGCGCGTTGGGCGGCACTTATTGGCGCAAGCGAAAGCCGAGCCTTCGTCCTCCGCGATGTCATTTGGAGAGGCTTCACAGGCCCACCGGCCACCGTGGAGGTAATTTTCAGTTTCGCGAGTAAAACGCCGCAGCAACGGCTTGCGGTGCGGTCACTTCGCCTCCCAACAAAGCGACAGCAGGGTCACCAGTCGGAGTCCGGTACCCTGCCGTTGAAGTTCTCCGATGCGTTGTGTGGGTCCGTTCAACAGCACTCGGCACGACGAGCTATTTGTGCCCATCATTGTCCATCAAAATTATTCCATCATCATCATCATCATCATCTAACATCATCATCATAATCATCATCATCATCATCTAACATCATCATTATCGTCGTACCTTTAACACATTTACTGCCCCTTTTTTCAATCCGCCGATTAATCAAATCCTTCCTCCGCTCCCTTCCCCACCAAATGACGCGTTGATCATGGGATTTCTTTGAACGTACTTCACTACGTTGGTCAGCGTGGGTTGAGTCGGGGGGGGGGGTAAGCTCTCCACGGGGGGGAGGGGGGGGCAGCAGCGGGCGCGGCCACGTGGCCACGCGGCCCCCCGGCACGCACTCGGGTGGCCGCGCACCGACACATTCGCACGCGAGAGGAGGAAACGGCACAAAGGGGGGGGGGGGGGGGGCTCTCTCAGAGGAGCCCCGGGGGGACGCCGGCGTTGGTCTCTCAGCGACGCCCGGCAGCTGCGTGGATGCCTGCGGACGGCCGCTCTGCGTCCACTGCCCCCCCCCTCCCCCCCGGTGGAAGCACGAGAGGAGGTGGGGGGCTGGGACAGACATCCGGGAGAGAGGCCGCTACAATGCGTGACAATAAAGACAACCCCCGACCCCCTACACCCCCCCCCCCCTCCGATCTAAGAGGTCAAGACGACGCAAGCCCCCCACGCCCCGGTAAGAAAAGTAACGTTGGGATATTCTTATTTCAAGTCTGCCCCACATCCCCCACCTCCCCCCCCCCACTTGTTTCTTTTGAAGTCCCATCTGGAGCGCTGATGTAAAAAAATATATACCGCATTGATGTGGACTGTTTCAATAATAATAATAATAATCCCAACTAGTATTCGTCAGAGCAGATCTCTCCGCCGCCGTGAAGTTTAAGTTTGTTTTGTTAAGTTCAAATTATTATTTTTTAATTCGTCACACGGATGACGGTTCCCGCTCAGCCGGTTGCCCGCGGCTACTTTGCACGGGAGGTCCGTGGTGTGACGGGCACGGCAGCAGCAACGAGAAAACACAAAGACGTCAACATTGCAGAGAACGAAACGACGAAGACATCAACAAGAACGAGGCGCAGCAGGGGCCCTTGAAGAACACCGCACAACGAGCGAACGAGGGTGTTTGTCGGTCGTCAAATGAAACACGTGAAGAGGAAGGGCCGTTGACCGAAACGTCGCCTCTTCAGTAATTTTCATCCTTTTACGGCCGGCAGTGTTATTGACGAATGCGTTAAGGTTTATTTGTTGTTGTTATTTGTTCTCGTGTGCCAAAGACAAAGATCCCCCGTATAGCCTCCACGTAATGTTGGGGCAAGTGCTGTTAGCGAGCACCTATGAAGGCCTGCACGGCATACGAGGTGGTGGGTGGCCAACACCACGCCCGGCCGCCTTTGTCTCCTGAGTGGCGATATTAACTACACACCGCACCAGGCACTCATTTGAGGTTGAGTAGACCTTGGGGAGGCTCAGGACCTGTTCAGATAATCGTCACTGGTGTTGGCCGTGAACGGGAATCGTACTCGGGTTGCCGGGTTCGTAGCGCAGCACGCTAACCACTCCACTATGCAGTCACACAAACAATCTGTAATCAACAACGCAGTTGTGTTAACAGAGTAAAAAAATAACATAATTAGTCACAGGTTTAAGATCCCAGTCTAAAAAATGTTTTGACAGACAAACTCATTATCATCATCATCATCATCATCTCGAGACATGGTCAATCCACTGCTGGATGAATGCCTCCCCAACATGGCATAATCTCTCGCGATGTTGACATGTTATAAAACAAATAAATGTCCAGGTGTGTGCAGAATTCCACTTTGCCAAATTGTTGAGATCATATTTTGAGCTTGCAAGATAACAAATAATAATGTATGATGTAATGCAGTGTGTACATACTTAAAAATGAGAACAATGACTAATAATCCCAGTAAAACAAATATATTAACCTCACTGAGTCTCAAGACTCTCTTTGTGGAGGTTCCTGCACTGGGATGTTTGTCCGATTTCATTCGCGAGTGCTTGGTTTCACGAGGGAGGAATCCGGAGTGCCCAGAGAAAAACAGAACACACACGAGGGGAAAATTATATTCTTAGGTTTTTTCGGTAAAGTCACGTAGGTAAAAAAATAAAATGAAACTTAATTAAAGTAAAATTAATAAAAGTAAAATAAAAATTCTCAAACCTCCACACGGAGAAATGAAACCATCCATTGCTGGAATCCCGTGGCCAACGATTGACCCGAAACTATCTTCAGATTTTTCGATTTAAAGCTTTCGTGACTGCAGGGATTCATCTTCTTGGTTCTTTCGGTAAAGTCACGTAGAAGGGAAGTAATATTATAATATTATTTTATTTTATTATGTTTTATTTTTATTATTTTATTACTTCCCTTCTACGTGACTTTACCGAAAGAACCAAGAAGATATCTTCAGATTGTCCAAAATAGCTGCGCATTATGATGAAGATGTGCCACTTTTGATCACGTGCCCCTGCCCATTTCGCGTAAGCTAACGCGCTTCTTATTCAACGTACAAATGCGAACAAAGTGGTTCGAAAATAAACTCCGGCGCGTTATCTGGCCCCGGTCGTGCAGATAGCGTCGACAGTGACGTGTGGAGACACTTCCATTGATCGCCTGAATATCCAGCATCAGTAAAAAAGTAAAAAGAAATGACCCTGTGTGTAGCCTGCAAACAGCTTTACTCCCAAACGGCTGCACTCAATCCTCAGCGTCGGCCAGGATCTATAGGAACCTCCGATGCCCTCGCTCCCCCCGCGCAATCTAATCACGTAGAGGTAAAGGTGCAGCCCTGCAACTACTTGCTCATTCCCGCCGACAGCAGAAGGGCCTCCGCTCGAGGAAGTCCTTAGAAAGGGTATTTTGGCCGACTCGTTCACGCTGACAAGACGTCTCTTGTAACTCAAACTAAACTATTTATTTGGTATCTTACCAGGATTTTTTTTACGATTATTACACCCGCAATAATAACCAGGGTGGCCGCTCGATTGGAACCGATGAATTGGTGCAACATTCCGCCCCCCAGTATATGAACTAAACTAACTTGAACGGAACTTTTTTATTTTACCAGATGCGACCTGGCCACAAATGACAGCTCAACGAAGTGGCCTATCATCGCGTGGAAATTTGTAGCAGCCAAATACCCTAAACGCACGTTTATTTCAAATGTGAAAAGAAAAACCGGAGGATACCCAATGAAAAAATCCACACAACCACAGAGAGAGAAAACCTGCAAACTCCAAAATATACAGCACGCGTCAGGGTCGGGATGGAACCCACGACCTCCAGCATACCAGGCGAGGTAGTTAACATTCCGCAACCGTGCGGCGTTACGGCGGCGAGATGAAGACTTGGGTGGCAGCCACACTTTACCCCACCGCACACGGCCAGTTGATGGACCAACTCTGGTGCATCCATTCGTAGCGATGGGTCGGTGTACAAAGGCGGGGGGGGGGGGGTCTTTAGAAAGAAGTTTCAACTGCCACGCCGCGAAGTTGAGTGGAATCGGTGACCTCTGGATTGCAAGTCCATCCAGTGTGCTAACCATTCCGATACGATGGGTAGTGCAGCAATTAAAATGTACATGTAACATTAACGCTCAAATGCGTGGTTTTCTGTTTCAAGCTGGGCACTTTACTCCCCTCATGTGAATGACATGGATGCTTCTCGTTCACATTCTTGAACAATGCACACGTGCAAGTGTGCGCCGACTTAAGCCAATTTTGCCTCGCAACATTTGAAGCGACGCCTGACCCCGACCGCAAAGAACCAATGTAGTTCTCCTCTGTCCTCTGTCGACAGGGAGCGATGACCTTTGACCCAGGCGAAAATGCACGCGCTGCACGGCATGGGGATGCTCTCTCCGTGGTCGCCAATGGCACTTGCCTCAGAGAGTCCGTTGCGCGTTAAGCATCCCTCCGACAGCAGCGAGTAATTTGAGCAAAAAAAATATATTAAATACATGATTTGGAGCTTTCGTGTCTGCAGGAATTACTCTTTGGTTCTTTCAGTAATTATTTTCTTTCTCCGTGACTTTACTGAAAGAACCTCATTGACATGCTAATTTCTCTACCCCCCCCCTCTCTCTCTGCCCCCCCCCCCTCTCTATTTAAGGCCTCGGCACAGAGGCGTTGTTTCTCTGTGTGCCCATGTGTGGGTCTCTCTCTGTGTGTCTATGTGTGTGTCTATGTGTGTATCTCTCTCTCTGTGTCTATGTGTTGTCTCTCTCTGCTTATATGTCTACTAGCTGTACTACCCGGCTTCGCCCGGGACTTGTATCCACCACGCCCGGCCGCCTTTGTCTCCCCAGTGGCGATGTTAATACGCCACACCAGTTACTCGTTTTGCGGCTGAGTCCCTCCCTCACCACTCTCCCTCCCTTACCACTCTCCCTCCCTCAGCACTCTCCCTCCCTCACGACTCTCCCTCCCTCACCATTCACGCACGGCCGCCTTTGTCTCCCCAGTGGCGATGTTAATACGCCACACCAGTTACTCGTTTGAGGCTGAGTCGACCTAGGGGAGGTTCAAATAATCGTCACCGGTGGTGGCCGTGAGCGGGAATGGAACTCGGTTCGCCGGGTTTGTAGCGCAGCGTAGCGTTAACCACTACACCCACCGCTCCTCACACACCACACACGCACAGACACACACACAGACACACGCAGACACACACAGACAGACACACACACACAGACACACAGACAGCACGCTAACCACTACACTACCGCTCCCCACACACCACACACGCACACACACAGACACACACACACACACACAGACACACACACACAGACACAGACAGCACGCTAAGCACTACACTACCGTTCCCCCTACACAACACACGCGCGCGCGTCCATAGGTACACATACACGCGCTTGCTGCAGACACACACGACTGTCAGGGTGCGTACGGCAGTAAACGACTGAAAAAAGAAAGCGGCAATGCTGGGCGAGGAACGCCTTAGACCTGCAACACATTTGTGTAATGCGAGCGTAAACATACAAACACATACAAACACATACACACACATACATACACACACATACACACAAACACATACACACACATACATACACACAGACATACACATACACACAAACACACACATACATACACACAAAAACATAGACAATACACACACACATACATGCAGACACACAGACAGACACATAACACACATACATACACGCAGATACATACACAGAAACACATACACACAATACATAGACACACACATACATACACACAAACACATCCACAGACATACATACAGACACGCAGACATACACATAAACACATACAAAAAAACGCACATACATACACACACACATACATACACACAAACACATACACACACATACATACACACATGCATACAGACACACAGACATACACATAAACACATACACACATACACATGACCCGGCCTCGCCCGGGACTTGGATCCACCACGCCCGGCCGCCTTTGTCTCCCCAGTGCCGATGTTAATACGCCACACCAGTTACTCGTTTGAGGCTGAGTCGACCTAGGGGAGGTTCAAATAATCTTGACCGGGGGTGGCCATGAGCAGGAATCGAACTTGGTTCGCCGGGTTGGTAGCGCAGCGTAGCGTTAACCACTACACCCACCGCTCCTCACACACGACACACGCACAGATACACACACAGACACACACACACAGACACACACACGCAGACACACACAGACAGACACAGACAGACACACACACACACAGACACACAGACAGCACGCTAAGCACTACACTACCGCTCCCCACACACCACACACGCACACACACAGACACACACACACACACAGACACACACACAGACACACACACGCAGACACACACAGACAGACACAGACAGACACACACACACACAGACACACAGACAGCACGCTAAGCACTACACTACCGTTCCCCCTACACAACACACGCGCGCGCGTCCATAGGTACACATACACGCGCTTGCTGCAGACACACACGACTTTCAGGGTGCATACGGCAGTAAACGACTGAAATAATAAAGCGGCAATGCTGTGTAAGGAACGCCTTAGACCCGCATTATACATTTGTGTAATGCGAGCGTAAACACACAAACACACACAAACACATACACAATACACACACACATACATGCAGACACACAGACAGACACATAACACACATACATACACACACATACAAACACAGAAACACATACACACACATACATAGACACACACATACATACACACAAACACATCCACAGACGTACATACACACATACATACAGGCACGCAGACATACACATAAACACATACAAAAAAAACCCACATACATACACACACACATACATACACACAAACACATGCACACACATACATACACACATGCATACAGACACACAGACATACACATAAACACATACACATGACCCGGCTTCGCCCGGGACTTGGATCCACCACGGCGGCAAAACCGACATACATACACACACAGACATACACAAAAACACATACACACACATACATACACACATGCATACAGACACACAGACATACACATAAACACATACACATGGCCCGGCTTCGCCCGGGACTTGGATCTACCACGCCCGGCCGCCTTTGTCTCCCAAGTGCCGATGTTAATACGCCACACCAGTTACTCGTTTGAGGCTGAGTGGACCTAGGGGAGGTTCAAATAATCGTCACCGGTGGTGGCCGTGAGCGGGAATGGAACTGGGTTCGCCGGGTTGGTAGCGCAGCGTAGCGTTAAGCACTACACCCACCGCTCCTCACACACCACACACGCACAGACACACACACAGACACACGCAGACACACACAGACAGACACAGACAGACACACACACACACAGACACACAGACAGCACGCTAAGCACTACACTACCGCTCCCCACACACCACACACGCACACACACAGACACACACACAGACACATGCAGACAGACACAGACAGACACACACACACAGACACAGACAGCACGCTAAGCACTGCACTACCGTTCCCCCTACACAACACACGCGCGCGCGTCCATAGGTACACATACACGCGCTTGCTGCAGACACACACGACTTTCAGGGTGCGTAAGGCAGTAAACGACTGAAATAATAAAGCGGCAATGTTGTGCGAGGAACGCCTTAGACCAGCAACACATTTGTGTAATGCGAGCGTAAACACACAAACACATACAAACACATACACACACATACATACACACACATACACACAAACACATACACACAGACATACACATACACACAAACACATGCACACACATACATGCACACAAACACATACACAATACACACACACATACATGCAGACACAGACAGACACATAACACACATACATACACACACATACACACACATACATAGACACACACATACATACACACACACATACATACACACAAACACATGCACACACGTACATACACACATACATAGAGACACGCAGACATACACATAAACACAAACACACATACACATGACCCGGCTTCGCCCGGGACTTGGATCCACGATGCCCCGCCGCCTTTGTCTCCCCAGTGACGATGTTCACACACGACAGCAGTTACGCTTTTGAGGCTGAGTGGACCTAGGGGAGGGCCAGGTCCGTTTCAAATAATCGTCAGCGGTGGTGGGCGTGAGTTGGAATCGAACTGGGGTCGCTCAAGCAGCTTAATGACTGTTTGTACAAAGAACATATAAAGAATCGATTATAATAACCAGGCTACAGTCCACATTATAGACTGGCAGTACACGCACTCAGCTTCATAAGCAGGCTAGAGTGTACATGATAGAGTGGCAGTACGCTCACCGAGCTTAATAAGCAGGCTACAGTGTACATGATAGACTGGCAGTACGCTCACCCAGCTTAATGAGTATTTGTACAGTGAACATTAAAGTAATCGATTGTTGGCACGTTGGGTTTAAAAGTAATATAAATTGCACACATTGTGGTGGGGGTGTAGTGAAGAGTAGGAAAAACTTTGATGAATTTACCTCAGAGTGGCGTGGTGGGTGTCGAGGCCTAGTAGCGTGCAAAGCCTGCGGCCTCGCCTAAAATTGTCGGCTTGGAAGAGGCAGGGTACGGGTGGCGTTCCTTCCCCCCCCCCTAGCGCTCCAACAATACTGTGTAATGGCTATTATTTAATTAAATACGGAGCTTATGAAAGTGGCGAAGGCGTGGCTAGCCGTTGGCAGGGGCAACCGCCGTCCATTGAAACTGCAGCCCTTGGCGAAGGCGTGGCTAGCCGTTGCCAGGTCCAATGAAAGCGGCGAAGGCGTGGCTAGCCGTTGCCAGGGGCAACCGCCGTCCAATGAAAGTGCGTATGGGCCAAAGTCCACACACACACACACAGACAGACATGAACGATTTTATATATATAGATGTGTCTCCGTGTCTGTGTTTTGTCTGTCTCTCTCAAATTTAGCAATCTTTGGAAGAACGTAATCAACCAGGTAGGGTGTTGACTGTTTTGTTAGCCGACTTTCTGTGTTGTATTACATTGTCTTTCTAAGTTTACTCGGTTTGTTTTCTCATTCATTCGTACCTGATGACGACTGCTTGTGTTGCAATCGAAACGGCATATTATATTACAGTATCCAATTTATTTTCTTTCTACGTGACTTTACCAAAAGAACCAAAGAGTATATTAAATACAAATTAAGAACCTGGTGAATTTCTTGTAGGGTTTTCTTTTTCACCTTCTGCAAGGTAGGGAAACCCCCGTTTTAAGTAATGCTAACAATATAAGGTGTGAAAAAAAAAAACTCATTACGCACCATTACAGAACAAAGTGTGCCATAAAACACATAGACCGCCACTCGTCCCTCCACATAAAACAAAATATATCTCTTAGTAAGTGGGCCCGCTGGCCTTCCGGACCGACGTGGTTCATCATCACCTGTACAGCCACGGAGGGGGGCAATGGGCCGATTATCGGTACCGCTCTAGAATATCGCAAAAAAATTGAAACGCGCCCTAAGGTGACATCCACCGTGGAAATTGAGCGTCGCAATCGGCTTGCGAACGTGAGCTCGACGGATCGCTTGCGTCGCGGGGATGGTGAGGGATAGCCACGGCTTGGTCAGGGGGGGGGGGGGGGGGGCTTCACTCAGCAGTGGATAGATCAAGGCTCATGATGATTACGATTATTGTGATGATTAGGACATTATGAAGAGACCGAGATCAGGGTGATGAGATCAGTTGTTGCGCAAGAGCTTGATGGGTAATTATCGTATCGCTGACGGTGGCGACGATGACGATTCTGCAGAGGGACGGACGGGATTCTATCTGTCTGTTTTATTCCACGTGAGCCTGAAAACGAGAAGGATCTTGGGGAAACAGTGGAGTCGGAGGATGGTAGGAAGATGGTGCTCAGAGGGTGGTAGGAGGGTAGAAGGATGGTAGGAGGGTGCTAGGAGGGTAGGAGGATGATAGGAGGGTAGTAGGAGGGTGCTAGGAGGGTAGGAGGATGGGAGGAGGGTAGGAGGATGGTAGGAGCAGGGTGCTAGGAGGGTAGGAGGATGATAGGAGGGTGGGAGTAGGGTGCTAGGCGTGGGGGAGTCAGTGCAGTCATGGGGGGGGGGGGGGGGGTAACGCAGGAGCAGAGGAAGTGGTGAAGGGTGGCGGTCGAGGACGCGAGCGTGGAGGTGGCGGCAGCGTGTGCGTGGTGGGGCGGGGGGGGGCCTCGTTCAGGGCGGTGTCCGTGATGAACCGGTGAGAACACGCGGACACATTAAAGGCGGCCAGGAAGCGGTGGCTCCTCCGGTGCTGTGGTTTGGGAAGTGGAGATTTCCCGACGCTCAATTTTTTGTTTTTTTTTCGCCCACAGTGCCAGGAGTGGCTGTAAAGGATCATCACCTGCCCATCCTACCACGAAACAGCTGCAGGAGCAGGCGGCACTGCTGGATTTATTTACCGATTTATTGCTCCGTTTGTTTGTTTTAAGGTTACCGTGGTGTCACTTTTCACGACGCAATATTGAATTTCACGGAACGGCAATGACGGCGAAATCGCTCTTCTGCCCAGCTTTGTGTGACTCCGTCCCATGTTCTGATCGTCTTTGTGTTTGTGCCGTGCCGTACTTCAAATGTACAAAGAAAAATGGCCCGAGGTACCGCTCTCCCGTGCCGGGAACTTGATGCTGGAGAAGCTCCCATGACGCAGAGCTAAAACGTCGGACGTCGTGCCGAACGACACGTGCTACGACCCCAAACAAGACCATTGAAGGAGAGCTGTACAGCGGCACAACCGCGAACGCTTACACAGTCGCAGAGTCCTCGAGTACTTGAAATGCATCTTGTCGTGATGGCGAAATGTTAACTGCCTCGCCTGGTATGCAGGACCTTGTGGGTTTGATCCCGACCCTGACGCCTGCTGTGTTTATCTCCTCCTGGTGGTCGCGTGGATTTTTCCTCCGGGTCCTCCGGTTTTTCCCTCCACATTTAGAATCAACGTGTGTTTGGAGCGTTTGGCCGCTATAAATTGCCACGTGATGAGACACTTCATTGAGCTGTCATTGGTGGCCAGGTCGCATCTGAAACAGCGCTTAGCTCAGTGGGCCTTAACCTGGTAAAACAAAAATTTCAATCCGTTAGTTTAGTTCATATACTGGGGGAGGAATGTTGCACCAATTCAACGGTTCCAATTCAAGCGGCCGCCCTGGTTAATACCGCGGGTGTAATAACCTCAAACAAAATCCCGGTACCTCCGATTAGCACGGTTGGCTAGGCACGGTGCGAAAGAAGTTCAACATACGGGCATGCAAACTCGATGGTGTCGTTGACCAGGTAAAACCCAGAACACGCGCATCAAACTGCACACGCAAACATCAACGCGTTGCAATCCACATACGCTGTACGTAGTTTGGTTCTCGCGATTGCTAAAGAGCTAGCAAAGGGCACCGCCAATTAATCACATCATTCCAATCAGCCACGATCTACCCACTGCTGGATTAAGACTCCCCTCCCCCCCAAGCCAGCACCATCTCTCGCGGCCTTAGTGCCAACACGTCAATCCATCTAAGCTCCCGCGCACACACACACACACACGTGTCTGATCCGATTCCATCGCTCCATCTCCACGACGCGTGTGCCCGAGCCAACTTTTACCCCAAAAGCGTGTTTTGTAAACCATGCCTGTTGATCCATGTGCACGTTAAGACAGTATTTTAATCTGTCGTGTCCCCCAAAACAATATAGGGCACTCGTCGCTTCATCCACACACCCTATTGACACTATGTTAACTGCCCAGCTAATGCACTATTGGCAAACCCACACCGGTGGCTAATAGTGCCTGTCTCCAGCAATAAAGGCTCCAAATCTATTTACAGCAATGCTTTAATTACTGGCGGGGAAAAATACTGCCATTATATTCCGCCCACTGCCTTATTTTATTGTCCACTCGCCTTCTTCTTTAAATAAAAAGGTGCGCCAGTTATTGCCCATTGACTGCTTTGGCCTGGGGTGACTTTGCTTGTGTGTGCAGCTCTGTGTGTGTGTGCAGCTCTGTGTGTGTGCAGCTCTGTGTGTGTGTGCAGCTCTGTGTGTGTAGATCGGTGTGTGTGTGTGCAGCTCTATGTGTGTGTGTGGAGCTATCTGTGTGTGTAGCTGTGTGTGTGTGCAGCTCTGTGTGTGTGTGTGCAGCTCTGTGGGTGTGTGTGTGAAGCTCTGTGTGTGTGTGTTGTAGCTCTATGTGTGTGTGTGTGCAGCTCTGTGTGTGTGTGTAGCTCTGTGTGTGTGTGTGCAGCTCTGTGTGTGTGTGTAGCTCTATGGGTGTGTGGAGCTCTATGGGTGTGTGTGCGTGCAGCTCTGTGTCTGTGTTGTAGCTCTGTGTTTGTGTGTGTGCAGCTCTGTGTGTGTGTTGTAGCTCTAGGTGTGTGTGTGTAGAGCTCTATGGGTGTGTGTGTGTGTGGAGCTCTGTGTGTGTGTGTTGTAGCTCTATGTGTGTGTGTGTGCAACTCTGTGTGTGTGTGTAGCTCTGTGTGTGTGTGTGTGCAGCTCTGTGTGTGTGTGTAGCTCTATGGGTGTGTGGAGCTCTATGGGTGTGTGTGCGTGCAGCTCTGTGTCTGTGTTGTAGCTCTGTGTTTGTGTGTGCAGCTTTGTGTGTGTGTTGTAGCTCTGTGTATGTGTGTGTGCAGCTCTGTGTGTGTGTTGTAGCTCTAGGTGTGTGTGTGGAGCTCTATGGGTGTGTGTGTGGAGCTCTGTGTGTGTGTGGAGTTCCGTGTGTGTGTGTGGAGTTCCGTGTGTGGAGTTTTGTGTGTGTGTGTGGAGTTCCGTGTGTGTGTGGCTCTATGCGTGTGTGTGCGTGTGCTCATTTCTCAGTCGTGTTTGCGAGTATAGAATACTCGCCAATGCTCGCAATGCTGCACAAAGGCTGCTACTGTTCACACAGACGGGGGGCTCCAGCTATGCGAGGATGCAGGTAGACTGCGTTGTCCCAACTCCGCGTTTCGCCATCGGCAAGGATGGCCTTGGGGTTGCCTGTGCGTGTGCGTGCGTGTGTATGCATGCGTGCGTGCGCGTGCGTGCATTGGGATCGGTGGTGTAGCGGTTAGCGCGCTGCGCTACGAACCCGGCTTCCTGAGTTGGATTCCCGCTCACGGCCTACACCATTGACGGATATCTGAACTGCACCTGGGACTCGACTAGGTCGTCTCAGCCTCAAATTAGTGCCTGGTGTGGTGTGTAAACGTTGCCACTAGGGAGACAAACACGGCCGGGCATGGTTCTGGCCATCACCTGTCATGTGCCGTGCCAGCCTTCATAGGTGCTCGATAACAGCACTTGCCCCAACAGTCTGTTAAGGCTATTCGGGGGATATCTGTGCGTTTGTGCATAATGTAATATGTGGGGAGCGGTTGCGTTGTGGTTAGCGCGCTGCACTACGAACCTGGCGACGCGAGTTCGATTCCCGCTCACGGCCAACACCACTGGGCCTCCCCTAGGCCGACTCAGCCTCAAATTAGTACATGGGGAGGTGCATAAACACATCGCCACTAGGTAGAAGAAGGCGACCGGGTGTGGTGCTGGCCACCCACCCACCCACCCCCTCGTGTGCCGTGGTGACCTTCATAGGTGCTCACGAACAGCACTTGCCCCAACGGTCTCTTACAGGCTATACGGTGGATCTCTGCGTGTTGAATATCCGAAGCCGCCCTGGGCCTCCCTAGGTCGACTCAGCCTGAAGATAGCACCTGCAGCATTGTGTAAACAATTAGTACTGGGAATACCAACAGCACTTTGGCCCAACAAGCTGCCTCGTGTAGGTTTACGCGGGGGATCTTTGCGATGTGTGCCCAGCCCGATCACGCGAGGTTGCATTTCTTTTTTGCGAAACTGTGACTCATTACGGCGACATTATAGCTCAGCTCAATCATCCTTTTTACTGTGTGTGTGTTATTCCCAGTGTGATTAATCAACAAATGACTCACTCAAATCTTAAGTGACAATAACTTGCTCAGCAAATTCACACACCAACCATCTCACGCAGTTAGTCTCCGAGCTGCCAGTTATTCTTGCAAGACGTTATCTTTGTGTTGTTGTTGTTGGGATGCCCCATTATTCGTTGAAAAGGCACAGTGAATAAACTTTCATAGTCGGCTGCCACGTGAAATTGAGGGAATCTCCGGAGGAGATGGAGAGATGAAAGTAGCTCATGTGGCAGGTGCAAAGCGGATGTTAACTACCTCGCCTGGTGTACAGGAGATTGTGAGTATGATCCCGACCCTTACGCCTGCTGTATATTTCGAGTTTGCCGGTTCTATCTTCCCTGTATTCGTGTGGATTTTTCTTTGGGTCCTCCTGTTTTTCCCTCCGCATTGACAAACATTATTTTAGAGTATCTGGCTGCTATAAATGTCCACGCGATAAACCACTTTGTTGGGTTATCGTTTGTGGCCAGGTGGCTTTTGAAAAAGAGCTATACAGCTCAGTGGGCCTTACCTGGTTAAAACATTGCTTAATAGTTTAGTTTAATAGTGTATAATAATTGCAGGATTATGAGGGATGGAAGCAGCTTTCGGGAGGCATTCATCCAGCAGTGGAATGATCGTAGCTGATGATGATCACATCCTATACCTGGTTTCATACAAAATGAGAATTCAAAAAAAATATATAAACGTTAACAGTTGTTTTTCCAACTTAAAGTAAGCCATGCCATGCCCATAGGCTCATCCCAGCAATGTTTTATGATGATATATTAAAGTACGATAACTTTCCTGCTTAAAACAATATATGATAAGAATAGATTATAACAATAGATTATAACGATACAACCTTTTATATAATAGACGCATTTTTTATATTTACTGGGCAGTATTTTATTTTACGTCTTCCTTTAAAATATATATTCTTGTTTTTTTTAGCTCTTTCTTCATCAAATAGTCTCAATATGGCCACAACAGCGTCGAAATGTGCTTGCATGATTAGTCTCACCGTCACTAATATTATAAACCATCATCGTCATCATCATCCATGCTCTATCCACTGCCGAATGAAGGCTTCCCCGAAGCCACCGCCATCTCTGTCGTGGTCTTACGACGCTGCGATCCACCTGGTTCGCGTGCAAACAAGCTGATTCCATCGATTCTAGATTTGAAGCTTTCGTGACTGCAAGGATTCATATTCTTAGGTTTTTTTCGGTAAAGTCACGTAGGTAAAAACATTAAATTAATAAACTAAAAGTATTTTACTTTTATTAATTTTAATGTTTTTACCTACGTGACTGATTCCATCGCTCCATCTCCGCGGCGGACGTAACCGCTCTCTCTAACTGTTTGCGGGGCGCGTTCCCGTACTTTGGCGACTGCTCCATCGTTAGTCTCGACTACCGGCCTTCTTCCTCCTTCTCCTCCTTGCCGTGATGCGCCCTGCTCGAGACCCACTTCACCTTAAATCTTGACTTAAGGCTTTCGTGACTGCAGGAATTCATCCTCTTTGGGTCTTTCGGTAAAGTCGCGTAGGTAGGTTCGTCACCTCTTCCTGATGACTAGCGCTTGTGTTGCGATCGAAACGTCGTAGTTTTTTGTCGTTCTTTTTTTTGCTTTTTTCTTTGAACCTATCTACGTGACTTTATCGAAAGACTCAAAGACTACCACTTCACCTTTCGGAACGGTGACTGTACGATGGCAACAGTGAGAGAAGTGTACAAAGACGCGCGGACTCGTGCGAGTAACGCTGACACGAGGAAGGGAAGGGAGCGCGTGGATCGGAGGGAAAACCCAAGGCACAGAACATCACACTGACCTTCTTGTGCAAATAACGACTCGAAATTTTCGTCTCAGTTACGTGGAAGGAATATTGGCTGCACAAGACTATATATATATCTATTTTCCTCCTCCTCTTCCTCCAGATAGAGTTGTTACTCATTTGTTTTATGGTTTTACCAATCGACGAAACAAAACAGAAATAAAATAGGGCGCGCATTTAAGAGGAACGACTTTCATTCGGGTGCGGGGCTGCACGAAGGTGCCTTCCATTGAGCGGGACACGAACGGTATTTTTTAAAAGCCGTAAAAAAAAACAACGACCGTGAAATTAATTTATAGACTATTTTTTCACTGCTCAAATCCCCGCGCGTTGCCACAGAACAATCAATAGAAAGATAACGTACTTCCTTCCTCGGGTACTTTCCACTTATAGCTTAAAATAAACAATAATGTTGTACAATCGCCTTAACCCAAAGTGACAAAATGAAAGCGTTTGGCTTCTTGGCGTGTTAGTAAACACGCTCGCCGTTCGGATACGAGTACATTCGCAGGACATCTTTGGCAACCACGCGTAGCCAACGGTGCTAATAGGAGGTGTGGGGGAAGGCCAACATACCAAATACAAACAATCGCTTGTCACATACAGCTCTCTCTGCCCACTACAGTAAAAAGAAATGTTGCTGTGGTTGTCCCATCTGATGACGGAAGCTTGTGTTGCCTCCGAAACGTCGTGATTTAGTTATTTTTATTTTTATTCCTATTTTATTTTCACCTACGTGACTTTACCGAAAGAACCAAAGGGTATACCAAACACAAAACAATCAGGTGTACAAAAATGCGTTTTCAATCTGGATGCATCGCTCCCAGTGGCTTGCTCACATCGGAAAGGAAGAGCGTTCCAGACGGTTTCAGAAGCACATTTGAAAGCGCGCGATGCGGTGACCGTCTCTGTTCCACGGCCGGGCTTGCGAGGATGACCGGAGTTGTCGCGATGGTTCATGCTCCTTGACTAGATCGGCAAGACACTGCGGTACATTTGAGGGGTGCACTTTGCGTGCAGCGAGTGTGACCTCGTGATCGCGCCAAAGCGGCTTCGGCAAACGACACAGAAGCGCAGCAGAAACAAGTCCCCTCATTCTCGCTTTCCATACTAATAAGAACATGAATTGATAATCGTCAGCCATGATCTATCCACCGATGGATGAAGGCTCAACCAAGCTGTCGCCGTCCCTCGCGCACGAGCCGATCTCATCGCTCCATCTCCGTGAAGGACGAGCTCTCTACGGCGTGCTTTCTCCGATCGGATGCCAATCCGTTCTTCGTTTCATCGCCCCATTTCAGAATCGGAATATGTATTCATACTGGGGGAATCCGATGTGCTTTAAATCACTTTTTCACGGATGGCCAGTAGGGGCACGGGTAAGAACGCTACAACAACGAGTGCCAAGTGTAGCAAAGGTAAGCACATCACAGATTTTATTTTTTATTTTACCAGGAAAAGCCCACTGTGCTATTAACTTCTTTTTCAGAAACGACCTGGCCACAAATGATAATGGCTCAACAAAGTGGCTCATCACGTGGACATTTATAGCAGCGGCCAAATAATCGACACGACGGAACGCTGACCAAGGCCACTTTCAATTCTTTTCGCTCGCGTCTTTTTTTAAAATTGTCATTCAAGAACCCAGAAATACAACGTAGATTTTAAAAAAAAGAGGGAAAAAACCCAGCAGGTAACGTGCATCAAACTCGGCCTGATACACCGTCAACATTAGGGATCTAACGGGGACTTCCGGGCTCGCTGCCCTACCGTGGCAGAGTTAATGATTGCGAGCGGTATATATCCAAGGCCACCGTTGTATTCACAGTCACCACGGTGTCTCGAACCTGCGTACGATATCTATTTTTTTTTGTTAAGTTTCTTTCGTCAATGTCCATATCTCGTCGCAGGTGACAGATGCACACCGATTACAAATTGCTCTCCTTGTCAAGCGCCGGTACGTCGCTTTTCATCGTCAAATTCGACTTTTGCACAGGAATCGTAGCAACGTGTATTCGTGCCACTCTTTCAGCGCAAGGCAATTGCAAAGGTGATACGTCTCACGTACTTTACCGGCTGGCTATTACAAGTATAGCCAACCACCAGGCCGCGTTGAATTAGCACGGTTGGCTACGTACGGTGCGAAAGAAGTTCAACATACAGCACGTACTTTTTCATCAAATCTACCTAATGTGAACCGTGATGCTGGCACACCCAAACGGCCTAAACTTTGTTTTTCCATTCTGTCTGAACAACGTCACGGAAAGCTTTAACGTCCACTCCGAAGCTGGTATTAACCAGGGCGACCGCTGGGCTGGAGCCACGCCGCCCAAGGCTTTGGCCTCGTCACTCCGTCCGTAGCGGCGACACCAGCAGTCCAAGCAAGCGCAATTCAGTGGCCGAGGTTGGAGAAGGGGGGGGGGGCATAAACCACCGCGATTGATTTTCTCTTCTTGGTTTTTACTTCCTTAGATTACAAACTAAGGGGAAATGTCACTTAAAATGCTTTACGCCACCGGCCGCCCCGTGCTGGGACGACGATCACCGCGACGCTCTGCCCCCCCCCCCCCTTCCTACCGCAACTCCGTGTACGTGATATAAACGCGGTTATATACGACGCAAGAAGATGGTTGAAGGTCACCTCTAGCAGAACGGGGAAGCCGCGCGCGGGTCAGGGACGGCGAGGAGGGGGGTGGGTGGGGGGGTGGGTGGGGGGTGGTTGGGGGGTGGGTGGGGGGTGGGTGGGGGGTGGGTGGGGGATGGGTGGGGGGTGATTGGGGGTTGGTTGGGGGGGGATCGCTACTCTGGGCTCAGGGCGAGAGCTGGAACACGAAAATTCGCGGCGCGACGTTGGAAACGCTTGGGCCCATTTCTCTGGCTCTCGCTTGCCGGGTGGTGGAGAGGGTTAGGGGTTTTTTTGTTTGTTTTTGGCCTGGTTATCACGTGGTCTAACCTAAACAAAATCTATTATGAATAGTGATCATAAGTAATAATAATGATGATTATTTACAGCCGGCCAGTTGTCAATCCACTGCTGGATAAAGATCGTCCCGTGCTTTGATGGTTCTGAGGCTTTTCTGAACCATACTTCGCCACGCTGGTCAGTGCAAGGTGGCAAATATGTGGGAGCAAAGAAGTGCAGTACAACAGTGGATTTTGCTGCTGTTGGTACTTGGTGGCTACCAATCGATGCGCGATCAGAGCAGATCACGGGCGCGTTCCAGCATCAAACATGGGTAATGTCAAATATTATAACACGTATTATTAACGCCACATGTTCTAATTTTATTTTATTTCTAACATATCAACATTCCTATGATTGGACAACCACTGTTGACTCCGCCCAACAAAGTGGTAGATATATTATCAACCCCGGAGGGATGATCGTCATTCTGCCTCGCATAATGGTCCATGATATCGATATGCAGTCACCCCGATAGACATATTAACACCTTCAATGAAACAATATAGGAAGCAATAATACGGCATATTTATGCACGAAGTTGCCTTTGGCAGAAAAAAAAACCCACAACATGATTCCCAGCATGCTTTGCATCTTACTACGACATCGCCATCGTTTGAGGAATTAACAAAACGAGCTTGGTAACTCGAAGTGTGGAGATATTTTGGGACGGCCAAACGCACACAAAAAAACCTCAAAAGAAGTCTTGCCACGCACAATTGAGCAATGGAAATTCCACATTCCTCTGGAATTTGTTGGCAACGGGACAGCAATTCCAAGCTGCAAAAACCACTCAATGCGCTTTCCGTGACGGCTTGCAGCAGTTTATTAATTCATTCATGTTGCCTCTCCAGGTAACAAAGTTCCACGCTTGGATAACTTTCCTGTTGTCGTCACCTCCCGTCTTCAACGGGAACTAAAAAAAGGCCTTAGATATTGAGCCCGAGGAAGTTGCCGTTCACGGTTTTAAACGCCAATAAAACGAAAGCTTGTTTTTCTTTTTCTCGAACAAATTCCGCCCGCCGTGCGTTCATTGCTGCCATCGGCGCCAATTTGCCCAAATCCAGGCGCACACCACAAGGATTGCATTACTCATGCTCGCATACAAATGTGCTCGGGCTGCTTGACTTTTTTTTAATGAACGAGGGGGGAAATCCCTCCATGAAACCCTGCAGCTTGGCCTGTTTTAAACTTGGAGGGGGGGGAGGGGGAAGGCGGGGGATAGCGGCCACACACGCACCACACGTTTAACAAACCTTGGACAAATGTTCCGCCCGCTGATCGTGAGAGAGTAATGGTGCGACATGCACCTACGCCACGCTCATCGGAGGTACGGGGGGGAGCAAGGACAACGAACTAAAGACAACAAAAAGCAGCCCTGAAGAAATGAGTTTTCGATCGAGATTCAAAAGTGCATCGTCACCAGTGGCTTCCTGACACCGAAACTAAGATCTGCTGGCGTCTGTCATGAATTCCGCCTCCGGCTCGCACGCTCTGCTCACCCCCCCCCCCCCGCCGCGTGCGGGGAACGGCTGCGATGCCCATCGCTTTCCTGGGCTCGCATCCTGTCCCGACGTTCACGCGACGGACTCATCTCGGAAGCTAAGCAGGATGTGTGTGTCGAGCCTGGATAGGTGCTGGGATGGAGCGTGCAGCCCTGCGATGAATGTCCAAACGATGGGGGCACGTTGTTGAGCGATCATTTGTGGGCAGGTCGCTTCTGAAACGTGAGTTAATACCTCAGTGGGCTCTGCCTGGTAGCCTGTGGATGGTTTAGTGTTGTATTTGTGTGTGCTTTTGGGTGATTTGTTTACCTTCTGCTTTGCAACTGCGATCGTGTTTCTGCACTGTTTGTTGTCGGAACGTTCTTACCCGCCCCTACTGAACACCCGTGATACAGGAGCTTTATAGTTCATCGGATTCCTCCTCCACGACAAATACATATTCTGATTCTGAAATAACTGGGTTATAGGCTGCTGCCGCTGCAGAGCTACGTTAGAGCGCTGTATTACAAACCCAGTGACTCGAGTCTGATTCCCGTTCGTAGGTATACACTGCTGACAATGATATGAAATCGGTCCTGGGCCTCCCCTAGGTCGGCTCAGCCTCAAATGCGTACCCGGTGCAGTATGCAAACATCGCCAGAGGGAGGCAAAGGCGGCCAGGCGTGGTGCTGACCACGCCCCACAGCTGACACGGAGCAGCACACGTTATTCTGCTGTTAAAACAACGAGAAACGAATCGCTCGCTTGTGCTAGGATTTCAGAAAAATAAGTTGAGGAAATGCCCATGAAGACTCCGGCAATGCCACCAACACGTGGGCAGCAAGAGGCGGACAGCCGCCCCTCAGGGTACAAGGAGGGCCCGGGGCGATTGTCCCGGGCCCCACGCTTTGGGGGGGGGGGGGGGGGGCCCTGCGCCTCGACGCCACGGTATCAGATGTAATATTTCCGGTTTGGTTTTAAGGCGTCGGTGGGGGGGGGGGGTGCAAACGGTGGGGTTTGCCCCGTGCCCCACGCTTTGGGGGGCCCCGCACCCTCCCCCCACTATGGGCGGCCCCGGCAAACAGGAGCCTCATCCAGCAGTGGATTGACGCTGGCAAGAGCCTGCGCCCCCTGCGTGCGCCACAATGTCACAGTGCCCCCTTGTCATATCGGAAGTAAAGTCGGACTTCTGGGAGGTTTCCCCCTCCATCCCCTCCATCCCATCAGATTCCGGAGTGATTGACTCAGCTCAAAAAAGTAGGGGGTGGGGGGTGGTGGTGGTAGCCTGTGTGTGAATTCACGATTTCCCTCTCGGCTTGTTCTCGAGCGAGGCGCATCATTCCCTTGGCCGGGTCGCGAGCGTCCGCCAAAGGGGGGGGGGGGGGCGCCAAAGGGGGGGGGGGGCACGTTTCTTGTAAACGCCCACGCGGAGTGTGACGCGGAGTGTGACGCGGTAGCAGGTTGGCCGCAGAGCTCCACCGCGGCACATTTGCACCACAGGCTGACACGGGACACGCATGAGCGTGTGTGTGTGTGAGCGTGTGTGTGTGTGAGTGTGTGTGTGTGAGCGTGTGTGTGTGTGTGAGCGTGTGTGTGTGGGGAGCGGTAGTGTAGCGGTTAGCGCAACCTCGTGCGGTTCGCCGGCCTTCATAGGGGCTTCTCGCTAGCATCACTTAACCCAAGAAGTTTGTTAAGGCCATTTATGTATATACACGTGGGTTCTTCGTCTTTGTTGTGTGTGCAGTTGGAGAGCCAGGAGTGAAGCGGTAGTGCAGCTCAATTCCCACTCACGGCAACGAACATCAGTGGCGATTACCTGAACCGGTCCTGGGCCTCCTCCTAGGTCGACTCAGCCTCAAATGGGCACGAAGGAGACAAAGGCGGCCGGGCGTGGTACCGGCCTTCATAGGTGCTCGCTAACAGCAGTTGCTCGCTAACAGCACTTGCCCCAACAGTGCGTTAAAAGGCCATACAGGGGGGATCTTTATATTTGCCTTTGTGCACTTGGCGAGCACACACACATGCACGCACATGCGACAAGCGGCCAGACCCGGGTGAATGCATGTGAATGAATGTGCGCGTGTCAAAGTGTGCACCAGCGCATGCATGTACACTTACCACACACACCGGGGCTGCGTATACAAGATCACAGGTAGACCCAGTCAAGCACACGTGACAGTGCGTGCATTGACGTGCATCGGACTCGTCGCCAAGCATGTGCAAGGGCACGCCATGCGGGGCGGATTGGCTGCTGATATATTTCACCGTTGCACACCTTACCGCACACGCAAAAGCCACAGAGCCAACCATGGAACGCACACAACTCGACCAGCCAACGCACACGTAGCTGCGTGCGTGTGCGTGTGTTTCGCACACCCAATAACATTTCAAGTACTGGGGAGACAAAGGTAGCCCACCGTGGCAACGAACCGCACCACCCCCAAGTGCCACGTGCGCTGTGCCAGCCTTAATAGGTGCCCGCTAATCATCATTTGATCCACGAGCCTGTTCAAGGCCACCCGACGGTTAGGATATTTGGCGTTGCACACGTAACCGTGTGGCAAAGTGCACCTCCGATTAGGGTGGCGACGTACGGCGCGAAAGAAGTTCAACCACACATGCGTACAAAGTGCGCGGATAAAGCGAGATATTAAACGCGTGACACCGACTTTCATTTGGGCACTTAGCGCTGCGATGTGTTAATCCCGCAGCGATTGCCCGCCGACTTCTGGGACGTGCTTCAGAGGAAGCGAGCCGACTGAACGGCGCTCGTGCTCAGCCACCGAACTGAAGAAGCAGAAAAAAAAACAATTCTGCCCAGTCAGAGCTAAAGGAAGGGCAATTCCATTCAACCGCCACGACACCCCCCCACCACCACCCAAACCCCCCCTCTCCATCCTGCCTCACTCACCCTGCAGCGCCTGACATGACTCATCTGCGGTAACAGACGGGCTTGGCTTAGCGCTGATAAGCGCCGGGCTTTGCAGTGCACACTCACGCCACGCCGGCTCGGCACGTCAGATGGCTGGCTGGAAACCTGACTCGACAAGCCCCAACTGAGTCGTGGTCGGTGGCAAACGACGATGAGCTGGAGCCCGACCCACCACCTCCCAAACCCCTCACCCCCAGAAAAGAAAATAGACGCAGACCGGCCGTGGGCCCCGCACGTACGCGCGTCAAACACCCGGGGGGACCCGTGTCTTCCATGGAGAAAAGGGCCCCTTAATAAAGTTTTTTTTGGGTAAGATCGCGTAAATATATAAATGTGTCGTTAAACCCGCCACCACCCGACACGGCCAATTTGTTACCAGTACAGCACACCGGTGTGTTGGAGAGAAAATCCACAACATTTACAATCTTTGCTCTCCAGCACACCGGTGTGATGTACTAGTAACGAATTGGCACGTTCTGTTTACGTGAGAAACCTTACTAGTTGGCCGTGTCGGGTGGTGGCGGGTTTAACGACACATTTAAATATTTACGCGATCTAACCCAAAAACACCTCGATTAAGGATGATATTGGTCGCGAAAGCCTATGTGCGAAAAGTGCTTCTTGCCTATAGATATGTCAATTCACAATTGCACCTCAAAGTTGTTCACAATTGCACCCAATAATAAAAAAAAAATCACCAGCGTTGGTTCGCGGTGGCCCGACTGACTGACGAGACGATTAATTTTCCAAAACGGCACCAACAGTTTGCTCGCATTGAACCAACGCCGCTGATAAGAAGATGCACTCCGCCCGGGGGAGGACGTGCAGCCAAAGAGACAAATGTGGCAATGATGAGGAGTTTGCTAATGCGGTCATGGACTTGTTCCATCGTCGCTGGATATCACCGCAAGATGCGAGAAAAAAAAATAGCAAACAAAAAAAGTGCTGTCTCCTAGCAAAAAAACCTCACGCCGCAAATAGTCAAATAAAAAGTTGTGGTCTTAATGATGATGCCGCTGACACCTTGGCAAGGAGACTTACTGCCATTCAAATAATGAAGGTGACAACTTCTAGAAAGAAAGAAGTGTGTGCATTTGGTTTGAATGCAAATTTGCTAATTTGCTCCCACAGGGTTCATTGAATGCCATTCAAATTTGTGTGCGTTTAAAAGCTCGCATTTCCGCAGATACATATTGGTGCTGGCGATTTCAGATAATGGATAAGTGTACGTGTGTGTGGGTGCGTGAGTGCGCGCCTGTGTGTGTGTGCGTGCCTGCTTGCACACACACACACATACACACACGTACGTGATGGTGCAAAGGTGCGTGCGTATATTGCCCTTTATAAATATCGGGATTTCCCCCTTTTTCATGGAAATGTCAGTTTGGTGAAAAAAATTCCACGACATTTGTTTTAATGAATGCAGACTGCTGATGCAAGATTGGGTGAAGTTAACATGTCCGAGTGTAAAGGTTGTACCACATTTGATAGCCATGGCACAATTCTTGCAATATGCCTGCCATCCCCCTACCAAATGATATTCTGCAATCCTCTACCCGATTTCGACAACAGCGCGAGAAGCGGCAACGTGGTGGTGAGCGCCCTGCACTACGAACCCAGCGATCCGAGTTAGATTCCCACTCGGTGGCGAATAGCCGAACCGGTTCTGGGCCTTCCCTAGGCCGACTCAGCCTTACAAATTAGTTCCTGGGTGCGGTGTGTAAAACTAAAAAAAACATCAGCACTGGGGGAGACAAAGACGGTCCCGCGTGGTTGCTGGTCACCGTGCCGGGATGTACTCGTGAACAGCACTTGCCCCAACAGTCTGTTAGGGGCTATACGGGGGATCGTTGTCTTTGTTGTGTGGGTCACGGTTGAGAAATGAGTGATAGTGCTTTACATTGGTGAAAAAAATAATGGGGCCTTGGAAAGTCTGTCCATCACTGCTCACTTTCCCAGAGACAACTTTTGACAATACACTTATCAAAAAATTACTCAGAAAATGTGCGCTTGAAATAAATAAAACACACACACACATCCACGTATATATGTACACACAGAAGCTATAAACACCCATACTCATTAAATCACACACACAGACATAGGCAAGCAGAAAAGACAATACCCCCCATGTAGCCTCCACAGTCTGTTGGGACAAATGCTGTAAATGAGCACGGATTAAGGCCACAACCACCCCCAGCCACGACCTGTATCTCTCCATTGCTGATATTTACACACACACACTGCACCAGATACCCATTGCAGGATGAGTCAACCTGGGCGAGGCTTATGCTCACGTATCAATTTGCACTGATGTTATTCAAGACTGGGAAGCGATCCCAGATCTCTGCGATCACGGTGCACTCACTCAACGCAATAGACAACGATCCCCCGTATAGCCTGCACATATTGTTGGGACAAGTGCTGTTCGAGATTGCCTACGAATGCCAACGTGACGCGCAGAGCCAGTGACGCGAGCCAGAAGCTCACCCAGCCTGCAGCGCTGATATTTACACACGACGCTAGAGTACTCATTTTCAGGCTGAGTCAACGTGTGGGGAGGCTTAGGACCGGTCCAGATACCCATTTCCACTGAAGATATTCAAGACCGGGAAGCGAACCCTGGCTTACGGCGCCGTAGTGGTCTCACTCGTAACTCGGACCAAAAAAAAAAAACCCGCACCAACAACAACCGCGAGCTAAGCCCCTTCGCGTCAAACCGAGGGTCGACGTCGCCGGATACGACCGCACAATTTACGCGCAAACTAAATATCCGTGGCACCTCTCGGAGGCTGAGCGTCTGACTTGCGACGGTGCCCAGGGAAGACCATCCCCTTGGCAGCGCCCCACCCCCCACTCCTCCTCCTCTCGCGCCCACCCCCACCTTCAGCGTGCTGTCGTGGTGCAATGGTTATCGTTGGATTTCTAATCTCGAGAGGTCTCCGGTCCGATTGCATCGCTCGGCGCGTCCGTTTGAAACAACGGCGTGAATATTGCTTAAATCCAGAATCATATTATCTAGAATCCGATGAACTATGAAGATTTTTTCCCAAGATGTCCAGTAGGGGCACGGGGTTAGAACGTTACAAAAACAACATTAATAAGTATAACCCGTAAAAACAAAGTTTTTCACTCTAAATCCTTTTATGCGTGGCGGCTAGAGTCCTCTCGTCCTCTGGCTTGAGATGGCTGCTGCCTATGGGTCAGATGATTGTCTGCAGTATTAAACAATTGGTAATTAAATATTTAATTTGTTTTCCCTAAACAGTGTAAAATTTTGGAGAAAAAAAATTCACGAACATTAATTGTCTCGCACAAAGAGTCTGTGTGCAAAATGTCAGCTCGATTGGATCACGGGAAGTGGGTTAAAAAACGACCAAAAGGTTTGCACGGTCGTAAGCAAGCAAGCAAGCACGCAAGCACGCAAGCAAGCAAGCAAGCGAACTTAATATAAAGGATTTAAAAATATAAAAACACGATAGGAAAGGTAAACAAATCACTTAAAATATATAAATATACACAAATACAACTAAACTATGTTTTGTCTTAGCCAGGTGAAGCCCACTGAGCTATTAGCTTAATCCACCTTCCTTTGTCCGCCCAGCTGTATACATGGGTACAATCGAAATTAGTTAATCGGCTGGTTGTGTGCGGTGAGGCAAAGTGTGGTTCAGTCCCGGATTATCCTAGTAGCAAAAGTAGCTACATATTAGCTACGGGCCCCACACTTTAAGGACCCCGCGCTAAATGCTTTCAAGCAATCAATTCCGATTCAGTGATTCTGCACTTGCTCTATTACTGTAGTACTATACCGCCTTCAACTTTTATGAATGACTGGGTGTTTAAAGTTAGTGATTTGTCGTATTATCTGGCTGTATATTAAATGAAAAAATACAATTACTTTACTTTGCTAGTTTAAATTTGTGTTTCCATGTTCATGTGTTTTTTCAGGGCCCCTTTATAACATATACTACAGGCCTCGCACTAGCCTCCATCGGGCCCTGGTGTATGTACTGGCTCTTCTCCCAAGCTGTCTGGCCAGACTTGTGTACAGACTGAGTGAGGCTTTCATGGATAAGTCCATTGCACATTTGCAATTGTTTGTTTCCAATTTAGAAGATGTTTTTTGTTCTCCCCAATCCTATTTTAAAGAGTATGTTAATTGTGCTTATGTTTTAAACACCCAATTTAAACGTATTCAAATTCTTGACTATGCAACAACAGCGATACAAATGATAATAATAAACCATTACGATCACGGCAACTGAGGCGTCATTATTTCCGTAACTATCACGAGACCACGAGAGAGACGGTTACATCCAGCAGTGGATAGACCAAGGCTGATGGTGATGATGAATGTTACTGGTTATCAATGAGCACCTATAAGGTGAGGTATGCTGAACTTCTTTTGCAGCGTACGTAGCCAATCGGGAAAAAAAACTCACCTTTAAATCGCAAGAATTGCCATGGATCCCGTACACACACTGGCAGTGCTGTACATTTACCGCACAGGCACTACATGGTTTGCGCGTGCGTGTTTGCGAGGCCGCGTATGGGTGTGTGCGTGTTGTGACATTGGAAAAGTTTTCGTGATGACTGAAACGTGCCGTTAAATGAAGAAACATTTCTGCATTTCCTATCACTCGCGTTTCGTACACGTGACAAACACACGCGCACACACGCGCAGTGCATGCGCGTGAATATTCACTTGCATTCTCGTGTGTCCATGTGCCAACTTGATAACAATGCACACTTGTTGAGCATATTTATAGTTCGTGTAAAGATAAATGCGTCGTTAAACCCGCCACCACCCGACACAGCCAATTCGTAAGGGTTGTCGCGTAAACAGAACGTGCCAAATCGTTACTAGTTCAGCACACCGGTGTGTTGGAGAGTAAACCCACAACATTTACAATTAAAGTACGACGTTCCACTGGTGATTACAACAAGCACCATCAGGCGACAGCCAGAATTGATGGGCGTAATCAGAATCAGAAAGGGTTTTATTCGCCATGAAAGTTCGCACAAACAAGGAATTTACTATGGCAGGAAGGTGCATACATTCAACATGTAGGAATCTTAAAACTTAAATAAGTGGTATACAGTCTAACTATACTAAAATTACAAAGTCTAACTAATACTCAAGGGCGAAATAATGTAAAATTTTGAATAAGTATACAATATAAAATGTAATCTAGCCGTAATATACAATCCTAAAATACAAAAAAAAACATGTTGTAAATATGGCAAGGTGTAATTTTGTAGATAATTTACGTGACGTAGCAACAACAACAACAATCATAATAATGCACAGTCCTCTGTCAATCCACTGCTGGATGAAGGCGCTACCCGTGTGGCTTGTTCGACCACACTTTGCCACGGAGGTTGGTGTAAGGACTCGTTCTACAACAATATCTCGCTGCTGCCATTGGCCGCGGACGTGCTGGAGATTGAGCCCACAACAACTATTCACTTACACCATTGGAACCTCATTTGACAGTAAAAATATGATAATTGTTTTTTTACCCTTCTATCTGGCAACAAAACGGACACCTTTTTACAAGGAGTCATGTTTGCATAGACCACAATACCTGCAGTCATAATGCAAGCAAAAAACGCAACTCTGATAATGTGCACTGTCCTTGAAGTTGATTGGTCCACACCCCAGACAGCTTTCCTTAGAGAGTTGTGCGTCCTTTTGGCGTCATCTGGTCCAACCCATGTGAGACTAGGCTCTAAGGAAAGCTGTCTCGGGTGTGGACCAATCAACTTCAAGGACAGTGCATACATTATCAGAGTTGTGTTTTTTTTGCATTATGACTGCAGGTATTGTAGTCTATGCAAACATGACTCCTTGTAAAAAGGTGTCAGTTTTGTTGCCAGATAGAAGGGTAAAAAAACAATTATCAACTATTCACTTATTCCAGTAGCATGACATTTCGGCGGAATAGAAACATCCAGCACCATCAGGCGGCAGCCAGAGTTGTGGAGAAATCCTCCCTGGTTCGTTCTTAAATAGACGGGCGACAAATATGATGTTTCTCGCTTGTGAGACAATCAGGGCCAAAGGCCGGTGGGGGGGAGGGGGGGGGATTGTAAATGAATGCATGTAAATTATTGTTTAATAAAAACAAAAAAGATAGAAATAATCACACTCGAAAGTGCCGTAGTAAATACCAAAATCACCTGGCAATAAACTAAGCAAATTAGCTTCCCCCGCTGCGACTAAATCATGAATACTGACTTGCGTGACTTGGATGACTCAAGCGCGTTTGATTTTGAAGCGAGATTTGGCTCACGAATTACAAATGTGCCGTATTTCCTCGAAAAAGAGCACCAGCGTTTTCTTTTTGTTACCGCCGCTGTTTGCAATCCGCGGTCACCAAAACATCTCTTGTGCTTATTCACGATCTGAGGCTCATTCAAGGAAACACAACATTTAAAATTTGAAATGTGCTCAACACGGGGGGCTTTTGATGACTCGACATGTGGATTTTTTTTCATTCGTGTTTAAACAAGTGCTTAGTGTATGTATATATAATGGTATATATATAGTGGGGAGCGGTAGCGGTTAGCGCTACGCTGCGCTACGAACCTGGCGACTCGGGTTCGATTCCCGCTCACGGCCAACACCGGTCCTGGGCCTCCCCTAGGTCGACTCAGCATCAAATTAGTAACTGGTGCGGCGTGTAAACATTGTCACTGGGGAGACAAAGGCGGTCGGGCGTGGTGCTGGCTACCCACCTCCTCGTGTGCCGTCATGGCCTTCATAGCTGCTCGCTAACAGCACTTGCCCCAACAGTATGTTAAGGCTATAGGGGTATATTTGCCTCTTTTTTATAGATAACACGTAGTCAGCTTTCGTGACCAATAATATCCATAATCGAGGTTGCTTTGGGTTAGTTCGCGCAAATAGAAATGTCGTTAAACCGGAAACGCCATTGTGAATGTAGTGGGTTTACTCTCCAACACACCGGTGTGCTGAACTCGTAAGGAATTGGCACGTTTTCTCTACAGGACAAAACTTTTTTATTGACTGTGTCGGGAGGTGGTGGGTTTAATGACATTTATATTTATGCGATCTAACCCAAAAAACCCTCATTTATATGAATATATGTGCGTGTATGTAAGGGAAGCGGTGGTACAGTGGTTAGCGCGCCGCGCGACAAATCCGGCAAAACAATAACAGCGGCGAATATTTGAACCGGTTCTTGGCCTCCCTTAGGTCGACTCAGCCTAAAATGAGTACGTTGTGGGGCTGTTGTGTAAACATCAGCCCTGGCGAGACAAAGGCGGCCGGGCGTGGTGCTGGCCACCCACCCCCTCGTGTGCCGTGCCAGCCTTCACAGGTGCTCGCTAACGGCACTTGCCCCAACGGTCTCTTTGTCTGTGGTGTATATGAATCAGCTTTGGCGTATACGCACATGCACACACATTTCTATTAAACATTTCTTTTTTTAACACGGAACACAAAAAGAATGAAGTGGAACTTTTCTTTCTTGACGTTATCGTATCATTGAGCCATTCCGCCTGGCGACGTAAGTGACATACAAAGTTTTCCAGAAAGATACGCTGCATTCACTGCCCCTGACACAGCGGAATTAGAACCAGTAATGGGGGAGGGGGGAGGGAAGGGGGGGGGATTGGGGGGGGGGTAGGTCAGGATGTCGGGTGGTAGTGTCAGAATCAGCATCTCTTTTTAAGACTGCAGAAGGAATCCGATGAGCTATGAAGCGCTCACCCCCCCCCCCCCCCCACCAATGTCCTGTATGGGTGGGTCAGCAAGTTACAACAGCAAACACAATACAAAAAACTAAACTAAAATTATTTTTTTACCAGGTAAAGCTTACTGAGCAATTCGCTTCTTTTTCAGAAGCGACCTGGCCACAAATGATGAGCTCGTCTAAGTGGCTCCTCATCGCCACGTGGACATTTATAGCAAGCAGCCAAATCATCTAAACGACGGCGCACTGACCCGGTGTCTGTGTGAGTTTGAGGGGTGTCTGTGTGAGTTTGAGAGGTATCTGTGTGAGTTTGAGAGGTGTCTGTGTGAGTTTGAGGGGTGTTTGTGTGAGTTTGAGACTTGCATATTTGAGTTTGAGACTTGTCCATGTGAGTTTGAGACTTGCCTATGTGAGTTTGTGGGATGTCTGTGAATTTGAGGGGTGTTTATGCGAGTTTGAGGTGTGTCTGTGTGAGTTTGAGAGGTGTCTGTGTGAGTTTGAGAGGTGTCTGTGTGAATTTGAGGGGTGTCTATGTGAGTTTGTGGGATGTCTGTGAATTTGAGGGGTATTTATGCGAGTTTGAGGTGTGTCTGTGAGTTTGAGAGGTGTCTGTGTGAGTTTGAGGGGTCTCTATGTGAGTTTCTGGGATGTCTGTGAATTTGAGGGGTGTCTCGAGGAGTGTTTGGGAGGTTGTCCTTCCCTCGCACACCTCCGATAAGCACGCTTGGCTACGCACGGTGTGACGTACGTACCTCTCACCCACAACACTTTCCAAATGCGTCCTGCCATGAGGGTAATTGCCACGTGGCAGCCAAACAGCGATGTTTTCAGTTTCAAGATCTAGACTTTAGCCGAAGTAGGTGAAAACCAAAGTTCATCCGATGTTCCTTTCGTGCAGTCGTTGGTGACAGGGCTGAAACCACTCAAAGGCACCGCCACTCGAAAAACCATCGTGTCAAATCGTGAGCGGCTGAAACCCAGATTCTAACACAAGACGCTCCGCGATGCTGGTGACTCCGTGTCTCGGCCACGAACCCGGTGACCCGAGTTCAATTCCCGCTGACGGCCAATAAGCAATGACGATCATCCGAACCGGTCCTGGGCCTCCCCCCCTAGGTCGACTCATTCTTAAATGAGTAAGAATCTGGTTTGGCACGGAAACATGAGAATTCGGGAGAGAACGGCGGGCAGGCGAGCGGGCGTGGTGATGGCCACCCACCCCGTCATGTGTCATGCTCGCGAACAGAGCTTCACTCAACAGTCTGTGTAGACGACACGGTGAATCGCTGTATTTTGACCGAACTCAGGTATAACTACAGAGATATCGGCTCTCACTGTAAAACCTCAATGTTTTCTTAAAGAGGCCAAGTTGGGCTAAAACGTCAAAGAACCATTATTTCCCTTGCAGTGACAGTAAAGTCAAAAAAACTATTTTAATTTATAATTAAACCGAAAGTGACCACTTCTGATAAGTTTCCACTAAGTAAGTAGTGGTCGCTGCAATAATAATAATTTTAAAAACACGCGTTTTATGGCAGTTTCAAATACCACAATACATTCTCTGGCATAACTTCCTTAATAGTAAACGATGAATTTTTGTTTCACATTGTCGCGAATTTGTTCACAAGCAGCAGCTCTCGTAGCATTCAAGATCTGGGCAGTTTCTTAATCCGTGACACATTTGGAAACCGCGTAGGCCCTTTCCTCAATTAGCCGTAGTCGCCAAAGTTTTAGATTCATTTCTTTAGAATGATTCACTGATCCAGAGAACATATCTGAAGGATCAAATAAAAACAGGCACAGGGACCCATGTCTCCCGGCCACCCCCACACAGGCCACATGGTCTAGGGGTCCTCAATCTCATGATTCACTTTTCCTTCCCTGCAGTTGAGCTTCTGACACCTCTTATTTTTTCCATATATACAAATGTTTATACATTTTACAACTCATCGCTCTTTTTTTATTAAATTATTCGTCGATCATTGCTTCTCAAATTTTATTGCTTTATTGCATTTATTTGTATTTACTTGTAATCCCATACATGCAACGGTATTAACATCTCCATTTAAAATAAATAACTTGTTACAAAATATACACGTGTGCGTGCGCGGGGAGTGGTTAGCGCGCTGCGCTACGATCCCAGAAAGCCGAGTTCGATGCCCGCTCACGGCCGGCACCGGTGACTTTTATATGAACCCGTCGTGGGCCTTCCCTAGGTCGACTCAAATAAGTACGTGGTGCGGTTTGTAAACATCGCTACTAGGGAGACAAAGGCGTCCGGGCCTAGTGCTAGCCACCCACCCGCCCTTAGTGTGCCGTGCCGGCCCTCGTAGGTGCTCACTAGCAGCACTTGCCTCAACAGTCTGTGAAGGCTATACGGAGGTGGGAGGGGGGGGATCTTTGTCTTTGTACGTGCGACACAGCAGTCAAAAGAGTGACGGCCGCGTCTTTGACAGCGGAGTGGCGCGGGCTGGAACTTGCAGGGCTGCACCTTTGCTGTCACCTTCCCCGAGTCCCACGCTCTCTCACACTGACGCGCGGTGCACGCGGGCAAAACACAACAGAAAATGTAAATTCGGCAATAAAAATATGAATCATTTGGTCATCACCATCATCATCTCCGCTGTATTATATATTTTTTGCTCAAAATGTCAGTGCCGGCGTACGTACTGAGCGGAGGTGTGAGTGCGAGGGCATCTCGGCCACACGCGACAGGAGGGTGCCGCAAGTGCTTTCATTCATAAAACTCCGCCGTAAGACTATGCAAGAGATCAGAGACAGAGGAGATAAGCTGGGAAAACTGTCGACAGAAATAGACACGTGAGTGAAGAGGGATGGAAATGAGGCGGATTAATTGGCTTCGTTGAGTTTTATTCGCTTGCTATGTTTATTAGGATTTGAACGTGGGCGAATATTGCGTGCAACTTTGCTATTTACGAAACCGCACACTCTTGAGCTTTTTAGGGTGCTAAGCGTCTTGCTTGGTTTGCTTCTGCAAAGTGCTACTCTCTCTCGACTGTAGCCAACAGAGTAACACTGAGAGAATGGGAGGCCACGGGGTAAGAATATCCTCTGCAACTTGCCGCCCCGTAACTGCATCTTCTACAGGACACCAATCCCACTAACCCACAACACCCTCCGGTGGCGAGATATTATCTCCCTCGCCAGGTATGCAGGAGGTCGTGGGTTCTATTCCGACCCTGACGCCTGCTGCTGTATATTTGGAGTTTGCATGTTCTCCCCGTGGTCGCGTGGACTTTTCTCCGGGTGCTCTGGGTTTTCCCTCCACATTCAGAATCAATGTGCGTTTAGAGTATCTGGCTACAATCAATTTCCACGTTGAGCCAGGTTGCTTCTGAAAAAGAGCTAAATAGCTCAGTGGGCCTTAACAGGCATATAAAAAAAGTGAAGTTTAAGTTTAGTTTGTTCCCACACCAAAGATCTCCGATAATTCCATCAGCAAAACACTCAGCGTGAACTTTCCATGAGTGCAATGTACCGAACAATATCTGTGGAATCTGTCCATCATCATCATCAGCCATGACCAATCCACTGCTGGATGAAGCTCTCCCGCCCCCAAAGCCGTTGCCACAATTCAAGATCCTGCAGAATCTGTGGTAAATCGTGCACGTGATAAAAAAAAAAAAAACACTGTGATGGTAGTTGTGCTGAAGCACAATTAACAAAAACTGGGCACAGTTGTTTATGGCGCTGCCATGAAAAGGAAGATGATAACGGGCGACGTTTCGGACAATGGCCATTCTTCCAGATATCTCTGCCACGATCTCTCTGCCACAATCTGTCTTCCACGATAATTTCTGCCGCGATTTCTGTGCCATGATCTTTCTGCCACGATCTCTCCGCCACCATCTCTCCACCCCCATCTCTCTGCCACGATCTCTCCACTATGAACAGCAGACCTCTCTGCTACGAACGTGCACTATTATACAATGATTATTACTCTTTGGGCCACAGCGTTATTGACCAATGTTTTTTTGTGTGTTACTTCTCATCACGCGATCCGCGTTCTTACCCGTCGTCGCGTCCGCGTGAGCCGGCGATCTCGCTCCGTCGTTTCTCTCTCTCTCATTTTTTCTTCTCCCTCCCCTGAAGCTGTCGTGTTCGAGCGTCACGGGGAAGCTGCGTAATCTGTGCAAACGAAAAAAAAGAACGCGGCGCAATTACGGCAAAACGTTTGCGATGCGGCGAAAAGTCGCCGAACATTATCACACCCGAGTGGGCCACACGGTGAATTGCCCCGCAAAGCGTCGTGGCGTTACCGGTAATATTCCCAGAAATAACACAACGGCCTTCCGCCTAAACAATGCGAAGCCATGACCTGATCCTGCGTGTCAATCGTTCGATTAATTTACAGCCACCAACCACTGCCCCCCCCACCCCCCGCCCCACCCCCCACACACGCGCTTTGATGATCCACTGCTGGATGGGATGAAGACCTCCCAACCAATGCCGCGTCGGCCTACGCGTTTGTTTTGACCATACCTCAACACGTCAGGGCGAGGGGTCGTATGACTACAGTACAACACTCAAGTGCGGCAATGATCCAATGATGCGACCTTTCCCTTCAATCATTTGGCTATATGTTATGTATTTACAGCCCCTTCATCAATCCACTGCTGGATGAAGGCCTCCCTGAGACAATTGCGGTTCGTGGGTGATGTTTGACCGTACTTCACCACGCCAGCCCAGTGCGGATTCGTGATGGGAAGACGTTTTGAGTGGGGTGGCGTTGAGGATTGGTTCAGATGTGAATCTTGGCCACTGATGTTAGCCGTGGCCAGGAATCGAATTAGGTTGCTGGGTTCACAGTGCACAATGTGATTTAGCAGAACGTGATACTGATGTGACCCGAACATAAGAATATGTAATTGGCTATATTCGTGTAGAGTAAGTTTATTTAAATCAATAATCTAATATATATTCAGCCATTCGCAATCCACTGCTGAACGACGGTATACCAACTCTGTCAGTCACTGGGATTTGTTTTGGCCTGCGTGATCACAGCGCAGCGTGCTAACGAGTGAGCCCACCGCTCCCCACACAAAACCAGGAAATCACGTGTGACATATTTCGAACTGAATTTCAAATCGATAATGAAGCGATAGCCGTTAACGTATTATTATTACTACAGTTATACTTGTGTTTTCGATTATTTACCTTCTAAAATAAATGATCTGGCCTTGTCTGGCACCCCCTGGAAGGGCATGTCACACCCCCCGGTGAAGATCCACCATCACTAGCGGCCGATGCATTCACCACAATGCAACGCACACAAAAACAGCATCCTGAATCACGAAAATGTATTGAATTTTGAGAGGTTGAGGGTGGGAAATTTCTGCACCCCCCCCCCCACCCCCCCCCCAGGTGGGTGACTAATATTAGGCAGCATATTACATTTCACTAATTATTGCCTCTAAAGTCAAGGGGAGTCAATGGCCCGGGGTTCACGGTCAAAACGGTACGTGGAGGTTATCGGACCGAACTCCAGCACCTTGTGCCACTTCATGCGGTGAAATCCACTCTCCCACAGCCACTCACTGTCACGTGACACAGCGACAGACACTCACCGTCACGTGACACAGCCAGACACTCATTGTCACGTGACACAGCCAGACACTCACTGTCACGTGACACAGCCAGACACTCACTGTCACGTGACACAACCAGACACTCACACGGACAGCCACTCACTGTCACGTGTCACAGCCACACTCACTGTCACGTGACACAGCCAGACACTCACTGTCACGTGTCACAGCCAGACACTCACACGGACAGCCACTCACTGTCACGTGACACAACCAGACACTCACACGGTCAGCCACTCACTGTCACGTGACACAGCCAGCCACTCACACGGACACACTCACTGTCACGTGTCACAGCCACTCACCGTCACGTGACACAACCAGACACTCACACGGACAGCCACTCACTGTCACGTGACACAACCAGACACTCACACGGACACACTCACTGTTACGTGTCACAGCCACTCACCGTCACGTGACACAACCAGACACTCACACGGACACACTCACTGTCACGTGTCACAGCCACTCACCGTCACGTGACACAACCAGATACTCACACGGTCAGCCACTCACTGTCACGTGACACAGCCAGACACTCACACGGACACACTCACTGTCACGTGTCACAGCCACTCACCGTCACGTGACACAACCAGACACTCACACGGTCAGCCACTCACTGTCACGTGACACAGCCAGCCACTCACACGGACACACTCACTGTCACGTGTCACAGCCACTCACCGTCACGTGACACAACCAGACACTCACACGGACAGCCACTCACTGTCACGTGACACAACCAGACACTCACACGGACACACTCACTGTCACGTGTCACAGCCACTCACCGTCACGTGACACAACCAGATACTCACACGGACAGCCACTCACTGTCACGTGTCACAGCCACTCACTGTCACGTGACACAGCCAGACACTCACAGCCACTCACCGTCACGTGTCACAGCCAGACACTCACAGTCACGTGACACAGCCACACTCACTGTCACGTGACACCGCTACACACTCACCCCCCCCCGCTCCTCCCATCAGCAAGGTCGGCGACGTGCGGTGCGCAAGAGGCTCAGCAAACACAAGGCGAGAGCACACGGACAGACAAGACACACTCATGCACCCCAGTCGGCGCGGCCACTCTCCAACCCCACGTCGCCTCTCCCGCTTGCCTGGCCCCCCCTCTCCCCTCCATGTCCTCCCTCCCTCCTCTTGCAGTGCTTTTGTCCCTCCCACCCTGGCGACAATGCGACCCGGGTGTTTGTATGTTCTCACTAAAGCTGACGGCACGTGCACACCACCCACCCCCCCCCAACACCCACAAACACACCTCTGCAGCAACCACGAACCACACACCACACTAATGTATTCCATACGTATTAAATTAATCAATTTAATGTCACAAATATCAAAAATAATTACATTTTCAATATGCGGAGCAAGAAGGGGGGGGGGGAGAAAACGCATTAGTTCAGCATCTTATTAAAGGGGTGTACAATTAAATAAATAAATCCAGAGCACGGTAAGCCTCTTAGGAAGCACACGGCAGCACGTAACCCCCCCCACCCCCAACCATCCCCCTTAGAACTCCAAACCCCACTGACTCACCTCTTTAAAAAAGAAAAATTGATGCACGACAATTCGTACCCGTGTACGTATGTTGAACTTCTTTCGCGCCGTACGTAGCCGACCGTGCTCATCTGTCAGTTGTCATCGGTGGCGGGGTGTTGACTACCTCTCCTGGTGTGCGGGAGGTCGTGGGTTCGATCCCGACCCTGACGCCTGCTGTGTATGTGGAGTTTGCATGTCTCTCTCTCTCCCCGTGACGAGATGTTAACTACCTCGCCTGGTGTACAGGAGGTCGTGGGTTCGATCCCGACCCTGACGCCTGCTGTATATGTGGAGTTTGCATGCTCTCTCTCTCCCTGTGGTCGCGTGGATTTTTCTCCAGGTCTTCCGGTTTTTCCCTAAACATCTAGAATCGTCGTGCGTTTAGAGCATTTGGCTGCTATACATTTCCACCCTATAAGCCACTCCGTTGAGCTTTCATTTGTTACCGCCAAGTTGCTTCTGAAAAAAAGCTACACAGCTCAGTGGGGCCTCACCTAGTAAAATACCAAAAAAATTGTTTAATATTCAAGTATTCCACGCAGCGTGAGCGAGGCCTGGCAAGGGGCTTCCGCATCACGGAAAGTGGGCGGTTATATTTTAGTTGCATGGCGAACTTCGTTGCCGAGAAAGAAACGTGGCAAACTTGTGGCCAGCGGTCAAGCAAAGGATCCTTACAGAGCCGGCGGGCCAAGGGATGGAACGCGTCCCAGTGTGGGGGGGGGGGGGGTACGTCCATCGTGCGGAGATGGAGCGATGAAATCAGCTCGGGCGGAGGAGCTGGGCGGATGTGACGCTTCGTAGGACCGCGCGAGACGTGGCCGGAGCTTTGGGACGGGGGCGGGGGGAGGTCTTCCTCCAGCAGTGGATTCACCATCCACTGCTGGATGTCCGGCACCTCCGAGTAGCACGGCTGGCTACGTACGGTGCGAAAGAAGTCCAACATACATATCATGGCTGATGATGATGATACTTTTGTTGTTGTTTTAATTATTTAATGATGCGATGTCTTTCACACAAATGTGTTAAATGACCACGGAACTGTTAACTATTTTTAACCTGGGGGAGGGGGGGGGGGTGCTGGAACATCGCTTCCTGTAGTACTGACCAACACGGCCAAGTATGGTCAAACGACCCCTCTCGATCAACACGGCTTTTGGGTGCCCGTCATCCAGCTGTGGTCTTACCATGGGTGACGATTGTAAAATAAAGATGATGATGAAGATGGAAATAGAATGCAGGGGGCAAGCTGCCCTCTGCCCAACCCACCCCACGTGTCCAACTCCTTAGCCAACGGCTTCATCGCAGCCTCTGCCCCAACAAAGGCGGCAGCAGCGGCAGCAGCCTTCAAGAGAGACCTTGAAGTGCGCACGGAGCCGGGTTTTTATTTTTTAATCATCCTCACCCGCTTTGACGATGGGAGGTTGGGGTTTTCCGTTAATTTAAAAAAAGGACAGAGGCCCTCCCTCGCACGTTTGGTCAGAAGAAGAAGATTTTTTTTAAATCACCTGTGGTGACCCGACATCGCCCGGGCCCCCCCCTCCAAATGGTTATGAGAAGCCGTGAGCTGCATTTGATGATGCACGGCAAAAGCCCATTGACGCGGTCGCAATTGACGGAGGTAGATGAGGCCGAGGGTGGTGGTGGTGGTGGGGAGCGCTGTGCGGATAAGATCGAGCATTCTAAGCAGTTATTTTTGTAGTCTCGAGAAGGGCGATGAAAATTTAGGAAGTTCTCTTTTTTAAGCTCTTAGTTTCATCGGCATCAACAATTATTTATAAAGTGTACGCTTTGCTTTCGGGAAAATGGAACATTGGCCCCTTCCTTCGCCTTCTTCCAAATGCCGATGGTGTCATCTCACACGTGAGGCAACGCTCATTGCGCTCGCCTAGGGAGCATTATTGAGCAAAAGTAAACATCGGCAGAACTACGTCCTCCGATTCCACATACGGATAAATACATGCCTTAGGCCATCGGCCGACTGGCTTCCCAGACCAATATTATCCGGCGGAGTGTGTTACTGGTGCAGAGTTTGCATTGCATAAACAAATGCTGCTGGATAATGTGGGTCTGGAAGGCCGAGACGCTGATGAATTTAAAATATTTAACAATTTATATTTTGCGAATTGCCACGGTCAATCTACTGCTGGACGAAGGCCTTCCCACGATGCCGGGCACACCTCTCATGGCGCTGTGATGGAATGATCCACCTGGTGCTTGCGAACGAGCTCAGTTCGTTGCTCCATCTCAACCCGTGGTTGAACCCCTCGGGAAACATCCCATTACTTGGCGTGCGGATCGGTTAACGTGAAAATCCGGCCGGATTAAGAATAAACCATGGAATCTGGGGGCAATTAAAGAGACGTGAAGAGTAGCCCAAGGACTAGAGAAAGGGGTGCCGTGGTAGGGTGATGTTGACTCCCTCGGCTGGTATACAGGAGGTCGTGGGTTCGATCTCGACCCTGACGCCTGCTGTATAGTTCAAGTTTGCGTGCCTCTCTCTGTTCCCGTAGTGACGTGGATTTTTCTCCGGGTCCTTCGGCGCTTCCCTCCACCTTTAGAATCAACGTGCGTTTAGAGTATTCGGCTGCTATGAATTACCACACGATAAACCACTTCGTTGAGCTGTCATTTGTGGCCCGGTCACCTGGTAGAGTAAAGATTGCTGAAAATAGTGATAGTTTAAAGGAGAGTACGTCATACTCACTTCGAAAAGGCAGAACGTGCTACTCCATAGGAAGACGTCCAGTGGCCTGGGCTGGAATATCGCCTGATGAAGCTCGCTGCAATCACCAGCGAAACCGAATTGCAAATGTTGTGGGTTAGTCTCCAACACCGGCACGCTAGTTCACGTGACAAACATTGCTGATTGGCTGTGCCCGTTGGTCGCGAGTTTTAACGACGCATTTATATTCGCGTGATCTAACCCAAATAAATATATATTGTGAATCTGGTTGAAAGTAGTGAGGAGGGTGCTGGCCAAAGGGGAGATGGCACAAGAAGACCAGGGCACAGGCGAGATGTGACTGGATCGCAGCTGCATAGGAGCGTGGGCGATTGTTGAGTCCGCATGGTGAGGCCATCCGTCAGCAGTGGATAGATTAATGTGCGGTTATCATAAGGGCAATGACGATGGCGTTTTAAATGGAAAAGAATGCAACTGTTTGGGGGGGGGAGGAACACGGGAATTGGAGGCGGCATGGACAGCTCACAGACACAGGGGTCAGAGACACCCAGCTGGTACCTCTGGGATCCGAGGATTGATTCTGGGTTTCAGCCGCCGGTGATTAAACCGGGTTCTGAAGTGCAGCAAGTTGATGGTCTCAAGCTGGTTACTAATGACTGCAACACACACGCACGCACAAAACAAACCCCAGTGCTGTATATCAAATTGTGTTTTTCACATAATTGGCAATATTTCAGCACTGACAATTGAACATTCTCAATTTGAGTGACAGAAAAGCGGTTGCAGGGCAGACACGATGTGCCCCGCTTGTGGATGTCGAGGCCTGTTGAGATGACCTGAAAAGGAGTTCTGTTGAGTCTATCTTCTTGGGGGGGGGGGGGGGGGGGGGGTGGCTGTTCTCTGGCACAGGGCGATGCACTGCTCGCTGCGGAAAGTTCCTGAAGGAAATGTATTAATCTCACGACGCAAGAAATAAGCAACTATTCATCAGAAACTTACTCTGCACATCTGTGAGTCAGTCTGTCGCGCAACTTACTTGAGTAATTTTCATCATAAAGCATTGAGCATGGTATGTGCGTTGAACTTCTTTCGCACCGTACATGGCCAACCGTGCTCATCAGAGGTGCGGGATTACTCACCCGACCCGAAGACATTTTGGTTTAGGTAAAAAAAAACACATTTCCACCGTGGGATTTGAGAAAGTTATGGGATCGTAGTATTGTCTGAACTCTTTTGTAATTCCTTTAGGTTTTGGGGTTTGAGAGATGGGAATTGTGTTGTACAACGAAGAAAGATCTGGGTGAAACTGGGTAATAAACCTCTTTCATTGCATCTTCACGTTCACTTATTTGAATACGTCACTCAGTCGCACTGCAATTTCAAGTTGGGGAGAGGGAGGGGGGCAATGGAAACAGACTTTGTTTGAATTATGCAGCAATCTGAAGTATAAAAAATAAACTCAATACATTCGTCAATGACACCATGACCTTAAAAGAAGAGAGTTATAAAATACGTGACATGCTATGAAGGACAATTTCCCGAAACGTCACCTAATTATATATTTCATATTTAGGCCACAGCGTTAACGATGCACGTGTTGAGTTGGTGTTGTTGACTTGTGCGTAGTGCCAATGCGGTAAGTGGCAGCAGCAGCAGCACCATCATCGCCATCGTCATCACCAACACAATTTCTCGAATCATCACGAGTTCCTCTGCAGTCGTTTGTCTACCCCGCTGCTGGACGAGTGGCTTCCCCACGGTCATGTCAGTAGCGATGGTCTGCTCGACCGTACTCCACCATCCCAGAGGGAGGGAGGCAGTTCGCGAGCGATTCGCACACCGCTCGCCACCGATCGGAATATCACTTGGGCGGAAACATTATATATGTATAAATATACAATTTCAAAACAGCCACACAAAAACAACACAAGGGACCTAAAGCGATGCTGATAAATACAAATGTAATTCCGATGGTGTCTACACGGGCGCCTTCGCTCAGCTTCAGGGCCCTTACGCGGTATCGATCGGTTCAATTTCCCCGGGGAGACTTTTCAGCACACAAAATCATAACAAGAATCTTCATGAAATCTGGGACACGTGGCGTTATATACCAGCCGTTATGGCAAGCAGCCTCTCACGACCGAGCGATGTTATCATTAATAGCAACATAACTGAATACGCGATAAGGCAAGTGTCTGCCGTCTATGCTTTTGTACCAGAGATCTGGATAAGCGAAATTACTTCTGGGAAGGGGGGGCTGGGGTGTGAGGGGGATACCAATCAATTGACTAATCGAAAATTGTCGATTCATGATAATCGGACGATCAGAATCGAGAAGCGTGCTTCAGGATCGTCAATACGTTTCAAATGCGTAACACGGAGCGTGCAACGGGCTCGTGTGAGAACGCACACCGGTTCCGGGATGGAATGTTCACCTTGACTGGTGTCAATTCCTCAGCTGGGCTCTCGCTGGGGTTCGTGGGGGCACGGGAGGGGAGGTGGTGGTTGCATATTTACACCCCTCTTACAGTCCGGTATTTAATGAGTGGAGTGGTGGTGCAGTGGTTAGCGCACCGTGCTATAAACCCGGCGATCCAGAATCAGAACATCTGTTTATACCGGAGGAATCCGATGAGCGATGAGGCTCTTTTTCACACATGTCCAATAAAAAAAAAAACCGAAGGAGTGCTAACTGTAAGAAATGTGAGTAAATCACTACAAATAAATAACATTTATAACGTATATAAGTTCAAATGGCACAAGTACACCAATTCCCAAGGGCGGGTAAAAACGTTAGAACAACAACAAACAATACAACAACAAACAATACAAAAACAACACAAAAACAACAAACAATACAACAACAACAAACAACACAACAACAAACAACACAAAAACAACAAAATAAAAAACAACACAAAAACAACACAAAAACAGCAAACAACACAACAAACAACACAAAAACAACAAACAACACAACAACAAACAATGCATTCCCAGCCAACCCTCACGTCGCCAACCCCACACTCGCCAGTGTGGTGAAGTATGGCCAAACCAATCAACATGACCAACAACGACGTAGAGGGTTGGGGGGGCGGAAGCCTTTATCCAGCAGTGGATTGACAGAGGGCAGTAAGTAATGAAATAACAACAATACGTACGGTGCGAAAAAAGTTTAACATACATATTTACAGATAATGACAAAAGGGAACGTTATTATTCGGTATCCTCATCGACATTTGTGATCCCCCCCTCCTTCAAAGACGAGTGGGTGCTGTCAGCAGCTAACACACTCATATCAGCACGTACGGTGCAAAAGAAGTCCAACGCCCTTCACACGCACACACGCACAGGCGAACAAGAGGCGACTCTGAGCCAAACACTGGCGGTGTTTACAGGGAGGAGGACGAGGAGGCCTTCCCACGACACGTGTTCATCTCGCAGCAATCACCACAATCGTGTATCTCTCGTAAATGCTTCCATCGCTTCGTTTGCACTCCAACCAAACCCCCCACCACCACCACCACCCCCGCTCCGCCATCCAACCCCAACCCTCTAACCCCAACCCTTTCAAATGCATCGCTTTTTAGGTAACTCGAAGCGAGAGATTATATATTGTTTCTCTCTCTCTCTCACACAGCCAGCGTCCTGCCACGCGAGCCGGGACCGACTTCCTAAACGCGCACCCCCCCCCCCCCCATTCCGCTCCGTCCAAAGGGAAGGTGATGAGAAAGGCAGGAAATGTGGAGACAAGGGGATGGAGCTTATGGGAGGGAGGGAGGAGGAGGTGGTGGTGCCTGGTGGTAGTGGAGTGCGTTCTGGCAGCTGGTGACGGGGAAGCGGATGAGCTATTACTATTTATCGTTGCCTTCGTTATTATTGTTATTAATGACGGCCGTGGTGGCGATACGGACCAGAAGGCTACGGGGGTTGTCGGGTTTGGAGGAGGAGGAGATGGGGGGGGGGGGGGGTTGCGCCTGGAAGAGTGAGATGGATTTAATCCGCAAAGGAATGGAGTAGGCGTCGTCAACTCGGGATTATATTAATCCAACAGTGGAGAGCATGAAACACTCTGGCTCGACGGCGAGACGAAAAGCGCCTCGGTGCGTGAGCCCAGACGAGGCGAGGGCTGTCGGCGAGCGGACCGATCAGTGCCAACGTGGGACACGGGAAGTAGTTCCGCAGGTCCGCAACATTTATAGCCATCATATAACGCCCAATGGGAATTCGGCGCAGGAAACGTTCGAACTTAATAAAGGAGGGGTGGAAAAGTCGAACGGGACAGCAACAGACGTCAAGTTCACGCAAAACGTTCGCCGCCGGACAAATGGTGGTGAGAGCGAGGGTTGTCCGTCTGTCCTGGGGACGCGGCTGGGGGACAAAAATAACTCATAGTGTGTGAATCGTGCATCGAGGGGGCAGTTATTGAATCGCGGACCAAACGAGAGGCAAAATGATGAAATGTAGAGGCGGACGATGAGCGAAGCTGGAGAGGTTTTGGGGAAGTGACATCCCCATTGACGTTCTCGAGAAGAATGCTTTTAAATCGAAGCGTCCTACCGGCTGCGACGTATGGATCAGAACTCATGGCACTGCCGAACGCGATGACACGAAGGCTCAAACAAATGCATCACAGAGGCACAGAGAGATACGCACGCTTGCGATTTGCACCGAGAGACAGCAAGAGCAACACGTGGACTCGCGAACACGCACGCCGCACATGCCCTACGGCGAACCAGAATCTTTATCAAGCAAAAAAAAACACAAATCCGATGGGCTAAGAAGCTCTTTTTCACCGATGTAGGCTCGGCGAGGACACGTCATTAGAACGGATGATGGGCCGGTGGGCGAGAGCAAATACTGAGTTGCAGCCACAGGGAGGGAGGAACGCGGGCAGTTTTCAATCGTAAAGGTTGCGAGTTCAAACCCAGGTTTGCGATTGACTCAGCCCCCCCCCCACCACCACCGCAGCTCATCATCACTCCGGGGTTGGATAAAACCACGACCACTTTTGCGGGGGAGGGTCGGTCGCGGTTGCCCTATGAATAGACTCTCCTCTGCCACAGAAATGTGGAATTTCCACCGCCGCCTCTGCTGGGCTCGGAAAACAGAAGGCGGACATCATTGACCCGACGCTGCTCATTGTGAGCGGCGCGGGTAAAAAAAATCGCTTCGTCTCTATTTTATTTAACATCTTCAGATTTTAACTGAGCCGTGGGGGGGTGGGGGGGTGGGGGGGTGTTGGTGGTGAAAGGGTAAATGTCACGAGGCGTGTGCCAGTCCGTGGGCTTGTTTCAGCCGGTGTTGGTGCCCTGCCAAGCGCAAAGGGGGTTGCTCATCAAAGCCGTTTCCATGGGAAGCCCCTCTCAGTCTCACCTCCGGGCGAGGAGGATGCCAGGGAATAGCATCGCCTCCGCTCCCACACAGACGTCTCCCCAAGCACCACCCTCCCCCACCACCACCACTTCCTCACTCACGTCGCCACAACCACCACCACCACCACCCCCACCAGCACACACCACTCGCGCACACAGCCGACACTACCACCAGCACTGCCACCACCGCCACCACTACCACACCTGCCACAATCCATACAACCCACCACCACCATCACACCTGGCCCACCCAATAACCGTCAACCCCTCTACCATCACAACCGCTACAACCCACACAGCTAACACCCGACCCTACCACCGTCATCATACCACCATACCTGTCCCAGCACATACAACCTCCTCAATAATCATAATAATAGCGCCATCACCACCAGACTCGACCCGTAACACTCTCGACCATCAACAACCGCTACCCGCTACAACCCACGGTCTAACCACCACTCCCCACCCCCATCAACCCATCAGCCCGACATCCATCCAACCAACAACCACCACAACTACTACCACAACTACCACCACCACCTCTTAGTCGCACCGTCCCGCCTGCCCAGCCACGAACGATAACGATCGCCGTGTCTAAAATGCCTGCAAGTCAACGGACGCTGCCGCTTGCCACAGCCCAGCGGCGTGACGACGGTTCGCATCACCACCCGACAGCGGTGGTGAGGGTGGGGCAGGTTACTCAGATCCGACCCCCATCCCGTCGGCACCACCCGGGCAGTATACAGAGGCCGTCCATAAATGACGTCACGCACCTAGGGGGGGATCGAGGGTCAGACATTTGTGACGATGGGGGGGGGGGGTGAGAAATGTGACGTCACTTCAAAATGCGCAACTTTAAATAAATATAGACAACACGTTCTACTTATTTAAATAGACTTTTTAATAAATGTTTTCTCCTACAACATCAGAGTGCAGCGCCACATTAAATACGCACTACAATGACAAATATGACGTCACAGAGCTTTGTGACGTCATATTTGAGGGGGGGGTCTGACTTTTTGTGACGCCGTGTGACGAATGGAAGGGGGGGGGGGGCAAAAATCGTCCAAAATCGCGTGACGTCATTTATGGACGGCCCCACAAGTATAGCACACGAGTACAGCAGCACAGTACATGGGTACAGCACGGTTAGTCGATCGGCAAGCACGCGCGTGGTGGGGTGAAGCATGGGTACTTGCCGCCTTGTTAAAGACGTCCAGGCACGTGGGGAGGAGTAGGCCAAATGCCCTCTAGGTGACCACGCACAAAGGAGATTATTGTAGGCTGCTGCAAGGGGCTGCGTTGTGGACAGTGCAGACAAATGCGAAGTTGTACCGTACTTCTATGCGTCCATATCCACGCTCCCCGTCTTGACCGAGCTGCATCGACGAGTGGTTAGATGAGCCCCATATGAGCATGGTCGTAGGCCTTTATCCAGCAGTGGTGTGACCACGTGGCCGCACATACGCATGAAGTGGTTCATGTAAAACTGAAAAAAAGCATTTCGCATTTTTTTCAATCGTTAGAAAAAAAAAAGTATTTATTTTGGTTTTGCCAATATTTCTTTCATTATCATCAGCAGCCATGGTCAATCCACTGCTGGATGGCGGCATCCCCAAGCCGCTACGGCCGATCCTGCGATGTTTAACGATCCACCTCCCAGCTGCACGTGCCGATATCGTGGTCTCCGTCTACTCGGATTGTCAGAAAGAGAGAGAGAGAGCGCGAAAGAAAAGAACACGACAAATCCAGGAAATACCTGGAGGAGCTCGGCTGATGACATCAGCTCTCACACCTGGGGCAGGAGAAGAGGCAAGCTCGGGGGGGAGGCGTTGACACACAGGGGGGAGTGGGGGGGGAAGGGGGGGGGGGCTTCTGGGAGATCCCAGGAGATGGGCATACAACAACCCCGCACCCAACTCCCCAACCACACAGCCCCCCAAACTACCCCCCCCAACTCACCCCCCCAACTCACCCCCCTATCTCACCCCCTCAACTCACCCCCCCAACTCACCCCCCCAACTCACACCCCCAACTCACCCCCACAATTCACCCCCCCCCCAACTCACCACCCCAACGCCTCCCCCAAACTCACCCCCCCAACCCCCCCCAACGCCTCCCCCAAACTCACCACCCCCAACTGCCCCCCAACGCCCCCCCAACGCCCCCCCTAGCTCTCTCCCAACGCCCCCCCAACTACCTCCCCAACTCACCCCCCCAAAGCCCCCCCAACTCCCCCCCCAACTCACCCCCCCAACGCCCCCCCCCAATCCCCCCCAACCCCCCCTCAATCCCCCCCAATCCCCCCCCTAACGCCCCCCCTAACTCTCTCCCAACGCCCCCCCAACTACCTCCCCAACTCACCCCCCCAACTCCCCCCCCAACTCACCCCCCCAACGCCCCCCCCAATCCCCCCCAACCCCCACTCAATCCCCCCCAACTCCCCCCCCCCAACGCCCCCCCCCCCCAACTCACCCTCCCCAATGCCTCCACCCAAAACACACGCTGACGAAGGCAATTATGTGAATGATGTCAGACGGCTCCCCGTGTTGTGGTGCCTTTGTGTCTGGGGACCATCGGCTCCCGCACCCGGCAGCCCGAGTTCGATTCCCCCGCTCACGGCCACCAACACAAGTGACGATTATCTGAAGCGCTCGTGGGGCATTCCCCCCCCCCTAGGTCGGCTCAGCCTCAAATATGAACCTGGTGCGGTGTGTAAACATCGCCACTGGGGAGACAAAAGCGGCTGGGCGTGGTGCTGGCCACCCACCCCCTCGTGTGCCGTGCCGGCCTTCATAGGTGCTCGCTAACAGCACTTGCTTCAAAAGTCTGTTCAGGCTATACGGGGGATCTTTGTCTGTGCATTCGTGTGAGTGCTGTGCGTTTGGGCGCGACTTCTTTTATCGAGGCTTGTGTGTGTGTACTTTTGTATTATTAATCGTGTGACTGTGTACGTCTCAGCCACCGTGTGAATGCACGTGTGTGTGTGTCAACACAGCCTTAGAAGAGCACCTGCCGTGACGTGTAAACACCACCCCTGGGAAGACAAAGGCGGCCAGACATGACGCCACCCAACAATCGTCAACCCACGCGGCGTCGTACCTGCCTCGATCGGGTCTCACCCAACAGGGCTCGCAAACGTGGGTTATAAGTAGCCTGCAGGTTCAAAAACGAAATCTCAAAAAGTGTGCCGAAACGCATGGAGAGACGCGTGCTCGAGATTGCACCGAGAGTCTGGATGAGGAACACGTCGATTCGAAAACATACGCAGGGTTCAAGACATCATTTCGAGTATTTGGCAATCATTTGTGATAACGGTCGGTGGATCGCGCCGATATTTGGTGGTGAGATGTTAACTACCTCGCCTGGTGTACAGGAGATCGTGGATTCCATCCAGACCCTGACACCTGTTCTCTCTCTCTCTCATCATCATCACGGTGGCTAGGAGATGTGAACTACTTCGCCTGGTATACAGGAGGTCGTGGATTCCATCCAGACCCTGACACCTGTTCTCTCTCTCTCTCATCATCATCACGGTGGCTAGGAGATGTTAACTACCTCGCCTGGTGTACAGGAGGTCGTGGATTCCATCCAGACCCTGACACCTGTTCTCTCTCTCTCATCATCATCACGGTGGCTAGGAGATGTGAACTACTTCGCTGGTATACAGGAGGCGGCGAGTTCGATCCCGATCCTGACGCCTGTATATTTGAACTTTGCATGTCTCTCTCGCCGTGGATTTTTCTCTGGATCCTACTCCGGTTTTCCCTTCATATTTAGAATCAACACGTGTTCAGAGGATTTGGCTCCGATACATTTACACGCGATAAGCCACTTGGTTGAGCTATCATTTGTGGCCAGGCCGCTTTTGAAAATAAAACTCTATATAGCTCAGTGGGCCGGCCTTTCCTGGTACAATAAAAAATGGTAGTTACAGTTAGTTATTCTGATTGTTTGGAGAATGCAGTGGGCTTGAGCAGGCAGTGTGGGCCCCGTGGCCGTGATGAACAAATAAGCAGCATCACAGAGAAGGTGAATGCGGCCAGAAGAAAACCTCCTCCTCCTCCTTGCCGACGGGGAAATCATCTCGAGTGTGCGAGTGCCGCGTGCATCCGTGGCGGCGTGGGACCTGCGAAGGGAGGGCCTCGTCTTTGGGATGTTTTCACCCAGTGGCGCATTTGCTCGTGGCTGGTCACGTAGGAGATACGCAAGCCCGTGGGACGGCGGGTGGTTGGAGCGACTGCAGTTGGGGATGCAGGACTGAGAATGGCCTCGCACACAACTCCAAATCCTCTGTGGCACCCCCCCCTCCTCCTCCTCCATTCCTGCCACGATTATACACAGGGCTTAACATTCTCTCTCCGTGTCATCCGGAACGCCGCGAGGCTGACCTGGTGGAGAGATTATTGGCGTAAGGCACTGCCACGAGAGTGCAAGGCACGCCTACCCACAGTAACCCTGCGTTAGTGTACCCTATAGCCCGATAATCCGATAAACATGCTTTTGTACAAACGTGGGCCAACTGGGATGTGGCGTGCCAAAACAATACCCTGAACAGCGTTCCTTCCAGATTGTTCTGGCTCAAATGAAGCATCGATTACGTGTGTACAATCACTTTGTGGCAGAGTCAACATGAGGCGTCCTATGGACATGCACTCGCCCTCACCATAGGAACGTGATATTTCCACCATTGGCTCATTGCTGTAAACGGGAAATAAACACCATAAATCATCCGGACTATTTTGCGTACGATGTGTCAGATAACCAACGCATATCTGTGTGTGTGTGTTTCTACCCGAGTCCGACTCCCGCTCACGGCCCAACACCGATGACGATTATTTGAACCGGTCCTGGGCCTCCCCGAGGTCGACTCAGCCTCAGTTGAGTACCCGGTGCGATGTGTCTAAAACATCGCCACTGGGGAGACAAAGGCCACCCCACCCCCTCGTGTGCCATGCCGACCTTCGCAGTGTGCCACTCGCTAACAGCACTTGCCCCAACAGTCTGTTGAGGCTATACCGGGGTGGGGGGGGGGGGGTGCGTGGGGATATTTTATCTTTGTACCTTTGTGCTCATGCATTCGTCTGTGCAGTGCAGGGCCACGCCACCCAGCCTGGCACAGCTTCTGACACACCTCAAGGACACAAGGCAGGGACCCTCCTCCTCCTCCTCCTGTCCCTACCCACCCACCCACCCCAACCGCGTGTTCCAAGCCACATCACCGACGCTTCTGATTCATTGGCCTCCAGGGATCTTCAAGGGGAATATTCTTTTCCCTCCCGCCGCACCTTCCGCGTGCATTTTACAACCGCGCATTGGCAATTACACGACTTCATTGTGCATCGCGTTTTCGCTTATATTTAATTTACTTGCGTATTTGTTTTCAGTCGGTTTACGTTGCAGCAAATTGCCCTTTTGTTATTTGCTTTTTTTTATATCCATACACATGTGCGATTAGGTCTGTTTCGGCCTCAATTTGTTGCTATATTGATACGGGTAACATTTGTTGCCAGCATTGTGGGATTTATGCACACTGTGTCTTTGAACGTGATGCCCTAACCCCGAGTTCGATTCCCGAGCACTATCCGAACCAGACCTGTGCAATAACCCACGGCGCCCAGGCACAACCGTCGACAAGCTGCACCGACCGGTGTGGTGAAGTATGGTCAAAAAAGCCCCACCATTACCGGCATGGCGCGGAGAGGTCTTCACACAACAGTCGATTTGACAGCGGCTGAAACTGTAATGTATTTGTCATTTAAATTTCGCATTTTAGATCATTGATCATCCATCATCGTCGTCGTCGTAACCCATGGTAAATCCACTGCTGGATGAATGCCACCACAATCTGCCCTGATCTCTCCCAGTGCTGCCGTGTAAAATTTTTAAAAATCGGATTATACGGCATGTCATTTTGTGTTTCTCTACTCTCCATCAATCGTGATTTCTGTTTCTTTTTTTAACAAACCCTCAAATTTCTCACTACGATACAGTGCTTTTATTCAAGAAAAAACAACTACTAGCCTCATTATTTATCGGCACATCTTTTGGACTTCCCCGTTGCTCCGCACCGCGTCCTGTATTTTTATCCGAGTTGCTCATGCAAAAAAAAATGGACCCGGTTATAAATAAAAGCCAGTGTACTGACATGCAGTTTTCTTGTATGTTCCTTGACTCAGCACACAAGGTGTGGTGGGCTCGGGGGGGAGGGGGTGGTGGTCTGTGACCGGGCGTGAAGGACACTTTAAATTGTTTAAACCCACATAACCCAGGTGACAGGGACATGTGCACGCGCTTAAATCACCCACCTTCCCATAGGGCCACCCACCACCACACGTGCCCCACCCGTACAGAGCCGAGCCATCGCCTCCGTACCCCACGCCACCACCACCACCGCCACCGCCGCCGCCGCCGCCACTAACCACCGAATGCGCTGGAAATTCGTCGTCAGGATCTTCGAAGCTCAGCATGTTCGAGCCTGGTTGGCGAGTGGTTCTCACCGGTGACAACTAACGAGCTGTGGGGCTTGCCGGGCGTTAGAGGCGAGCGGTTGCGAGGCGTTGCCATGAGATGGAAGTTTTGAGTTGAACCTCCCCCCCCTCCTCTCCCCACCTGCCCCCCGCCACTACTGTAGGGCGCCACAGTAACGATATGTTAACTACCTCGCCTGGTGTGCAGGAGTTCGTGTGTTCGATCCCGACCGTGACATCTGTATTTTGGAGTTTGCGTCTCTCTCTCTCATCATCATCACGGTGACGAGGAGATGTTAACTATCTCGCCTGGTATACAGGAGGCGGTGGGTTCGATCCCAACATTGACGCCTGCTGCTGTATATTTGGAGTTTGTATATTCTCTCTCGCCCCGCGATCGCGTGGGTTTTTCTTCGGGTCCTCTGGATTTTCCCTGCACACTTGGAATCGTCACGCGTTTAGAGAATGTGGCTGCGATACATTTCCACGCGATGATAAGCCACTTTGTTGCACTATTAATTGTGATAGCCAGTTCGCTTCTTTAAAAAGAGCGACACATGCAGCTCAGTGGGCCTTACATGGTAAAATAAAACAAAGTTGATGGCTTAGAGTATAATGTGTGGATGGGTTTTCTTGCTTCATGGAATTGACCAAACATTCCAGTGCTTGGACTCTCCTGAAATTGTCGTGTTCCTCCAGGGTTTCCTGTGTAAATAATAATTGTGTTTCCACATCTCTCCAGGTCACTGCCCCTTTGTTTGTGTGACCAGCTGAAGCACGTTGATAAACAGCTGATAAACTTCTGTAAACAAGAGCACCAGGATGGGTCTGAAGGCTCAGTGACATCAACCAGGAAAGTCTAACGCCCAGGCACTTTGACAACGCACCTATAGCGATACACAAAGAAAAAGATCACCCATATAGGCTTTACCAGACGGTTGGGGCAAGTGCTGTTAGCGAGCAGCTGTTAAGGCCGACAATGGGGTGGGTGGCGATGTTTACTACACACCGCACCGGGTGTGCTCATTTGAGGCTGAGTCGACCTCGGGGAGGCCCAGTACAGGTTCAGATAATCGTCACCGGTGTTGGTGGCCGTGGGCGGGAATCGAACTCAAGTCGCCGGGTTTGTGACGTGGCGTGCTATCCACTCCACTCCCACTCCCCACTAAGCGACAAAGACACAAAGACACACACAGCATTCTCTGCAGCAACGCTTTCATTTTATGACATTATATTCAAACTCATTATGCACGGTCGTGGAGCATTATGGATATATGAGCATAACTCAGTTCTGTTTTCACATGTAAATAAAATATTATTCTAGGCCATCAGCCTATTGGCTTTGCAAACAAATATTACACCGCAGTGTTTGTTTAGGCAAGCGAACTACACCGCTGGATGATGTTAGGTCCAGAGTTGGTATTGCTTGAACAAATGCTGCTGGATTATATTGGGTCTGAAAAGCCAATAAAGCCAATGTATGAAATTTTTATTTATTTAATTTTATACGTGGAGACAGAACAGACTTTTATAAGACGGGCACTTCCACGCTAACGGAATTACAACACAGAACCCTGGTAATTGCAACATTTAACACGAGCATCGTTGGGGCTTTTATAGTTTCTAAATGGTCTGCGACAGGAGGCCGGTGTGACACATAAAAAAATAGAGCCCATTTCATTGCCGGCTGCAATGTGCATTGCTATGGAATTGCCCAGATATACAGACGATGATAATACTAACGGCAACATTTACAGCTCCTATTATCAATCCGTTGCTGGAAGGATAAAGGCCACATCCATGTGTGGATGTCGTGTGGACGTTGTGTGGACGTAGGGTGGGTGTTGTGTGCACGTGGTATTATGTGGTGAAAAATGTGGTGTGTATGTGGTGTGTATGTGGCGTGCATGTTGTGCATGTGTGGATATGGTGTTGATGTGGTGTAGAAGTGGTGTGCACGTGGTATTATGTGGTGTGTATGTGGTCTGTATGTGGTGTGTATGTGGTGTGTATGTGGTCTGTATGTGGTGTGTATGTGGTCTGTATGTGGTGTGTATGTGGTCTGTATGTGGTGTGTGTGGTGTATGTTGTGTGCACGTAGTGTGCACGTGGTGTGCACGTGGTCTGGATGTGGTGTGGCTGTGGTGTGCACGTGGAATTATGTGGTGTGTATGTGGTGTGTATGTGGTGTGTATGTGGTGTGTGTGGTGTATGTTGTGTGCACGTGGTGTGGACGTGGTGTGCACGTGGTGTCCACGTGGTCTGGATGTGGTGTACACGTGGTGTGGTTGTGATGTGGACATTGCGTGGACGTGGAGTGGACGTTGCGTGGGTTCCCCGACCCGTGCGAACACAGACAAGATGAAGGTGGCTCGGCACGGGTGGGGCAGGGAGTTGCTTCACTGAACTCACTCCACCCTCCACTCGCGCTGTGGCAGGAAGGGGTTAATTCAGTGGCGGTTAATGACCACCGAACGGGTATTCACACCTTCACCTCCTGCCTCGTTAGTTGATGTGAGAAGGTTTCGCGGAAGGTGGCGGAGTGGGGGTGGCGGAGGTGGCTGAGAAATGGGGAAGCGCGCGTTAATAGGCCTTCATAAAGAACTCCCCACACCCGCTCATCAGCTCCTATTTGTAATGTTTAATTATTTGGCAGACTCATTTAGTGGCCATTTACAACGCATTTGCAAATCGTGCCTTTTAAATACTTCATTGCCGCTCCTTCATTTTAAGCTTCACGTTCAAGGTGTATGTGTATATATTTTTTTCAAAACATTACATCAATAATTCACAGCCCTTTGCCAATCCACTGCTGGAGGAAGCCCTCCGTACACCATGTCAGACATGGTCCTACAAACCCACCCCCCGACACCATGTCAGACATGGTGTGGGGGGGTGGGTTTGTAGGACCATACTTCTCCCTCCACGCCCTTCAGTGTGGGTTGGCGAGGGGTGGCCCAGGCGCCGGCGTAGCCACTGATGAGAGCCGTGACTGCCAATCCAATTGAGGCGATTCCAAGCAAATGCACCATGGACATGTTTCCGTGCGTCGCTTTGTAGCGCTCCATCCCACTGGCTGGCGCTCAGCAACCTATGCTCATTCTCACCTCCGATTGGCACGGTTGGCTACGTACAGTGCGAAAGAAGTTCAACGTAAATGCATACATAGACTCACACAGAGACCCATAGACTCACACAGAGACACATAGACTCACACAGAGACCCATAGACTCACACAGAGACACATAGACTCACACAGAGACCCATAGACTCACACAGAGACCCATGGACTCACACAAAGACCCATAGACTCACACAGAGACCCATGGACTCACACAGAGACCCATAGACTCCCACAGAGACCCATAGACTCACACAGAGACACATAGACTCACACAGAGACCCATAGACTCACACAGAGACCCATAGACTCACACAGAGACCCATAGACTCACACAGAGACACATAGACTCACACAGAGACCCATAGACTCACACAGAGACCCATGGACTCACACAAAGACCCATAGACTCACACAGAGACCCATGGACTCACACAGAGACCCATAGACTCCCACAGAGACCCATAGACTCACACAGAGACACATAGACTCACACAGAGACCCATAGACTCACACAGAGACCCATAGACTCCCACAGAGACCCATAGACTCACGCAGAGACCCATAGACTCACACAGAGACCCATAGACTCACACAGAGACCCATAGACTCACACAGAGACCCATAGACTCACACAGAGACCCATAGACTCACACAGAGACACATAGACTCACAGCAGAGACCCATGGACTCACACAGAGACCCATAGACTCACACAGAGACCCATAGACTCACACAAAGACCCATAGACTCACACAGAGACCCATGGACTCACACAGAGACCCATAGACTCCCACAGAGACCCATAGACTCACACAGAGACCCATACTCACAGCAGAGACCCATAGACTCACACAGAGACACATAGACTCACACAGAGACCCATAGACTCACACAGAGACCCATGGACTCACAGCAGAGATCCATAGACTCACACAGAGACCCATAGACTCACACAGAGACCCATAGACTCACACAGAGACCCATAGACTCACACAGAGACCCATGGACTCACACAGAGACCCATGGACTCACACAGAGACCCATAGACTCACACAGAGACCCATAGACTCACACAGAGACCCATAGACTCACACAGAGACACATAAACTCACACAGGGACCCCTAGTTTGTTGTCCTTCCCCCGCACCTCCGATTAGCACGGTTGGCTACGTATGGTGCGAAAGTTCAAAATACACACATAGACTGGGGCCAAAAAAACACCAAACTGGAGTCTATTCATAACACGCATTTTTTGTTGGGTTAGATCGCGTAAATATAAATATGTCGTAAACCCACCTCCACCCGACGCAGCTAATCAGCAAGGTTTGTCACGTGGACCAAAAAGTGCCAATACAGTTCCGACTCCAGCACTACCACCGGCTGTGTGCCAAAACTCACGGCAACATTTTACAACGGTGAGTAATTTGACGTGCCGCTGGTGATTGCAACAACAACGACGGCAACGAGCAGCATCATCATCAGGGCGATTGCCAGAATTGTGAAGAAGTCTTCCCGTTTCCCGTCTTCAATAGAATAAGGGGGTGTCATCATCGCTCTGTCTACAAGTACGAAGAAGCTAGGGCTTTGTGCCCAACGTGACAAACCCACCAATTGGCTGTGTCGGATGAAGGTGCCTTCACGACACGTTGACCGTCATTGCGATCCGACTCAAAAAAAAAAAAAACAATTGTGAATAATAAAGCCTCGGCGTTAAATACACTCAAGTCTCCCGTTACTATTATTCATATTCTTATGCACGCTCGGGCGAAACGCATCGCCCCGTTTAACACTGTAAAACCATAACCACAGGCAGGAAATGAATCGATTATTTGATTATTTATTTCACAACCCTGCACAAACGTTGAAACATTCAAACGGTCCCAATGGCCCGCAACTCGCCGACCGTGCAGAGCGCTTTGCGTTCCACGCAGAGAAGACCTTGCAGGGGTCGTGCGACTCGGCGTTCGAATAACGGCCACCGAAATTTCCCAGTGAGTCGGCGTGTCCCTGCCAGCAGTCAGCCTGCAAGCCAGCGTGTGAGTCAACACCAGCGGCGGAGCGGAGGTGCAGCGGTTAGCGCGCCCCGCTAGGGACCCCGGCGGCCCGGGTTCGATTCCCGCTCACGGTCGACACCAGTCACGATTGTCTGAACCAGTCCAGGGGCTCCCCTAGGTCGACTCGGCCTCGAATGAGTACCTTGTGCGGCCGGGCGTAGGGCTCGCCACGCATCCCCGTCGTGTGCAGAGCCGGCCCTCATTGGTGCTCGCTAATGGCACTTGTCCAAACAGTTTGTTAAGGCTATACGGGGCATCTTTGTCTTTGATAGAGAGCAGTTTGTATGCACACATCATGTGCGCCCGCGTTCCGTGCCCCATCAGTTACACTTTGTCACTCGTGTATTTGGCACGAACGTGAGCCATGGCCGGGACTCGAACCCAGGTTCATAAGTGCAGCGGGGTTAACCACCGCCCCCCACTGCACCACCGCCACATCCCCCCCCACTCCTGCCCAGGGGCAGCATTCCAACTGCAGAACATGCAGCAAGCCTCAATCAAGGTGCCAAGAGCAGGCTAAGTTTAATAAACACCTGCACCTATTGTTAAAGCTGAAATAGTATATATATGTTTAACAATATATTGTTTATTTGACCAGGTAAGGCCCACTCGACTCTCTAGCTCTTTTTCAGAAGCCACCTGGCCGCAATGAGAGCTCAACGAAGTGGCTCATCACGTGGAAATGTATAGCAGCCAAATACTCTAAATGCATGTCGATTCAATGTGGAGGGAAAAGCCGGAGGACCCGGAGAAACATCTTCATGCGACTATGGGGAGTCAGGACTGGGATCGTACCCACGACCTTCCGTGTTACCTGGCGAGGTAGTCAACATCTCGCGGTGCCCACAATGTAAGGCCATCACCACACCGGTGACTTTGTACATGCAGCTACCGACTCCACCATTGCCTTGTGCGGGCAGTGACGGAACACTCGCTCGCTCGCTCGCACTCCTCCTCTGTCATCTCCCGAGCACTCCGAGCCCCGGCTTTTTCAACAGCTGCGGGCAAAGGGTGAACGAGCCAATTTGACCAGAACATGACCGCCTGCCCTAAGCGGGGTGGAGGTGGGGCGGCTTTCCACTTGCCACACGAAACAAAATGCCAAATTGGCCTCCAACTGACCCATGTGGCAACAAATAAACTAAAACATTTAAAGGGATTGCGCTGGGTGGGACATCAGTGCAGGGTAGAGGAGGGCTGGCTGCCCAGACAGCCAGGTAAGGCCCACTGAGCTCCAGATGACGCCAAAAGTCCAACACCAATGGAGACGAGGCTCTAAGAAAAGCTGTCTCGGGTGTGGACCAATCAACTTCAAGGACAGTGCATATCATTATCATCATCAGAGTTGTTTATTTTTGTTTGCATTTTGACTGCTTGTGTTGTGGTTATTGCAAACATGATGCCTTGTATCAAGGTGTTAGTTATTGTACCAGTTGAAAGGGTAAAAACCTATCACTATATTTTGCCACTGGTAAAGGAAGTCTCATAGTGTAAACAACTCCAATATTTCCAAACCTCCCTCCCTCTCACTGTAACACGGCGCCTGGACCCCAATGGACCTATGGGCCACGGTGCCGGTTGCACCGCCTGCCCCCTCGGCAGCTATACCGCAGGGCGCCTGATCCCTGAGGGCCAAAATGTGTTCGAGGGACTCGGGCCGTTATACCCACGAGGATTATTTCCTCCCACTGCCCCTGATAATAGTGAGAGGGGTCCCCTGTATAAATTCATTGGTCAGGGACCCATGTAAATGTGCCACTGGCCCCGACTGCAATCCTCTACCCTCTGTGCCCTCCGCCTCCGTGCGAGAGCCATCGCACGGAAGTCTAAATCAAGTCTCGCTGTTAAACGACGGCAAGCGGTAACGCCGCCCGGATATAGTTCATCCCTTCACTCACACGGGGGTGCGTGTCTGTGCGTGCGCGTGTATCTATGTGGGGAGCAGTAGTTGCGGCGGTCAGTGCGCTGCGCTGCAAACCCGGCGGCACGAGTTCGATTCCCCGCTCGCGGTCAACACTGGTGATGATTGATAATTGTTTTTTGACCCTTTTATCTGGCAACAAAACTGACACCTTTTTTTTTTTTACAAGGAGTCATGTTTGCATAGACCACAATACCTGCAGTCATAATGCAAACAAAAAACATAACTCTGATAATATATGCACTGTCCTTGAAGTTGATTGGTCCACACCCGAGACAGCTTTCCTTAGAGCCTAGTCTCACATGGTGTTGGACCAGATGACGCCAAAAGGCGCACAAAAAAGGTGTCAGTTTTGTTGCCAGATAAAAGGGCAAAAAACCATTTATCATATTTTTTACTGGCAAATGAGGTTCCAATGGTGTAACTGGTGATGATTGTTTCAACCGGTCATGGGCCTCCACTAGGTCGACTCGGCTTCCAATGAGTTACCTGGCGTGGTGCGTAAACATAACCCATCCCCTCGTGTGCCGTGCCGGCCTTCACGAGTGATCGCTAACAGCACTTGCCCCAACAATCTGTTGAGGCTATACGGTAGGAGCTTTGTCTTGTGCACACGCGCGTGTGTGTGTATGTGTGTGTAACGTTGTGGTGCTGTTGAAGCAACAAAACGAGAATACTGATTGCCAAACTTCGTTATGTGTTCTGAGCGTTCGTTATTGGCGGACAGATGCGAAAAAACAAACAAAACGCACAAAAATGTTGCGCAACAGCCTGGAAACTTAACACGGCTGTTTGTGCACATGGCTTGGGATAGCGGTGGAGAGTGCCACTCTCCCAATTATCGCTCATCAGCCTCGTCGGCCACGATCAATCCACTGCTGGATGGGCGGGCGGAGTGCCCTCTAAGCCTTCACTGTTCATCACGATCCCCAACTCCGCCCCCACCGGCACCGCCCCCGGCTCGCTCAGTGCGACAATCCACCCCGCGCCCGCTCCGTCTTCCCGCAAACGACGTCCTCTCGAGCTGCCTTCCACTCCTTTGACTGCCGTTTGTCGGTCGGTGTTGTTACGGAATCATTATTGTTGTTAATACTCCCGTGCCCGTCCCGCTGGCTCGCCCGCTGCTCAACTCTTGTGAACGCTGCAACGTCACTCGACGTTCGAAAAAACATTAAAGATTCGCGAAATACACCGAATAACGGGGGCGGAGCGAGCGAGCGAGCGAGCGGGCGAGCACGGGGGCACGTGAGTTCAGGGAGCAGCTAATCTACAATCTAACACAACAGCGAGAGAGGGCATTCTGGACTTGTCAAGAACAAAATGTGACTGAAGATGTTGGTGGTGGTGGTGGTGGGGAGAAGCAGGGAAAGGAGGCTGTCCCCCAACCCACCCACCACCTGACCCCCCCCAAACTCCCTTCCCTTTATTGTTACAAATCCTGCGCCGCTTCTCGATCCACTCTCCCACTTCCAACCTTCCGGCACGCGGAGGAGGAAAAAAAATGACAGTTTTGGCAGAACCATGGCGGGTGGTGGGGTGGGAGGATGAAATATAGGAGGAGGAGGGAGGAGGAGGTAGGAGGATCGGCAGGGAAGCGTCCAACAAAACTCCTGCGAGGACCGAACTCTCCCCGTGGAGACCGTCGAGGGATGAGCGGTGGGGAAGCCGGAGAGACCGGGGGGAGAGTGGAACTCGGAGGGTTGGGTGGGTGGGTGGGGGGTGCAGGAGGACGAGGAGGGTGGGGTGGGGGCTGCTTTATGTGACAGCATTCCCTTCCCTTCCAGCTGCGACAACAGGCGAGGAGCCACACTGCAGGCAAGCGGAGCAAGCGGCAGCAGCAGCAGCAGCGACGGGGTAGAGCGTCCGTTTGCCGTCCGCCATCGCCCGTCCCGGGCTGTCTCGTCCTGTCGCGTCTGTCCCGGCTTTCACACAATGCCCGGAAGGATCGAAGTTGCTCGCTCGCGTGTGCGCGCCTGCGTGTGTGTGTGTGAGAGTGAATGTGTGCGAGTGTGTGTGCATGTTGTCAGTGTGTGAGTGGGGAAGTGGTGAGCGCGTTGCGCTACGAACCCGGCGACCCGAGTTCGATTCCCGCTCACGGCCAACACCGGTGGCGATTATCTGAACCGGTCCTGGAACTCCCCTAAGGTTAACTCAGCCTAAAATGCCCACTTGGTGCAGTGTATAAACATCTCCACTGGGGAGACAAAGGCGGCCCGGTATGGTGCTGGCCACCCACTCCCTCGTGTGCCGTGCCGGCCTTCATAGGTGCTCGCTAACAGCACTTGCCCCAACAGTCGGTCAAGGCTATACGGGGGATCTTTGTCTCTAAATGTGCTTATATGTGTAAGTGAGTGAAATTCTAGTAAATTCCTTTGTTCAAATAATTGTCACTTATTCAAATAAAAGCCGTTTGGGAAAGAAAAAAAAATCCATATGGAACGGATACAAATGTGTGCACACCATTCATATTTCGTCAAATAAATTAATTGAGGTCGCCATGAAGGAGTTTAGAGTTGAAATAGCTGACAGATTCCATCCAATCAGAGTTATAATCAGGAGCATACGTTAACACGAACGCATTCATCACCGCACACGAGACCCGTTTTAATTGCCATTAACGAGAAGCCATTCCGCTATTGGAAAACAGTAAATTACTCAGATTATTCGAAAGACATTTTGATTGGAACAAGCTGGGGGTTATTTCTTCCACTTCTTACCGTGTGAATGTGTGCGGCAGAGTGTTGGCCACCCACCCCCTCGTGTGCCGTGCCGGCCTTCATAGGTGCTGCTGCTACTACTCGCTAACACCACTTGCCCCACGCAGTCTGTGAAGGCTATAAGGAGGGGTCCTTTGTATTTGTATTGGGGAGCGGGATTGCAGCGGTTAGCGCGCTCTGCTATTAAGACGGGCTACCCGGGTTTGATTACCGTTGACGGCCACCAACACCAGTGACGATTACCTGAACCGGTCCTGGGCCTCCCCTAGGTCGACTCGGCCTCAAACAAGTACCTCGTGCAATATGTAAACATCGCCACCAGGGAGACAAAGACGGCCCGGGCGTGGTGTTGGCCAACTACCCCCCCGTCGTGTGCCATGCCGGCCTTCATAGGTGCTCGCTAACAACACTTGCCCCAACAGTCTGTGAAGGCTATCCGCGGGGATCTTTGTCTTTGGGGCTGTGTGTGCGTGCGTACGCACAAGCTTGCACGGGTTAAGGAACTAAAATTAACTTTTAAACTCAAATAAAAAAATACCCTAAATTCTACGTGTTCTCCTATGTTATGCATAGATGCATGAATATTGCATACGCCGCGATGGAGTGGATATGTTCAGTGAGTGCGTGGACGAGGGATAGGGGGGGTAGAACAGATGGAGCTGCAGCGTGGAAGCGTCTGGCTGGGCTGGTGGGTGCCGGAGATGGTCACGTGTGTGTGTGTGTGTGGCACAGCCGTGGATGAATGCTCCGAAGAGTGAGTGCCGGTGCTTGTGGTGGCTGTGGTGATTGTAGTCGGGGGTGGTTGTGGTGGTTGCGTTGGCAGGTTGTGGCGTTGGTTGTGATGATCGTGGCGGTGTTGTCTGCGATGGTGCGGAGAGCCCCACGGCCAAGGAGCTCGTCACGAGGTCAGTATCCATAACGGAAGATTCGGTGGGCCGAGCCGAGTCAGCGCGTGAGATCGACGGCTCGGGCATCACTGGGTAGGCAACGGTTCGTGCCGTGCCACCGGCAGGAACGAGGAGCAAGAAAGCGGGGGGGGGGGGGGGGGGGGGTGTGAGCCTCCTCTCGGCTTGCTTCTCGACGGCCGGCATGGAGGGCGACAACACACAAAAAGAGAGCGAGAAGGCAGGATGTTCTCAGGATTGTCCGACGGAGGCGTGGCGGGGGGGGGTTAGGGTTGGGGCACCAGGAGTTAAGCCGAAGGAAGGATGGCGGTGAGGGTGGAGAGCTCCTGAAGACGCCTTTCCAAGACTGTGCCCCTCCTCCCCCTAATCCCGCTCCCCCCCACCCCAATGTCAATGATTCTGCTGCAATGAGCGAGTGATGCTATTACAGGGATCGACGGTGAACCTGCACGCGGCTCGTCAACGACTGCTTCGTGATGGTTATTTATTCAGGAGCCACCGTCCAGTATTTTTTATTATTTTATTTTTTTATTTTACCGAATTTGAATAAAGCGGCTCTTCTTGTTGTTTTGGCCGCCGACCCCACGTACATACGTCCGTTGAACTTTCCGCGCTTGTCCCAACAACTGCATACCAGGGCCCATGGGGCCGAAGAGGCCCAGACGACAGGCTACGGGAGAGCAGAGCAGAGGGGCGGTGGGGAAGTCGGGGGGGGGGGGGGTGTGGGCGGGTGTGGGGGTGGAATTGGACGGCGTTGTCCCAGTGCATAAATTTAGCCGGGTCTGGCTGGGTTGGCCAGCCTGGAAAATGTTTCTGCACCCGACCCCACAACATCCTGTATACCTTCGGCTACGGCTGCAGTTACGAGTCACATGAGCGCAGCGGTGGCGAGTTGTTAACTCCCTCGCCTGGTGTGCAGGAGGTCGTGGGTTCAATCCCGACCCTTACACCTGCTGCATATTAGGATTTTTCAAGTCTCTCTCTCCATGGCCACGTGGATTTTTCTTTCGGGTCCTCCGATTTTTTCCCTACACACTTTACAGGCGTGCGTTCAGGGCATTTGTCTGCTGTGAATGTCCACGTGACGATGAGCCACTTCGATGAGCTGATATTGGTAATGACCAGGTCGCTTCTAAAAAAAAGAGCTACTTAGCTCAGTGGAGCCATACCTGGTAAAATAAAATAAAAAACGTAACTAGTTTAGTTTAATAGCTTCGGTTATATGCCACAGAGCCCCCAATTTCATCGCTGGCACCTGTGCCCACGCTGCCACGTTATGCCACCGATCGGCGCAACACCCCGGGGGGCCACATGCGTGCCAATGAAAGACGCTGCGATCAGACGTGGCGACGTAACATTTTTACGAGTGACACACACACGCACACGCGCACACGTGCACACGCGCACACGTGCACACGCGCACACGCGCGCGCAGAAAGCGCCGTGGTGAATAAGATCGTAGCGTGTGCCCCAAAGCACCCGCGCCACGGTTAAGAGTTTATCAGTGCCTCGGAGCCGACGGCAGCCATTGACAGGTATTGACGGGGCTATCGCTCCTCGGATGCGTTGACCGCGCCAGGGGGGGGCCACTTCCTGAAGGGTTCACCGGAAAAGTGCAGGAAAAACTCGGGGCAAGTGAAGAGGAAAGGCCGCAGTGACCCCGTAACACTAATAACGCGAGGAAAGTTACAGCAAAAAATAACATTGGTCGAACGTAACAGACGCAGGCGTGCACGCGTGCGGCACAACGAACCCGGCGACCCGAGTTTTATTCCCGCTCACGGCCACGAACACCCGTGACGACTATCTGAACCGGTCCTGGGCCTCCCCTAGGCCGACTCAGCCTAAAATGAGTACCTGGTGCGATGTGTAAAAACATAGCCACTCGGGAGACAAAGGCGGCCGGGCGTGGGGCTGGCCACCCACCCCTTTCGTGTGCCGTATCGATCTTGATAATTTGTTTAGTTTGCTGTCCTCACCCCGCACCTTCAGTAAGCACGGTTGGCTACGTACGGTGCAAAAGGAGTGCAACATCACAGAACATACATCGGTGCTCGCAAACAGCGCTTGTCCCAAGGGTCTGTTAAGGCTATGAGGGAGGGGGGGGGGGATCTTTGTCTTGTGGCTGGGTGTGTGCAACTCAGAACGTGAACAAGAGATTGGGTTTTCAGGTTGTGTTCTAAGGGCGGACAGACAGATTAGGCCGGCAATAATACAAACAACGACGACGCAGCTCCGCTAGACACGTGAAATGTTAGACGAGGTGAAAGGAGGCGAGAGAGAGAGAGAGAAGGAGAGATAGAAGGGCTGCGTGCAGAGAGCGAGAGAGAGTGAGCGAGAGAGTGAGCGAGAGAGTGAGCGAGAGAGTGAGCGAGAGAGTGAGCGAGAGAGTGAGCGAGAGAGTGAGCGAGAGAGTGAGCGAGAGAGTGAGCGAGAGAGTGAGCGAGAGAGTGAGCGAGAGAGTGAGCGAGAGAGTGAGCGAGAGAGTGAGCGAGAGAGTGAGCGAGAGAGTGAGCGAGAGAGTGAGCGAGAGAGTGAGCGAGAGAGTGAGCGAGAGGTGGGGGTTTTACATAAAGCTAAGTAAAAAAAATTACGGGATTATGAACGAAGCAAAGTGCCGAATACACCGAGCATCTTCTTGTTTCCACTGATCGTAAAAAAAAAGAGGAGAGAAAGAAGGAGAGAGAGAAGGGAGCACAGAGACTTCCCAAGTCGACATTTTCTCAGAAATATTTGGAGAGCTTCCCAAAGAAGGGAAAATTCATCTTGAATGTTTTTAGAAATCCCTACGAGACTCCTTTACTCAGCCTCTGTGCTTCCCTTTGATCTGGGTCTGCCGAGGTGATACTGTACGTGTGTACGTGTGTATGGCGAGATGTTAACTACCTCGCCTGGTATACAGGAGGTCGTCGCTTCGATTCTGACCCTGACGCCTGCTGCTGTATATTTGGAGTTTGCATGTCTCTCTCCCTGTGATCGCGTGGATTTCTCTCCGGGTCATCCAGGATAAGCTACACTTTGTGGACAGGTCGCTTCTGAAAAAGAGCGATATGGCTCAGTGGGCCTGACCTGGTGAGGTGTGAGCAGTGCCGGATCATGGGATACGTGATGCCTAAGGCTAATAGGAGGAAAGGGCCGAGGTATGTATTCATATTGAACTTTTTCTGCATCGCACGTGGCCAACCGCGCTAATCAGAGGTGCGTTGGAAGGACAACAAACTAAACACAAAAAGCGGCTGTAAAGAAATGCGTTTTCAATCCAGATTTAAAAGTGTGTAGCTCAAAGTGGCTTCCTAATATCGCAATGAGGAGCGTTCCAGGCGGTCGCAAAAGCAAATCTGATAGCGCCACGTGATGCGGTGACCACCGTCTTTGATGGATGGCCAGCCAAAAATCCTCCGCTGCTGCGAGGACGACCAGAGTTGGCGTGAATGGTTTACGCTCCTTGATGTTACCGTATCAATTGTTGCGAACAACCAAATATATATATTACTAAGTCATCACACGTATTGATTCGTTTACCTTCGTAGAAATGTTCTCGTTTATTTTCACTCAACGTAAACTCATCCAACGTAAATCACTCCCGACACTCATTTCTTGAAACAAACTTCCCCCACCCCCCTTAAGTTTCGCTGTTGTGGCAAAGTCATCGTCATGCCATCATCATCATCATCGTAATTCAAAATGCTGTTGCTTCAACGTGGAATGGAGGGTCTAAGCAAAGGGCCCACAAAATATGAGGGCCTAAAGGCCTTGCTGTGGCCCTGGGATTGAGGGCAGAGGAAGGAGTCGGCCATAATAAAGGTTGTTTTTGGGTTAGATAGCATTCATGTAAATGTGTCGTTAAACTCGCCACCACCCGACACAGCCAATTAGTAAGGGGTTTGTCGCGTAAACAGAACGTGCCAATTCGTTACTACTTCAGCACACCGCTTGTGTGTTGGAGAGAAAACCCACAACATTAACCAATTGAGTACCGTGACGCTTCGCTGGTGATTACAACCAGCTTCATCAGGCAACTTGCCAGAATTGCGATGAAGTCTTCCTGTTTCCCGTCTTAAATAGAGTAACGGCAATGTCCCGACTCTGAGCCTATCAGGTGCGAATATCAGAAGGGGGGGGGGGGGGGTTAATGTAATCGAATACTACGCCGGACAACCCGGTCTAACGACGACGACCGTGAATCCGATACCATCGACTCACTACTACGCCAGACATCCCGTTGTGATGACGACTGCGAATCTGAAAACACCGAGGCGATCCCGGTGGTGCCGACGCGTCCGACCCCTGACCATAACACCACCCCCACTATCAGTGGCTGGTTTTCTCAAGCGGCAGAGTTCCATAGAGGACGACCGCCCGCACAGACCAACAGATCCGCGTGTGCCCGGTAACAGGTCCGCGACACCCACCACCCCACCGCCCTCCGCCTACGTGGAAGATAAAATAAATAAATTAAGAACTGTTGGGCGCCCGCGAGATGATCCGCGGAATATTATTTTAAATGGATCAGAGGTTACGACAACAATTGGCGTGCTCCGTCTCTTTTTTTCATGCCGTTAATTTAACCGGATGAGCGAGCGAGAGGGTCGCGAGCGAGACTAGCGAGCTCGAACGAGAGAGAGCGAGGGAGAGAGCCAGAGAGAGCGAGAGAGCCAGAGAGAGCGAGCGAGAGAGAGAGAACGAGAGCGAGGGAGAGTGACAGAGAGAACAGGAGTGAGGGGCAGAGCGAGAGAGAGAGCCAGCGAGAGAGAGAGAGTACGAGAGCGATAACTGGAGCGAGGGAGTGTGTGAGAGAGAGAGAGAGCGAGAGAGAGAGCGCGAGCGAGGGAGAATTGTCAGCTCTTTATCACGCCTGTAGAATAATGTCAATACAGCTGGTTGCTGTGATGCCGAGCGTTGGCTGCGAGCCCGAGCCGTACAGGAGACTAACCCCTCAATTCACGGCGCGAGCTCCATCTCAGTCAGCACGCGCGCACGCACGACCGCCGTGCTAAACCCTTCACAATCGCGCACGGGATACGTTTTTCAGATCATAATGGGACCGGAACAGCGCACAGGGAGGTAGCATGTTTCGTCAGACGCGTGAACGCACGCGCGGAGCAGCGAGCGTTAAATACATATACGCGTGCGTGTGAGTGTTTCGCAAATTTTTTTTCACTTGTTTTCGCGAGTTGCACCCCGCTCCGCTGTTGTTGCTCCGCGTGCGAAACGTCGGACGTCGTGCCGGACAACACGCGGGTGAAACCCGGAGGCCGCGCCGGGCAGCCGTGTCGGAGCGCGACAGCGCGGAATCCTACGCGGTGGAATTCATTCGCCGTCGAATACGTCTACGGCCCCTTTGACAATCCATCCGCTGGATAGGCACATCGCTGTACACTCAAACTATTCTTATTTTTCAAGGCAAGACCCACCGAGCTAAAGAGCTTCTATTCTAGAAGCGACCCGGCTATCAAAAATGATGGCTCAACGAAAAGTGGCCGATGGTTGTGCGGAAATTCAACGCGGCCAAATAATCTCACAACGCGTCACGTCGACTCTGATTGTGGACGGGAAGAAAACCCGAGAGAGAGAGAGACACCGCAAATTCCACATATACAGCACGACCTCTCTGCCGTGTCAGCCATGACAGTTGCTTGGTCATACTTCACCAAGCCGGTCACAGCGGGTGCAGCGGTGGTGAGGCAAGCGACCAGTTGGTGTTTCACTCGTCACCGGTGTGATCCGTGGACCTGGAATCACCGACCTCAGGCTGCTGGGGTTCACAGCGGAGCGCACTAAACACCGTCCATTGCTCCCCCCCTCCCCCCCCCCCGATTGGAGACGACAACTATGTGACTGTGTGTATGCACGTTGAACTTTTTTCGCACCGTACGTGGCCAACCGTGCAAATCGGGGGTCCATGACTAAATGTAGTATGTTGTCGGCGAATTAAATGCCATGCACACTCCTAAACATAACATTAATTAGCTATTTTGATTTAAAGCTTTCGTGACTGCAGGGATTCATATTCTTGGTTATGTCGGTAAAGTCACGTAAAAGGGAAATAATTAAATAAAAATTTCTTCTATACATATTATTATTATTGTATTATTTCCCTTCTACGTGACTTCACCGAAATAACCAAGAACATTAATTTGCTACTTAATTATAGAGATATATACACACGCTCACACATCACTTTTGGGGCAATTGCTGTTAGCGAGAACTTACTAACGCACGATGGTTGTGCGGTGTGGCCAGCACCACGCCCGACCACCTTTGTTTCCCCGGTGCTTATATTTACACATCGCAGCTGGTCGTCATTTGAGGCCAAGTTCACCGGGGAGGGTTTGGTGGTGGGAGGGGGGGGTGGGGTGTCAGGAGAGGTGCTGGCCAGGATAACTTCAGTCACGTACTTGCCACTAATGATAAAGAACCCCCGTATAGCCTTATCCGAATTTGGGACAAGTGCTGTTAGCAAGTACCTATGAAAGCTGTCACGGAGCACGAGGGGGTGGTTGGCCAGCACCACGCCCGGCCACCGTTGTCTCTCCAGTGGCGATGTTTACACACCGCACCAGGTTCATATTTGAGGCTGACTCGACCTAGGGGAGGGCCCAGGATAGGTGAAGATAATCATAACTATATATTCTTGGTTCTTTCGGTAAAGTCACGTAGAAGGGAAATAATAAAATAATAAAAATTTACGTGACTTTACCGAAAGAATCAAGAATATGAATCCCTGCAGTCACGAAAGCTTTAAATACAAATGTATAATCGTAACTGTTCGTGACCGTGAGCAAGAATCCAACCGGGGTCACAGCGTGACAACCACTACACTACGCACGCGTGTGTGTGTGCGTGCATAAACCATAAAACATGATGTGAATTGTACGGGAAAACTACTTTGGAGATGGGGATCGGATACGGAGACAGTGTGCGAGTGTGATTGTTGGCGGCGGTTGGCAGTAACGGCAAAATCTTGGCACCGTCTCGCGCGCACTGGCACAGCTCCCGTATCACAAACGGCACTCCGTTTTGCCGTGATTGAGCCAAAATTAATTCAAGGAGTCGGTTTACTGCGGCGGCACTGACACGCGCGAACACAAATACACGCGTGCGTGCGTGCTACGCGCACAATCCGTCCGTTCCCTTTCCATCCTTACAGGAGGTCGTAGGTGCGATCCCGACCCTGACGCCTGCTGCTGTATATTTGGAAGTTTGCGGTGTCTTTCTCCCCGTGGTCGAGTGGATTTTTCTCCGGGTCCTCCGGTTTTTCCCTCCGTAGTTAGAATTTAGAATCAACGTGCGGTCAACAGTATTTGGCTGCTGTAAATTTCCACGCAACGATGAGCCACTTCGTTGAGCTATCATTTGTGGTAGCCAGCTCGCTTCTGAAAGAGATCTGCATAGCTCAGTGGGCCTAAGCTGGTAAAACAAAATAGTTTATTTTAGTTTTAGTTCATCCTTTCTCGATCCAAGGGCTGCCCGCCCACCGACACGGATCGTCCTTCCTAGGCCACGCGACGGCTCTTGCGGGCAAGCCGTCGGAGCGCCGAGCACTGCCCAAGCATCTGCGTCATCAGTCCGAGTTCCTTCTGGGTCGTCCTCGGCCTCTCTCTGTCTTGCGAGCCTCGATTCCTCCACCTTCTACCAATGACTCACTGCGGTGCACCAACTTGTACGGCCGGATCGACGCACGTGGGGTGGATTGTCGCGACGGGAGGACGAGGCACCGAGCCGGCGACCTCTGGATTGTAAGTGCAGCGCGCGACTCGCGAATGCCACCCCAGCACCCGAGATACATCGGCGATGGGGCGATTAAACAAACACAGCAAAATGCAATGATTTTCACTGGGAGGGAAATGTCCGTTAAATCGTAAGGAAGCAAATCCAGCCAAGCGGCACCCAGTCATTCTTTCACTGTCAGCGATAAAAGTGAAATTCCCATTTTTTTTTTACTTCATTTAATCAACAAACATGCATTCGCTGAATCTGCAACAACTTAATTTACCGTACATATGCGTGCTGATGTATCGCGCGCATAAAACAAGTATTACGCGCCTTTAAATGAAAAAAAAAACAAATCCTCCCGACGCAAAGATAGGTGCGCAAACACAAATCGTAACCCCCGACAAAATTACATCCGTGCACGACACGCAGGTGGTAACGAGGCACGCAGCCACAGATGTTATCTCACCTCGCCTGGCGCGCAGGAGCTCGTGGGTTCGATCCTGGACCCCGACAGTGCCTGTTGTTGTATACAGTGATAATCATTGGATTGCGAGCATAATTCGTGGAAACGTGTTTGTAATCCAAAGCACTCGTATATCAGTTGTGATCACGTGACGCTCGGCAGACAAAGCGTAAACACGTACTACTCGTATTGCAAGACCTCGCTCGTTGATCAAATTTATATTTATTAAAAAATTTTGCTCGTCTTGCAAAACACTCGCAGATCAAGTTACTCGCAATCCAAGGTTTTACTGTATTTTGAGTCCACGTGTTCTCTCTCTCTGTTCCTCCGTGGCGGTCGCGTGGATTGTTCTCCGGGTTCCTCCGGCTTTTGCCCTCCTCCTCCACATCTACAAACGGCATGCCTTTAGGTTATCTGGTCGTGACTTATAAATTGCCACGTGTGATGACGATATGTTTCACTGCGATGGGTTTTCATCACGTGTGGCCAGGTTGCCTCTGAAAAAGAGCTTTACCTGGTAAATACTCATGGAAAAAAATAATATAAAAATAAAGAGGCTGAAGAAACCAAATCAAACTGCAATATATATATTTTTTTAATGCGTGTGTGTGTGTCCCCCCCCCCCCCCCCACAAATTTTTCCACAGAATATGTTTGTAAAAAAAAATCCGGCTCCTGAGATTTCTGTAAAAAAAAAAAAATCGGCACTTGTAAAAACAATCCGAGGGTACTGATTGAGTTATTGTTGTTCCCGGTTATTAAAGTCTAATTTACTTACGAGCAGCAGCTGTACTCATTCACGGGTGTCCAATCTACGCTTGCTGCATGACACTGCGGCGACGCTGCCTCAATGCGATCACCGTTGCAGACGTCACCGTGTGGTGGTTGTACCAGGCTACGTGCACTTCGAGGCGACGAAAACGAGGCGAAGACTCGTTTTGCAGGAAAGCCACGGGACAGACCCAGACGTTAGGGACTGGGCATGAGCGGTAGACCCCACAATGCAAAACAACCAGAAACTAACGGTGCTAGTGATGGTCAAGTGCAGCGTTTAAGAACTGACACGTGACTGGCAGATTGACCAAAAACAAAGATCCCCGTATAGCCTAAACAGACTGTTGGGGCAATTATTATTAGCGAGCACCTCTGAAGGCCAGCAACACGCCCGACCCACTTTGCCTCCGGCGGTACTCATTTGAGGCTGAGTCGACCTAGGGGAGGCCCAGGACCGGTTCAGATTATCGTCACCGGTGTTGGCTAACCACTACGCCACCGCATCGCTGTGAGCGTCGCTCCTCCACCCCGTCCCATTCTTGCTGAAAACTTCCAAGTGGCACGTTTAACGGGGGCATCCTCCACAGAGGCCGATCTTGACCATTCGTATCAGCAGTTGGTGGCATTGCCACCTGCCCCTAAGGTTTCCCAGTGCCGTTCTCTTTTTATTTTTCTTAAGGCAGCAGCTGTCGCCGGGATCTCCGTAAAGTCTTCGCAGCGCGTTAGCGGCGCTGGTTTTTGTCGGGTGCGCAGATAACGCACCGCTCGCTCGAGGCTACGTGCTTACACGTAGTTCTCACCTCTTCTGTCATCGTGAGATATGCTTGCCGTTCTTCTTCTACTTCCCATGATAAGCCCCTGGGTTTTTGGAGTCCACAGATGTGACAAAACTAGCGGAAGGGAAGTCCACTCAGCTACAAATCCGCCCGTGCCACACCAGCCCCATTTCCTCGCGAGCCCACGCTCTGCCCGTGTATCTCCCCCCCCCACCCATGCAGCCAAACAGAAGCTACTTGGGCACGCGTTGGCTGGGCATGCGTGCTCGATGTCCCAACCAATGCATCCTCACTCAAGCGTTGTTAGTGAGCACCTATTGACGCTTGCATGGCCACGATCCGCGACGAAGTGGCAGCGAGGTCACCGCAGCCCTTGTGCCAGGCTAGGTGCACTCTGAGGTCATCACACGTGATGTGTCGAAGGCTCGCTGCTGGTAGGGGGTCAAGAGGCAGACCCAGGTGCTGTGGGTTGACTGCGAGTGAGGACTTTGTATCCGTAATTTTCTCGAACCATGCAAAGAAAATCCTCACGCATACACACGAGGCAAAGGTCCCCCATATATACTCTTAGTTTTTTCGGTAAAGTCACGTAGGTAAAAAAATTGAATTTAAAATTAATGAAAAAATAAAACAATAATTAAAAAAAATCACGACGTTTCGGAGGCAACACAAGTCTCCGTCATCAGGTGGGACTGTCACAGCCAGATTTGATGCAGCAAATCTGGCTGTGACAGTCCCACCTGATGACGGAGACTTGTGTTGGCTCCGAAACGTCGTGATTTTTTATTTTATTTTTATTTTTATTACTTTTTATTTCAATTTTTTTTACCTACGTGACTTTACCGAAAGAACTAAGAGTATGAATCATTGCAGTCACGAAAGTTTCAAATCTAGAAGTCCCCCATATAGCCTTAGCAAACTGTTGGGGCAAGTACTGTTGGCGAACACTTATGAAGGTCGGCACGTCACACGAGGGGGTGGGTGGCCACCACGCCTGGCCGCCTTTGGTTCCCTCGTGGCGATGTTTACACACTCCACAAGATACTCATTTGAGGCTGAGCCGACCTATGGGAGGCCCAGGACCGGTTGTGATAATCGTCACTTGTGTTGGCCGTGAGCGGCGAATCGAACTCGGGCCGCCGGGTTCGTAGCGCAGTGCGATAACCATCACGCACACACACATACACACGCGCGCACACACACACGTGCCTACACGCACACACGCAGACACGCGCACACTTTACATCGAGTCTAAGCAGGCTTTGTGCATTGTGCTCACACCACTGCAGCCCGGCTCCTTTCCTCATGGAGGCGTTTAGCCCCGGTCACACGGTGGGCGAGGCTAAGCTGGCGCGTAGCAGAGGCATCCGTACTGCTCTTTGCCAATCGACCCAGCACAGGACACCCGTTCCATCGCCCAGTGGACAAACGTTCACGGAGGGCGAGGACATTTTTTTTGCTCGACGATTCCATCGAGGGTTTACAATGCGCCCGCATTTGTGTGCGCGTGGGCGCATGCGTCCGGTTGTGCGCTAGCATTGTGTTAATAACAAACTATTAGACGACCAAACTCTTTTATTTACGTTTACCAGGTAAGGCCCACTGAGCTATATTGGTATTTTTCAGAAGCGACTTTGCTATCACAAATCATAGCTCAACAAAATTGGCTTCTCAAGTCGTATTTTTCGTGAACCATTGCAGCCAAATACGCGTGATGTCGATTCTAAATGTGAAGGGGAAAAAACCGGAGGAAAGAAATATCCACTCGACCACGGTGAAGAAAAACCGCAAACTCCAAATACACAGCAGGCGTCAGGGTTGGGATCGAACCCACAACCTCCTGCATACCAGGCGAGGGAGTTAACATCTCCTAGCCACCGCGTTCGCACCGGGCACCGCTGCGCGGGCCGACCTTAATGGGTGGTCACTAACAGCACTCGCCCCGCCCGTGTGTACGGGGGGGGGGGGACACTTTGTCCGTGTCGACACAGCGGGGCGGTACAGGCGGTGCGCGGACGCCAAGTCGTCTCGGTCAGCGAACCCACAACACCTGGGGTGGGCGGGAGGGTCTGTGCCGTGACCGCTTTGGCCGCAAGCCGTCGACACTTCGCACGCCCCCCGAGGGGTACGCCTGGCCTGGCAAGAGCGCTGTGGTGATATCACCGCCGGATATTGGCGAATTTTAGCCATCGCTGCTGCTGCTGTTGTTGTTGTTGATCGGTGTCGTGGACAGTTGCTACCATGTCCCGTGGGGTGGCATCCAAGCAAGCCCAAGCCCCACCAGCATCATCCCTCTCTTTTGACCGGTTAAATCATTAATTCATTGACAATCGCCATCATCATTAGCAGCTACGGTTGATCCCCTGCTGGATGAAGACCTTACAAAGCTGCCGCCACCACAACCTTTCTCGATCCTGCAATGCACCACCTGCCACGAAAACATTTCGCTGCTCCGTCTCCTGGACGTATTTTCGGACACGTTCTATTCCTCGGCTGCCCACTCCGTTATCATTCTTGACCATCGGTAATCATCACTTGTGGCCTTCCCAAGCCCACTTCCTTATCTTAACGGTTTCAATAAAGTCTCCGAGTCGCACGTGTGCATTATCCACGCGTTCCTTTTTCGGGAAAAAAGTCTCCTGAGGACGTGAAAAGTCCAGTTTTTTTGTTCGCTGCGCAAAAATAGACCACTCGAGAAGCGAAACAATTCAGTCAAGTTGTTGGATGGGGTACGCGTCTGAGGAAACAGGTGAATGGGTCACGGGTGGATGGGGCAGAGGATAGGTCTGTGGGTCTCCGTGTGAGTCTGTGGGTCTCTGTGTGAGTCTGTGGGTCTCTGTGTGAGTCTGTGGGTCTGTGTGAGTCTATGGGTCTCTGTGTGAGACTGTGGGTCTTTGTGTGAGTCTGTGGGTCTCTGTGTGAGTCTGTGGGTCTCTGTGTGAATCTGTGGATCTGTGTGTGAGTCTGTGGGTCTCTGTGTGAGTCTGTGGGTCTCTGTGTGAGTCTGTGGGTCTCTGTGTGAATCTGTGGATCTGTGTGTGAGTCTGTGGGTCTCTGTGTGAGTCTGTGGGTCTCTGTGTGAGTCTGTGGGTCTCTGTGTGAGTCTGTGGGTCTCTGTGTGAGTCTGTGGGTCTGTGTGAGTCTATGGGTCTCTGTGTGAGACTGTGGGTCTTTGTGTGAGTCTGTGGGTCTCTGTGTGAGTCTGTGGGTCTCTGTGTGAGTCTGTGAGTCTCTGTGTGAGTCTGTGGGTCTGTGTGTGAGTCTGTGGGTCTGTGTGTGAGTCTGTGGGTCTGTGTGTGAGTCTGTGTGTCTCTGTGTGAGTCTGTGGGTCTCTGTGTGAGTCTGTGGGTCTCTGTGTGAGTCTGTGGGTCTGTGTGCGTCTATGGGTCTCTGTGTGAGACTGTGGGTCTTTGTGTGAGTCTGTGGGTCTCTGTGTGAGTCTGTGGGTCTCTGTGTGCGTCTGTGAGTCTCTGTGTGAGTCTGTGGGTCTGTGTGTGAGTCTGTGGGTCTGTGTGTGAGTCTGTGGGTCTGTGTGTGAGTCTGTGTGTCTCTGTGTGAGTCTGTGGGTCTCTGTGTGAGTCTGTGGATCTGTGTGTGAGTCTGTGGGTCTCTGTGTGAGACTGTGGGTCTCTGTGTGAGTCTATGGGTCTCTGTGTGAGTATATGGGTCTCTGTGTGAGTCTGTGGGTCTCTGTGTGAGTCTGTGGATCTGTGTGTGAGTCTGTGGGTCTCTGTGTGAGACTGTGGGTCTGTGTGTGAGTCTGTGGGTCTCCGTGTGAGTCTGTGGGTATGTGTGTGAGTCTGTGGGTCTGTGTGTGAGTCTGTGGGTCTCTGTGTGAGTCTGTGGGTATGTGTGTGAGTCTGTGGGTCTGTGTGTGAGTCTGTGGGTTTGTGTGTGAGTCTGCGGGACTCTGTGTGAGTCTGTTGGTCTCCGTGTGAGTCTGCGGGACTCTGTGTGAGTCTGTGGGTCTCTGTGTGAGTCTGTGGGTCTGTGTGTGAGTCTGTGGGTCTCTGTGTGAGTCTGTCGGTCTATGTGTGAGTCTGTGGGTCTCTGTGTAAGTCTGTGGGTCTGTGTGTGAGTCTGTGGGTCTCTGTGTGGGTCTGTGGGTCTCTGTGTGAGTCTGTGGGTCTATGTGTGAGTCTGTGGGTCTTTGTGTGAGTCTGTGGGTCTCTGTGTGAGTCTGTGGGTCTCTGTGTGAGTCTGTGGGTCTCTGTGTGAATCTGTGGGTCGCTGTGTGAGTCTGTGAGTCTTTATGTGGGTCTGTGGGTCTGTGTGTGAGTCTGTGGGTCTCTGTGTGAGTCTGTGGGGGGGTCTCTGTGTGAGTCTGTGGGTCTCTGTGTGAGTCTACCTGACACCAGATGGTGGGAGACTGTTGGGGCTCAACTTGGAGGTCGCCACGTGTCGACCGGCTGTGGGACCTGGCGGAGGTCAGAAAGCGTTGGCAATGAGAAGCGGCGGTGGCATCAATGGCTTTAGCGAACATGACAACGTCGTGATCTCGATCAAGGCAAGACATTAACTAGGCAGTTCTCCCCTCTTCCGGTAGCGTGATACATTACGACGTTTTGCATCTCAGCCGTGGCAACGCTATTAGGAGGAACAGCCCCAAGCCATCCTGTGCCACATAAACCCATCTCCACGCAAGCCCGCGCGCTCTGCCCGTTTATCCTCACCAATGCGGCCAAACAGAAGCTGCTTGGGTATGAGTTGGCTGGGCATGCGTGCCATGTGATTGTACCTAAAAAAAGCGAATGCCCTGCGTACATGGGGGGAGGGGCAAGCACCGTTTGACGAGCATCTATTGAACACCAGCGTTGCACGTGAAAGGGTCTTGTTGGGCATCACCACGTTGGGCAGCTTTTCCGCCAGTGCCCACGCTTACACGTTGGCACCTGAGTAGCCGCTTGAAAGGCCGAGTGGACCCAGGGGGAGGTGGCAACCTCGGCCGGCAGGCGGAACACAGGAATTCCTGTGGATGCAAAGAGTCCCGGAGATCTTGGCACGGCCAGGCAGCAGTGGCACAGGAGCAGAGTCATTTAAGCCAGCTGGCTCCAACGGCACGTTGGCGCGGCTCCATCGGGCGAGTAGGTAAATAAATAAATAACGGGAATAAATAATTTCTTTTAGAGGAGAGAGGGCCCGAGATTTTGAAACAATGGAATCCATTGTGCCTCTAACCGACGCTGCTGGAAAATCCGTTGCGAATCTCGTGAGGAGTTTTAAAAGAGAGAGAGAGAGAGAGTGAGCCATGTTTCAAATAATAATAATAATCTCATTCTGCCGAAGAAACATGTGCGATGGATGGACGAAGCCGCGTTGGGACACGGAGAGAGAGAAAGTGAGGGCTCCTTGAAGTTTTGCAAGTGGAGTCGTGAGCAAAGCGCTAAACCAGAGAGTGCCACCGGTGTGTGAGACACACACACACACGCAAAGGTCTCGAACTCAAGGTGCCATCGTAATAATGAGTTTATTCATTAGCGTATTACCCTGGAAAGCCACACTGAGCCCAAAGACTCTTTTTCGGGAGTAAACCCAATTGTACCTGTTGTGGGTTTACTCTCCAACACACCGGCGGTGTGTGATGAGCGAGTAACTAATTGGCCACGTTTCGTTTACGTGACAAACATTTAGTAATTGGCTGCGTCGGGCGGGCGATGGTGGTTGCGGTTTTGAACAATCACATTTTTATTTACGCAGTCTAACCCCGCCCCCCCCCCCTAAAAAAAAAACCCTACTAAATAGTGGAGTAATTTCACAACGGCGTATACAGCAGTATTAACCAGGGCGGCCCGACCCCTGACTCCAGCAGCGCCCCCCCCCCCCCCCCCCCGCCGATGACAGCAATATGCACAGATACCAATTTAAGAATGTGTTGAACTTACAGGAGATCCAGGACAGGTCCATGCGCTATTGTCTGTCCACGGTTGGGAATCGAATCCAGGTTGCTGGGTTTGTCACGCAATGTGCTAACCACTGGGTTGCAGGTCTCACTCAAGCACACATTAATGATATATATGCACCCGCTACTAAGTGGTAGCTTTTTATCGGATTGAGTGTCATCCTCCACGTGAAGCAACTTACTCGGTTTTTCTGATCACAAGAATTGGCCGGGAATCAAACTCAGCTTCTCAGGTTCACAGCGCAGTACGCTCCTCTGCGATCCGTGGATTGGAGGGGCAGACCCAAGCTACAGCCATCGCGTCGACTGTCAAGAAAAGTAATTGGGGCTTGGGCCAAAATACGTCGCTAGAGGAGGTGGCGGCTCGTGTGGGAGACTGGCAGCGGCGTTGTCCGTATGTTGAACTTCTGTCGCACCGTACGTGGCCGACCGTGCCAATCGGAGGTGCGAGGAGGGAACGGGCCCACCGAAAGCACGTCGACAGCGGAGATGGAGGAGTTCGTCCACCAGCGGATAGACCATGAGCTGATGCCGGCACGGATAAAAAACTTGAGCAGCCGTTTCTTGCAACAACTCTCGTTCAGTGAACGCGCTTGGACTCTTCTGAACGAAGGAGGGCCACTTCCTGAAACATAAAACCCCTTCCGTGTTTGTCTTTCTGTGTGTTACAAAACAGTGACGATGTTGACCGCGCCGAGACTTTTTTTGTTGATGCGTGCTTGCGCGCCCAAGCAGGCCCATGAATATTTGATTAAGTTTCCATTCGATCTCTAAAGTCACGAAAAAAAAAATCACAGCTGCAGCAGAGTTCGCTTGAGCAGCGCAGAGATGATGTCACCAGAGCTGGCGGTGATCTTTTTAAGTCTTAATTTTGTTTTTAAATAATTAACGACGCTTCAAATATTTATGTTGGACACACAGCCCAAGGTAAAGACGTGCGGCGAGAAGATAACAGCTATTTGTTGTTGTTTTTTTTTGGGTTTAGTCTGGCTTCGTATGTATGTATGTACTTTGAGCTTCTTTCGCACTGTCCGTAGCCAACCGTGCTAACGTCACTCTATTACCCTGTTTCCACTGGCTTAAATGAGCCGAACCGAGCCAGAGTGGAGGTCCACAAGGTCTGGGTGGTTTGTTTTTTTCCACTGGCTACTTGCCAAGCGGAGCCGAAACCAAACTGTGATTCACTGGCCTATTTTGTTTTTACGTTTATCAGGCAACGGCCCACTGAGCTAAGCAGCTCTTTTTCCAGAAGCGCCACAAATGATACGCCAATTCGTTGGGCTATCACGTGGAAATGTATCGCAGCCAAATACTCTAAACGCACGTTTCTAAACGGTGGACAGAAAATCCACGCGACCACGGGGAGAGAGACGCACCAACTCCAAATATGCAAGTGTCAGGGTCGGGATCGAACCCACGACATCCTGTACACCAGGTGAGGTATGTAACATCTCGCCACCGTGGCACGCTGTCCTATCAAGAAGACAACTGAGTAATGGCCATGGGCCACTCACATGATCCATAGGCTTGAGATGGAAACCCACATAAAGACTGGCAGCTTTTAAGCTCAAAAGTCAAATTATTGCATGGGATCGGTTGCCCGGATTTGTCTCTATTCGTGTGTTTCTACCCCGTTGCACAATTGGAAGACATTTGTAAAAAAAAAAACACTCTAGAGGAGACCAAGAATAATATTTTAAAAAACAGAATTGTGACATGTTTAAAGGAACAGCGCTGCACGAGTCCGTGTTTCATCACTAAAAAGTCTATTGCGCAACTTCTGCAAGCGACCGCAGATGCATTAATAATATATGTGCCGCGCGCACACACACGCGCACACACACACACGCGCGCACACACACGCACACACACGCGCACACACACGCGCACACACACACGCGCACACACACACGCGCAAACACACACACGCGCACACACACACACGCACACACACACGCACACACACACCAGCGACGCTGCTGCCACGGGTGCCTGTAACGGCCGGATCGCCAGGACTTACCGTGTAGAGGTCGCCGGTTCCACTCCATCTCTTAGAGAGCTGGGTGTACGCATGTCACTTTGAACTTCTTTCGCGCCGTACCTACGTAGCCAACCGTGCTAATCGGAGCGAGCGGAGGGAGGTAGTGGAAGGACAATAAACTAAACACAAAAAGCGATTTCGATAGATGATTTAAAAGTGCTCAGCTCCAGCGGATTCCTAATATCGTGTGGAGCGTTCCAGACAGCCGCAGAAGCGCATTCGAACGAGCGCAATGCAGTGGCCGTTCTTGGTCTCTCTTTTTTACACGCTTTTATTTAACTCACTCTGTCTGTTGTTGTTGTATCCTCAAATCTTGTAGCTCAATTTTTATCCACTTCCCAATGTGGTATCGACTGCCAACTTGGTATACTTACGTCATACTGATGACAATACTATATTCTATCATAAAAAAATATCAAATATATTTATTTTTATATTCTTTTTTATATGTTATGTTTAGGCTTGGGTCTAATTGTCCACGCTCAACTGACGTTGGCTGTAATTGGCCACGGCCCCTTACGTTATGACAAGCTTCGGGGCCACTTCCTGGAGTCGTGGAGTTTTTCTATTACTAGAACATTTCATAAAAGTGTGTTTAATTTTTTTTTAATATTACTTATTTATAAGCTGAATGGAGTTAATAAACAATTAACAAACCCCACCTTGTGAAAGACCCCCCAGGGGTTTCATCATCCACGAAGCTCACGGTCCCACCCTAAACCGCATCCACTGCACAAACCATGTCACGAGATGCGGATATCCTGATGATGTGCAAATGGAACAACTCTCCGGTCATCCAAAACAGACCATACGATCCACGAACACGATGGAGACATCACGGCGATGATACAACTCCAAATCAAATCAAGATTGACACGACTCCGCTTTACTCCCGTCGTGGTTATCTGGGCTTGAACACCTGAATGTGAGATTGCGGTCATCGCTCTGCGTCTACATTCGCAGCCGTACGACATCAAGCACAAGAAGGCCACAGTCAGTCCATCGGCAGTTTGACGTGCGGTGGGGCGAGGTGTGAGCACTCGCACCTCCTGAAGGACGAGGACGATGAAATCCCCTCCAGACGAAGGCCACAATCAGAGATCCCTCTCGCGTGGAGGCTCTTCCACCAGCAGTGGATTGAGCAAGTCATTGCAGGGCTGCAGCTGTACCTCTACGTGCACGCGCACACACGCACGCACGACACGGTGATCCGAGCACGAAACATTCTCAAGAGCGAGATTTAAAAAAAATGTAATTCTGACTCAACGTGTATAATTACCCACCTTAGTGTCATGAACACTGACATTGGGGATTACGGCCGTGAAAAAAAAGTAATACCACCGTTCATTAATCCAACAATGTTGAGGATTCAGTCTATCAGACTTCAGTGTTTCGTCTCATCTACACCACCCTGCAGGTCACAACAACGCACAAACTCACCCCCTCATACACACACACACACTCAAATACTCACACACTCACTCACACACTCACTAACTCATTCACGCACCCACTTGCTCACGTACCCACTCACTCACACACCCATTCACATGCCCACTCACGCACTCACTCACTCAAAGACCCACTTATTCACATCCCCCACTCACTCACGCTCCCACTCACTCACCAATTCACCCACCCACTCACATACCCACTCGCTCATGTACCCACTCACACACGTTCCCACTCACTCACCAACTCACCACTCACTCACGCGCCCACTCGCTCGCTCGCACACCCACTCACGTCCCACACTCACTCACACACCCACTGACTCGCTCACCACACTCAAGTTCACAACAACAAACCCACGCACTCACCACACTGCAAGTCACCGCATTTCTTTATCCGCTGCTCTCTTCGCGCCGCTCGACTTTTCGAATTCCCTCCTCCCACTGTCTCTTTTCTCAAGGTCTCACAGCAATAACCTTGATCAATTTCAAGAAACGCATTCATTATCAGCTACCGCAAACGTAACAGCGGCTGTTTGTTGCTGCTGGTTTGGTTGTTTTTTTTGGGGGGGTGGGGGGAGGCGGGGGGGTCGGTCTTTTTGGCCGGTCCTCAAGAACCGTCATTTAAAAATAAAACATAAATCGGCGTCGTCTCATCATCACGACAAAGTAACGTGCTTCAGCGGGCCGTCTGGAACGCTCTGCCTCACAATATTAGGAAGCCAATGGGAGCAATGCACTTCTAAATAATAATTTCGATTGAAAGCTCATTTCTTCAGAACTGCTTTTTTGCGTTTAGTTTGTTGTCCTTCACCCGGCCCTCCGATTAGCAACGTTTGGCTACGTACGGTGCGAAAGAAGTTCAACATACAGACGAGCATACATACGTACGTCCCAGTAACGTACACAGCCCGTATACGCACAATGCTACACAAGCGGAAGTTTTTTTTCGTTTTGTGAGCGCAAGCAAAGTGTGCGCGCGTCGCACGGGGGACTAATCCTGTCCACGCAGCACCGTCCCCCAGCATCCGTGTCATTGGGGCGGCGTGCGCAACGTTCGAAACGACCTTCCTCGGGACACCAGCGTCGTGCGGGAGCCCTTGGATTGTGCTGCGGGGAACGGCGTCTCGCAGCCGAGCTAAGGTGGCGAGATGTTAACTCCCTCGCCTGGTATACGGGAGGTCGTGTCGATCGATCCCGAGGCCGCCTGCATGTTCTCGCTCCGCCCGTGTTCGCGTCGATTTTTCTCCGGATGTTCCCTCCACATTCAGCATGGACATGCGTTCAGAGTGTTTGGCCGCTAGAAATATCCGCGTGATGTGTATGCGTTGAACCTCTTTCGCACTGGAAGTAGCCAACCGTGCCAATCAGAGGTGCGGTGGAAAGACAACAAGCCATTTTCTTGGGTTTTTTCGGTAAAGTCACGTAGGTAAAAAATAATATTAATAAAATAAAAATAAAACACAAATCACGACGTTTCGGAGGCAACATAAGCCTCAGTCTTCAGGTGAAACCGTTACAGCACATTCGTTGCCTCCGAAACGTCGTGATTTTTATTTTATTTTATTTTTATTTTATTAATTCTTAATTTTTATTTTTTTACCTATGTGACTTTACCTAAAAAACCCAAGAATATGAATTCTTGCAGTCACGAAAGCTTCAAATCTAGGACAACAAGCCACTTAGCTGAGCTATCATGAGTGGCGAGATCGCTTCTGAAAAGAACTGCATAGCTCAGTGGGCCTAATCTGGTAAAATATAATACAAAGTTAAGTTATAGTTAGTTTATATGACTACAAAAACACCCCCCTCCCTCTGTTATTGGCACCTGATAGGCTCACAGTGATGACGTCACCGTTAATCTCAGACCGGAAACAGGAAGACTTATCCACAATTCTGGCAAGTCGCCTGATGAAGCTGGTTGCTGTAATCGCCAGGGACATGTCACGGTACTCACATTGTAAATGTTGTGGGTTTACTCTCCAATACACCTGAAGCAGTAACTAATTGCCACGAAGCAGTAACTAATTGCCACGAAGCAGTAACTAATTGCCACGTTTTGTTCGCGTGACGAACCTTATAAATTGCCTGTCGGGCGGCGGCGGCAGCGGGTTTACCGACACGTTTATAATTCTTCTTGGTTCTTTCGGTAAAGTCACGTAGAAGAGAAATAATAAAATAATACAAATAAAAATAATTATTATTTACGTAATTATTATTTTCTTTATTTTATTATTTCCCTTCTATGTGACTTTACCGACAGAACCAAGAAGATGAATCCCAGCAGTCACGAAAGCTTTAAATCGAAATTTAACGTTTATAATTCTCGCGATCTAACCCAACGCAAACCTTCATTATGGAGTTAGTTCATCGTATGGCGAGTGGCAGTGACGACGCCGTTGCATAACCCCGCAGCCGAGGTGGAAAGGTCACGGCAAACGCAAAGCTTTCCGCGCATGGCGGCGATGCTCAGAGAGAGAGAGAGCGACCGAGACTCCACGCAAGTGATGTGTTACTCACAGGAGTGTCGATGCAACGCTTCTTATTTTTTGGCTTTTCATGGCCCTGAGCCAGTGATGGAGATTCGCACATTCCTGTGGTGGAGGTGAGTCTATCTATAGGGCAGCCATTGAGGCGTGAGGATTATTAAGCGGTGTTGGATCAGCATCCCGGACCCCTGAGCACAACCTGCGAACATCAGATGCTGAAACCTGGATGGAAACCCAGACTCGAGCCGCTTCAGAGACATCTGGCCACATCGCCAGCACCGCCCTCATTGACGTTGACAATGACGGCGACGATGATGACAAAAGATGACCCGTAGCCACACGTGTGTCTGCACACGCACGCTGCACAGGGAATCATCTGCAAACAGCAAAGTGAACAAGTTTTGCACATCCCCGATTCACAGCGCCACCAGTCAGAAACTATAGACAAAGATTGCCCATATAGCCTCCACAGACCGTTGGGGCTAAATCCTGTGAGCGAGTTATGACGCAAAGTCGGTGGCGTGACCAGAACCACGCCCAGCCGTCTTTGTCTTCGCCTGTGCTCATGTTTGCACGCCGCTGCACCCCGTACTCAATTAAGGCTGAGTCGACCTAAGCAGAGGTCAGATATTCACCACTGATGTTAGCCAGTGCTGGATTAAGCTAGTGCGGGGCTTGTAGCATATGTTATAAAGGGGCCCTAAAAAAAAAAAACACGTAAATATTAAAGCACAATTTTTGTTTACTTGCATAGTATAGTAATTGTATTTTTTATTTGCTATACAGCCGGATAATACGACACATCGTTAACCTTAAACTCCCAGTCGTTCATAAAAGTTGAAGGCAGTATAGTACTATAGTAATAGAGCAAGTGCAGAATCACTGAACCGGAATTGATAGCTTTAAAGCATTTAGCGCGGGGCCCTTGAAAGTGCGGGGCCTGTAGCTACTACACATGTAGCTACTTTTGCTACGAGGATAATCCAGCAATCGAACTCGGCGGAGGGCAGTATGCTACGTACTACGCTACTGCTCCAAGAACAAATATCCCCCCCCCCCCGTATATTAACAGGCTGTTGGGTCAAGTTCTGTTTGTGAGGACCTATGAAGGCCGGCACAGCACACGACGGAGTGGGTGGCCAGCACCATGCCCGGCCGCCTTTGTCTCCCCAGTGCCGATAGTTTATACACCGCACCAGGTACTCATTTGAGGCTGAGTCGACCTAGGGGGAGGCCCACGACCGGTTCAGATAATTGTCACCAGTGTTGTTCTGGTCTGCGGGTTCGTAGCGCAGCTCGCTAACCGCTGCACTGCCACTCCGCACAGACACACGCCCACAACCACACACAGCCACATCCACGCAGCCAAGTGTAAAGATGTGAGCAGCCTATGCAAACAGCCATTAATAATGCGAGTGTCAGGCTAGCCAGCTGCACGGTCCAGTCACACATTCCCTGCCCTGCTCTCAGCAATAGTTCTCTACTTTCACACCTTAGCGCCACTCTATTTGGGAGTGGGGGGGGGTGTGAACTTCGGGGGGGGAGGGAGCGGCGGACGAATCCCAAATGTCAAAATCACGTGGCTGTACACTTCATACAAAAATGGCTCTGTGGCATTGGGAGTCCCAACGATTTCTGTGCTTCAGTAATCGGACGGAATTATATTATGCACATGCTACATTGTGCGTGGGTGGTGGGGGTGAAACGACATCTTTATCGTCGCGAGCCATGAAATATCCACTGCTGGAAGGATTACCCATCGCCTCTGCTGCTGTATGTGTGTTGTACGTATGCATTTCGAACTCCTGTCGTGCCGTACGTAGCCAACCGTGCCAATCTCCCACAGGGCCCCACTGAGCAAAAATCCACCCGGAGCCCGAGCGCGGGCAACGTTCATCGCTCCATCTCCGCGGTTCGCGTCCCGTCGGAAGCACTTGCTCCTTCGGCTGCCGCTCCACCGTGAAGCTACTCTTGACCATCGCCCATCGCCTCTACCACAGAGCGAGACGGCTCGGACGATGGCATGACCCTGCGCGTGTTCCCTAATCCGCGCGTTTCCCCCTTTTTTTTTAAACTCACGCCCGCCGCTTCCCTTTCCCTACGGTCAATAGGACGTCCCGATCTCGCGGTTGCGTCTCGGCTTAAAATTAATATCGTCGAACGGAAATGTGGCGCGATTGCCAAACGAGAAGGCTGAAGGGCTGCACAAGTAACGCGCTTCCCGCAACACTGGCAAAACGCTCGGTCATGCGACTCACAGTAAGAAGTTTCGTTTTGATTGTTTCTTTCATATGTAGCGAGCGACTTCAGAGACACGTCGAGTAGAATGCTTCTTGTTTAATAAAAGCTCACGGGGCGATGCGTTACGTAACGCAGCTACACTTGGGCGATCCTAACACATAACCCATCTCCGGCATACACTACGCTCGCTGTCCGACGAGCGCAGCGACGGAGAGGGTCTTGCAGAAGATCAGCCACGTGGTCGGAGACGAAGAGATGATGACGAACAGCGACGTAGCCAGGACCCAGGACCCGCAACAGCACCCGCACATCTGGTTCGGCCCCCCCTTATATACACCCCGGCGTGGCCAAGCCCCGCCTCTGGACACGCCCCCTTCCAGAACCTTCGAGCAGGTTCCCGTAGCCTCTGGACTGACTCTGCCTTTGACCTTTACTCCAGACACGCCCCCCTCATAATAAGGCATTACGCAATACCCCCATAACCGCAATTACCCCTTTCAGGCCGACAGGGGTCACCTTGTCATTACACATACGTACACGTTCTTGGCCGTAACGTACGCACAGAATACGTGTGCGCGCGCGTGCGTGCGTCCGCGCATTCGCGTGCATGGTGAGCGCTGATGCAATGGTTCACACACTCCACCACAATCCCTGTGACGGTGGGGGTTATTCCTCGCCACGCGGCTCACATCAGTAGCAAGTAATATCCGAACATGTTCTGGGCCTCCCGTGAGATGCACTTTAGCCTTTGACGAGTGATGAATGGTGAAGTGTGTAAACATCGCCACTAAGGAAGACAAAGGCGGTTGGGTGTGTTGCAAGGGGTTGTCCAAGCTGCGATGTGGTTCGGTGGTTAGCACATTGCGCTACGAACCTGGCGACCCGAGTTCGATTCCCGCTCATGGCCAACACCGGCGACGATTATCTGAACCGGTCCTGAGCCTCCCCTAGGTCGACTCAGCCTCCAATGAGTACCCGGTGCGATGTGTAAACATCGCTACTTGGGGAGACAAAGGCGGCCGGGCGTGGTGCTGGCCACCCACCCTCCTCGTGTGCTGTTCCGGCCTTCATAGGTGCTCTCTAACAGCACTTGTCCCTAAAGTATGTTAAGGCTATCCGGGGGATCTTTGTCTGAACGGCTGCAACCCACCCTGCCCCTTGTGTTGTGTCACGCTGTCCTGAACATGTGCTCACTAACGCTCACTTAACCCCAACGGGGATCTTTGCTCTGGTGCGGTGTGGACAATTGGGCAGCGATGTGCGCAGCGCTTGGCTGGGTAATCTCACGATGGATTCCTGGTAAAGACATCGAGAGGTTTCATCGGCTCCCAGAGCTTGCTTGGTTTCACCAAGGTCACCTCAGCCTCGTACTAATGCCGACTTACCTGTAATTGTGGATAAACACTGGAGAACACAAACGCACGTGAATTAAATTACAAAATCCTTGACCAAATCCTCTTAACTCCCTTAATTGCAACGTGGGTAGCGATCGAATGTGCAGGCGGTGGAACTGCAACGGTGGTGGGGGGAGGCAAAGGTGAGGTTGGGGGATAACGAAGTGGGGGTGTGTTTAAAAAGGGGGCCACTTAATTTATTGCACAAGACCGATTATATCCAGGTTAGGCTACTGGTATTTACGTGAGTATATTAAGTCTCTGTGAGTCTATGGGTCTCTGCGAGTCTATGGGTCTCTGTATGAGTCTATGGGAATGAGTCTATGGGTCTCTTGTACGAGTTTTATGGTTATTTTGTATGAGCCTATGGGGGGGTCTCTGTGAGTCTATAGGTCTCTGTGAGTCTATGGGTCTCTGTGAGTCTATGGTTCTCTTTGAGTCTATGGGTCTCTGTGAGTCTATTGGTCTCTGTGAGTCTATGGGTCTCTGTGAGTCTATTGGTCTCTGTGAGTCTATGGGTCTCTGTGAGTCTATGGGTCTCTTTGAATCTATGGGTCTCTTTCAATCTATGGGTCTCTGTGAGCATATGGGTTTATGTGAGTCTATGTGTCTATACGAGTCCATGGGTATTCTGTGTCAGTAGGGTAGCTTTTGAGCGTGCCGGCGGTACAACTGCACAGGGATTTAGGGGATTTGGGGGCTCTGAGCCAGGCCACGAAGAGAGGGGGGTGGGGGTAACGGGTGGTTGGGGGGGAGCTGCTAGAGGCCATTCCATTCCTTGCACCAGGGCCCATGCCAACCACGCCACGCTGCTACTGCCGTGGAGCAGCAGTAGCAGCAATAATTAACACAAAACACATCTCACTCTGCACTTGCGAGATATTATGGGCAATGATATAATTACACATACCTCCATTCATTTGAATACATTAAAACTTTCTATTTTAATGATGTAGTTTTGGTTCGGCAGCTTATCCATGTGAGGCTCTCCAGACCAATAATCGTCGAGATCGTCGTGGGCCATGATCTGTCCACAGCTGGATGAAGGCCTTACCTACCTCGAGGCTGGAACAATCCATCATACATCCAGGCAGTCCCTTTGCACCACGATTACCGCTGCAGTCACCCGCACCACGACTCTCGCCTTCGTCTGGCTTGCTGTGGAAAGAAAAGCGCAACGCGACGTCTGAAGCCATTTGACCAGGGGTTGGTGGTGGTGGTGATGTCCGTTTTTTTGTGCGTGGTGCGTGCATGTACACACATCCTCAAATGAGTACCTGGTACGGGGGTGTAAACATCGCCACTGGGGAGACAAAGGCGGCCGGGCGTGGTGTTGGCCACCCACCCCCTCGTGTGCCGTGGCGGCCTTCATAGGTGCTCGCGAACAGCACTTGCCCCAACAGTCCGGTCGGACTACAGATGTGGGATCTTTGTCTTTGTGCCCACGTGTTAGCAAGTAGCGCCTACGGCACACGAGGCGGTGGGTTGGCATAGCACCACGCACTTGCCACAACAGTCCAGAGGCTATACGGGGAGGGGGAAGAGCTTTGTATTTGTACACGTGTGTGTGTGTGGGGGGGGGGGGGGAGAGCGATGGCACAGACTAGGGGCCACAGGTGGTGCATCGGGCCAGTAGTCATCTCGGTCAATCGACCCGTGGCACCTGCCCTGGTCTGCCCCCTCACCTTAAATATTGAAATGCATTTTTTTTTACTTGCATAGAAAGTAATTGTATCTTTTCATTTTCTATACAGCCAGATAATACGACAAATCGCTAACCTTAAACACCCAGTTGAAGGCGGTATAGTACTATGGTAATAGAGCAAATGCAGAATCACTGAACCGGAATTGATAGCTTGAAAGCATTTAGCGGCGGGGCCCTTGAAAGTAAGGGGCCCGTAGCTACTACTACATGTAGCTACTACTACATGTAGCTACTACTACATGTAGCTACTACACATGTAGCTACTACTACATATGTAGCTACTTTTGCTACTAGGATAATCCGGCACTGCATACGGTGTGTTGCCGTATTCTTGTGCAGGAAAATTTTAATTTTCAGGTCCATACCGTGTACAGACGTGATAATAGGAGCAAACGAAAAAAGTGTCTTATTTGTTCGTTTGGGATGTATAAGGGCACGTGGTGGCGGCCAACAAAGCACTGAATTGGTCTGCAATGAGGTAGGGTCAACTGATAAGGGTTTGACAGCTATGCACGCGAACACGAGTGGGTGGGTGTGAACTTTGTGAATATCGCAAAATTACAGTGCGCAACAACAACACCACCAGCAACCACCAAACGCGCACACGTGTGCGCGGAGCACAAGGAGGCGTGTGGGCGAGCGAGCGAGCGTCAGCCAGGGGCAGCTAAAACGTCGGGCTCCCCTGGGACACGAGGGGAGGGAAAAGCGGTGCCCGCCGCGGTCGTCACGCTAATTTAATGAGCACCAAACAACGCGCATGAGAAGAGAGATTGGGGGGGGGGGGGGGGGGGGGAAATGATGAGAGGAGAGAAAGAACGAGAGAGAGAGAGAGATTCGAGAGGGAGCGAGAGAAATAAATAAATAATTTCCTAGCCCTCGGGTTAATCCATACATTTATTCGCACTGAGATGTCCATCTCGCGCAGCCAGTCGGCTAGCGATTTTGGGTTTCGACGTGAGTTTTAGGGAGAGTAAAGAAGGAATCGAGAGACCGACCCATCGGTTCAGGTGTCACTCGCCACTTGATGTTAGTCCCTGGCCCGGAGTTGGAACTGAGGTCGCCGGGGTATTTTGCGATCATTGAAGTGCGTTATCCGCCGGCTGCGCTCCGTGTCGCGGACACGGGGGTTGCGGTGCGAACATCCACAGGTCACGTCACCGGTAACGCGGTTGCCGGCGGAGTGCGTCTCTCAGAAGAGAGATTTGACGGGTGGATCGGACACTTGGACACCTCGGAGACGGAGTGGGACGAAGGCATCCAAGGTAAGCGACGCAGCGTGGTGATTTATATTCACGCAAGGGGGGGATTCCGTCGAGAAAGAGAGAGATCAGATATATCTGAATGTTTAGATTAGAGGAGGAATCGGATCAGCTGTGAAGTTAGAAACAGCAAACGAAACAAAAACAACACGATAGGACTGCAAAATAGAGAAGAAGAAATGAAACACGCAAGCAAGTCACTCATTAGAAACAAAACGTTAATTAATTTAGTCCGTTTTATCAACCTTGGGCAAGGCGGCATAAACGACGCACACAACAGCCCCAGACATAGGAACACGCGCATCAGTGAACACACGCAGGTTAAATTAACGTTACTCAAGCTGTTCAGAAAATGTCAGCGTGCTTGGGCCAGGACACGCCATGGCTAGAATGGAAAACATTGGGCCGAGAATGATTACGGAGTGACAGCCAAGGAATGGAACGCGTCTTGGCCAGAAGGGAGATTGTACCTGCTGGGTCGCCAGGTGAGATGGAGCGATGGAATCAAGTTGGTGTGCAAGGTACTCCTGCTACTCCTGCTGCTGATACGTGGATCGTTCCATTGCGTGCTCGTGGCTGCTTGGGGGGAGGCCTTCATTCAGCAGTGGATTGACCATGGCTGCTGCTGCGTGTCGCAACCAGTACCGGTGAAATTAGACTCTATGGGGGGTCCCAGAGAATTCACAGAAAAAAAATGTGTACACTTAAATTATTAGCGGCGATCCGGTTATTTATGCATTGGCAGACAGCTGCGGCTACCCATTCCAAGATCAACGGCCGATCACAATGCACAAGAGAAAATGCACTGTGCCACCAGCACCGCCGCCAGCAGTGTTAGCGAATCCACCATCAGTTTCTCTGGGATGCTGCTGCCGTGCTGTTCTGCTTGGATGTATGTTGTTGGACTTCTTCTGCACCGTACGTAGCCAACCGCGCTCATTGGAGGTGCGTGGGAAGGACAACAAGCTAAAACACAAAAAGGAAAGTTGTAAAATAAATTATTTTCAATCTAGATCGCTTCCCGTGGCTTCCTAATATCGGAAGGAAGAGCATTCCAGACGGCCGCAGGAACTGATGGAGGAGAATAGAGACTGGACTTTAAAAAGGCCAAGGGGTTGACAGGACAGATTACTGATGGGAGAGAGAGAGTCTTAAGCCTCACCCTACCATATTAATAAAAAGTGTGCCGTTCCTGGCCCTTCCCCCCTCAACCATTATATATACGGGGTGGTATTTCTTGTGATCTCTCATTTACTTGATACAGCTGTCGTGGCTGTGACGGTTCCACCTGAAGACGGAGGCTTGTGTTGCTTCCTAAACGTCGTGATTTTTTAATTTGTTTTATTTTACTTTTATTAATTAAAAAATTTTACCTACGTGACTTTACCGAAAAAACCTAAGAATATGAATCCTTGCAGTCACGAAAGCTTCAAATTTAGAAGAGAGAGAGAGGCAGGTAGTTGCAGACAACGGGGGCAGCAGAGGAGAAGGAGTGACCTCCCACAGAGAGAAGGTTGACCCGGGGAGCACTGACAGAACTAAGGCACACTTCAGCATCAAATACCAGCAAGGGTTTTTTTTTTGACAACGCAGGGGGGGGGGGGGGGGTGGGGGGGAGAGCCTTGTAATTAAATTAGAATTCCAATGTTGAATAGAGGACAATAACATGCAGGAGGGCTCACCTACCTCGACACAATTACAGTGAGCTACTGAAACTGCTGGGTGACTCCTCTTATCCGTGGCTCCATTAACCGCCGATCCTATTATCTGCGGCAGCTGTAGGATCCTAAAAACTCCTATTATCCGTGACAGCTGTAGGATCCTCAAAAACTCCTATTATCCGTGGCAGCTGTAGGGTCCTAAAACTCGTATTATCCGTGACAGCTGGAGGGTCTTCGAAAAATCCTATTATCCGTGACAGTTGTAGGGTCCTTAAAACTCCTATTATCCGCGACAGCTGGAGGGTCATAAAAACCCTATTATCCGCCACTCCTAATGATTCTTGTTATCCGCGTCATTAATTTTTTCACCCCGCGGCTTAAGACGAGTCAAATCGCGGATACAAATTATCCGAGATATTGGTCCCCTTCAAAAAAAAAACTTACCGCGGATAAGGTTGAGTACAGCTAACAACCCCCGGTTTACGTCGGGGATGCGTTCCTGAAAGGTACCGACGGCGAATATCGAATCGACTTGAATCGCAAGCGACGTTACATTGTACAGCAGTAGTTCGTAGTAGTCGGTGGTGGAGGTGGTGGAGGCGAAGGCTGAGAGGCAACGCATAACGAGAAAGCGACGTAAGCGTGGGATTCGAGGTGACGGCAAATCAAGTAGCGGAATTCATTACATTGTTCTTAGGTTTTTTGGGTAAAGTCACGTGACTTTATCGAAAAAACCTAAGAATATAAATCCTTGCAGTCACGAAAGCTTCAAATCTAGAATTCATTACACTGGTCAAGACACTTTTTCTGGCATAAGGTATTCCAACGGATTTAAGGTAATTTTGGGGTGCTTTTTGTCTATCACATCAGGTTTTTGAGATTTCAAATATTGCATTTTCAATAAAAACTGCAGAAGAAAACTATTAAATAAATGTGGATATCTACATAAAATTATATTATAAACACACTATCCTAAAAATACAGCACCATATTTTAACACTAAAGCAGTCACTGACTCGCAACAACTTGCAATCATAAGTGACAGAGTTAATTTCGGGTAAAATCAATGAAAATGGGGGTATGCCGATAGCATAAAATGAGATGTGATAGAGCAAATCTGAGATCAAATTTGGAATCAGCACCCTGAAATTAGTCTAACACAGCTGCAAAAGTCCAGGCCAGAAAAAATTTTTTTGTTGTTGACCAGTTGTAATTTTCGTGACGACGTATTTGCGAAACGACGGTAATTGTCGTTGTGTTCTTGTTCTTGTCAAGCGAGCAGATGCCGTTGGCTGAGATAAGCGCTCGCGAGGTGTCTGAAATGAAGCCACGGCCTTCACCGGAGAGGTCAGTGAAGGATTTGGATTAGGAGTCTCGGTAGAGGGGCCACTTGGAATCACTATCATTATCCTGTGGTTGCTGTGAGCTCAGCTTTATAATGGAACTTCTCTCCGACTATGAGCCTCTGTTTAGACGCGCGTGTGTCTGTGTGTTTACGTGCAACGTGGGTAATGTGTATGTACTGTACGTTGAACTTCTTTCACACCGTACGTAGCCAATCAAAAGTGCGGGGCTAAGGGACAACAAACGAAACACAAAACGCAGTTATGAAGAAATGAGTTAACAATAATGTGATGTGTGTTTGTGTGGATGTGTTTGAGTGTGTGTGAGTATGAGATTGTGTGTGTGTATGTCGACTCAGGCTTAAACTAGTACCCGGTGCGGTGTGTAAAACATCGCCACTGGGGAGACAAAGGCGGCCGGGCGTGGTGCTGGCCACCCACTCCCTCGTGTGCCGTGCCGGCCTTCATAGGTGCTCGCTAACAGCACTTGCCCCAACAGTCTGTTCAGGCTATACGGGAGCTCTTTGTCTTTATTGTGTCACTGTACAGCTGTGTGTTTTGTGTATGTATGTACTCGTGTGTGCATGTATGTATGAGCTGATGCATGCATGTACTGTATATCTATTCGCATGTACGGGCGTATGAATAATTGTGTGTGCGTGTGTGTATTCGCGACCGTCTGTGTGTGTGTGTGCGCGTTTTTAGAAACCAGATGTGATGGCGCAAGTCCCTTTGTCATGGCCTTGACAACAGAATCAGTTACCCCCTCAGCCCATCAACGATACGCTGCCAACATTTAGCGGAAGTAAATTGTACAACGGACTGTATGGCATTTCATTTTCGGGGACATAATGCCAGAGGCATCGCATGAGCTGTTAATTAAGTCGGCTTGAGCGGGGCACATCAGAATGAGTATTTATCCAGGAGGAATCCGATGAGTTATGGAGCTTTGTTTTCTTCTTCACAGATGTCCAGTCGGGGCAGGTCAGCAAGTTACAACAACAAACGATACAACATTCACGTAGAGAGAAGCTAAGCAAGTCGCTATGAGAAAATTAAAGTTGAAATGTAAGTACGTGGGCAAGGCAGGAAAACAACAACAACAACAGTCCCAGACCACACCAAGACAACAACACACAGTCCCTCAATACAATTGAACTACTAAAATGTAACCTTGCCATGTCCATGACAAAGTGGTCGAGACGAGCTATGGAATGGCAGTGCAAAGAGGGCACAAGTCAGAGGGCACATCCGGGCGTGGAGATGGAGCGATGAGACCGCGAAGGGATGGCTAGAGGGATGCCTTCATCTAGCAGTGGATAGATGATGTCTGCTGGTGCTGCCGATGAATGAATGAATGATCCGGCCTAGACGATGACTTTGGAGCTTTGGATCAGGGCAGAGGAAATGCAGTATTGCCTTCCACGTCGACATGTTATTGACAGCTCAGCTATACATTCCAAAGTTCATCTGCGTTTTACATCTTGTTTGTGCTAATTTATTGTGTACGCTCCGTGTGTCTTCATGCCGACGTTCATTAACCCCATATCTGTCCAACGTTTCACAATTTGGCGGAGTGGGCGATGTCTCTGTAGGGGGTGGTGGGGGTGTGAGGGACGGGGTGGAGGGGGGGGTCACCTTAGCCTGGGTTGTGTGAATGACAAAGTTGGAATTCATCTTCTTGGTTCTTTCGGTAAAGTCACGTAGAAGGGAAATAATAAAATAATAATAAAACATAATACAATAAAAATACATTTATATATTTTTGATTTCCCTTGTACGTGACTTTACCGAAAGAACCAAGAAGATGAATCTCTGCAATCACGAAAGCTTTAAATCGAAAAGTTGGAATTGGCAGAGGTCACGCACCCCCAACATCAACCAAACACCTCCCCAAATATCAGATGCACGGCGTGAGACCCCCACCAATCAACTTTTTGTGGGGAGAGAGGACACAGTGTACGTGTTCCGTTACAGCCCCCACGTTCACTTTTAAATCACGCGCTGCAGACAAACGGTTACGGTTTAAATCGTGGCCCGCGCGCCTCGTGCGTAAGAGACGCTTTGTTGACTATCTAAGATTAATGAGCGGCGGTTGGGAGATTTTTTTTTTTACTTTTGGCAATCGCCAGGAGGAAGAGAGAAGAGAGAGAGAGGACGCTTCCTTGGAAGAAGCCCCCCGTTTAACAATTATCGCTTTGTATTTCCCACTTCTGTAAATCGCGAAAATAATGAAATCTATCGCTCTCATCATTATGGCTTTGCAGTTATTTTTCGCAACGAGCCTCGCCAATGGCTTGCGTCCGTGGCGCGCAACGGCCCGCTGTGATGCGCGCGTGCGGCGTTTGGCCTTTTTTCTGCTGTTGTCCACCGACAGGGCCCTGTTGTCTTTCTCAGCTCCCTCTGCGACAGAGTGACGAAGCAGAGCGCGGAAAGAGATGAAGTGTGTGGGGGGGAGGGGGGTAATCCTCGGGGGTGATGTGGGGGTTCTCGCACCACGCCGTCCGCTCACAACAGCCTCCCGGTTGTCACGGGACGCGGTTGTGAGCAGCAGGCGGACTGGCACGACGCACCAATCACCGGCGCGAGGGCTTCGCCCCCTCGCTCCGCATCTTGTCGACGGACGCCTCGGCCACCACGACGGTGATGATGGCGGTGGCGCTGGTGGTGGTGGTGATGGTGACGACGGTGCTGACGACGACGCTGCCGCATTGCTGCAGTCACCGGGGACTCCCCCCCCTCCACCCCCTCCTCCTCCCACCCCACCCCGCCCCCCTCCGTGCGCACCTGTGTGTCATCTCGAGGGTGCACCCGCGATGTGTACGCGCCCCCGTCGCTGCGCGCTCGCTCACACTCTTTCTCTCCCTACCCCCCCCCACCCCCACCACGGTTCCGTTCATTCACGTCGTTTCGGACACTGCTGACGATGAATGATTCACGTTCGATCGCTTTAATAATCCCGCTGTCGGATTGATGCGTCCTTCATATACATTTTTGGCATTCAAATGACTCATTTTCATTTGGTCACCGAACCAGGGAAATTTTTTTTTTTTGTATTCTTAGTTGGTATATTTTCTTGCCGGGTCGCTCTGTTTATTTGCTGACAACATGCTTCTCTTGCTGCTGCTGCTGCTGCTGCTGCTGCTGCTGCTGTTACAACAGATCCCACGCACACAATGCATTATTATGATTATCATTTCACTCGCCACTTTCCCGGTTGGGACTCGGTGTAAGGAAGGAGCGTGCCACGGTCGGCACACGATGAACGCTCTCCTCCAGAGTGAGTGAGTCTTGCCGTCACTCGGGTTCGTAGAATTCACAAATTATACGGCTGCACAAATTACCGATAGCCGGCGTTTGTGGAGGCGAGATCGTGGTGGTAGTGGGGGGGGGGGGGTTGTTCCAATTTAGCGATAAATTCGAACAGGATTTTGTTAGCTTCCCAACCACGCGATATTTTCAGCGACGATTATTGTTCGCGATTGCCACGGTGATTTATTTTCACAATGCAAATCGGAGTTTACCTGCATGGTTATTGGTAGCGTGATCTCGATGGCATCGTCCAACATGAGGATATAACGCAGCGCTAAACACGCACGAACGTTTGTCCCCGTCCACTTCAACTTATTTCACTTGCAAATAAAATCGAAATGCACAGTTCGGTCACGTGTAATAAATGAAATCATAAAAATGTATTATGTAATTTCTGTTGATGTGTCTTTGTATTTGTACGCGTCTGTGTGTACGTGTGTGTGTTGAAGCTCACTGGTTCTGTGTGTGTGTATGCGTATATATATATGTGTATGTTTGAATAATACATATATTCACAGCTTTGCAGCAGGCTTTCCTGAACGGTGCAACATTTAATAATGCTACGTGCAAAATAATAACATTGCACGCACAATGAATTCTACTCTTCTAAGCTGTGAAATTGACTAATTGGGATCAAGTTAATCACACAGAGACATCGTGTAGGGAAAATATGATAGTGCAAGAACGCATACAGCCCCCACACACAAACTCCCTTCGAAACAGCTGCAAATTAATTTAAGCTTGGACAGTTTTTTTGTTCTAATATGTATTCAATCATTCACATACCCGCATTGACCAGCGCGGTGAAGTATGGTCAAAAAACCACGCCCCTCCATGACCCACACGGGCATTGGGGAATGTATGTATGTGTGTGTGTGTTGAACTTCTTTCGCACCGTACGTATCAAACCGTGCTAATCTGAAGTGCGGGGAAGGACAACAAACTAAAGATGCAGTGGGTTCACAAAGGGGCTGCACATTTATTTTTTTAAAACAAAGTATGAATGTAAATGATGAGCTTTAAACGCCGAAGTTGCCCGTGAAATGTGTCAACACAACATTACACATGCCACGTTACACCATGCTTGTTGTGCCGTACGCTATACATCACAAAGATAAAGGTCCCATCACTCCCCGTATAGCCTTTAGCATACTTTTGGGACAAGTGCTGTTTGCGAGTAGCACCTAAGAAGGCCGGCACGGTAGCACACGAGGCAGTGTGGGTGCCCACCAGCCACGCCCGGCCGCCTTTGTCTCCCGAGTGGCGATATTTACACACGGCACCAGGTGCTCATTTGAGGTTGAGTCGACCTAGGGGAAGCCCAGGACCGGTGCAGATAATCGTCACTGGTGTTGGCCGTGAGCGGGTCTCTGCTGGGTGATTTCCAGCTCAGCGCGCTCACCACTGCGCCACCGCTCCCCATCGCACACACACGCACGCACGCGTGCACAACGACAATAAAGATAAAGGCAAAGATTGCCGCACCCCGCAATAGCCTTCAACAAGATTGTTGGGGCAAGTGCTGCAAGCGAGCACACAGCAACAACAACAACAGCAGTAGCAGCACGTACACACGCAGCGCCACACCACTCCGTAAATAACACCAGAGCGCAGTTGCTGCAAAGCGCTTGCGAACGACCCAGTTTCCTCGTGTGCGGTTTTACGCATTTGCTTACTCTCCCGAGTTTGTCGCCAGTCTAATTGCGATTGTTGTGGTTGGTGGTGGTGGTGGTTGTGGTTGTGGCTGTTGTTGTTGTTGCCGAATCGGCTCAATTGGTCAGATGTGGCATCTATAGATAATCGAGTGGTCAGTGTGGTGTGTTGCGTGTCCATGTGCACATCATTGCCCCTGAGCATTGTGGGGAGCGGCAGTGTAGCGGTCAGCTTGCTGCGCTACGAACCTGGCGAGCCGGCGTGTTCGAGTCCCGCTCACGGTCCTGGGCCTCCCCTAGGTTGACTCAGCCTCAAATGAGCACCTGCTGCGGTGTGTAAAATCTCGCCACTGGGGAGACAAAGGCGGCCCGGCGCGGTGCTGGCCGCCCACCTCCCTCGTGTGCCACTGTGTCGGCCTTCGTAGGTTCTGCTCGCTAAGAACACTTGCCCCGACAATTGTCTTTGCTTATCGTAGGGCTACATCGTTGCTAATGAAACGAAACAACAACCCGTGACGACAACAGAGATAAGCAACTCGGGTATTCGCGGCAAGAGTGTTTGATAAAGAAAAAAACAGAGATCGGAGTACGAGACCAAGGGTCGCGTGGAGTCGCGCGCAGGTGAGCGTGTGAGTGTGCTGTGCACGTGGACAGGTTAGCTGTGTGAGTGTGGGGTGCACGTGGATAGGTTAGCTGTGTGCGTGGGGTGCACGTGGACAGGTTAGCAGTGTGAGTGTGCTGTGCACGTGGACAGGTTAGCCTGTGAGTGTGCTGTGCACGTGGACAGGTTAGCTGTGTGAGTATGGTGTGCACGTGGACAGGTTAGCCTGTGAGTGTGCTGTGCACGTGGACAGGTTAGCTGTGTGAGTGTGCTGTGCACATGGACAGGTTAGCCTGTGAGTGTGCTGTGCACGTGGACAGGTTAGCGTGTGTCTGGTGTGCACGTGAACAGGTGAGCTGTATGAGTGTGGGGTGCACGTGGACAGGTTAGCCTATGAGTGTACTGTGCACGTGGATAGGTGAGCGTGTGAGTGTGCTGTGCACGTGGACAGGTTAGCTGTGTGAGTGTGGTGTTCACGTGGACAGGTTAGCTTGTGAGTGTGTTGTGCACGTGGACAGGTGAGCGTGTGAGTGTGCTGTGCACGTGGACAGGTTAGCTGTGTGAGTGTGCTGTGCACGTGGACAGGTTAGCCTGTGAGTGTGCTGTGCACGTGGACAGGTTAGCTGTGTGAGTGCGGTGTGCACGTGGACAGGCTATTGTATGTATGTGCTGTGCACGTGGACAGGTTAGCGTGTGAGTGAGTGGGCGCGCGCGCGCACGGGTGAGTGTGTGTGTATGCGTCTGAGCAACAAAGCGAGTGTGTGTGCATGCGTGTACACAAGGTTTTGTTTTGGCAGTGCCGTGTCGGCCTGCATTGGTGCTGCTCGCTAAAAGCACTTGCCCCAACAGTTCGTTGGCGGCTATACGGAGAGACTTTGTCTTTTGTGTACAGGTAAGTGTGCGCGCGGTGCACACAGGTGAGAGAGTGTTCGCGTTCACCGAAGTGTGCGCGTGTGTGTGTGCGCACAGCTGTACGTGCGTGCGTGGGGACTCGCGCACGGCTGAATGTGTGTTTGTGTGTGTGTGTGTATGTACGTATGTGTGTACAGATTGATGTATGTGTGGGTGCGTGCGCAGGTGAGTGTGCGTATGCGCAGCTACGTGAGTGCGTGTGTGCGTAACGTACGTGTGTATGTGCGTGCGTAACGGCCGTGTGTATGTGTGTGTGTGTACGTAACCTACGTGTGTTTATGTGTGTGTGTGTGCGTAACGTACGTACGTATATGTGTGTGTGCGGAACATACGTGTGTATATGTGTGTGTGTGCGTAACGTACGTGTGTATATGTGCGTGTGTGTGTGCGTAACGTACGTGTGTATGTGCGTGTGTGCAAGCAGGTGAGCGTGTTTGCACAAATACACGTGCACGTTCGCCGGCGTGTGTATAAGCTCGTGTGTGTGCGCGTACGTTCACGCGAGTGCCTGTGAACGTACGGGGAGTGTACGTGTGTGCGTGCACAGGTCTGTGTGCGCGCCCGCATACGTGTGCGTGTGTCTGCGCGTGTGCATCGGAGCGGGTGGCGGTAGTATCGTGAGTGGAAAGCGCACCGCGCAACGAACCCGGCGTCCCGAGTTCGATTCCCACTGAAGCGGACCTGAGCCTCCTCTGGGTCGACGCAGCCTCAAATGCGTACCTGCTGCGATGTGTACAAACACTAGCAGCACTTGCTCGCGAACAGCACTTGCCCCAACAGTCTGTAAAGGCTACACGGGGAAACCTTGTCCACTCGTTGGAGCGCACGAGCGAATAAAATACGCCGCCGATGATTGCGACGACGAGTTAACGTTACTTGTTGTTTGCTGCTGATAGTACCGTTTGACTATTTATGTATTTGTTCCTCCGTTTGTTTGTATGTTTGTTTGTTTATCTGCGGTGTGTATCTGTTTGTTCTCAATGCAAGAAGACAGCGCTTGCGCGGCGCGCGCATTGTGCGCCTGCTGATAAGCGGGCGCGTGGAATATGGAGAGAGACGCACACACACAAAAACAACCCCGCGAAACTAGCGCGCGGTCGCAAAAAAGATCCACTGGTTTCTTTATGTACGCTTCGATCTTGATTTACCAAGGCAGGTGTAACGTAAATATAACGGACATTCACGCGTGCGTTCTCACGACGCGTGCCACGCACGACTTGCACGCGTGTGCACGGGCAGCACGTGCAAGCACATGCGTGTGTGTGTGTGCGTGTGTGTGTGTGCGTGTGTGCGTGTGTGCGTGTGTGTTTGCAGGTAGTGTGGGGAGCGGTAGTGTAGCAGTTAACTCGCTGTGCTACGGTCCCAGTGCCCGAGTTAGATTCCCACGACTAATAACAGTGGTGAATATTCGAAATCGGTTCTGGGCATCCCCTAGGTAGACTCAGCATCAAATGAGTACCTGGTGCGGTGTGTAAACATCGCCACTCTGGGGAGACAAAGGCGGCCGGGAGTGGTGCTGGCCACCCACCATCTCGTGTGCAGTGCCGGCCTTCATAGGTGCTCGTTAACCGCACTTGCCCCAAAAGTCTGTTCGGGCTATTCAGGGGATCTTTGTATTTGTGTGTGCGACGCAGTGAAGAAATGCGCTTGTACAATTCCAAATCCTTTGGAGAGGGGGGGTGGCGGTGTATCCTAGATGCTTCGTGAATGCACCCCTGGCCGGCGCTGATGAGAGGACGGGGGACTTTGATCGACTCCGGGTGGAGAGTGTGCAGAGTAAGAACAGAGGAGTATGTATTTATATAACAAAAATAAAGAGAAGGGTGCTACAGCGAAGTGTTGCAAAGTTTCTCGCAATGTCCATGGCACACAAGGGGCAAGGATGGAGGTTCATTCCCATCAAACATCCTCCAAGATTTCTCCGATCGCAATCTCGCTCATGGTTATTCTGCATCAGCCACGGTCAATCCACTGCTGGATGAAATGCATACCCCCCCGCCCAAAACTCCCACCCGCAAGCCACCGCTAACCTCTGGCGATCTTGCGATGCATTTCTTAGCAAATGAAGGTGAATCATAAAAGCACGGCACGTTTTGTCACGTAAGGTCCGCGTGACTGAACTTGAACCGCGCTGGCGCGTCGGTGAAAGACTCAGAGAGGAGTGGAAAACACCCGGGGAGAACGGTCCAATCGAGGTCACCACCACTCGCCAGCGAATGTGAGCCCCGTGGCCCGGGAATGGAAACTCATAAGACTCCGGGTCCGGCGGGATTCACAGCGCATTGAGAGGCTAACCACTGCGCCACTCCTCACGCTGAATTACTATTGTAATTCCTTAAACACAGTAATACACAATTTCAATAGAAACAAACACACATACAAAAACACACGGCACAGGGAGCAAGCACTTGCAACGCACGCGTGGCGCTGCTGCGACACTGAGCACTCGCCGGACACCCACGTGTTCAGAACGCATCTGCGCACCGCGGGCGAAGTTGCAGGCAGCTCGCTCGCTCGCCTCGTGCCCGCTTTTAGATGGAGCAGATTAAGTTACGACTGCGCCATTCCCCCCCCCCCCACGCAACCTCCACAGCCGTACATCAAGTTGACGCCTACCACGCACACGGCAGGGTCTTTAGGCGCTGCGTGGCCCACCTGCAGTATGACGCCTGGAGACCAACACACCGCGTGTGTGCGCTCCGTAGCGCGGTGGCGCATTGGGCTAACGCGCGCGCTATGCTGAACTCTGGCTAACCCCCTCCGCTCCCCCCCCCCCGAGTTTTGAATGCTGTGTGGGTTACGGTTAACGGCCCTGCCGTGAGCGCAACTCCAACCCCCCCCCCCCCAGCGTCTTCCCTTAAATATCCGTCACCAAATCTGCCTTCTCCAGCCTGGTGAAGTGTGGTATATAAAAACCGCACGCATACACCCGACGGCCGACACTGCGTGCGAAAGGACTTCATCCAGCAGTGGATTGGTAACGGTCTGTAAATTGTACAGCGCTTGTCAACAATAAACATTATGATTAGCACCCGATTTTATGTGTTCTCAATGATTAACGTCTCTCTGGAAATGTCATTTAAAGTAGTTTCGCCGCCACTGCTGCCTGCTAAAGAGGTGTTGTGTTGGACTCATTCGCTTGAAAAACAATACTTTTATTTCAATACCGAATTCACCACCCCGTCATACGCATGCAGATGACATCAAACACGTACAACTCAGACCTCGCATAACGCGACACACATTAGCGCTGCAACGGAATTGGCCACACATCCCAATAGAGATGATCCTCCTGTAAAAAAAAAAAACTCGTAGTATTGAGACTCAATTGTACGATTTCCTAGAGAAATTCATGACGTTAAAATGGTACATTCGCTTCGACTTATGCACGCACGCACACGCGCGCGGGACACCCACCACCGTGGCAATATCGCCAAGTTAAATTGTTACTATTTGAGCAGCGCACATCTTTTCGCGCAAGCCCACGGCTGATTTGCGTTGGCATTTGGTTCACATTGGGCTCACCCAGCTTGTGCACGTAACTTGCAGCACCGCGTGTCCACATAATCCATTTTAATGGGCTTGGTATCGCGACGACTTAAGCACAAAGCGACGCGGGGAGACGGAAGATGGAAAGGTGACGGCGGTAGTGGTAGTGGTGGAAGTCACATATTCACCACTGGCCGCTCACTGAATTGTCTCTCATTTGGCTGCAGTCGAACGATCTCGTTCGTCGATTACAAACGCGGGTCTGTCCCGTAACCTGTCGGCGGCATGAAGCATCATTCACTCACCACCCACAGTCTCAACCTCGCAGGCTGTGGGCTGCAACACGCATGTGCTTGCAACAGCAACAGCGAATATAAGTTGCTCTACCCCGTCTCTCTCTCTCTACAACGCACCGCCGATTAGCATGGTTGGCTACGTACGGTGCGAATGAACTTCAACACACATACACACAACGCCACGTCTTGTCTGATGGATGCATGCTCCACAATGCAATCAGCGGGCAGACCAATCCGTGCCGGTAAAAACGCGCAGCGAATGCTGGCAAAATGTGGTTTGCTGGCTGGCCGAAAGTACACGCAAGCAATATATTTTTTTTCTGTATGAAAATTCAGTCGGGTCATTCATTGCGTCGCTTAAGTCTCCCTTTAGTAGTTTTTTTTCTTTCCAAGAAATGTGTAAAGCGGTTGTAAAGCGAGTGTTAAAAGTCAGGGGCCGTGCCCTACTCGCCTGCCCCGTGCAAGCCGTGCTAGCAGTGGGCGGACTGTGTACATCGATTTCTTAGAAGCCGCGATATGTGAGTGCGATTTGTGCAGAAAACACGGAACGAGAGCCAAAAAATTGAAAACTGACCGCAAGCCAAAGAATTATATGCGCGCACGTATGTGTGTGTGTGTGTGCACGTACGTGTGTGCATCTCGTGTGTGGTGTGTATGCGTGCGTGTGCGCTGGTGTGTGCTTGCCGAGCTTATTGTAATGTCACAACTATAGCCGCAACCCGTTATTATCTGAAGCATCGTAAGGTAGGCAGGTGTGCAGTTTGGCGTCAAGTCTACGTTGGTTCGTGTGTGTGTTGTGAAGTGCTGCTATAGGACATGCGTTCACCCGATGACCATTAACAAACTCAACTATCTTACGTGCATTGGCACACAGGCACGCGAACTGGGATACATACAGACACACACACGCACACCAGAACTGAACTAATGCATTGAACAGAACGCACACAGTCCAGACACACACGCGTGTGCGCGCGTTGCGTATGTCCACGACATCACACTCCCGTTCATTCCAGTACCATTCGCAACAAGCCACAACCAAACAACCCAACACGAACTATCCTGGCTAAGCAGCAACATTCAAACGTGGAGTTTCTACAGGGCGCACAGAAAACAGCCACAACTCGCTTCTCAATTCATTAGCAACAGCTCGTTTATTAGAATCTTTCCCAGGAAATTGAGGGAAATTAGTCCCTGTAGATTTGTACACTTTGAAAGCACTATGTTTCTTGTGTCACATCAGTAATTATTAACATACTGAAATTGGCTGGCTGCAACATGGCAAGGCGTTGCGGAAAGGAATGGATGGTGGCGAATGTCTTATACGATGATGATGATGGTGATGATGATGGTGGTGGTGAAAGTTGGAGCAAACATTTCAATGTTTTTTTTTTCACATCAAGACGGGCAAACCCATGTCTCTACAATGCAAGTCTATTATAATTATTATAATGAATATGAATAATTATTATTACTCTTTTTATCTCGTGCTCACGTTTACATAATCATCAGTGCTACTTTTTTTTAAAACACCCATATAGCACATTACACTACCTAATCTTTTTTTTCTCAATTTATTTACTTTGGTCTAAAAAATAAACAAGACTTCAATACAGTGGAATATTTTCAACAGCAAGAATTCTCTCTCTCTCGCGCTTTCACTTTGCTTAATGCTGTATAATCTAATAATTAATGTTCTTGTTTAAATTGAAAACACTATTTTATGACATCCACTGCATTCATGCATTTTTTTCCGACCAATGCTCAGTCTGTAAAAGGTACTGTATATTGCAAACAATTAAAGTCATCATATATATGTATAAAGCCTCATTTAAAAAAAATGAAAACAATTGTATTATCCTCCGCTATTTACTTATAGTGCATTGCGTTTTATACGAAACCTAACTCAGAACTAACCCAGCTCTCTTAACATGCCCGCATATTAAAAAAGATTAGGAAAAGCACAAAGCAAATTAAAAGGGGAGGTGGGTAAGGTAGGCGGGGTGGGTAAGGGAGAAGGGTTGGTAGGTGGGTAAGGGTGAAGGGGAGATGGATGGGTAGAGAGGCAGCTGGGTTAGGTAGGTCGGTAGGTAAGGTAGGTAGGTGGTGGATAGATGTAAAGGTAGGTGGGCAGGTAAGAGGGTAGGTAGGTGGGTTGATAGGTAGGTGGTGGATAGGTGTGAAGGTAGGTGGGCAGGTAAGAGGGTAGGTAGGTGGGTAGATAGGTAGGTGGTGGATAGGTGTGAAGGTAGGTGGGTAGGTAAGAGGGTAGTTGGGTGGGTAGATATGTAGGTGGTGGATAGGTGTAAAGGTAGGTGGGCAGGTAAGAGGGTAGTTTGGTGGGTAGATATGTAGGTGGGTAAGGGTAGGTTGGTGGGTAAAGAGAACGGCGAGCAGAGGTGAGCGTGAGTGAATGTAATGCGGATGTAATGCATGTGTCAGTATCGAATATGAAGATTCACATAGCCGTGGAAACTTGTGTGCAAAGTGTGGTTGGTGGTATGTGTGTGTTTGCGGAGTACGCGCGAGTTTCACACACCGCACACACAGAACTGAGCATGAAGAAGAGGTGGTGAGGAGGTGCGGTAAAGAGGGAGGGATGGAGGGAGGGAAGAGGGGGAAGGGGGGTCAGAGCCAACTGCAAGTAAAATACAAAATTAATCATAACGCCAATGAAACCCACACTTCATAATGCGTACTCGTGTATATAAAATTAGCGCTCTACGCCCGCGGTATTCAAATCGCCATCCTCTCGTCCTCCGAGTTGTAAATCTTGAAGAAAGGAAACGGTCCCCGTGTTCAGTGGCCTGCATTGAGGCCAGCATTAGAGTTTTTTGTTTGTTGGTTTGTTTGTTTTCCATCAAAGAAACAAATAAAATAAGAAACAGCAACGACAAAAGAAAAATAAAGGAACAATTTTAACCGTTCTGGCTTTTAAGTTCAGTTCCGTTCCACAAACGTTTTTTTTTCGTTTCCTTAAATTTTTTGTTGCGATTGCTTTGTTCATGGTTCTGGTTGTTGCAGTTTGTGTCGATCACAGTCGGAACATTTTTTTCTTCTCAGTTCGGTTAAAAAGTGCGCGGCTGTGGGAGAGAAAGGTCATTCCAGTTCGACCGTGAGTCTTGTCCATCACGCACGTCTCTCTCTCTCTCTCTCCATTCGAGAAAGGGCATTGCCATCATCATCCTCTTCATCATCATCAGCAGCAGCTCCCCAAAAATGATGCCCTCTCTTCCTAAGGGCATCGCGTCCTGTGGCTGCAGGTACGACGCGTCGCGGCGGTAGGTTTGTTCCAGCCACACAGTTCAAAGTCCCTGGCGGTCAGGTGCGATCCAAATAAGACACCTTTCTCATACGTTAGCTCCCCCCCTGCCCCCACGACTCCACTACCAGCCCCCCCCCCAAAAAAAAAAAAACACCCCGCAACGATATCCCCCCCAAATCCATTGCCAAACAACGCGAGTTTTCCTGTACATAATCGTCTAGCCGTACATGTCCCGCATGCAGGTCAGTTAGTACAAGGCTACACACACACACAATGTGTTTCATTCATTATAACTACACGAGCCAGAAATGCAATTTAAGATGCAATGGGATGGCATTGTTTAACTTATACACGTTGATGAGAGAGAAATTACACGGGTATCTTCTTTATATGCGTTAAGTACACTGTCGAGGCAATGGGGGGGTGGGTTTGGGGGGGGGGTGGGGGGGCTCAGGTTGGGTATAGAGGTTGGGGAGGGGGGTAAAGTCAGCCACCGGCAAAAAGCACCCACCGGCTCTGGGGGTGAGGGGTAGGGGGGCCGTGGTGGATGATGAAGAACTTGGTCGAAGTTGTCAGGCGAGAGGGGGGGGGGTCACGGGGTGGTTGGTTGGGGGGGGGGGGGGTCGCAGTGTTTCTCGGGGGTCGTGGTAGAGGGGGGGGGGGTCGGGGTGGACTATGGCTGGGGGAGGATGGTGACGGCGGAGTGGGCCCCGGCTGGCAGGGGAACTGGCGGTGGCGCCACGGGGCAAATCAGCCAACAGCCGCAGCAGCAGCAGCAGCAAGCAGCCTGCAGGGCAGTAGCAGCAGCAGCAGCAGTCGGCAGCGCGAGTCGCGGGCAGGATGAGTCGGTGACGCTGGCGGGGCTACAGCCGGGCAGCGGCCGAACGAACCGACGGACCCGCGCGTGGAGGAAACACGACGGACATCTCCGCATCACATGAGGAAATCTGGAGATCGTGCCTCGTCGCTCACCGCCTTGGCGCGGAACGCTGTGGCGTGCTGCTGCTGCTGCTGCCCGGCTGCTGCAGCCGCAGCCGCCGCCGCCGCGGCCGCATGCTGCACGGCGGCCGCCATCCGTCCTCCGGCCAGCTTCTCGTACTTCTCCTTGTAGGCGTCGCGCTCGCGGCCCACGCGCACGATCTCCTGCTTGAGGTGGTCCACCTGGCGCATGAGGTCCACCTTCTCCGACTCGAGCACGTGCTTCTGCTGCACGCGCTTGTAGCGGCACGACTGCGCGTAGCCGCGGTTCTTGAGCGTGCGCCGCTTCTGCTTGAGGCGTACCACCTCGTCCTTGCTGAAGCCGCGCAGTTGCCGGTTGAGCTCGCGCACCGACATGGACACCAGCTGGTCGTCGGAGAAGCGGTCGTCCACGTGCGACGAACCGTGCAGCGCGTGGTGGTGGTGGTGATGGTGGTGGTGGTTGTTGTGATGGTGATGCTGCTCGTGCTGCTCCAGCTCCTCGTCGTGCTGATCGTGCTGATCGTGCTGCTGCTGCTCGTGGTGCTGCTGCTGCTGGTGTTGGTGGTGCTGCTGCTGCACGCTCTCGTGCTCCATGCCCTGCTGCGCCACGTGCGCGTGGACGGGGTGCGCGGGATGCCCGTGATGCTGCGGGTGCCCGTGCGGGTGATGAGCGCCGGGGGGCATCGGCTGCTGTTGCTGACAGCCAGCGGGCGTCATGTCTTCGTGGTGTGGCCCCATGACCATGAGATGCGGCGGCGGCTGCTGCTGCTGCTGCTGGCCAGGCTGACCCGGCTGCTGCTGCTGCTGCTGCTGCGTCGGCCGGTACCCACCGTCGTAAGCCGGCTGGAGGTGCGGGGCATGCGCGCCGCTGCTGCCTATGAGCGCCTCGACGGCGTCTTCGGGCGACAGGTGCAGCGCCTCGGGGTTCAGCTGCTGGTAGCTGCTCATCCAGTAGAGCTCCTCCAGGTGCGTCTTGGGGTCGCTGGGGCTGGGGGCGCTGAAGCTGGGCGACGAGGGCACAGAACTGCACGGGGTACTCATGGGGGTCGAGGAGAGGGATCCGGCTACCCTACTGCAGGGCCGTACGACGCTACCGTTGACTGCTTCCAGTGGCTCTTTCTTCACCTCGAACTTGAGCAGGTCGAAGTCGTTAACGTATTCCATCGCGAGGGGACTCGTGGGCAGATCGCTGTGGATGGGCTGCAGGTCGGCAGCCATCTGTACCTCGAGGCGCATTGAGGTGCTGAAAAAGTCCACTCATAAAAAAAGTCGGAATAGTTGGTGCGCGCGTGGTAGTAATAGTTATTAATAAATAAATAGTATTAAAAAAAAACTTCGAATAACTAAACCCCCTTCTCCCCCCCCTCTCTGTACGCAGAGTTAAGTTGTACGCGTGCTGCAGTTGTGATGTTCCCGGACAAATAAAAATCAGCTGGCAAGCTCCGTCCGTGGCTCTTGGAAGAGCGCGAGTCGCAGCCTTTTGCGTCTCTTCTTCCTCCTCCTCGTCTCCCCCTCTCAGGAAAAGTCAATGGCTCCTTTGAAGTGCGATCAACACGCGTGCAAGTCCACTCGCTGGCTCGCTCACGCCGACGCACGCTTCTTCATCTGGACCAAGCGGACTCGAGACCAGCGGCGGCTTACTGACGACGGAGCATCACCGCGAAGAAACCCCCCACGGGGACGTGCGTCAGTAGTAGTAGTCGGTAGCAGTAACACAAAATCAAAGCAAACCCCCCCCCCCACCGCCACCGCCAGCCACCTTGTTTAAGCGAGTCAACCTTTGGGGTGTCTGGCAATTCTCCCTCTCTGTTATATATCGTCCAGGGAAGAAGGTGTTGAAACGGAGAGCTCCTGCAACCACCACCACCAGCAGCAGCAGCAACAACAAAAAAGATAAAACGTTGCTGCGGGGTTGGGTAAAAAGCGCGTTTGGCTTTCTTTTTTAAATGTAACGCGGAAAACGTAAAAAAAAAACCGCGCGACACGAAACGCCACCGCGGGTGTAGAGCGAGCAGCAGACAGCCTCGCCGGCGTTTTATATGCAGCCTGACGCGAGCTATGCGGACCTCATAGGGGGATGGGTGGGTGGGTAGGTGGGTGGGGGTACCCTACGGCTTCCACTCCCACCACCACCACCACCGTTAGCCAATAGCGAGAGCAGAAATCATCTCGTTAGCATAAAAATGTAGAAACGAGACGGTGCCGGCTGGGGGTGCTCGGCCAATTGCGTGCGCGGTGCCCGCCTACGAGCACCCAGAAACTCCGGCTCCGCGGGCACGAGTCGCTCCCCCTCCAGCCTGTCTCCTCCCCCTCCTCCTCTCCCCTCCCTCCCTCCAGCACACACACGCGTGCACAGCCCTCCCCCCCCCCACCACCACCACCCCCCATCAACCCACCCACCGTACACCAGCGCCCTACCCCCCACCACCCACACCGTATCCCTCCTACCCCCACACACACACCAGCACACGACCCCACCAACACACCCCGTACACTCGCAGTGTCAAAGCGCCGCCTCTCTCTCTCGACACAGCCACTGCGCACCCCCTCGACTAACTACACAAGCTCACAGCACGCGCCACACACACACACGCGTACACACACGCGCCACACACACACACGCGTACACACACGCCACACACACACGCGCGCGCATACACACACACGCGCGTACACACACACGCGCGTACACACACACGCCACACACACACGCGCGTACACACACGCCACACACACACACACGTGCCACACACACACACGCGTACACACGCCACACACACACACGCCACACACACGCGTACACACACGCCACAAACACACACACGCGTACACACACGCCACACACACACACGCCACACACACACACCACACACACACGCCACACACACACGCCACACACACACACAGGTACACACACACACAGGTACACACACAGGTACACACACACACGGATACACACACACACATACAGGTACACACACAGGTACACACACACAGATACACACACACACAGACGTACACACACACACACAGGTACACACACACAGGTACATCCACACACACAGGTACACACACAGGTACACACACATGTATACACACGCACACAGGTACACACACAGGTACATCCACACACACAGGTACACACACACACAGGTACACACACAGGTACGCACACACAGGTACACACACAGGTACACACACACACAGGTACACACACACAGGTACACACACACACAGGTACACACACAGGTACACACACACAGGTACACACACAGGTACACACACATGTACACACACGCACACAGGTACACACAGGTACATCCACACACACAGGTACCGCGTGCTATCTCGCATATTCTCTGCTGGCGACACGCACGCGGGCCGCTCGCTCGTGACATACACTTTGGCTTTTAATTATGAATGCTCGCACGCATTCCCAAACTTCTGTGGACGCGTTACATGCGCCGCTGTACGCAAATTGGCGTTAAAGGTTTGCCTCTGGGGGGGTGGGGGGGGGAGCTTGTGGGATTTGGGGTGGGGGGGTAAAGGAATGGATTTTAAAGGGGTCGTGCATATACGTTTCACTCATCCGTTGCTTCTTTGCTCATTAACAACAACAACAATATCCCTTGGGAGAGTGGGGACAGGTGTCGTGAGCGAGCAGCACCTATGAAGGCCGTGTCACGGCTCACGATGCAAGAGAGTGGTGTGTGTGTGTGTAGCGGTAGTGCAGCGGTTAGCGCTATGAACCTGGCGTCCCGAGTTCGATTTCCCGTTTAGGGCCAACACCAGTGGCGATTTTCTGATGCCTTCATGGGCCTGGGTCGACTCAGCCTCAAATGAGTATCGAGTGCGACGTGTAAACATCGCCACTAGGGAGACAAAGGCGGCCGGGCGTGGTGCTGGTCACCCACCCCCTCGTGTGCCGTTCCGGCCGTCATAGGTGTCACTAACAGCACTTGCCCCAACAGTCTGTTCAAAGGCTATACGGGAGTGCTTTGTCTTTGTTGTTTTAGACCGGCACCCCCACGCCCGACCGCCTTTGTCTCCCCGGTGCCCCCCCCTCCCCCGCAGTGACACGGTCAACACGTGCACATTGTACACTGTCGGGCAGTGCTTGGCACTTTGAATGCGCGCGGTAAATCTTGGCGAGCCGAACAAGTTAAACGCCGAACAAGTTAAACGCCGAAGTAGTTCAACGCGCCGATACGTCTCTGTTGTTTGCCCGAGCGGGGATTTTAATTAGGTGATAAAAAATCAATTATCCGCCATAGTTTAATAAGCGTGCATTTACAGCCGGCGTTCAGCAACATACGTGCGCACAATCAGACATACGTACAAACACCTATAAACCACACCGTGCCCATGACAGCCGGACGCAAATATGTCATTGCACCGTTCGTCACCGTGGGAGGTGACAGAGGCTTGGGGAGGCCCTCATCCAGCAGTGGATTGACCACGACTGATCATTATGACCTACAGGCAAACGCACTCAAAGCATGTCGCCTTCAGCTGACGTGCCGATGATCATGATAGCGTTTACGCACGGCACGGCGTGCGGGGAGAAATCCACCCAGCAGTGAATTGACGAAAGGGCTGTGCGTACGACACGTCTAATGCGTCTGTGTGTGTGTCTGTCTACGAAGTCTGTGTGTGAGGTCTGGCAATTGTTGTGTTTTTTCTTATTGTTGAAATTATGAAAAGACGATCGTCACTTCGTGTGAAGGTGGAAATAATATTCCCGTCGCACGATCGTAAGAGGCGGCGGCGCAGATGCATGGATGGGGATGGGGACCTTGATCCAGCAGTGGTGCTGATGATGGCAACGATGAAAAGACCGTGGTCTCAGGCGGCTTCGTGAAAAGTGTGGGTTTGTTCGCAACTCGCAACGCATTAATGCAACAGAAAACACACACACACACACAATCGCGCTCCTGTGTTACAACACGCACACACAGCTCTTGGGTGGTTATATAACTAAACACACACACACAAAATGTATATCGCAATCATCGTATTACCGCATTCTCCGGATGAATAGACGCTCCTGAAAGTAAGACGCCACCCCAATATCCTCGTGTCAACTACGTTATACCAATATGGTCACACACACACACACACACCGGATAATAAGCCTCGCCGCCAAATAAAACACAACACGTGAGACTCCATTGCGTTTTACAATGCGGAGAATGCGGTTATCAGACTTTGCCATCCCATTGCCAAGCCGTTGCTAGATGGAGCCCTCCCGCCACGCTGCGTCGGTCGTGGTTTCTAATGTGAACGTACTTCACCACTCTGCACCCCGAGACGCACAAACTTGCATGCGCGCTGTGCACGTGGGTAACACTGGGGAGACAAAAGCGGCCGGTCGTGGTGCTGGCCACCCACCCCCTCGATGAGCGCGGCTCGGCAAAGGAAGTCAGCTTCCGTGCCCTGTGCACATACCCATCGCTAGCCACTGATGGTTGACCGTGGCCGGGATGTCGAACTCATGCGTTCGCCCGTTCCATAGCGACAACCGCAGCCGTCGCACGCTCACCGCTGCGCCACCTGCTCAGCGATCGGAGAAACACACTGGCGGTTTTGATGGCACCATTCGCACCGGTGGACAAAAGTTGTCACGGGCGCGCGACTCGCCGGCTACCATCAGTGGGGGGCGACCGCCTCCGGTTCGGAGAATCGCGAGCCGAGTGACAAAGCCGCGGGACGACGGGGTGGGTCCTCCAAGACGAGGCCGATAAATTATTGTCTCGTTCGCGCGGGGCGTTCATCGAGCAGTGGATTGATCACGACCGATGGACTCCCCCCACCCCCCCCCCTCCCGCGAGCATTCGTTGAATGCAATCGCAGCGGCGTGGTTCGACAGCGGCTCGCGTGACTGCGCCAGTGTGTCACGCGAGTCACTGCTGCCCCCCCCACGCCGCATGAAGCTAAATCGTTGTCATTTGACCATCAACGTAGCGACACCGGAGGCACAGAGATAGAACGCCGAGGCAGATTAGCCCCCCTCCCTCCGCCCCTCTGCGTCAAGCCACTGCTGGACGAAGCCCTTCTCGTGCCCGTTCGCGGCGCTTGTTTGACCATACTTCACCGCGCTGGTCAGTGCGGGTTAGCGAAGATGTGGCGGCGGGAGGGCGAGACCTGCGGCATGGTTGAGATATCACTCGCTTGCCGCTGGTGTTAGCAGCCGTCGGGTTTCTCGGGCGTTGATATTAAACCAGTGTTACGCTGAATTGCATTGTGATACATGTGACGGCTTTGGGGCCACTTCATCCAGCAGTGGGTAGGTTACGGCTCATGTAAGCACGCACGCGCGCCCGTGTTCCATACTGGTAAACACCACCACCACCACCATCATCAGTTATGACTCGATCTGCCCATTCAAAGTGCTCTTATTATCAAGGAAATCGTCCAAACTTCCAAATCCAAGCGCCCACCCTCCTGGAAATGTGCCTTAAGACTCGCGATCGAACGAATGACACTACACTGTGATCACCAATCGCTCAACCGTCCGATTAATCGGGTGAGCGGGTGATGCGATGGATGTTGGGGGGTGGCGGTGTTGACCGATCTGAGAGCGTGTCCCAGTCGATAAACTGGGCAACCGCGCCGCGTAGCGACCAGACTCACCACGTGCATCTCCCCCTCGTTCACACGCGCGCGAGAGAAGCTTTCAAACCAGACTGCGGACGCATGACCGGGGATTTCGCTTGAACCTTTCAGACCTTTTGGCAATCCACTGCTGGATGAAAGCCTCCCCACGCCAGGCCGATCTCAGTGTGACTTGTTTTTTGTTACCATGCTTCACCGCTCTGGTGAATGCGAGTTGGTGGAGTGAGCAGGCGACTCGGCACCGGTTTGGGAATCAGCCGACGCCGATGCCAAGTTGTCCGTGTCCGGGAATCGAACTCAGGTCGCCGGGTTCATGATATCGCTGCGTGATAACCACGGTGCCACTGCTTTACTCGCAAAAAATGTCATCGATTACATGTTATCATTCGCACTTCCCCACTGTTATTATTGCTTGTGCCAGTTAAAGACGCGCACACACACACACACGAGATCCACTATTATAGACACACACACAGACAGCTGCCGTTTGTACTACCTGCCGTGTCACTGTCTTTGTGCGTGTGTCGCCTCCGCCGTCTCCTCCGTAGCGTCTCGCGTGCGTTGTCCTGTCTGGTCTGGAATGAGTTCCGCTGTCCCCGAAGCGTCTCGTCTGTGCACCTTCCCGATTGTACCGCTGTGCTGACTGCAGTCCGTCGCCTGCGATGCGACGTCTCGCTGCGCCCATCTCGTTTGTATCGCTCCGTTCGTCTCGTCTCGACGTCTCATGTTGTTGTTGTTGTTGTTCTTGTACTCCTACAATTACGTTGTCTGACTCGGTTGCATGGTCTGGATCATCATCCCCCTATTGCCGTGTCTCATTTGTTCGCTCTCGTTCCTTAGGGTATGAGATGAGCCGCTGTGCAGATGTCTCTGTGTGGATTGTGTCGTGGCACGCATGGCCTCGGAATATGCTAACGGCTTGGGCAGGCCATGGGTGACGACGGTGACGATGGTGATGATGGCGATGCTCCACACCAACTGTGTTTATACAATCACGAGCCACGGGAAAGGCGATGCGTTTTGTCTCCCCGTCCCACGCTTGGTGATGTTGGTGATGTTGATGATCGGAGACAGACATCGGACGAGAAAGGAACATTAGCCACGTGGGTCGGCGCTGACAATGACGCGGTGCCACCAGCAGATCAACGAGTTTGGGGGCAGGGGGTGCCTTGCCCCCCCCCTCTCCCCAGTGGCGAAAGCTACAAGTTGGGGCCCCTTTGACAACCACCATCAGACGTGTTTACAACAACAGTGTAAAAGAACAACAGCTTATTTCACAATGCCGTGAGCGCCCCATACACCGATACATGCTCGAGACCGTGAGCGTAACGACGGCGTGACTAGGCAAGAGGAGCCGCGATTTTTACATCGCCTTGAGGTGCGACCGTGCGAGACAAATCGATTATTGTGGCTCCACCTGATCGACGGAGACGGCGTTTGTGATCGTTGCGCGCTCACCGCCGATGGCACGCGCGGATCAGCGTCACGGGCGCTGACGCACGACTGGAAGGACGCACAGAGCAGCACGTGATGATCGGTCGCATTCTCCGAATCACACTTCTTCTGCATTCGTGCTGCTGCTGCTGCTGCTGATGTAGACGCAGAGCCACGACGACGACTACAATGTCACATGCAGGTGGTAAAGCCAAAGAATACGGCGTCAGGAGCAGCGGAGTTGCATCGTCGCTGCGATGTCTCCACCGTATTTGTGGATCGGGCATTGCGTCGTTATACGTTGTCACGGTTTGCTCTGGATGACCACAGTCGCACCACTACGACTGGAGAGTTTTTAATTTTCCTATTTGTGCATCAGGTATTAGCATCTGGTGCCACGGTTTGTGCGGTGGATGCGGTTTAGGGTGGACCCTGAGCTTCGTGGAAGCTCAAACCCCGGGGATCTTCTGCATTGGGTCTTACACTTAGAGACGTGAAGAGGAGGACCACGCGGGTTAGACAACATTTGCAGCTTAATCACCTTATCTTGGCTGATGATATGAGTGGCCTTGGTCGAGACTAGCGACGGAGTAGCAGCTATAGGAAGACGAACACGCCAGAGGTAACCGATGGAGGTTGGAGCAATGGAATCAGCTCGTGAGTAAGTGGATTCTTACAGCCCAAGACCGCGCTGGGCAGAGACGCCTTCTTCCAGCAGTGGATAGATGACGGCCGGTGATGACTAATAAACATTGGGATTAATTGGGAGGGGGGGTGGGGAGTCAGACACGTGTGGTACAATCCGTCCGGGTCCCGAAATCTGGATTTGTAACGGACAGGGCTTAATGGGCAGCCTCTCAGCTCAGTGGACCGTGGTGGAGAGTAGCGACGAGCAGGGGAAGATCATTGCGGCTCACGACGAACGCTAGAACCATCAGAGATTAAAATATAGAAATTTACCAGGTAAGGCCCACACAGAGAGATATATTATAGCAAGTTTTTTCAGAAGCAACTTCTGATGGCTCGACGAAGTTGGCTTATCATCGTGTGGAAAATGTAAAAGCAGCCAAATGCTCTGAACGCGTGATGTTGATTCTAAATGTGGAGGGGGAAAACCCGGCGGATCCGGTGAAAAATCCACGCGACCACGGGGAGAGGGACACCGCGAACTCCAAATATACAGCAGCAGGCGTCAGGGTCAGGATCGATGCCACGTCCTTCTGTATACCAGGCGAGAGAGTTAACATCTCGCTACCGAAGCGCCCCAATTAATATGGGATGGAGTGTAAAAGAAACATTCTAATGATATAAAAAAAAACAATCAGGGGTTGCTGCTGATCGTGGGGCCCAAATCGTCAAGCGGTCAGCAACAAACTGTACAACTAAAATTGTAACAGACGAAGGTTAGGATGGGAAATTCCATCGTGGGGCAATGGCTGGGCAAGAAGCACGCAAAGTGAAAAAGTCTTGTGACGTGCAGAGCGGCGGTTCGACACCGAGTCAGAATCAGAATGTTGACTTTCCCGTGGGAATGCGACGAGTGTGGATGCAGGCGAAGGAAGTCGGTGACTGCTCGGCCGAATTGTCAACATTGGTGGAGGTCTCTAACGAGTGAAGTTCAATGCGAAGAGTATCCGTGGTGGTAAGTTGTAGCGATACAAGAGAGATAAGGAGGGAGACTGGCCGTCGGAGTGCGGGTGACTGTTCTATTGGTGAGTGCTGGATCATCAAAAGTTGACCGTGATAGCAGCCACTGCAAAAGATCCCAACCCACGTCCGAAGGAGCCAGATGCAAATGTAATAATTTTAGAATAATTATAAATATAGTGCCTATATTTATATTTCCACGAGTCCGACGACCAAGGGGGAAGCCCGAAAACCAGATGGTGGGATACTGTTAGGGCAGATCTGTACGTCGCTGTGTGAGTCTATGGGTTTCTGAGCGAGCCTGTGTGTCAATATGTGTGTCTGTGTACGAGTGTGGGTCTGTTTGAATCTATGGGTCTCTGCCTGAGTGTATAGGTCTCTGTGGTCTATGGGGCTCTGCGTGATTTGAAGCTTTCGTGACTGCAAGGATTCATATTCTTAGGTTTTTTTCGGTAAAGTCACAGAGGTAAAAATTAAAATTAAAATTAATAAAAGTAAAATAAAAATTAAATAAAAATCACGAGTGACTGCAGGGATTCCTATTCTTGGTTCTTTCGGTAAAGTCACGTAGAAGGGAAATAATAAAATAATAAAATTCAAACATTATAATTCTCACGACGTTTCGGCCACAACGCAAGCAGCCGTCTTTCCGACAGACCTGTTCTTCACCTGAGGGCGGCTGCTTGCCTTGTGGCCGAAACGTCGTGAGAATTATTATGTTTTATTTTTATTATTTTATTATTTCCCTTCTACGTGACTTTACCGAAATAACCAAGAAGAGGAGGGAACACACCCGGGTTGACACCCAGATAATGAGTAATGACATCAGCTCGTCCACCAACACAAATGTAAAGAGAGTCTCGAGGCACAATGAGGCTGTCCCAGATAAATATCACGATCAAGACGCCATCATCGAGTTAGTTTACTTTGTTTGCAAGAGAAAAGCTGGGAGGGTGTGGGCCTGGCGATGTTTGCTACGTATAATCTCAAGTGAGCCATTGTCTAATGTTTATACCCTGACACTGCCACACTATGGCCTACCGATGCGAATGATGTCAGGGGATCTTCAGCATTAACCGGGAAGCAGACGACGCGTCGTCCCAACGCGGTTATTACACCCGCAGTAGTAACCAGGGCGGCCGCTGGATTCGAACCGCGAATGCCCTACCGCTGGGCCACGTCAATGCCTCATCATGGCCAACGCCGTTGACGCCACCAACACACTTTTACACGGTGGCTAGCAGATGTTAACTACCTCGCCTGGTATACAGGAGGTCGTGGGTTTGATCACGACCCTGACGTCCGCTGTATATTTGGAGTTTGCATGCTCTCTCTCCTTCTTTCCCCGTGATCGCGTGGATTTTTTTTCTCCGGGTCCTCCGGGTTTTCCCACTCCACATTTAGAATAAACATGCGTTTTAAAAAAAGGGTCCCATTTTGTGTTTAGAGTATTTGGCTGCTATACATTTCCACGCGATAAGCCACTTCGTTGAGCTATCATTTGTGGTCAGGTCTCTCCTAAGAAAAGAGCTTCACGGCTCAGTGGGCCTGACCTGGTAAAATTAAAATCAGTAAATTACACTGGTCAACAAAAAAAAAAAAATTCTGGCCTGGACTTTTGCAGCTGTTTTAGACTAATTTCAGGGTGCTGATTCCAAATCTGATCTCAGATTTGCTCTATCACATCTCATTTTTATGCTATCGGCATACCTCATTTTAATTGATTTTACCCGAAATTAACTCTGTCACTTATGATTGCAAGTTGTTGCGAGTCAGTGACTGATTTAGTGTTAAAATATGGTGCTGTATTTTTAGGATAGTGTGTTTATAATATCATTTCATGGAGATATCCACACTTATTTAATACTTTTCTTCTGCAGTTTTTATTGAAAATGCAATATTTGATAGACAAAAACTGATGCCAGATTTGGATTCAGCACCCCAAAATTACCTTAGAACCGTTGGAATACCTTATGCCAGAAAAAAGTGTGTTGACCAGTGTTATAGCTTGTGCACGGCAGGGCCAGCGAGAGACAATGGCGTCTTGGCAGAGAAGCCTTCATCCAGTCGTGGATAGATCCTGACCAACGAAGACGGATAACATCACGAACTCGCGTCGCTTCAGAAACGTGGGTTTGCCGCTCTCTCACAACGTCGCTGCGGCCATCTCTCACCCGTGCCACGCGCGTGGTGTTGGGCCTCCCCTAAGTCGACTCAGCCTCAAATGGGTACGCGGTGCGGTGCGTGAACATCGCCACCGGGGAGACAAATGCGGTGGTGCCGGCCACCCATCCCCACGTGTACCGTTCTGGCCTTCATAGGTGCTCGCTATTGACACTTGCCCCAACAGCCTTCTAAGTCTATAAGAGAGGGCAGGAGGTGTGGGGGGGGGGGGGTAGATGTTTGTCTTTGGAGAGCGGTGGCGCAGTGGTGATCGCGGCTCGTCAGCCCAGTTCGATTCCCCGCCACGGGCTAACATCAGTGGCGAGCGAGATCTGTCTATCATAGTGGCTACATCGTGTCCGTGGGTGTTCACTCACGGGGGTGATGAGATGTGATGAGCTTGGGAGGGAGGGGGGCGGGGGTAAATCTTCAACCCCCCCCTGATACCCCCCTCCCCCCGTACCCGGATTAGCTTAAGAAGTTCGGTTAAATACGGGACTGAAATGAATCCGATTATCCTACACGGCGTGTGCTGGAGAGCGACATTGGATAGAACATTAATGATGAATTTTTACTTCATCCAGGCCGGGCGTTGAGGATGGAGGAGGGGAGGGGGAAATGTGGGGGGGGGGGTGGCGGGGGCATGGGGGAGGAAGGGTGGGCAAGAGCAGAGATTTGCACGCACCCGTGCAAGCTACATGTGTGTGCTCACACACACACACACACGTGTGCGCGCGCGTGCGTGAGCACACACATCGCATGCGTGTTGAACTTCTTTCGCACCGCACGTAGCCAACCGTGCAAACTGGAGGTGCGCGGTTGGGAAAGGACAGCGAACTAAACACACGCAAAACAAAGCAGTGCGTGGAGCGGACGTGGTAGTTGACATAGAGCCGTGGGGTCGCTGGGTTGCGTGCGCTGTCGAGCAACCTGGAGGATGGAGAGTTGTCGATCTGAAACGTGCGCACGCGAATCAAGTGGCTCTCGCACAGTTCTTCTGGCCAATGCAGATTCGTCTGTGAGCTCAACGGTGAAGCTCTATCGGCGGGGGCTGAAGACGCACGCACTGGCTCCCTTAACGGGCTCGCGATGGACACCGCATTTACTGTGCACAAGAATAAAGGGAGGCCGGGGGGTGAAGGCACAGTCCTGCAATTTCTGCCCTCAAGCCGCTGCTGGAAGAAGGCGGGGGTGGGGGTGTACTATGAAGGAGGCAGGCGTTGAACGCACCACGTGACCGCTTCACGGACTGATGGGGCGAGTGATGTTAGTGAGCACCTATTAAGAAGTTCGCCACCGTGCACGGTGCGGTGTGTATCCAGCACCACTCCCGGCCGCCTTTGCCTGCCTCGTGGCGATGTTTACACACCGCACCATGCAACTAATTTGAGGCTGAGTCAACCTAAGTAGGAGGCCAAGGATCGGTTCACATGTTCGCCGCTGGTATTGGCCGTGAGCGGGAATCGAACTCGGGTCGCCGGGTTCGCAGCGCAGTGCACCAATCACTGCGCTACCGCTCCCCACAACACGTTTACACATTCACGCTCAGCGTATACGGCCGTACGTAACACATACTCACACACCGACACACACACACACATGGTGAGCGTCCGCGTGCGTGATTTAGGTCATTGATTAGAGCTCATAACTGAACGATTTTACAAAAGACGGAGATTTATGCAATGTGCCCTGGTGTGGTGATTGCGATGAAGGCTTGGGATGGGAGGGTGGGGTGGGGGGGGTGATGGAGGGGCGGGGTGGCCACTGGTGATGAGGAGGTCTGAAAGTCCTCATCCCCCCTCCCCCCTCCCCCACAGCCGTCATCCTTTGGTAATTTTGTTCGTTATCGACCAGGGTTCGATTCCCGGCTACGGCTGACAATCAGTGGCGTGTGATATCTGAACTGGTCCTGAACAACACAAAGACAAAGATCCCCCGTACAGCCTCTGCAGACTGCAGGAGCAAAGTGTTGTTTGCGAGCAACTATGAAGGTCGGCACGGCACACGATGGGGGGGGGGGGTAATCGACAGGACCACGTCCGGCCGCCTTTGTCTCTCGAGTGACGATGTTTACACAGGTACGCATTTGAGGCTGAGTCGACCTAGGGGAGGCCCAGGACCTGTTCAGACAATCGTCACCGGTGTTGGCCGTGGGCGGTAATCGAACCCGGGTTGCTGGTGTCGTAGCGCAGCGTAGCGCTAACCGCTGTGCCACTGTTCCTCAGGACAACACACACGCACAACCCTCCACGAACCTTCACCAAACTGATCGACCGGCGTGGTGAAGTATGGTCAAGCAACCTCTATGATGGACACGGCGAGAGGAGGCGTTCATCCAGCAGTGGATTAACAAAGGGGTATACATTATTAATATTATTACGATGCCAAGATTATTATGAACTTATTTGAAGGCGACTTAGATCACAGGCGCGCACACATAGTCTCGTCCACCGTTGCGGCAAGTGCTGTTAGCGATCACCGATTAAAGACTCGTCGTCGTCGTCATCCGCACACAGGGCTGGTGTGGCCAGCACTCCACCTGCCTGCCTCTGCCTCTCCACTTCCGATGTTTCAACGCCTTCATTCAAGGCCGAGTAGACCTCGAGGAGGCCGTGGGCACAGGTGCAAGTTTCACTTTTCGAGCGATCGTAACGATGGCTTGGAATGGAACTTCAGCTTTGCCAGGTGTGTAACGCAGGCGCGGCTCGACCACTGCGCGACCACTTGAGGGGTCTCCACGCTGCTCCTCCTGCCGGGCACCGGTGGCATCTCCAGGGTCCGTGCCCAGGCGCACCGTCCGCGTCCCGACTCAGCACGTGCCCCAAAGTCATCCTCGCCGTGCTCACATCCTCGCGTGTCTGCACGTGCCAACTCAGCTCGTCATCCTCGCAGGAGCAGCAGCGGCGGCGGCGGCAGCAGCAGCAGGAGCAGCAGCAGCAGGAGCAGCAACAGCAGCAGGAGCAGCAACAGCAGCATGAGCAGCAGCAGGAGCAGCAGCAGAAGCAGCCGCAGAAGCAGCAGCAGGAGCAGCAGCATCAGGAGCAGCAGGGGCAGCAGCAGCAGGAGTTGTAACGTCGTCATTATCAGCGGATAAAGGCGGCCAACGCATCGCGCGCTTTCGGACGCGCTTCCGCGGCCGTCTGGAACGCTTCTCTCTTCCAATATTGGGGATCCAGATTTTAAACTAATTTATTTGGAACGGCTCTTTTGCGTTCAGCGTCGTTATCCTTCCTCCCCGCACCTCTTATTAGCACGGTTGGCCACGTACGGTGCGAAAGAAGCTCAACATACGTACACACATTCAAACAGAGTAATACCCCGGTTTACGTCGGGGATGCGTTCCTGAAAGGTGCGACTGATGTCGAAACGACGTAACTCAAAGCGACGTACATGCTAGACGGAGGCGAAGGCGGCGGAGGCGACGGATAACGATACATTGCGGACGATGCTGTCGGCGACTTTAATGTGGATTCAGGCGACGCACATCGGGTCGTGGTATTCATAAAGTGACGACGTATTTGCGAAACGACGTGAAAGCATGAGACGTAAATCGAGGTATTACTGAATAACTCCTCGGTGCAAGTGGGAAGGGTAACTCTACCATGGGCAGGCGCTACACGTGAAATAGCGATGATGACTGCTGATATCCTGTGTGTGTGTTGTGTTAGTGTAGGTGTGTTGTGTTAGTGTAGCTGTTTGTGTGTTGTGTTCGTGTAGGTGTGTGTGTTGTGTTAGTGTAGGTGTGTTGTGTTAGTGTAGGTGTGTGTGTGTGTGTTGTGTTCGTGTAGGTGTGTTGTGTTCGTGTAGGTGTGTGTGTGTGTTGTGGTCATGTAGGTGTGTATGTGTGTGTGTGTTGTGTTCGTGTAGGTGTGTGTGTATGTGTGTTGTGGCCGTGTGTGTGTGGGGAGCGGTAGCGAAACGATGAACGCGCTGAGCGACGAACCCCGCCACCCCAAGATTCGATTCCTGCTCACGGCCAACACCGGTGACGATTATCTGAACCGGTCCCGGGCCTCCCCTAGGTCGACTCAGCCTCAAATGAGCACCTGGTTGGTGTGTAATACACAGGCATTTGGGGAGACAAAGGCGGCCGGGCGTGGTGCTACCCACCCACCCCCGATCGTGTGTCGCTTCGGCCTTCATATCGGATCGTTCGCGAACAGCACTTGCCCCTATAGTCTGTGCAAGGCTATACGGGGGATCTTTGTGCGCGCGAGTGTATATGCATGCGTGCCTGCGTGTATGTGCGTCGTGTATGTGTGCGGGAAATGTATTTAAAAGATTATACATCCTTAAGACAATGGCACTTCCTAAGTGGTCGATGTTGAAGGCGATCCGGCGCGCGTGCGAGGAGGGTGGTGGTGGTGGTGGTGGTGGTGGCGGGTGGAACTTATCTAGTGACTAGCCGCCAGGGTAAAAGTATACTCCATAAATCACGCGGATTAAAATCGAAGTTGTTATTAATAAAAAAAAGCCGGGGCATGCAAACACGATCGGTCGAGCGGATCACACACACACGTGCACGCGCGCGCGTGCGTGTGTGCACGTGTGTGTACATGCAAACGCATGTATGCATGCATATACATAGGCAGACATGCACACGTGCACGACTTATATTCGTACGTACATATATAGATGGGAAAATGACAGGGGCAGATGCACACACTGTACGTACATACGGAACATAATTGGGCACATATATATATGCTACTAGCTTTACTACCCGGCTTCGCCCGGGGCTTGGATTCACCACGCCCGGCCGCCTTTGTCTACCCAGTGGCGATGTTCACACACCACACCAGTTACTCGTTTGAGGCCGAGTCGACCTAGGGGAGGCCCAGGAGCGGTTCAAATATTCTTGTGACCGGTGGTGGCCGTGAGCGGGAATCGAACTTGGGGTCGCCGGGTTCGTAGCGCAGCGCGCGAATCGCTACGCTTTCGCTGCCCCCCCCCCCCCCCACACACACATAGAGGATAAAGACAAAGACATTGATTCAAGCAAGCCGGTCTGCTGACGAGACACCTCGCCTCGAAACCGGCCCCAGCGTTGTCCTCGTGCTGAAACAAATGCTGCCGAAGCTCCACGCTCGCAGACGACAGGACGTGGTGCCGATGGGTTTGTGTAAACATGTACTTTGAATCTGTTTGACACGTAGGCTTTCGCGACCAATTTATATATTTTTTTAAATTAAATTTTAACCGATGTTATCTACAACTCTGGCTGTCGCCTGATGAGGCTGGTTGTAATTACCAGCGAAACTTCGTAATCCGATTGTAAATGCTGTGGGTTTACTCTCCAATACCTGCGGGGTGCTGAACTCGTAACGAATTGCTATGTTTTGTTTACAGGACAAACCTTACTAATTGGCTGTGTCGGGTGGAGGAGGGCTTAACGACACATTTAGATTTACGCGTTCTAACCCAAAAAAAAGTAATATATTGATAATGCTTTCAATCTCTTTGGGGCCGTCCATAAATTACGTCACGCACCTGGGGGGGGGTTCAGACATTTGTGACGATGTGTGACGATATGGGGGGGGGGTGTGTGAGAAAAGTGACGTCACATCAAAATGCGCAACTTTAAATACATTTAGACAGCACGTTCTCCTTAATTAAATAGACTTTTAACAAATGTTTTTTTCCTACAACATGAGAGTGCAGCGCCACATTAAACACACACTACAATGACAATAGTTCTAAGCGATTTGAAGCTTGTTTTATTTTTTTTGGGGAGGGGGGGCAAAGCATTGTGACGTCATATTTGAGGGGGGGGGGTCTGACTTTTTGTGACGTCGTGTGACGATGGTGGGGGGGGGGGGGGTCAAAAATCTTCAAAATCGCGTGATGTCATTTAGGGACGGCCCCTTTGTGGTTCGGAGTGAAGGATACACGAACGGGATGTGGCTTATCTTCTGGCGTGGTCAGTCCTCGAGCGAACGACTCGTCCACTGTTGCTCATTCGCCCCAGGAATAAACATCACCGACATTCACTCGCGACTGGTGACATCTGCCAAAGCACACGACCGGACGTCGAGTTGTAACGTCGTCATTATCAGCGTCCTGCAAAGCGTCGCGTCTGTTCCTCCGTACGCGATCACCCTCGCTTTGGCTGTGAAACTGAAGTACATTTGGGCGCAAATCACAAAATAACAAAAGACTATTAAAAAAAAAACACATCAAGGCATCCGTCAATATTACACCGTGTGTGGCGTTGAAAGGAAAACAAATGTAAAATAGGCGACGTTTCGGGTCACGGCCCTGCTGGATAGCGCAAGCATAGAGTGGATAAAATAAAACATTCGGAGACTGCTCTCTACACGTCTAAGTACGTGTTGTGAAGAAGGGTCATTGCCCGAAACGTTCGCCGCTCATGTAGTTTTCCTTTTACGGCCACACAAAGTGTTATTGGCGAAGGTGTTGATTTTTGTTTAAATTCAGTTACTTTTACTTGTGCACCACTGCCAACGCAGCAGCATCACCAAATGATTTGTTTTAGATCTGAGTGCTCGCTGTTATATGCTGTCCAAAAACGCACATTCCATGGGCCTCGTTCCACGATCCAAATTAACCTCTGGCATTGAATTAATAGTGACATTAAAAGCAGCAGCAAGAACAACAACAACAACAACAAAAAATCAAATCTTTCCTTTTTCTAATTAACACAAGAAGAAGAAGAGAGAGAAAAAACGCGTGCATATCCATTGCATCTTAATTGAGTTTTTAACCGCGTGCACGAGCGTGTAAAGATTTTCATGTAAAATAAATGCCCATCGACAGAACACGCGCACGCGCGCGCGCGCGAGCGGCACGCACGCGCGCAGGAGAAACGCGTCCGGCGCCCCGCGTGCATTTTTCAGCTTAAGAGCGGGCAAATCTCAATTTGTGCGAACGCTGGCGAATGCGAATCTTTTCCTTTTTATTGTTTAGCAGCGATTGTCCCCCTCCCCATCCCCCCCACCCCCCCCCCCCCCAAAAAAAAAAAACGCACGGGTCTTCATCACGGCGGTTGACGTCGCCTACATAAACGCGGGCTGTTAAAATGCCGCGTGGCAGCTGCGATCTCGGCGAAACGATGGGTCCGTTTGCCGACCGAGGGCCACACCATCGGAAGGAGGCATTTGGACAGGATAAATATATCCATATTTATATGCACGCACGCGTATGTGCTTGCGTGCGGCGCAAATGTTTCGGCACTTAAAACGTGCATTCTGGTCACCCCTAAAAATTAGCCCCTACGGTCTGAGTGGGATCTCACCTGCTCTATGTAAATAAAGGATGCACACGTACATGCGTGCAGCACTTGGTCAATCCACTTCTGGATGAATGAAAGGGCCCCCACCTCCCACCACCCCTATCCACACCGCGTCGGTTGTGGGAGTTGCTTCCTAGCTCATCGGATTTCTTCGCGAAAATGTTTTAAAGATTCTGATGCGGATTGATTTGTCCACCGCGATGGTACTGCAGATATCACTCGCCACGGGCGTCAGTCAACCCGTGGCTGAGAATCGAACTCAGGAAATTCGGAGCAGCTGGGCTTAGAGCACACAAATACGGCACTGTTACGGATGGAGAGCGGTGGCGCAGCTATTAGCGCGCTGCTCTACAAAAAAAAAAAACGGCGGGACTGTAGCAGAGCGAGCACTGCGCATATCAGTGGCGACTGATATCAGAACCGACCCCCCCCCACCTAACACCCCACCAATACCTGGTGAAGTATGGGTGGTGGAGGCCTTCATCCAGCAGTGGATCAGTATTGGTGCTGTACATCGCGCAATTATTCTCATGATTAGAGCACGGCGTTCATGACTGTGACGATTGACAAGATGTAACCTAGGCAGCCTCCTCCTATCCCATGCAATAAACATCACACGTCCGTGTTTTCCTCTCTCCGTGACAGCTACGCATCCTGGCGCACACCGGGCCACTTTCACCACTGTCGGTGGCTTGCTGGCTGCCTGGTTGAGGTAATGGAGAGTTAGACGGCTCGCACGCTCGCTCACTCGCTCGCTTATGAGAAGCTATTGAAAAAATATAATCTGCTAAGGGTCTTACGGGAGTTCCCTTCACTTCTCCTCTCTCTCTCTCTCTGCGCTCATTCACCTCCGCGGGAGACGCTTAATAGTGTTCTCACCTCGGGGGCGGTGGGGTGAGGGGGGGTATGTGAGTACGTGTGTGTGTGGTGCGGTGTGTGAGTACGTGTGTGTGTGGTTTGGTGTGTGAGTATGTGAGTGTGTGTGTGGGGAGCGGTGGTGTAGCGGTTAGCGTTCTGCACTCCGAACCTGGCGACCCGGGGTCGATTCCCGCTCACGGCGAACACCAGTGACGATTATCTGAACCGGTCCTGGGCCTCCCCTAGGTCGACTCAGCCTCAAATGAGTACCCTGGTGCGGTGTGTAAACATCGCCACTAGGGAGACAAAGGCGGCCGCGTATGGTGCCGGCCACTCATCCCCTCGTGTGCCGTGCCAGCCTTCATAGGTGCTCGCTAACAGCGAACTTAGCTACACAGTTTTTCATTTTAACATGCAAGACCCACATGGCTATGTAGGTCTGTTTCAGAAGCGACCTGGCCACAAATCATAGCGCAATGCAGTGGCTTACGTGGAAATGTTTCGCAACCAAAAACTCTCAACACACCTTTCTAAATGTGGAGGGAAAACCGGAGATTCCACGCGACCACCGGGAGAGACACACGAAAGCTCTAAACATGCAGGCGTCAGGGTCGGCATCGAAGCCACGACCTCCTGTATACCAGGCGAGGTAGTTAACATCTCGCCACCGCGGCACACACACACACATACCGAGGCACATACACATACACACTGCGGTACACACACACACACACACCGAGGCGCGCGCACACACACACACACACCGAGGCACGCGCGCACACACACACACCGAGGCACATACACATACACACCGAGGCACACGCACACACACCGAGGCACACACACACATACACCGAGGCGCGTACACGCAAGGATGTCGTGGTGAGCGACCTGCAGAGGGTAGGGATGTCAATGAACATCTTACATGTTCGACTCTCTTTTTGTATTTGACGGTATCAACAAAGCCAGAGGCGGTTGTCTGGAAATTATCTTGAGTCGAAAAAAAATTAACACAAAATTGCAGCAAACTAATTTAAAGGATAACCGTCACTGGTGTCGGCCGTGAGCGGGAATCGAACTCGGGTTGCCGGATTCTTAGAGCAGCGCGCTAAACATTGTGCCACCTGCTCCCCACACATACATGATGTACTTTGCACAGATGCATGTACAACATGTGCTCATCACAGATGACATTTCCTGACCCACACTCTCCCACCCACTACGCGGGGCAGGGGTGGTGAGGGCGGGATTTTCTGGAACACAGCCCCAGACAGCTGCCATTGAAATGTACCCCTGCCGCTCATATTGCAAGACGCAGTGGACACGACCGGTGTGACGATGAATGAATTAATCAATAGTAATCGATGAATGACGATCATCGCGGCGAATGTTACCTGCAGTGGACATCGGCAAACGAATCGGAACGACACCGGGAGACAGAACGATTATGCGTCCCTGTTGACTGTCGAGAAAACCCAGTGGGACTTTTTGGGAAGGGCATCGTCGCTGAAGGGATGACGATTTTACTTTTAAAATATTTCAATTTCAACAAATAAAGGTCCAATGAGCTATGAAGTTTTTTTTTTTCAGAAGCGTCTTCGGCGCACACGATAGCTCAACGAAATGGCTGAACGTGTAAAAATGTATAGCAGCAAACCACCCTAACCGCGTGTTTCTAAACGCGGAGGAAAAACCCGGAGGACCCGGATAAAAATCCACGCGACCACGGGGAGAACACGCAAACTCCAAATATACAGCAGCAGGCGTCAGAGTCGGGATCGAACCCACAACCTCCTGCATACCAGGGGAGATAGTTAATATCTCCTAGCCACCGTGATGAGGATGAGAGAGAGACACGCAAACTCCAAATATACAGCAGCAGGCGTCAGAGTCGGGATCGAACCCACAACCTCCTTCATACCAGGGGAGGTAGTTAACATCTCCCAGCCACCGTGATGATGATGAGAGAGAGACACGCAAACTCCAAATATACAGCAGCAGGCGTCAGAGTCGGGATCGATCCCACAACCTCCTTCATACCAGGGGAGGTAGTTAACATCTCCTAGCTACCGTGATGATGATGAGAGAGAGAGACACGCAAACTCCAAATATACAGCAGCAGGCGTCAGAGTCGGGATCGAACCCACAACCTCCTACATACCAGGGGAGGTAGTTAACATCTCCTAGCCACCGTGATGAGGATGAGAGAGAGAGACACGCAAACTCCAAATATACAGCAGCAGGCGTCAGAGTCGGGATCGAACCCACAACCTCTTGTATACCAGGGGAGGTAGTTAACATCTCCCAGCCACCGTGATGATGATGAGAGAGAGACACGCAAACTCCAAATATACAGCAGCAGGCGTCAGAGTCGGGATCGAACCCACAACCTCCTACATACCAGGGGAGGTAGTTAACATCTCCTAGCTACCGTGATGATGATGAGAGAGAGAGACACGCAAACTCCAAATATACAGCAGCAGGCGTCAGAGTCGGGATCGAACCCACAACCTCCTACATACCAGGGGAGGTAGTTAACATCTCCCAGCCACCGTGATGAGGATGAGAGAGAGACACGCAAACTCCAAATATACAGCAGCAGGCGTCAGAGTCGGGATCGAACCCACAACCTCCTGCATACCAGGGGAGATAGTTAATATCTCCTAGCCACCGTGATGAGGATGAGAGAGAGACACGCAAACTCCATATATACAGCAGCAGGCGTCAGAGTCGGGATCGAACCCACAACCTCCTGCATACCAGGGGAGGTAGTTAACATCTCCCAGCCACCGTGATGATGATGAGAGAGAGACACGCAAACTCCAAATATACAGCAGCAGGCGTCAGAGTCGGGATCGAACCCACAACCTCCTGCATACCAGGGGAGATAGTTAATATCTCCTAGCCACCGTGATGAGGATGAGAGAGAGACACGCAAACTCCAAATATACAGCAGCAGGCGTCAGAGTCGGGATCGAACCCACAACCTCCTTCATACCAGGGGAGGTAGTTAACATCTCCTAGCCACCGTGATGATGATGAGAGAGAGAGACACGCAAACTCCAAATATACAGCAGCAGGCGTCAGAGTCGGGATCGAACCCACAACCTCTTGTATACCAGGGGAGGTAGTTAACATCTCCTAGCCACCGTGTCGCCCTGTCTGGTGCTAAAGACGAACGACGGATTGACAGTCTAAGGCCGGGAGGGGTGACGCGCCCGGGAGAGGATGGCCACCTCCACCGTGGAGATGGAGCGATGAAATCAGCTCGTTGCGTATCGTGAGACCGTGAGAGACGGTGACAGCCGAACGGAGCCCCCCTTCAATCAGACCCGATAAGATCACTGCTGCCGCTGCTGCTGCTGCTGCTGCAGCTTTCCCTGTTGCTGCTGCGACTGATGATTGTGTAATTATGGAACTCAGCGTCAGTGCCTTTGTCGGGATGCAGAGAACCCCGCAGCCACAAGCAAGGCAGCCACACCACGCGTTTGCGAATCTGTGCTAAAGTTCAGCCACCGAATAGCAGAGACCCCCCCCCCCTTCCCCCCCTTGCCAGCTGTGTGCGTACCACGGCGAAGGTAACGTGGCTATGTTCAAGTTGCGTGCGTGTACATTGTGCCACGAACTCTCCTCGGCGCGGGGGGGGAGAGGTGGGTCCCGTTGAACTCTACACCGATTCGGCTCGCCCCTGCCAGATCCTTCCTCGCTCAGCGAGAGATAACAGCCGACTTGAGCCACGCTGAACCGGACCAAGCCGGAACCCCCCCTCCTCCTCCTCCCCTTACCCCCCTGCCCCCCCCCCCGTCCACCCCGCCATGTTCATTGCATCCACCACACTCCTCCCTTTACCCATCCACCGCCTTCACCCTTTTCCTCGAATCGCCCCCATGCGTTGCCACGAATATCGCTCAGAAAGTGACTTCAAGGAGGAGAGACCACGTCGCAAGATCGCCCTCCTCCCACCACCACCACCCACCACCACCACCACCACCATCACCACCACCACCCACCACCCACTACTACTAAGAGCCTCGTGCTCCGTTTGCAGGTCGGGTTTTGCTGAGCCCACCAGCAAGTGACTGGCGCAGGCTGCGGCATGGATACCGTGCGGGTAGAACACTTTGAACGCGTGGGGGTGTTTTTTCGTGTGTCTGCGGGGAGCGGTGAGCGCGCCGCGCTGCGAACCCGGCCACCCCAGTTCGATTCCCCGACACCGGTGACAATTGTCTGAACGGGTCCTGGGCCTCCTCTACGTCGACTCAGCCTCAAATGAGTACCTGGCGCGGTGTGTAAACAACGCCACTGGGGAGACAAAGGCGGCCGGGCGTGGTTGCTGTGTGCCGTGTCGGCCTTCATAGGTGCTCGCTAACAGCACTTGCCCCAACAGTCTCTTAAGGCTACACGGAGGATCTTTGCTTTTGGGGAACGTCAGCGCCACATTGCGGGGCCAGACCACACTGATACACAGAGTGATACAGATGCCTAGTTAACACAGCACACACTGATAGAGCCGTGTTGACGAGAGGTATGAACAAGTCATCTCTTTGGATTGTGTTTTTTGGGAGTAGGGGGGGTTGGCTTACCAGTGCTTGGGAGACCGTCAAACCAAGCCATTTTGAGAGCAATGGAGCACAGGCCCAAAACGTTACGTGACCAGCAACAAATAGCACCATTCAATTGACAATGGATAAGAGTTAACGTCATGAATTAAGCACGGTTAATGTAACAGCTTGGGGAAAAATAGATGATTATGGGAGGGAATTCCCAAGTTGAGCAAATCAAGAGAAAAATATAATATGTAAGTGTTGGGACCTGCAGTGCGGTGCGGGAGTGGGTCAGTGAGCGAGTGAGTGGCTGAATGGGTCAGTGAGTGAGTGGATCAGTGAGCGAGTGAGTGGTTGAGTGGGTCAGTGGGCAAGTGAATGAGTGGGTGAGTTAGTGGCTTAGTGAATAGCTGAGTGGGTGCGTGAGTGGATGCGTGATTGGGAGAGTGAGTGGTTGGCTGAGTGGGTCAGTGAGCCAGTGGATTAGTGAGTTGATTAGTGGGTCATTGAATGAGTAAGTGGTTGAATACATCAGTGAGTCAGTGGGTCAGTGAGTGGTTGAGTGGGTCAATGAGTGAGTGGGTCAATGAGTGAGTGAGTGGTTGAGTAAGTCAGTGAGTGAGTGGGTCAGTGAGTGGTTGAGTGAATGCCTCGCCTATGTCGCCTTTCTTTTATTTCTCCAGAAACAAAAAAACAATAGTCAATATTTTAATTCAATCACTAAGAGCGTAATCATTCAGCGTTGGCGATAGACCTCCATCGCAGCGCGTGCGTGCAGGAATCTCGAGTTCGACACACACACACAAAACGCAACTACTTTGGATCGGTTTCGACATTCAATGTCTCATCGCGGGATGTCAAAAAAAAAACTTGATTTAGTGTTTTTTTACGTGGAAGTTTAGAGTTTTCATTCTTTTTTCTGTGTCACTTACCCGAAGACAATTTGCTTGTGTTGCGATCGAAACGTCGTGCTGTTTTTTTTTTACGTGGCTTTACCGAAAGACCCGTAGAATATGTCACTTATATTGTTGTGATGAACCAAAATACGGGCCCATGAGTGAATTGGTCACATTGATGGTCTGCTAAAATTGGATTATCATCATCATCACCATCATCATCGCCATCATCACCATCATCATCACCATCATCACCATCATCATCACCATAATCATCATCACCATCATCACCATCATCATTATCACCATCATCATCATCATCACCAACATCATCATCACCATCATCATTACCATCATCATCACCATCATCATCACCATCATCATCTTCTTCACCATCATCATCAGCAGCAGTAGCTGTAGCAAGCCACGATTAATCCAGCGATGGAGAAAAGTATCACCACACCGCGTTGGTCATGGGCGGATGTTTGACCATACCTCACAACGCTGGCGTTGGTGAAGGAGTAGGGGGAAGGTGGGGCTGAAATCTCAAACCCGGTTTGCATGTATCGGGAATCAGAATATTGATTTAGTCTGGAGGAATCCGATGAGTCACGAGAGCTCCTATCTCACAGATGTCGCTCGCCACTAATGTCAGCCGTGGCCGGGAATCGAATCCACGTCGCCCTGTGGGGGGATGGGGGGGAGGGGGGTCTTACAGCTGGTGGGGGCGCCCCAACCGCTGCGCCACCGCTCCGCACGCGGTACAACTGCAGCGCGTGTCGCCATCATCATCATCACCATCATCACCAAGTGAAGGGGTACACCCGAGCCGACACGAGCGTGGCTTTTCATCGCACTCCATTTGGGGATCTCATCACACGCAGCGGTCCCGTTGTGATTACATCGATCTTTTTAATTTATCGTCGAAGGGAAGCAGTAATTGTGATTTTAAAAAAAATCCCTGCTTTTTGACGTCTCAATTGGAACTGCTCAACTCGTTATGCGCAGCGCAATGTAATAATTAAACTTACCCAATTATCCATTACGAAAACTCAAGTTAAGCAATTAATTAGTTTTTTTTTAAATTAGAATGCTCCGGATGCACAACAACTACTACAGCTGTCAGCCAACACCGGGTGACGGTGTCGTCACCGCGTGGCTTGTGTCAGGCTAGGTGCACATGGAGGCTACGTGAAGTGGACAGGACCAGCTGTCTGTCATGAGTTGCCCGACAGACGACTGGCAGAGGCGTCACGTGCACGCCCAACACTGCCAATTGTAGCAGGTGAACGCACGTGCACGCGCACACACGCGAGTGAGCGCGCGATCACAAGTGTGTCATTTGCAAGGTCATTTTCCTAGCATCGGGATGTTTTCACCCAATACCAGTGACAGTGTGTGTGTGTCACATTGTGTGGGTGTGTCACATTGTGTGTGACATTGTGTGTGTGTCACATTGTCTGTGTGTGTGGGGAGCGGTAGTGTAGTGGTTAGCACTACACTACCGATTATCTGAACCGGTCCTGGGCCTCGCCTAGGTCGACTCAGCCTTAAATGAGTACCCGGTACGGTGTGTAAACATCGCCACTGGGGAGACAAAGGCGGTTAGGCGTGGTGCTGGCCACCCACCCCCTCGCTGTGCCGTTCCAGCCTTCATAGGTGCTCGCCAACAGCACTTGCCCCTACAGCCTGTTAAGACCATACGGATGATCTTTGTGTGTGAACACGGGAAGAACGATACGCACTTAGCGCACCTAACGCACGCAGATAGTCGCCCGTTCTGGGAATCAATCGTCGGCCCTTTGTGCCGACGTGAATCTTGCGACTTGTGTGGGATGACGACATGGTGCAGATTCAGGAACGCTTCCAGGTGTACATTAAAGGATCTTGAATCCGTTCACTGGGTGCAATGTTTGGTCAATTGTCTGGTGACATGAGTCGAGGTGCGTATTGGGGATCCTGTATCACCTTGCTGTGTTCAACACCTGACACATTGCCCGGTGGCATGTGCGATGACGTTATTGAGGTTATCTCGCTACATCGAGACACTTTTTGAGTTTGCGTGTGGCGGATTTTTTGCTTTCAGGAATTTGTAGAAGGCGGGGGACGGGGGAGGGGGGAAGGATTTCACTCTTTGCACCAAGAGGGGCCCGTGGCCCAGCCACACACGACTACGACACGCACACGACTACCCAGGACAGTGACATAGCGGACAGTGAGTTCCCTGGGTGGGTGGGCGGTTGGTTGGCTGAGTGTGCGAGGGAGAAAGTGCAGTGCGTGCGAGAGCAGGAGAGATGGAGGGGGAGAGAGGGTTGGAGGGAGAGAGACTTTTGACTTTTAAACATCTTTTATTGCCGCCAGCAGCAACAGCACTGGAGGCGATTCCGATATGAAATACACAAAGTCACCAGCAAACAAATAAACGCTATAAATCCACGCGCTGTGGCGCGAAATGCGCCACGCACAACGCGAAAGAAAAGTCACGTGGTGGTGGTGGTCATCGCGCACGCCACGGTGACGAGCGAGCGCTTCAGAAGGTGAACACGAGGGTGCCGTACACGCTGGTACAGAGGGCTTTTCCGGCTCCCCCCCAGCGTTCGAAGAAGACATGCACATCACCGACATGTGTGTGGTACGCGTGCTCCAGCCGGAGCCGTGCCTTGAGCAGGCCCCTGAACATTGGAAGCACAGAGCAGCCGTCAGTAGTCACCTTGCAGCATATTTTTTCTCGTTCTGTACACCGTCATCTTCGCCTGAGCACAGGCGAAGTTGGCGAGGTCATGGCGCTTGTTAGCCAGGTAAGACACCGCATATACGAAGCTGCGGTTGTAGAAGGGCACCCCCAGTTTCCTAGGAAGGGAGGGATGGAGAGAGAGAGAGGGGGAGAGAGGGAGGGAGAGTGATGGAGATGCACAGCGATCGGAGACGGGAGAGAAAGTGGAGGAAGCACCTGCAAAAGCGGAGGCCGCGACACCCCCCACCCTGACCCCATCGACCGCGAATTTCCGTCGGTAGCAGCTGCCTCGAGTTCCACATTATTAATAATATCACTCGCGCCGTGTTGGTGTTGCACATATTGTACAACAGCGTATAATGACAGCCGCGATGTGTGTGTGTGTGTTTAAAGCTGGAAAGCCTCACAACTCTCAAGGCACCATTTTTTGGGTTTTAATCAGGAGGGTCTCTGCTGCATTGAAATGCTTGGCAATATATCTTATCCTTCTTCTTGGTTCTTTCGGTAAAGTCACGTAGAAGGAAAATAATAAAATAATAAAACATAATAAAATAATTTATTATGTTTTATTATTTTACTAGACCCATCAATAAAATAATAAAACATAATACAATAATTAGTTATGTTTTATTATTTTATTATTTTCCTTCTACGTGACTTTACCGAAAGAACCAAGAAGATGAATCCCTGCAGTCACGAAAGCTTTAAATCGAAATGTATCTTATCCTTCTTCATCATCATCACCAGCCACTATCCGTTCACTGCTGGATGATGCAAAAGCATGCTAGCTCGAGCACGAAAGACGATTTCCATCGCGCGGTGTGAGCGAGCACCGCTGAGAGAATTGTGCGTGAATGCAGGTGGCCTCCTGTGGTGAAACCGGTTATCGAGTGAGTTGATGGGTCTCAGAAAAGGGGTGGGGTGGGGAGGCACTTTGGCACGTTTCAGGGGAGATGTTAACTACCTCGCCAGGTGTACAGGACGTCGTGGGTTCAATCCCGACCCTGACGCCTGCTGCTGCTGTATATTTTGAATTGGCGTGTCTCTCTTTCCCTGCGGCGCGTGGATTTTTCTCCGGGTGCTCTCTGGGTTTTTATTTATCCACATTTCGCCTTAATATGCGTTTAGAGTGTTTGGCTGCTATACATTTCCCACGTGGTGATAAGCCACTTCGTTGAGCTATCATTAGTGATGGACAGGTCGCTTTTGAAAAAGAGCTACATTGCTCAGTGGGCCTTACCTGGTTAAAAAAAAAAGTTTATATTTAGTCAGATGTCATGTGCCACTGATGTCAGCAGCCATGGTCAGAAATCTACCTCTGGTCGCCGGGTTCGTAGCGCAGTGCACGCGAGCCACCCGTGCACCGTTCCTTGCACAGTTCCCCGATCTCAAAATCTTAGAACACGACGGAAGGCTCCCTTAATAGATCGGCTCAACCGCTTGTTGCAATATTGAAATCGAGTTTTTTGTGTGCAAAATACGAATTCCGATATCCACACAGACGCATTCTTTGTTACGTGGCGTGACAGGGTTCAACTTGCAGACTCTGCATGCGAGGGACAGTAAAATCTTTGGCTTCGTTCTGAGAATATTTAATTCCCCCCCCCCACACCAATCCCCTACGAGCAGGCTAATATTTTTTGGAGCTCAGCCCCGGACAGCTCTGGCTGAAAATTGGAGCGCTCATCTTTGAGGTGCAGAGGAACTGCTTGAGATTCACTCCTGAGAGATGTTGTCCAATCAATTGCTTTGCTTGAGAGTTGGCGAATCGCTTATACACCCAAACCACTCAACCAACCCACACACCCACCCCAATCACTCACTCACTTTACCCACACGCCCACCCACCATCAAGTTTATATTTGGGGCAGTGTGACGTTCTGTGCTCCACGGGTGGGAGTTCGTGCCCTCAGTCGCATACAGGAGAGAGTCTCCTAATTTCACGCTCAACTATTCGGTGTTCACGGATTCAGTGCTTTGGTTCTGATCCGGTTAAGCACTGCCCGTTGCTTCTGTGAATCATAAAAGCAACACAGTGTGGTGGTGGGCTCGCTGATGAGCTGTGTGTTGTGGAAGCTCGGCAGTGTGGTGCAGTGGTGGTGGTGGGCACACTGATGAGCTGCGTGTTGTGGAAGCCCAGTTGTGTGGTGCAGTGGTGGTGGTGGGCTCGCTGATAAGCTGTGTGTTGTGAAAGCCGGGCAGTGTGGTGGTGGTGGGATCGCTGATGAGCTGTGTGTTGTGGAAGCCGGGCAGTGTCGTGGTGGTGGGCTCGCTGATGAGCTGTGTGTTGTAACAGCCGGCAGTGTCGTGGTGGTGGGATCGCTGATGAGCTGTGTGTTGTGGAAGCCGGGCAATGTCGTGGTGGTGGTGGGCTCGCTGATGAGCTGTGTGTTGTGGAAGCCGGGCAGTGTGGTGGTGGTGGTTTCGCTGGTGAGCTCTGTGTTGTGGAAGCCTGGCAGTGTGGTGGTGGTGGGCTCGCTGATGAGTCGTGTGTTGTGGAAGCCGGCCAGTGTCGTGGTGGTGGGCTCGCTGATGAGCTGTGTGTTGTCGAAGCCGGGCAGTGTGGTGGTGGTGGTTTCGCTAGTGAGCTCTGTGTTGTGGAAGCCGGGCAGTGTCGTGGTGGTGGGCTCGCTGTTGATCTGTGTGTCGCGCCGCAAGCTAAAAGGCACCGGGCATAACGATTTCGAGTTCCCATGGTAGTCGGCATCGCGAAGCTGGACATCTGTGAAATAAGAGCTTCATAGCTCATCGGATTCCTCCAGTAGAAATGCGTCTTCTGATTCTGAGCTGCTGAGCGTCTCGTTGACTGCCGCCTCTGGACGTCACCGCAATCCTTGGCTGGTCGCTTCTCTATCCCGGCACCGAGATCCGAGATCGAGTATTTGAAACCGACACACAGAAGAAACGTTTTGTTGTTGTTGTTCGCTCAAACAACAACAAACAATAACACGCTGCCGGATAATATTGGTCTGAAAAAAATCCCCCACCGCCCCCCCCCCCAATTGGAAGCAATCTTATTTAATGAAATCGTCGAGACGTAAAGAAGAAGATAAGATAAGAAAATAACCCCCCCCCCCCCCGCGGAGCTCCGGCTCGTGTTTTGTTCTGTAGTCGGCGAGATTGTCTCCTGCAGGGGACCGCCGCACAGGAAATCGCCAGCGACCTGCAGGGGCAGCGCTCAAGCAACGCACCCAAAATGTTTCGTTTAAAGCACCAACATTTATTTCGGCCGAGACTTAATTTGGCACAATTAACGTGCCCCCCTCCCCCACCCCCACCCCCACCCCGTCCCTCCAGGGCCCCCCTCCGCTCACCCACCCCGGCGGCATCGACGGCGAGACCGAGCCGCAAAAAGAAAAGGGTTTATTTTAAGAAGTCTCGCTGTCACGCCTGGCCTCAAGGCTCCCGGCGTGACCGCCTTCTCCCCCCCCCCGCCCCGCCTTCTCTCTCCTTCTCTCCCACAACTTGCAACCCCTCCTCCACCCACCCCCCCCCACCTCCAGCCCCCCCTACCCAGCATTGGCGCACGTGTGAGATCCACTGAGTGCCAACACGGTGCCACCACTGGCCAGGCGGGTCCTCCAAATGCCTCCGGTGAATAGCACCGCACCTCGCGAGCCTACTTTTGGATTTCACATACTCGGCCCCCCCCCCACCCCAGCCCCCCTCGCCACCCTATCCCAGCCCCCCCCCCGCCACCTCCCACCACTTACTCCAAGCACCCAGTGCTGGCCCCTTTAGCCGCACGTTCTGCAGGGGATGAGTCGCAGGAGGCGGGCACTCAGATGCTCTCGGTAAACCTTGGCTGTCTTGTTCTTTCCATCGCATTGGCGTCGCGGTCGTGACGGAGAATCAATAGGGGACTTTGGTAGAGAAGCGCTCCCTTTGTGTGTATGTATGTTGGACTTCTTTCGCGCCGTACGTAGCCAACCGTGCTAATTCGAGGTGCGGGAGAGGGGGGGTGACAACAAACGAAAAGACAAAAAGCATCTCTAAATAAATGAGTTTTCAATTGAGATGATTTAAAAGTGCAGAGCTCCCAGTGGCCTTTCTCAATATCGGAAGGAAGAGCGTTCCAGACGGCCGCAGAAGCGCGTACGAAAGCGGGACGATGCAGTGACCGCCTTTGTTCGATGGCTTTATGGTGGTGATATTATTGTTGCTGCTGCTGATAATTTCCCAATGATGCAACAACCACAGTCAACAATAACAACAACAAACAAGAACACGCTCGTCAACAACAAGGCAATGGAGCTTCTTCATCCGTTTCTGTGCAATGAAGAAGGGCCATTACCCGAGACGTTTCCGAATATATATGGTTTTATTTAACACATTGTTGTTGTTGTTGTTGACGGGTTGGGTTTCAGCCGTTCGTGTTAGAGAACTGACCCGTGGAAACAGCTATCAGAGAGCTACCTCCGAAATCCCTTATTCCATTGACCTTTGATCCATACAGTACAGGGCTCTGTTTACAAAACTAAAACTAAACTATGTTTTATGTTACGAGGTAAGTCCCACTGAGCTATGATAATTGTTTTTTTACCCTTCTATCTGGCAACAAAACTGACACCTTTTTTACAAGGAGTCATGTTTGCATAGACCACAATACCTGCAGTCATAATGCAAACAACAAACATAACTCTGATAATGTATGCACTGTCCTTGAAGTTGATTGGTCCACACCCGAGACAGCTTTACCTAGAGCCTAGTCTCACATGGGTTGGACCAGATGACGCCAAAAGGCGCGTCATCTGGTCCAAAAGGAGCGTCATCTGGTCCAACCCATGTGAGACTAGGCTCTAAGGAAAGCTGTCTCGGGTGTGGACCAATCAACTTCAAGGACAGTGCACATTATCAGAGTTATGTTTTTTGTTTGCATTATGACTGCAGGTTTTGTGGTCTATGCAAACATGACTCCTTGTAAAAAAAGGTGTCAGTTTTGTTGCCAGATAGAAGGGTAAAAAAACAATTATCATATTTTTTACTGGCAAATGAGGTTCCAATGGTGTAAATCCCACTGAACTATTCAGCTCTTTTTTCAGACGCGACCTGGCCACAAATGACAGCTCAACGAAGTGGCTTTTCATGTGGAAATGTATAGCAATGGTCAAATACTCTGAACGCATGATGTTGATTCTAAATGTGGAGGGACGAACCAGATGACCCTGGAGAAAAATCTACTGCGACCACAGGAGAGAGACATTCAAAGCCCAAATATACAGGCGTCAGGGTCGGAATCGAACCCACGTCCTCCTGTATACCAGGTGAAATAGTTAACATCTCGCCAACCAATATTTAATCCTCAATGCTGGATTTTTGCGTTATCAAATTAAGTGCAGAACTGAAGTTGAATGCGATGCTCTTTTGGCGCGGCGGTACTTTATTGAAATAAAACAAAAAAACTCCTCCTACAAGGGCGTTACAGTTGCTGCGATCGTGTTAATGCTCTGAATCCTGGACTTGTGATCCAAAGATTACTGGATCGAGTCCACATCGAGACGGCAATGGGCAAGTAGACATCGTTAAACCCCCCTGCCTCCCTCACCCCCCCCCCCCCCCCGACTGCTTCTCACCCCCACCGCGTCTTTCCCCCCGTTCAGCAGAATAAATGGGTACAAATACCGTTAAGTGATCGGCAGAACGCGTGTGGTGGGGTAAAGTGTGGGTACTTCCTCCTCTTCCGATACATCTTTCTAGCATGGTGGAACAGGCTAAACAAATAAATCTTCTACAGGATCTCTGCAGAGCTCCCTCGGGCAGAGGCATTTCCACCAGTAGCGGCCTGAGCGAGCACTTGCAGCGATGCGCCTTTGCATTTGCCTCCTACGAGTGGCTCGTGGTTGCTGCTGTTACTGCTTCTGTTGCCTTTTCTAAACATACCCCCACCCATCTCAGCTCCCCCACTCCACTCCACTCCACCCCCGCGCCTCTGCGGAGAATTCCTTCACTCCTCACCCACTGCCTGGCCATACCCTCCCACACAAAGACAAAGATCCCCCGTATAGCCTTAACAGACTGTCGGGGCAAGTGCTGTTAGCGAGCGCCTATGAAGGCTGGCACGGCGCACGAGCGGGTGGGTGGCCAGCACCACGCCCGATCGCCTTTGTCTCCCTAATCGCCATCTTTTTACACACCGCGCCAGGTACTACTCATCTGAGGCCGAGTCGACCTAGGGGAGGCCCAGGACCGGTTCAGATAATCGTGACTGGGTGTTGACTGTGAGCGGGGAATCGAACTTGGGTGGCCGGGTTCGTGGCGCTGCCGCGCTAAGCGCTACCGCTCCCCACTCACCCCCCACTCACCCCACTCACCCCACTCACCCCACTCACCACCCCATCCACCTCTCCCGTTGCTGCAAAGTCTTATCACTGCATGTTGTCAGCATCGGTACAATCAACGAGAACGCCCCCATTGTTTTTTTTCAGTTGGCGAGCTCTGCGAGATTTTTTTTTGGCTTCTGTACGCGCGTTTACGCGTGTAGTGTGTGTGCGCGCGTTGGTCAGGCTCTTACCAGAAAAATCTGGTTGAACATTTATGTTTAAAAAATATATATACGTGTTTTCTTTCGGTGGGGGGGGGGGGGGTGTGGGAGATAGCTATTTTGCCTGCCAGAAGGTGTTTACCCTACCCCACACAACAGAAAGCCCCTTAACTCACCACCCCTACTCCCCTCCCCCCCCCACCAGCTCTCCCAAGCTTATACCGTATCCGCTTTCAACAAACAAGTTATATTTTCATCTGCCACCACCCCCCCCCACACACACGCACGCAGCCCGTGTCTTCGCTGCCTGACGCGGCGGGGACACGTGGGGGGCGGTGGTGCCGTGGTTGGGCCGCCGCTGTTGCGCCACGACACCCGGGCGACGCGAATTCGATGCCGTCTCAAGTCCACCAGCGCCCGTGTGACGAACATCTGAAAAAAAAAGATCATGGGCCTCCCATCGGTGGACTCAGCCTCAAACGAGTGCCTTGTCCGATGTGTGTTCGTGTAGGTGTAAAGATTGCCACGAGGGAGACAAAGGTGGCCGCACGTGGTGCTGGCCACTCAACCCCCTGGTGGTGTGTCGGACTTCGTGCTGTTCGCTAACAGCACTTGCCCCAACAGTCTGTTGAAAGCTATGCGGCGGGGTGGGGGGGGTGGGTCTTTATCCCCTCCATCACGGCCGGTTGGCTCGCACGATCGACAGAGCATGTGCCTTTTTGTGGGCTGCGTAACATTGCATTGGACTCTGCTCATCGTTCGCTGCACGCTCGGAGTCAGGCGTAACGCTTCTTGGCTTAAGTCCACCGGCCAAAAACAAGTCACGTGCGTTCAAGCCTCCCCACCTCCCCCTCGCTAGCACTTGTGCGGACAGATCTTCTTTGGCAACTGAACGCCAACAAAGATAGGAGCTGTAGTAGTAACAATAATAGTTTCAACTTGTAGCGCGGCTTCGCACAATGTCCGCAACCTCGCTCTCGAAGATGGAGAGAGAGGGGGGCGACTCAGAGGAGCCGCACACGAGCGGGAAGGCAGCAGCAGCCACGCGCTGAACAAAGCACCAGTATTTGCCAAATCTCTGCGGCCCTCTATTTGACGTTAACGTGCTATCGGCCAATTCAGAATCTTTATTTTTTTTCCCTGGGGGAAATCCCATGAGCTCTAAAGCTCTTTTTCACAGATGTCCAACAACAAACACAACTGAGAAACGACAGGAGTGTAAACTAACTCGCGTTCAGTTCGTTGCCCTTCCCCCTGCACCTCCGATTAGCACGGTTGGCAACGTACGGTGCTAAAGAAGTTCAACATATATACATACAATAGAGAAAAGGTAAGCAGGTCACGATAACCAAGTAAATATAACCTACGTAAGTCCAAACTACATAAGCACATGTGGGAGGATATCGGAGCAAACGGAGAAAATCCACGCGTGCGAGGGAGCAACGCTCTATCCCATACAGACGGACCAGGTGGAGTCCACGTGTTAGCCGTGCTGCAATCACCTAGCGAGCCAGGCGCCCTCGGGAATGGAGTGTCACCCCATCCATGTGCTGGCTTTACAGGCAATTCAGCTTTATTATTATTATTATCATTTATGACAATTATAGAATTTATTTACGGGCCACATGCTGTGTCCCGTCAGTCGCAGGGATAGTTGAAAGGCTGCAGCCACGTGACGAAGCCAGCTCTAACAACAATTGCACGAGTTCTGTTTGCGGTCCCTCTATATATTTGAGGTGCTATCGGCCACACGATGACCGCTTATTGCTACCGCAACACGCGCACACTCCAGCAATGTTACAACGATCCTACAAACAACAACAGCAGCAGCTAATCTGCATGGACAATATCTTTTAAAGACAATCACACACTGGAAGCTGCATACAAGCACAGCCCGTGGGAGCAAGGCCAACTGTGCTTATATCCGCAGTAGTGTGCTCGTGCTAGAAGTTGCCCTCTGTCTCCCCGCCCAACCACCAACCAGTGCAATGTAAAAATACGTTGCTTATATCCGAACTCTGCCTACACCAGGTGTGCTTATATCCAACTTCGACTGTAATTAGGTTGCTTTTTGTTCCTTCTTAATATATATACCTCGATGCTCTAGTCCTTGCCAGCTACAGCAGCAGCAGCAGCAGCTATCTGTTGACACGGCTAATTAATTTAACATCACCCACCAGGGCCGCAACCCTTCCCACCCCCAAACCCTCACTCGCCCCTGCCACCCCTCCTCCCCACTACAATCCCACACCCCCAAACCCTCACTCCCCACCACCCCTGCCCCCCTGCCCCCCCCCTCCCCACTATAACCCCACACCCCCCTCTTGGTTTTTTTCCGCCGTCTCCGGCTGCCCCCAACGGTACCGAGACATGAACTCCGCAACTTCCAGCACACAAGTCCCGTCCGTCAGCATCCCCGGGTCTTCTCGCTGTCTGTCTAGAACCACGGGACAACCCCCCCCCCCTTCACCCCCCTCCCTCTGTGGTGGTGAGTTATGTCGTATGTGGTGTGGTGTGGTTGGGGGAGGGGGGCACGGGGGGAGGGTGATGGAACCCCCCTCCCCACCGTCTCAACTTCGCGAGTTTCCACGCAGAGTTTGACGAAGTCGCCCCCTGTCATTGCTCGATCGCTTTTGTTTCGCTTCTGTTCCGCTGTCTTGGTCAGCTGCGACCACGTGTCTCATTCGCGCATCGTAGCAGTGTGACCACGGCACTGTAATGCACACCGATAATAGCAACAACAGTGACAATAATTGACATTTACGAGGCGCTATTCATCCACAGATCTCGGTGCGCCACGCACGAAGTTGGGACATTATAACAACTACAAAGTCCAGAGTCCGCTGGTCATGCACGCACGGGGCCTACATGCGAAACGGGTTGGGTCTGCAGAGTCGATGAAGACAGAGCGAGGAGTCGCCCCCTCCAGCCACGAGCGGCAGGGAGTTCCAGAGTCCTCAGAGTCGTGGCGCAATGCGTGCAAAGGGCTCCGTCACTCGCCCCAAGTGCAGAGTCGAGCGTGGCCAAAGAAACCCTACGACCAACAACAGCGTGGAGCGGCCTAACACTGGTCAACAAAAAAACAAACATTTTTTTCTGGCCTGGACTTTTGCAGCTGTTTTAGACTAATTTCAGGGTGCTGATTCCAAATCTGATCCCAGATTTTGCTCTATCACATCTCATTTTATGCTATCGGCATACCCCATTTTCATTGATTTTACTCGAAATTAACTCTGTCACTTATGATTGCAAGTTGTTGCGAGTCAGTGACTGCTTTAGTGTTAAAATATGGTGCTGTATTTTTAGGATAGTGTGTTTATAATATCATTTTATGTAGATATCCACATTTATTTAATATTTTTCTTCTGCAGTTTTTATTGAAAATGCAATATTTGATATCTCAAAAACCTGATGTGTTAGACAAAAACTGATGCCAGATTTGGAATCAGCACCCAAAAATTGCATTAAAACCGTTGGAATACCTTATGCCAGAATAAGTGTGTTGACCAGTGTAATAATCACGACGACGATGCTGGTATTGGGACATTTCTGAGGCGTTTGTTATCTCCGGATCGGGTGAAACTTTGGGTTACGCGAGACCTGCCGAAGATATCAGCCGAAGATGTTGCCAACTTGGCAGAGGCTCAGATGAAGCCCGCATCACAGCGCCGGCTGACACGAGATCTCGCACGGTGCACCGACCCGCTGCGGTTCTGCCAGTCCTCAGGCTACTGACTGCCTTCGTCACACCACCCACGAGGGAGTGCAAGGGTGGCAGAGTGGCAGGGTGGCAGAGTGGCAGAGTGGTAATAACACTCGTGGGCCCCGCAGCGAGAAGCGAGACGTAGACCCAGACAACGCAAAGAGTGGACAATACAGGGGCGGCTGGATCTGTGATGCGTCTTGTACGATTGCATGTACATGGGCTCCTCTTCTTACGAATGAGTTCGGTTCCAGAGGTCTGTTCGTAAGTCGATTTGTTCCTAAGTCTTTTACTCTTGTCGATTACAAACGCGTTGTATGGCGTGCACACTAAACACGGGGAATGGCTTTAAAAGTTGTATAATCTCCTGCAGATGTAGATGTCACTGGTTTTTCACGTTCTGCAGATGTAGATGCCACCACTGCCATCTATTGCGCGGCGGTTGACACTTACAACTCTCGGTCCAAACAGGCAACATACGGACAGGTTTGTTCGTATCTCTGAAAGTTTCTAAATCTTCTTTCACACCGTACATAGCTAACTGTGCTAATTGGAGGTGCGGTCGTAAGTCATGGGCAGATTTGCACAAAGACAAAGGCTCCCCATGTAGCCTGAACGGACTGTTAGGGCAAGTCGCATCAACACTTCACATCAGCCCTTTCCAGTGCAAGTCGTGGTCAGCTGTGCCGCTGCGGCGAAACTCGCGAACGGTGTTTTCGAGTTGCGTCGCGGGTTGTTCGTCACGTTTCGCTCCACGTACCCGGAGCCTCTTCGGTCCCCCAAAGACGCTCCATCAGCTGTCTGCACCTCCCACCAACGCAGATTCTCATCCACGCTTCCCACCTCCCAAAAAGCCCTTCCACTGCGCCTCGGACCAACACCCCAACAGCTCTTCTCCACGTCCTCCTCCTCCTCCTCCTCCGCCCCCACCGCTCCCATACATCAGTGTCGGGTTAATCCCGGAGGCTTCTTAGCCGGTGTGCTCTCGGTGCCAGAGACGGGCAGATTTAAGGCCGGCGCGGGGTCGGGCGAGGTGGCGAGCGAGGACACGCGAAAGCGATGCCGGAGCACGAGGGGCTAAGCCGGCGCGATCACTTCCCCCCTGGCCCCCCACCGACCAAACTCCACTAGCCCATTGCCCTCTCGAGCTCACCGAGACAACGACGACTCACACACCTCCTAGCCCCCCAGCCTCCTAGCCCCCTAGTCCGCTAGCCCGTCGCCACCTCCTCCTCCATCGCGTCCCAAATCCCCAGCAACTCCCTTTGCCCTCCCGCTCACAGATTGAAGCTCCCTGTCCAAGCTGCTCCAAGATCAGTGGAGAATGGCGGGGGCGCGGGCGGGGGGAGATAAATAAATGCCACTTTGATGCCGAGCACGGCCACAGCGTAGTGGGTTTATTAGTCCTTGAGGTAGGGGAGCTCTCGCTTTATCAAACGCGCCGCTGTGCTTAAGCGTTGCTTGTAGTCACGCAACGGATCCTGTGCCTTACTTAAACCTTGTGAGTGAGCGTGGGGCATAGCGTTATCGTGTCAGAGTGTTGGGTGCGAAGTGGTAGTGTGAAGAGTGTCGGGTGTAACGATTGCGGGGTTAGGAGGGGGGGTTGTTTGGGCTTAATGCTGCCGCGAGAACTGGATTGAACGTCGTCGCAGTGTAGGTGCTGGGTTTGAAGTTCGCCCTCCGACAAGAGTGGGTTCTGAAGTTGCCATCTGATAGCGGGACGTGTTTGTACCGCGAGTGAAGTGAGCGAGCGAGCGAGAGAGCGGCCGTGGTCTCCGTGCTGTAACTGGGCCGCGTGCTTTGTTTTTCGTGTCGTAATCTGTCACAACTCAGTGTAACGTTACCAAACCATTTTGAGGCTTCAAGCACGCAAGATGACCTTACCGCTCCGCAAATAACAAAGCGAGAGGCATCACCATCACCACCACCATCATCATCAGCAGCAGCCCACGGCATTTACCACAAAGACAAAGATTCCCCGTATAGCCTTAACATACTGTTGGGGCAAGTGCTGTTGGCGAGCACCTATGAAGGCCGGCACGGTACACAATGGGCTGGGTGGCCAGGACCACGTCCGGCCGTCTTTGTCTCCGTAGTGGCGATGTTTTTACACACCGCACCTGGTGCTCATTTGAGGCTGAGTCGACCTAGGGGATGCCCAAGGACCTATTCAGATAATAGTCACTGGTGTTGGCCGTGAGCGTGAATCGAACTCCGGCCGACGGGTTCGTAGTGCAGTGCGCTAACCACCACCACCACTACCACCACCACCACTCGGCCACCACCACCAACCACTCGGCCACCACCACCACCAACCCCACCGCCACTCCCTAGCCTAAGCATCCCAGCAAGCGTCCACACGCCGGATTGTATTTCAAGTGTACCCCCGCATCCTGACATCATCGCCGTCGCAGTCACGGGGGGGGGGGGGGGGGGGGAGGGGCTGTTTAAAATCTTAGAGCCGCGAAAACTTCAAAGCGATATCCGCGTGGCAGCAACAGTAGCAGCAGCATCACGGATAATTCCAGGCTGTCAAAGTTGACCGCAAAAGACGACGAGGGGGTGGTGGGGTGGCAGCTCTGAGGGTGGCCCCATGATCAGCTGGTGCCCCTTTTGTTACACGCGCACACACACACACAGTAAGAGTGGCTGGTATAGTTACACCAAAGATAAATATCCCCTTATAGCCTTAATAGACTGTTGGGGCAAGTACTGTTAGCGAGCACCTATGAAGGCCGGCACGGCACACGAGGGGGTGGGTGGCCAACACCACGCCCGGCCGCCTTTGTCTCCCCAGTGGCGATGTTTACACGCCGCACCAGGGTACTCATTAGAGGCAGAGTCGACCTAGGGGTGGCCCATGACCTGTTCAGATCATCGTCACTGGTGTTGGCCGTGAGCGGGAATCGACGGTTCGTGCACTGCGCTATGATCCCGGCGACTTTAATTCAATTCCTTGGCCCCGGTTAACATTGATGAGAGAGTGAGAGTTGAACCGGTCCTGGGCAGCATCCCGCTTCCCCCCCCCCCCCCACCACCCACACTGACCAATGTGACGAAGCTGTGGTCAGAAACAACCCACGTGACTTACGCGGCGTGGGGAGAGATGTTACTCCAGCAGTGGAACGACGAAGGCTAGGACAATGTTTGATGAACAAGGAAACCAACTTCTGTCTGCAGCACATTACGGACCGCCTCTTGGAAGAGCAGAGACGTCTCTAGCGGTGCAGGCGAACCGGGGCGACTGACCCGGACCCCGCGCTTTGAGGGGGTGGGGGGCACATGGTAGTATTTTTCCCCGGGGCCCAGGGTATGGCATCTTCTCGACAATCATGAGACGAGAGATCCACCAACCATCGCCTCCACAGTGCTGGATCACACGCCACTTGCGTAGCCACCAACGCACCAGTGGTTTCGTTGGACGTAATAACCTATTAACAAACGATTAAACAATTTTCATCGGGAGAGTAAGACTGCGTGTGAAGACACGAAGTAGCATCAGCAGCAGCAGCAGAGGCAACAGACTGGTAGGAAGGATAACAAAAGCCGTCTTTTCTCTCTCTCTCTCTGATCCCGCAGACACGCGGTGGCGAGTTTAAGGTGTGACCGGATTAGTCTATCTGACGGTGAACGCGAGCACACAAAGACAAAGGTCCCCCGTATAGCCTTACCGGATTGTTGGGGCAAGTGGTTGTTAGCGAGCAGAACCTAGGAGAGGGGGTGAGTGGCCAACACCACGCCCGTCCGCATTTGTTTCCATAGTGGCGATGTTCACACATCGCACCAGGTACTCATTTGAGGCTGAGTCGACCTAGGAGAGGCCCAGGACCGGTTCAGATAATTGTCACTGGTCTTGCCCGTGAGCGGGAATCGAACTCGGGTCGCCAGGTTCGTAGCGCAGCGTGATAACCGCTCCAATTTCGCTGCACAGACAAACACACAAAGCCCTACACGCACCTACACAAAGCCCTACACGCACCTACACAAAGCCCTACACACACCTACACAAAGCCCTACACACCTACACAAAACCCTAAACGCACCTACACAAAGCCCTACACGCACCTACACAAAGCCCTACACACACCTACACAAAGCCCTATACGCACCTACACAAAGCCCGACACACACCTATACAAAGCCATGCACACACCTACACAAAGCCCTACACGCACCTACACAAAGCCCTACACGCACTTACACAAAGCCCTACACACACCTACACAAAGCCCTACACACACCTACACAAAGCCCTACACACACCTACACAAAGCCCTACACACACCTACACAAAGCCATGCACACACCTACACAAAGCCCTACACGCACCTACACAAAGCCATGCACACACCTACACAAAGCCCTACACACACCTACACAAAGCCCTACACACACGCACCTACACAAAACCCTACACACACCTACACAAAGCCCTACACACACCTACACAAAGCCCTACACACACGCACCTACACAAAGCCCTACACACACCTACACAAAGCCCTACACGCACCTACACAAAGCCCTACACACACCTACACAAAGCCCTACACATACCTACACAAAGCCCTACACGCACCTACACAAAGCCCTACACACACCTACGCAAAGCCTTACACGCACCTACACAAAGCCCTACACGCACCTACACAAAGCCCTACACACACCTACACAAAGCCCTACACATACCTACACAAAGCCCTATACGCACCTACACAAAGCCCTACACACACCTACGCAAAGCCCTACACACACCTACACAAAGCCCTACACAAAGCCCTACACGCACCTACACAAAGCCCTACACACACCTACACAAAGCCCTACACACACCTACACAAAGCCCTACACGCACCTACACAAAGCCCTACACGCACCTACACAAAGCCATGCACACACCTACACAAAGCCCTGCACACACCTACACAAAGCCCTACACGCACCTACACAAAGCCCTACACGCACCTACACAAAGCCCTACACGCACCTACACAAAGCCATGCACACACCTACACAAAGCCATATACACACCTACACAAAGCCCTACACACACCTACACAAAGCCCTACACACACCTACACAAAGCCCTACACACACCTACACAAAGCCATGCACACACCTACACAAAGTCCTACACACACCTACACAAAGCCCTACACACACCTACACAAAGCCCTACACACACCTACACAAAGCCCTACACGCACCTACACAAAGCCATGCACACACGCACACAAAGCCCTACACGCACCTACACAAAGCCCTACACGCACCTACACAAAGCCCTACACGCACCTACACAAAGCCCTACACACACCTACACAAAGCCCTACACGCACCTACACAAAGCCCTACACGCACGCACACAAAGCCCTACACACACCTACACAAAGCCCTACACACACCTACACAAAGCCCTACACGCACGCACACACGCACGAGCGCGCGCGCGTGTTCTCCACGCTCGTCTCCTAGGGGCCGACCACGTGGGAGATATTCGATGGAGCTTCGTCTCCGTTATCTGCCTTCGCTGCAGTCCGCGCGTGCGTGTGATCGTGCACGCCTGGCGGATCATCACAGCGCCCCAGATAAACCACTCACCGCGAATCGCTGTTACACCACCGCCGCCACTACCGCCTCGATCGCAAACACCTCCACCATCAATCGCAGATCCCCCGTATTGCCACAACAGACTGCGAGAGCAAGTGCTGTTAGCGAGCACTACCACCATCATCATCATCACCACTACCACCCCCATCACCACTACCACCCCCATCACCACCGCCTTCGCCACCACTACATTCATCTCCACTGCATCAACCACAATTTCCACAAACAACAGCCACCAATCACCACTAAGTGACGGCGATGTCACCACAGCGCTTGTGCCAGGCTAGGTGCACTTTGAGGGTTATCACGTGAAGTGTCGAAGGCTCGCTGGCCGGAGATCTCTGGACGCACCCAAGTGCCATGGGTTGGCTCACTGAGGTCACTGACCGATGCATGTTCCCAACAATTCCGCGCTCGGATTGTGTTGCTCGTCGTTGTTGAGCGTCGCTCCTCTACCCCCCTCTATTGTTGTTGCTGGAGGCCGATCGGCGTCTCACCAAGCAGCCAGTCGCGCTCTTCACGAGCCTCCTCATTCGCGCTAGCTCCGTACTTCCACACTAGCCCCCACCCCCTACTGCCCCCCCCCCCTCCACCCACCCAACCCCACCCAGCCCCTCCCTCGCTCGCTCGCACGGCAGCGCCGCACGGCAGCGCTGCACGTACAATTTCCCAACTGGCTGCCCGATAACAGGATTCTTCCCAAGAAGATTACCTGCTGCTAAGCGATAAGTGACGGGGTTGGAAATTCACTGGTCCAGTGCACATTGGAGCAGCGGGAGTGGGTGGGGGGATGGGGTTTTGGGGGGGGTGAGGTTGGAAGGGAGGGGGTGAGTGGGATTGGGTGGGGGCAAGGGGGGGGCAGTCCAGTGAGCGGTTAGATGGAACATTGGGAGGTTCGGACGGGAGGGAGGTAGCGGACGGATAGGGGGGGGGGGGGCGTAGGGATTGTCTGCATCGAGGTGGGTAGAAGGGAGGAACGTCGGGGCCGGGATTCAGAGGGAGGTCTTTGCGCCGTCGTGTTCCCATTGTGCCGCTCGCTACGTGCCGTGTGCACATCAACATCACCACCCCATCAACATCTCCACCCCCATCAACATCACCACCCCCATCAACATCACCACCCCCGACAACATCACCACCCCCATCAACATCACCACCCCATCAACATCACCACCCCCATCAACATCACCACCCCATCAACATCAGCACCCACATCAACATCACCACCCCATCAACATCACCACCCCCATCAACATCACCACCCCCATCAACATCACCACCCCATCAACATCAGCACCCACATCAACATCACCGCCCCCATCAACATCAGCACCCCCATCAACATCAGCACCCACATCAACATCACCACCCCCATCAACATCACCACCCTCATCAACATCACCACCCCCATCAACATCACCACCCCATCAATATCACCACCCCCATCAACATCAACATCACCACCCCCATCAACATCACCACCACATCAACATCACCACCCTATCAACATCACCACCCTATCAACATCACCACCCCATCAACATCACCACCCCCATCAACATCACCACCACATCAACATCACCACCCCATCAACATCACCACCCCCATCAACATCACCACCACATCACCACCCCATCAACATCACCACCCCCATCAACATCACCACCACATCAACATCACCACCCACATCAACATCACCACCACATCAACATCACCACCCTCATCAACATCACCACCCTCATCAACATCACCACCCTCATCAACATCACCACCCTCATCAACATCACCACCCTCATCAACATCACCACCCTCATCAACATCACCACCCTCATCAACATCACCACCCTCATCAACATCACCACCACATCAACATCACCACCACATCAACATCACCACCCTCATCAACATCACCACCCTCATCAACATCATTACCCCATCAACATCACCACCCCCATCAACATCACCACCCACATCAACATCACCACCCACATCAACATCACCACCCTCATCAACATCACCACCCCCATCAACATCACCACCCTCATCAACATCACCACCCTCATCAACATCACCACTCCCATCAACATCACCACCCTCATCAACATCACCACCACATCAACATCACCACCACATCAACATCACCACCCTCATCAACATCACCACCTCCATCAACATCACCACCCCATCAACATCACCACCCCCATCAACATCACCACCACATCAACATCACCACCCCCATCAACATCACCACCCCCATCAACATCACCACCCCCATCAACATCACCACCCCCATCAACATCACCACCCTCATCAACATCACCACCCACATCAACATCACCACCCACATCAACATCACCACCCTCATCAACATCACCACCCCATCAACATCACCACCCCATTAACATCACCACCCCATCAACATCACCACCCCCATCAACATCACCACCCCATCAACATCACCACCACATCAACATCACCACCACATCAACATCACCACCCTCATCAACATCACCACCTCCATCAACATCACCACCCCATCAACATCACCACCCCCATCAACATCACCACCACATCAACATCACCACCCCCATCAACATCACCACCCCCATCAACATCACCACCCCCATCAACATCACCACCCCCATCAACATCACCACCACATCAACATCACCACCCCATCAACATCACCACCCCCATCAACATCACCACCATCAACATCACCACCACATCAACATCACCACCCCCATCAACATCACCACCCCATCAACATCACCACCCCATCAACATCACCACCACATCAACATCACCACCCCATCAACATCACCACCCCCATCAACATCACCACCCCATCAACATCACCACCCCATCAACATCACCACCCCCATCAACATCACCACCCCTATAAACATCACCACCCCCATCAACATCACCACCACATCAACATCACCACCCCCATCAACATCACCACTCCATCAACATCACCACCCACATCAACATCACCACCACATCAACGTCACCACCCCCATCAACATCACCACCCTCATCAACATCACCACCCCCATCCCCTGCCAACATTTCCCATAAACCGCTACGGGGGGGAGGGGGAAGGGAGTGGTGGCGCAGCGGTTAGCATCCTGCGCTGCGAAGCCCCCAGCCACAGTAAGCGTCAGCGGTGTGCGATATTGGAGTCGATCCCTACGTAGCACCGTGAACGCCTCCATCAAACCGCCAGTTTCCTGCGTGGTGAAGTATGGTCAAACAACACCCGTGACGGACACGGCATGGGGTCGGCCTTCATGCAGCAGTGGATTGTCTACGGGACGTTTAAAGCCCAATGCTTCCTGGACAGGGTTAGCCAACGAGAATGGAACAGCAGGGACGTGTCCACGTGTGTGCGCACATCTCGATTTATGCCACTCAACTCTCGATCAAATTAATAATAATAATTAATAAGGATAATGTAGGGCTACAAACACGTGGCGTATGTACGTTACTGCAAGTTGAACTTCTTTCGCACCATACGTAGCCAACCTATTCGATTATTGTTTGATTTTATATTCTACGTGACTTTACCGAAAGAACCAAAGAGTATTTTTTTTTATTCCAGGTAAGGCCCACTGAGCCATATAGCTCTTTTATAGAAGCAACCCGACCAGCAAATTACATCTCAACGAAGTGACTTATCACGTAGAAACGTACAGGAGGCAAATGCTCCAAACGCATGTTTATAAATGGTGAAGGGAAACAGCGGAGGAGCCGTAGAAAAACAATCTACGCAACCACGGGGAGAGAGAAAACATGCAAACTCCAAATCTAATACAAGAGGCATCGTCAGGCTCGGGATGGAACCAACGACCTCCTGCATACCTGGCGAGGGAGATAACAGCTCGCCACCGCGGCACCCCGACAGTCTCACACAGAAGCAATGTGCCATGGCAGCCCGACAGAACGCGTGAATCCTGCACCTCCGATTAGCACGGTTGGCTAAGTACGGTGCGAAAGAAGTTAAACTCAACTTTTTTAGTAATAGGTGTTTACCCTTTCAACTGGTACAAAAAACTGACACCTTTAAACAAGGCATCATGTTTGCAATAACCACAACGCAAGCAGCCAAAATGCAAACAAAAGAAACAACTGATAATGACAATGATATGCACTGTCCTTGAAGTTGATTGGTCCACACCCGAGACAGCTTTTCTTAGAGCCTAGTCTCCATTGGTGTTGGACCAGATGACGCCAAATGGCGTACAACTCAAAACAGTGCATTTTGACTGATTGTGTTGTGGTTATTGCAAACATGAAGCCTTGTATAAAGGTGTCAGTTTTTTGTACCAGTTGAAAGGGCCAAAACATATTACTATATTTTGCCACTGGTAAAGGAGATGTCTCATACTCAACTTTGTTGTTTTACATTTCTACCGGCAAGGCCCACTGAGCTATTCAGCTCTTTTTTTCGGACGCAACCTGGCCACAAATGACAGCTCAACGAAGTCGCTTCTCAACAAGTGGAAATGTAAAGCAGCCAAATACTCTGAACGCGCGATGTCGATTCTAAATGCGGAGGGGAAAAAACGCCTTTGACCCGGAGAAAAATCCACGCGACCACGGAGAAAGAGACACGCAAACTCCAAATATACAGCAGGCGCCAGTGTTGGGATCGAACCCACGCACCTCCTGTGTACCAGGCGAGGCAGTTAGCATATCGCCACCCTGTACGCATGCACATTAAGCACACGCGTAATATCCACACCCGCAAAGTGCGTCCCCACGCAGACCAACTGCACGTGGCCAAACAGCCGCTCGTTATGGGGTCAGCGGTGAGAGACCGATTCTCTCTCCGCACCATCACAGATAGAGCCCCCCCCCCCACCCACCACCTCCCGCCCCTTGTGACCCGGCACATGCGGTTTGCGTTAAGTGGGGGGGGGGGGGGCGATAGGGTAGCGATTCCACCACAGCCATCGCGGACGAGGTGAAGGAAAAAAAGGAGGAGGAGGTTTCTCGACGGCCCGGAGAGATGTTTTGAGAGGGCGCGGGGGAGAGAGAGAGGGAGGGGGGGGGGAGGCGGATGAGACGACACGGGGGGCTGGGGGGGCTGGGTGCAGTTGGAGGAGGGGGGGGGGCTCACACGCTCCTACCTACACCGTCGCGTTAATGGCTCCGTCTGCTAATCCCCAAAGAGGATTTTACCATCTTTTCTGTTTTTCCTCCCATCCGATTATCTTCACCTCCCACCTGCGTCTGTGTGCCGTGGGGATGCGAAGCTGCTGCTGCTGCTGCTGTGGCGAGTTGCAGTGGTGGTGGTGGTAGTGGTGGAGGTTAGGATGCTGATTTGGGGGGGGGGGGGGCTGCGGGACGGGGGGAGAGAAACTTGAAGGTAGATGGGGAGGTGTGTGTGTGTGGTCCGTGTGGTGTGTGTGGTGTGTGTGTGTGGTGTGTGTGGTGTGTGTGGGGTGTATGGTGTGTGTGGTGGTGTGTGGTGTGTGTGTGGTGTGTGTGTGGTGTGTGTGTGTGTGGTGTGTGTGTGGTAGTATGTGTGGTGTGTGTGGTTGGTGTGGTGGTGGTGTGTGTGGTGTGTGTGTGGTGTGTGTGGTGTGTGTGTGTGTGGTGTGTGTGTGGTGTGTGGTATGTGTGTGGTGTGTGTGTGGTGTGTGTGTGGTGTGTGTGGTGTGTGTGTGTGTGATGTGTGTGGTGTGTGTGGTGTGTCTGTGTGTGTGGTGTGTGTGTGTGATGGGTCTCACGCCAGCCCACTGACGCCAAAGCAAACAGATCGTGTGATGGTAACGACCACAATCATTACAATACATATGATTATTAGTATTATTAATTGACAAACCAAATGCCACGAGCGTTGTTCGACACCACCTATTAATACTAAACTATTGAAACTATTTTTTTTGACCAGGTAAGGCTCACTGAACTATATAGGTATTCATAATCAACGTTTTTGGGTTAGATCGCGTTATTTATAAATATATAGTTATTTTTCAGAAGCGACCTGTCCACAAATGATAGCTTAACGAAGTGGCACATCACGTGGAAATGTAGAGCAGCCAAACACTCTGAACGCGTCGTGTTGATTCTAAACGGATGACCCGGAGAAAAATCCACGAAACCATGGGGAGAGAGTGACATGCACACTCCAAATATACAACAGACTTTAGGGTCGGGATCGAACCCACGCCCTCCTATTTACTAAGGTGGGGTGCTGCTTGGTCAGCATCCTTCCCGACAACCTTTGTCTCCCCAGTCTTGATAGCCGCCGCAGGTAGCAATCGACCTCGTGACGCTGGGTCCATTGATGCTGCACACAAACCACTGAGCGAAAAAACTAGATTCCGAATTGGGATTTGTTTGTATTCAGCTCAGCTCAGAGGAGATCGTCACAGCTCAATGGTCATCACGTCCTGCCTTCTGCCAGATCTCATACCTGTTGCACAGTTCACATTCGTAAAAAAACATCTGAATAAACAGATGGCGAGTGAGTGAGTGAGCGAACGAGCGCATGAGCGAGCGAGTAACGGAGTGAGTTAGCGAGTGAATACCCACAGTGAGTTCCCGACCAGCGGGTGAATGAGTGATTGGGTGAGCCAGTGAGTGCTCACAGTGAGTTTCCGACTGGCGGGTGAGTGAGTGAGTCAGTGAGTGAACGATCGCCCACAGTGGATATCTGAGTGGTGGGTGAGCGAGCGAGAGACCGAGTGGGTGAGTGAGTGAGCGCCCGCAGTTGATTTCTTTGTCCACACTGCCTGAGAAAACAACTAGCCAGCCGACAGCCGTGGTCCACTCGCCGCATCTCCACCGCAGTTTTTGCGCAGCCGGTAAAAACGCGTCGATCTGAAACCCTGGACCGCTACAAAAATCTCCGTCTGCGGCCACGCGAACAACGTGCAACATTTTGCCGAGGCAAGCACCTTAGCATCATCACCCTAACTTTTCGATTTAAAAAAACAAACTCAAGCCAAAGGCTTCTCTGCCAATAAAGTGTAACAACAAATCACAGGATGAGCCGCTTTTTGCTCCGCGTGATAAAGAACACGTTCGCTCGCTTGCTCGCTCACTCGCTCGCTCATTCGCTCACGTCGCTCGCGTCGCTCGCAAACTTGGGATGAACCCAGTCCGGCTTCGATCGAGGGGACCGGAGAGGCAGAGGCGGTGCTGCGCCGCGTGGCTCGATCCAAATCTTTTCGAGGCCGGAACGGCCCGGAAAAATTCAGTTCCGGGAATCATTTCGGGCACGGCCACTTTAAATCTCGCCCTATGTCATCGTCCCACACACACACCACACACACCATGCGACTCGAGGGTACAACAATGTCGGATTATTATGGGTAGGTGTAACTTGCACCATAGCGGAAGTGCCTTATGCCAGAAATACATACTTTTTCACTGGCGGCCCTAGCGGCGTTCTACAATATATTGAGCAAGAAATTAATCCCTGTGTTGGTTGTTTAGGGGCCCGAAGCAGACATTATTTTTGGTGCACCCTCCACACCACCCCTCGCCTTCCCCCCTCTCCCCGTTTCAGAATGTTTCACTCCTAACGAGATGACAGCAAAACATATGGACACGAGATTGAGACATCGTGAGATAAGAGACAGAAGATACAGCACAGACAATTGCGGAGTACGAGATTAGCTTTTTTATGTTTGGCAGGATTTGACATTGAGCTAATAATCGGTTCCCCCGTATTGATTTCCTTATTGTTTCATAAATCCAGGGCCCCTTGGGTTTCGTGGGGTCCTATGCCTTTGCTTAGTTTGCTTGAGCAGAGGGCCACCCACTGGTCAGAGAGCGAGAGCGAGAGGGGGGTGTTGTGTATCTTTTCATATGAAAAATATCATCATCATCATCTGCTGCACTAGAGACGTGATGGCTGATGGTCCAGTGTTGGGGTTGGGGTAGGGGGGAGCTGCAACATCGCAGGACCGTGGCAGATGACGACAGCTTTGAGAAGCCTTCATCCAGCAGTGGAATAATCGTGACTGGGCACTGGTGGCACGAACTATAAGCAAACTAAGCAAAAGGTTAGATTCCCACAACTATTTCAAGGAGACAGTGTATCATACACGAACTCTACATGTGCACAAGATATATATATGCACAGTCACCACATGTGTCATTAACACTCACATAATTGACCCGCCCGTACTGAACATCTGTGAAATAAAAGAGATTCATAGCTCATCGGATTCCTCGTACAGTCTAAATGAACATTCTGATCATGATAATTGTCTGAGTTTGATTCCGGGGAACGGCTACCATCATGTGCTTCGCGGCGATCCAGCGAGGTATGGATAAACAGCCCCCCTTGTGGATTCGCTGTCTCAAAAGCGGCTACCAATTATGATTATGTTTCCGTAATTAGCAGAAGATTACGTAACAAAAAGGTCTGAGCCGTTTTTGGTCAATGGAGAGAGATGCAACAGTTGCGAGAGAATCTGCCTCCTCGCCTCGACATGTATATATACTAAGGGGGCGGGGGGGGAGTTCTTTAAATTGTGTTGATGGGTATCTGCGTGTTTGCCAGTTAGCTCACGGATCTAATTTAAGAAACCGTGGGGCCCGTAGAGGATTGACAAAAAAACTCACAAAAATAAACACGAAACCTCCTGACTGGTAAGTTAGCCCGTCACAATAAAACATGCTTCGAACTCCGAAGGAAGAAGTTGAGTTCCTTAGCACGGTAACCTTTTGACCTCTGTGTCAAATCGCCCTGACACATGCTCCCACTGCATGGACGCCCCAGGGTACCAATTGTTTAAAGTAGTAGCCGAGTGAAGGCGCGAACATTATTTGTGAAATTTGTATAAACGGCGATTCGTCAAGCCACTACAGGATGAAACCCTCCCCACGCCGCGTGGGCAGTGAGGTTTGTTTGACCATACTTCACCACGCTGGTCAGTGTGGGTTCGTAAAGTGGTGGGTTGGCGGGGGGGTGTTAGCCGTGGCCCGGAATCAAATTCAAGTTGGTGGTGGTGGAGGTGGACGTGGTGACGGTGGCGGTGGAGGTGGACGTGGTGGCGGTGGCGGTGGTGGCTTTGGCGGTGGTGGTGGTGGTGGTGGCAATGGTGGCAGTGGTGCCGGTGGTGGCGGTGGTGGTGGTGCCGGTGGTGGTGGCTTTGGTGATGGTGGCGGTGGCTTTGGTGGTGGCAGTGGTGGTGGTGGCTTTGGCGGTGGTGGTGGCGGTGGTGGTGGTGGCAGTGGTGATGGCTTTGGCAGTGGAGGTGGCGGTGATGGTGGCAGCGGTAGCTTTGGTGGCGGTGGCGGTGTAAATGGTTGCGGCAGCCGCGCTCCGCTCCGCTACGCGATGACGTGGCCTAACGTGGGCATCAATCACACCGCCGATAAGGCCGCCCCCATCCGACATCATTACCCTTTTACAAGCGCGCCTCGGTTAACGTGTCATAATCATTTACAATTTACACGTTCCCACGGACATAACTCACGTCTCCTCTTAAGCAAAGTCATTAGCGCCTGCGTCTGTTTTTGCTTGGAGTTCCCCCCCCCATCCTCCACTCATTCTATCCCCCCCCCCAACCCCCTCCACCCCCGCGTTATTAAATTAGCGTGAATGCGCCGCTTTATAATATATAATATATCTCAGGACAATGCTGTTGACTTGACGTATTAAAGCAAACATTCTGTTGGACTTAATTGCACGGCGACTGATGGAGCCGCGCGTTCGCCGACGTTAAATCATTGCGCGTGACAGCGGCGCATCTGCCGCACCCGACCGCTCGGCTCGGCTCGTTCGCTCGCTCACCAGCTCCCAGCGCGAGCCCCTTAGACGGCGGTGGAGCGAGCGACGGATGATGACGGATTGTAGACGACCACGCAACTCATCCGGACACTGCGACTCGCTCGTCACGAACCTCGCACCCAACGTAAGCAGGCCTGCCCCCCCCCCATAAAAAAGCTGGCAGCAGAGCAGAGTGGGTGTGTGTGTGTGTGTAGGGGGCACAAAGCCAGTCTCGAATAACACGTACAATGGAAACTAAAACAAATAAACAACCACGGCCACCCCCATCGTCATCATCATCATCGGTCAGCGATGACCTCAGAGGGACTATCTCGACAGCTTATTCTTCTTGTCGAGGATCTGTCGCAAACAGTGGTGTGAGTATATAATTGCAGGGCTGCGCCTTTTAATTTTCTACATATATTGTGTATATTTTAAAAAACACTAGGAACCGGAAAGAGAGGAAAACCTAACAGCGACATGGGTTTAACGACGGCCTAATAAAGATGTGGCCACTACTTGAGACAAATTGGCACCACAAGACAGCGAGGAGAGTGGCAACAATAGACGGCATGCTGCAGTGGACACCTACTGCGGACTGTCTGCCCATGGACCGTGATGATGATGATAACACTATAATAATAATAACAACCTTGATCTCTTTATGGACGCCCGGCTGGCAGGAGACGGATTAGTTGGCGTCTGTTCCAGTCGGACTGGAGGAGAGGGGGGGAGGGGTAAGGGGGGGAGGGCAGCGTCGCCAGAAACAAGAAAAAAATACCCCCAAAACCTTCCAAAAGACCCAATTAGCGGTTACGGACAATCCCAGGATAATGGGGCGAGCGAGTAAAGCCCACGTCGCGACCCCCAGCTGCCTCCCGCTAACCCCCCCCCACACCCACCGCCCACCACCACCACCCCACGTGGTGCCCCACAAAACTTCACAAGGCGAGCGAACACCCGACCCCAAATGAATAACGTTAACTATTTAATGCGGGGTTTTTCGTTTTCTTTAATTGAAACCAACGCTAAGATTCGCAATGGGGTTGGTTTATTTTTGTATGTTGTTTACGGGTTAGGCGTACGTAGTGCGTAGCGCTCCGACCTGATCTGCGTCGTCAAGGGCCTCCACCAAACCCTTGCGACTTGGGCAAACAAATGGAATCTCTCACCGTGAACAAGAGCACGCACAACGTTGAAGTTCTTTCGCACCGTACGTAGCCAACCGTGCTAATCGGAGGTGCGGGGTGAGGGGTGGGGGGAAGGACAACAAAGTCATCACAACAAACTCATCACAACAAACTCATCACAACAAAACTCATCACAACAAACTCATCACAACAAAAAAACTCATCACAACAAGCTCATCACAACAAAAACTCATCACAACAAACTCATCACAAGAATCTTATCACAACAAACTCATCACAACAAGCTCATCACAACAAAAACTCATCACAACAAACTCATCACAAGAATCTTATCACAACAAACTCATAACAACAAGAAAGTGGTTCGCAGCGCCCGCGTTTCGCTCGGTGCCTTTTCTGTCACCTCTCTTTGCTTGCGGCGGTGGTGGTGGCAGCGGTGGTGGCGGTGGTGGTGGCGGTGGTGGTGGCGGTGGCAGCGGTGGTGGCGGTGGTGGCGGTGGTGGCGGTGATGGTGCTGGTGGTGGTGCTGGTGGTGAAACAAAACGGCGAGCGACGTTTCGTGAACATTTCGGCATCAGGGGGCGTGGGCGCCTGGTGCCTGCGCTCTCTCGGCGCTGCGCAAGATCTATAAAACTGATGGACATTTGTACAACAAAGAGCTTTATAGCTCATCGGATTCCTCCCGCTCGCACCAGTTGCGGAAACACGGGAGAGAGGGGGGGTGGGGGTTGCTGTGGCGGGGGGGGGGGCGAGGTGAAAACAAAAAAGCCAAACTAAATAATTCACGTCAAATGTAGTTGTCTTATTTTTTTCGCAAAGCGCCAAACTTGCTGCTGAAATGTGTCACTTATTGAGGTTGCGATGCAACCCGGTAAGTAGGAGCTTCATAGATCATCGGATTCCTCCGGTATGAATGAATATTCTGATGTCGCTTCCGGGACGGCTGACCAGCGGGGAAGAGTAGGCCAATGATGCCCTCTGGAGCGGCTTTTCTCAAGCGAACCGAGTTAACATCGGTGGCTCTAACAGCTGAACAACTCCTGGACATCCGCGCCTTCTTGCCAACGCACGCTAATGAGAACGGGGGCCCCGTTGTGGCTAGGAGATGTTAACTACCTCGCCTGGTATGCAGGAGGTCCGTGGGTTCGATACCGACCCAGACGCCTGCTGCTGTATATTTGGAGTTCGTCTGTTCTCTATCTCCCCATGGTCGTGTGGATTTTTCCCCAGGTCCTCCAAGGTTTCTCTCGTAAATTTAGAAACATGCGTTTAGAGTGCTTGGTTGCTATAAATTCCCACGTGATAAGCCCCTTTGTTGAGCACTAATTTTGTAGGCAGGTCGCGTTTGAAAAAAGAGATAAATAGCTCAATGAGCTCTACCTTGTAAAATCAAAATAGTTTATGTTAAAGTATACACAAACAATCCATAATGGCCAATAGAGTTTGAGAGGAGCAGAGGGGTAAGGGGGCTTAATCTAGCTGTGGATTTACAAAGAGGGCTTTAAGGTTTTACTTGCTGAAATAAAAAAAGCCAAATGTCCTATTATTAGCCCGTTCGACGCACTGACCTCTGCATGACCCATCAAGTGCAATGGGGCATCCATTGAGTGCAGGGTAGGGGGAACGAGCGAGCGAGCGAGCGTGCGTGCGGAACAGGAGGAGAGCAGGGTGGGTAGGTGGCTGTGTTAGTGGGTGGCGGAGGAGAGTGAATGGATGGGACGCGGGGGTGGGTCGTGCCGCCGTTAGCGCGCTGCGCTACGAACCCGGCCACCCGAGTTCGATTCCTGCTCACGGCCAACACCGGTGACGATAATCTGAATCGGTCATGGGCCTCCCTTAAGTCGACTCAGCCTCAAATGAGTACCTCGTGCGGTGTGTACACATCGCCACTGGGGAGACAAAGGCGGCCGGGCGTGGTGCTGTCTACCCATCCCATAGTGTGCCGTGTCGGTCTTCATAGGTGCTACTCTCTAACAGTACTTGCTCCGCAAAAGTCTTCCTGAACGCTATACGGGGGATCTTTGTATTTATTTGAGTGTGCCGTACCGGCCTTCATAGATGCTCGCTTAACAGCACTTGCCCCACAAAAGTCTGTGAAGGCTATACAGGGCATCTTTGTCTTTGTCTGGGTGTACCGTGACGACATTCATAGATGCTCGCTTTACAGCACTTGCCCCACAAAAGTATGTGAAGGCTATACGGGGCATCTTTGTCTTTGTCTGGATGTACCGTGCCGACATTCATAGATGCTCGCTTAACAGCACTTGCCCCACAAAAGTCTGTGAAGGATATACAGGGCATCTTTGTCTTTGTCAGGGTATACCGTGCCGCCCTTCATAGATGCTCGCTTTACAGCACTTGCCCCACAAAAGTATGTGAAGGCTATACGGGGCATCTTTGTCTTTGTCTGGGTGTACCGTGCCGACATTCATAGATGCTCGCTTAACAGCACTTGCCCCACAAAAGTCTGTGAAGGCTAAACGGGGGAGGAGAGGGGCGGGGGAGATCTTTGTCCGTCGAGCGGGCTTGGTGGTGGCGAGGCCGCGTGGTGCCGCTTGAAGGGGCTACTGCAGACACACTTGAGCCAGTGTCTCGCCGCTTAATAGTGGGGGGGGGGGGGGGGGTGGAGAGAGCTGCGATAAGCGTCGTAGTCGTCGTCGGAGGGGGGGAAAGAGGAGAGAGAGAGGAGAGCAAAGGGCCCCGGCTGCCCCACTTAGCTCCGACGAGTTGTGTGGTGCCCGCTGTTCATTGCCTGGCGGTTGCGTTCCTGCCCAGCCCTTATCAGTGCCCTTACCTTATTACACAACCAATTCAGACCTCGTTGGTCATCCCCCGTGCCCTTATACATCTCAACGTTCATCCTATAAAGTCACATCACTCGGTAAAAACACAAACAAATAGACAAAAAAAGTTTTTTTTTGCCCGTATTGAAACGGCCGTACGCCGTATGGACCTGAAAACTCAATTTCCCTGTTTCAGAATAAGGGGTAAACCGTATGGGTTGACACGTATGTGGTCATATTTCATCGGTTTATTTGGCCGGTCATAGTACCTAGGGGCGCTCACTCCCCTCCTCACCCTCTCTCTCTCTGTGTTAACGTTGTCCCCTTTCACGCACCCACAACATCGCGTTTCGTGCTCGATGCACCTCGGAGTTTGTCTGTACTCGCCGCGTCCTGAAGATAATGTACCACGCTCGTCATTCCACGCCGTGGCTGTTGTTTGACCGCACTTCACCACCCTTGTCAAGTGCTGCTTGGTGAGCAAGATTCATGGTCTAGCGGCGGGATGCGCGAGTGAGCGAACATTGTCATCCGCATATTTCGTGGAGCGTGAAGACGCGATCTCAGAGGGAAGCTCTGTGATGTCTGCTTCCGTGGGTTGTTCTCTTCCAAGACGAAGGGTCGCGCTGATCCGTGAGAATATTTGTCTCGTGATGCGATGCTGCCCGCGGAATAGGGATATATATATATTGTACTGCACCGATTATTACCATCATGATTATACTGAGTATGATTGCGTGTATAATCCCAATTGAGTCATTTGCAGGATGTGTTATTTGGTCGATACCAGTTACACTCTATGTTGTATAACTATGGGTGGATAAAAAACCGGGTTAAATCCGGAGAAACCCACGCAGAACAAGGGGGAGAGATCACACAAACCCCACGCACAAAGGGAAATCTCATTCAGGCCCTTGCTGTGTGCATTTGTAACTTCTTTCGCACCGTACTTAGCCCACCGTGCTAATCGGAGGTAACGAAAAAACGAAGCACTGAGAGCCACCTATTTGTTCGTCTCTGCCTTCCTGTTACCGTGCCACCCTAACCACGAATATACAATGGGGGCAGAATTAAAAACCTAAATCATTCTCGAAAGCCTCCGTTCGTAATTTCCATTCGCAGCGACGTTAACTCGGCGTGACGCAAACGCGAACATTTGGGGTGGCCACCATAGACGCACACAAAGACGAAGATACCACCGTGTAGCTTTAACGGACTGATGTGGCAAGTGTCGTTAGCGAGTAGCACCTATGAAGGCCGATACGGCACACGAGGGGGGTGGGTCAGCTGTCTCTCTCTCGTGGAGATGTTTACGCACCGCGCCAGTTGCTCTACTTGAGGCTGAGTCGACCTAGGGGAGGCCGAGGACCGGTTCAGATACTCGTCACCGGTGTTGGCCGTGAGCGGGTATCGAACCCGGGCTGCCAGGTTCGTAGCGCAGCGCGCTAACCGCTACGCCACCGCTCCCCACACACACACGCGTACACACACGCACACACCCACGCATGCACGCACGCGTGCCAAAATCCGTTGAAAAACAACTCGCTCACGTGCCCACGTGCCCACGCGCGTGAGCACGTGGCAGGCTCAAGTGCGGTGTTTGTGTCTCGGTGTTGTGTCTCGTGCGGTGCTTGTGACTGTCGGCGTTGTGTCTACCTGTGTCTCTTGCGGTGTTGTGTATCGGTGTTGTGTCTCCGTTTTCACTGCGCGCGACAAACGCCGATTTATCCACACAATGAGCTACCGCGGTCAGAATCCGGGTCACATATCGAATTCATCAACACATGGCACAAAAGTAGAGCTATATGTTTTTTTCACCGCTTGTAAATGCCCCCTGCTGTTATTGGTAGTGATGGTGGTGGTTGTACGGTGGATCATCTTGAAAGTTTAGCGGCAGGACAGTGGCAGCAATTGAAGAATAGTACGCAGGCAACTAGTATAACAGCAGCAGCATCATCATCACCAGCGGCCATGACCAATCCACTGCTGAATGAAGGATTTCCCGAGTTGATGTCATCGCTCGCCATTCTGCGATGTGAGAGATGCACCATGCATCCTGACCTACGTTCATTTCAACGCTCCGTCTCTCCGCTATTCTCAATCAATCGGCTACGATCGTAACGCTGAGAAGAGCGCAAATATGCACGGAGGAACGCACGCTTGAAATTGTATTGCGAGAGGAGAGAGAGGGAGAGAGGGGGAGAGAGAGGGAAGAGAGGGGGGAGAGCACTCGGATTAGAGAACGCGCAACAAGTTGGATAATCTTAATGGCTGCAGGCCTCGGGCAGTGCACGGTGCTATAGACAGACCATGTTGACTCCACAACAACAAATCCCCGAGACTATTCACACCCTGTGTGGCCACGGGGCGTTGATGTTGTTGTTGTCACCATGCTCCAACCGGACAGCTCAGTGCGGGTTTGGTGACCGGGGAGGGCACGACCGGCACGGGTGTCCCTGGCCTCCGCCCGGGGTTAGCCGTGGCTGGGAATCGAACTCGGGTGACCCGAGCGCCACCACCAAGCCAATGCTGCGCTGTTCCGTCTTGCTTGGTGCTTTATCCCATTGCCAGCCCTCTTCGGAGTATCCGTCTGCGGTCGAAGCGAAGGAGTTCTTGGTTAGTTCATTGAATCGCGCCACGGTCACTTGTTTATTTAATTATTGCGCAATGGGGCTTCCATTAAGAAGAAGAAGACGACGACGACGACGAAGCGGGTGGAGCATTAGAACTCGGGTTAGGTACATGCGCAGCGCTGCAATCGCTGGCTCACGTCGCCGCCGCTGCTGCTGCTGCAGGAGCGCTTCCACTGGGCGGAGGTCTCGACAGCGCTCCTCTAGCTGGGTGCACGGCCTACTCTTCCACCACGTCGGCCGGTCGTGGTGGAAGAGCCTGGGAGTACCCACACTTTACCCCACCACACGTGGCCTGCTCAACTGCGAACCGTGGTGGTGGTGGTGGTGTACCCCATTCGTACTGCTGCGTGGACAGAGTCGGTGGGGGACGGGTTGGGTGGGAGATTTGAGAAACCTGCCCCAATGTTTCGACTGCCGCGCCTGGGGATGAATTCGACGCGACAAGGAGCACATTACGGAGTGCGGATCATGAAATACTCATAACCACTTATCCTGCGCCCCGAGTCGATTACCTTCGTCGTGGTCACACGAATTGCCCTGTCACTTGTACAAACAAGGGGATTCGTGTGGAACCAGCATTTCCAAATGAGCGCTAAGAGACGCGCGCGGCTTGTATGAGGACTCAATAGCACGGTTGGCTACGTACGGTGCAAAGGAAGTGCAAAGTACGTACACACATACAAATATTACTACACGCCCGGCACACCACATCCAGTACACACCTCTCGCTTTGGTTTCGGAAACTGCTGGTCACGTGACTCTTATTCCGGTCTACCGGCATCCAGTGTCAAACGAAGCCGTGGGAGTTTGCAAACTAGAACAAAGGAGTTTTCGATCTAGAACAAAGGAGTTTGCAAACTAGAACAAAGGAGTTTTCGATCTAGAACAAAGGAGTTTGCAAACTAGCACAAAGGAGTTTTCGATCTAGAACAAAGGAGTTTGCAAACTAGCACAAAGGAGTTTTCGATCTAGAACAAAGGAGTTTGCAAACTAGAACAAAGGAGTTTTCGATCTAGAACAAAGGAGTTTGCAAACTAGAACAAAGGAGTTTTCGATCTAGAACAAAGGAGTTTGCAAACTAGAACAAAGGAGTTTTCGATCTAGAACAAAGGAGTTTGCAAACTAGCACAAAGGAGTTTTCGATCTAGAACAAAGGAGTTTGCAAACTAGAACAAAGGAGTTTTCAATCTAGAACAAAGGAGTTTTCAATCTAGAACAAAGGAGTTTGCAAACTAGAACAAAGGAGTTTTCAATCTAGAACAAAGGAGTTTGCAAACTAGAACAAAGGAGTTTTCAATCTAGAACAAAGGAGTTTGCAAACTAGAACAAAGGAGTTTTCGATCTAGAACAAAGGAGTTTGCAAACTAGAACAAAGGAGTTTTCGATCTAGAACAAAGGAGTGTGCAAATTAGAACAAAGGAGTTTTCAATCTAGAACAAAGGAGTTTGCAAACTAGCACAAAGGAAATTGCAATCGAGAATAAAGGGGTTTTCAATCTAGAACAAAGGAGTGTGCAAACTAGAACAAAGGAGTTTTCAATCTAGAACAAAGGAGTTTGCAAACTAGAACAAAGGAGTTTTCGATCTAGAACAAAGGAGTTTGCAAACTAGAACAAAGGAGTTTTCGATCTAGAACAAAGGAGTGTGCAAATTAGAACAAAGGAGGTTTCAATCTAGAACAAAGGAGTTTGCAAACTAGCACAAAGGAAATTGCAATCGAGAATAAAGGGGTTTTCAATCTAGAACAAAGGAGTGTGCAAACTAGAACAAAGGAGTTTTCAATCTAGAACAAAGGAGTTTGCGATCTATAACAAAGGAGTTTTCAATCTAGAACAAAGGAGTTTGCAATCTATAACAAATGAGTTTGCAAACTAGAACAAAGGAGTTTGTAAACTAGAACAAAGGAGTTTGCAAACTAGCACAACGCAGTTTTCAATGTAGAACAAAAGAGTTTGCAATCTAGAGAAAAATCTAGGCGAGAAATTTAAGCGTTAATGTGAAGGTCCCCGCTATTAAAATTCCCAACACAACGGGTGCTCTCTTATGACGAAAACGATTGCTCATGATTTGTTTATGATACAGCACCCGGCGCCGCGGTGGCGAGATGTTAACTACATCGCCTGGTATACAATGAGGTCATGGGTTAGATCCCGATCCCGACGCCAGGGAATCAAACTATAAACGATTTGACCAGGTAAGGCCTACTGAACTATGCAGCTCTTTTTCAGAAGCGACCTGGCCACAAATGATTGCTCAACAAAGTGGCTCGTCACGTGCAAATTTATAACAGTAGGCAAATAATCTAAACGTGTGACGTTGATTCTAAATGTGGAGGGAAAAACCGGAGCACCAGGAGAAAAATCCACGCGACCACGGGAAGAGAGAAAGACACGCAAACTACAAATAAACAGCAAGGTCGGGATCGAACCCAAGGCCCTCTGTATACCAGGCGAGGGCGTTAACATCTCGCCATCGCTGCTTAGCTTATGAAATCAGACTGGTATATAAATCAGTTACCAATGAATATAATATCCATATCCAGTATAATGTACTACATAATATTCGAAGGTTTCTACCGTGGTGGCTTAATGGTTAGCAGATCGGCCACACAAACTCCAAATATACAGCAGGCGTCAGGGTCGAGATCGAACCCACGACCTCCGGTATACCTAGCGAGGTAGTCAACATTTCCTAGCCACTGTTGCGAGAGCCGAGTACTCTGCTCTCATTGATTTAATGCCTCGCACGGTTACACGCTCCTAAGTTGTTGTTACAGGTTTTCTGTTGTTGTTGTTATTATCATTTCCAAAAAGAAGGGATAGAGAGAGGAGGGGGGGGGGGCGGGGACGACCTCGGATTTCGGTGATTCGTTTGCGCGAGTAAATATATATATAACAAAAATAAACTAGACCAATAAAAAAACACCCCCTCCGAATTTGTATCTCAATCCTTCGGTCTAGACACGCCGTTTAAGGAAACGGCAAATAGTTGCGGAGGCCTCGTGCAGGCGAGAAGAACATTTAATCTATTGATGTGGGGCGCGACAACACACAACTGTGTTTTATCTCGAGCGCATGTGCCCCGCAGGGTCGAGTTCATAATCGCACCGTCTCCCACCCACCACTCTCCACCCCCCCAGGGAATCACTCCGCAGGAGTCGCGTTAGGTAGGCGAATGGGGGGTGGTGGTTGGGGTTGGGGTCCATTCTATGGCCCTCTGAACGGAGTGTGAATAAAAAAAAACTGGCTCGTGCAGTCCTGAAGAGGATCGTTGGGTTTGATCTTCCACGAAGCCCACGGTCCACCTTAAACCTCATCCACTGCACAAACCATTGCAGTAAATGCGGATAGTTGATGCACTAAAACTAAAAACACCTCTGTAGTAAATTTCGATTTAAAGCTTTGGTGACTGCAGGGATTCATCTTCTTGGTTCTTTCGGTAAAGTCACGTAGAAGGGAAATAATAAAATAATAAAAATACAACATAATAAAATAATTCTTACGACGTTTCGGCCACAACGCAAGCAGCCGTCCTCAGGTGAAGAACAGGTCTGTCTCTGTAGTAGTGGTGCGACTGTGGTGGTCATCCAGAACAGGCCGTGTAACGTGAAACGACGCAATGCCCCGATCCACAAATACGAAGGAGACACCACAGCGAGTGTGCACTCCGCTGCTGCTGGCACGGTTATCTGCCCTTGACCACCTGAATGTGAAATTGTATTCGTTGCTCTGCATCGACATCAGGAGCCATACGGAAGAAGAAGGTTGTTTTCTGTTGGATAGGATCGCTATAAAGGTCATATGCAATTTGTTTATTTTGTCCCCTCCACTTCCCGACGACAGAGCCAGTAACAAGCAGCGCCGTTAAATGTGTGATAGATAAGAGTGTATTAATACGTTTCCTGAATTGAGCAGCGTTATCATTGATATCCGAGCTTGGGGGGTGGAATATACGGTGATGATGATGATGCTGGTGGGGCTGGGAGATGGAATTCCAAGTTGAGTCGTGCAAGGGAAGAAGCAGAAAGAGAAGTGGTGTGACCTACAACTTGGTGAGTGGGTGTGGTGCGTGTGGTGAGTGTGTGGGTAGGGGAGTGAGTGGGTGAGTGGGTGAGTGACTGAGTGGGTGAGTGAGTGGGTGAGTGAGTGGGTGAGTAGGTGGGTGACTGAGTGGGTGACTGCGTGGATGAGTGAGTGAGTGAGTGTGTGAGTGAGTGGGTGAGTGAGTCGGTGAGTGAGTGGGTGAATGAGTGGGTGAGTGAGTGGGTGAGTGAGTGGGTGACTGAGTGGGTGACTGCGTGGGTGAGTGTGTGTGAGTGAGTGGGTGAGTGAGTCGGTGAGTGAGTGGGTGAGTGAGTAGGTGAGTGAGTTAGTGTGTGACTGAGTGGATGACCGAGTGGGTGGGTGGGTGAGTGAGTGGGTGAATGAGTGGGTGACTGCGTGGGTGAGTGAGTGAGTCGGTGAGTGAATGGGTGAGTGAGTAGGTGAGTGAGTTAGTGTGTGACTGAGTGGATGACCGAGTGGGTGAGTGGGTGAGTTAGTGGGTGAGTTGGGGTGACCTGCAGCACTCGTGGTGGTGGTAGTAGAACGCAGAACAGACGAGGTGAGACAGTCAGTCTGGAGGACAAAACAGAGACAGACAGACAGAGAGAGATGTGATTTGATGTCACGTCCTTATTGGTTAGAGTGTGAAAGTATACTTGCGGATGGGGAGTGATGGGGGGTGATGGGGGGCTGGGTCTGAGCTGAAACATATTTTTTTGGCGGGCGGGGCTGTGGGGGGGGTGAAATAAATCAATATTGTGAAGATGCCCGCAGGAGGCAGTCCGTGGCAAAATCTTGAGAGAAGAAATGCCGAACGCGGCCCCCCCCCCCACCGCCCGCCAAATTCAGAGAACCGCTCTGGGATTGAATCGTCGCGAAGTGACGCGCAGCGGGACGCCTGCGGCTTGATGCGTCGCGCGAGGCGTCGTGAGCGGTGCTCGTCGCAGACGGAGACGCAGGCGCGCGCACGCAGCAAAAGGCAAAGGACCCCCGTGTAGTCTCAGCAGACTGTCGGGGCAAGTGCTGTTAGGAGCGAGCAGCACTTATAAACACAAAGACAAAGGTTCCCCCGTAGCCTCAGCAGACTGTCGGGGCAAGTGCTGTTAGTAGCGAGCAGCACCTACAGACACAACGACAAAGGTCCCCCGTGTAGCCTCAGAAGACTATCGGGGCAAGTGCTGTTAGTAGCGAGCAGCACCTATAAACACAAAGACAAAGGTCCCCCGTGTAGCCTCAGCAGACTGTCGGAGCAAGTGCTGTTAGTAGCGAGCAGCACCTAAAGACGACAAGACAAAGGTTCCCCGCGTAGCCTCAGCAGACTGTCGGGGCAAGTGCTGCTAGTAGCGAGCGGCAATCTACGAATGGCCGGCACGGCACACGAGGGGGTGGGTGGCCAGCACCACGCCCTGGCCTGCCTTTGCCTCCCAAGTGGCGATGTTTACGCACCGCACCAGGTACTCATTTGAGTCTGAGTCGATCTAGGGAGGAGGAAGAGGTGGGGGGGGAAGCGCCTTGGACCGATTCAAATATTCGTCAGCCCCATACTGTAATAGCCTTCGCAGGCATTCCGGGCAAGTGCTGTTAGCGAGAATACGCGTGCACGCACGCACGCACACACACGCGCGCGAGCGAGCGAGCAGACACAACACCAATAAACAGCGTGACTAAGCAGCGGTCACGGGCTAAACGCGTTTGAAGATCGAATCGGCGCGCAAGGATGTGAAACAAGGAAGCCCCCTGTTCCGATTAGGCCGCTCTCGGCATGGAAACACAACACGCACGCGCTCCAGAAGCACCCAAGAAAATAGAAACGCTCAGAATCGATCCTGCGTTCGGTGGACAGGACGCGGCCTGTTCTCGGATTAAGATGTTTTGTTCACATATATACTGGAGGAATCCGATGAGCCGTGAAGCTATTTTTGTCCAATCAGGTGCGCGACAGCGATTCACAACAACAAGCAACGATTGGAGTGCAAAGTGTATGAAAAGTCAGCAAGTCACGAAAAACGAATACAACCTATATAAGTACTAAATTGCGTAAGTACACGTGGGAGAATATTGGAGCACCCTGAGAAAATGCACGCGTGCGAGAGAGCAACACTCTATCCCATGTCCTGTATTTTATTCCCCCATCCCCCGTTGTCCTCTTCATCACCGCCAGACAATCGAAGTGATGGGCATCCCTGTCGCCTCTGTCTCTCGCTCAGCAGCAGCAGGAGCTGCTGGAACACAGTCGGGAGGACGCATGCCGGCACTGGGGAATCACTTGGGCATTGTGATAGGAGAGGCTTTTTGGCCGACCACCGCGTCGCGCGCTCTCAGATGCGCTCCCACGGCCTTCTGGAACGCTCTTCTTCCGATATTCAGAAGATACTGGGAGCTACGCACTTTGAAATCATCTCGATTTGAAAAACTAACTTCTTAAGAACTGATTTCTTTGTTTAGTTTGTCGTACTTCCCCCGCACCTCCGATTAGCACGGTTGGCTACACACGGTGCGATAGATGTTCAACATTTAGACACACACATTACTGAGGTTGGACGAGTGACCGGGAGGCGATGCTGGACCGGGCACCACTGAGCTCTTGGGTTCGAATGCCCGGGTTTCTGCGGCCTCTGATGGTTACAATTGGCATCTCGAATGTACCCAGTGATGTGGTGTCGTACGGCACTCAGCGCGCTCTTGGGCGTGTTTCCCTCCATTGTATGTGTGCATGTATGTTGGACTTCTTTCGCACCGTACGTATTCAACCGTGTGGGAGAAGGACAACGAAACAGTTTTTTTTTTTAAATTAGTGAGTCTCAACCACCCGCCATCGTCACATGCGCTGCCGAACCCACTGACTAATATCCCCATGGTCAACATTACTCACGCGTGTCCGCTCGGTTTTTGCCGACAGACCAAACCAATTTGGCCATATTTGCTTACGTGACAGCTTGAGTTCGACGGCTTCTGTCGGGTGGTGGAGGTTTGTGGCGAGCACGTGACACTGCAAGCGCTCTCCTTTGTTTTGTTTCACGACTTGCTCCGACTCACGGACGCGTTTCGGACGCGGCCGCACGCGCGCGCGCGCCGTGCAGCCCATCAACGCTCGCGCGCCTCCGATGGTTCTGTAAGCTCCCGTCTCGCCCGTCGCGTAACATTGGAGGCGGGGGGAGGGGGCGGGCGTTTGCCGCTAACAAAGCGGCGGAGACGTCCCAACGAGAGTAGGGAGCGCTCTGCACTGCTCGGCGGCCTGCGAGACGCCCCGCTGACACGTTGGCAATTCGTCGTTGCGTAACGACGCCCCGTTACGTCACCGTGCCATTATCAGCAGCCAAATGTTTCGCTCGCCCGTGCGCCAGTCTTGAGAACACACAGTGTCCATTCTTCACATGAGCTCGCTCTCTCTCTCTCACTCCCTCGCTCCCTCGCTCTCTCTCTTATCCAGTGAAAACATTTACTGTTGTGGGTGCCTTGACGCGGCGTGGCCTTTGAGAATCGCTCGATGGAATTTTGATTCTGCGCGGTTCTAATGCTAAAAATGACACCGCTTGTGCCGAGGGCTAATCAAAGCGCCTTCTAGAGCAAACACTAGCCAGCCCGAAGACAAAGCGCGTCTCTGCCGATGCGCTCAGGGAATGTGTAACGGGGCGGATTTGTGCGACGCGCACCCCCGTTTATTATTTTTTTTGACGCTTAACGCGTTCCACGTTCCGTCCCAACTTTCTCCCCAACCCGCAGTGGCCGCCACCCCCCACCCACCCACCCACCACCCCACCTACCCACCCCCCCCCCACCCACCCACTCACACCCCCCACCCACCACCCACCCACACCCCACCACCCACTCGCTCACTCAAAGTTCCGCATCAACTGCCAGCCGCTCGAAGCCAACCATTCACCCGCGCGTCGGAGGCTGCCGTGAGGTTTCGCGCCGGTGGAGACGGTTGCGGGGGTGGCGATGAAGCGTAGGAGGCGAAATCCGAGGGATAAACAAACCATGGCGATCGTGAACAATCCGACGGAATTCATTATCATCAATCAGCCATGATTATCATCTTCATCATCATCGAGAACAATAAGCCACAATCATCATCATCCTCAACAATCAGTCATGATCATCATCAACAACCATCCATGATCATCATCAACTAATTAGCTAGGATCAAGGCTCTGTTGGATGAAGGCCCTCTTTTCCTCAAGTTGCTGCCACCTTTCACGAATCCCGCGGTGTTACAATCCGCCGAGCGCGCCAGCGCACGAGGCGATGCCACATTGCTCAGGGGACGGGGTGGGGAGGGGGAGATGAGACGTCCTCACGCGAGCAGGAGACGTCGCTCGAAACTCTTACGAGAGGACGTCGAAGGAGACGACCGAGCCACTCAACTCGTGCGCCTATGTATAAAAAAGAAAATGAAATCACATTTTGAACATTTCACCGGTTGGTCTAAATTAAATTTCGATTTAAAGCTTTCGTGACTGCAGGGATTCATCTTCTTGGTTCTTTCGGTAAAGTCACGTAGAAGGGGAATAATATAATAATAAATAATAAAACATAATAAAATACAATTCTCACGACGTTTCGGCCACAACGCAAGCAGCCGTCCTCAGGTGAAGAACAGGGCTGTCAGAAAGACAGCATCTAATGCTGATGCTTGCGTTGTGGCCGAAACGTCGGGAGAATTGTATTTTATTATGTTTATTATTTATTATTTAATTATTTCCCTTCCACGTGACTTTACCGAAAGAACCAAGAAGATGGTCTAAATTAGTCGTCGATTTTTTTTGGGCACTTCGATGCTTGACTGTGAGAATGTTGGGATTGTGGTCTACAGCTGTGGACTTGATGGACTATATAACACGAAATAATTGTTATTCATCGTTGCTGGCACGTGGAGAGAAACGTGGGAACGTCGTGTCACAACAACACGTGGTGGCGCGACCTGGGGGGACACGAATCGGAAGGCGGAAACACGACGGCCATCAACCTGCGCAGAGCGATAGGGACTCTGGCTTCGCTCCGGCAGCTGGAGATTCAAATCACTTCGCGCTGATCGCCGAGTTTCAAAGGGCCGCTGCTGTTCGCGCGGGATCAGCGCCGCAGCGTTTCGTAGTGCGCTACATTTCGCCGGATTGCATTCCAGCCGGCAGGCTGACCGGCACTAATTTTCTTAAAATGTCCCTTTCAAACGATGCCAACTTTGTCGCCGGTTAAGAAAGAGAATTCAAACTTGAAAAAAATAAAACGATTATGATGAATAATAAACACTGAGGTTTTTCGCAGCTGCTCGTAATCTGAGTGTGGTTTTCTGGGTTGGGGCCGAGTGTTGCAACGGCCTGGAGGTGTTAACTACATTGCCTGGTATACAGGATGTCGTGGGAGCTTATATGTTCTCTCCGTGGTCAGCGTTGATATTTTTTTCCGGGTTACTCCGATTTTTTTCTCCACATTTATAAACATGTGCTTCGATGAGTTGGCCCCTATAAATACTCACTTCATGAGCCACTTCGTTGAGCTATCTTTCATTTGTGGCCAAGTCGGTTCTGAAAAGGGCTTTTTAGCTCAGTGGGCCTTACCTGGTAAAATAAAATAAAGAGTGCAGCTTTAGTTTCGTTGGGCTTTTGCCACGCACTACTTGCAGGGCATACGCAGCAGATGATACCAGCGGTTCAAAGGCCGATGATGCTCAGACAATTAAAGCGGTTTATAAAAGTAAGCAGGCTCTGGTAGCGTCACGGCACGGCTCGAAGGGATGATTGGCAATGCTGAGGAGTATTGACGGAGTGGCAGCCCAGGAATGGAATGGGACGCATCTGAGAGTCCGCGAGGAAATGTAGCAATGACATCAGCTCGTGCAGAGCTGCTCAGGGGGATCGCTACAGCACAGGATCACTCGGCGAGAGTTTTAGAGACTCCTTCATCCAGCAGTGTATCTGACCACGGCTGATGACGGACGACGACGTATGTATGTTGAACTTCTTTCGCGCCGTGCGTAAGCCAACCGTGCTTATTGGAGAAGCTTCAAATGATAGAACTGTGCGGGCTTTTCGCGAGTCTGCTGTTGTGGTTCTCTGATGTGTTTCACGGCCGTGCCACACAATGTATGACGACGAAAGCGATTATGATGTTGATGATGATGTTGATGATGATGCTAATCACATCGGTCCTTCGCTCAATCCTTGGGGTTGAGAGGCGGAGATACATCTCAGCGGACACATGAGTACATGTGCGGTGATGCCTGCTAATAGGTGTCTAAGTCTGTGAAGGTATTTTCTTAAGATCTTAAGATCCGACCCCTGCTTGACCCCAAACTCCCCTGCCACCGCGGCTGAGATTTACACCTCCGCCTTTATTTACGTTACATTTAACACCCATGCAGGCCTCAGTCATAGCTCATTTCGCACTCATTAATTTATTTATTTTCGTCTTCCAAAAATGTTTTTGGGGGGTAATTTATTTATTGCCGCCCCGAGTTCAATCCCCGGTCACGGCGATCGTTAGCGGCGAGCGATAATACCGCCTCGAACCTTGCCTCGGGGTAAACCCCCGCTCCGTCACCTACCTTGCAACAGGCCAGCGTTGGTGAATTATAGATAGCCGAATGACCTCCGTGGGAGAGGGGCGGGGGCCCTCATTTAGCAGCGGTTTGTCAATTGACCGAAAGTTATTATTTGTTATTCTACGACGCGTTTCGCCGAGGGGCGTTAGCAAAGCAACGGGGCTAAGATGCGTCTCGCCTTGGAGTCAGGGTGCGTGATGGGGCAGGATAGGAATTTCATAGCAGGATTTGGGGGTTAAGGGATTTTCTAAGTTCAGGATATGACTTGGCTAGAATGTGTTGGTGATGTGACCGCAGAGGGCGAGAGAGGGGAGGTTGCGACGCCAGATGATGGAGGAGGGCATTGCGAGCATCGCTGGCAGAGATTTCTCAACCGCCCTTGGCCTCCACTCTTTCACCAACCACCCGCCACTGACGAGTGTGGTGAAGTATGGTCAAACGAGCCACGTGACTCGCATGGCATCTGGCGGGGCGGGGGGTGGGGGCGAGGGGCTTGACCAAAATGGTAAAATATGCGCAAATGTCTCCGTTTCATCCAGCAGTAGATTGACCAAGTGCGGCTATAAATCATGATTATTACCCTTAATCATAACGAATGCCATTCTGCGTCCCCCGCCCCAAAAAATAACAAAACGCCGCGCCGTTCCTTTTCGGCGAGAATCAAAAACATGATTCCACATAAATCTGCTCGTTTGGCGTCCAAATCAGAAAAGCCTGAAAAACCAAACCGAATTTCAGTGGCCCTAATGGACAAATGAATAAGCCCTGTTTACACTCGCGAAGGAGCGAGTAGGCAACACGAGTCTGGGGCGAGGTCACACTCGAAGCGGGCCTCCTCCCCCCTCCTTCTTCTCCTCCTGTGATTACATTAAAACCCCAGCAATGAGCGAAAAACAACGTCAAATTGGAGCCCCAAACGCTGCGAGCCGGAGGCTATTTTCCTCGTTCGCTCGAGGGCACGACGGACAGCCACTAAGTGCCGCTAACTCTGAGCACGTGCCGCTTAATTCACAGCAGCAGCAGCGGCAGCGGCGTGAGAATTAAAAACACCTTCGCCACCGCCGCCACTGAAAATAGAACCAACGACCCCACCCCACTCCACCCATCAATTCTCCTCCTCCTCCTCCTCCACGGTTTGTCAATGTGGCCATTGTTCACTCGGGATAGCCCAGACGATGTCGTAGCCGGCTCTGGGGACCCCTGAGTGCGTGGACGCTTTGTCCGCGTGGCACGCGCGCGGGAGGCACGCGCGCGCGCGCGCGCGACGGCTTTGTTCAATAACAGCGCGGAAGCGCCCGGCTCCGCGCAACGCGCCTCGTTAATATCCATCAGCGATGCAAATTGCGCGGCGCGCGGCAACCCGTTCGCGTCCACGCGGCCGGCTATCCATCACCGGGGCAGCGAGGGTAACGCGCGCGAGTGAGTAGAGAGAGAGAGGGAGAGACACGGGGGCTCGCCCCGCCGATGTTGGCTATCGCACGGTGTGGGTTGGTGGGTTACTTGCCGAGAGGCGATCGGAGATGGAGGCGCGCGCGCACGTGTGCGGAGCCGGGGTGTCGGAGCGAAGGTGCTGCTAGCGAGCGCCTATTGGCAACGTGTTACAATAGTCCGAATGGTGATTCGCATTTGGTAAGGCGCATTTCAACCGTAGCTCCCAATGCGCCGTGGTGATGCAGATGATGTTGCGTTGGCAGTGGTGTACAAGGACAATTAACGAACAAACAAATAACAACAACAATTAACTCAAGACGTTTGTCAACAATACTAATTGGCGTTTTGTTAACGTGGCACATTTTTTTACTGATTGGCCGTGTCGGGTGGTGGAGGGTTGCGACACATTTATACTTACGCGATCTGACCCAAAAGCCTTTATTATGAATAATAATGTAGCCTGAGAAAATATATATAATAGATGTTTCGGGTAGTGGCTCTGCTGCAAAGCGCACACAAATGATTACACTGGTCAACACACTCTTTCTGGCATAATGTATTCCAACGGTTTTAAGGTAATTTTGGGGTGCTGATTCCAAATCTGGCATCAGTTTTTGTCTATCACATCAGGTTTTTGAGATATCAAATATTGCATTTTCAATAAAAACTGCAGAAGAAAAATATTAAATAAATGTGGATATCTACATAAAATGATATTATAAACACACTATCCTCAAATTACAGCACAATATTTTAACACTAAAGCAGTCACTGACTCGCAACAACTTGCAATCATAAGTGACAGAGTTAATTTCGGGTAAAATCAATGAAAATGGAGTATGCCAATAGCATAAAAATGATGTGATAGAGCAAATCTGAGATCAAATTTTGAATCAGCACCCTGAAATTAGTCTAAAACAGCTGCAAAAATCCAGGCCAGAAAAAAATGTTTTTTTTTGTTGACCAGTGTTATGAATCAATTGCTACTGATGAGATGCGCTTCTCATGCAGAATGATGTGCAGCCCATGGATTGTGTCAAAATGAACCACCATGATTTGTGGAGACAGATATGGAAAGGGGCATTAATAATGTTATTATCACCATTCTCCACAATTCCGCTAAAAAGTATCGTGTTATGTACCGTCTAGTGCTGTGTCGAACTTTGGCACCGATTTCTTACAAAAGGGATGCTTGACTATAAACTTCGGGATTTCCACAAACACACTGATTATCAAGCAAGCCTGGCTGTACTGATGAAACACTGAATTTCGAAACCAGTGCCGTGTTTGCTTGTGTTGAACCAATGCGACTGACAATTTGCACTCCCAGAAGGCCGGGTGTCCGATGGAATGTGCGGTCTATTTATTTATTTCTTTTATTGCGGACAAATACGGGAAGGACAACAAACTAAACCCAAAAAGCAGTTTTGAAGAAATTGGTTTTCCATGTGGATGATTTAAAATATGCATAGCACCAGCGGCTTCCTAATGTCGGAAGAATGGCCGTTTCAGACGGCCGTCTTTTGTTCGATAGATAGCCAAAAAAAAATCAACAGCAACAAACAACACGGGAAGCCACTTGCAGGGTGGCGAGACACTCAAATTTGTGACAAAACCGCGAGTCTCAAGGGTGACCCTCGAGACTTGGACAAGTTATGCGTTTGTTTGTTTTTTCTGCTGCACTCGAGTGTTTTTTTTACCCGCAAACAAAACGCTTCTTAAGCAAGGATTGGTTAAGAAACATCGCGATGCTGAACCTTACAGAGAGAGACAGAGGAAGAGAGAGAGTTTTGAGGCTTGGTGAGAGAGGCTTTCACCCAACAATGGATAGGTAACTGCTGATGAGACAGATGTGCTGACGATGATGATGATGATGATGAGACAAATGTGCTGACGATTATACGAATGTGCTGCTGATCATGATGGCACGAATGTGCTGTTGATGATGATGATAATGAGACGAACGTTCTGATGATGATTACACGAAGGTGATGATGATGACGACGACGAGACGACAGTTTTGATGATTATGATTATGATGACACGAATATGCCGTTCAATTTTGTTCGAGCGCAGCCTTTGTCGTTCAACGCTCCCCTCCCATGACCCGCTCCACTCAAGGAAGGGCGGCCGGTCAACCTCAACGCCGAGGCGTTCCTTACAATTGCACACCGCAATTAATGCAAACAATGACGTCTTTCTGATTAGTTTAACCTGCGATTATTCGCACGACCTGGGGCCCATATATACCGTGACCTGGCAGCGAACCGATTAAAAAAAAGTTGACTTACAATCACGACTCGGCGTGTTTCATAGAGGGGCGAACAAACGGACAAGAAAAAGCCACCACGGACAGACACAAAGATCCCCCGTATAGCCTTAACAGACTGTTGGGGCAAGTGCTGTTAGCGAGCACCTATGAAGGCCGGCACGGCACACGAGAGGGGTGGGTGGCCAGCACCACGCTCGGTCGCCTTTGTCTCCCAAGAGGGGATGTTCACAAATAGCACCGGGTACTAATTTCAGGCTGAATCGACTTAGGGGAGGCACAGGACCGGTTAAAAAAATCGCCACTGGTGGTGGCCGTGAGCGAGAATCGAACTCTGGGCCGCCCGGTTCGTAAGCACAGGGCGCTAACCACTGCTCAACCGTTCCCCACAATTTAACACACGTACGCACGCAAACGCACGCACACACGCAACAACAATAATAATAACGGCCAAGGCGACTGATCTCCATACACATTAACACATTAATACAAAAGAAGACAATTTCGCTTGCGGAAGACTAAAAAAAGGAAAAAAAAACGCATACCAACACTTCCACTGAACAACTTAATTAAAATCCCAACACCCTAATTATAATTACGCTTTACGGCTTTAATTACACTTAAAAGCCTTGCTGTGGGGGTCGGCTTGCCTGTGGCCGGGTATCCATCCGTCCCACCCTTCCCTGCCTCTTGCCGGCCCCGTAGCGGCCCGTGCGGATACGCGAGGTCCTTTGGCGGCACGCGGAGCAAGCGTGGCCATCGCTCTCGGCGCATTCATTCGTCCCCGAGGCCAGACTCTCCCCCTTCTTCCTTTGTTTTAAATTTCCCGAGCACTCCTAATGGCCGAGGCGCGGCCGCTAATTACATTGCCGTAATTGCATTGTGCTAATGGTTACATTCTGCGTTGAGGTGCACTATAATCTCCCGAAAGCTGCCTTCTCCAGTTTATTGCAAGTCCACCGCTCACCCCCCCCACACGCTCCTACCCCCCCCCCCCACCACCAACCCACCAACAACAACACTCACCACCAACACCACCCGCCCCCACCACCGCCCTCACCACCACCACCACACCGACCCTATCTCGCAGCTCGCCCGCATGCCGCATGCCCTCCAACACCGTTGGTTTGGACATCATCCGCCTGCCGACGAACACAAAGATCCCCCCTATAGCCTTGACATTCTTTTGGGGGCAAGTGCTGTTAGCGAGCACCTATGAAGGCCGGAACGGCAGACGAGGGGTGGGTGGCCAGCACCACGCCCGGCCGCATTTGTCTTCCCAGCGGCACATGTTTGCACACCGCAGCAGGTACTCATTTGGGGCCTAGTCGACCTTAAGAGAGGGCCAGGACCGGTTCAGACAATCGTCGCTATTGTTGGCCGTGAGCGGGAATCGAACTCGGCTGGCCAGGTACGTAGCGCAACGTGCTAACCACTGCGCCACCGCTCCCCAAGCGCACGCACAAACTCAACACCAGTGGCTCTCCTCTACTCCAAAATGTAGCCCCCCCCCCACCCTCTCTCTCTTCACCCCTCTCTCCCCCGACCACTCTCCACAGCCCCAAGCCTGTACACCCCCCCCCCCCCCACTCGCACCCACCCACACAGTGTTATTCTAAAACTCCGAGCATTAAGACAATTTTGCGCTAAGAAGTTATCTGGCAATTAACGGGATGGGTTTTCTGTTTTTTTTTTGCCTCCATACACCGCTGCTACAGAGATAGCTACCCTGCTTACACGCACAACGATCCACACACCCACCCACTCACCCAGCCACCGCTGCCCCGCGTGTGTGCAACGGATGACCCCAAAAAGCACCGACTCAGAACCAGCAGCGTGGTACACGAGTGGAGGTGGCGAGGCCGCGACCACTCACGGTCTTTGTCTCCCCAGTGTTGACGCTTAGCACAAACTCACACACAGAGCATCGACAACTGTGCCAAGCTAGGTGTACCTCGATGCCACGATAAAGTGTCACACTCACACACAATCACGTCGAGACGGAGATCCCTGTGTCACTTATCGCACACTGTTGGGGCGAGGGCTATTTACGAGGAGCTCCTATGAAGGCCAACACGGCACACGAGGGGGTGGGTGGCCAGCACGATGCTCCACCGCCAGTTCTGATGTTCACACACCGCGCCGGGTAATCATGTAAGGCTGAGTCGACCTAGGGGAGGCCCAGGACCGGATCAGATAATCGTAACTGATATTGGTGGTGAGCGGGGATACGAACTCCTCTTTTCTGGATCATAGCAGAGTGGGCTAACCACTACACCACCGTTCCCCACTCAACGACAAAGATCCCCCGTATAGTCTTTACAGACTGATGGGCCAAGTGCTGTTAGCGAGCTCCTATGAAGGCCAGCACGGCACACGAGGGGGTGGGTGGCCAGCACTATGCTCCACCGCCAGTTCTGATGTTCACACACCGCGCCGGGTAATCATGTAAGGCTGAGTCGACCTAGGGGAGGCCCGGGACAAGATCAGATAATCGTAACTGATATTGGTGGTGAGCGGGAAATCGAACTCCTGTTTTCGGGATCATAGCAGAGTGGGCTAACCACTACACCACCGTTCCCCACTCAACGACAAAGATCCCCCGTATAGTCTGTACAGTGATGGGGCAAGTGCTGTTAGCGAGCACCTATGAAGGCCTGCACGGCACTCGAGGGGGTGGGTGGCCAGCACCACTCCAAAGACACTGACACACACAACTATCCAGACACAGGCGAGTCGGTCACAGAATTCAGTTCTCCAACTCCTCCGAACACGATGAATCCAGACCGACGAGGCGGGCACGAGATGCCTCTATTGGGGTCAACAAAAAACACCCGCGGCTCCGGTGGTGAGGACCGCTTCGTGACGCTATTCGTTACGGGTATCATCAGCGTCCCGTATCCACCACGCAATGCATTGTGGCTCTTGCAATTATTGAGTTTGAATTTTTGTGAAAACATTTTTTTGCCGAATTCAAACAGAAATCGTCTCTTGTTGTTATTTTATTGGCGACCCCCCCTCCCCCACCATTGACCATGCACACAGGCCAAGTGGGGATGGGTGGCACTCTGGATAACAACAACAACAGCAACAGCAGCTAACTACACGGGGGTTGAGGAGGTTTATGCGGAGGAGTGCTGGGGGTAGGGGTGGGGGGCTGTGGCTGATGAGGGTAGCGGAGAAGGGACTCTGGGGTGGAGTAGTGGTGGGGGGGGATGAGCCGTCGGTCCAAGCGGATTTACAACAGAGCCGGGATTTGTCGCGCTCGCTGTCGCGTACAACAACTGTTGCACCCTCAACGCGGCCCGCATGCAGCGCCTTGAGGCGATTAGCCTCATAAGGACTCGCTTCCCCTAATTGCTGAGCAGGGCTCTACGCACGTACACACACACGCACACGCGCAAGCGCGCAGAAAAAAAAAACAAAGATAAATCTCCCCAGGTAGCCTTCAGCAGACTGTTGGGGCAAGTGCTGCCGATGAGGCCACGACCACTGGCCGGCCGCCTTTGTCTCGAGTCGAAGCAACAACTCCGGGCCGGTTTCGACGTGCAGTGTCTCATCAGCAGCGATGCTTTCGCGAATCAATGCTGTGTGAACTGCCAAATGTAATAGGCAAGGAAGAATTTATTTAAACAAATATATATGGGTTACATTATTATGACCAGCGTGGTGAAGTATGGTAAAGACAAAGATCCCCGTTAAAGGCGTAACATACGTTTTGGGGCAAGTGCTGTTAGCGAGCACTTATGAAGGCCGGCACGGCAGGCGAAGGGGTGGGTGGCCAGTAACCACGCCCGGCCGCCTTTGTCTCACCCCGAGTTGCGCGATATTCAAACACCGCACCCGGTGCTCGTTTTTGGGCTGAGTCAACCTAGAAGGGAAGGCCCAGGACCGGGTTCAAATATTCGCCACTGTTCGATAGGGCAGAGAGGTATAGAGTGGATTAGAGTTGGAGAATCAAAACAAATATATCACGCGACCTCTCTGGCCGATGTGCTGTGAAGTGGACTCACTGCCCCAAAACGTACCCAGTGTAGGGAAACGTGGGGGCAACGTTGGCATAACGTTGACACCTTTTGATAAACGTTGCCCAACGTCGCTACAACGTTCCATGTTTACTGAGTTTCTGTATTTGTTTAACTTTTTAAGGCAGTTTTATTGACGAATGTGCTGCGTTTATGTGTTGGTAAGAGGTGATACGTTTCTTGACTCAGGTAAGTGTGCAAGCACTCGACTTGTGCGTCTCCCTAGTTGTTAAAAATGAGCAAAATGATGGGCAAAGTAATTATGAATGTTGATGGGAGACCCAAGAGCTGTTTTTGTTTAGTTTGACAGAGGTGCGAGTATATAGGCGATGTGTATTGTACGCAACACGCAGATAAATACACACACGCACGCACAAATATACTAAAATATACACACAGAAACGCAGCCAAGCACACAAACATACACACAGACAAATACACACACAATCATAAACGCACTAATTCACACACACACAAACACATACATACAGACACAGAGATACGCATACACATAAATACACAACGACAAACACTACAAACACACTTGATACATAAATGCAAACACATTTACAAACACAAAGGAACACATACAAAGGCAAAGACACAGATCTTCTCCCTGTATAGCCTTAAGATAGTTTTGGGGCAAGTGCTGTGAGCGAGTAGCACCTATGAATGGTGGCCGACTTTGTCCGTTTCACCTGTGTCCGGTACTCATTCAAGCCTGAGTCTACCTAGGGGAGACACAGCACTGGTTCAGACATCACCCTTAATCACCCACGTTGGGCCGTGGACGAGAATCGAACTCCACTGCCGTCATTCGCCACTGAGTGGCGGTGACGTCGCCACGGCGCATGTACCAGGCTAGGTGCACCTTGAGGCCACGTGAAGTTGACCACGGCCCGCTGGCAGGAGGAGATCACGAGACGGACCCAGGTGCCGTGGGTTCATCGACTAAGATCACAGGCAGATGCACCGCCTGTGCTTTCCAACGTGCCAACTTGCTGCGTTTTACCGCCCGACGATCCGCTCGATGTTGTGAGCGTCGCCCCAACACAAACACACACAAACACAGACAAGGATCCCCAGTATAGCCTTAACAGACTGTAGGGGCAAGTGCTGTTAGCGAGCGCCTATAAAGGCCGGCACGGCACACGAGGGGGTGGGTGGCCAACACCACGCCCGGCCGCCTTTGTCTCCCCAATGGCGATGTTTACACACCTCACCAGGTACTCATTTGAGGCTGTGTCGACCTAGGGAAGGCCCATGACCGGTTAAGATAATCGTCACTGGTGTTGGCCGTGAGCGGGAATGGAACTCAGGTAGTAGGGTTTGTAGCGCAGCGCGCTACCCACTACACTACCGCTCCCCACCAACACACACACACATTCACACACACACAGTCTCACACACGCACACGCGCGCACTGAATCCCTCGTAGGGGAAATTCAACAATTACGTGACAACATGGAACAACTTAAACGGCCCTACACATACACGCATTATATTCAGGCTACCCACACTGAATACCACACAGATTAAATGAGTTATTATTAGTATTAACACGGCGTGTGTGTGTGTGTGGCAATGGGAAACACCGGTCCCCCTCACGGACAGCAACTCACGGGACGTAACACATACGCTGCGCTGTCCGACGGTAATTAAACGCACGTGGGCTTCATTTGCATTGGAGCACGCTGAGTGGAAAAGCCACTCATTAATCAGGCACGCTGGGCCGGAGCGACGTGACTCGCAAATGGAGAGGTCACGAGTTCAATTCCCAGTCAGGGATCGGCTCACACCCCCCCCCCACACACCATCTCTCAAGGGTCGATAAACATGTAACGTGTCAATTCCACTGCTGGATGAGAAGCCTGCGGGTCGAGTGCTGGGGGGGGGTTGGATTCGGCCACACTTCACGCTCAGTGGAGGGAGGGGGCCATATGTGGGGAGCGGTGGCGCAGTGGTTAGCGCGGTACGCAACGTGCCCTGTGAACCAAGTTCGACTAACGCTCACGGCCAACACCCGTGACGGTTATCTGAGCCGGTTCTGGACCTCTGATAGGTCGACTCAGCCTCAAATTAGTTTCCTGGTGCGGTGTGAAAACATCCCCTCTTGGGAGACAAAGGCGGCTGGCCGTGGTGCTGGCCACACACCCCCTCGTGTGCCGTGCCGGCCTTCATATGGTGCTACTCGCTAACAGCACTTGCCCCAACAGTCTGTTAAGGCTATGGGGGAGGGGATTTTTGTCTTTATCTTTGGGCAGCGCATAGATATTGGGGCATAACAGTCGAGTTTGCGTCACTTAAAACGAATCTCCGTCGAACTGCGTTGTGTTGTTTAGCGGTGTCGCCCTTCCCCCGCACATTCGACTTAGTACGCTTGGCTATGTACGGTGCGAAAGAAGTTCAACATACGGTACTTTAAAAAAACTAAAAACAGGTCTCGAAGCAGTCCTTAAAAGAGCCGCATGGGGCTTCAGAGCCACAGGTTGTCGACCTCTGGGCGAACCTCTCAACACCGCTGGCTGGACAGAGGCAGTGGGGGTGAGTGAGTGAGTGAGTGGGGGGTGAGTGAGTGAGTGAGTGAGTGGGGGGTGAGTGAGTGAGTGAGTGGGGGGTGAGTGAGTGAGTGAGTGGAGGGTGAGTGAGTGAGTGAGTGAGTGGGGGGTGAGTGAGTGAGTGAGTGGGGGGTGAATTGTGGGGAGCGGTAGGGTAGCGGTTAGCGCTACGCTGCGCTATAAACCCGGCGACCCGGGTTCGACTCCCGCTCACGGCCAACACCGGTGACGATTTTTTTAACCGGTCACGGGCATCCCCTAGGTCGACTCAGCCTCAAATTAGTACCTGGTGCGGTGTGTAAACATCGCCACCGGGGAGACAAAGGCGGTCGGGCGTGGTGCTGGCCACCCACAGGTGCTCGCTAACAGCACTTGCCCCTGCAGTCTGTTAAGGCTATACAGGAGGTCTTTGTCTTTGTTGGGTGGGGGGGTGAATCAAATAGCTAGTTCCCTATTGTTTCACGACTCGCCTTGCCTATCGATGGACGTGCATCCTCCAATTCGCAGTCATCTTCAACGCAGTCGCGAGCGGACGCGCGTGGAACTCCCCTGGCAAGGTCAGGGAAGACCGCACAAAGTGTGGACTAATAATAACTCCGGCGGGATAAGCAGATAACGCACGGCACTACGAGCCCACTCTTAAGTGGTTCCATTGTGTGTGTATCGATAACACCGTTAACCCTTCGTGCGCCGCCATAGCGACCAGGTGATATTTCTACGTCTTATTAAAACTTGAATAATAGTAGCAATAAAAATATTAATTAATGTATTCACTATTATCAAGAATCACCATCATCAGCAGCAGCTCTTCCGCCACCACGATCGTTATCATCAGCAGCATTATGGTCACCACGATCATTACCATCATCGTCATCAGCACTATCGCAACCACGATCATCATCAGCAGCAGCAGCACTACCGCCATCACGATGAACATCATCACTTCCACGTCATTCATCATCACTACAATTCACCACCACCACGACCACCATCATCGTCGCATTCACAGCCACCATCAGCACTTCGTTTGTGAGCCTCCCACTTGTGCACGCGGCATTCGTTTCACGCGAGTCGGGGCATTCGCCAATACAATCGTTATCGAGTCATGCTTAAGATTCATCCCAAATATAAACTACAAATGGCAATGGTTGTCGACCACTCATCACCACGAGCGCAACACGAAGATTGCATCTGCAACAGCGCGATGATCACCTCACTGCCACAACCACCACCACCACCACCATCGACACCACGACCACCATCATCGATACCACCACCACATCACCGACACGACCACAACCATCGATACCACCACCACCATGGCCTCAGCATCATGATCACTAACCATGCTGAACTCCAGCAATAATTCCGATCAGCTTCGTCATCATCATCATAGCTTCATATTTTCTCTAAGACGGATTTTTTTTATATCCGTCTATTTCGTTGCTTTTGTACTGATTTATATTCGCTTCATTGTTGTTCTTCGTTTCATGTTGTTGCTTTTGTCATTTTGGCAATCCAGGTCACTGATAGTTGTTTTTTTACCGTTTTATCTGGCAACAAAACTGACACCTTTTTTCAACAAGGAGTCATGTTTGCATTGACCACAATACCTGCGGTCGGAATGCAAACATAAAACACAACTCTGATAATCTATGCACATCTGATAATGTATGCACGTTATCAGAGTTGTGTTTTTTGTTTGCATTCCGACCGCAGGTATTGTGGTCAATGCAAACATGACTCCTTGTAAAAAAAGGTGTCAGTTTTGTTGCCAGCTAAAAGGGTAAAAAAAAAACAATGATCATATTTTGCTACTGGCAAAGGAGGTTCCAATGGAACCTCCAGGACTGCTAGGCCACGTGCACCACGGCCGTTAGGCGCATGAGTTCGATCTCTCTGCTCGTGTGCTCACTGGCTCACTTGATCACGTTTTCACTTGCTCACTCTCTCAGGAGCTCACTTTCTCACTGGCTTACTTCCTAACCTGCTTACTGCCTCTTTGGATTCATTTATCAACGGACTAACTGGCGCACTTGATAACTTTCTCACTGGCTCACTTCCTAACCTGCTCACTCTTTAACTTACTTTCTCGCTCATTCGCTCAACGGCTCCTTGGATGACTTTCATCAATGGCTTGACGGCCCAATTTCTCGCCGGCTCACTTACTCACCGGCTCCTTTGAATTCTTTATCAATGGCCCACTGGCCTCCCTCGCTTCTTCGCGAGAAGACGGGGCCCGTTGGGCAGCCTTTTCTGCTGGCGCAAGCAAAGTATATAACAAGCAACTCTTAGCCGCCTAATCCTCCTTACCGCGCGGCCTCTCAGCCGTGCGTACGCACTGGGGCACCGTGTGTGTGTGTTCGTGCGTGTGTGTGTGTGCTGTGTGTGCTGTGTGTGCTGTGTGTGCGTGCTGTGTGTGTGCTGTGTGTGCGTGTGCGTGCTGTATGTATGTGCTGTGTATGTGCGTGCTGTAATTGTGTGCTGTGTGTGTGCGTGCTGTGTGTGTGTGCTGTGTGTGTGTGCTGTGTGTGTGCTGTGTGTGTGTGCTGTGTGTGTGCTGTGTGTTCTGTGTGCTGTGTGTGTGTGTGCTGTGTGTGTACGTGTGTATGCGTGCTGTTTGTGTGCTGTGTGTGTGCTGTGTGTGTGTTGTGTGTGCGTGCTGTGTGTGTGTGGTGTGTGTGTGCTGTGGGTGTGTGTGCTGTGTGTGTGCTGTGTGTGTGTGTGTATGTTGTGTGTGTGTGCTGTGTGTGCTGTGTGTGTGCTGTGTGTGCTGTGTGTGTGCGTGCTGTGTTGTGTGTGCTGTATGTGTGTGCTGTGTGTGTGCTGTGTGTGTGCTGTGTGTGCTGTGTGTTGTGTGTGCGCGCGTGCTGTCTGCGTGGGTGCTGTGTGTGCTGTGTGTGTGCTGTGTGTGTGTGTTGTGTGTGTGTGCTGTGTGTGTGTGTGCTGTGTGTGTGCTGTATGTGTGTGCTGGGTGTGTGCTGTGTGTGCTGTGTGTTCTGTGTGCGCGCGTGCTGTCTGCGTGTGTGCTGTGTGTGTGTGCTGCGTGTGTGTGCTGTGTGTGTGTGCGTGCTGTGTGTGTGCGTGCTGTGTGCGTGCGTGCTGTGTGCGCGCGTGCTGTCTGCGCGCGTGCTGTCTGCGTGTGTACTGTGTGTGCTGTGTGTGCTGTGTGTGTGTGCTGTGTGTGTGTTATGTGTGTGTGTGCTGTGTGTGTGTTGTGTGTGTGTGCCTGCTATGCGCTGTCCAGAGGAGACCGCGTGCGTGAGCGGGCGAGACGACCCCCCCACTCCCTCCTCGCTCTTTCTCTGTGTAATCGCGCTGCTCGAGAGAGGAGGCGCTAATCTAGTTAATGTGTGGAACGCGAGTGAGTGAGTGCGCGCGCGTGTGTCGGTGTGTGGGGGGAGGGTGTCTGTCTGTGTGTGTGTGTGGGGATCTTTAGGTCGACTCAGCCTCAAATGTGCGTCATGGTGCGATGTTCAAACATCGCCATGAGGGAGACAAAGGTGTCCGGGCGTGGTGCTGGCCACCCAGCCACTCGTGTGCTGTGTCGGCTTTCATAGCAGCTCGCTAACAGCACTAAGTCAGTCCCATGCTACATGGGGGGATCGGTGTTTTTTGTTTCCGGGGGTCTGTTGTATGAGGAGCGGTGGCGCAGTGGTTAGCGCACTGCGCTACGAACCCGGCGAACCGGGTTGGATTCCGGCTCACGGCCAACACCAGTGGCGAATACCGAAACCGGTCCTGGGACACCCCGAGGTCGACTCAGCATAAAAAAATTGTACCCGGTGCGGTGTGTTAAACACACCGCTACTGGCAAGACAAAGGCTGGGCGGTGGTGTTGGCCACCCATCCCCTGGTGTTCCGTGCCGGGTCTTCATAGCTGCTACTCGCTAACGGCACTTGCCCTCAAAAGTCCGGTAAGGCTAGACGGGCCACCTTTCTCTTTGTGTGTCTGCGTGTGAGGGTCTGGCCGCTTGCCTGCCTCATTCTAATCCTCTAAATTCTCCCATATGGTCGCCACGCTTCCACGCTGCCGAGGCAGCGGGCGCGTGTGTGTGTTGACGTCTGTGTGTATATGCGCGTGTGCCATGGTCAACTCAGCCTTGAACGCAGTGCCCGGTTCAGTGTGCAAACATCGCCACTGAGCGAGACAAAGGCGACCGCTCCACCACACCACCACACTCGCTCCGTCGCAGCCTTAATCGGTGCTCGCAAACATCACTTGTCCAAGGCTAAAGAAGGATATCTTCTTTCTAGATTTGAAGCTTTCGTGACTGCAAGGATTCATACTCTTAGGTTTTTTTCGGTAAAGTCACGTAGGTAAAAAAAACTAATAGAAGCTCGTTGTCTGTTAAAAGCTCTAACAGATAGGTGAAATTCCTCCCCGTAGAGAGTATTAATTCCAGATTTGAAGCTTTTACCTACGTGACTTTACCGAAAAATCCTAAGAGTAAGGCTGTCTTCATTTTGTCGTTCGCGTGTGTGTGTGTCCAGACTGGTGTTAGACACGAAGCTATCATCCCTACAGACTTCGTTAAACTGAGAACCGCGCTTGGTGAGGCAGCATGTGGGACGAGTTTGCCAGCGGCTACGCTCCACTCCTCACGTCGCCTGGCGAGTTCTGGAAGTGACGCCCCCCCCCCCCTCTAGGATGGGCCACTTGAGAGGCTCTGCGGACGCAGTTGGGTGAGAGCCGCGCTTCCGTGCACCGTTCTTTAGAGTTGACGCCAAGAGCACAACCGGCATGGGACTTGGGAGATATTTTGCTTTACATGATAAAAAGAAACATACTTTTTCTTCCGACTGTGGTTGTTTTAAATGGGGGGGAAATCTATAAAATGTAGATTTCACAAACACTGTTTAAAATGAATATCGATCCATTAAATTACAGCATGTACCCCTAACATGCTAATTACCCCCCTCCTCCCCCACCCCCCCCTCCCCCCCACAGAGACCGTTTCAGTCTTGTCAGTGCCGCGAGAGCTCTGGTAGTAGCATCACCACGTGAGTCCGACAGCAGTGATCCATGTGCATTCATCAGTGGACCACAGGCAGGTTAATTCGTGCTGCGGAGAAGACATTACCTGCTCGCTCCAAGCAAATTGGATCGATACGTTCAGGATAAACTCAAACACTTTAAAACTGTTTTTAATTTTGAGAAGCGCCCTGGCCATTACAAATGCCAGCACGACGAAGTATCACATCGCGTTGACATTTCGCGCATCAACATTTTTCTAGACGCGTGGATGTTGATTCTAAATGTGGAGGGGAAAACCGAAATCCCACGGGAGAGAGAGAGACACGCCAAATATACAGCAGGCGTCAAGGGTCGGGATCGATCCCAAGATTGGCACTGCTCGAATAAAAGACGACAGCTACCTGGGTTAGATTCCTGGCCATGTTTTAACGCGTTAATTGGAGGCTTTCTAGACCAATATTATCCATAGTAAAGTGTTTTTTTCTTACATTTGGGTTAAATCGCGTAAATATGAATGCGGCATTAAAGCCGCCACCATCACCCGCCACTGACAATTAGTAAAGTTTGTCACGGAAGCAAAACGTGCCAATTCGCTGCTACTTCAGCGCACCGATGTGTTCAAGAGTAAACCCACAACATTTCTGTTTCAAGCACGACGTTTCGCTGGTGATTACAACAGCCAGCTTCATCGGGCGATCGCAAGAATTGTGAAGGAGACTTCGTTTTTAATTCCTGGCAATGGTTACCACGGGTGAGAAAGTGGTATCTCAACCGATTTTCAGGGCTCTTCTTCCTACATGAACTGACCAGTGTTGTGAAGAATGGCCAAACGACCCTTTTGACAGACACAGTGTGTGGAGGCCTTAATCTCGCAGCTGGGGGAAGGGACTTCCAGACCGTAAAGGCAGCAGAGAAGAATTCGTGTTTTGGTCTCTACGTGAGTCTGTAGGTCTCTTTGTGAGTCTGTGGGTCTCTATGTGAGTCTGTGGGTCTCTTTGTGAGTCTGTAGGTCTCTTTGTGAGTATGTGGGTCTCTTTGTGAGTCTGTGGGTCTCTATGTGAGTCTGTGGGTCTCTATGTGAGTCTGTAGGTCTCTTTGTGAGTATGTGGGTCTCTTTGTGAGATTGTGGGTCTCTATGTGAGTCTGTGGTTTTCTATGTGAGTCTTTAGGTCTCTATGTGAGTCTGTAGGTCTCTTTGCGAGTCTGTGGCTTTCTATGTGAGTCTGTGGATTTATATGTGAGTCTGTAGGTCTCTATGTGAGTCTGTAGGTCTCTTTGTGAGTCTGTGGGTCTCTACGTGAGTCTGTGGATTTATATGTGAGCCTGTAGGTCTCTATGTAAGTCTGTAGGTCTCTTTGTGAGTCTGTGGGTCTCTATGTGAGTCTGTGGATTTATATGTGAGTCTGTAGGTCTCTATGTGAGTCTGTAGGTCTCTTTGTGAGTCTGTGGGTCTCTATGTGAGTCTGTGGATTTATATGTGAGCCTGTAGGTCTCTATGTGAGTCTGTAGGTCTCTTTGTGAGTCTGTGGCTTTCTATTTGAGTATGTGGGTGTTCGCTGAGCGTACAGGTCTCTGTCCATGTCATTGGCTCTTCATGTGAGCCGAAACAATGTGGAAGTTTTTAACATTTAAATGCGACCACATTTCTAGAAGCTGCAAAGAATCCGGTGGGTAGCCAGACACAGGACGGGGAGCCCAGGGCGGTGTAGATCATGAACTTGAACGGAGGAAGGGCGCGGAGTTGACAGCACAGGCGAATGGGGGGAGGGAATTTCAAACAGTGGGGGATTGCCGAGAATAAAAAGACAGAGTTTGTCTTAGTGTGTGTCTCTATGTGAGTCTCTCTCTCTATTTGAGTGAATGCGAGTTCAGTGTTGCGTTCAAATGGGACCACATCTCGGAACATTCTGCAAAGCAGAGAGAGAGAGACACGGGACATGCAGTGGAGAAAGGACGATTTGAGCTTGAACTTGAACATGGGCAGGGAGCTGATAGCACGGATTGCAGGGTGGGGGGTGAAGAGGGAGTTCCAACCAATTAGTGAACAGGAACAGAGTGAACAGGAACAGAGTGAGTGGGAACAGAGTGAGTGGGAACAGAGTGAACAGGAACAGAGTGAGTGGGAACAGAGTGAACGGGAACAGAGTGAGTGGGAACAGAGTGATTGGGAACAGAGTGAGTGGGAACAGATTGAACGGGAACAGAGTGAGTGGGAACAGAGTGAACAGGAACAGAGTGAGTGGGAACAGAGTGAGTGGGAACAGAGTGAGTGGGAACAGAGTGAGTGGGAACAGAGTGAACAGGAACAGAGTGAGTGGGAACAGAGTGAACGGGAACAGAGTGAGTGGGAACAGAGTGAGTGGGGACAGATTGAACGGGAACAGAGTGAGTGGGAACAGAGTGAGTGGGAACAGAGTGAACAGGAACAGAGTGAGTGGGAACAGAGTGAACGGGAACAGAGTGAGTGGGAACAGAGTGAACAGGAACAGAGTGAGTGGGAACAGAGTGAGTGGGAACAGAGTGAGTGGGAACAGAGTGAGTGGGAACAGAGTGAACGGGAACAGAGTGAGTGGGAACAGAGTGAACAGGAACAGAGTGAGTGGGAACAGAGTGAGTGGGAACAGGAACAGAGTGAACAGGAACAGAGTGAGTGGGAACAGGAACAGAGTAAACAGGAACAGAGTGAGTGGGAACAGAGTGAGTGGGAACAGGAACAGAGTGAACAGGAACAGAGTGAGTGGGAACAGATTGAACGGGAACAGAGTGAGTGGGAACAGATTGAACGGGAACAGAGTGAGTGGGAACAGAGTGAACAGGAACAGAGTGAGTGGGAACAGAGTGAACAGGAACAGAGTGAGTGGGAACAGAGTGAACGGGAACAGAGTGAGTGGGAACAGAGTGAGTGGGGACAGAGTGAGTGTTAACAGAGTGAGTGGGAACAGATTGAACGGGAACAGAGTGAGTGGGAACAGAGTGAGTGGGAACAGAGTGAACAGGAACAGAGTGAGTAGGAACAGAGTGAACGGGAACAGAGTGAGTGGGAACAGAGTGAACAGGAACAGAGTGAGTGGGAACAGAGTGAGTAGGAACAGAGTGAGTGGGAACAGAGTGAACGGGAACAGAGTGAGTGGGAACAGAGTGAACAGGAACAGAGTGAGTGGGAACAGAGTGAGTGAGAACAGGAACAGAGTGAACAGGAACAGAGTGAGTGGGAACAGGAACAGAGTAAACAGGAACAGAGTGAGTGGGAACAGAGTGAGTGGGAACAGGAACAGAGTGAACAGGAACAGAGTGAGTGGGAACAGGAACAGAGTGAATGGGAACAAAGTGAGTGGGAACAGAGTGAGTGGGAACAGGAACAGAGTGAACAAGAACAAAGTGAATGGGAACAGAGTGAGTGGGAACAGAGTGAGTGGGAACAGAGTGAGTGGGAACAGGAACAGAGTGAACAAGAACAAAGTGAATGGGAACAGAGTGAGTGGGAACAGAGTGAGTGGGAACAGGAACAGAGTAAACAGGAACAGAGTGAATGGGAACAGAGTGAGTGGGAACAGGAACAGAGTAAACAGGAACAGAGTGAATGGGAACAGAGTGAGTGGGAACAGAGTGAGTGGGAACAGGAACAGAGTAAACAGGAACAGAGTGAGTGGGAACAGAGTGAGTGGGAACAGAGTGAGAGGGAACAGAGTGAGAGGGAACAAACTGAACAGGAACAGAGTGAGTGGTGAGCCCCGCTCGGGCACGGGGTGAGCTCTCTCCACAGCGGGGCCAAAGCATCCGTCCACCCGTCTAGCGGGCGGGGGGGGCAATTACCAGGAAAAATATCTACTTAAAGAATGTTTCCTAAAGCAATTTCAAGCCATGCCCTGCAGAAAATGCCTCCAGCTGTGGACGGTAATTAGCTGAACCTGCAGAGAATGTTAATTCGACGCAAAATAAGATACCGTGTCCCAGCTTCCACGCGTCTCACCCTAAACTCCCCCCCCACCACCACCACCACCACCTCCCCACTTCTACCCCCCCCCCCCCCCCCCCATAACCCGGACACTTCCAGCTACCGGGCGACGTGGCGAGCCAAAGCCTCTCATGGACATCTGTGAAGAAGAGCTTTACAGCTTCTTGGTTCTTTCGGTAAAGTCACGTAGAAGGGAAGTAATGAAATAATAAAAATAAAACATAATAAAACAATTCTCACGACGTTTCGGCCACAACGCAAGCAGCCGTCCTCAGGTGAAAACCAGGTCTGTCGAGGCGACAGCGTCTGAATGAAACAGCACACGTGCTTGGAGCATATATATAAGCTGGGTCGGATTCCTCCAGTGTGTGTGTGTATATATATCTGCGTATTCTGACTCTGACATCCTTCACGCAGGCCAGACGACACCGAAGTAACCAGTGCCGACACTTTGCGTGCCGTCCCTTCGACGAACTGTGGCGTTTACACTTTTAAGGTATGCAGGTTGGTCCAGATGTCTTGTGACCCACGCCCCACCCACCCATTCGCCGCTCCCATTGAATTCTCTAAAACGAATGTTTTTTTTTAACAGTAAAGGTTTATTTCAAACCGAAATGAATATGTAAAGGAAAAAAAGAAGAATGTCAGGGGTTAATTGATTGGGTTTCACAAGACATGTGGCACCACCCCCTACAGCACGGCTGGACGGGATGAGAGTGAACGAGGGGGGGGGGGGTTAAAATCCTCGGCCCCACTGTTTAGACTGCCGCGCCGGGAGATAGCATCGAACCCGTCGCATGTGGAGTGCCAAGCACGGCAACTGCACTTGGATTTCCAAATTTGCATTCTTCACCGCAGGGTTACATTCGAAGCCACCCCTGAAATGCGGTTGCGTGAGCGAATCCGATGCGAGATGCGGACCGCATTTGCTAATTTTGTTTTACTTAATAATGTGAGATGTTGATCTCCTTTTATATATCTTCTTCTCAGGCCTCATTATTGTTCATAATCGAGGCTTTTGGGTTAGATCGCGTAAGAATAAATGTGTCGCAACCCTCCACCACCCGACACGGCCAATCAGTAAAAAAATGTGTCAACAAAACGGCAATTAGTATTGTTGACAAACGAAGTGAGTTTATTGTTGTCGATTTGAAGCTTTCGCGACTGCAGGGACCCATACTCTTTGGATATTTCGCTAAATTCCTTTCCAGCTTAGACCCCGCTTGTTTGCCCATCGCCACGTAAATGACCTCGTGTTGTAACAGCTCTCTCGCTGGTGCAGAAGCTCCACTGCTGGATGATTTTTTTCTGCCTGAGGACGACCGCTTGTGTTGCGATCGAAACGTCGTGATCCGTTATTTTCTGTTTTATTTTTACTTTTTCTACCCACGTGACTTTACCGAAAGAAGCAAGGAGTAGTAACGATGTTAATGGTTACAAATATGTTGTTAGTGGGGTTTTTTTAACGCGACGGTCATTAAGGTCCTATATGCCACAGACGGGTAAATAGTCTCCCATTAAGGAGATGAGATGTTGGAGTGTACAGCCCTTAAAATGACTTTGCTCACATACACCTGCACAGCTCGTGTGGAAGGGGGGGGGGGGCTTCCCCTGCTTGGCCTACTCCTCCATGCCGGTTGGACTGCTCCTTGGATGAGGTGGGATGACCGGTGGTAAATTAACCGTAACAATACTAGGCGCTGGGCCGCTTCGCAATGAACTCCAAAAAGAAATAAATCCCCGTGATGTCATTCGCAAAAAGAGTAAATGCCGTCGAGTGCCGGCCGTCGCGCTCCACATTTTAACAAAAAATGAAAGAAAAAAAAACTATCGCACCGCGAAAACTTGGCAGGACCCTTCTGAAAGAGAGTCACAATTCTTTGGCTTTGCTGGGTAAACTAGCTTGATGATCAATAATGGATGAAGAAAATAGAAGTTTTAAACACGCAGGCCTTGCAATGTGTAATGCTGCGATATGATGTGAATTCAGACAAACTGAATGCGACTGCATCTCTTAACTTAACTTTTTAAAATCTTTTACCGGGTAAGGCACACTGAGCTGCATAGCTCTGTTTCAAAAGCGACCTGCAAAATGTATCTAGTTGGTGTTTGAACATCTTAACACGACTCCTGTTTTAGTGCCAGAAAGGGTAAAATTGTTTCTCATTTTTTATCACGGTTGGATACGTACGGTGCGAAAAAAGTTCATCGTACATGCACACATACTCGTGTGCATCCATTGCTGGATTACTTTCGCGAGCCTACCACGACGAAGGGCGGATTATTACAACGCAGGACCCATGAGAGGCGCTGATGTTTTGCCGAGGCCTTCATCCAGCGGTGGATTGATCTTGGCTGATGATTATAATCAGGTATCAGAAAAAAACGACGCGAATGCGACACACGCGCACACACAGAACTATATCCACACGATGAAAATAACCTGCACGTAAAGTTTATGCATTCACAGATTAGCGCAATCACTCACCGTAATCTCGTCGTAAAAAAAAAAAAATTACTTACCGTCACTTTAGCCGCGTAAAATAACATTTGCCATGTATAGCGTGCTACTAATTGCATATTATCGTCTGCCCCACAATTATGTAAACTTTTCCGCAGTTAAACAAATAGCGCGTGCGTGTGTGCTTGCAGCTCGGCCCCGACACGCAAAAAAAAACGCGACCCCCACCAACATTTCGCACCGCTCGCTCCAAACGATCAGCTGCCCCCCTACCCCCCCCCCCCATTATTTATAGAACACGAGATGCCGACAAGATTTCCGGCACGGAATGGCTTCGACGCTGCTTTTTCAGTCGCGTGTGAGAGTTCAGTTATAGGTCCCCGTGAACGTTCCCCGGCCGTAGTGCCACCAAGGCAATTGTTTTACCGTCGGCGCTTTGAGTCCACGCAAACTCTGGACTCGTAAGTGGGTGGCATGGGGGAGGTAGAGGTGGGGGGGCGGGGTGTTCAAATTGTGCTGGGAGTCAGGGGCGAGGATGGTTGACGGCTGGAGTTCATGGGACTGTTTGTACGTGGATCTTAATTCGCACCGTGCGTAACCGAACGCGCCAATCGGCGGTGCGGGGTGGAAGGACAACCAACTAAAACACAGAAAAGCATACTTTTGTTCTTTTCGGTAAAGTCACGTAGGTAAAACAATAAATAAAATTAAATAAATGAAAACAACTCAATTAGATCACATTTATTTATATAACATTTATTTCATTCATGTATTGTTTTACCTACGTGACTTTACCGAAAAACCAAAGAGTATGAATCATTGCAGTCACGAAAGCTTCAAATCTAGAACACAGAAAAGCAGTTCGAGAGAAATGAGTTTGCAATCGAGATGATTGAAAAGTAGACAGCTCCAATGGCTTCCTAAAATGTGCACGCGCAAGTGCGTAAGGTGTGTTTGTGTCTACAGCTACGGGGTGGGGTGGAGGGTGAGTGGGGGTACAATAAAAAAAAAACGTTAAGGCCGTGTTGTGTTCTTTTGTACGTACGTGATACATCTTTTACCACACATAGCCCCGTCGTCAGCTGCGTGTGTGTGTGTTTCCTTTATACCGTCGCGCATGAAGCACTGGCGGTAGCGATTGTCGGCAAGGCACCTGGTGTGAGATATCGTAGTTTTATTTTACCAGCTAATGCCCACTGAGCTATGGAGCCCTTTTTCAGAAGCGACCTGGCCGCAAATTATAGCTCAACGAAGTGGCTTATCACGTGTAAATGTATAGCAGCCAAATACTCAAACTTATGTTGGTTCTAAATGTGGAGAGAAAAACCGGAGAACCCGGAGTAAAATCCACGCGACCACGGGGAAAACACGCAAACTTAAAATATACAGCAGGCGTCAGGTTCGGGATAGAACCCACGACCTCCTTGCATACCAGGCGAGGTAGTTAACATCTCCGTTCGTCTTATGGTCTCGTGGTTTTTAGTTGTGGCCTGGATACTCCCAGGATACACACGTCTCCTTGCTCTCGTTGACGTAAAACAAGCACGAACGGGTTGCCTTCCATGTAGACCACGGGTGCTCGCACACACGCGCGCACACACACACACAATTAACATTCCGTCCAGACATCTCCGAAAAAAATGTGAGCAGTTTTTTTTTCCCCGTCAGATTTCTTCCGTAGATTTTTGTAAAGTAAAAAATAAATGTTCCTTCCTGCAAAATGTTTATGCTTCCATTTTTTTGCACGAGCCTTCAGACAACACAGCGATGGAGCTGTCCAGTTAGGGGGGGGGGCTAACGGAGTGCCCCCCACCCACCGTCCTTTCAATTTAAAATATCATAGTGAGATGGCTGAGCAGAGATGCAAAGAATATATGCAGGATGCTTCGAAAAAATGTTCACACTTCCGATAAATTGCAACAATACCACGAGAAATGAGCCTCCTCCGGGCTCTGGAGACGACCTGGGGAAGAATCCAGGCACGCGTTGACAACGATGGCGAACGAGTGGGAGACTCTTTAACTTTTTGAAGCTATTAACATTACATTTGTTATAATGTTACACTGTATTGTCCGTTCTTAAATCCTTTATATTAAATTCGCTTGCTTGTGTGCTTGCTTGCTTGCTTACGACCGTGCAAACCTTTCGGTCGTTTTTTAACCCACTTCCCGTGATCCAATCGAGCTGACATTTTGCACACAGACTCGTTGTGCGAGACAATTAATGTTCGTGAAATTTTTTTTCAAAAATGTTACACTGTTTAGGGAAAACAAATTAAATATTTAATTACCAATTGTTTAATACTGCAGACAATCATCTGACCCATAGCTGGCAGCCATCTAAAGCCAGAGGACGAGAGGACTCTAGCCGCCACGCATATAAAGGATTTATAGTGAAAAACTTTGTTTTTACGGGTTAATTTTTTTCCATAAAAAACGATAGTCACATGTACGTTTTAACATTTTTTTTAAAGCAGCCTCTATAGATGACATAGATTAATTGGCGTGTTGTGTTAATTAGCATGCGATGTTAATTACCGTATACATTCGAGATGATATTTTATTTTAATGAATCTGGACCCACTTGCGCTACTCGGGGAGGGGGGGGGGAGCGAGTAGATTGAAGTTACAAATGGAGCTGCCCGCACCGTTACTCACGCGTTTCCCCGCTGCAGAAATCCCCGCGACAGAATTATCGCTTTTGCCTAAAATACCACTTTGTTGACGTTTTGCGGCGATGTTTTTCATTCACCGCCTCTCTGATTGCCTTAATCGAATCACTCTCCCGTCCAGAGAGTATCGGTATTTGATCGTTAAAGTGTGAAAGTGCAAGTCACTTCGATTTTTTTAATTCAGCCTTGTTCCTCCTATGCTTCTTGTTTTATTGGTAAATGGAGTCTGGATTTATTCAATGAAAATAAGTGATTAATGCATTTTTTGTTTCAATTATGTGCATTCAAACTTATACCGTGATGCAACCCCAGCTGACGCTCGTCTCATCGGTTCTGTTTCATCACCAGGTTCAATTAAAATAATATTAATAAGTAATATTGAAAAATACTTTTTTAAAAAACATGCTTTAATGAAATGTACAGTACGAGTAATGGCAGAACTCCACGACTCCAGGAAGTGGCCCCGAAGCTTGCCATAACGTGGTGATTTACAGCCAACGTCAGTTGAGCGTGGACAATTAGAGCCAAGGCGAAACATAATATATAAAAGATTGCTTAAAAATGTATATATATTATTTTTAATGAAAGAATATGGTATTGTCATCAGTATGACATACGCATACCAAGTTGGCCGTCAATACCACATTGGGAAGTGGGTTAAAATTGAGTTACAAGATTTGAGGATACGACAACAGACAAAGTGAGTTAATTAAATAAAAACTACTACCACCACTCCCTGTCATTACGCCTGGTCGGCGTGGAAGAGCAGCCCAAAATACCCTCGATTGAGCTCACTACAGCGGAGGCCTCATCCGCCAGCAGTGGCTTTGACGCGAGCAATTTCAGGGCTGCGCCTTAACCAAACCGCCCCCTTCCTCCTGAAGAGCGCTAGGAGCGACCGCGGTGAAGGGGACTGCGTGACCGTTGGGCCAAACGCGACGCTTCATTTGTTCTTATCAGCCGCGTATTGAAGAGGGTGGGGGGGGGGGTGGACCGCCTTGAAAAAAAATCTCAAATTAAGTCTGACTTTTAAATGAGCGTGTTTACCATTTATTATTTTCTCTCTCGCTCACTCACTCTTTCTCTCTCTCTCACGAAAAAAAAGAGCTCTCAGCGGCGAGATGAGTTTATGCAAATTTTGCCGGGAATTCGCAAATTATTCTGCGAGCCGACGCCACCGTTCCCGCTCGGCGAAAAAACGCGAGCGTCGTATTAGACGACGGTGGGGAGGAGTGGGGGGGGGTGTGGGGGGGGGGGTCCTTATCGCCCCCACCAACCCCCCCCCCCCCGATCTCAGCCGTTGAAAGGGAACGAGGGGGTGAGTGTGGGCTGGGTGTAGTGGGCGGGGGTAACTTTCAAGCGCCATTAGACATAATAACAGGAAAATGAAATATTTAGGTTAAACAGGCGCGCGCAGGAAAATCACGTAATCGCATTGGAAGGCAAATATTTGCCGAAAAGGCGCTCCGAGACTGATCCCCGATTGCAAACGTGCTACGTTTATTGGCTGTGGGCAACGCCGGGTGCATGTATTTCCCTTTAAGGTTATGGGAGGGCAGACACTCAACAAAAATATAGGATTTTTGTTGATTTTGGAGCGGGGAGGAGGGGGGGTGGTTTTGATTATTTTGTTAAACTAAACTATTTAAAATTTACCGGGTAAGGTCCACTAACCTATGTAGCTCTTTTTCAGAAGCGGCCTGGCTTATCACAAGTGATAGCTCAGCTAAGTGGCTTACCATGTGGAATCTATAGCAGCCAAAAACCCTAAACGCGTGACGTTGATTATAAATGTGGAGGGAAAACCCGGAGGACCTGGAGAAAAATCCACGCGACCACGGGGAGAGAGAAAGAGATACATACAAACTACAAATACACAGCAGCAGGCGTCAGGGTCGGGGTCGAACCCACGACCTCCTGTATACCAGGCGAGGTAGTTAACATCTCGCCACTGGGTTTGCACAAAATGATGACAACAATTGCCACAATGTTCAAGGCCACATGTAGGGTAAAGGTGCAGCCCCTGCAACTCCCTGCACCAGGCCACTGCTGTTGGAAGAGTATCCACTAGAGGGTGCTCTAGAGAGCCCCTCTAGCCACGCTAGGCCGACTCTTCTACGCTGGCCAAATGTTTAATAAAAAGGGTGCAGAGTTAATCCACACTTCATCCCACCAGACAATATATTTATACTAGCTTTACTACCTGGCTTCGCCCAAGACTTGGATTCACCACGCCCGGCCGCCTTTGTCTCCCCAGTGGCGATCTTTACACACACCACACCAATTGCTCTTTTGAGGCTGACTCGGCCTAGGGGAGGCCCAGGACCGGTTCAAATAATCGTCACCGGTAGTGGCCGTGAGCGGGAATCAAACTCGGGTCTCCAGGTTTGTATTGCAGCGCGCTAACCACTACACTACAATGTGTTACGCTTCCACATGCGCGGGTCACGTGACAGATTTGACGTCACAGCTCACTTGCCGTGCAAAAAATAAATGCATTATTGAGCTCCCCCCCCCCCCCCAAAAAAGTGTATTTTTATAATGTTTGCATGGTGTACAGTGTGGAAAGTACCCACATGGCACATTTCAAGTTTGTTGCATGTCGGGAAGTACGCTAAACATTTTGAACAGACACACATAATCACAACTGTGCCTTTTATATAGATGGAGATAAAACTCGTACCATTGCTTCAGCTGCCACCGCCGGGAGATAGAATCCAGTGCCCCGCTGATCATTACACCACGTTTACGGCAACATCTTCAGGGGATAAAAAAAAAAATGTAATTTTATATAATATTCATATGTTATATATGTCCCTGATATTGCCATTCCCTCTCAAGTGATTAGAACGTTGCTCAATTCACAAAACTAACGATTTACCTTTACAACTTCAATGGTGTTGTTTGTTCCTGGCCAATTGGTGTTTGGGGCTTGTTTTAGGCCTGTGCTCAGCAAACCGTGGACAGACGCACGAGACAAAGATCCCCCGTATAGTCTTAACAGACTGTTGGGGCAAGTGCTGTTAGCGAGTAGCACCTACGAAGGGTGGGCGGCCAGCACCCCACGCCCGGTCGCCTTTGTCTTCCGAGTGGCGATGTTTGTGACAGAGCACTGGATACTCATTTAAGGCCGAGTCGACCAAGAGGAAGCCCATTACTGGCTCAGACAATCGTCAGTGGTGTTGGTGGCCGTGAGCGAGAATCGAACTCGGGTCGTTGGTTTCTTAGCACAGTGCCCTAACCACACTACGTACGTACGGTGCGAAAGAAGTCCAACACACATACACTCCTACACACACTCTCTCGGTGCTGTGTGCGTGCGCGCGCGAGCGCGTGTGAGAGAGAAAGTGTCGAGACCTCGCCACTGGTGGAGGTCTGCGAAGCTGATGAGTATGTATGAGTATTTATTTAAAGAAACTGCTTCGGTGGGAGGGAGGGAGGGGGTGGGAGCGTCCCTCCCGCCCACTTGTTCCAGAAGTGTAATTATTGTGTCTAAGCAGACTAATGGCCCCAGCTGTCGCAACGCCCGTGACATATTTACCAAGTTACCCTAAATTACACGCGCAATGTGGCTGTTGACGTGGGCTCGGCGAGAAAGAGCTAAAAACAACAATAGATTAACTTCTCGCCGAATCTCCAATCGTTCTCGGCTACAAACAGATGCCCCCGCTCGCCACCCTCCCCCGGGAAGCCAAGGGCAGCCGCCACACAGCCACCATTCGGGACGGACTACAAAGGCAGGCCAGGTAGCTTTGGTCTGATGGACAAAAAAAACCACAGAGATACACCCGTGGCCCAGAAGTGTATCGCAAGCAAGACAAAGGCGCAGATTCCACCCCACCCACCCCTTGTAGCAGACTCTTGGGGTAAGTGCTGCTAGCAAAGATGTGCTGGTCACCCACCCCCTCGTGTGCCGTGCCGGCTTTCAAAGGTACCGTCAACACACACACATACGCGCGCGCACACACTCACACGCGCGCGCACGGACACGCGCACACACACACGCGCGCACACACGCACACACACACACGCGCGCACACACGCACACACACACACGCGCGCGCGCACTGGCCGTGTTCACTGCAAAGAGTGTTTTGTCAAGTCCGTAAGATTGTTTCTGTTACAACTGACTGTGTGTGTGCGTGTTACCCGCACACACACACGCCCGCTCGTGCCAAGGCGCGTACACACACACACACGCGCGCGCGCGCACAGAGGCACGCACAAAGTGGCACAGCATTCACACTGGCACGATGACAAAGATCCCCCGTATAGCCTTAATCGGCTGTTGGGGCAAGTGCTATTAGCGATGAACTACGGAACTGCAAACGGCGATGTGGGTGGCCGGCACCACGCCAGGCCGCCTTTGTAGTCCACGGTAGCTATGTTTACACATCGCACCAGGTACTCATTTGAGGCTGAGTCGACATAGGGGGGCCCACAACCGATTCAGATAATCGTCACTGGCATTTGCGCACACACAGATAAACACACAAACGCCCACGCGGACACATCCACTCACCCGCACAGAAACGCACCGTGTATATAAACAGAAGCACAAACACAAACATAGACTCACACGCTCAGCATGCACGCATGTATGCCTACACGCATTCGCGAACGTAGAAATCGGTAACTCAGAAACGCTCACGCACAAAACACTTTGCAATTACAAAGACAAAGATCCCCATCCCCGTATCCTCCAACGCAGCGGTCCCCAACCTTTTTGGCACCAGGGAACGGTTTCGTGTAAGACAATTTTTTCACGGACCGGGGCGGGCAGGGGGGTTCATCATTGGGTCTCTCACCCTTTTCAAAGAAGCTCTCCAGCGACGTCTGTTTTTTTTACTCATTTTGGCTACTAGGTGTTAGAGCTTGTGGGCTTACCAACACTGTGACTCATGAGACAAGTTCGCAGTGCGGGAAAGAGGCGCGGTTGGAAGTGGTGAACAATAAAACAATGGGGGTATGCCACGCGCGGACTCACCACTCTCACCTCTTGCAGTGCGGATCGGTTCCTAACAGGCCACGGACCGGTAGCGGTAGCGGTCCGCAGCCCGGGAGTTGGGGACCCCTGCTCTAACGGACTGTTGTTGGGGCATTGCCCCGGGGTTTCCCCGCACCTCCGATTAGCACGGTTGGCTACGTACGGTGCTAAAGAAATTCAACTTACACACAAGTGCTGCTCATGAGCACCTCCGAAGGCCGGCACGGCACACGAAGTGTTGGGTGGCCAATAGCTGTCCGCCTTTGTCTCCCCACTGCTGATATTTACACACCGCACCGGTTACTCGTTTTTAAGGCGACCTAGGGGATGCCCAGGACCAGTTCAGATAATTGTCACTGGTGTTGGCCGTGAGCGGGAATCGAACTCGCGTGGCCGGGTTCCTAGAATAGCGCGCTAACCGCTACACATACACTCACAATCACCAAGACAAAGACCCCCCGTATAGCCTCAACAGTCTGTTGGGGCAAGTGCTGTTTGCGAGTAGCACCTATGAAGGCCTGCACGGTACAAGAGGGGGTGGGCAGCACCAAGCCCGACCGCCTTTGTCTCCCTCGTGGCACGGGTGACCGCTACACTACCGCTGACCGCACAGACGCACGCACACACGCGCAAAGCGAGGGAGGCTCTCGTCTTAACGGCCTCGATGTCACGCGATGTAACCCATCACGCGCGACCGTCCCATCCCCAACCCTAAGTGGATCGCCGCATTAGCAAGTTACTGCTAAATTATGCGGGTCAGAGTTGGCTCATTACCGGAGGGTTTTCTGCAATCAAAAAAATGGTGAGAGAGAGAGAGAGCCACTATTTCCGCCACCTCCCCCCCCCCCCCACTCACCAGGCAGGCAATGTCAAACGGTGCATTTCACTCTACCTCCTGCAGACCGCGTCTCCCATCCTGCAGGTTCTACTTTAATTAAGGGCGTCGCTCACAGGCAGAACGGCGGGTGGGAGAGGAGAGGAGGGGGGTGGACAGATTACTGCCCCGGTGTACGGATGACAGCATCGTCTTGGCTGGCTTACCGGGTAGATGGCTGTCGATAAGAGCAGTGAGCCATTTCCAGTTCTCGAAAACAACAACAACAACAACGCTCGACACATTCCTCAATAACACTCATGGCGTTAAAGGGAAACGGGTGGATAGCAGGCGTCGTTTCGGGCAATGAGCCTTATTTTGAAAAATATATAAAAATAGTTTTTTGCATTTTCTGACATTAAATCAGGAGTTGTGTTAAGAGGTTCAAACACCAGGATAGAAAACTTTCGCAAGGCATCAAGTCTGCATTAACCACACACACACGTGGCAACACATACAAACAATCATGCTCTGATAATGTACTTGCATCGTCTTTGAAACTGATTGGCCTGCACCAGAGACAGCCTTCTTGATGGCCTCGTCTCACCACTGTTAGACCAGGGGAACGCCGAAAGGCGAAGAGTACAAAGACAATACAAATATCAGAACACTTCTATTTCGGGTCGAGCAGTTATATAAACTGGAAATAAGGTTGCATAGATATCACCATTCTTCTTCAGAGCACATTATATATAGAGAGAGAGGCCAGGAGAGAAACAGAGTGATTAATCCGAGTTGTAGACAGCACTTAGTTTTTACTATGGGGCCTGATGAGAATTAAAATTTAAATTAAAAGTTTCCTGATGAACAGTTTTGTAAATTGGCAAAGGAATAGTTAGACTCTTTGGGAGCTGTTGGTGATTTAACAAACAGTTCAACAATGAAAACGTGTTACTGCATACACTCATTTGTATGAAAAGTTAAATTACGAAATCTTGCTGGCACATTGCATTGTGCGTAGTGTGGCTGGCATGGGGCCTGATACTAGAACAATTAATACTTTAGTTACATTGGTATTCGTCAAAACTCGTGTACTGTAGTACAAAAGACCATCACGAAAGAAGCTGCTACGTTTCACGGACGGATTTAGCTTGCCAGTAGGAGGAGGTGGAAGTACGGTGGGAGGGGGGGGGGGCGATTTTGCGAGGTATAATCTCAATTTGCGGTGTCAAATTTTCCAACGTGGAGAATTTTGCCCGCGAGGCTGACACTCGCAACAGCCAATGACGTGGCGGGATCTAGAAACACGTGGTTTCGATAACGTGGCTGCTGCTATCGATGTCCGCACCATGATGATGATGATCAAGCCACTTAGTTGAGCTGCCGTCTGTTATCGGCAGGTCGCTTCTGAAAAAAAAGAACTATATGTCTCAGCGGGCCTCATCTTGTAAAAAAAAAAACAAGTCACGTTGATATTTTACTTTAAACATCCACCGCGTAAGTATGTGTACGGTGAGTACACGCCGCGGTGATGACCGGGGCGGCCCACCGGATACGCGCCACCTCCCCTCGCCCAACCCCATGACCCCCCCCCCTCCACCACCTCCCTCCTCCAGCCGCGTTGAGCCCACGGCGTCAGCCGCGGGAATGCTTTTAACAAGGGACAGCGACTCAACGGAGCTCCGTCCAGCAACAACCGCGGGCGCTGGGACAGCTGTCCCTGCTCCTACCGCTGGGGTAGCTGTCCTCACTCCTACCACTGGGGTAGCTGTACTCACTCCTACCACTGGGGTAGCTGTCCCCACTCCTACCACTGGGGTAGCTGTCCCAGCTCCTACCACTGGGGTAGCTGTCCTCACTCCTACCACTGGGGCAGCTGTCCCAGCTCCTACCACTGGGGTAGCTGTCCCCGCTCCTACCACTAGGGTAGCTGTCCCCACTCCTACCACTGGGGTAGCTGTCCCAGCTCCTACCACTGGGGTAGCTGTCCCCACTCCTACCACTCGGGTAGCTGTCCCAGCTCCTACCACTGGGGTAGCTGTCCTCACTCCTACCACTGGGGTAGCTGTCCCCACTCCTACCACTGGGGTAGCTGTCCCAGCTCCTACCACTGGGGTAGCTGTCCCCACTCCTACCACTGGGGTAGCTGTCCCAGCTCATACCACTGGGATAGCTGTCCCCACTCCTACCACTGGGGTAGCTATCCCCACTCCTACCACTGGGGTAGCTGTCCCCACTCCTACCACTGGGGTAGCTGTCCCAGCTCCTACCGCTGGGGTAGCTGTCCCCACTCCTACCACTGGGGTAGCTGTCCCCACTCCTACCGTTGGGGTAGCTGTCCCCACTCCTACCACTGGGGTAGCTGTCCCCACTCCTACCACTGGGGTAGCTGTCCCAGCTCCTACCGCTGGGGTAGCTGTCCCCACTCCTACCACTGGGGTAGCTGTCCCAGCTCCTACCGCTGGGGTAGCTGTCCCCACTCCTACCACTGGGGTAGCTGTCCCCACTCCTACTGCTGGGGTAGCTGTCCCCACTCCTACCACTGGGGTAGCTGTCCCCACTCCTACCACTGGGGTAGCTGTCCTCACTCCTACCACTGGGGTAGCTGTCTCCACTCCTACCACTGGGGTAGCTGTCCTCACTCCTACCACTGGGGTAGCTGTCCCCACTCCTACCACTGGGTTAGCTGTCCCAGCTCCTACCACTGGGGTAGCTGTCCTCACTCCTACCGTTGGGGTAGCTGTCCCCACTCCTACCACTGGGGTAGCTGTCGCCACTCCTACCACTGGGGTAGCTGTCCCCACTTCTACCACTGGGGTAGCTGTCCCCACTCCTACCACTGGGGTAGCTGTCCCCGCTGCTACCGCCGCTATCCGCGCATTTCGACGCGCGGGGCAGGCGTCGCGTGGACGCGGCGGAAGGCATCGCCCTATTGCCCGCGTTCATCCGCCGGTGACCAAGCGCGTAATGAAGTTATTTTTTCTCGAATAAACGCATGCTGATAATAGGAATCCGGCATTAGCGCCCCAACACCTGCCCCCCCTCCCTCCTACCAACCACCACCATCACTCCACCACCCCCTCCACCCATCAACAACATCGCGGCTGATAATATTAATTGTTTTTTTTATTTAGTAGTGCTCGTTTTGGTTGTTTAAGGGATTGTCTGGTGCTCTACTCAATAGCTCTAATCACTTTTTTAATTTAATCATCATGATGTTTCATGGAGTGAAAGTGGAGCCGCAATTTCGTCTCAACCATTCTCTCTCGCTGCTGGCCTCTCTATGTATGTGCTATGCAGAAGGGTCATGACCCGAAACGTCGCCGATTAATTATATATTTTTGTCATTACTTCAAGGCCACACGCCACGCAACGTCGCTGCACGATCGTGTGGATGAGAATATTTCCTCGCCGCATCGCGGAGAAGCGCAGGAGCTCCGCTTCTCTTTGTGCGCTCAGGTGACCGTCACCCTGGATCGACGGCCACCCGAGGTGCATTTCCACTGCCACACCTGCGCCAGGTCTCCTCGCCCCCCCCCCGCCCCCCTCCGTAGCGCGCGCTCGAGAGAGAGAGGGGGAGAGCGGGAGAGAGCGTGGGGGAGAGAGCGGGGAGAGAGAGAGGGTGAGAGAGAGGGGGAGAGAGAGGGGGAGAGAGAGGGGAGAAGGGAAAAGCGCGCGGGAGAGAGAGGAAGAGAGAGTGCTGGGAGAGAGAGGGGGAAAGAGTGAGCGAGAGAGTGACCGAGAGAGTGAGCGAGAGAGTGAGCGAGAAGGTTAGCGAGCGTGAGCGAGAGTGAGCGAGGGGGGGCGGGGGGTACATAAAGGAAAGCATTAAAAAAACTAAAAAAACCGAAATGATGAACGAAGCAGAGTGCCGACTACACCGAGCATCTTCTTGTTTCCTCTGATCGTACAAAATAAAGAGGGGGAGAGAGAGCGGGAGAGAGAGCGACAGAAAGTAGGAAGAGAGGGGGTACAGAGAGAGGGGGGGCAGAGAGGGGGGTAGAGAGAGAAGGAAGGGGTAAGGAGAGCAGAGCGAAAAATATTTTGTTAAATCTTTCATTTTAAAAAGAGGAGGGGGGGTTACGTAAAGCGAAACATTAAAAAAAACGAAATGATGAACGAAGCAAAGTGCCGACTACACCGAGCATCTTCTTGTTTCCTCTGATCGTAAAAAAAAGAAGAAAAAAGAGAGAGAGTGCGGGAGAGAGAGATGGGGACGTTACACTGCGTATTCCTGGGCAGCATGGGGGTGACCTGTGCCTGACGGCGCAGTGTGCCAGGCCGGCGTCTTTATTAATTACAAGGACAAACGCTCGCTTCCGCGGCGCTCGCAAACCGTGCGCGCGATGTCGGGCTACCATCGTTTTTTTACTTTTTGAGATAATTTTTTTATTAAATATATATGCACGCATTTATATATATATTTGCTGGCAAAGCGATCGGAATGCTAAACACGAAACAGTGCATCGAGTGTGAGCCGCTTTGTTGAGCTGTCATTTGTGTCCAGGTCTCTTCTGAAAATACAATAAGCTAATAGCTAGTTGACTTTATCTGGTAAGTAAGAAAATACGTAGTTTATCTTCTTGGTTTATTTCGGTAAAGTCACGTAGAAGGGAAGTAATAAAATAATAAAAATAAAACATAATATTTTATTTTATTATGTTATTATGTTTTATTTTTATTATTTTATTACTTCCCTTCTACGTGACTTTACCGAAAGAACCAAGAAGATACGTAGTTTAGTTTCATTTATATATTATTTAAGTGACTTGCTCACCTGTTCACTCCTATCGTGTTGTTGTGCTGTTTGCTGTTGTAACGTTCTGACCCCGTGGCTCTTACTGGAAATCTGTGAAGAACATAACTTCATAGCGCATCAGATTCCTTGAGTCTAAATGAAGAATTCTGATTCATTTTCTAACAATGCCATCGCCAGACAGCGAAGTGCACTCCTGCGAGCGGAACGCACGCCGGGCGGGCAGCCCGCACTGGGTCCACTCGGACGAAAATCTGAACTCCACCGGGAGAGTTTGCGGGTGACTACCCCCCCTCCCATCGCTGCCTCAGTCGTCCCCGGGGGGGGGGGGTAAGGGGGGCGTCGAAGGGGGTCGAGCCCTTCCCCCGCCCCCCCCCCCCCCCGTTCACCGCCTCGCAAAGTTAGTACCGAGTGATAATTGTTTTTTTTACCCTTTTTTCTGGCAACAAAACTGACACCTTTTTTACGATGACTCCTCGAAAAAAGGTGTCAGTTTTCTTGCTTGATAAAAGGGTAAAAAAACAATTATCATATTTTTTACTGACAAATGAGGTACCAATGGTGTAAATTAGTACCGAGTGGTGCAGCGGTAATGATTGTGGCCCGTAGCAAGAGGGACGGAGCGTTCGATCCCGAGCGCGTGCGGCTCCGTCCGTGTGGGGTTTGTGCGTTCTCTCTCTCCCCCCTCCTCCTCCTGTGACCTCTATGGTTTTACTTCGGGGTCCCTGGTTTCCTCCTCTTCATAGCTGATAATAAAACAAAGCAAAGATAAAGATGCCCCGTGTAGCCTTAACAGACTGCTGTGGGCAAGTGCTGTTAGCGAGCGCCTACGATGGCCGGAACGTCACACGAGGGGGTGAGTGGTCAGCACCAGGCGCGGCCGCCTTTGTCTCCCCAGTGACAGAATCAGGTAACTCGTTTAAGGCGGAGTCGACATCGAGAAGGTTTTGAAGTCGTTCAGATAATAATCGTCACTGTCGATATTATCCGTGGCTGGGAATTGAGCTCGGTCTGCCGGGGTCCGTAGCACAGAGCGTGATTCACTCACTGTGCTACCAATCCCCGCGATGCGTGCACACACACACACACTCACTGCGCTACCACTCCCCGCGATGCGTGCACACACACACACTCACTGCGCTACCACTCCCCGCGATGCGTGCACACACACACACTCACTGCGCTACCACTCCCCACGATGCGTGCACACACACACACTCACTGCGCTACCACTCCCCGCGATGCGTACACACACACACTCACTGCGCTACCACTCCCCGCGATGCGTACACACACACACACTCACTGCGCTACCACTCCCCGCGATGCGTACACACACACACTCACTGCGCTACCACTCCCCGCGATGCGTACACACACACACACTCACTGCGCTACCACTCCCCGCGATGCGTGCACACACACACACTCACTGCGCTACCACTCCCCGCGATGCGTACACACACACACTCACTGCGTTACCACTCCCCGCGATGCGTGCACACACACACACTCACTGCGCTACCACTCCCCGCGATGCGTGCACACACACACACTCACTGCGCTACCACTCCCCGCGATGCGTGCACACACACACACTCACTGCGTTACCACTCCCCGCGATGCGTGCACACACACACACTCACTGCGCTACCACTCGCCGCGATGCGTGCACACACACACACTCACTGCGCTACCACTCCCCGCGATGCGTGCACACACACACACTCACTGCGCTACCACTCCCCGCGATGCGTGCACACACACACACTCACTGCGCTACCACTCCCCGCGATGCGTACACACACACACACACATTGCGCGCTCGCCCGCCCGCCCGCTCGGGTCTACCTTGGATTAGTCGCGGTATAGCGCGCGCGCGCGTACGATCGGCTTGGTGTGGATACTGTGATTGACACTAATGGGCCGGGCCCGGTGTCGGTAAGGGGTGGGAGGAGGAGGGGGGGGTGAACGGGGGAGTTCGACACGCCTCGCGTCTTCTCAGCTCACCATTCCAGCTCACCACCAATCTCACCGGACAGCTCACAGCCCAGCTCACCATCCCACCTCTCCGGCACAGTTCACAGCCCAACGCACCACCCAGCTCACCATCCAGCTCACCGCCTAACCCACTACTCAGCTCACCGCCCATCACACCGCCCCAGATCACCGCACAGCATACCGGCTTCTCCCATTCTCTCTCTCTTTTGGTCAAACAAGCGTCGTTCATTCGAACAGAAGTTGTTTGGGACACTGATGGGGCGCACACTTACCACAGCGTCGCCCGGCCACGTGGTGTACCGACTGAGTGTGCAGGCGGTGCCATTCCACTGTGACCTCATCATCTGGTTATGGAGAAGAGGGGCGTGGGGGGGGTGCGGCGGGCGGGGGGGGGGGTAGGGATTTATTATTAAAGCAGCCATGCCGACCTCGCTATTTCGTTTGCATCAGCCCATTGTTTGCCGTACACCAGAAATGTCTATCAACACCGGACCCAATATCATCAGCCGGTTGTGTCCTGGCCAGTGACCCACAAAAGCAGTCCCCCTGGATATCGCCGCGGGCAAACCAGTCACTTGCCTACACCTGCAAGCTTACCGGCTACCTAAGTGGAACGCAGTCCACTGGTTCAACTTGTTCATCAGCTGCGGTCTGCTCCACGTGCGCACACCAAATCCGCAGGGGGCACAGGGTCATTCCAGACAGGACAAGCGCGATGTGTCTCTGTCGGCTGGTGCGGCGCGGCAAACAACGTGAAAGTTAATTTTTTTATTTAAAGCTTTCATGACTTCAGGAATCCATACTCTTTGTTTTTTTCGGTTAAGTCACGTGGGTTATTCACGGCCACGTGGTGGGGACGTCACTGCGGTTGCCCGTCGCCAGGCCAGGCGCACTTTGAGGCTATCACGGTGAAGTGTCGAAGGCTCTCGCTGACATGAGATCACGGGACAGACCCAGCAGGTGCCACGCGTTGACTGACTGAGATCACTGGCAGATGTACCAGCTGTGCGCCCGACTGTGCCAACTTTCTGCGTTTTAGCTGCACGGCGCTACGCTCGTTGTTGTGAGCGTCGCTCCTCTGCCCTCCGTTTTTGCTGGAGGGCGACTGCCTCCAACTGCCCAGCAGCGTCCGTCACGAGCCTCATCCACAGAGGCCGATCTTGACGCCGCTGGTGCCAACCTGCGGCACAATCTCCCCTGCCCATCACACAATCACTTGGGTCGTATCCACGTGATCTTCCCTGTAACAATTCAAATTAAAAAAACGCAGCCCACGAGTGACAGAAATCTGCTGATTGAGTGCCGACGTGGGTTAAAGTCCCTTAATGATTTAAAAAATATGTGTTCTTTGGGACAGGGGGGGGGCCTGGGTCGTGCTGGGAACGTGGGGGCACGAGGTTCGACGGTGATCCGCGACTCGAGGAAAACTTTGGGAACGATCGCCAACGTTTGGCGACGTTCGTTTAAAGCGACCCCTCCCACCCCCATCCCCCCATCCTCCTCCCCACCACCCCCATCCTCCCCCCCACCCTCCCCCCACCGTTCACCGCCGCCGAAACTTGTCGACTCGTCAACACGCGGCACCGCTCCGAGTTATGCGCTCGTCTCCGGGTTAAAGAGCTGTGATAGACGTGACCCCCCTCCCACTCCCCCCCCTTACACCCCCCTTACACCCCCCTCACACCCCCCCCCCCCCCACCCCCATGGTGCTCGGCCCTCGATATCAGAGTGCGAGCAGACAGAGGCTGACAGTGATGGAGAACCCGCGTTCTGCTTTATAACCCAATTACACCGGCGGCCCCATAAATATGGATTGGCAGATGCATGTTTATGCGTTTAACTTATATTTCTCCATTACAGTTTTGCAACCTTGATTGACAGAGTGTTGTATTAATGGCTGTTATCTCTTCAACGGCTCGCTCAAGTGGCTTCAAGTTAATTTAATGTCCTGTTATTTTTTTTTTCATAGGGAGAGCGAGGGGGGGTTGCTTTCGCACGCATGGAAAGTCTCCACCTCATTGGAATTCCAGCTCTAAGTGAATAAAACGGGGCACTTTGTATTAATTTGAATGTTTTAACAAAAAAATATTTCTTAACGGCAGTTTTTGAAAGAAAGAAAAAAACCAACTACGTTTACGGGGCGAGACGGGGAAAGCGCGGTGAGGTTGCAGAGGAGCAGAATATTAAGACTTGTATTATTATTATTCTTAAATGAATTATATTAAATACAATCTAGATGGAGTGGTGGTGATGGTGGTGGTGGTGCAGTTTGTTAGCGCACTGCGACATCAACCTGGCGAGCGGAGTTGGATTTCCCAGCCACGGCCAAGATCAGTGGCGAGCGCTTTGTCAACAGGCCCCTCGCATACCGTGAGGGTTCCACATGGAATCTTCAACGGTTAGTACGGCACCCGTCGAACGATCGGGTTAAAATGAGGACACAAAATATACGTGAATATAACGAAGGGATAGCGTGGTGTCGGAGTGGGGTAACAATGGCACGCAGGCACCTACGGTGCAGAGTTTCGATTCGATTCGATCCCCCGGCATGGAAAGTTGAAACAATGGGCCGGAGTGGAGGGGGGAGGGTAAGTCTCTCAAATCCCTCCGCTTTTATCCACCCGGCAGTGTGAATGCGTTCACCGCAATGAAGTTGATGGGCAGGTCGTCGCGTTCGTGGGGTAAAGTGTGGGAGCTGGAACTCCAACCATCTGGCCAGCTTGCAGGATCGGACCAATGGAAAATTATAATATTTTTTATCACGGTTGCTGAGCACCGGCACTGGCCTAGAAGCTACAAACAACTCCGCGCCGACAGCGACCAACAACGGGTTAACGACGTTTCTTACATTGAGCAATGTCGGAAGAATTCGAGGGAATAGAGACTATGCAGGAAAAGAACTGTTGTGACCTGCAGTAGGAGAGTGTGGGTGGGTGGGTCACTGAGTGTTTGGGTAAGTAAGTGGATGGGTAAGCAGGTGGATGAGTGAGCATGTGGGTGAACGAGTGTTTGGGTGAGTGAGCGAGCAAGTGGGTGAGTGAATGAGTGAGTTGATGGACGGATGAGACCATGGGAGGAGGAATGAACCAGTGAATTTCTTGGGAGTTAGTAACCACGGAAGCATCAACAGAAGAGTGACAAGACTAATTTAAATACCACAAACAGAAAAATATTTTTTTTGCAGGTGGGGGGGGGGGGGGGGTCATTGGTGGGGCAGAGAAGTGCAGCACAACAGTGCATGTTAATTGCACTGCTGTCTGACCACCACCACGTAGCCCGACAGTAGCCGCCTATTACAACTCTGGCATGCATATCCGTCACCCTTCCTCCTCCTAAACGCTACCCAGACTCAACCACACGCACCACCGCTGCTCAGTGCGGGTACCATTTTCCTCTTATTTTCATGCACGTGGTTTTATTATTTTATGATAATTTTTTTCTTCCGTTTGTCTTTTGTCAATGTTCCGCTTTTTTCTTAACGTGCGTAAAGTGACCTTCTGCCTCGTAGCATTAAACGGCTCTCTATGTGAATAACGCGTATTGTCATCATTATAATTGGTATTACTATTACAAGTTATATGAGATCGCTATTGCTACATTGGCACGAGCAGGGGGTTGTAAGGCTGTACATTTACCCATTAAGCGAGGAAGCGAAAACCTTTCCGACGGGCGGAGCGGACCTGCCATGGCGTGGAGGCATCGCCTCCCTCTCCTCCTCTCACGCAACGCGTGTCGGAAGGCGGCCACGTGGAGCGGTCATGTGTGGGGGGAGGGGGGAGAAAGGGGGGTACAGGAGGGGGGGGGGGGGTAAGGAGGGGGGTGGGCACAGCATCACGGCCCAACGAGCGACTATCAAGGAGCGTGCCTGCACGCCGCCGTGGCAAGCCGCGAGTCAAGAGAAGTGATTTCCCTTCGCTCAAACGAAGCATTGATGCGGTTTTTTTCTTCTTCTTGGTTCTTTCGGTAAAGTCACGTAGAATGGAAATAATAAAATAATAAAAATAAAACATTAAATAATTCTCACGACGTTTCGGCCACAACGCAAGCAGCCGTCCTCAGGTGGAGAACAGGTCTGTCGAGAAGACAAAGTCTGAATGGCACACCACAGGCATCAAGCGACTATTTAAGCTGGGATGGAGGGGCGAAGAGCGCCTTGACAAAATAATTAGCATATCAAGAGGAATTTAGCATATTTATGGGAAATGCAGATATGCGATTAGTACCACTTGTGAAATGCGTAGGAGGTTTGGCGTTTCTTGTCGCTCGTCCCTCCTGTTTATAGCCGTGCGGAGCCAGTGGTGGAGATTCCACGTTCCTATTACGGAAGGGGGTGAGTCGATCCATAGGAAAACAACCCGCTGTTGACTTCGCCACGAAACGGTACTCGATTTATCGACCCCCCCCATGGATGATGGGCTGATTCAACCCACCAACCAGTAATTTGAACGCGCAACCGTGCGATTGGGAGCCGCTCGCTGTATCGTCGAGCAGCCAGGCGGGGTCATACAAGCACACGATTGCAGGGTGGATTTGGCTATACTTCACCACTCTGGGCAGTGTGGACTGGTGAAGGCGGGGAGCGTTGGCATGGGGGTTTAGATATACATATGCAAGGTGCTTCAAAAATGTTTAAGCACTTCTGTGTCGCCTCCGGGGCTCTGGAGACCTACCTGGAGAAGATTCCAGGTACACGTTGACAACGATGGCGAACAAGTAGAGACGCTTTGACTTTTTGAAGCTATTAACATTACATTTGTTATCGTGTTGCGGTGTATTAACCGTTCTTGTTCCATTAGGGTGCTTCATCTTTTTTAAGCACCCTGTACATCGTGGTTGTGACAATGCCGGATTGTCCTCGTAGCAAAAGTAGCTACATGTGTAGTAGCTACATGTGTAGTAGCTACATGTGTAGTAGCTACATGTGTTGTAGCTACACGTGTAGTAGCTGCAAGTGTAGTAGCTACACGTGTAGAAGTAGCTACAACATATGTAGTAGCTACATATGTAGTAGCTACATGTGTAGTAGTAGCTACATGTGTAGTAGCTACATGTGTAGTAGCTACATGTGTAGTAGCTACATGTGTTGTAGCTACACGTGTAGTAGCTGCAAGTGTAGTAGCTACACGTGTAGTAGCTACATATGTAGTAGCTGCATGTGTAGTAGCTACATGTGTAGAAGTAGCTACAACATATGTAGTAGCTACATATGTAGTAGCTACATGTGTAGTAGTAGCTACATGTGTAGTAGCTGCATGTGTAGTAGCTACATGTGTAGTAGCTACATGTGTAGTAGCTACATATGTAGTAGCTACGTTTCCCGCACTTTCAAAGGCCCCCGCGCTAAATGCTTTCAAACTATCAATTCCGATTCAGTGATTCTGCACTTGCTCTATTACCATAGTACTATACTGCCTTCAACTTTTATGAACGACTGGGTGTTTAAGGTTAGCGATTTGTCGTATTATCTGGCTGTATAGCAAATGAAAAAATACAATTACTTTACTATGCAAATAAAACATTTGTGTTTTAATATTTACGTGTTTTTTTTTATTTAGGGCCACTTTATAACATATGCTGCAGGCCCCGCACTAGCTTAATCCGGCACTGGGTTTGATATAGCCAGACAAGTACCTAAATTAAATCCAATGGTTTATGTAGGCGTGGCGTGTCACGAGGCACTGCTAAAGATCCGTGATAGATGCAAACTCAGTCTGAGCTCATCTCGATTGCTGGCGACAGTCTGAAGGAGCAGCGCTGGTAAGACTGGGAATGAAGCTGATTCGATTTTCACTTGGTTCAACTCATTTGACCCGTACTCTCCTCTGGGGTCAGCAGCGCTGTGTCCAGGATACTCGAAAAAATTCCTTACCGTATCGCGTGCTTTCGAATGCGCGTCTGCGGCCGTCTGGAACGCTCCTCCTTGCGATGTTAGGAAACCCCTGGAGCTGAGCTCTTTAAAGTCATCGAGATGGACAAATTAATTTCTTTAGAACTGCTGTTTGTGTCTAGTTTGTTGTCCTTCCCCCGCACCTCCGATTAGCATGGTCGGCTACGTACGGTGCGAAAGAAGTTCAACGTACATACAACCTGGTGGTCAGCTCGTATCTTTCACGTGAGATGTATCTGCCTCGGTCGAGCCGAAACGAGGTCGACTCAGTGGGAGAGGACGTCTCTTACGAAGAGTGGGAACCCACTCGCGGAGAAGGATGCCGATCGTTCACCGAGAGACGGACCTCGAAACAAACTCAGCATATTCGTCAATAATACTGTGACCTTAAATATATAAACATACAATAGATGCCATATCTCGCAATGACCCTTCTTCATAGCACACAGGCCAGAGAGGTGGATGGAGAGACCTGCAAAGAGGCGGTTGAAGAGGTGAGCCCACCGCGCGAGTGATTGTGCAAGTGGATGCGGAGTTGATGGTCGCAGAGGAAACGGAGTGAGTGGAGGAAGAGGAGCGTGGAGGGGGAGACTCCCAGTGAGTGGGGGAGGGGACAAAGTCAGGAGAAGAGGCCCCTTGATGTAGCAGATGCGCACGTAGGCTCTTTGTGCGTCGGGCTCCGTGCACGAGTCTTAAGAGCATTGACAGTCAGTTAGAACAAGACTCCGGCAATGTGGTACTCAGAATGTAAATGCTGTGGCTTTGCTCTCCAACACGCCGGTGTGATGTTACTGGTAACGAATTGGCTACGTTTTGTTTTACGTGGCAAACCTTACTTATTGGTCTTGTCGGGTGGTGGCGGGTTTAACGACACGTTTAGATATTTACGCGATCTAACCCAAAATTAAACTGTATTATGGATGCATTTAAAATGTTCATCCACAGCACGTTCGTTGCACCGCTGAAGCGGCGGCACTGCGTTTAGAAAAAATTCGGGAGTAAGGGGCCGTCCATAAATGACGTCACGCACCTAGGGGGGGGGGGTTGAGAAATGTGACGTCACATCAAAATTAGCAACTTTAAATAAATATAGACAACACGTTCTACTTAATTAAATAGACTTTTTAATAAATGTTTTCTCCTACAACATCAGAGTGCAGCGCCACATTAAATACGCACTGCAATGACAATAGTTTAAAGCGATTTGAAGCATGTGTTATTTTCCAAATGGAAATATGGTTTTGGTGGGGGGCGGGGGCAGAGTTTCGTGACGTCATGATTGAGGGGCGGTCTGACTTTTTGTGACGCCGTGTGACGAGAAGGGGAGGGGGGGTAAAAAATCGTCCAAAATCGCGTGACGTCATTTATGGACGGCCCCTAACGTCAAGGTGACGTTCGCGAATGTCGTCCTTCAACGTGCTGTTCGTTGCGCGCTGACCGAACTGCTGTAGCGGCCGTGGTGGGGAATGTCTCCCGTCAACACCGAACTTGCAAGCCAGACGTGTCCCGGGTTCGACTCCATCTCCTGTCGCAGCCGACTGAGCAATGGGGAGAGTTTCTCAATCCCCCCCACACCCCAATCCCGCCTCTCTCCATCCAGCAAATGGGTGAGGCACAGCAGTCGGCGAGCAAATATATCGCGAGGTGGGTTAACACTGTGGGTACTAGATTCGAAGCTTTCGTGACTGCAGGAATCCATACTCTTTGGTTCTTTCGGTAAAGTCACGTAGGTAGAAATAAAGTAGAATAAAACAAATCACGACGTTTCGGGCGCAACACAAGCGTCCGCCATCAGGTGTGACAACCACAGCAAAGAAAAAAATCCAAATTCAGCACATTTTTGTGGTTGTCCCACCTGATGACGGACGCTTGTGTTGCGCCCGAAACGTCGTGATGAGTATTGTGGGCTCTCCCATCGCTTCCAACACGTCTGGCCGGCGTCGGAGAGTTGGAAAAAAAATACCCCCCGGGGAGAGTTCTCTCTCGTGGCGACGCTTTCCGCCGGCAGTGGGTATCAGCAAGCAATTGCACGGCCGCGCCTTTACCTTCTTAATTGAGCTGTCGGGTTTTGTGTCGTCCAACAGAGGACACGCAGCCCAGGTGCGCAGCTCCCAGCTCACAACGGGTTTGACTTTTAATAGGATCAGAACCACCACTCCCACGGCCCCCCATTATTCATCGTGTTGAAGAAGCTATCAAGTCAAAAGTTAAATTTCGATTTAAAGCTTTCGTGACTGCAGGGATTCATCTTCTTGGTTCTTTCGGTAAAGTCACGTAGAAGGGAAATAATAAAATAATAAAAATAAAACATAATAAGGACGGATGCTTGCGTTGTGGCCGAAACGTCGTGAGAATTGTATTTTATTATGTTTATTTTTTTATTTTATTATTTCCCTTCTACGTGACTTTACCGAAAAAACCAAGAAGAAGTCAAACGTTCCCTTCGATGGGGGAGAAGAATTCATCCTGTCGCACCAGATCGTCGATAATAATGAGCCGCGCGCGCGACTCGGGGGACTCGTGGACGGAAATACAAAGATCCCCCGTGTAGCCTTCATCGACTGTAGGGGCAAGTGCTGTTTGCGAGCACCTATGAAGGCCGGCACGGCACGCGAGGGGGTGGGTGGCCAACACCACACCCGGTCGCCTTTGTCTGCCTTGTGGCGATGTTTACATACATAACCTAGTACTCATTTTTGGCTAAGTCGACCTAGGGGAGGCCCAGGACCAGATAATCGTCACTGGTGTTGTCCGTGAGCGGGAATCGAACTGAGGTCGCCGGATTCGTAGCGTAGCGCGCCAACTGCTATACTACCGTGTCCCGGACGGATATACGGACGGATGGAACCACGGACAGACAGACACATGAACACACACGAACGGATAGACACTTGGACACACACACGGACGGAGAGACACATGGACACACATGTTGACGGAGAGACACATGGATACACACGGACAGATAGTCACTTAGACACACAAACGGAGCAGCAAATCATCAATAAGAATCGGACGGCAAAGGCAGCGGCGCGTGTGTCAGTGTATCCCTTATGATGACAACTCGCCTGTCCCGAAGATGCACACACTGGGTGATTACGAAATTAAATATTTATTGCGGCACAAATTGAGAAGTCACCGCGTAAATATTTGATGAAGCATTTGATCGGCAAAAAAAAAGAATTAACCAACAACGCTCACGTTAGCGAGCAACCCGAGGCAGCCAAACACAAACTGAGCTTCACGTAAAAAAAAATATCACGACGAATTTAACTCCATCGTGGGACTTATTTATGACTCTACGAGGCCAGACAGACTCTCTCGCGGTGAGATGGTCGCGTGCAGGTTGGTGGGGTCGGTGGGGTGGGTGAGTTTGGTGGTGGGTGAGTGTTGTGGGGTGGGTGGTTTGGGGTTGGTGCGTGGGGTGAGTTGGGTGAGGTGGGTGGGGTGTGGATGGCTGAGGTCGGGTATGTTTAGTGGGTTGGGTGGGTGTTGGATGAGTTGGGTGTTGGCGTTAGGGTGGGTTGCGTGGGTGTTTGGGGTAGGGTGGTTGTTTGGGTGGGTTGGGTTATTGTTTGGGTCGGTTGGTTGGTTGTTTGGGTGGGTTGGGTGGTTGTTTAGGTGGGTTGGATGGTTGCTTGGGGTGGGTTGGGTGGTTTTTTGGGTGGGTTGGGTGAGTGTTGGATGAGTTGGGTGTTGGCGTTGGGGTGGGTTGCGTGGGTGTTTGGGGTTGGCTGGGTCCTTGGGTGGGTTGGGTGGTTGTTTTGGGTGGGTGTTTGCTTGGGCCGGGAAGGTGTTTGGGTGGCTATTTTAGGTGGGTTGGCTGGGTGTGTGGTTGGGTTGGGTGGGGTAGCTGGTATTGGGTTGGGTGGGTGTGGGTTTGGTGAGTAGGTGGACTGGGCTGGGCTGGGTGGGTTGGGTACAAATCAAAACATTAGCGAGGCTGGCGCCGCGAACATCCTGGGTTTTTTTAAATCCAAGCAGTCGCCTGTGATTGAATTAAGTTCCAGTGTAGATAAAGGCGCAGCTCTGCAATTGCTTGCTATACCCACTGCTGACACAAGCGCCTCCACTCGAGGCAGCTCTACAGAGTGTCGGCCTTCTCTTCCAGTTTCTACCCAGAACCCTTTGCTTTCGACACATTTAATTGGAATGCCGGGTTAACGGTGAGACGAGCACTATGTCCATTCTACATAAAAAATATATATACGTACATTTAACGTTTATTAAATGCATTCAGATATGGAGACGTTGAATACATGTTTTTTTCTCTGCACGTACCGACTGCATTGCGAGAACACTTGAAACTCTGTATAATAGATTGTTGTTAACCGCTGCCATTCATTGTAATCATTATTGCGCAAGGTTTAGAGCCGTCCTGCGTGTTCCGTGATACGAACCGCGGGTGTCGCGTTTGCCGTCACCTTGCTGCACTGCTGCACCACCCCTGTGCTGTTTTGCACACGGCCCATTGCAATTGAGGTCAGAGCCAATCGCACCTTTGCTATCAAGGTCACGCTGTGTGTTCCAGTGTTACATTTTGCCCGCAATAAATTAGATTGATAAAGTCTTTGTTTTTTTTTTCATCGGTAGTTTTGGGAGATTTTCTTTCTTCCCTCCGGTGTATTTTGTCCATATTCCAAGCTCTGTATTTGTGAATGCCGTTACATTTTGTTCGGCAATTCACATTTGGCTACCAATGTGTTTGTTTTCATCATCATCACTAGGGTCCAACATTTTACAAAAAATCCTCAATTGGAATTATACATCGCAATCACCACTCCCTACTGGAAGACCAATGCCCCAGGTTGATGATTCTTGCAAATGAGACGAATGCCGGTCTCCTTCACTGCTCACCTGGTGATTTCAAAATAGACTAAACATCATCTTCAACATCACAATCATCAGCAACAGCAGCGGCAGCAATGTTTAACGGAGCTTGACTCTGCTAATGAGACCCAGAATGTCAAAGACCAGTTCAGACTTTGCCTGCTTCAACGAATGTTGTGATGACACACTGATCCGGAAAAAAATACTCAGAGATTCGATGGACTGCAAGAATTTTTTTTTTTTTGTACACGGGTAGTTGGACTTGTGTATCTTTGTTTTGCTTGGCCACGCTTCTCCGCGTGTTCGTGTACAGAGAGAAGAAGAGGAAGGATCTTGATTTCCTTTACAGGTACAGCACTACCTTCCCCCCCCACCACCACCACCACCACCGCCACTTTACGCACCGCTATCGATGCGCTTGTCACGTTAAACTGTGCCCAAAGGACCGCGTCGCGCTGCCGAGTGGCGTACGACTCGGTGTAAATGAGCGTGCGCTCGGTTTGCCGAGCAGCCTGGCTTGGATGCCCTCGCTTTGTGTGAGAGTCGGGCGGAGTGTGTGTGTGTGTGTTGGGAGGGAATGACATTACTATATTAACCTGGCACGGTATCACCTGTCGTCATGCAAACGACGCGCGGAATGGGCCTCGTGCGCTTATTTGTGCCCGTCCCACACCAATTTGGAGTTATATATCGGCGTACAATCCGTCGAATTAAACCGAAAAGGCGCAAACCACCCCAAGACACAATTCCCCAGATATGTCGTCATCACGGCTGTGCGTGGTCGGACGATGTCGTAAATTACAAATATATATATATTTTGGCATCGGGGTTTTTTAAAAAACTAAATGTGTGTGTGACGGCTCAGTTTTTGGAAGTCGCAAGGCCGTGAGCGAGCGAGCGCGTGCGTCTTGGCAGATCGTTTGTTAGGGGCCAAGTATCGTGCTTCTGAGAGGTGAAGCGAGGTCTGGGTCGCCGCGAGTGGGTGGGGGGGGGGGGGGGGTTTCGCCGTGTCCTATGGCTAATTGCCGCGGGACTCGAAAGAAATGTGGGGGGCTGAAGGGGTGGGGGGGGGGCACGTAGGTGGGAGGATATTGGACAAGAAACCCGATGGGAAAGCTCGATTTCCACGTCCGAGTCGACAAATTCACAAAAATTACAAGATCAGACACGTCATCGTCGGTTTAATCAGAAATGACAAAAATCTTCCACTTTCTATGGGGGGGTGAAGAGGGGGAGGGAGGTTTCAGACGAGCGAATAATAATAATAATCAAATAATCCTCGAGGAATCATAATGGTAGCAAAAAAAAATCGCGGCAAAAAAAAAAAATTCGGCCACATGTAAATCACCGTTATTACGGCGCATTAATGGTTCGCGCAAGGACAAAAGGCGATAAGGCACGAAATGAATGAAGCCTATAGGAACAACAAGCACGTTGCGCTTATTAACCCACGTAACCCGCCATCCCCCAACTGCGCTCGCCGAAATTGAATTAGGGCCCTCTACAATTCACGCTTTTGGTCCCCCTAACCCTCCACTCCGCTCCTCATCGCCTTCGCGAAAACTCGCGGGGGGGTGGTGAGAGAGGGGGGCAACGGAGCCGGATAATGGAACCAGAGCTGTGGCCGAGCTATAAGGGGTAGAGATGGGGAGGGGGGGGGGGTTGGAGGGGGGGTTGGGCCCCCTCACGCCACGTGGCCCCAAGTCACGGACATCCTTCGCCAACGCCTCCTTGGAGGACGCGGCACGCTCGGGGTGAACGTCGCATCGGGGAGAACGACCGCGAGCCCGAGCGGGTCCGAGATCGGAGGAGCGCTGGCGGCGGGAGGACGCGAGACCAGGGGGTTCTGGGGGGGGAGGGGGTGAGGATGGGGTGGGAATAAAACAATGACCGCCGCCGGAACGGTTAAAGCGGTGTCAGCCGCATGAAATGTAGTTCATTAGGGCCGTTTTCCCTTGGCCGTCCGCTCTGGCAAATTACTCACGAGGGGGGCGGGGTGAGCATTCCGGTCGACCTTGGCCCAATGCTGGCCGTAATCGGAGGCGCTCCGTGTCAGAACATTTTCAATTATTTGATTCAATTACAGAGCGGGGAGGGAAGGCGGGGGGGAGAGTGGGTTGGTGGGGTGGGGGGTTGTGGCGGAAAGTGAGAGGGCGTGTATGAGCGTGCGGGATGGGGGGGGGGGAGAAGAGGAGTGGGAGGGAGGGAGGGGAGCGAGATCGGGATGGCGAGGAGGAAGCAGGGAAAGAGACGGTGTCAGGGGACTGGAGCTCAGAGAGAGAGAGAGAGAGTGAGAGCGATGTGGGGGGGCGGGTGTGTGTGTGGGGGGTGGAATGATGGGTGGTGGTGAGAGCGGAGAGGAGGAGAGTGGAAAGATTAGTTGGAAGGAGAGGGAGTAGAGAGGCGGGGTGATGGGTGGGGGGGCAGGGAGGAAAGTAAGAGGGTGTATCCTCCACCGTGACCCTGAAATAAGAGTGTTAATCCAACGCACGGACCGTGAGCCACTTTAGATTATACGCCGCGGCACGCATCGAGCTCCAGCTACATCAGAGAGAGAGAGAGATCTCACGCCGTTTTTGTTTTTAGGATTTAAGAAGAAGAAAAACGCCTGCGTCTCACTGGGGAAGGGTGGGGGGCAGGTGGGAAGCAATTTATTTTGGGGGGGGGGGTTCGGATTTTTTTGTTCCTTTTCCACAGAACGATTTCCCCGCATCTTCCGCCCCCCCCCTCGATCTTTATTCTTCACCCTCTTTGATGCGCTCTTCAACTCCTCTGGCATGAAGGCGCCCGACGTGAAAGTGTGCTCACCGCTCACTGCTCGCTTGCGAGGTCGAGCGGCCGCTGCGATAGCAACCCACGGAGAGCGGAGAGCAGCAATGGAACGTCTTGCCGTCTGTTTTGTTGCCAGCTCGCCATTGGACCGCGCCTGGTTGCACGTCTGTTGTTGTTGTTGCAGAAGTCGCCTCCAAGAGGAATAGCCCGTTGTGTTGGCAGCAGAGGGGCTACGTACGCTGCGAAAGAAGTTCCACGCGCATGCTTGCACACAAGCCGGATGGATTTAAGCACACGACTTGCAAACGAGGCCAGCTGTGCTTATATCCGTAGTAGTGTGCTGGAATCAAAGTTGCCCCTCTGGCTGCCTGCCCCCCGCCCCCGCTGCACAATCAGTGTAATGTGAGCGTGTGTTGCTTATATCAGAACTGTGCTCATATCAGGAGTATTTATGTCCAGCAGTTGCTGTAATGCCATTGGAAGTGAAGCTCACTACACGCGGTCATTCTCTGGGTGCTTCTTTGTGCACTCTTCACATTTTGTTTTCGTTGTCTTGTTGTCAGCGTCCATCCTTCCGATCCACGTTGGAACAACTTGTCCATAATCCAGCAAGCAGTGGATAGATGAGGGCTGACGACGATAATGATGATTAAGGAAAGTTACCGCTTGGGAGGCCTGGTGGTCCGGCGGTTAGAAATGCCGAGATGACACTCCCCAAAGCCTGCGATCCACGGTGGCGAGATGTTAACTACCTCGTCCTTGTTTGAAGGAGGTCGTGGGTTCGATCCAGACCCAGACACCTGTATATATTTGGAGTTTGCGTGTCTCTCTCCCTGCGGTCGCGTAGATTTTTTTCATCGGTCCTCCGTTTTTTTCTCTCCACATTTAGCATCAACACGCGTTTAGAGTATTTGGCTGCTATAAATGTCCACGTGATAAGCCACTTCGTTGAGCTGTCATGTGTGATAGCCGGGTCGCTTCTGAAAATAAACTTAAATAACTGAGTGTGGCTTTAACTTGTAAAATAAAATACATTTTAGTTTTAATTTTGATCCAAAACTGGGTTTCAACCACCTGGTTTTCTCAAGCGTAGCTTTACATTTCAAGTTTATTTCATTGAACCAGCTGAGAGCTCGAGAGAGTGGTGCAGTCTTGATTTGCAAGAGTGACCCTGGGGAGGGGGTTACCAACATGACAAACGCAAAACAAATAAAGTGCAGCAAATGAAAGCAAAACTGAAAGCAGCACAAAAAAAACGTCGTCACATGAGACATTACAAATATTGCACAATCATCAATCAATGTTAAAATAATACATTCCCTGTAACGTAAGTCAGCTGGGGCAAGTTATTTTGAGACTGATTATCGCGTAATTATAACGTTCGTTTACAGAAACATTACACAGATATGGGGAGACTACTGTACTAATATATAGACAGACAAGGATAAATGTGCGGTGGGTTAATGATGGCCTAAGCCTGGTCACTAATGTACCCTACGCAAAACAAACTCAAATACAATTAGGCTTTTTTTCGCTTTAACTGGCTACGTTCCCAGCCTCTCTGGTCTGACTGTCACGCGACGAAAACTCTCTGCAGGGCAAATTAAACGGCCGTCCCGAGTGTATTGGCGGGTAATCCAGGGCCCGTGGGCCATACCCAGACCCTGGCTTCATTTCAGCCGGCCCGAGGCCAGGCGAGGCCTCCCCTCCAATGGAGACGGTCACGCGAGTGACATTTAACCAGCACTTCAAGAATCTGAGCGGCGTTTCCAGCTCCGATCAGTGACGTCTCGGCGAGAGGACGGCAGGGAGAAGGTTGGAGCACTGCCCCCAACGTTCCGTTCAGGGCTATAGACGCGGAGAACCTTCGTCTTTGGCAGCCGAAAGAGATTTGGAAAAAGTGCTCGTTTGGCCGATCGGTATGGACATGGGTTTCTCTGCAGGTCCTGCCAGGCACTGGCGGCTGCCGGCGATGCACGCGGCGCCGTCGCTGATGCCGCTCGCCGTACGCGGCGGGTGACCCCGCGGTTGTCTGAGTTGTGCGCCCCGTCCCCCCGAGGCTGCCGGATTTACCCAGCGAGAGCGACGTTCACGTGGGTTTTTTTAAAGTATTTATTTTACGCGTAGGAAAAGTCTGAGCTGGAACGTTAATGTGGGATGTGACGACTGGGGAGGGGGCGGGAGGTGGGGGCCGGGGAGCGGCGGTGCAGTGGTTAGCGCACCGTGTAATCGACCCGGTGACCTGAGTTCCATTCCCCTGCCTCCGACGTATCTTGAACTTCTTTCGCACCGTACGTAGCCAACCGCACTAATCGGAGGTGCGGGGAGAAGTAGAAAATACTAAACGCAAAAGAGACAGTTCTAAAGAAATGTTTTTCTGACCCAGGTCGTGGGAGACTCTGTTGACCAACCGCCGCTGAGCAGCGTGATGAAGTATGGTCAATCACATCCCCATGACTGCAAGGCACGGGGATGCCTCGAGGGTTCATGTATCACCGACTGAGATGTGTTGGGGGTGCTGGTAGACTGGAGTAGGCACGTGGCTGGCGGGCAGACACAGCCATTGCAAGATGTAGACTCACGTGGTGTGCCAGGTGTGGGCACATTTTTTTCCTCTGGGTCGCTGATAGAGTAGAGTAGATGGCGGTTGACGAGTAGCCATAGCAATAGCGAGCAGAGTGATTGGATTCGGTGTATCGGGAATTCAGATATTCAAATAATCAAACTATTTATATTATTTTAGCAGGTAAGGGCCACAGAGAGTTTTAAGCTCTTTCTCAGAAACGATATGGCCACAAATGATAGCCCAAAAATGTGGCTTATCACGTGGACATTATGGTAGCTAAACGCTCTAAACGCATGTTGATTTTAGATGTGCAGGGAAAACCTGGAGAACCCGGAGAAAAATCCACGCGACCACAGAGAGAAAAATACAAAAATATAGAAACTTCAAATATACAGCAGGCATCAGGGTCGGTATCGAACCCACAACCTCCTGTATACCAGGCGAGGTAGTTACCATCTCGCCACTGGGTTGGCACAGAATGAGGACAACAATTGCCGCAATGTAAAAATCCGCAGGTACAGTAAAGGTGCAGCCACCTGCTACTCTGTGCGCCAGTACCACTGCTGTTGGAACATCTCGCCAAAGAGGACCCCGACCCGGCCATAACCAGGCTTGGAGGAATCGCTGGGAATCATTCAATCCAGCAGTAGGAGGACAAAGGGGAATAATCACCTTGACATAAAAAAAAAAACAATTTCTGCGCCCGGCACACCACATCGTGTATGGTCAATAACTTTCGCTACGGCTGTGGCTAGCGCAAGTCACGCGTCACCTCCCCGAATAATTCTACCCGCGACCAGGGAAGGAAACATCCGGTGAGGAATTAATCCGTGTGGTAATAACCCCGAGTGAGTAGGTGGGATGGAAGCAGGGGGGGGGGGAGAGGTGGGGGTGGGAGCGGGGGAGAGACTGCTATGGGGATTCAGGAGGCCAAAATCTGTGAGGGCTCCTACTAGGGTGGTCTCAATCACCCGGGCCAATCGTTCCAAGCCATGTGCTTTCTATGTAAGCCCCCCCCCCCCCCCACCCTCTGTTCCCCCCAACTTTTAGTTTAAGTCCAATTATTTATCTTCCAATTTGAATGAGTTCTTTCCAGCTACCTCACCCCCACCATGTCCCTCCCTCGACAACCCCCCACTCCTCCCCCCCACTCCGGCCCCCCATCTCACACGAACCGTCTTTGGCCCAGCAGATTTCACTCACGGCGTTCCTTTGCAGCAGCAGCAAGCAAGCAAGCAGCAGCGTCCATGATCTATCCACTTTTGGATGAAGAGCTTCAAGTGGTCACCGTCTCTCAGGGTATTTCGAAGTAACAAGCAGGGTCATTCGATGGGTGCAAATAAATCGGCGTTAATATTTGTGTGTCCCCCCCCTCTCAATTGTATCGATCATCGTTGCATCGTTACGGCACGCAGGGTCCGTTCGGAGCTCTGGCACAACAGAGCGTGCCTTCGCGCAAGAACGAGATCGGCCCGCGGAAGCGGATATTACAGAGCTACCACTGCGATCCATATCGCGTGACCTCACCTCCCCCCCATCTCCCCCCACCGATCCACACGGGAGAGAGGGCAGCACTTTCGCACTCGCTCTGCATGCGAGAGCGACGTTTCGTCGACTAACGTTTAGTGGCGTTTGTTGCACGGCAGTCGGACCGACATCTTAATTCGCAGCCCTGGAATTGAGCCAGACTGAAGGTGGGGAGCCAAATTGTTTGTTCGTGCGTGCAGTCATTGGTATGCATTGTATGGTGGACTTCTTTTCCACCGTACCCATCCACCCGCGCTAATCGGAGGTGCGTTGGTGATCGGGTCTGTCTGCGGCCCATCAACTCGCCACACTCGAGAACCCTGGTTCAAATCAGGGACGGCCACCTGCATTCGAAATCCAGGCATCTTGACGTCGACCAGCTCAGCGCTCCGACCTCTGACCTCTGAGCCACCGCGGGGGCCTCCTCTCGACCATTTAGCATCTCGGACACGGCGGCGAGGGCGATCTCGAGCAGTCATTAGGAAATAATTACCCCGACAAATACCGAGCATTCACTCGGTGCAAGCCTTCATTGACCGAGCACAAAAGCCACACGCATCAAAGAGTGCGAGGTAGCCGCTAACTTGGGTCGCTGGTTGAACCACGGTGGGGGGTGGGCGGCGGAGGTGGGGGGGGGGGCATCCTTAAGCCGTGGAGATTTGAGCCAGACGGTTCTGTGAAGGGGGAGCAGGAGAGAGAAAGAGGGTGAATTGGGGGAGCACGCCTCAAGCACTCGGATTAACAGGGACCGAAAGAACCCCTCTACACCCCCTCCACCACCTCTGATTTTGACGCCTCCCCCTGCACACCCCCCCCCCACCCCCTTGCTACAACTTTACTTTATTCTTTGTTGCGATCGTCAAGGTCAAGTCTCGGGGTGCTCTCCGAGTCGCCTACACGGAGCTGCCGGGTTGGCCGGCCTCTGGCGCGCGCGTGGGGCGTGGGGTGGGGGGAGAGAACACACGCCGCGATTTTGATTACCGGAACGCTAATTTTAACAAAGGAAAAAATAATAATGTGTCCGGTGACAGCTTTAATTTTTTTTCTGAAGGCCTGCTGTACACGCGCACACGCGCACACACGCACGCACGCACGCGTGTCGTGCATAGTGTAGCGGTTAGCGCTACGGTGAGCTATGAACCTGGCGACCCGGGTTCGATTCCCGCTCACGGCCAACACCGCGTGACGATTATCTGAGCCGGTCCTGGGCTTCACCGGCCGGGCGTGGTGTTGGCCACCCACCCGCTCGTGTGCCGTGCCGGCCTTTATAGGTGCTCGCTAACAGCACTTGCCCCTACAATCTGTTAAGGCTATACGGGGGATCTTTGTCTTTCATGCGTTTGCGTGTTTGGTGAGCGGTGGCGTGGTGGTTTACGCGAAGGCACTGCCGTTACGCACCCCCTGGTCCGAGTTTGGTTATCGCTCACGGCCAAAAACAGTGATGGATTATTTGAGCCGGTCCTGGGCCTCACCTAGGTCGATTCAGCCTCAAAAGCATATCTGGTGTGGTGTGGAAATATCGCTGCTCGGGAGACAAAGACGGCCGGCGTGATGCTGCCCACCGACGCCCTCTGGTACTGTGCTCACCCTCGTGGGTGCTCCTCGCAAACAGCACTTGCCCAGAAAGTATGTTAAGACCACGAGGGGGATCTTTGTCTTTGTCTTGTGTGTCATCGGGGACTTCGAACAGACTGTTAGGGCACGTGCTGTCCGCGAGTCGCAGATTTGAAGGTCAGCACGGCACATCACGTCCGGTCGCTTCATTTGAGGCTGAGTCGACCTAGGGGAGGGGGAGGCCCACTACCGGTTTAGATGATCCATCAGAGGATGTCGGCCGTGAGCGAGAATCGAGCTCGGCTGGCGGGGTTCGCGGCGCGTCGCGCTCGCCACTGCGCCACCGCTCCCCGCTCACTCGGACGAAGCGGCCGCGACATCGACAGACGGACTCTCTCGCCTGCTCGGCACGTGACGAGTCTATTCTGCACTCGAGGGCGAGACACTCTAAAATATTAACCAATTAACTTCGGCTTTCATCTTCTGCTTTTCTTATAGAGCGAGTATTTTACGGTGTGCCCGAACAAAAAAAAAGGACAAAGATCTCCTGCGTAGCCCTGCTGGGGCCAGTGCTTTTAGTGATTATCTGCTCAGGCTGGCACGGAAATACAATGGGGGTGGCGTGGCCAGCACCACGCCTGGCCAAATAGCACCAGGTACTAATTTGAGGCTGAGTAGACCTAGGGGAGGCCTAGAATAGGATCAGATAATCGTCACTGGGTGTTGGCCGTGAGCGGGAATCGAACCCGGGTCGCCGGGTTTCATAGTGTGTGTACAAAGATCCCCCGTATAGCCTGAACAGACTGTAGGGGCAAGTACTGTTAGCGAGCACCTATGAAGGCCGGAACGGTATACGAGGGGGTGGGTGGCCAGCACCACGCCCGACCGCCTTTGTCTCCCTAGTGGCGATGTTTACACACCGCACCAGGTACTCATTTAAGGCTGAGTCGACCTAGGGGAGGCCCAGGACCGGTTCAGATAATCGTCACTGGTGTTAGCCGTGAGCGGGAATCGAACCCGGGTCGCCAGGTTCATAGCGCAGCGCGCTAACCGCTTATTGTGTACACACACACACACACACGTACACACGTACACACCCAAACACGTACACGCCCACACACGTACACACCCACACACGTACACACCCACACACGTACACACCCACACACGTACAGACAAACAACCACTCGATAAATTACAGCGGCACTGCCAGTGCCACCCAGGTGTTTGTGTGCAGACGATTGCTGTAGGAAAAAAAGATACACGTCGTAGGTGTTCGCATCGCGTCGCGTTCAAAAACCGCGCAGATTCCAGCGGTCGCTCCTTTGCAGTCAATTAGCCGGAAACGGTTGCGGTGATGGGGATGGTGGGGGTAGCGGTGATGTGGGTGGCGGTGATGCGGGTGGCGGTGATGCGGGTGGCGGTGATGCGGGTGGCGGTGATGCGGGTGGCGGTGATGCGGGTGGCGGTGATGCGGGTGGCGGTGATGCGGGTGGCGGTGATGCGGGTGGCGGTGATGCGGGTGGCGGTGATGCGGGTGGCGGTGATGCGGGTGGCGGTGATGCGGGTGGCGGTGATGCGATTGCATTGATGGGGGTGCCGGTGATAGGGGTGGGATGATGGAGGTGGCAGTGATGATAATGGCAAGATGAGGTTGGCGGTGATGGGGATGCTGGTAATGGGGGTGGTGGTAATGGGGGTGGTAGTGTTGGTGTTGGTGGTGCTGGTGATGGCGGTACTGGTGATGGCGGTGGTGGTGATGCGGGTGGCGGTGATGGGGGTCATACTCTTAGGTTTTTTCGGTAAAGTCACGTAGGTAAAAAATAAAATTACTAAAAGTAATAATAGAAATAAAATAAAATAATAAATCACGACGTTTCGGAGGCAACACAAGTCTCCGTCATCAGGTGGGACCATCACAGCTAAAATTACTGCATCAAGTGAGGCACAATTCCAAGAGACCAGGTGATGGGGGTGGCAGTGATGGGAGTGGCATTGATGGGGGTGGCATAATTGGGGTGGCGGTGATGGGGCTAGCGGTGATGGGGCTGGTGGTGATGGGGGAGGCAGTGATGGAGGTGGCGGTGATGGGGCTGGTGGTGATCGAGGAGGCGGTGATGGGGGAGGCGGTGATGGGGGAGGCGATGATGGAGGTGTGGGCTCCTCTCAATGCGGGCACACGGGGACCCACTGTTATTCCGGTAAAATTTCCCGCAACAATGTCAAAAAAATACAACAACAACAACGGGAAAAACTGGATTGGTGCAAAATACATTAACAGGCTAATTGGCTCTAAACTTAATTGGTTTCTGGCCTTATGGTGGGTCCTAATCCAATTCCTCGGCAAATGGCTAATTAATCGGTGCAGACAGTCACTTAGTATGAAGTTAGATGGGCTCATTACATTGACTGGTTTTTTGGCAGGAAAAACGAATGCTCGGTCCGAGCGTCGAAACGTTACACCGCGCGTGCGCGTGTGTGCGCGTGTGTACGGGGAGCGGTGGCGCAGCGGTTAGCGGACCGCGCTACCAACCCGGCGATCCGAGTTCGGCTCCAGCTGACGGCCAACACCAGTGACAATCATCTGAACAGGTCCTGGGGCTCCCCTAGGTCGACTCCGCCTCAAATTAGTACCTAGCGCTGTGTGAAATTATCGCCACTCGGGAGACAAAGGCGTCCGGGTGTGGTGCTGGCTACCCACACCCTCTTGCGCACCGCCCGTCTTCATAGGTGGTCGTCACCAGCACTTGCCCCAACATTCCATGAAGACTACACGGGGCATCTTTGTTTTCTTGTTCTCCCAGCCACATCGTCCGTTCTCCGATCACACTTCTCGCCCGTCCCCCGCATGGCCGGATACCCCCCCCCGACCACCATCCACTCCAAGAACAATCCACTCCATCCGCTTATCCTCTCGAACTGTGCCCCCCCAGCCCCTTCTCGCCCGCCCCCCACAACAACAACCCCCACCTCCGCTGCGGCTGCCGGGCAGCAGGAGTGCGGCGCGCGGTGCGGTATCGTGCCAGGAGTCGCACCGTATTGGCAATACCACTTACGCTCGCCGCCGCCACAAAGATAAAGATCCCCCGTGTAGCCTTCACAGACTGTAGGGGCAAGTGCTGCTAGCGAGCACCTATTAAGGCCGGAACGGTACACGATGGGGTGGGTGGCCAGCACCACGCCCGACCGCCTTTGTCTTCCCAGTGGCGATGTTTACACACCGCACCAGGTTACTCATTTGAGGCTGAGTCTACCTAGGGGAGGCCAAGGACCGGTTCAGATAATCGTCACTGGTGTTGGCAGTTAGCGGGAATCCAACCCGGATCGCCGGGTTCATAGCGCAGTGCGCTAACCGCGACACTACCGCTCCCCACAGCCACAACCCACCCACACACCCCATTCCCCCCACCCACCTCCACCCACACACCCCACCCACACACACACCCACCCCTATCCACCTCCACCCAACCACCCACAGGCTTTTGTGTGCGCCTCCCGAGAGATCAAATTTAATTATGGCAAGGTTGCTCTGCACTTGTTTTTCCTATTTTTTTCATGGTTTCTTCTGAGAGATAACAAGGCTGAGTCCCGAGCATGTTGCGGGATGAGAGAGATGCAGAACGAGAGACACACCCGCAATGGACTCGAGTGAGTTGAGAAAACAGAGATTCATTGCCACTTTTTTTCCGTCTCTTTGCGTTTTTTTCTCGCATTCGGATTCACAAAGACGATTGGTGCAACCCCATATTGTGTTCATGAAACGCGAGCACCCTTAATCCATTCGGGGCTCCTATTCCTTTGCTCAGTTTGCTTGTGCGTAGAAGCGCCGCCACTGCCACACCGAGGCCACACGCAGAGAGGAGGAAGCCTCACCACGCCGGCGTTCCGTACGTGTTGGATCGCGTAAATGTTTAAATGTGTCGTTTAAACCCGCCACCACCCGACACAGCCAACTAGTGAGGGTTGTCACGTAAACAGAACGTGGCCAATCCGTCACTAGTACCGCACACCGGTGTGTTGGAGAGCCTAGCCACAACATTTACAATCTGAGTACCACGTTTCGCCAGTAATTACAACTATCTTCATCAGGCGACAGCCAGATTTGTGGAGACGTCTAACTGTTTCGTTCCTTATATAGAGGCGTAGATGTGATGACCACGCTTCTGCGTTCTTGCGCAAAGTGGGGGGCGGGTGACGGTTTAATGAGTCAACGTACATTGTGCATGGGCAAGTGGAAGGACGTCGGGTGAGAGAGGTGCTGGCAAAGTCCTGCCGACGCAATTTTCGCAACTCCGCACCCCACCCCCCACCCCCGCGCATGTTCGTCCGTCCGTCCGCGGTTGTTTTGATCGTTTCGTCGAGTCTTGGAATAAAAATTTGCGGACGAAATTTGTGTTTCTTTCTCTCTAAAGCCTTCGTTGTCAGTGACCGATAAATGCCGCGCGAGACGACAATGGGGGACAGGTGGGGGGCCTTGGGAGTTGGGGGGTGAAGTGATACTATCGAGATTCCGCGGTCTGTCCGGAGTGTTCATCGCCGGCGCTGGGAAACATTCACGTGGTGGGCCCGTCGAGGTCTCCTTCGCTGCGTCGCGCCGTCGAACAGCCACCACCACCACCACCGCTGCTGGCGCAGACGCCGCCGCGACCACCACCAGCCCTGCCAGTGCCGTTCTGCTTGGAAAACCACAACAACCACGACCGCCAGAAACGGATGAAGAGCAACTTCTGTGTTGTGTGCGTGGGTGCGTGTGTGCTCGCTCGTGTTGCGGTTAGCGCTGTGCTACGAACCCGGCGACCCAAGTTCGATTCTCGCTCACGGCCAACGCCAGTGACGAATATTTGAACCAGTCCCAGGTCTTTCCTAGGTCGATTCCGCATCAGATGAGTACCTGGTGCGGTGTATCAACATCGAAACTAAGGAGACATAGGTGGGCGGGCGTGGTGCTGAACACCCACCCCCTCGTGTGCTGTCCCGGCCTTCATAGGTGCTCGCTAACAGCACTTGCTCCTACATTCTGTTAAGGCTATACGGGGGATATTTGCCTTTGTGTGCGTTGTGTGTATACTCAGACTCCTATGAGGTTGACTGCGCCTCAAATGAGTAACTGGGTACGGTGTGTAAACATCGCCAATCAGGAGACAAAGGCGGCCAGGCGTGGTGCTGGCTACCCACCACCTCGCTGTACCATGACGGTCTTCATAGATGCTCGCTAACAGCACTTGACCCGACAGTCTGTTACAGAGGCTATATGGGGGATCTTTGTCTTCGTGTGTGCGTCCAAAAAACCTCTATGATGCGTAATGGAACGACTGCGGCTTGTCTTTAAAGCATCTCGATGGGTCTCCGTGTATCTCTGTCATATTCTGGCGTAGATGGCAGCAACACGTTGAGGAGCTAAATGCAAATGCACGAGGTCTACTGCTGCTACTGCTACCCACGACGAGAGGGCTCCAGGAATTGATCGAGTTCGCGTAGTTTTGCTACTCCTCCTCGGTGGAAGGATCAATCAGAATCTCTCATCGGAATCAGATGCATTGTTTCGACTGGACGAATCCGATGAGCTACGATGCTCTTTTTCACAGATGTCCAGAGAGAGTGCGGGGGCGTACGCACAGGGCAGCCGCGGTGGCGAGATGTTAACGCCCTCGCCTGGTATGCAGGAGGTCGTGGGTTCGATCCCGATCCCGACCCTGACGCCTGCTGCTGTGTATTCGGAGTTTGCGCGTGTCTCTCTCTCTCTTCCCGTGGTCGCGTGGATTTTTCTCCGGGTCCTCCGGTATTTTCCCACCACGTTTAGAAGCAATTAGCGCTCCGTGTATTTGGCTGCGGTGCATTCTCACATGATGGGCCACTCCGTTGAGCTATCTTTTGTGGCCAGGTCGTTCTGGAAAAAAAAATAGCCACATAGCTCAGTGAGGCCTTACCTGGTAAAATAAAATAGAACATTGTTGGATCCATGAGCACCGCTGTCGACGCTGCAGGACTAGATCACTTTGAACTGCGTTGTCTATGGCGGCGACAAAAAGTCGTCTCATCCAGAGGACGGGCAACGGTAAACGTTCCCGTATCGGCACAGCAGGGATGGTGAGGGGGGTGGGGGGAGAGAGAGAACGCTTTAACTCGCAGCGTGCGCAGTCAGCAATATTTTAATTCCTGATGCTATTTGATAACAATAAATAAATCAAGTTTGACTTTCGTTTTGACAGCGGACACTCGCGGAGATTTCGAGAGGAGGAGGAGGTCGGACGCCGTGCCGGGGTTAGTTTTTTTTTGTTTCCTTTCTCCGAAACATCTTTGAAGTTCCAGCATCGAACTTTGACTCCCAAGCTGCCCACGCGGGGGACAGACACCTCGCTTAAATTTGTATTAGAAAAAGACAAGAAAAACATTCGATACTTTACAGTTCGTGTGCAAGAAGAACTCCTTACAAGTTTTGGGTGAGACGAGGTAATTTTTCATGTTGTTTTTTTTGTTGTTGTTACTGCTGATTTCCCTTCCTTCCATAGGGAGGGGGGAGGCAAAATCCTCTTTTTCTTCCAGCTGACAGGGAAGTCGGTTCACGTTGATCAACAGCTCGAGGATGAGAAAATGAAACCAGGGGAGTGGTCGTCGAAATAGTCTGTTATTTCTCTCCGCCAGCTTTATTTATGAGGTTTTTATTTTATTTTAATGTATTCTGAACCTGCTCGATGCATGCATGCCTCCTATTTCTCTCCAAATTTGTGCCTCCTACAGTCAAACACCATTGCTTTGGGATCGTTGAGACACAAAATGCAAATCGACCACGGCTTACAATTTTACCCTAAATGGGCGCGTGCCCTTGCGTGTGTGAGTGTGCGTCCGTGTGAGTGCGTCCGTGTGTGTGTGCGTCCGTATGTGTGTGTGTCCGTGTGTGTGTACGTCCGTGTGTGTGTCCGTGTGTGTCCGTGTGTGTGTGTCCGTGTGTGTGTGTGTGCGTCCGTGTGTGTGTGTGTGTGTCCGTGTGTGTGTGTCCGTGTGTGTGTGTCCGTGTGTGTGTCCGTGTGTGCAGTCGGGGAGCGACGGCGCAGTGGTAAGCGCACTGCCGCTACGAACCTGGCGACCAGAGTTCCATCCCCACTGACGACCAACACTGGTGACGATTATCTGAACCAGTCCTGGGCCTTTCCTAGGTCGACTCAGACTCCAACGTGCATCTGGTGCTGTGCGTAAACATCGCCAATCGGGAGATGAAGGTGGCCGAGAATTGGTCCTGCCCACCCACCCTGTCGTGTGCCGTGCCAGCCTTCATAGGTGCTCGCTAACAGCACTTTCTACAATAGTCTGTGCAATACTATTGGGGGGGGGTATATGCCATTATCCTATATGTGCTGATATATATAAGCATTATTCTGCACATATGATCATATTGCCAATGTGAAACATGAATTACATCAAGAACATGCAATTTGTGGGATTTTACTGAAATCTTTGATCAAAACTCCACATCAGTCACGGTCTCGCAACTGCTGGATGAAGGCCTCCCCACGTTATCGTTGCCGTCCATCACGGGGCCTTTACGACGCCACGATCCACCTCACTCCTCCACACGGCGCTGATCTCTTCTCGCGATACTCCGGGGTGGTCACCCTCCGGAGTGCATTCCCTCCTTTGGCCGACATTCTGTATCATCCATCAAAACGTCTAAGCCCCACTTTCGCTATCCTAAAGAGTCGAGATCATGCCCCGTAGCTTTACGTGTTGTTCTCTCGTCCGTGGTGTCTTCTCTCTCCGTCTCTCGGTGCAACGCTCACCGTTCGTCTACTCAATGAGAGACACACACACACGTGAAGTGTAACAAGGACAAAGGCAAGAATCTCCCTTCTAGCCTTAACAGACTGTAGGGGCAAGTGCTGTTAGCGAGCACCTATGAAGGCCGGCACGGTACACGAGGGGGTGGGTGACCAGCACCACGCCCGGCCGCCTTTGTCTCTCCAATGGCGATGTTTACACACCGCACCAGGTACTCATTTGAGGCTGAGTCGACCTAGGGGAGGCCCAGGACCAGTTCAGATAATCGTCACTGGTGTTGGCCGTGAGCGGGAATCGAACCCGGGTGGCCGGGTTCGTAGCGCAGTGCGCTAACCACCACACTACCGCTCCCCACACACACACACAGGCAATCAGAGACATACACACGCGTGCACCTAAGTAGATACACACAGGCAATGAGAGACCCACGTACACATTTACGTGTAAGCACATACACATAGACAATCAGGGACACACGCACATACGTGCACATGTAGGCTCTCTCACGAAGACCAAAATTGACACACACACTTGTAAGCACATACACACAGAGAGAAAGAGACATCCACGTTTAAATGTAAGCACATACACACAACCAATGAGAGACACACACACGCACGTGTACATGTAAGCACATACACACAGAGAGAAAGAGACATACACGTTTAAATGTAAGCACATACACACAGCCAATGACAGAGACACACACGCACACACACGCACACACCCACTCACCCACGCACACGTGTCGACTCCGACGCAGTCAGCCACTTGGCTGAGATGACCTCCACGCAAGAGGCAACATCCCTTAGCACCGCTCCCCGCGGGCAGCGAGGGATCTGCGATGTTGACGAAGGGGGAACCGCGTCGGCCTAAGAACAAAGGCGGACGGGACCGGCCGCGCGGCATGACGCTGTGACGCAGGGCTAACACAGCCCCCAATCCGTGACCCTTTCATCTGCGCGCCCTCCCTTTCATTCGTTCATTTCATTCATTCGTGTATACCCCCGCAGCAGGCAACTGCGTTCCTAGAACGGTGCGGCCCTGAGTTGGGTCCGGCGAGTCAGTGAGACATTTGTTTAACGGACAACAAACCTGCTGGTGAGACTCATCGAAGTGAAAGCCCATCACTTGATTCACGCTCTCACGGCTAACATTGGTGGCAAGTGATATCTAAACTCCACCACCCCATGCTACAGCACCAGAAAACAAAACAACGCTCACGACTACCGCCGTCAGAGCAGTCCCTTGGGGTACGGCGAATCGTGGCGACCGCCCCAGGCCCCGCACTTTGGGGGGGAGGGGGGGTGCGCTTTGACGTCACGGTGTCAGATGTGATATTTCTCGTTTCGTTTGAAGGAGTCGGTGGGTCCACACGGTGTGCGAGTTGCCTCGGGTCCGTAACCGGCTATGGACGGACCTGACCACCACGGGGAATACCTTCATACGGAGTTGCGTTAATGTGTCTGTGTTGAACTTCTTTCGCACCGTACGTATCTAACCGTGCTAATCGTGGGTGCGGTGGAAGGACAACAGACTGAACACAAAAAGCAGCTTTCAAGAAATGAGTGTTCAATGTAGATGATATAAAAGTGCTATAGCTCCAGTGGCTGCCTAAAACCGGAAGCTAGAGTGTTCCAGACGGCCGCAGAAGCGCATCTGCAAGTGCGCGACGCAGTGGCCGTCTTCAGAATCTTAACTTATACTGGAGGAATCCAATTAGCTATAAAGCTTTTTCCACAGATGTCCAAATAACCGCTGCTGTCCACAGCATTCGGGGTGGTGAGAGATCATTGCAGAAACGACAACAACAACAACCTCAAGCATCAGCAAACAATTCACAATCACAACCTTGTAAACGTTTCGCGCAAACAACAACAACGTTCTTCACGACGAGGTCCATCATGGAGGAGGGTGGAGAAGGGGGTAGTTGTGGGAGGTGGCAACCCCCTAGACAGACGGGGTTGGACCGCCGGCAACAGCACCGGGCACCGGGCCACACCGCAGCGAGTAAACCAAATCGTAATCGGCACCACGGAAACCGCTCCCTCGTCGACTTGCGCTAAGAGACATCGTCCTTTATTAGCAAGTCGTAAAATACAGAGCTGGGTGCTGGGTGGCGGGGGAGGGGATAAGGGGGGGGGGGGGTAGAGAGAGGGGATAAAAAAAAAACCTGCTTCAGATTTACATCCCGAATTCAGGGCAATCTGGAGATTCACGTAGCGTGAACTATGAGCGCATAACGGCTCGCGCTCCACAATATCAAGCGTGGAGCAGTGGGCTGAAGAGGCGAGGTAATAGGGCTATTAAGGCAGAGCAATTTAGGAGGTGGCGGATTCCTTTCGGACACTTTCCCTATCACTGCACAGGGAGGTCACTTTGACTTTTGCACCGAGCGTGGCTGGAGTGGGAGGGAGGGAGGTGGGGACGTGGGGAGGTGGGTGGTGGGGGGGTTGGGGTAGGTGACTGTTAAACTAAATCAATGAGGCCGTGCGCGAGTGGCTGAGACTTAGCCCGAGTGCTATGAAGTCGCGGGTTATGAATGAGGCTAAACCGTTTGATATTTGGGTTTTTTTAAATCCTGATTATTATGGCACGGTGCAGCAGCGGTTGCGTAATGGATAAAGCACACGAATTGCAACTCCCGAGGTGACACCCCGCACCCTCCCCGGCGACTTGTATCCACCCAGCAATACAACAGCAGTTCGTCGTTCGGCAGGTCGCGTGCGATGCGGCAAAGTGTGGGCAGCTGTCCCACCTATTCCGATGCGTGAATGAACACCGCGCACTCGTGGTGTTTGATCGCACAGTTATGGAATTTTGAATCCATCTGTGTGATGCTCTGATTGTTACATCCCCCTCCACCCCCCACCCCTGCATCGCACTAGATGTTCTATCTTACGATGGGATCTTCCAGGTGAAATACGCTGATGAAATACAGATGCACGCTGGGGGTTCTCCAGGGCTGTGTGGTTTACTGCTGCATTCATGGAATTGGCCAAACATCCCAATGTAGCAAGAAGCTTCCTTGGAAATAATATTGAGACTCAGCCAGGGACTTTCAAATAAAGGGCATTATAATAATTATTATTATTTCCACATTGTGCGTGAGCGCATTCAGATGGGCATATCGTGCACCAAAATTGCCTTCAATTATCTTTGAACTTATTTATATATTTTCTGGCCGCACTCATTTCAAAAATGTTTGTAATGGGATAGATCCATTAAGATTTACGCCCACCCCCCCTCTCTCCTCCCACCCACGCTCATGAATTCTCTCATCGCCGTATTTGTGTATCGCGCTGCTCAGTGAACTGTCGCGAAGCACCGCATTGCTGGATAACGGGCGTGCAATCAGGTAGCCCCCCCCCCCCTTCTCCCCTCCCCTCCCCTCCTCCTCCTCCTCCCCCTCCCCGAGCTGCCGAATTAACCACCCGGCAAATTCGCGGCACCGAACGGCGAACGCGAGTGGCCACAAAGCAGCCGTGTTGGCAGCTTTGGCCTCCCTCGATCGCAAAGGAAGAAAGAATAAAAACCCACAGGGAGCGGAGCGGCGAGAGGTGAGCGTCAGGGTCACGCAAAGCGGGCAGTGGGAGGGCGGGGTGGGGGTTGTTTGCTTGTTGTTAAGTTTAGTTTCAAGTTTAAGTTTTTTTTAACGAGGTCAGAATGTCAAGAGTGGTGGTTTGTAAGGCTGGCTTTGTGTTGTCACCGAAAGGACAACAATCCAATGAAACAAACAAACAATAACACAGAAATGACGCAAACAGAAATATGGCGAGCCGGGTCGTGCCTTCATCCGGCACGCTGGGCGAAACGTCGGACGTCGCAGCGAACGCTCACGCGGTACGATGCGAGGACACGGCAGGGCGGAGAGCCGTGGGCCAATGGCGAAGTAATTATGCCAGCAACTCGGCGCGACTCCCACACTGCAACACCGAGACGGCTTTTCCCAGGATTTGGTTTTCATGCTCCGCTTCGATATTAGGAGCTCCGCGTGCCTTTCCATCTCGATGGAAAACTCATTTCTTTAGAACCGCGTTTTGAGTTTAGTTCGATGCCATTCGTACCGCGCCTCCGATTGGCACGGTTGGCTACGTACGGTGCGAAAAAAGTTCAACAAGCGTGCATCCATCAAACGGGTTCGGACTGAAATAAAAAAAATAATTTTATAAGAGGAATCTCAAACGGACGACGATCAAACGGACGCGTGTCTGTGCGTCCGGGTGCTGCCACCTGTCCTGATGTTCCCAAGGTAATAGTGATAATGGTTGTGGAGAGAATGTACGTCCACACAATAAAATAAGGAGACGAGCAGATGATGCGTCTCCTTGACCGCATCGTGCTGGGAGGGTGCTTGCCGGTAAGATCCGCGAAAGTTGAACGGCGGCATTGATGCAAGCGTGCCCCTGACTCTGCCGACGAAGTCACAGCCAGTTCTCCACACTTTGCTCGTCTCGAAACAATGACACTGAAATGATGCACTCCCAGAAGAAGGCCGTGGTGCTGATGAGATGTGTAAGATGTAATTTTATGCTTGTTTTTTTTTTGTTACGTAGATAGACGGATATGTGAAGGAGATATTGTCTGCGCCTGTCAGATGCGCTTCTGCGGCCGTCTGGAACCCTCTGCATTCCGACATAAGGAAGCAACCGGAGGCGCGCTGATTTCCTAATTTCCCCCAAGATTATCCTCATTTATTTTTATATAGCCCTCGTCTGGAAACTATTACCGCAAAATCCAGGCCAACGTAAACCCATGCATTGTTTACCTTTGCGGAGTGTGGGTGCAGATTTAAGCCGCGTCTCTGTTTCTATTGCCTCTTAAAGTGGCTTGCCGACGTGTTTGTGGTCACGTGACTACTGAGTCACCGTCGACGAGACAGCGGCAGCCGACAGCGAATCCCGGGGCCAGCGCGGTTAATCCGCAACCTGCACACTCTCTCTTCCTGCGGATCATCGATTGCGAATGGAACGATTCACCAAACGTGTTTCTGAGTGGGCACAGTGCTGCGGGCAGGTAGGTCAAGTCTCAGCTGCATTTGTTTAAACGGAGTTCGGTGTAGTGCCCGGTCTCCAACGATGGCAGCAAAACAAAACAAAAACCCGTAAGATTCAAATGTTGGCCCTGCACTGAGTTTGTCAAAAATCCCAACTTCTGCGAATTATGTACGTAAGTTGAACTTCTTTCGCACCGTACGTGGCCAACAGTGCTAACCGCCAAGCGGCGAACGCGCCCACCGTACGCACGCAGAGCGGGGTGAGAAAGTAGCGCCGCTCTTCCACAGTGGCGTTCGGGAGCAGAGGTCACACTCACTCGAAGCAGAGATCTCCCGCGGCGTAGCAAGCTCTGTGATGTCCACATCCGCGGGACAGGTTGTCGTGCTTAACACGCGGCATCGGGAGCTCCGAGTGGACGGACGTTTCTCCGTCTCGCGACGACGCCAATTCGATAGCGCGACTGGGACAACATTCTAGGGGGTGGCAGCGGCGATGGTGGAGGAGTGGGGGGGGGGTGATGACAAACGCATGGGACACAACAGCATCGCCACACATTCGCCCCCGTTCGTGGCAGCTCGGGCGAGCTCACAAACATCTCTCATTCTGTTCCCTGGCGGACAAGACCTCCACCGCTGACCAAGGTGGTGACAGCATCATCATCAGCAGCAGCAGCATCATCAACAGCAGGAGTATCAGCAGCGGCGATGGTGTGCAGCTCCTGGCTTGACGGGATGATAGATGGGCATTTGACGATGATCCGATTTATTTTTTGGTGTGAAAGGAAACTGACGGGGGGGGGGGGCGGATTTAGGAGGAGGATTTCTTTTGTTACTGCTTGCGCCTCCGACGCCACAAAACAAATAACCTCTTCGGCATCTCTGCCGAGTCGGAAGAGGCGTTAACTCGAAACTTTCCGCGATGATGGAGCAGGTGGAAGTCTGTTGAATCCAGTTTGTGTGGTTTTTATAACATTTTTGAATTCTGGTGGAGTTTGAAAACAAACAAATAAATAAATAAAAATGGTTCGTGATTTTGGCATCACCTCCTTAAAATCCCCAGTCTGTACCGATAGAATAAAACAAATGTCCATTTACACATGGTGCTGTAGAATTGATAAATACGTATTTTTATTTTTGGGGGGGGCGGTCGGATTGCGAAGTAAAACGTGGAGTGGCGCACACAAAGTGAAACGAACCACCACACCTCGCTCATCTTCGCCGAGGAGCACAAACCATTACGTGGAATGGTGGCACGGTGGTTAGCGCACCGCTCTATGAACCTCGCGGGTGATTTGGTTACGACTATTTTTACTCGGTTTCGGCTTGTGCGACTCCGCGTACTATATGCGGCTTACCGATCTCTGCACCGACATTTCGCCGTGCTGCAGTACGCGGCTTGAGTTCACTCTTCACGCGGATATGCGCTCGGACCGTGGTGCAACACTGCGCGTGTAATGCGTGCGTTACTCGGCAGGCAGCTGTCTTACACACAGAGATACACACACAGATACACAGATATATATATACACACACAGAGATACAGTGATACAACATTGCGTGTGTACTTGTTTGCTCTGCTCGGTAGGCAGCTGTCTCCTGGTGCGGTTTTGCTTTGTGTGCCCCTTTTTTATGGAACGCATCTACTACTACTGCTACTACCGCACACAGCGATGGAAACATATTGACAGTACATGCCGCGTTTCATATGAGCCCCGTGACGTGAGTTCGATTCCCAGCCGCGGCTATGATCAGTGGAGAGCGGCAGCTGCATCACTTCGGCACGGCGAAGTCCGGTCAAACAAACCCCCCAAACAGACACTGCGGTGTCGGAGAGAACTTCACGCGAACGCATGGGCGCTTTCCGGCTGTACAATCTATCCCATTAAACCTGCGTATAGGATTGTGTGTGTGTGTCCATGTGTCTGTGTGCAACACGCACGGCGGAGCGGTGGCGCAACGGTTAGCGCGCCGCGCTACGAACCCTGTATCTACGCTGGCGTGAGTGTGTGTGGCTACGTGTGCGAGCGTGTGTGTCCGTGCATTGCTGGGCGTGTGAGTGTGCGGGTGAGTGTGTTCGTGGATGGGAGTGTAAGTGTGTGAGTGTGTGAGCGAGTGTGTGCGTCTGTGCATTGTTGGGCGTGTGAGTGTGTGCGTGGATGGGTGTGTAAGTGTGTGAGTGTGTGAGCGAGTGTGTGTGTGTGGGAACACGGCAGGGGTTCGATGCCAGCGACCCGACTTTCATTCTCGCTCACGGTCACCAAAACCGGTGGCGATTATCTTGCGCCAGTCTTGGGACTCCCCCTTGTCGACTCAGCCTCGAATGATGCCATGTGTGAACATCACTGCTAGGGAGACAAAGGCGACCCAGGCAGCGGCGCCCTCGTGTGCCGGCCCGGCCTTCAATAGGTGCTCGCTAACAGCACTCGCCCCAACGTTGTATTATCGGCGACACCGTTGGGATCGCTGTCTTTTGTGCGTGCGATATGCCAGCTGTGCAATCTATTTCACTTATCTGGAAGGTGCTCAGTGTGTAGGGAGTGCGTGCGTGCGTGTGTCCGTGCGCGTGTCCACACACACGCACGCACACACACCCACACGTGCGTGTCTGTGTGTGATGAACACTCCTGATCGTGACCCCGACTTGTCGAGGTGTCTGCCCTTAACGCAGCAAGGGAGCCAAGGCGGGCCCCTGTCATCCGCCAGCATCGCGTTCCGTGGGCAAGAAAGCGATCGTGTGTACACACGCGTGTGTGCGCGCGTGTGTACACACGCGTGTGTGCACACGTGTGTACACGCGTGTGTGTGTGTGCATGCCGCGGGGGGCTGCCGTCATGCTATGATGCTCGGGAAATGAAAAAAAGAAGGGTGGGGGGCGGAGGGAGGTGGGGGGGTTGTATGAGTTTGGTGTTCGTGGTGGGGGTACAGAGGTAAGGGGGGAGGGGGGATGGGTGATGGTGATGGGGCTCGAGGGGGTGAGGAGTTGGGTGGGGGCCTCGGAGGGATCGAAGGGGGGGGAGGGGGGGAACGAGGTGGGGGGGGGGTAGGTAGAGGGGATGAGAGTTGGATGAGTGGAGTGTGGGGAGGGGATGGGGTGTAGAGGGGGAGCAGAGCCGTTGCGGGTGGCTACTCGTGTAGGGGTTACCGTCAAGGGCCTGCTTCGCCGCTGCGCATCCCCACCACCCCATCTCTCCACAAATCCCCCATCCCCCAGTGCCCCCCCGCCCCCTCCCCTACCCCACCGCGCTGCTTGCTGCTGCCGGGCCAGCACGATGATACATCGCAAGACCCCGTCAGGTTCGCTTTGCGGGCAAAGGAAGCGAGCTTTAGCGGCAGCGCGGGAGCCATCTCCCGGGCCGTTAGCCGCTAGTCGGTAATGGAGTGGAAAGAGAGTTCACGCCACCCATCATATTACAGCTAAACGGGGAGAGAAGGGGCCGGCCCTGGGCTGGGGCATCGCACCTTAACCCGTTCCCTGCGCCGGCCACCGTTGCAGTGAGCACGGCTGTCTCGCTCGCTGTGTCTGTCTGTCTGTGCGCCGTGCCGTGCCGTGCCGCCCACCCACATCGCGTGCCGTGCCGTGCCACCTACCCACATCGCGTGCCGTGCCACCCATCCACCTGGCGTGCCGTACCGTGCCGTGTCACCCACCTCGCGTGCCGTGTCACCCACCTCCCGTACCGTGCCGTGCCACGCACCCACCTGGCATGCCGTGCCCGGCTGCTATTCGCGAACAGCACTTGCTTCCGTTTTGCAGAGTGTTTGGGTTCGATCGCGTAAATATATAAATGTGTCGTTAAAACCCGCCACCACCCGACACAGCCAACTAGCAAGGGTTGTCACGTGAACAGAACGTGTCGATTCGTCACTAGTACAGCACTAGTGTATAGTGTAGTTTATAGTGTAGTGTATAGTAGTGTATAGGGTAGTGTATAGTGTAGTGTATATTAGTGTATAGTGTAGTGAATAGTGTAGTGTATAGTAGTGTATAGTGTAGTGAATAGTGTAGTGTATAGTAGTGTAGTGTATAGTGTAGTGTATAGTGTAGTATACTAGTGCAGCATCACCGGTGGGTTGGAGAGCCAAGCCACAACATTTACAATCCGAATACGACGTTTTGCCTGTTATTACAACTAGCTTCATCAGGCGACAGCCAGATTTGTGGAAAAGTCCACTTGCTTCAACAGTCTGGCAACGCTCAACGGGGGGGGGGGGGGGGTAGGTAAGGGGGGGGGTTGTTGTGTTGTGTCGTGTCGTGTCGTGTGGTTGTGCGGCGATTAGTGCGCTGCGCGACAACCCCGACAATCACCCGAGTTCGATTCCCGCTCACGGCGAACCAACACCGGTGACGGTTGTCTGAACCACTCCTGGGCCTCCCGAGGTCGAATTGGCCTCAAATATGTTTCCTCTTGGGGTGTGTAAACATCGCCAATGGGGAGACAAAGGCGGCCAGGCGTGGTGCTGGTCACGCACCCCCTTGTTTGTCGCGCCAGCCTAAGTAGGTGCTCGCTAACGGCATTTACCCCAAACGTCTGCTATGGCTATAGGGCTATCGTTGTTTTTGTACATACGTACGTACGTCCGTCCATCTCGCCATCTGAGTGTCTGTCTTTAAGTTCAGTGTCCATCTGTCTGTGTGTCTGTTCGGCCATCCATCCGTGTCTCCATACCTACTCGCTGTCCATCCATCTATCCGCTTTTGCGTGTGTTCATCCATTCGTCCATCCCTGTGCATTGTCCATCTGCATGGAGTTATTTCCATCCATGTCATCCATCTGGCCAACTGTCTGTGTTTCCACCCATATCCGTATCCATCTGTTTGTCCCTCTGTATGTCTGTCTATATGTCCATGTGTTTGTCCATCTATGTACACATCCGTGCCTCCGTCAGCCTGTGTGTCCATCCGACACCCCCGGCCTTGTCTCCGTGTGAATCTGTCAGTGCCGTGCGAAACACAATCAGCCAAGTGGTTTGGGCCCAGGAGACCCCTTCTAACCTCCTTCCCCACACCATCGGAAATCAAGGGTGAGGCTATTTTCCTTGCCGGGGGTATCATCTCTCACAGAGTATATAGCGAGTCGCTGGTCCACTGGAGTAAGTGGAAATTGACTAATAGCCAAGGCCATAGCGACCGGTATACTTGACGTCGTGTGCCGAGGGTGGATATATATCATGTTTTCTGCTCGGGACAAACCCGGCAGGAGTTAAGCACCGGGAGGCCTTCATCCGGCACGTTGGGCGAAACGTTGGACACCAAACAACACGCGGTATGACCCAAAAACCGACGGGGAGTAGCATCAGCTCTGCTTCTATTCCGTCATCTTTTTTTCCCCTCTGAAAACGTCAAAAGCGGCCAGCAACCATCAGCACCATCAGAGTCGCACTAGGGGAAAAAAAGAGTTAGCACGGTGGGCTGAACTGGAGCAACGGCGGCCGCCTTCTTGGCCCGAGCCACAAAAACCAAAAAAACCGAGACCGCTTTTCCCAACTGCCCAGACGGCCGCTGTTGCGTGCGATAGCCCGCGAGAGTAGCAAGCCGCACGTGCAGCAGCAGCAGCAGCAGCACGGGTTAACGTTCCGCTAAGACGGCAGGGCTTGCTCGGGGTGGTGGTGGGAGGGGGGGGATGTTGGGTGGGTGAGTGAGTGGGAGGGCGAAGGTTTGACGGAGGCAGAGAGGGCTTTGGCAGTGGAGTTGTGGGTGGCTGGGTGAGGGTGAGGGGTGGCCTGGGGAGGTTGTATCAAATGTAGCAAAGGGTCACAGCACCTGGCTCCGGCACACTTTTCATCCGCGCCTCGAGCGACCCGTTTTGGGGGGAGATTTATTTATTTATTACTTGACGAGTTCTCCGCCGTAGATGCCGAGGCCGGGGCACGTGCGCGCTTTGCATGAAGGGCAACTTGACCCCTCCCCTTTGATCGGATACACAAATCACCGGCTGCCACCATCATCCATCGGCCATGGTCTATCTACTGCTCGATGAATGCCTCCCTCCCTCCCACTCAGCCGTGGCTATCTCACCCGGTGCCGTCCAGAACCAGCTCCAACTGCTGATTTTGTCGCTCCGTCTACGTGGTGGATGTATCCCCCCCGCTCCGCCCCCCCCCCCCCCCATGTGTTTGTGTTTTCCGGCGTTTGTGCTGCAGTTACCTTTGTTCGTCTCGACCATCGGCCGTCATCCCTTCGAGCCGGGACGTGCCCTGCCCAAAACCAGCTTGCAAACGCAAGCGGGTTTCTGACTTGTTGGCGCCTCGCCAGCGAGATGTAAACTACCTCGCCTGGAATACGGTGGGTCGTGTGTTCGATACCGATCCCTGACACCTGTGTGTTTGTCTCTCCCCTCGTGGTCGCGTGGGTTTTTCTCCAGGTCCTCTGGTGTTTTCCTTTCCACGTTAAGGATCAACGTTCGTTTCGAGCATTTCGGGGTATTTGGCTGCTACACATGTCCACGTGATGAGTCACTTCGTTGAGCTATTATTTGTGGCCAGGTCGCTTCCGAAAAAGAGCGATATAGCTCTGCGGGCCTTACTTGGTAAAATAAAAATTATAATATTGTATTTTAAAATAGTTTCATAGACTTGCGTGTGTCCTCTAATGCATCTGTTTCTCTGCCTCTCAGTGCACATTCCGAGCCTACAGCTCTCCGGGGTCTCTTAACTCAGTTTTTAGCTTTTTGATTAATGTTCGATGTCACTGTTTCTGCTGCGTGATTTTCTTTTATCCACGTTTGTCCATAGAATCCGTGTGAGCGATTTGTTATTTTTTTTTTACTCTGTTATCAGGCATGAAAATAGATTATGAAAAGTATCACTCATAAACTGTTAGTAAAAACTCGCGTGAACACCATGTCTGTCAAGTCCACACCTTTGCTATACATCTACACACGGGATGCGTTGCAGATGTAAACATCTGAAGATTTTACATGTTCGGATTGTTAAGGTTTAACATTGTTTTGTTTTATCTTCAGAATTTCGGAGCTGTACTTTGCTTACTAACTTCAACGCGTCGTCGTGCCGACGAAACTGACGTCACCAGGTGACCCCACGTGACGCCACTCCTGGCGGTATAAACGCGTGGACGTCCCCTAATCCGTAACGTAATTTCCTGCTGCGACGTCACAATTCCAGATCGGTCCGAAATTTCGTATATACTTGGGCCCGATTTTAAGACTTTCATTTTAATTATAATTAAACAAAATTTGTGGGGGGGGGGGGGGCGGGGCTGTGGAATTAAATCTGAAAATTGGCAACAAGGAACTTCCCTCCATCTACTTGTGTTTCGGAACCCGTGAACTCGGGAGCACAAAAAATCGAGAGGTGCACCTTCCAAGCCAAGCATGATCCCCCACCGAGCTGCCACTGACACCCAATAAACCCCTCCCCCTATCCTCCCCTGCCCCTCCCCCACCCACCGCAACCTCCGCTCCGCTCTCCCTTCTCTGGCAATAGAGCAGAACGAGCAATAAAGAAAAACACGTGGAAAAACAGTTCTCTAATACGTCTGGGGACGATGCACGCTGTTATTAACGGAGTAGAATTCACTGGCGCGCTGTGGCACTTCGGGATGCGTTGTTGTTGTTGCCTTGCACTTATACGAGAGAGAAAATGGACGAACGGACGCATGGACGAACAGACGGATAGGCAAGCGGATAGACGGACGGAGCAATTTTTGAACAGATGGACGGACTGACTTCACGGCGGATCACGGACAGCCCGAGGAGAGGACACAGTCACTGTCGGGGATACGTGGGCAGTTCCAGTTCACAATCATCAACTTCATCATCGTCGTCAGCAATTATCAATCTACAGCTGGATGTAATGGCTACCCGACCTCTGGCCCGTCTTTCCCCATCCTGTGATGTGATAATCCCAAACCAGCACCTGTACACGTTTTTCATTCCCACTCCGCTATTGTTCGTAACCACCGGGGCATCATCCTTGCCAGCCGTGACGACGCGTCATGTACGAGTCCCAAGCTGGGTGCGGTTAGACGACTGTTCAAGCGGCCGTCAGGGAAACAGGATGAGCGGACACAGGGGCGAAAGAATGGAGGGGAACGGTAGAACTGAGTAGGACTGGTGGCAAAGTTGGCTGAGACGGCGGTGATGGCTAAAGGGTTGAGGGAACCTTCTCATTTCAAATCCCTTTCGGCGAACAAGCCACCCATGAACACACTTCCCTCGGACACTTTTACTGCAAGAGGCTCCTAGCCACGGCTAACATCAGTGGCGAGCAATGTCTGAACCAGTACCAAACTGGGCAGTGTGGTGACAAAGATCCCCCGTGTAGCCTTAGCAGACTTTTGGGACAAGTGGTGTTAGCGAGCACCTTTCAAGGTCGGCACGGCACTCGACTGGGAGGGTGGCCAGCACCACGCCCGACTGCCTTTGTCTCCCTAGTGGCGATGATTTACACACAGAACCTAGTACTCATTTGAGGTTGAGTCGAACTATGGGAGGCCCAGGACCTATTCAGATAATTTTTACTCGTGTAAGCGGCCTTGAGCGAGAATCAAACTCGTGTTGCCGGGTTCGTTGCGCGGAGCGCTAACCACTGTGCCACCGCTCCCCAACAGGCATATACATGTACACAATAACACGGTTGAAATCGGGGCTTACTAACAAAGCACACGCGTGCACGCACACATCCATGATATAGGGCCCATTAAAATCAGCGATGGGCGGAGATAACAGAGATAATTTCATCCCTGGGGCTAGAGAGGATACCACTATACACAGAGAAGGCAGGCCGGGTGCTCGGGTTGCCACCTATTCAGGTTTTCCCGGGATTGTTCCCTCTAGTTGAACTAGCAGCTCTCCTGGGAAATCTGAAAGTTTCCCCGGGACATTACGAGTCATCACGAATGCCAGGCCTTGTCAGTTGCACAATAATAATAACAACAACAAAAGTACTTACACCACTCGAGATGATGTATTCACAGTTCTCCCCTCTTCAGTTTCTGAGAGATATTCTTCTTCCTGTAATATATTCCATGTTTTTTTGTGCATGGTCAGAGGTGGCAAACAGCCCTACCGTGTAGCTTTGCAGTAGGGATTTGGAAGACACCACTTCACCACCACAGCAACACTGGGTACCTGCTCCCCCACTGGGCAGTTTTAAAAGGTCAAAGGTCAAAGTCTATCCTTGCGATTGCCTCCTCAACCCACCGCCTCTTTCATAAATGTTGTAGGATTTACTCTCCAACATACTGGTGTGCTGAAATAGTGACTCATTGACACGTTTTGTTCACGTGACATACCTTACTAATTGGCTGCGTCGGGTGGTGGCGGGTTTAACGACACATTTGTTTTTACGCGACCTCACCCAAACAACGTTTATCGTCGATGATTTTGGTCGCGAAAGCCTAATACGCGCTCTACTTATTGTGGCCTCCGACTCCGCGCTGAACAGACCTCTTCCAAGTGGTTTCAAGTTTTCAAGTTTCAAGTTTCATTTATTAGGTAAGCCCTGTGAGCCATTTGGCTCTTGAATCGGGTGCAACCGCAACAAACAAAAAAACTAAAACATGGAAGCACCCACACTGTACCCCACGACACGTGACCTGCCGGTCGACCAACGTATTTCTACTGCTGGGTGGACAGAGGCTAAAGGTATTTAAGAGAGTTGTCCATGATTCCAAGTCCAGTGTGCTGACCGTTACCACCATGTAGGGGCGTCATGGTTGCGAGATGTTAACTACCTCGCCTGGTATACAGGAGGTGGTGTGTTCGATCCAAACCCTGACGCCTGCTGCTGTATATTTGGAGTTTGCATGTCTCTTTCCCCGTGGTCGCCGTGGATATTTTCCTCCGGGTCCTCCGGTTTTACCCTCCACACTTAGAAGCATGCGTCTAGCGTATTTGGCTGCTGTAAATGTCCACGTGTTGAGCCTCGTCGTCAAGCTATTATTCGCTTCTGAAAACAAGTTGCTATATAGCTCAGTAGGCCCTGCCTGGAAAAAAAAAACATGTTTAATTAATAACAAGGCAACTTTACGATAAACTCATATATGGATCATCGTTGCGAGAGTTGTCATGATTCCCCACAACTCCACTTCACCACCCCCCCTACGCCAGCCTGTTACAGACAGACAGACAGTCGGACAATGGAGATGACGCATTAACGCGTTGCAGCCACGCTCTCGGTCAGAGCTGGCAAAGCGTTCACAAAGTTGAAACAATGAAACTGACATTCAACAACGCACTCCGTTCCTGCCAGTGTGAAGACTGCCGGTGCACATCCCAGCCCTGCTGTTATTCCGTGCCATGCTCACTCATCATTCTGGCTCATTATTGTGCCCTAGTTTCACACGTAGCTAATTAAGGCATTGCATTATTTTATTTTGGGGGGGGGCGAAAACAATATCTACGCGCATTTTCACGAATATATCTGCACCCGTGTAGATTTATAAAGTTAATATAAATAAATTGCCCAAGTTAATCAATCATGGCGTTCATTACCTTTCCTCAACGTGCGTGCCGGTCGTCGCTCAGACAATCCGGTGGTTGTGGTGGTTGTGGTTGTTGTTGTTTTGTGAAAGCCACTTTCCGGAATGCGTTTTGCCCCATCATGGTATTTTGGGAACAGCAGCTGTTGATAATGTCAGCAGTGTCCGTGAACAGGCTGATATTGTCACTCCACTGCTGGATGAGGGCCTCTGCTATCATAGCTTCCTTCCCACTCCCCCCCCCGCCCCACCCTTCCCATAGTCCACTGTGAGAACCATGACCAACCACCACAATGAAAATAACAATAACATATGTTACAGCTGTTTCTGTTTGTCACCCCACTGCTACTAAGTAACAATAAAAAATGCATTTGAAAAGCAACGCTTAAATGCATTGGCAACACAAAGCACCTCACATTACACGAGAAGCAGACGGCAAAGGTTTTTGCGATAAAATACACCCGCAGTAGTAACCAGGGTGGCCTGTCAGAGTCGAACCGCGTGCCTGTGCCACACCACCCCATTGTGCTCCGTGCCAGACTTCATACGTGCTCGCTAACAGCATTTGCCTCAACACTCTGGCAAAGGCTATACGGGGCGATCTTTCTTGTTGTGTGTGGTATATTTAATGCAAGGGCTGGGCACTCAATCGGTATATCTCAATGGGGGGGGGGCTAAAATCCATGATAACCTAAAAAGACCTAAACACAAATACAAAGACAAAGTTGCCCCGTGTAGCCGATGAGGTTGTTGGGGTAAGTGTTGTTTGCGCCACAGCACACGAGGTGGTGGGTGGCCAGCGCCACGCACGGCCGCCTTTGTCTCCCGGGTGGCGATGTTTACACATCGCACTAGGTGCTCATTCGAGGCCGAGTCAATCTAGGGGAGGCCCAGTACCGAATCAGAAAATCCATCACTAGTATTGGTTGCCGTGAGCGAAAATCGAACTCGGGCTGCCGGGTTTGTTGTGCAAAGCGCTAACCGTTGCACTACCGCTCCCCATGATACACGCACGCACGCACACATCCACACACGCACACATCCACACACGCACGCACGCGCACAGACATCCCCAGAGGGGCTAAGACTTGCACTACAGCCCCCCCCCCCATACCCCACACCCCCCTCCAGCCCCGCATCCTTTCACCATCAGTGTCAACTGCCAAGCACTGATTCGGACTCTCTCGGGATCTTGCTCTGGGGTGCTCACCGCCGATGTGTTGCGCACTTGTAATTTTGGGACGCACGCGAGTGGTAAATTTCAACGGCGAATAAATGTATTAATCAAGGGGCATTTTCCCTGCGCATTACAACATCGCCCCGCGTGACCTGCTACATCACCCACATCGTCATGATCATCATTGGCTTCGTCAATCCGTGTCTCTCGCTCGCTCGCTCGCTCGCTCTCCTCGCTGTGCCACTGAGAGAGAGAGAGGGGGAGGATGAAAAAAAAGAAATTCCGTGCTGGTAAATTTTTCCCGTTTTTTTTTCTATTTTTTTTTTCCAAGGCGGCCCAGACTTTGAAGCACGGTGAAGCGTGCAAGACTCGTTGCGCATCCATCCGGAATAATATCCAGCCATTCCTGCTCGCTCAAGTGTTGCGAAAATATAATGGGATTGTGAGAGCCATCACACACACACACGCACGGACGAACGGGCACGCGTGCGCGCGCACACACACAAAGACACGGGAGTTGCAAGCGCATTCAAATCCGCGCGCGCGCACACATACACACGCACGCGCACGTACGTGTGTAACAGAGACAAATATCTCCCGTATAGCCTTAATGGACTATTGAGGCAAGTGCTGTTAGCGAGCACACCTATGAAGAGCGGCATGACACACGACGGAGTGGGTGGCCAGCATCACGCCCGGCAACCTTTGTCTCCCCAGTGGCGATGTTTGCTCCACGCCGCACCAGGTAATCATTTGAGGCTGAGTCAACCTAGGGGTAAATCCATGACCGGTTCAGATAATCGTCACCGGTGCGTCGATGACCGCGAGCGGCAATCGACCTCGGGCCACCGGGTTCGTGGCGCGGCGCGCGAACCGTTGCGCTCCCGAAGTACGAGCTCTGAACCGGGGAGGTGTGCACACAAACACGCGGACACAGCGCGCGCATCGTCACGCACGCGCGCACGCACGCGCGCGCCCACTCACCCACCCACCCACAGCGTTAGGAAGGGTCAGGGTACCGCGTGGGTGCATTTAGGCATTTTTTAACTCTCGTGACGATTTCTTCGTAACGGCTGACAATCGTTTCGCGAAGCTGAGCTGTCCGCTTGAGTCTTTCAAGAATTCATCATAAACTAAGGGGACAAATGTGTCCCACCGCAGTCGTTTCAAGCGAGCTCCATGCGTAGTGCCATGTTTGTTGCTGTTGTTTGTTGCTTTAATATAAATATACGTATTGTTATTGATATTAAGGAAATGGCGCACACATACACACATAACACACACTAGACACGTATCACCCGCAACACTAATTCCCCCACAATTGCTTCTCCAACCTCTTTTGTAAATTACTCTCCTTCCTGCAAATTTATTTTCTTAAAAAAGCTTTTTTTGTCGTCATCTTCTTTTCTCTTTTTTCTTTCAGCCGCCGTATTTCCAATCTCGCTCCTTCCCCCCCCCCCACCTCCGCCCCCTCCCCTCCCTGCCCCTCACCCACCTCCCCTCCCAGAGCGGTAAGATATTTAAAGATGCAAATTCATAAAACACAAATACAGAGACCGGGCTTTTGCTGAAACTTTCAGGGCTGCTCGTGGTAATTTCGCAACAAATGGCTCCGCGGTGACACCGGTTCCAGATGTCTCCTAGACGGTGCCCTGGGAACGCGTCCAGCAGAACTCGTCCACGAGAAATCCAGGAAAAGCCTGTCACGTCCGTGCACACCTCGCTGCCTCTAATGCCCCCAATGCAGCCCGAACGCGCCCCGAAAAGGCAAAAGCCCAGCACGTTCTTGTTAGCGTTGTCACGTTACGAGGTGCAATGTGGCTCGTGTCACATGCATTGCCGTTCTGTTTTTTGTTTGCGTTTCATATTCGAGTGCTTGTTTTTGTTGCTGTTGGTTTGTGAGCCCCTCAAGCCAGATCGACGGATGCCACAGACACCACCACACTAAGCACACCACCAACATACACACACCACCACAAAACACCCACCACATACACACCACACACAATACACCACCACCACATCCCACACACAACACACACAACACACCCACACATAACACGCCACACACATCACATTACACAACCCCTTGCTAACTTGGCTGTGGCGGGGGGGGAGAGGGGGTCCCTATCGAGTGTGCAGGCAGTGCAATTGCACCGGTGTCAAAGGGCCGGGCTATGAAGGTGGGGAAATTGGACAGGGGGTAGGAGGGCCCATTTCATTCCTTACACGAGGGCCCGTGTCAGCCACGTTGCGTCACTGCCAAGAGTGTTGCACGCCCCCCCCCCCCCCCCCCCTTTGGAACACTCAGCCGGTACCCGCCGAGACTCTGGGGTTCGAATCTCACTCGAATGTTTCCATGACCGATGGGCGGGCAGGCGGTTTTTTTTGGCCCAGGAACGGCCCAATGTGCGTTCCGGGATCGGTAGAACGGCACAGATCCGTGTCTCCACACTTCATGAGCCGTGCAAATGCGTGCGGTCAACTATACACCCCCCCCCCCACCTCTCACCGTCATCCCCATCCCCTCCACTCCCCCCCCCCCCCGGGCCCCTTCCATCCCCTAACCCTTCATGGCCAGAGTGAAGCAATCTTATGGGAAAAAATGATTACCAATGTTAGCGTATGCTTGGGTTAGATTAGGAATTAACAGACATGCGTCATATACTTGGTGCTTTCGGTAAAGTCACGTAGAAGGGAAATAATAAAATAATACAAATATAAAACAATAAAAAACATTTTCACGACGTTTCGACTGCAATCTTGCTGTGGATTTCACACCTGATGACGATTGCTTGTGTTGCAGTCGAAACGTCGTAAGAATTTGTATTGTTTTATGTTGATATTATTTTATTATTTCCCTTCTACGTGACTTTACCGAAAGAACCAAGAATATTAATCCCTGCAGTCACGAAAGCTTTAAATCAGAATTTAGACCTGAGTCAATTTCTGTTGTATGAAGGCCTCTCCACGTGATGTCATAGGAGTCATAGGGGTTGTTTGGTCATACTTCACCACGCTGGTCAGTGCGGGTTTGCGGAAGGAGGATGTAACCGGAATCTGATCAGCCGTCAATCGCCGGGCATGTGACGATTAATCGATTGTTGTTGTTGTTTGACTTGCATCCCACTGGGATTTTTGTACACAGCGTTGGTGTACGGTTTTTTTCTGCAATATTTTGCTGTCTTTTCATGGATGTTCTGTTTGCACTCAGTCACATAGTCACTTTAAGATGTTTTTTGTTCGTGTTTTTGTTTTTTGTTTGTTGCGGTTGCACCCGATTCAAGAGCCGAATGGCTCACAGGGCTATACCTAATAAATGAACTTGAACTTGAACCAGTGGTCATCCATGCTCTTCCCACTGCTGGACAGAGGCCTGCTCCCCAAGCCGTCGTGGTCCCACGAACGCAGCAATCCATCGCGCTCCCGCACGCGATCCGAAGTCATCATCGCTCCATCTCCACAGAGGGCGTACTCTCAAGCGTGTTCTCTCCTCTGTCCTGATCGATTCCGGCGTTGAAATCTATTGTCATGCTCAACAATAATTACACCCGTTGGGTTGCACTCCCTCGTCGAGGAGGCCGCTTTTCTTCTCCTTCTTGTATACAGTTACATGCTAATTTCTCACATCAACATCATGCTAATCCCTCACATTAACATAGCCACTTCCGTGCCCTCGTCTAGGAGGCCGCTCTCCTAGCTTACTTTTACATGCTAATTTCTCACATCAACATCATGCTAATCCCTCACATTAACATAGCCACTAACGTGCCCTCTAATTTCTCACATTAACATCATGCTAATCTCTCACATTAACATAGCCACTTTCCCTGCCCTCTCATTTCTCACGTTAACATCATGCTAATCCCTCACATTAACATAGCCACTTCCATGCCCTCTAATTTCTCACATTAACATCATGCTAATCTCTCACATTAACATAGCCACTTTCCCTGCCCTCTCATTTCTCACGTTAACATCATGCTAATCCCTCACATTAACATAGCCACTTCCATGCCCTCTCATTTCTCACGTTAACATCATGCTAATCCCTCACATTAACATAGCCACTTCCATACCCTCTAATTTCTCACACTAACATCATGCTAATCTCTCACATTAACACAGCCACTTCCGTGCCCTCTCATTTCTCACGTTAACATCATGCTAATCCCTCACATTAACATAGCCACTTCCGTACCCTCTAATTTCTCACATTAACATCATGCTAATCTCTCACATTAACATAGCCACTTCCGTGCCCTCTAATTTCTCACATGAACATCATGCTAATCTCTCACATTAACATAGCCACTTCCGTGCCCTCTCATTTCTCACGTTAACATCATGCTAATCTCTCACATTAACATAGCCACTTCCGTACCCTCTAATTTCTCACATTAACATCATGCTAATCTCTCACATTAACATAGCCACTTCCGTGCCCTCTCATTTCTCACGTTAACATCACGCTAATCTCTCACATTAACATAGCCACTTCCGTGCCCTCTCATTTCTCACATAAACATCATGCTAATCTCTCACATGAACATAACCACTTCCGTGCCCTCTAATTTCTCACTTTAACATCATGCTAATCCCTCACATTAACATAGCCACTTCCGTGCCCTCGTTAAGGAGGCCGCTCTCCTATCTTACAGTTACATGCTAATCTCTCACATTAACATCACTAGCCCCGGCCACTTCTTTATGACCCTTGAGCTACACCCATTTAAAACATTTTAAAACAGTCTGCAGACCATGCTTTCCCACCTGACGGACGCTTGTGTTGCGCCCGAAACGTCGTGATTAATATTATTTTATACCTACGCGACTTTACCGAAAGAACCAAAGAGAATGCACATTATATATATGGAATTGTGTAAGAACCGATGACAATTTTTTTTATCCTGGTTTATTTAAATTGGACGGTCCAGGAAAACGTGGCAGCAACTACAGATGCCGTGACCTATTACTCATCCCTCGTCCTCATGACACCTCAAGCCAAGCAAAAGGCCGATCCCGGTGAGCGCTTGGATGGGTGCCCATCACGCACAGGAACTCGGGATACGCAGAGGGCAGCAAAGGGTGCTGGATCGAAATTATGTTGTTGTTGTACTGCACTTCTACGCTTCCAGACCGCACGTTGACCAGCGTGGTCAAGCACGACCAGGCCCTCATCCAGCAGTGGATCGTGCATGCGCGAGGCGATGTCAATGACGAAAACGGTGGGGGGGGGGGGGGGGTAGAGTCGGGAAAGGGGCTGTGTTTTTGTTTTTCTTTCTGAGGTTTAGAGAAATGCAGTGGGTTTTTTTTGTCGAGCAGCGCATGCAATATGCATTTGAAAGCGGGGGGCGTGTGAAAGACGAGTCGAGAAGCGATCATACCTCCCCGATAATTACCGGACCCCATGCCGTTTTAAAAGGTTCTCTACAAAGCGTCGCTATAAAGAATGCAACTCCTTCCCACCACCCCCCCCCGCCTCCCCGTTTTTAAGAATTAAAATAAATAACGCATTAGCACAGTTACGGCCTATATACAAGCCTAATTATCGGCGTCTGTCATTTTTTTTTACAAGTTTGAGCTTCACGTCCCCTTGTCTAGGGAATCCGCGTCGCGGTCGCTGAGAGGCAGTAGGGGAACACAAGTGCAGTGGACTAGGGATTATAGCGGCCACTCACTCCCCGTGTCGCAGAATCAACCGCAGCGCCAGCACCACCACCACCATCACCACCGCAATCATCATCACGATCAGCCAGCCACGATCCGTCTCACTGGCTGGTGTCGCCGTCTTGCAACGCGACTAAAATCCGTCTCGGCAAGCAATAAAAACCACGCCACGCGAGCACATTCCCATTGCTCCATCTCCCACAGCAGGACGTGCGCTCCCGTAGAGGAGAGGGGTGGTGGGGGCAGGAACACAACGAGAGCGCGCAAAGGGGACGCGGTCGCTCCTCGTGCGAAATTCCACGTTTGGCCCGGAAATCGAACGCCGCTCTCTCTCTCTCTCCTTACTCTCGCTCTCTCCTTACCTCTCTCTCTACTGTTGCTGCTTTAGCTGCTGCACCCAGAGAGCGCAAACTGGTGTCCTCCTGCCAGCCATCCGCGCTGTTGGATCCCTGCTCCCCCAATCAAGTGCGGCCTCGTGACCTTCCCTCTGGCGAGCGCGGGTGTTAAATCGGAGTCTTTTGTCTAACTGTTGTGCGCGTGTTTTTATTTTATTTTCGTTTGCGTTTAAAGCCATCCACGCAACGCGCTGCCTGGGTTTATCTGGACTTCCGTGAAAAAAAGAGCTTGATCGCTCATCGGATTCCTCCAGTATGAATACACACTCTGATATCATCGTTGACGTCACGGGCTAGAACTCGTATCGCCTTCAAAGGAGCCACTGCTGTTCCAGACGGAGTCAAGGGACTCGACGCCACGGTGGCTAGGAGATGTTAACTACCTCGCCTGGTGTACAGGAGGTCGTGGGTTCGATGCCGACCCTGACGCCTGTTGAATATTTGGAGTGTGCATGTTTCTCTCTATGTGGGTCTCACAGAGACCAATATCGACTCACATAGAGACCCACAGACTCTCGCAGAGACACAAGGACTCCTCACACCTCCGATTAGCACGGTTGGCGACGTACGGTGCATACATACGTACATAGACTCACATAGAGACCCAAAGACTCACATAGAAACCTGTACACTTACGCAAATGCCTATGAATGTTTATCTGTGTGTGTGCGTGCGTGCAAAATAAATATCCCCATTGTTTCTACGCCGCGTCTCGATGTGCGCTGGCGTGCAGACGCCACCGCCGCATTAGTCCACGTTGCGCTGCCTCTTCGCGATCGCTAATTCTTGTGCCTTTTCATTTTTTTACGGAAATTATCGCAACAAAGAGAGCAGCTAGCAAACCAAACAACCAAACCGACCGACCGACGCACAAAAGGAAATGACCTTACGGACGGGAACGCCGCGTTTTTTTTTTTGTGTCCCTGATAAATAATTTAATATACTCGGCGCCCGCTTCTTTCCCGAAAGGAGCGGGTAAATAAATAAATAACCAATAGCCAAGGAGCGTTTCCAGAAATGGCCCAATAAAGTAAGTCCCTGAACGGCCCTTACGCGCCCGACGCGCGGCCGGATCCCGTAATGAGCACGGGGGAGTCTGTTTACGGCTACTCTTTACAGCTTAATAACTGTAATTGCCTACCCTTGCAAGTTGCAATATTATGAAAATAGCAGACAGACCAAATTGCATTATTTTTATTCCCTTATCTCAACCATCCTGCATCCCCCCCCTGCCCTTCCCCCCCCCTACAACATCCACACCACCCCTACCCCCAATGTAATATACCACCACCACCACCAAGCATGCAAGCTACCGTCTCAAACCTTCCAGTGTTTGTGGGGACCTTATTCGTGTCGGGGTAAGAGAGGCGATTGGGGCAGGGACGTTAGAGAGCGGAGATGGGTTAAGGCCAGCGCTTGATTTGAGCAGCGGAGCGAGAGTGTGCGAGTGACGGCTCGACTGCATTGAAGGACGCGTATGCTGTCCTCCAGCCGCCCCAGCCGCAGGGAGACGGAGTGCAGTGGCTGTGGTGTGTGGAGGCCTCCGTCCAGTTGCGGGATGGCAATGGGATTATGACAAGGAAGTGGGTCCTCAGCGGCCGGCACACGACGTCCAAACACTGAAGAGGGCTTTGCGAGTCACGCCACCTGGTCATGCAAATTCAAAATTATCCAGAGATTAGATTCAAATTATGCGCCTGGTCTCGTGCCACGGTGTGTGGGAGAGGGACAATAACGTGATACTCTTGCAGCTCGTAGTGCCATGAATATGCTTGATAAACTTTTTTCAGTATTTCAAAATCAGCTCACGCCTAATGAAAACCACGTGACTTGTGCGTGGCCACCCCCACTCTGAACCGCCTCCCACTCTCCACGTCGCCGCCCCCTGTGAAAACAGACGCCGCTCCGTGCAGCGGCAACAGCGTGGAGGCCCTGACGCCGCCTCTCCCTTCTCCCTCTCCTCGTCTCCTCTGATCCCGAGTGCTCCCGTTTCTCCGCTGATTCTCCATCCTTCGCCTCTCATCTCCCTCTCCCCTTCTACTTTCCCCTCTGCCATTCCCTTCTCTTTGCCTATACGCATCGCATCCTTGACTCGACCGTCTGTATGTCGAACCTATTTCGCACCGTACGTAGCCAACCGTGCTAATCGGGGGTGCGGTAAAATCGGGGGTGCGGTAAAATCGGAGGCGCGCGACTTCGCCTTCCCGTGGCGATATAGCCGGGGCACACAAAGTTGCTCGTCATCATAATTACAATAATGTCAACTTGTAACGCGCACAGCATTGGCTGGCTATAAAGTCACGTGCCTACTCCCAGGTCGACCAGCAACAGGGGTCACTTTCAGTGAGAAATCCTGGCCTGGGTACAAACAGGGTTCAAATCCCAATCCCTTTTCGAGTGAAGGCCCCCCCCAGCTCTCGAAGGGGAGGGCGGGAGGGAGAGAAAGGGGGATGGTTCGTGAAAGTGAACACGACCTTCCTGTCATGATCAGCACAAGTTACTTAATGTATACCCACGCCAGTGCTGCCACCAGCACACAAAGACAAAGACCCCCCAGATAGCCTTCAATATACTGTTGGAGGCAAGTGCTGTTAGAGAGCACCTATGAAGGCTGGCACGGGACACGAGGGGGTGGGTGGCCAGCACCACGCTTGGCTGCCTTGATCTCCCGAGTAGCGATAACCATCACACACATACACACGGACGACGTCGTGACCAGTTTTATTGTTTTTTTTTTTTACAAATGCAGTCGCGGTCAAAGTTCTTTAATTAGAAATGTTCCTCTTAAAGGAGCAATAATATTCCCTTCTCCGCACTTCTAAACACGCTTTACTTAGCTGTAGGTACAGCCGTTTAAATGAGTCCATAAAAGTCCATAAAAGCGCTTCTAGGTTTTTTTTTTCTGCCAGGTCAAGCAAATTCACATTAGCCCGCAATTATACCCTAATTGTACCGCCCGTGTCATGGTCACGATTTTAAATATGACAATCATAATCCTCCGCAGCCAGCGGTGCAACGCACTGTGTCCGGGATTGGCACCAGGAAGATAACGTCACAGAACCACTACATCCGAAGTCACTTCATAAAACCTGTCCATTCATACGCCGTTTACACATCCGACCAACACATGCCCTATAAACAGTCCTAGTCAAATGTCAATTAAAAAAACGATGGAATTGTCAGAGCTGGAATTAGTTACATTAAGTGAAAACAATTATTTCAGAGTTGTTGTTGTGTGTGTAGTAATTGGTGTTCACTAGACTGGATATCTCTTTACAGGTGGTTGAAACCAGAAATCAAGCTCAGAATCTCAGCAATATCAGCAATGTTAGCTCACCGATTTCAAGTACAAGACAATCATCTCTATTTCAGCCACACTTTCTTCACCCAAAATGCCCCACTGCTCATCATCGTAATAATACTGCAATTGTGAAGTATATTTCCCGAGTAAAGCCCATTTGAGCTCAGAAGCGTTGTTTTATTGCAGCTTTCATCGATGACTTTAAAGCGCTGTACAAGGCGCAGCAGCGAAAGATCGGCACAAACTGAACTCGAGAAAATCTCAAAACAAAAACGGCGCAATTATAAAATCAAGGCTGAAAGACAATCACTAACTTAACCAATAGTCGGATTGAAAGAGGTGCATCACTTCGTTTTTAAGACGTGTTTTATAGATGTCCACAGACAGAGATTCCTAAGAAAACGTGTTATAAAAAAAATTCCATCAACTCCCGACGCCCTTTCCCTTCTCCCACAATGCCCCACTGTTACCCACAATACACCGCACCGACCTCCCGAAAAACCACCCAGCACACAGAGCGTAGCAGTCCTGGGCCTCCCCTAGGTGGACTCAGCCTCAAATGAGTACCTGGCGCGGCGTGTAAAAAAAACATTGGCACTGTTTGGTCGAGCTTGGTGCTCGCCACCCACCCCCTCGTGTGCCGTGCCGGCCTTCGTGAGTGCTACTCGCTCACAGCACTTACCCCAACAGTCTGTTGAGGCTACGAGGCTTTGTCTTTTTGAGGATTATTTTAAAGAGTCGCATTATTTACATCCCCTTTCTGCCCCCCAACGGAGACACCGGTGAATATTAAGCGGGCGCGGTGGGGAAATCGGCAGGAGCCACGGAGGGATCACGAAGTTTCCTCTCGGCACACCGACGCCTCCATTCACCCGCGGGTCGAATCAAACCCACCGCTAAGCATGAGTTTAATATGTATATCGCTTCAACGGTAATACCGCGTGATCCTCAGAGATGATAATTATCAGAAGCCACGGACGGGTCACGAAGTTTCAATTCTAATTGATTGGCGGAAGCCTTCATCCAGCAGTAGATTTTGTATGTAGGTAACCAACTGTGATAATTGGAGGACAATCATAGTTTCAGCTCATAGTGATGATGATGATGATGAGAGTAATCAAACGGAACCCAACGCAAAACTATATCGCTTTTACGGAAACACCGCCCGATCCCGATATATTATAATGACTTGGGGAGGTCTTCGTGCAGCAGTGGAATAATCATCGCGTACGCTCATGGTCACGGTGATGATGATGACGACAGTAAACCAACCAAAGCCACCGCAAAAAAAAAAAATTGAACGGTAACACCGCGCAATCTTCAGAGATGGAAATTGATTGCGGAGTCCTTCATCCACCAGTGGAATAGCCTTTGCTTACGCTCACGGTGACGGCGAGTGATTGCGATGACGCCAAGTGAAGCAAATGCATCTAGGCGATGGGGCAGTGTGAAGAAGAGATGGCGTTGCAGCAGCGGCCGTTTAGTCTCAAAGGTGAAGGCGCAGCCCTGCAATCGCTCGCTCGCGTCACTGCTGGCAGAAGGAACCTCTGCCAGAGGGAGCTCTTAGAAGAGCATCTCTACGGGTCCATGCTCTTAGTTTTTTCGGTAAAGTCACGTAGGTAAAAAAATTGAAATTAAAAATAATTAAAGTAATAAATAAAATAATAAAATAAATAGCTATAATAATAAAATAATTAGAATTTTTTTTACTAAGTTTAATTTCATTTTTTACCTACGTGACTTTACCGAAAGAACTAAGAGTATGAATCCTTGCAGTCACGAAAGCTTCAAATCCAGAATTCATCTCTATGGGGTTCGTTTCCAGCCTACTTTTCCACGCTGGCCAGATGTCTTGGAATAGGTGGCAGCGAAATCACATTTTACCGTAACACACGTGATCTGCTGATCAGCTGACGATGGTGGTGCCCATTTATACTGCAGGGTGAACAGAGGCGGGGTGCATGGGGGGGGGGGCAGAGATGGGTTTGAGAAACGTGTGTGATCTGCCGCGCCGGGAAATTGAATGGAGCCGGCGTCTTCTGCTTTGCAAATCCAGGGTGCTGATCGTTACATGGCTGCCGCAGCTCCCGTCGCATACTCAAAGATGAGCAACCCATTTTGTACCCAAAAAAAATGAACGCAAAGCCTCTTGCGAGAAGTGGCCATCGGTGGCGATGATAAGGAGATTGAGTGGATACAAAGGCGGTGCGGGTGGCGGTGGGGGCGACGGGGGTTCGGGGGGGGGTAGATGGTGGAATGGGAGGATGGAGTCGAGGGGGGGTATTGGATGAGACACAAAAGGGTGGGTTGGAAGGTGGGGGCGAGGGGGGGTGTGGGGAGGGAGAGGGGGGGCAATGGTGCCTTGCTGGGTGTCTATCCCTGGCAATTACCGTTTGCGTGAATGCAGCGCTGCCCGTGATAGCGCGCGGCAGGGATCGTCCTTAAATTCTATCAGCGACGGAGCGTGAAGCAGTAAAACATGCGGCCCGCTCCTATTAAGGGGGGGGAGGCGGGGGGGGGGGGGGGTGGGGGGCGTGGGGGCTCCGCGCATCGGTCGGTCGACCATTTAGCCGTTATTAACTCGCCACACTCTCTCAACGCCCGTGCCCCATCCCTTATTACACCCTCATCCACCGTGCGCTCTCTCGCTCGCTCTCTCGCTTAGAACGCTGGGGAGCCGGAAAAGCCCCTCTCTGTACCAGCGTGGACGGCACCCTCGTGTTCACCTTCTGAAGCGCTCGCTCGTCGTCGTGGCGCGCGCGATGACCACCAACACCACCACCACGTGACTTTTCTTTCATGTTGTACACGTTGCATCTAGCGCCACAACGCGTGGATTTATAGCGATTATTTTGTTTGCTGGTGACTGTATGTTTCATATCGGAATCGTTCCAGTGCTGTTGCTGCTGGCGGCAATACAAGTTGTTAAAAGTCAAAAATCTCTCTCTCTCGCTTTCTCTACACGTGTCCATCGAACAAAGACGGTTACCGCATCGGGCGCTTTCAGATGAGCTTATGCGGTCGTCTGGAACGTTCTTCCTTCCCATATTCGGAAGCCACTGAAGCTGTGCATTTTTAAGTCTAGGTTAAAGCTCATTTCTTTAGAACTGCTTTTGTTGTGTTTCGTTTGTTGTCCTTCCCCCGCACTTCCGATTAGCACGGTTGGCTACGTACGGTGCGAAAGAAGTCCATCGCACATGCATCCTTCCCTCTTACACTCCCACTCACTCACCGCACATGTCCTACACTAAATTGCCACACACTCTCTGAACACACATCCATCCGCTACACTCTCTCCACACCCGTCCCACCACAACCACGATCCTGTCTCTCTATACAACCCACGCCCATCCCTCTACAGTCTACACTAACCGCAACTTCGCCACACTATCTCATCACACTTTTCCGTACACACACACACGCACACAATCGTAGTGCTTACGCATACGTGACACGAGCTACGCACGCATTGACACGTCAGATCTCCTTTAGCCGTGAGGTCACCCCCCATGGAATAAACGCACCCGTGCTGTTTGCTGTTGCTACTTTTAAGTACGGATATTGAACGTCTTTCGTACCGTACGTAGCCCACTGCGGTCATCGAAGTACGCGCCAGTACAAGAGCTGGTTTCTGCAGCGTCCATCGCATCTCCGCGCGAGTCAGTAACAAGTTCACACGCGACCAATATCACTTCCCAGGAAGTTCACACGCGACCAATATCACTTCCCAGGAAGCACGACACCCAAGCACGCCGACAACTCTACGACAGACGCCCCTCCGATGAGCACTGTTGCCTACGTACGGTGCGAAAGAAGTTCAGCATCGTGCACAGAACACCCCTAATGCCCCCCCCCCAAAAAAAATCCCAGCATCGCCATCAACAACATCTACACCACCATCGCCAACATCGCTTGCATCCCCCACCACCACCACCACCACACAAACGGTCAACAACAGGACTGTCAACACACACACACCGCCACCACCACCACCACTCTAAACAACACCGCAACCGCTCACAACTTATCGCCGCGACCACCACCAACAGACACACCCACCATCCACGTAATGTCCAAGATGACCAACAATCACTCCGATCACACCACCACGGATACCGCCTGCGAACCACGACTACTACGAGCGGACGACACACCACCACACTCATCCTCCCCGCACCACCTCACCCACCCACCCACCCCACCACCACCTCCCCCCACTTCACTCCCTCCCTCCCCCCCATTCACACGCAGCTCGCTATTCAATTATCCGAAGGGGCCCCAGTCTCTCGCCAGCCAAGCGAACTCGATATTAATTCTTGCGGCAAATGGAAAAATTGACATATTTAAGTGTTATATACAGTCTCCCGTTTCCTCCGCGTGTGTAATATACGCACACGTGTTCTGTACGTGTATATCTCAGGGGCAGGTCGCATGTGGCGATACAGATGTGATACTGTTTAACAGAGCAAGTTATGATTACGTGGTTAATGCGATCTTGGTAATGTTGTTCTCCAGCTGTGCTCTGAATAGATTACACATCATTCGCGTGTGTGCGGGGGGGGGGGCGGTAGTGTAGCGGTTAGCGCGCTGCGCTACAAACCTCGTGACTCGAGTTCGATTTGATCTCACGGCCAACACCAGTGACGATTATCTGAATCGGTCCTGGGCTTCCCTAGGTCGACTCAGCTTCAAATGAGTACCTGGTGCGATGTGTAAACAACGCCACTAGAGAGACAAAGGCGGTCGGGCGTGGTGTTGGCCACCCACCCCCTCGTGTGCCGTGCCGGCCTTTATAGGTGCTCGCTAACAGCACTTGCCCCTACAGTCTGCTTAGGTTATACGGGGGATCTTTATCTTTGTGGCGGTGGCGCTGCGGTTAGCGCACTGCGCTACGAACCCGGCGACCCGAGTTCAAGTCCCGCTCACGGCCAACACCAGTGACGATGATCTGAACCGGTCGCGTTCATCAGCCTTCGCCAGTTCGACTCAGCCTCAACTGAGTACCTAGTGCGATGTGTGTATGTGTGAAGAGAGGACAGGTGTTGGTCACCCACCCCCTCCGTCCGCTAACAGGACTTGCACCAAAGCTATGTGAAGGCTGTACAGGGGAACGTTTTTCTTCGTGTGCGTATCGGTTGCATTTGTCTACGCCAATGGTAACATCAGCATCTTCAGCCGTGTTCAGTCCACTGCTGGATGAAGGCCTCTCCAATCCACGTTCACCTTTCACGGTGATTCTTAGCAACCTGTGCAGGGTCAGCTACGAGATCTCCTGCTGCCTCTGCCACCGCGCCCTCTGCTCTCGGTCATCCAACGTAGCTCTAGATTTGAAGCTTTCATTATTTTATTTCAACGTCGCTCTCTCCGTTCACTTGTCCCCTCTTCTCTCACATGTCCCCTCTTTTCTCACCTGTACTCTCTTCTCTTACCTGTCCTCCTGCACTGCAGCTCAGGGTGGAACTCCCCGTAGCAGCAGCAACAACGCCACTCACAACCTCCTTTTCGCCTCCTCCTCATCCGAAACTAAGCATCAGGGAACCGTGGTCACTGCCGGGTGTCGTTTCTCCGTGGCAGCCCCCGCCATCTGGAGCGTGGCCCTCATCGTCATCATCATCATCGTTCAATCTACACCGACCTCTGAGAGACACTTAAATGCCCCACACCTCTGCGTCGTAAAGGCCACATCTTTCTCCTGCCACACTGGAGCTTGGTTCAGATATTCACGGTCATGTGCTGCTGTATTGTGCGCGTTATAAATGACATCATTACCCATACGCCTGCCTAGCCAACCGACGTCACACTTGGGAGGAACGTGGGTGGCGGGTCATATGTAGGTCTTTACCGTCGTGGACGCTGTTTGGCCATACCTCACCACACCGGGCTGGGAGTGTATGACTGGTATCGGTGCCGCCAGAGCCGCCCCTAGGGTACGAAGAATCTTGGGGATGGCCCCGGGCCCCGTATGCTGGGGGCGATGGGGGTGACTTATCACGTGGAAATTTATAGTAGCCAAATAATTTAAGTGAAAATTTCTTAATGTGGAGGGAAAAATCCACGCAGCCACAGGGAAAGACACAAAACGCAAACTTCAAATATGCAACAGGCATCGGGGTCAGAATCGAACCGACGACCTCCTGTATTCCAGGCGAGGTGATTAACATCTCGCCACCGTGGTGCCGAGGCTTGGACGGCTACGATGTCTCTTGGCTACCTCAGGAATAGCAGTGGCTCCGTTGAAGGCGATACGAGGTCTAGCACGTTAGGTAAACGATGATATGAGAATCAGAGTGCGTATTCATACTGGAGGAATCCGATGAGCGATCAAGCTCTTTTTTTCACAGAAGTCCAGATAAACTCAGGCAGCACGTTGCGTGGATGGCTGGAAACGCAAACGAAAATTAAACACGCACACAACAGTTAGACACAGGTCTCAGATTTAACATCCTTCAAAGACTGGTGGGGAGAAATGTCGTTGGCGAGAAACTTATTAATTTGAGCAACAGCAAACTCTGTACCGGTCTAAACAACAGCAAACTCTGTACCGGTCTAAACAACAGCAAACTCCGTGCCGGTGTAAACAACAACAAACTCTTTAAGGTCTAAACAACAACAAACTCTGTACCGGTCTAAACAACAGCAAACTCTGTACCGGTCTAAACAACAGCAAACTTTGTACCGGTCTAAACAACAGCAAACTCTGTACCGGTCTGAACAACAGCAAACTCTGTACCGGTCTAAACAACAGCAAACTCTGTACCGGTCTGAACAACAGCAAACTCTGTACCGGTCTAAACAACAGCAAACTCTGTACCGGTCTAAACAACAGCAAAGTCCGTGCCGGTCTGAACAACAGCAAACTCTGTACCGGTCTAAACAACAGCAAACTCCGTGCCGGTCTAAACGGAGGCAGAGTTTTATTTGATGGACTGATGAATATTTGTGTTTGTATGTGGAGATACAGAACGGTAGTTGGGGCCCCCTCCATATTTGCTTTTCAGACACGGCAAGGTCACGCAAGGGGTAGAGGGATGAGTGGTGGGGGGGGCGGGTTGAGGAGGTGGGAGGCATGGCAGGGGTGAGGGTGGGGGGATGAAAGGAGTGGAGGGATGGAGCCGCTGTGCTCAAACTCAGAAGGAGCGTTCGAACCTTGCGCGTGCACCCTCCCGCCCCCCCCGTCAGCCACTGACTGGCACGTGACCTCACCGGGAGCAACGGCGCTGGTTGTCCTTGCATTGCCCCGTTCCTCCCGTTGCAAGCACAGAGACACAGATTCTCCCCCGTGTGGCCTGTTAGAGACCGCTGCTTGCACGTGTTGTTTGCGGGACGTTGTCTTATGCGACGGCCTGCACCGGCTCTGTCAGAGTTCTGAATGATCTCCGTCTCATGGCATGGTACCGATATCACAATTGGGGTGGGGGGGGGGGGGTGCGGTGAACAAACACATCGATAATATATAACATAAAATATCCTTTGAAAAGGCTACACATAAGGATACAATGAACATGATGTTGATGAGCAATGGCCGTGTGATGTTTAACTTCAGCATTGCCCCTTTGTCATAGTCTTTGTATGTGTGTGTGAAGTCTAACCAAAGGGCTCCTACGTTCTCCTTCCACGTGCAGGCAGATAGATTGTTTGAGGAAATTGAGACATATGACCTCATCCGGTATAAGATCACACGGAGAGATGGGGGTGGGGGTCACGGGGGGGGAGGTTCTTGTCTTCTTGTGAGAGAAAGACCCAAGTGGAGGAAGTGTGTTTCACATTGGCTGCGTAAACTTACTCGCAGCTACAATAAAAACACGGATCTGTTACAACTCAACTTGAAGTGGGGACGCAGGCAAGCCCCACGTGCAACTCCTGAAGAGACTGGTGACGTCACTGAAAAACAAGTTCAGACTTTGCCAGCATTCAAAAAAAGTTATGCTAATTATAATAATAAAAATATGTATTATTCATAGATGTCGTTTGATAATTATGATAATAAAAATATATAGTATTCATAGATGTCTCGTGACCCCCAAGCGAATTGACCCCTTCACATTTGTTTTCCTTTGCATCATCATTTCTGTTTTAATAAAACCGTACTTTAAAATACAAATTTTAGTTCAAGATAATTAAACGGGATAACATGTAGACCTCGTCTGGCGCTACCCGGAGGTTTGCCGATTCGTTATAGCTTCGTCCTGGAGAAAATGCTTCCGAAGCAAAAATTTAGAAAATCAAAAGATCTACAAAGCGCTTGACACGCAGCAGCCCCGGCCAAAGAAACGTTCCCGCCCCCATCATTCGCTCAGCCAATGAGATCAACGTACGCTGAGCCAATCAGAACCCCCCCCCCCCGCAATTCCATTATCGCGAATGTCCGGATTATAAGACGCAGTTCTTCCCATCCATATGATACAGCAAACGCTGTTATGTGCGTCTTATAATCCGGTGTGTGTTCGTGCGTGTCCACAAGTGAGGAGCGGTAGTGTAGCGGTTAGCGCTACGTTGCGCTACGAATCTGGCGACCCGGGTTCGATTCCCGCTCACGACCAACACCAGTGACGATTATCCGAACCGGTCCTGGGCCTCCCCTATGTCGACTCAGCCTCAAATGAGTACTAGGTTCTGTGTGTAAAACATCGCCACTAGGGAAACAAAGGCGGCCGTGCATGGTGTTGGCCACCCACCCCCCTCGTGTGCCGTGCCGGCTTTCATAGGTGCTCGCTAACAGCACTTGCCCCAACAGTCTGTTAAGGCTACACGGGGGATCTTTGTCTTATGCGCGTGTCCACCACATCTGTGTAACTTCATCGACACCGTGGCAAAGCCTTTGCTGTTGTTGCTGCTGTTGCGTGAGTCTTTCTTTCGGGTGCGACCTTTGCCAATGGGGCCGGAACACGGCGCCCTGGAGTGGAGTTGGCTCGTGCCCGCGACGTCGCTCCGGCTGCTCGAAGCGCGTCTCTCCGCGCGCTCCCCCGTGGCGGCTCTCCCGACGAGCGGAGCGCCTAATACCGGATTAATTACCCCATACGTGTTACTCGTGATGACATTAATGGATAAGCCCGTGTCTCCTCCTCCTCCTTGAGTTGTACACGTGCGGCTTGCTGCGTCAGCAGTGGCTAGCGTCGTCAGACGCACACGGCGCGACTGCTGAACCGCGCGCGTCTGTGTGCGCGTAGGTAGGTAGGGGATGTTGAACTTATTTCGCATCCGCACCGTAGCCAACCACGCCAACTGGAAGTGCGGGAAAAGGCCGGCAAACTAAACGCAAGAGAGCAGATTGAAGCCGACTTTTACAAACAAATTGCGGAGGATCGCCCGTTGTGTTCGATCTCCGGGCGCGGAAGTTGTATATTTTATATGAAGCCTCTGTCCACCCGCACCTCCTATTAGCACGGTTGGCTGCGTACGGTGCGAAAGAAGTCCAACGTACATAGTTGCATCGGCTGGTCGAGTGTGGTTGGGGTCGAGTGTGGGTACGCCCACAAGGACGTGTGACCAACGTGGAAGAGTAGGCCAATGCTGCACACCCCAGTCTAGACCGGGAGTCTCTCTGTAGAGCGCACTTCTTGAGCGGAGGAGAGCCTTGCACCGCAGCGAGCAATGGCTGCTGTAACGGGCAGAGCGGTGGCGCAGTGATTAGCGCACTGCGCTATGAAGTTCGATTCCAGGCCACAGCTGACATCAGTGGCGAGTGGCGTCTGCATCGGTCCTTGGACTTTCTCTCGCTACTGTCACCAAGCCGCAATGACCGGCTTGGGGGCCGTCCATAAATGACGTCACGCACCTAGGGGGAGGGGGGGGTCACACATTTGTAACGATGCGTGACGAGGGGGGGGGGGGGGTTGAGAAATGTGTAAAAATGCGCAACTTTAAATAAATATAGACAACACGTTCTACTTAAGTAAATAGACGTTTTCATAAATGTTTTCTCCTACAACATCTGAGTGCAGCGGCACATTAAATACGCACTACAGTGACAATAGTTTAAAGCGATTTGAAGCATGTTTTATTTGGGGGGGGGGGCAGAGCTTTGTGACGTCATATTTGAGAGGGGGGTCTGACTTATTGTGACGAAGGAGGGGGGGGTCAAAAATCGTACAAAATCGCGTGACGTCATTTATGGACGGCCCCTTGGGGAAGTATGACCAAACGAGAAATGCGCTTCGCGGCTCAAGGTAAAAAGCACGTGCCTGAAAACGTTGGTGTCATCAAAACTATGAAAGCATAATGCATGATATTATCACATTATATTATTCTTATATTATGACAGTCATGGGTCGGTACAGCACGTAGTGCTAATTTAGGGCTATTTCCCGAAACGTCGCTAATTGTTTATATTTGTTTTAAATCTCAGCGTTACGGACGAACGTATTTGAGTTTGTTTTTGTTTTTGTTGTTGGTGTTGTTCGTTCGTTGCGGGGCACCACTGCCAACGCAACAACAACAACAGCAGCAAGCAGCATCGACAAAACAAAGATCCCCCGTGTCGCCTTCGACAGACTGTTGGGGCAAGCGCTGTTCTACGATTAGCACCTATGAAGGCCGGCACGGTACACAGCACCACGCCCGACCGCCTTTGTCTCCCTCGTGCCGATGGCCACACATCTCACCAGGCACAGCGCTCACGTGAAGCTGAGTCGACCTCTGGGGGGTGGGGTGGAAGGAGGGTAGTAGGGGGAGCCCAGACATCGGTTAAAGATCCTCGTCACTTTGGTTCGGTGGTCGTGAGCGGGAACCCAACTCGCGTCGCCAGGCGCACGGAGCGCAGATTTCTGCGCGGCGCAAAAACCGCCGCACCGCCGATACCCGCGAGAATCGACAACACCACTACCACCACCACTACCAACAAGAACAACAAACGCCATTCGCCACTAAGTGGCGGTGACGTCACCACGACGCTTGTGCCAGGCTATGTGCACCTTGAGGCCACGTAAAGTGTCGAAAGCACGCTGGCAGGAGGTCAAGGGGCAGAGCCAGCAGGTGCGACAGGTCGACTGACTGAGATGACTGCTGATGCACCGCCTGTACCCCCTACTGTGCCAACTGGCCGTGCTTTAGCCACCCGACGATCCGCTCGTTGTTGTGAGCGTCGCTCCTCCGCCCTCCGTTGTTGTTGGAGGGCGACTGCCACTACCACCACCACTACCACCACCACCACTACTATCACCACCACCACCACCACTACCATCACCACCACTACCACCACAACTACCACCACCACTACCACCATTACCACCACCACTACCACCACCACCACTACCACCACCACCATTACCACCACCACCACTACCACCACTACCACCACCACTACCACCACCACCACGACCACCACGACCACCACCACCACTACCACCACCACCACAACCAAGCGGCGCAAACCACTACGCGCGTACCGGGGAGGTAGCGGCATCGCGGCGCCCAGCGGGGCTTTCATCTGAAACTACAATCAGGGGCGCCGCGGGGCGCGAGCCGGTAACGCGCGATGGGGATGGAGTCGTCGATTACATTCTGCAGGGGCGGGCGGGCGAGCGGGCGGGGGATTTATTTTTTTCTGCGCGTTTATTAAAAGTTTTATGAGGCAGGGGCTCGTTGTAATTAAACTTCCCGCCGTGATTTCCCTAAATCTTGTTTTCTGGAAAGCGTCACGCTAAGTTTTAATTGCGCTGATTGAAGACTCGGGCGCGGCACAAGGAGTCGCTTGCGTGGATTTACGCGTGGCGGCGGAGGGTGTGTGTGTGTGTACATGTGTGTGTGCGTGTCTGTGGTGTGTACATGTATGTCTGTGTGGACGTGTGTGTGTGTATGGTGTGTGTATGTACATGTGTGTGTGTCTGTGGTGTGTACATGTGTGTCTGTGTGGACATGTATGTGTGGTGTGTGTACATGTGTGTTTGTATGTGTGTGTGTGCACGTGTGTCTGTATTTCTGTGTGTGTAAATGTGTGTACATGTGTACACATGTGTCTACGCGTGTGTGGTGTGTGTCTGTGTGGGGATTGGTGCTGTAGCGGTTAGCGTGCTGCGCTACGAACCCGGCGTCCCGAGTTCGATTCCCGTTCACGGCCAACATCAGTGGCGATTATCTGAACCGGTCCGGGCCTCCACTAGGTCGACTCTGCCTCAAATGAGTAGCTGGTGCGATGTGTAATATTCGCCACTAGGGAGACAAAGGCGTCCGGGCGAGGTGTTGGCCACCTACCCCCTTGTGTGCCGTGGCGGCCTTCATAGGTGCTCGCTAACAGCACTTGCCCCAACAGTCTGTTCAGGCTATACTGTTGGATCTTTGTCTTTGTTTGTGTGTCTGTGCGTGTGGTGTCTGTGGGTGTGTGTACATGTGTCTGTGTGTGTGTGTGTACATGTGTCTGTGTGTGGACACGCATTTGTGCACATACTGCCCTACATGACATCATAACAACAGTCTGGACCACTGGACGGGTTTCGCAGGATTTGAAGGATGCCCTGGTGGTCCCCCTTTTTTAAGAAAGGGAACCACACATAATGTAACAACTACAGGGGCATATCACTCCTCAGTGTGCCGGGAAAGGTCCTGGCAAGGATTATTCAACATCGCCTTGCCAGGCACGCTGGGAGAGGCTTGCGGAGCCCCAATGTGGTTTCAGGAATGGACTGTCCAGCACAGATGCCATATTTTCTGTCCGTCTGCTACAGCAGAGGTGTAGGGAATTCCAACAAAACCTCCATCGCTGCTTTATTGACCTGGTCAAGGCCTATGATACCATCAGTAGGCCTGGGATCTGGGTTGTTCTTCGTGCTTTTGGAGTCCCTGACCCATTGCTAATGATCATTAAAGACCTTCATGATGGTGAGCGGGCCCGGTTAAAACTACGTGGCCGGGAGTCGGAGCAATTCCCTGTTCACTTTGGGGTGCGACAGGGATGTGCTCTGGCTCCTACATTATTTAACATTTATTTAAATCACGTAGATCGTGAAGCCTTAAATAACTGTACCGGAGGAATTTACATCTGGTACAGATACAATGGGAGGCTGATCGATGCCCGGGTGCGGTCAAGGGATGGCTCCCTATTGCTCAACCATGTTATGTTTGCCGGTGATCTGGTATTTGCTGCTCACTCAGAGGAGGAGTTGGAGGCGCTGCTGCTGAACCTGGAGCCTGCCTCTAAGAGGTGGAGACTTACCACAACCCCACCAAAACTAAGCACCGGCCTGGGTATATTGTACCATCGGACACTGCACCCCACAGCTCCCAATTAGTGATGGGGCAGTTGTGGAGAGAGTGGAGAGTTTCCCATACCTGGGTAGTGTACTCATGACCGGTTCCGGTTTGACAGCAGAGGTCTCACTCCGAATCATTCGAGCGGCATTATCTTTTCATCGGTTGCGTAACGCTGTGTGTAAGCTACCTGGTCTGTCGCTCCGCACGAAGCTTCAGGTCTTCTCGGCCACAGTCATTCTCTCCCTTCTCTACGCTTGCGAAACGTGGACTCTCCTAATGGAACATATTCGCCGGTTGGAAATGTTTGGGCTGACTTGCCTACGATCCATCTTGAGTTTGACCAGGTTGGATTGTGTAAGGAGCTCACATATTCTTGAAAGATCTGGACAAAGTCCCATCGGTGAGCTCCTCGGGCAGGCAAGGCTGTGTTGGCTGGGCCATGTAGCGCGCATGCCAAGCCACCGAATGCCTAAACAGCTTTTGTTCGGCCGGATCAAGGGGGCTGGGCGGGCGCGGCACAGGCTAAAGAGATGAAGTGATATGGTACAGGAGGATGTGGAGCTGAGTGGACTTGCCTATGACTGGTACCATCGGTGTCAAGATCGGCCTCTGTGGAGGAGATTCGTGAAGGACGCTACTAGGCAGTTGGAGGCAGTCGCCCTCCAACAATAACGGAGGGGGGAAGAGCGACGCTCACAACAACGAGCGGAGTGCCGGGTGACTAAAGTACAGTCAGTTGACACAGTAGGGGCGCAGGTGGTGCATCAGCCAGTCATCTCAGCCAGTCGACCCGTGGCACCTGGGTCAGCCCCGTAACCTCTTGCCAGCGGGCGTTCGACACTTCACGTGGCCTCAACGTGCACACAGCCTGGCACAAGCGTCGTGGTGACGTCACCACCACTTAGTGGCGAATGGCGGTTGTTGTTGTGTGTACGAGTGTGTATGAGTGCGTGTGTGTGTGTCTGCGTGTACATGTCGTGTTGGTCTCGTGCTGAATGTACGCGCTGCGCTACGAGATCGATTCTCACTCACGGCCAACACGGGTGATGATTGTCTGAACCGGTTCTGGGCCTCCTCCCCTAGGTCAACTCGGCCTCAAATGAGTACTTGGTGCTGTTTAAAAACATCGCCACTACAGAGACAAAGGCGGCCGGGCGTGGTGTTGTCCACCCACTCCTCGTGTGCCGTGTTGGCCTTCATAGGTGCTCGCTAACAACACTTGCCCCAACAGTCTGTTAAGGTTATGCACACACACACACACCTGTTTCGTCTCGTGCACACACGTGTGTATAATGATGATTACTGCGGCTGATTCTGATTGCTGGTGATTATGATGATTGCTGCTGATGATGATGATGCTGCTGCTTACGATGTGGAATCCTAGCAGCGAGGATCGAGAGGATTGCTGCAACCACTGTACCCCGACGCGCACTAACAATGCTCCTCTCATTATCCCGACAGCTCCGTGGTGGTGATGATGATGATGGTACGAGGCGCCGTGCACTTAGCACCCTCATCCCCCTCCAATCTATACTGATAAGTGACGCAAATTAAACCACTAACTGTAACGCGTTTAGCGGGCTAATTGCGCTAAACGCTGCGCTAACTACACGGCCGTGATTGGTGATGCGACCGCTACCGCCGCTGCTGTTGTTGGCGATGGTGGTGGTGTTGGTGTTGTTGGTGGTGATGGTGGTGATGGTGTTGATGGCGATGTTGGTGATGGTGGTGGTGCTGGCGATGGTGGTGATGGTGGTGGTGGTGATGGTGTTGACGATGGTGGCGATGGCGGTGATGGTGGTGTTGGCGGTGATGGTGTTGATGGTGATGGTGGTGATTGTGGTGATGGTGGTGGTGGCGGTGGTGCTGATGGTGTTAACGATGATGGTGATGGTGGTGGTTTTGGCAATGGTGGTGATGGTGATGATGGTGATGGTGTTGATGGTGGTGATGGTGGTGATGATGGCGATGGTGGTGATGGTGGTGATGGTGTTGGCGATGGTGGTGATGGTGATGGTGGTGATGGTAAAGATGAGGAAGGGAAGACAGGCCGAGACGGAAGTCCCCGAGATGGACACAAAGGAATTAATATTCTTTGGGTTTTTCGGTGAAGTCACATAGATAGGTTCAAAGAAAATAACAAAATAATACGACGTTTTGATCACAACACAAGCGGTCGTCCATAAGCAAAAGAGGGTTAGCTCCTAGCTCTATTGTGAAGAGGGAATTCTTCTAGGATGGATGATGTTGGGAGTCATGTTTTAGATCGTCCGTATGAGCGGCTTTCCTGTAGACAGAATGTCCCAATGAGCTATCTGGTCTCTTTTCGATTAAATCATCTAAGAATGGTAGCTTGCCATCCTTTTCCACCTCCATGGTGAATTTGATGGCTGGGTCTATGGAATTGATGTGGTTGAGGAAATGGTTCAGAGCTGGTCGGCCATGTGGCCAGATGACGAACGTGTCATCTACGTACCTCTTCCACAAGGACGGACGTAGAGTGGATGCCTGGATGGCATCTGTCTCAACATTTTCCGTGAAAACATTAGCTAGAACTGGAGATAAGGGAGAACCCATTGAGGTACCTTCAACTTGTTTGTATAATGTTCCATTCCAGGTGAAGTAAGTGTTGGTGAGTCAGTGTCTCACCAAAGCCGATGCATCAGCATTCAGTCTTGCCACGTCTGCAGTAATGTGTCTCAAACCTTTAATGGCTACGTCAACCTGGGCAATGATATCATCAACTGGGATGTGTTTAGGGGTGACTGCGAAATTCAACCCTTTAGCTAGAACCGATTTTAGGCTATCTGAAATTAGACTGTTACGCTGATTGATGACAATCTTGTCAACACCTAACTTCTTAACGTGTGGATCTGGCTTCTTCTTGGAAAGGAGGTTGAACTTGGAAATCAAGTTATCTTTGCATTTAGCTGACATTGAGGCGGCTGAAGAGGCTGTCATGTTATCTACATGTTCCAAATCAGATGTAGACATTTTTTCCGTCAATATTAAGTATGATTTCAGGAGATTCTTGTCTAAATTATCTAGTTCAAATCTGAGCAACCTTATTCTCTCTGAGATCAGGGCTGAGCCCGCCATGAACAAGATCCGTTTATCATTGGGAGAAGTGACAGCAGCAGATGTCAATATAAAGGCGATCGCTATTACCTTAGACTCGCAGAATCTCTTCAGGAATGTGAGCGACTCGAACAGATGAGCCTTCTTGTCTCGACGTTTGTTAAAATATATAATGGTTGCGTGGAAACCCTCGCCGTAGAGGATAGCAAGCTACCATTCTTGGACGTTTTAATAGAAAAGAGACCAGATGGGTCAATGGGACATTCTGTCTACGGGAAAGCCACCCATACGGATGATCTATAACATGACTCCCACCACCATCCATCCCAGAAGAATTCCCTCACCAAAACTCTACATCATGGAGCTAAAAGCTCACCCCCTTTTCCTAATGACGACCGCTTGTGTCGCGATCGAAACGTCAGGGGCTTGTGCTGTTTGTGGCTGGCTGCTAGCTGTTTCTGGCCCAGTGGACTCGATTGATCAGCAATTGCTTTTTTTGTTAGGTGTATGCATCGTTACCGCTTCCCCTTTTGTTAAAATGTGGAGTTTTTTTTGGGGGGGGGCGTTAGTCTTGGATCTCTCTTTGTTCTCCCCGTCGTTATTTTGCACTCCAAACAAGATAAGTCGTCCACAAACGTCGGCGTCAAGGACAGGACACGTGGATACCCCCCTTCATTAAGCCGCCTCTGCTATCGCCATCGCGCAGACAGCAGATTACAAAGTTCGTCTCGGCGCGGAGCGATTAGCCCCGTTAATTAAGACTGTGGATTAAGACGACGGCAATAGCTCCTCCTTCATACGCTTCTTCTCCCGCACTCGATATCGTTTCATTCTGCGCCATCTACCCCCGCCCCACCGAGCCAGAGCGCCACCACCACCACCACCACCACCCACCCCAACCATCAAAGACAAAGATCCCAGCGCCCCCCCAATTAGCCCTAACAGACTGTTGGGGCAAGTGATGTTAACAAGTCGCACCTATGAAGGCCGGCACGGCACAAGACGCGGATGTTTGGCAGTAGTAGCCTTTGTCTCTCCCCCCTCCCACCCAGTGGCGATGTTTATACACCGCACCAGGTACCCAACGGAGGCTGAGTGGACCTACAGGAGGCCGTGGATCGGTTCAAAAATTCGCCACTGATATTGGTGGTCGTGAGCGGGAATCGAACTCGGGTTTGTAGCGCGGCGCGCTAACCGCTGCGCCACCGCTCCTCAACCACCGCCGCACCGGGTAATTCACGGCGCCGCGATTTTTCGCGACGTCGATTTGTTTTGAGAAGGGGGGGGGGGGTGTGGAAGTCTGCGATTAAAGTGTCTCGCGATGTGTAGTGACGGTATGGTGCTGTGGGGGCAGCGAGGGAAGAGTTGGGGGGTGGTGTGAGTGACTGGGGTTGAGGTTGGTGTTGAGGCTTCGTGGAGAGGCCTTCATCCAGCGGTGAATAGACCATGGCTGCTGCTGCTGATGCTGATGATGATGAAACCGCTGGTCTTTGATTGAACCGCTTGGCTTGAGTGAGATGTTGTTTTTTTAATATTTATTTTCATTTTAATAAGCGTCGGTGTCATTTGGGGGGTGGAGTGTTTGGGATGGAGGGGGGGGGCGTTTTATCCAGCAGTGGATAGAACATGTCTAGCGATGACTGGTGATGACGACGATGACAGCGGTGGTGGTGGTGGTGATGTGTGATGTCACTGCACACACCACACGGAGTGTATCAACACAGAGGCTTCTACGGCGGGGCTCGGTGTGCACGCGCGGGGGGTGGGGATTTTGATATGTGGGCAATCCTCGGAGGAGGAGGAGGATGAGGAGGATGAGGAGGAAAAGGAGGAGAAGGAGGAGGAGGAGGAAGAGAAGGAGGAGACGGAGGATGAGGAAGATGAGGAGGAGAAGGAGGATGAGGAGGATGAGGAGGAGGAGACGGAGGAGGAGGAGAAAGAGGAGGGAGCCTTTGGCGAGGGTGCGAGGCTGGCAGCGTTCAGACGAAGTGTCACGCGCCCACGCTGCGCGCGCCGGTGTGAGCCAGTCTTGCACGCCGAGCTCTCACACTCCGAGATCCACTTAAGCAGCTATTTAATTAGGTGTGTGTGTGTGCGCGTGTGTGTGCGTGTGTGTGTGTATGTGTGTGTATGTGTGTGTGTGCGCCTGTGTGTGTGTATGTGTGTGTATGTGTGTGTGTGCGCCTGTGTGTGCGTATGTGTGTGTATGTGTGTGTGTGCGTGTGTGTGTGTATGTGTGTGTATGTGTGTGTATGTGCGGGGAGCGGTAGTGCAGCGGTTAGCGCGTTGCGCGCTAAGAACGCGATGACGCGAGTTTTGATTCCCGCTCACGGCCAACAGCAGTGACGACTATATGAACCTGTCGTGGGCCTCCCCTGGGTCGACTCAGCCTCAAATGAGTACCTGGTGCGGTGTTTAAACATCGCCACTGGGGAGACAAAGGCGGCCGGACGTGGTGTTGTCCGCCCGCCCCTTCGAGTGCCGTTCCGCCCTTCACAGGTGCTCCCTAACAGCACGAGCCCCAACAGTCTGTGAAGCCTATAAGGAGGACGTTTGTCTGTGTTTGGGTGAGTGAGTGTCTGAGCGGGAGGATGTGTGGGCGAATGGGGGGTGGGCGAGTGGGGGGTGGGTGAGTGGGTGGGTGAGCGGGTGGGTGGGTGAGTAGGTGGGCGAGTGGGTGGGTGAGAAAGTGGGTGAGTGGGTGAGTGGGTGGGTGGGTGAGTGGGTGGGTGGGTGAGTGTATGGGTGGGTGAGTTGGTGGGTGGGTGAGTGTATGGGTGGGTGAGTTGGTGGGTGGGTGAGTGGGTGGGGGGTGGGTGAGTGAGTGAGTGGGTGGGTGAGTGGGTGGGTGGGTGAGTGGGTGGGCGAGTGGGTGGGTGGGTGAGTGGGTGAGTGGGTGGGTGAGTGGGTGGGTGGGTGAGTGGGTGGGTGAGTGTGTAGGTGGGTGGGTGAGTGGGTGATTGTGAACTGCAGTCCGGTGGAGGTTGTCGTTCGAACACACTGTGGACGAGTGGAACCAGTCAGTGTCTGGTAGACCGCACCGATGCGTTGACACGGATCGCTGTCTCTGTGGGGAACGGTGGCGCAGCGGTGAGCGCGCCACGCTACGAACAGGGTAACCCAATTTCGATTCGCGCTCGTGGCCACCAGCACCGGTGACGATTATCTGAACCGGTCGTGGGCATGCTCGAGGTCGACTCAAACTCAAATGAGTACCTGGTGAGGTGAGTAAACATTGGCACTGGAGAAACAAAGGCGGTCGGGCGTGGTTCTGGCCACACCGCCGCTTTGGGAATCGGTGAGCTCCTTCAGCAGGCGAGGCTGCGGATCCCGCATGCCCAACAATCGCATATCTAAGCAACTTGCTTGGCTGGATAGAGGGGGCTAAACGGGCACGACCTGAGATAGAGAAGACATGGACTGATATGTGAGTGCGTGGGTGAGTACGTCAGAGGCATAGGCTCCAGCAGAGATGTGCTGATGGGGTACAGAAGGATATGGAGCTGAGTGGACTTGCCGATCACCGTTACCAGCATTATAAAGATCGGCCCTTATGGAGGAGGCTCGTGAAGGACGCTACTGGGCAGTTGGAGGCAGTCGCCCTCCAGCAACAACGGAGGGCAGAGGAGCGACGCTCACAACAATGAGCGGATCGCCTGGCGGCTAAAGCGCAGCAAGTTGCCTCTGGCGGTTATCTCAGTCAACCCATAGCATCTCGGTCTGCGTCCCGTGACCTCTCAACTAACATCAGCACAAAGTGACATCTGCACTGTCCCTCGACCAACACAACCTTCAACAAATGCGGTGTAAACGTGAACAGCACTCCGGGAGACAAAGGGCGGGCAGGCGTGGTTCAGGACACGGTGACGAAATGTTAACTACCTCGCCTGCTACACAGGTGGTCGTGGGTGTGATCCCGACCCTGACGCCTGCTGCTGTGTCTTTTGAGTTTCCATGTCTCTCTCCCCGTGGCCGCGTGGATTTTTCTCCGAGTCCTCCGGTTTTCCTCGCCACACTTAGGAACACGCACGAAGAGTATTTGGCTGCTAGATGAGCCGCTTCGCTGAGCTATCGTTTGTGAGAGCCAGGTCGCTTCCAAAAAGGAGCTGCATCGCTCAGTGGGCCTTACCTGGTAAAATAACAAAAAATAGTTTAGCTTAGGACATACCACCATGTCCTGGCTAATAGCGATCGCATCAACAGTCTGTTGAACGGGCTAGATGGAGGTATGGATTTCCGTGTATACTCATGAAAATGAGCCATTGAGAAGATTGCGTGTCTTAAGTCACAATGATCACAAGCCTTTCGGCCCACGTGTCATCGCGACTCGAGGCTGCGCGCTTCGTCACGAGAGAGCCAACCCTCCCCTATTCCCGCATCCCCTTTGCTAAGATAAGCACACGCCTTCTCGCGTACACACACGCACGCACGTGTACGCACACACGCCATATGTTGGAGTGGGTGGCGGAGGAGGAGGGATGGGGGGGGGGGCGCGCAAACACACACGGGGAGATGTCCCTCCTTGAGACGGCATCATCCTTTCATCTACCCCCTAAGCGCATTACTCCGATCTCAGCGAAGCAAAACAACGCCGACACCTCCGCTTGATCTCCTCCACCGCCACCCTCCTCCTCATCATCATCATCACACTGCCCGCCAGCTCCCATCGAGACCCTCACTCACCACTCTCGTCCCATCCCATCTTACTCAGCCCTCTAGCGTCGGTGGGGGGGACGAGGAGAGGGGGTGGGGGCTATAGAAGTTACCCCCCCTCCACTTCCCCCCCCCTCCTCCTTCCTAATTGCTACGGTCTAGTCCAATGTTCTTCACTAATTTCCAGGGGGCGGGCAACTCCCCCACCCCCCCGATAAGACATCGGTGCGAGAGCCGGCACACATCTGAAAGCATTAGGATTTGACAGCGGCACGGGGGGGGGGGGGGTGAGGGGGGGTGTCGTCACTCTTCGTGTCGTGGCGGGGGCCGCACGTCATGGGGCAGCACTGAAGGCCTAAAGTGGGCAGCCAGTGGCACGCGGGCCTTGTTGGTACAGCACGTGCCACGGGGGGTGACGCTAGAGTCGGGAGGACGACACGCAAAGGCACCCGTCCTGCTCCCCGTTTGTCACATTTGCTTCAGGACCGATGGTGCTGTTGCCACTCCTTCCCTGGATGCTGCGTGGATGATTGGCCGGAGGTGGGTTTGGGGAGGGGGTTGGCTTTTATTCAGCAGTGGATAGATCACGGCTGCTGACTACGACTACGATTGCGTTCAAACAAAGTATATGTACGTGTTTTTTTCTCTCTCTCTATTAAACAACGAGATGGATGCGCTAACGCTGACGCAGGAGGTTGTGCTAATTATATATATATACGTACACGAGACGCCGCGCACAGCAGCTTTTGAACAGAACGGTTGTAAAACGCGTCGCTCGGTAACAGGCTATTCTCGACGAGGCCGATAACTCAACGAGGCCGGCGCGAAGGCGCGCGGCCACCCAATTCACGGGACTCGCATCGTCGTGGTCGTCGTCCAGGGAGAAGAGATTGGTGGGGCAGGCCAGAGCCGTCCCGATTGCCACGGCGAATCGAGGGCGGAGGCCGCCCCGGGTCCCCCGCTTTGGGGGGCTGGGAGGGTGTCGAGAAGGCAAAAAAAAAAATCGAGACGTTGACGCCCGCTGTTGCAACCGCCAGCGAAACGTCGGACTCGAATCGCAAATGGTGTTGCCTTTACCCTCCAACACACCGGGGAGGGTGTTGAAGCAGTAACGAATTGGCACGCTTTGTTTACGTGCCAAACCTCACTAATTGGCTGCGTCGGTTGGTGGTGGATTAAGACACGTTTATATATTTACGCGATCTAACCCCCCCCCACCCCCCAAATAAAAAAAAAACAACATTCTTCATTATGAATCATATATGATAGTGCTGGTTATGTAAGTTTGAAGGCGTTAGGGCTTGGGTGGGGTGAAGGGGTCACCCACGGAGTGCCGATTTGCCCCCCGAGGCCCCGAGGCCCCTCTCTCCGCCCCCCTCTGTGGACAGCGCTGGCTGTAGTCGCGACGGAATGAGTACACCGTGCAATATGAAGGGTGATTTGGGCGATGCATGCACTCACTCTCTCGCTTCGCCCACAGAGAACTCGCCTCCTGGCGCGGACGACGACAGAAACTCTGCAAACTTCAACTCCAAACTGTAGGGCTGCAGTGGCCGACACGGTGGCTAGGCGATTATCAACTACCTCGCATGGTATACAGGAAGCCGTGGGTTCGATCCTGACCCTGACGCTGCTGTATATTTGGAGTTTGCGTGTCTTTCTCTCTCTCTCTCTCTCACCCGTGACAAGCGAGCGCTTCAGAAGGTGAATATGAGGGTGCCGTCCACGCTGGTACAGAGGGCTTTTCCGGCTCCCCAGCGTTTGAAGAAGACTTGCACATCACCGACATGTGTGTTGTATGCGTGCTCCAGCCGGAGCCGCGCCTTTAGCAGCCCCCTGAACACTGGAAGCACAGAGCAGCCATCAGTGTCACCTTCCAGCATCACCGTGGCGTGCGCGATGACCACCACCACAAGCACGTGACTTTTCTTTCGTGATGTGCGCGGTGCATTTAGCGCCACAGCGCGTGGATTTATAGCGTTTATTTGTTTGCTGGTGACTTTATTTCATATCGGAATCGCCTCCAGTGCTGTTGCTGCTGGTGGCAATAAAAGTTGTTTAGAAGTCAAAAGTCTCTCTCCCCCGTGGTCGCGTGGATGTTTCTCCAGGTACTCCGGTTTTTCCCTCCACATTTAGAATAAACATTCGTTTAGTGTGTTTGGGTGCCATAAATTTCCACGTGATGAGCCAACTTCGTTTATATTTATTTATTTGTGCCCAGATTGCTTCTGAATGAAAATAGCTTTTAGTTCTTCTACAATGAAAATAGCTTTTAGTTTAGTTTCAATAACTGCGTACGATCCATACCTGTCTGTAGGTTTGTCCAAATCACAGTGTGCGTGGCCTTAGGAGCCGTCCATAAATGACGTCACGCAGCTGGGGGGGGGGGGGGGTCAGACATTTGTGACGATGTGTGACGAGGGGGGTGGTGATAAATGTGACGTCACATCAAAATGCGCAACTTTAAATAAATATAGACAACACGTTTTACTGAATTAAATAGACTTTTTAATAAATGTTTTCTCCTACAACATCAGAGTGCAGCGGCACATTAAATACGCACTACAATGACAATAGTTTAAAGCGATTTGAAGCATATTTAAAAAAAAATTGGGGGGGAGGTCAGAACTGACGTCATATTTGAGGGGGGGTCTGACTTTTTGTGACGCCGTGTGACGAAGGGGGGGGGGGGGGGTCAAAAATCGTCAAAAATCTTGTGACGTAATTTATGGACCGCCCCTTAAATGGACTTAACATTAATAAATATAATCGGCGATGTTACGGTCAATGGCCCTTCTTTACGTGCTACGAAGACCAGGGCTCTTGTCCGAAACGTCACCAATTAAGGGAATGTGTCAATGACGAACGAACGCACCGAGTTGGTATGCATCCTTGGGTAAGGCCACGTGGTATAGTTTAAGCGAAGCTACGTTCGTGTCAAGAACCCTCCACCACCACGCGACGAGATCGTCGCCTCGACGCAAGCATTAGCTCGACACGTGCCCAATGCTGTCCACACGGCTGGGAGATGGAATCGAATCAGCGACTTAATCACGACGCACAACCAATGTGATGGCTACCTTCATTGATCAGTTAAGGTGAAAACAGGATCAGACTCGTGATAATTTTTTTTTACCCTTTTATCTGGCAACAAAACTGACACCTTTTTTACGAGGAGTCATGTTGGCATATACCACAATACCTGCAGTCATAATGCAAAAAAAAACACAACTCTGATAATATATGCACTGTCCTTGAAGTTGATTGGTCCACACCCGAGACAGCTTTCCTCAGAGCCTAGTCTCACATGGGTTGGACCAGATGAGAGGTACCAATGGTGAGGATCAGACTCTGGATTTATAGTGGAGGAATCCGATTGAGCTATGAAGCCCTGTTTTACAGATGTCCAGGGCGATCAGCAAGTAAACACAAACTATACGTTCGGCAAAAACCGGTAACCATTTCTTTTTACTCTTTTTTTCAGTTACCGATAATGCAAATCAAAATGACTTTGACAACCCGAGGCTATGCTCTGTGTAGTGTGCGTGGTGTAGTGCACGTGGGGGGTGGTGAACGGCTTGTGGTGTACTGTGGCTACGCATGCGGGTCTCTAGTCCAGCACTCCATGTGGAGGAGGAGGAGGCAGCCAGGGTTGGCGGATCACGCACAGATGTTGCAAAACTCATTTCCGGTGGAAGTCTTGAGGGGTGGTGGGGGGCCACGGCGGTACAGCAAAAAAAAATGCGCATTCCACCTGTTCCATCTGCATGGGATAACGTGTTTCTCCCTCGCACACGTGGATTTTCTTTTCTTCTCTCAGGGTTGCCGCGCAATGAGGGACACGTGATGTTGTGTGTCTGTGTAACGCCTTCGTTCCGTGCCTGTTCCGTAGTCTTGGAGCAAGCTCATCGTGCACGACCGCAGTGCCGGGCGCCGAACGCGCTGAGGCTCGAGATGCCTCCCGTCTCGACAGCTGACACTGAGTCACCCCCACCACCCACCCACCCACTCGAGGAGGGTCTTCTTGGGATTCGCTGAGCGGACGGCCACAGCCGTCGTTACTGCGGGCTCATTGTGTCGCGCGTGCGCGCGGGCACGTGCTGCGGAGTTTTGAGTGAGCGAGACAGGGTTGGTGGGTGAGGAGGGGGCCGGGGGGGACCATCATTGATGCGATGCGACCACCGTGTCGATGTTCGTGAAGGGTTGATGGGAGGGGGGGGGGTTCTATACGCGTGCACGTGGGCGTGTGTTTGTCTGAGCAGTTTGAGGGAGTCGCCCTCCAGCAACAACGGAGGGCAAAGGAGCCGACGCTCACAGCGACGAGCAGAGCGCCGGGCGCTAAGAACGCAGCGAGTTGGCACAGTCGGGGGGGGGGGCACGGGTGGCGCATCAGTCAGTCATCTCGGTCAGTGAACCCGTGGCACTCGCTGGGTCTGTGCCGTGACCTTCTGCTGGCGGGCCTTCGACACTTCACGTGGCCTCAAAGTGCACCTAGCCTGGCACGAGCGCCGTGGTGACGTCGCCGCCACTCAATGGTGAACGGCGGTTGTTGTTGTTGGAGAGCGGTAGTGTAGCAGTTAGCGCGCTGTACTATGAACTCGACGATCCGAGTTCGATTCCCGCTCACGGCCAATACCAGTGATGGTTATGTGAACTGGTCTTGGGCTACCCATACGTCGACTCAGCCTCAAACGGGGGCCGGGCGTGGTGCTAGCCACCAACCCCCTCGTGTGCCGTGCCAACCTAATAGCCTTTGCCCCAGAAAAGTATGTTAAAGATTATGATGAAGGGGGTCTTTCTCTTCGTGCACGTTTCAGCGGGTAGGGGAGCAGTGAGCGCACCGTGCTGACGAACCCAGCCCCCCAAGTTCGATTCCCGCTCACGGCCAACACCGGTGACGATTATCTGAACAACTCCTGCGCCGCGCCTAGATCGACTCGAGAGGATCTTTATTTGTGTGAGTCGGCAAATTTGAGGCAGTCGCCCTCCAAAGACAACGGAGGAGCGACGCTCACAACAACGAGCGGAGCGCCGGGCGGATCGGTATAAAAACGCAGCGACGTGGCGCAGTGGGGAGCACAAGTTGGTGCACGGGCCAGGCACCTACCCATGCCACCTGTCCCGTGACCTCCTGGCAGCAGCGCGAGCCTTCCACTCTTCAAGTGATAGCCTCAAAGTGCACCTAGCCTGGCACCAGCGCTACCAACGCCATTCACCGCCGTCGCTGGGCGGCGGTTGTTATCTCCGCTGCCTTTGGTACACAAAGACAAAGATCCCCCGTATAGCCCCCTTCATTATGTGGTTTGTGTTGTTGTTGTTGTTGTTGCTTTTTGGCAGTCTCCTATTGCCCCAAATGGAGGACTATTCACCCGCTCGTCGTGACTGGAGCCAGAAGCAGCCCACCACAGATCTCCTGCAAGTTCACAGAGTTCCGGGCGGTACCAGTCCAGCTCCCGACAGAGGAATGGCAGCCTCTCCTTAGCCATTGTCGAACATTCCGCGTGGCCAAGCGCAGTGGTTTCTTGCTGTTTGTGGAGGAACCCCGAGAATGAGTTAAGGATGAGCGGCGGGGGAGGGGAGGGTGACGTTCAGTCTCCTGGCGTTGCCAAATGGGGATTGGCCAGGACACGTCATCGGCGCCTGTCCCCACGAGGCCTCCGGCACAGGCTTGTTTTGATCTTTTCTTTGTGCTCTCTTGGCAACTGAATTGTAGGTGGAGGAGTTAACCAGCTCCCTCGCACCCGTCTGGAGGCCCCCGTTGGCCACTGTTGTAATGATCGCCCCCCCCCCCCCCCCCATGGCATTGCTCAGAGCCACCGACGTTTTACCGACTGCCAAGCACCCAGGAGGTATGGTTACTTTGGCATTCACGAGACAAAGACCCCCCCCCCCCCGCCCCTATAGACTTAATATACTGTTGGGGGAAGTGCAGTGGGTGGCCAGCAACCACGTCCGACCGCCTTTGTCTCCCCCCGTACTGATGTTTACACACTGCACCGGGTACTCAATTCAAGGCTGAATTGACCTACAGGAGGGCCAGGATCGGGTGATGTAATCGCCACTGTTATTAGTCAAGGGCCTGAGTTGAACTCAGGTCGCCGGTTTCGCAGTGCAGCGACGCTAACCACTGCACTACCACTCCCTCCCACACACACTAATTCATGTTAACCGCGTAGCCCTAACAGACTGGTGGGGCAAGTGCTGTTAGCGAGCACCTATGAAGGCCGGCACGGCACACAAGGGGGTGGGTGGCCAACACCACACCCGGCCGCCTTTGTCTCCCCATGTGACGATGTTTACACACCGTACCAGGTGCTCATTTGAGGCTGAGTCGACCTAGGGGAGGCCTAGGACCGGTTCGGATAATCGTCACTGGTGTTGACCGTGAGCGGGAAACGAACCCGGGTCGCCAGGTTCGAAGCACAGCGCGCTAACCGCTACACTACCGCTCTCTACACACACACAGACACACACACTCACAGACACACACACTCACAGACACACACACAGACACGCACACCGACGTACACAGCCACTAATATAAGTACTCACAAAGACAGAGACCCCCCGTGTCGTCTCCACAGGCTGTTGGGACAAGTGCTGTTAGCGAGCACCAATGAAAGCAACGGCACAAGTGGCGATGGTGTGGCCAGTACCACTCCCAGCCGCCTTTGTCTCCCCAGTGGAAATTATTAAACACCGCAAAAGCTACTCGGCTCTGACCATGAGCGAGAATCAAATTAACCTTAACAGACTTATGGGGCGAGTGTCTTCCCAGTGGCGATGTTTACGCATCGCACCAACAACACACAAAGATACACACACACACAGGCACACAGACAGACACACAGAGACACACAGACATAAAGACACACCGGCACACAGACAGACACACACAGGCACACACACAAAGACAAGCACACAAAGACAGAAACACACACAGACACACACAACGACACACATACAAGCACACAGACAAAAGACACACGCACACAGACGGACGCACAAAGACACACACACAGGCCTTCTTCAAATACTCCCTTTGATAACAGCTCATGCAGTCACGGGACTTGGCTCACAAAGGTTTTTTTTTCCCCCCCAAGTCCCCCCTGACTTTCCCCGCCCCATCCCAACTCCCTCTCATCGCCTCCTCCCCATCGCCTTGCCCTTCACCCTCCGCCCCCCCCCCCCTTCATTTACCCCCCCCCCTCCACCTCTCTCCTCGGTCACCACAAACAAACACTGCTTAGTCGTAGACGCGCGCTGACGAATCCGACTCAAGGCTGTGGGTCACTCTGTACTGGTAGGGCGTACGGATTTTTTGTTCGCTAACGGGCACGCATTGATACTCTCTGTCTTGTTTTTAATTGATACATTAAACGCACGCACGCACGCAAACACATGACAATGTCGCTCTAGTGTGAGTCTGAGATAGCCACAGCATGGCACACAGAGAGAGAGGTCAGACACGCTGAGTCAGCACCGCTGTAAATCCTGGGTTCGAATCCGGATTTCAGCCGCTTCCAACCGCAGTGAGTGGCAGTGCCTGGTTAAGCCAGTGTGGGGGCCTGTAGCATTTCATGTTATAAAGGGGCCATGAAAAAAACACGTAAATATTAAAACACACATTTTTTTACTTGCATAGTAAAGTAATTGTATTTTGTTATTTGCTATACAGCCAGATAATACGACAAATCGATAAATTAAAAACACCCAGTCGTTCATAAAAGTTGAAGGCGGTATAGTACTATAGTAATAGAGCAAGTGCAGAATTACTGAACCGGAATTGATAGCTTGAAAGCATTTAGCGTGGGGTCCTTGAAAGTGTGGGGCCTGTAGCATATGTAGCTACGTTTGCCACTAGGATAATCCGGCACTGGTGAGTGGACATCTGCAAGCGCTTCAAAGCTCATCGGATTCCTCCTGTATAGATACATATTTTATTTTGACTCGGAGGTCCCAGACCGGAGAGGCAGCATCAGCAGCCACGCGGTGATCCCACGGCCAACCATTGCACACGCTCTGAGTCCCTCTTCATTTTAAGTTGATATCTGCCAATTAATGAGTATGTATGTTGAACTTCTTTCGCACCGTATGCAGCCAACCGTGCTAATCGGAAGGTACGGAGGAAGGACAACGAACTCAACACAAAAAGCAGTTCTCAAATAAATTCGTTTCCAATCTAAGTTTAAAATTGCACCGCTCCAGTGGTGTCCTAACATCGGAAGGAAGAGGCGTTCCAGACGGCCACAGAAAGCGTGCGATGCGGTGCCCACCGTCTTTGTTCGATGGTCTAGCCAAAAGCCGCCGTTGCGAGGAGCTCGCGTGCTGGTGTATGCCCCTTGACGAGAGCTGAGCACGGGTGCGAAGGGGAAACACTCTATCCCATGAAGACGGAACAAAAGGTGGAGTCCACATTATTTGCTGTACCGCCTTCTCCTGGCGAGCCGAGTGTATGGCATCTACGCTCCGCTCATACACACGGGGAAGGGAGTTTCCCAACATCTGCGCCGTGATCCACCAACCCCCCCCCCTCCTTGCTGCTGTCTCCACAGTGGCGCTGCATTACAGCTAACCACGTGCAGCCGAGCCGCCTCCACCACCGCCCATCGTTCTCCAGCAAATCGTGCTGAACCTTTCTATCCGCACGTGTCACAAGAACACTACCACGAAGTGCATGATCCGTACGGTCTCATTCGCAGTGTTGTCTATCTTCTGTACAATTGTCTAGTTTAGTGGTTCTTAACCTGGGGTGCAAGCACACCCTGGGGGTGGCGAGATGCCCATTCTGGGGGTGCGAGACGTGGCCAGGTTTTTTTAGAAGGTAAAAAATCAGAACACAAATTAAGCACGGCACACGTAAGTAGAATGACTTTGTTTCATGAAACCTCTGCATTAATAAACATGTAACATGTAAAATCTGGACTTAAAGCTCACGTAGAACACATTTTATTACACAAATCTTCGACGTTTCGTGACTTTACCGAAAGACCCAAAAAACATGTTTTAACATCGAGAACCAAAGAGGTGCAAGGCTGCAGTGAAGGTTAAGAACCGCTGGTCTAGTCGTACCGAATCCTTTGCACCCTCCTAGGGTATCAATAATTTCTCACGAAGTATTTCCATTCCCGCGTCGCTGGGTAAACTCGGGAGTTGGGTGGCTCTTGGTTAGAGTAGCCACGAGCCACAGCGAGACACATCGCCGCTGCACGTGGTGTACCGGGGAGTGTGCATAACGTGTCTCTGGGTCTCCAGCACAGACAGACCTGGTGGATATTGACCTCTGTTCTCTCATCCAGTTTGTTCTCCTTATCTCTGGATTGTGCTGCTGGCTGTCTTGTGCCGTCGCCTCGTTCGCGTTGTGTCGGTTCGTCCTGTTCAGTCGCTTGCTATCTGGGTCCTCCCGTTTCTTCTTGCCGTCGAAACGTTCAGGCCGCGGGGAATTGTTTTGCGTAACATTCACCCCCGCGAAACAGCCTCGACATTCGCCGATGGCACGCGCGTCTCTCTCTCTCGTGCCTGCTAGAGGCCATCGCCCATCCCAACCCCAGATTCTAACAATTGTCTCGCGTCTTCTCCAGCCGGTGAAGTGAAGCCGACTTCAAACTCGAGACTCGGAGGGCCTAATAGTCACGGCTGGTGTTAAACCTTGCAGCCTTACCACCATCACTTCCTTCCACTCCCCCCCGCACAAAAATACCCCCCACCTCGAAACCCGCCCTGCCCACTCAACCCCCCCAAGAGCCTATGAGTCAGCGTCACATGGCAAATCTTGTCATTACAGTGCAGACTTACCCCCCTCCGTCACCCCCCCCCCCCTCTAACCAACCAACCCCCCGTGGCCCCCCTATTCACCGTCTTACAATGGCCACCTCGGCACACACACACAAGAGGCGCGCACTCGCGAACACGCGCGGCCTATGGCTCCCCCCTTTGTGCCGTCTTCTTCGCGTCGCTGGCACCCAACAGCAGCCGCAACAACAGCCACCACATTCACACACACGGGGGGGGGGGGGCAGCCCCACCACGTCACCCCCTCTAACCCCCACCACGCCCAGCAACCCCCACCTCAATCCCACTCTGACCACCACCACCCTCCTAAAATCTTCCACCCCCCCCCGCCCTGAACCCCCCCCCCCCACCACCCCTTCAACCTTCTACGCATAGCCCCCCCCCAAGCCTCCCATCCACCCAACCCGACAAATCTCTGCCCCCCCCCTCTCCTGCTGCGCGCGCCACCAACAACCCACCCCCCTCCCAACCCCCAAAACCTCTGCCCCCCCCCCAACCCCAACCCCTCCAACTTCTCGCCCCCACCCTCTCTGCCATCTTCCTAACAACCTCCCAGCACCAGAGCGCCCCCCATGGCTGTCTAGTAAGTTGGCGTGTAATGATTCACGTCCCCCCCCCCCTCTGTACCCCCCCCACCATCCTTCCACTACACCCCCCCGCCCCCACCTTGGCTAGATTCAGGATAACGATTTCGATGTAAAAGAAAATCGTTCGTTCAGTCGGTCAGTCTCGTGGGTGTCATATGACGGGCCTGTCTAAGCTGTCTGTCTGCTTTGTACCGCATGGCTGTGGCATCGTTGTCCTGCGCTGCCAATCTCTGAGCTCCGGGGCCTCTGTTTCGTCCCGTTTCCTCGCTCCCGTTAAGTTCGTTTCGTTTGCAGGCACCGTCTCTCAGCCGTGCTGTCTACCAGACACTGACCGGTTCGACTCATCCACACAGCGCGTTCAAACCACCGCCTCCACCAGACTGCAGTTCACAGCCACTCATTCAACCACCCACCACCCACTCGCTCACACATCCTCCAGCTCAGACATTAACTCACCCAAACAAAGACAATTGTCCTCCTTATAGGCTTAACAGACTGTTGGGACACGTGCTCTTAGCGAGCACCTTTGAAGAGCGGAGCTGCACATGAGGGGGTGGGTGGACAACACCACGCCCGGCCGCCTTGGTCTCCGTAGTGGCGATGTTATTTACACACTGCACCAGGCACTCATTTGAGGCCGAGTCAACCTAGGGGACGCCCAGAACCGGTTCAGAAAAAAAGTCACTGGTGTTGGCCGTGAGCGGGAATCGAACTCGGGTCGCCGGGATTGTAGCGCAGCGCATTAATCGTTGCCCCACCGCTTCCCACTCACCCAACCACCCCCCCCCCCCTCCAATAACTCTCCTATTACCTCACCCAACCACACAATCACCCACCGACTCACCCACCCACTCACCACACTGCAGACCACAACGCGTCTCTTTCCGCTCCTTCCCTCGCACTTAGACTGGAATCCCCCCCCCTCCATCCTCCTCCTCCTCCTCCTCCCATCACCTACCCCCCACCCACCCACCCCGCAAGCTCGTATAACCTTGCTCTATTCAAGAAACGCGCTTGCACTCTTATCTCTGACAACTTTGCTCGTACTGTTCGTTGCTGTCCCTGGCTGCTTGCCCTGTCTGGGCTGATTGCTCGGCAAACTGTGGCAGACGGACCCTCGCCCACCCCCATCCGTCGCCCTCAGCTACATCGCCTCTCCCATTCAGCATCATTGGAAAGATATTCTTTGTTCATTTTTCGGTAAAGTCACGTAGGTGAAAAAAAAAATGTTGTTTAATTTTTATTTTTTTATTTAGTTTTCACCTACGTGACTTTACCGAAAAAAACAAAGAATATGGATCCTTGCAGTCACGAAAACTTCAAATCTAGAATCATTGGAAAGAATTGCACGGGGGGTGGGGGTCAAGGGGGTGTGTCACCTCAACCCCCCCCCGACCCCCACAATAACCCACATCACCCACACAATTCTCCCTGCAAACAACCTTAGCGGAGTCAGACCCCCTGCACGGCAAACTGCAATTCAGAACTCGTCAAACAAGAGGACCCACGGGAGACTCGCCACTGCTGCCTTAGCAACGGTCTCTGTTCGACTTCTCTCTGGTCCCAGTCTCTCTCGCTCCACGTTGTCCGATGTCGTTTTACTCCCTTCCTCTACCCTGTTGTGTTGTTTTCCTGCGCTGCTGTAGCGGCACAGCGGTTGTTGTTGCTACTGCGGCGGTGGTGGTGGTGGCGCTTGTGTTGAGTCACGCGAGAGAGCCGTGGCTGTTTTGACACCACCACCAACACCACCATCGTCACCACCGCTCTCGTCCCGTCTCCACGCTAAGAGCCACTTTGTGTGCTCTGCTATCCGCGATTCTATTGGCACGTGAGCCACTCGTGTTGTGAAACAGCTCTTTGTGCGAGACAAACACTCAACCTAGTTTTAAACCCCACCCCCTTCTCGCCAGCCCGCCCTCCCAAAGATCAGCAAGGGCTTAATTTCTGAGCTGACATTTTTTTGCGCCGGTTACTCGTTGACCGGGGAATGTGCACGTGACACTACCGGTAGCAGCAGCAGTAGTCGTAGTCGTTGCGTCGAGAGGGTGTTACTGGACGTGGTGTCCTGCGTTTGCGAAAATATATTTGCCGGGTCGAATGGTGGCCTCTGGAGTAGGTGACACGTGACGAATAGTATCCACGGCCAGAGCGAGAGGGTGTCACTGGATGTGGTGTGCCGGATGCGTAAATATATATTTATTTTCTCCCCGGATCGAATTGGCGTGTGACTGGCAGCAGCCACAGCAATAGCGAGATGATGGTATACTGGATGTGGTGTGCCAGAGGGGGGTGGGGGGTGCGATGCAATTTTTTACAGATCACTGACACGGATCGGCGGAAAGACCGAGAATCATGAGCTCACAAACTCTCCAGTGTAGCAGGACCCTCTAGAAAATTAGTCTCAAGAGGGGGCTTTCCTGGATAATCAATGATTCTCATTATTATTATTATTACGATAAGGATCGGGGGGGGTTACTGGTTCATGCTGCGGAACCACCGACCCGAACTTGAATCCCAACAAGCACGGCTAACGATCAGCGGGCGAGTGATATCTGAAATCAATCCTTGAGATCGCCACCCTCCATCCTCTTAGCCACCCAACGTGCACTGGGGAGGAGTACCTCGGTGAAGTATGGTCAATCATCCACCGCCGCCGCCACCACCACCAACACAGCAGCTGTGTACACCCACTAGCAATGGATTGGTAAAGGCCCCCTCTGTATGAGATATTGTTATTACTACTTCCACTGACAATGACTTTATTGAAGCGTTGTTGGTTGCTCTGGCCCGTCGAGAATGAGGCACAGTCAAGCCACCCGGTCCTCTTTTCTTCTGCGTGGCGTTTGCGCCGTTTTTTTTGTTAAATCGGAATTCCAGTCACATTTTTTGTTTGCTTTTGTTATTCAAAGCCAAGACATTACTCATTACACTAATTGGTTAACTACCCCGACTCGGGCACACTTGGCAAGCGGTCTTGTGACTCACCGCACACTCTTCTTCTGGATACATAAATGCCACGGCTGTATTACTCCTACTATGAGGGGCATTATGTCGTGAATGTTCAAGGACCAGAGAAGACGTGCATGTGTGTGAGGCTGTGTGTGTGTGTGAGGCTGTGGGGAGCGGTAGTGTAGCAGTTAGCACGCTGTGCTATGAACCCGGCGACCCGGATTCGATTCCCGCTCACGGCCAATACCAGTGACGATAATCTGAACCGGTTCTGGGCCTCCCCTAGGTCGACTCAGTCTCAAATGTTTCAGTGTGTAAACATCGCCACTGGGGAGAGAAAGGCGGTCGGGCGTGGTGCTGGCCACCCACCCTCTCGTGTACGGTTCCCGCCTTCATAGGTGCTCGCTAACAACACTTGCCCCTACAGTCTGCTAAGGCTATACGGGGGATCTTTGTGTGTGTGTGTGTGTGGAGCGGTTAGTGTAGCAGTTAGCGCGCTGCACTACGTACCCGCCGACCGGAGTTCGATTCCCGCTCACGACCAGCAACCAGTGACGATTATCTAAACCGGTCCTGGGCCTCTCCTAGGTCGGCTCAACCTCAAATTAGTACCTGGAGCAGCGTGTAAACATCGCCACTAGGGAGACAAAGGCGGCCATCCGTGGTGTTTGCCACCCACCCCATCGCTTGCCGTGCCGACCTTCATAAGTGCTTGCTAACAGGACTTGCCCAAACAGTCTCTTAAAGGCTATACGGGGGATCTGTGTGTGTGTGCGTGTGCGTCGCGGTGTGTGTATGAGTGTGCACATCGCGGTGTGTGTGTATGGGTGTGCTTTGGCGGGCACACTGACCGAGGTCGCCACCTTCCCCTCTCCCCATCCATCGCGCGGCCCGGCAGCTAATCTAGCACGTGTTTTGTGGCCCAAAGGAAAGAAACAAAATCAATACTACAATATCATCTCTCTACCCCCCCCCCCCCCGCTTTGCCCCGTTACGGACGACGAAGAACCGTTTCAAAAACAGATTATATTTGGTAAGTAATATTAAAGCAGAATGAATGACGCATCCATCCCCGCGTCACACGTCCGCTCCTACCCACACCGCACCTGCAATTCACCAAGCGGGAGAGGTGAAAGCGCAGCACCTGCAAGTGTCCGAAAAGACCTCCACTACAATAAGCAGCTCTGGCGGGGTCCTACAGCAGGATTTTTTTTATCTGTTTGGCCTACTCTTCCACGCCGGCCAGAAGAATTGGGGATTTTATAAAAAAATATATATATAAACTGTTTTATTTTACCAGGTGAGGTCCCACTGAGCTATGTAGCTTATCACGTCGAAATTTACCGTAGCAAAAAACTCTAAACGCACGTTGATTCTAATTGCGGAGGGGAAAACCAGAGGAACGGAGAAAAAAATCCAGGCGAGAGAGAAAACATGCAAACTCCAAATATACAGGTGTCAGGGTCACAAATGTCTGACCCTCCCCCCTTAGGTGCGTGACGTCATTTATGGACGGCCCCTATATGGGGCGAGCTCTAATCACTCGCACGCGCGTTCCAGCCTGCAGGTGTTAGCGCCTCTAGCGGCTGCCTGTGGGAGCGTGTTGAGTGTGGACTGAACGTCGATTGCCACCAGCCACCACCATTCGCCATGCGGTGGTTCGGGTCGCTGTCCGCACTCTGGTGGACTTTGAAGAGGAAACCGCCCCACTGCTGTTAAAAATACGTAACAATTTAAATAACTTTTTTTTAAACACGCTTTTATGAAATGTACTAGTAATGGCAGAACTCCACGACTCCAGGAAGTGGCCCCGAAGCTTGCCATAACTTAAAGGACCGTGGCCAATTACAGCCAACGTCAGTTGATCGTGGACAATTAGACCCAAGCCAAAACATAACATGTAAAAAAGAATGTTAAAAAATATATATTTTTTTGTATGATAGAATATAGTATTGTCATCAGTGTGACATTAGTATACCAAGTTTGCAGTCGATAGCACATTGGGAAGTAGGTTAAAATTGAGTTACAACATTTGAGACTACAACAACAACGACAACAACAGACAGAGTGAGTTAAAAGCAAGCGTGTAAAAAAGATCGGTCCGACAATTGCTGTTGTATTTTTTGGGAAGTCTGTAAATGCGAATCGGCTTCCCCGCGATACGACAAGAGCCGCTGACTTTTCTCAGTCACGTAAAGAAATACACGGCACATGACGACGCCTTCACGTGTAGCCCTCACCATCCCCTGCCATTGTAGGATATGTATCATTCCCTGTAACCACGAAGCCTCCTGTTTAAATGTCACATAGACGGTGGCAACCGGAGCTGACTCTTCAGCAGGGGACGTGGGGGTGGTACGTGTTGGCATCCCCAACTCCCACGATAAACAACTCTACAAATATGACAACATTCCATGGGCATGAAATTTCAAGCTTTTTCAACAGGGCCATACGTTGATGCAAACAAAAACAAAAACACCACCCACATTCGTTACATTTGTTTCTAGTAAATCTGAATAGGTCTCAAGAGAGCCGCCACTGTATCCATTCAACCCTGCTCAAGCCCTGCCTATCTCTCTGTATCTCTCTCTTTCTCGTGTCTCGCCTGCCCGTCTCCCTCGCTCTCCCCCACCATCTCTCTCCCATCCCGGGGGCTACAATTCAGCTCGTTGTTGTTGTTTCTGTGTTAATAACTCTCTCGCTCGCTCTCTCTTTCTCTTACACTTCGTGGGCAGGTACAGGCGATAATTAAGTTCGCCTCGTCGCCTCGCGGCTACGAGATGAGACTCACTCACTCACCACCCTCAAGGGGTCGTATCGGCATGCGTGCACGCGAGAGGATGATTTTATTCAGGGAGGGTGATGTGTGTGTGTGATAATGCAGTCGTGCAGCGGTTAGCGCGCTGTGCTACCAACCCGGCCACCACAGTTCGATTCGCAGGCACGGTCACCCAACAGTGGTGGCGATGAGCTGAACCGGTCCTGGGCCTAAATGTAGGTAGGATCATCCTCAAATGAGTACCGGGTACTGTGCGTGGTGCTGGCCATCCACCCCCTCATGTGCCGTGCCGGCCTTCGTAGGAGCTCGCTAACAGCACTTGCACGAGCAGTCTGTGAAGGTTATACGGGAGATCTTTGTCTTTGTGAAAGGTAGAAGTGCAGCGCTGCAATAACTTGCTCAAGCCACTGTCGGTGGCTTGAGCAAGTCAAGCTCTAGCACCCCCTCCCTAGAGGGCATTTTGGCCTACTCTTCCTCCACGCTGATCACCATACACGCGACCTGGTGATCGACAAACCTTGGTGTGCCCCCTCCCCCTCCACCGTGGTGTTCTCCTGTGTGAACAGAGGCCTGTGACGGGGGGAATTCAAGAAACGTGGCCACCGTTTGGACTGCCGAACCGGGAGATCGAACCGGAATCATCCGGATGATTGCAAGTCCAATCTGCTAACCATTACACCACGACTACGGTAGCAACCTTAGACGATTATATATATGCAGTGTGCTGCGTTTCGATATTATCTACACTGGTAACTGATGTATACACCAGTCTGATTCCATAAGCTAAGCAGCGTGGCGAGATGTTAACTGCATCGCCAGGTATGCAGGAGGTCGTGAGTTCGATACCGACCCGGACGCCTGCTATATATATTCAGAGTTTTCACGTATCTCTCTCTCCCTCCCCGTGGCGGCGTGGATTTTTCTCTGGGTCCTCCGGTTTTTCCATCCACATTTAGAAACATGTGCGTTCAGAGTATACGGCTACTGCTGTATATTTCCACGTGATACGCGCCACTTCGTTGAGCTATTATTTGTGGCCAGGTCGCTTCTGGTAAAAATAGCTACATAGCTCAGTGGGGCCTTATCTGATAAACTAAAAAACAAATTGTTTCGTTGAGAATATTTGAGTCTGGATAGTTCGCGGATGGTGATCACCAAGCACAGGTTGTGTCATAGTGGGGCGGGAGGGGGGGGTTACGTGGAGGGCAAAGCAGCCACATCCATTGTTGTACTGTAACGTCTATGCTCCCCGCCTACATAAATCCGCACTGACCATCGTGGTGAAGTATGGTTTAAAAAAACTAAAACACAACCTCGTGACGTGCACAGACGTGTGGAGTCTCACTCAGGTCCGCGCTGTCCCGGTCTCGATCAGCCACCGTCACGTTCCGTGCACAGCGAGAAGCTCTGTGGCTGCCTATGGCACCTGGTATGCATGCTGCGTCCATGCTATCACATGCGTACGCACGTTGAACCTCGTTCTCGGGACACACGTGATTGGGTGCAATCAGACGATAGCCCATCATCAGTTAATGCTCATGACTGCCGCTGATGATGAGGATGTTGTTCCCACGCATATGAATGCATCCGCCGAATCACACGCATGCGTTGCTAATACATCGCAAAGGCAAAGATCCCATGAATTGACGACAGAAGCTGTTGGGGCAAGGGGTGTTGGTAAGGATCTATTAAAAGCCCGTCTTTGTCTCCCCAGACAAAGGTCGATGTTGAGACAACACCAGGTGGACAGGATCATGGTCAGATATCCAGTCGTCACGGATGTTATGTATGAATGTATGCATGTATATTGAACTTCTTTCGCATCGTACGTAGCCAACGGTGCGGGGGAAGGAAAACACACTAACATTAGCCGTCGCCGGGAATTAAACCCATGTCGCTAAGCTTCGTAGCACAGTGCGCTAACCACCGCGCCGATACTCTATATTTACACAAACAAAGACCCCCCACCTCCGTATAGCCTCAAAAGACTGCAAGGGCAAGTGCGGTTAGCGAGCGCTTTTTTATTAAACAAGACAAAGATCCCCGTATAGCCTTAACATACTTTTGGGGCAAGTGCTTTTATCGAACACCTATGAAGGCCGGAACGGTGGACGAGGGGGTGGCTGGCCAGCACCACGCCCGGCCGCCTTTGTCTCCCTAGTGGTGATGTTTACACACCCCGCACTCGGTACTCATTTGAGGCTGAGTCGACCTAAGGGAGGTCCAGGACCGGTTCAGATAATCGTCACTGGTGTTGACCGTGAGCGGGAACCGAACTCGAGTTGTCGGGTTCGTTGTGCAGCGCGCTAACCGCAGCACCACCGCTCCCCACCCACGGATACACACACATCAGTCGTGCCCTCTTTTGTCTCCCGGCCGCCTTTGTCTTCCCAGTAGAAATGTTTGCACACCACAAAAATCCCTCTCCCCCTGCACTGCAGCATTAACAGGAAAGTGATGTTAGCGAGCACCTATTAAGGCCAGTACGCTACACGAGGGGCTTGGTTTCGCCCGTGCTGATGTTTACACACCGCGACCAGGTACTCGTTTAATGCCGAGTCGACCTAGCGGAAGGCCAAGATCGACCCAGGACCCGGTATTCATTGCCGACGGTGGCCGTGGGCGCGAATCGAACTTGGGACGCCGGTTTCAGAGCACGGCGAGCTCACCGCTGCACCACCGCTCCCCGCACGCACAGACATACACCACGACAAAGATCCCCCGTGTAGCCTTGATAGACTGTTGGGGCAAGCGCTGCTAGCGTGTAGCACCTATTAAGGCCGGCACGGCACACGAGGGAGGGGGAGGTGTGACCAGCACCACGCCTTTGTCTCCCTTGTGGTGATGTTTACACGACGCGCCAGTCACTCATTTGAGGTTTAGTCGACCGGTGTTGGCCGTGAGCCGGGAATCGAACTCGACGGGTCGCTGGGTTCGTAACGCAGCGCTCTAACCACTACACTACCGCTCCCCCCATCATGCGCACGCACACACACACACACGCGCACGCACACAGACACACACGCGCACACACGCGCACGCACACAGACACACACGCGCACGCACGCACACAGACACACACGCGCACGCACACACACCACACGCGAACTCACACAGACACACACGCGCACGCACGCACACAGACACACACACCACACGCGCACGCACACAGACACGCGCACAGACAGACACACACCCCACACGCGTCCCTCTGCTCTCCCCAAGGCCACTTTTGTTCCTATACAAAAAGGGAATCCCGATTATAGGGAAATGGGGAGGGCTGATTCAGCTGTTACGGGATAGGGAGCCGTAGCTTCTCATTAGACGGGGGGGGGGGGCTGGGGTGGGGGGGAGAGTAATTTATTTATTTTATTTATTACGCACCCCCCACCCTCTCCCCCCCCGTTTAAACGCGCTCCAGCTAAGTGTGGGCGGGGGTTGGGGTGGAGGGGGCGTGGAAACGAGCGGCACAAATCAGCGTCGCTCTGCCACTTTGCCCAGGTGAAAAATGAAATACAGCGAGATCCGCACACATCATGAAGATGAATAAAAGCAATTTTGATTTTAAAGCAGCGTTAACCACGCACGCACTCGCGTTCAACACTCCCAGAGAGTTACGTGAGTAGGCGCTATGTTCACACGGCGCAGGAACGCACGTACGCACATGCGCGCGCGCTCGCTCATACGTACATACAAAGACAAATATGCCCCCCCGATAGCCTCAACAGACTATTGGGGCAAGTGCTATTAGCGAGCACCTAACATACACACACACGCACAGTCATACACGCGCGCACACACGCAGTCATACACGCAAACACACGCATGCATACACACACGCACAGTCATACACTGACACGCGCAGACACGCACACACGCTTGCATGCACACGCAGTCATACACGCAAACACACGCATACACACACACAGTCATACACACAGTCATACACACAAACACGCGCTTACATAAATACACACGCACGCGCAGTCACACACGCAACCACGCGTATGCATGCGTACACAAAGACAACGATGCCCCTATAGCCTTAAAATACTTTTGGGGCAAGTGCTGTGGCCAGCACCATGCCCGGCCAGTGACGATTATCTAAACCAGATCCTGGGCTCCCCTAGGTCGACTCAGCCTCAAATGAGTTACCTCTTGCGATGTGTAAACATCGCCACTGGAGAGACGGTCATACACGCAATACAAAGACAAAGGTCCCCTGTATAGCCGTAACCGACTGTTGGGTCAAGTGCTGTTAGCGAGCACCTATGAAGGCCGGAACGGCGCACGAGGGGGTGGGTGGCCAACACCACGCCCGGACGCCTTTGTCTCCCCAGTGACGATGTTTACACAACGCACCAGGTACTCATTTGAGGCTGAGTCGACCCAGGGGAGGCCCATGACCGTTTCAAATAATCGTCACTCTGGTGTTGTCCGTGAGCGCGAATCGAACCCGGGTCGCCGGGTTCGTAGCGCAGCGCGCTACCGCTCCCCACACACACATACGCGTACACACACAACACTGCACACACACACAATCCTGCACCACACACACAATCCTGCACGCACACACAATCCTGCACACGCGCGCGCGCGCACGCACAGGCACCATTCCGCGACGTTGAAGCCGTGGCAATGAGAACGGACTTGACCCTCAGACCATACATTCCACACCTTCGCCGCCACCGTACACGACACTCCCCGCACCTTACCAAAGGCAACCATCCTCTACTCTCGTGCTCACATCTCTCACCTCCTCCTCCTCCTTCTCCTCCCACATCGGCCATAGCACACACACAAAACAGCACCCCCCGCGCCCCCAACCCCACCCTCCCCCCAACACGATTCATCCCAACATCCACAAACCCATCCCTCAGTAGCAAAGGTATCTCATTAAAGAGGGCGCAGTTTATCTAAATATTGGGCGGGCCGCAGCAGGTCAGGCTCATTATAGCACCAGCGCCTGCAAAGCGGCCCCCGCATCAATATCCATTTACCACGCGCCAGGCACCCCCCCCCCCCGGTGGGCCGGCGAGGGTGGCCCATGACCCCACGGGGGGACACGGAGGGGCGGAGAGGTGAGCTGAGCACCACCCCCCCACTCATCCCTCCACCCCCCCACTCACCCCCCGCCTCCACCCCCCCAGTTGTTTTTTTACTTCAGTGTAGTGGGTGCTCGCAATGTCTGCGTCGGACGAGGCAAAAATCGATGCGCGCTTAGTCCGCGCCCTGGGGTACGCAGGCCGTGTGTAATTATGCATTACATCCACCTTGATATGTGTACTACAGATATGTGGGGTTATTACCGGATTAACGGCGGTTTTGTTGTTGTTGTTGTTGATAACCGCAACCGTGATTTAAACGAGACAACAACAAAAACAACAACACCGCGGAGATGAAACAACGAGTGAGATGGGTAGCAGCAGCATGGCACCCCGGTGAGAGATGACGACGACTTGGGGAGGCCTCCATCCAGCAGCGGACTGATCATGGCTCATGAAGAATACGTTTCGGGTCGTTGGCGCACTGAAGTGGACACGTGACGCGTATCCACAGCCCATAGCGAGCGCTATACTGGATGTGGTGTTCCGGCTATAATCGCTGATACTGGTTATGTAGATCAGGGACTCGGTAAACCCTGCGATAGTCCACGACTCAAACACTCCCCACGTAGCCACGTATTTGACAGTCCTATCCGGGCCTCGCTAAGGATAACAGAGAGTTCCCGCACCTATGATTTAGATCCTCACCGCTGCTATCCCCCCTCGCCAACAGACCCCCCGAACCGCACCAAGCGCTGTGGCTATTCGCAAGGACCCCCCCCCCCCTCCAAGTGGAAGGTCACCACTCCGCGAGCTTCCTCAATGAACCATTGCGCACTGCGGGAATCCACTGTGACGACCGGGTGCCCTGCCCGTGCCCGCGTCCCCGTGTCTCGCCCTCTGTAGCCATTCCTCTGCGATCATCCATACACGTTTTTCACCTTTTTTATTCCCTACCTCCCTCTCTCTCTCCCTGCTCTCGTAGTCCTCTCGTCTAGAGCTTCTCAACCGGGGGTACGCGGACCCCTGGGGGTACGTGGCAATGCCCCAGCGGGTACGCGTGGTGATTTATGGATGTTGTGAAATTATATAATACGTGCGATTCATTGGGGGATAATAACGTATGAAGCTGCCAATATAAAAGAACTACGATAAAATGTTAATTCACGTGGTAACCTAAAACCATGCTGGATCAGGCAAGGGGGGGGGGGGGGTACTCGGTTGAAACACAATTTAACAAGGGGGTACATTAGCCCGAAAGAAATGAGAACCACTGCTCTAGTCCTTGATGATAAATGCACAACCCTGCAATGATGTGCTTTTACCGTCGCTGGCAGCAGGGCCTCCACTCGACTCGAGGGAGAAACTCTTCCACGCTGGGCAGACGTCTTGGATAGAAGTGGAAGTGGCCACGCTTTATATTCACCACACGCGATCAACTGCTGCAATGATAAGAATGATACCGATTTACAGACATTTGTTCAATGCACTGCTGGACGACGATGATGACCTCCACATGGCGAATTGAAAGCGTCAAGGAGTGGGGCGTGGAAGCGATGGTGGAGTCGTGTTTGGCAATACCTCATCACGCTGGTCAGTGAGTGGCCTTTGGTGCAGTGGTGGAAGGGTGAAATCATTTCCCATGACCCCGCGCTTCGGATCAATCGGAAACAAATGAACACGAAATATTGGGATGACCTAAAATGTCGGACCAAGCTCTAAATGTTCCAAATTTAAAATAAATATATATTTGGGTATGAATGTGAAAACCAGTGGAAACACATACATACTCATTTAAGGCTGACATCCATGCTCTCTCTATCTCTCTGCAAGCCTTCCCTGAGATGTTCTCTGCTGGCATTTATTAGTTACAGCGTTTTCTGGCATCACGCACCGTTTGCCAGATTACTGGACGCACGCGCCCACGCGCGTGCTCACACGCACGGCGTAATCCTTCCACCTCGTGTTTAAATATTTGAACGCATGTTTTCATTTTATGTACTCTCGCGGATGTGAGATATTGTACCGATGGGCATAGATGATCTTTCGCACATGAACGCCAATTCCCCTAGACACATTCCGCCATGCCCGTCCACCACCACCACCACCGCCACCACTGCCAAAGCCAACACCACAATGGGAATTTTGCACCTCATAACGAACTGCACTGTGAATGCGGCAACCACCTCGGTTCGATTCGGGGTGAGGATTTATATTTTAAACCAGTGTTGTGGGCTCTTACAACACGCACTGACCTGTATGGCAAATGCAAAGGTCCCCCATATAGCCTCAGCAGACTATTGGGCCAGATCGCTGTAAGCGGGTAGCATTTTTGAAGGCTGGCACCGCACACGAGGAGGTGGGGTGGCCAGCACCACGCCTGATACTAATTTAAGGCCGAGTCGACCTAGGGGAGGCCCAGCATCGGTTCAGGTAATCGCCTTTTTTTACATGTTCATTTGTCGTGAGCGGGTATCAAAAGTACGGTTAAACATCCCCCCGCCAACAAACGCGGCTCGGGGAGGCCGTCATCCAGCAGTGGAGAGACAAAGAGCTGCAGATAATTATTATTCAGCGAACTGGCCCTCCCATCCATAGGTCACCGGATCGATCTGCCGGAGCGGCAGTAAAAAACAATGATGGAAGGTTGTTGTTTTTTTTTGTAAATCCCCTACCCGCTTCTCTATCCAACCGACAGTATAAACGGGCGGCAGTTCGAGTGCACGCGGTGGTAAATATAACACGTGGCCCACTGCCACCTACTCCAAGGCTTGCTGATTCGCCCCCTGCTGGACATCTGTGAAAAATAGCTTCATAGCTCATCTGATTCCGCCGGTCTAACTAGAGATTCTGACAATGATTCGGATCCTTGAAGGCGTCTGTCCACAGTGGCCCAAAACGTCGTCTGCAGCTGCTCGCTAAAGAGGGACTTCTCGTTGGAGGCACTTTGACCAGTGGTGGCATTAGCAAGCACTTGCAGGGGCTGCACCTTGTAACTCTCCCTGCCATTGTTATCATCATCATCATTACTACAATAGTATTATTAGTTGAAGACTTAACGAATCTATCGAATCGAGTAAACAGCAGCCACTGACGACGCCACGTCTTTTTTTGGAGGGGGGGTGGATACGAAACCCAAGGGCCCACCAATCCCGTGTCACCACGCGTCGGCGTGAATCCAGTTTCTTATTCGAGCACAAAGCCTTAAGTTCATTTCCACATTTTGGGCTTTTGTTCTCCACGCAGAAGGGAGCCGCAGTGCAAGGGTAGCGGGCGAAGCGGGAGAGGGAGCGAGCGGGCGGGCGCGAGCACCCACCACCACCACCCACCCTCCACCACCACCACCACCAACCCACCCACCACCACCACCCCACCCAACACCACCCCCTCACCCACCCACTACCACCACCCCACCCACCACCAACACCAGCCCCCCACCCACCCACCACCACCACCCCCCACCCACCACCACCACCCCCCCACCCAACACCACGACCCCACCCACCCACCACCACCACCAACCCACCACCACCACCACCACTCTCCCCACCCACCACCACCCCCCCCACCCACCCACTACCACCACAAAACCACCCACCACCACCCTCCCCACCCACCCCTCCACCCAACACCACCCCCCACCCACCCACCACCACCACCCCACCCACCCACCACCACCACCCTCCCCACCCACCACCACCGCCACCACCCCCCCACCCACCACCTTCCGCACAAAACGCCCGCCAATGCCCCCAGGCTGCAATAAGTTTGGGAAACGGCAACTTTGGCTGCGGACGGAGATAACGGGGAGCAGAAGCGATGCGAATTCATCACGCTCCGTTTTTTATTTTATTCCGTTTATATATTTTTTATTTTTTGCGCGAGAGTGTGGAGGGGGGGGGGTTTGGTGTAGTTCTGTGGGGAGGGCAGGGGTTGGTGGGTTGGTGCGGGGGGTGTGAGGGGTGAGGGGTGGGGGGGGGGCTGAATTTCATCGCAAACATTTTGCAGGCCGCAGCAAAAAACGGCGCTTCTCGTCCCGCCGCGACCCAAAGTCACGGAACGGCACGCGGACTCCGGGTGGACCCCTGGAGGGAACATTCGTGGGATCATCCACAGCTCTCTCTCTCTCCCACTCTGTCTCTCTCTCTCTCTCCCACTCTCTTTCCCTCCTCCACTTCCCTTGATAGGACACAAATCTAGAGGTGGCCGGGCGGCTTGGAGGTCAGAGTCGCTGAGCCGGCACGGCCAGGCCCGTTGGTTCGAATCCGGGTTTTTGTTGTTGTTTAGCTGTCCAATTGTGACGATGTAAGTTGTGGCGTAGCTATCGGTGAGTCGTGAGCGAGTGTGCAGGCAGTGCAACTGCACCGGGACTCGCGCAGACCCAAGAGCCTAAAAACCAGAGAAGATGATTATGGGAGGGTGGGGGGGGGGCATTTAATTGATTGTCCCAGGGCTCTAACCAACAACGCTATGGCGCTGCATTCAAGTATAGCGAGTTGATTGTTACCGCGGGTGTATTAACCGTAATATTAGCGTCGTTCGCTTCACAGTGGACGTTAAAGACTCCCTGCGCCGGCGTCAGTGTCCAGATTTACCAACATCCAAACAATTACCCGCAAATTACTTAATTGGGATTACACACAACAGCAGCAGCAATCATCTCTCCTCGCCACTGGCAGAACAATGCCCAAAGGCCACTCTTGCAAACGAGACTCATCCTGGTGTCTCTTGCGTTCTCCCACCTGAGTTAAACAATGAAACCAAAACGTTCTGGTCTCAGTCTGAGCATCAACAACTGCACATGCAAAAAAAAATGAGAAATGTATTCATTTATTCGAGTGCAGATAATTATTAAATACTTCGATTTGATTGCCATGTGACATAAACGATATTTTGCATGACGCTTCATTTGGCTTACATCCAACATATGAGCGTGATTGTCATTGCTCAAGCAGTCTCATAGTAGAGTGTGTGGGAGTGTGACCCCCCTATAGCGTAAAGGATGAAAGGGCCTCTTGAAGGATTTATCGAGAGAAGTTCTGTGAAACAAAAATACATCTCACGTTTGAATTTGGTGTTGCACTTAATTGGGTTACAATTCCAGCTCCGACAATGAAACGCATCGCCACGACCATCATGCATTGCGCCCACGTTGCAGGGCACGTGGTCAAGTTCTCCGACACATTGGGTACACTGCTCTGGAATATATATTTCTGAATGGGTTCATCGCAGGTCTGTTTTGCAGTAACCGGTAAACCAGTTGACCGGTTTTCAGAATCGATCGAGGGTTCCGATTGTCAGGAACTGATAGCCGTGTCCAGTAAAATGCGAAACGTATCACGACGCGATGCCCGATCCACATATACGAAGGGCACATCACAGCGATGCACTCTCCCGCTGCTCCGTACGCGGTTTTCCAGGCTTGAACACCTGCATGGGCCAATGCAGTGGTTCGCTCTGCATCTACGTCAACCGAACAACAAAAAATTAAATGTTCGCAACGCTTGGTACGCATGCGCAAACGCGCAAAACGGCATGGAGGCCTAAGTCACCGCACGGTCCGTTTTCCATCGTTTCTCAGCTAAGTGGTAACGGTGTAGAGAAGTTCCGACGGACGTACTCGGAGACGGAGGTAAGTTAAGGGCTTTCGCCAGGGTTTATTAAAGCTGTTACAATATTACACACCAGGGTACACAACTCCCAGGGGCTAGGGGTCCTACTCTGAGTGCGGGTCCCTGCCGGCTAGCTCCGGTCTCTCTCTCTCTCTCGTGTCGGATCGTGAACTCTGCCGACTCCACCGAGCGGAGAGAGAAGCACCTCTACGGCTTCTCCCCAGACTCCCTATTCGATCCCTCTCTCTACCCCTGGTTCCCTCTTCACCCTGCTTACTCTACCCGTTCCCACAGTGACCCCGCTTACATCACAGGGTCTCCCTTAAGTACCCTAGGAGACGTGACGTCATTGCACTGAACGGCACACCTGACGTCACGTCCCCATTTTACTCCTCTACAAAGGTACAGCCCCGAAAAATCGCGCTCGCTCCACTTCTAGCGGAAGAGTTTCCACAAGTAGGAGTGCTAGTGAGTCATTGGGTCTTACTCTCTTACCATACTGACCAAAAGTCTTGGAAGATGTGGGGCGTACCCACACTTTACCCCACCACGCTGCTACCTGTGGGAAACCCATTGCTGTTGCTGCTGCCTGGGGCCGAGGTGGTGCCGGGGGCGGTTGGGAGGGGGGGGGTTGGGATTTAAGAAACGTTCCCCATTGTTGCGACTGCCGCGATGGGAGATAGAAAATCGAACCGTCGACCGGTCTCTGAATTGCAAATCGCGGTGAGCTGCTGACGACTGCACGCAACCACTGCGTGGTTAACAAACAAAATGTTAAACCTGTTTGAGAGATATTTTTTTATAACAAAAATAAATTGTGACTGTGTTTTTACCGATTTTGTTTTCCTTTCCCCATTTCGGTGTCTTGTTAACGAGACACGAAAGCAAATATTTCAACAGGCCTGCTTCCTTCACAGGACAACGCCAACAGAAACTTTTTTGGAATTAGTGGAGGGCAAGGGAGAGGAACTCAACAACAACTACAACGAAACCCACCACCCTCCAAGACAAATGTCTAGCTCAAAGAATTCCTGGCTAATTTAACGGCAAACGCCTCTCACCCGGAGCAACAGAAACCCGCTCTCGGCTGAGTGGGGAGAGTGAATGATGCCCTTGTTCCGCCCGCTAGAGATGTTAAGACCGTAAGACGATAGAACGAGGGCTCCAAAATAACAATAAAAAATGTTGGCGGGGATGAGCGCCACGAACATTTGTCATCGCAGAAGCAAAGTTTATTGTCAAAATGTGGGAGTATAACCACGCAATTTTTTTTTCTACGAAATTCGGAGGGGAACTGTAGGTGAAAAGGTTAGAGATACTTATGATTCTTGAAACCGCAATGGGACATCGACAAAAAGTTTCACAGTTCAAGAGAGATGTTATCATAATCACAGCGTCCCTCGCTCTGGATTTTGGATGGTGGAGGCGGGCGAGGGAGGGTTGGAGGGGTAGAGGGGCAGCTAAATCACGGCTCTGTCCTGCGTAGGAGGGCATTGCGCGCTCCAGATTCGCGGCTACATTTTGCAGTCATCTGTCAGAGCGCGTGCTCACAACACAAGGCTGCTGCTGCTGCTGCTGCAGCATCTGGCTGGGCCAGGCTCATCCAGCATCACACAAAAACATCTCCAATATCTCCCCCTTGTCATCCCTCCTGCAGTTATTGATTTATTGAGGGATGCTCACTCGTCTTCAAGCGTATAACTCGGCGTTGCGGGGTGGGATTGGGGGGTTTGGCAAAACATGCGGCTATGGAGCCGCACGAGTCTCTTCAAGGACTGCTTCGTGACGTTATTTATTAAGGGTCGTCGCGACGTTATTCAGGTGTAACATTGCTGCTCTTATATATTTTTTTTTACAAATTTGAACAAAAAATGTCTCTCTTGTTACGTCGGTTTCCGACCCCATGGTATAACTCACGGTGCCACGATTCCTAGTAGTACGGGTGGATAAGATGTTACACCAAACATATATAGACAACGATTGTTTTTGTTTTGCTCTTTGAGAGGACGTGACCTGACCTGGAGAGCGGTGTAATTCTTCAGTTTAGATTGTTTGCTACACGCCTATTGACCACCGAGTAGAATTGGAGTGTTTGAAAATGCATCGTCACTCCACTGACTGACAACGTTCTGAGACACATTGTTTAAAAAGGGCGCTTTGCGAATAATAATCGTTATGAATAAAAATATGTTTAAATCCAAATCGTCGTAATCATCATCATCACCAGCATCGTACCACAACCGATGCACCGGATTGTAAGATGTTGATTGGCATGATCTTGAACCGACTACGAGCTACAGCAGAGAGGTACGCAGCACAGACGTGACATCTGACACAGCAGGATGAGCGCCGCTTCTACTCCGAAATTGTCTCTTTCAAACACAAATTGCCGATCACAGGGCCCAGAGACCCACGTTCCCTCTCGTCCTCTTCGTTCCCAATCTTCTCGATGTCTCTGTGCCCAATCCCCGTGTTCGGTTCTTCTTTCCCCTTGCACCCCTCACTGGAATCAACTTCCCTTGTACATTACGCAGCGCTGCCCACAGACTCAGCACTGCCCATAAACTGAAAACTGCCCATAGACTCAACACTGTCCATCGACTCAGCACTGACCATAGACTCAAAACTGCCCATAGACTCAGCACTGCCCATAGACTCAACGGTGCCCATAGACTCAGCACTGCCCATAGACTCAACAGTGCACCGTAAACTCAACACTGCCCGTAGATACAACACTGCAGCATATACTCACACTGTACTATAGACTCAGCACTGCACTATAGACTCAACACTGCACCATAGACACAACACTGCCCATAGACTCAAGACTGCACCATAGACTCAACACTGCACCACAGCCACAGCACTGCACCATATACTCAATGCGTGGATGGAAAGAAAAAGGAAGGGGAGAGGGAATGGGAGTCGAAAGGTAGAGGATGGTGGATGAGCGGAGAAACGGGAGAAGGTGGAGAGGGAGAGGCTGCGTCAGGGTCTCCACGCTGCTGCCGCTGCTACTGCTGCACGGAGCGGCGTCTGTTATCGCAGTGGGCGGGGCGAGGGAGGGGTTCAGTGGGAGTGGCCACGCACAGAGGTCACGTGGTTTACGGGAGGCTTGAGCTGATTTAGATGTAGAGTATATAGATTGTCAATTGTCATCATTCTTGATTTGAAGCTTTCGTGAATGCCGGAATCCATACTCTTTGGTTCTTTCGGTAAAGTCACGTATTTTATGTTATACCTACGTGACTTTACCGAAAGAATCAAAGAGTAATTTTCATCACTCTAAAGTACCTGTAATATCGATGTCACGAAAGAAATGCGCCCACGACTCTCAACTTAAAGCTCTCGGATCAAAAGCACCGACGTGGCCAACGACGCTCGCCGCAACGTACAACTCATTGTACGTCAACGTGTGCAACGTGCGCACGCTGTTTGTGTGCGATAGCCTCTCACACTTGCAGGGTTATTCGAATCGGTCACGGTGAGGGGTTGAGATGAGGAGGGGGGGCAGGGTAGGAGGAGTGGTGGGGCGGGAAGAGTGGACAGGGGGGGGTTGGGGGGGATGTTTAACGCGATCATCCTCCGGCCAATAAATACATCACGCCCTTGCGGTCAGTGGAGTGAACCGGAGCGGACCAGTTTCGTATTTGGAGCCGGAATTGGCACGAAAAAAAGTCAGTAAATCCAGCAGACGGACCAGATACGGTGATTTGTTCGGTTGTACAACCCCAACCCCCACCGCTCACACACACTAACCACTTACCCACACTCCCTCGATCCTCACAAAAAAACCACGAAGAAATACCCCCGTATAGCCTTTTAACAGAGTTCTGGGACAAGTGCTGCTAGCGAGCAGCACCTATCCATGAAGGCCGACATGGTGCACGAGCGGGTGCCGTGGACAGCCAACACCACGCCCGGCCACCTTTGTCTCCCCGGTGGCGATGTTTACACATTGCACTGGGTTTTTATTTGAGGCTGAGTCCACCCCGGGGAGGCCCAGGACCGGTTTGCCTAATCGTCACTTTTATGAACCGTAGCGGAGTGCGCTAACCATTGCGCCACCGCTCCCCCACAGTTACACAAGCCCTATATGTACACACGCATACACCCCACAGCATACACATAGACCAGTGTACACACACCCACGTACACAACAACCCAGTATACACACACACAAAGGCAAATGTCCCCCAAAAACCTTGAACAGACTGAAGGGACAAATGCTGTTAGCGAGCACTGATGAAGTCCGGCACGGCACACGAGGGGGTGGGTGGCCAACACCACGCCCGACCCGCCTTTGTCTCCCCAGTGGCGATGTTTACGCACCACACCAGGTACTCATTTGAGGATGAGTCGACCTCGGGGAGGCCCAGGACCGGTTCAAATCATCGTCACCGGTTTTGGCCGCAAGCGGGAATTTAGCCCGGGTCGCCGGGTTCGTAGCGCAGCGTAGCGCTAACCGCTGCGCTACCGCTCCCCCCACCCAGCGTACACACGCACACACACACACACCGTCTCCAGAGTGCACGCACGCATACACCCACGAGTGTGGACACGCGCACACATGTTCTCAGTTACACAAGGAATGTCCCCGGAGACTCCCCCCCCCCCCCCCCCCGCTTTAGACATCGGACAGAAGTTTGTACTCAAGTCCCAGCCAAACCCGAGGCCGCGGCACAAAATCAACACGACGACGATTCGTGCCCCCCCCTCCCCGCAGCAGCAGCAGCCTCCGTGGTGACTCCGGCTCGCGGAGAGAGGCGGGCGGGCGAGCGGGCGAGCGCAGGAGCCCACGTGCTCGCTTACAGAAGGAGCCGCAGTCACTCAGATGGCGAGGGTGGAACAAGTAAAAATAATAATATTCGCAAAGCTCAAAGTTATCATTGATTTGCTTTCGCATTATTTATGTTGCTCACCCCCCCCCCCCTCACCGCCCCCCCACCACCATGCACCTCGAATCTCGCGAAGGGATGTTGTAATGTCCCACTAGGGAAATAATCGCTGTTGGATTTTAGGTTGTAAGATTCCGCATAAATTATTCAATGCGAACGAATCATCATCATGATCATCGTCATCATCATCAGCAGCAGCAGCCATGGTCAATCCACCACACAATGTCACGATCCACGCAGCAGCAGCACCTGCGCACGAACTTAATTTCACAGCTCCGTCTCTCCCTTCGGAGTGCCCTTACACTCTGGTGTACGCGTTCCACTCCTCGGAGCCATCCCTCCGTTATAAGTTTCGACCATCGTGGAACCTTCTAGCCATGGCTTAGTCCTGCACAAGCCCCACTTATCAGCTGCGTAACGAGCGTGGAGCCAGGGGGTGCCTTGCCCCCCCCCCCCACCCCCTTGTGACCAAAGCTACGAGTTGGGGCCTTCTTGACAACCACCATGAGATTTACACTATGAGACATCTCCTTTACCAGTGGCAAAATATAGTAGTAGTTTTTACCCTTTAAACTGGTACAAAAACTGACACCTTTATACAAGGCATCATGTTTGCAATAACCACAACACAAGCAGTCAAAATGCAAACGAAAAGAAAACAACTCTGATAATGATATGCACTGTCCTTGAAGTTTACCCCGAGCTCTCAATACTCTGATAGTGCGCTGTTTTTGAGTTGTACGCCTTTTGGCGTCATCTGGTCCAACACCAATGGAGACTAGGCTCTAAGAAAAGCTGTCTCGGGTGTGGACCAATCAACTTCAATGACAATGCATATCATTATCATTGTTCTTTTCTTTTTGTTTGCATTTTGACTGCTTGTGTTGTGGTTATTGCAAACATGATGCCTTGTATATAGGTGTCAGTTTTTGTACCAGTTTAAAGGGTAAAAACCTACTACCACCATGAGATTTGTTTTCAACAATAACAACAACAGTGTGGAAATCAAGTATTTAAAACGGAGCGCCCCAACAGCGTTACATGTTCGAGACCGTGAGCGTAACGACGTGATGAGGCAAGAGGAGCCGGGATGTATAATAGCCTCTAGGTGCGACCGTGCGAGACAAATCAAAATGTTGGGGCCCCACGTGACCGATTGCCGCACCCCCTAGGGCTGATAATGTACTTACAGCGCCACTGCCACTTACTTCTGAGAGCAGTCAAGACGATGTCTCTGATTGTCGACAATTCTCGCGGACTTATTGTTCCTGTGGAGCGACTGTGCTAACCCCACTCAGCTACCACCCCAGGACGCCGTGAAATGATTCGCACAAATGTTTCAAATATAATTGCAGCCTCTTTGCTTTTTTCAAACGTCATAAAGAAGAAGAATAAGAAGACGAATATGAATAAGAATAATAATGAGAAGAACGTGAATAAGAAAAATATGAATAGTAATAATAATAGTAAGAAGAATATGAATAAGAAGAAGATTATGAATAAGAATAATAAAGACTGCAGCCTTAAAGGGGGACAAAAGATAATCGGCGACGTTTCGGGCAATGGCCCTTCTAAATTCTCTCGCCTGAATCAACAGATTAACTTGACCTGAAACGTTGACCCGATGAAGGAGCAACGCAATGATTGTGGGGTTTATTGTTTGTGTGTTTAGGCAGGTTTGATATTCACAGTGCAGTCAATTTGGTTTATTAAATTTGTTTTGTATTGCTTCATGTACAAAGTGATGTTAAGTGGGGTTACAATTTGCAGTATGTATTTTACAATATATATTCATAAAAAAGGTATACGTGATGTTGCCGTGCTGGAATGGTGTTAGCACAGTCTACTTAGGGAGGTCGCAGGTTCAATCGATCGGTACCGTCGTGTGTGGCGGGAGTAAAGTGTGGCAAATTCCCGCTGCTTCCAACACATCTGGCCAGCATAGATGAGTAGGCCAAATAATAATAAGAATATAATCGTGTTTAGTGGTATACATCGTGACGTTCGTGCACTTTGTAACTCACAATCGCTGAGTAAGCATCACAGAACAAGCTTGAAGGTATCCCAGGCAGTGATCTGGCACGAACAACTGCCAAAGCTCTGCGATTCTCTGTATATATCAAGACGTGTCCAGCCTATACAAATGTAAGGTCACCAGAGTGTCCGGAGAAAAACCCATCGCACGCGAGAGGCCTGTAAACACTGCATCACGTACAGGAGAAGACGCGTGATGTTAGCCCGCTTGCTGTACCGTCTTCTCCTGGCGAGCCATGGCACGGCTTCTCATCGACGATACGAACATTTGGTGCGGTGATCCACCTAACCCTATCTGCTGGATTACATGCCACGTGCATGGGCACCACCACCACTGCACGGTGCCACGGTGGCGAGATGTTAACTACCTTGCCTGGTATAAAGAGGTCGTGGGTCCGATCCCTCCCTCGAGTTGATGCTGCTTCCATCAGCAGTGGCGTAAGCAAAGTAATGTCACTAAACTATAAACCATATATTGTTTTACCAGGTAAGGCCCACTGAGCTCTATAGCTCTTTTTTCAGAAGCGACGTGGCCACAGATGATAGCCCAACAAGTGGCTTATCGCGTGGGCATTTCAAGCAGCCAAATACTGTTTCTAAATGTGGAGGGGAAAAACCGGAGATAAATACACGCGACCACAGGGAAAAAGAGAGAGAGAGCGATAGAGAGAGACACGCAAACTCGAAATAAACAGGCATCAGGGTTGGGATCGAACCCACGACTTCCCGTGTGCCAGGCGAGGTAGTTAACGTCCCGTCTCCGTGACGCCCCATCGGTGGGCTGCACCTTGACCTGAGATGAACGCTCCAGTCAAATCGGTTAACGCCAAACAGCTCCACAAATATATTCATCATGGGACCTCTTTTGCCAGTACGGCGAAACCAAGCCTCTGATTTACCACGTGGCCCTGGGATTTCAACCGACAAATGCTAGAAAGCTGCCACGGCAAATAACAGCTAAATAACGCCAATACGAGGACAATGCATGGACAAATCATTAGCGCATACCAGCGAAATTCGTTTGCCCTCTCGTGAGCCAAGCCGTAAGCATTGGCTTGTGCGTCCACCTTTTTTTGCGATCGTCAACAAGGAAATAAGTACGTGTGTGTATGTGCATATACGTGTATATATGTATTAAATAACAAACACAATTGCAACACGTTTTGCGAAGAGCGCGCGCGTATGGAAAGGCGCGAGTCAGGAGTTTAAGTCGGAGAGGTGGTTTAAAGAAACGAAGATACGAGAGAGAGAACACGGGGGGCTCACGCCGCCGATGCTGCTGAGTGGGGGGCAGGGGGTGCCTTGCCCACCCAAACCCCCCCCCCCCTTGTGGCCAAAGCTACGAGTTGGACTCCCTCTTGACACCTACCACGAGATATGTTTTCAACAACGAGTGTAAAAAACATCGTATTTAAAACGCGGTTTATATATTTTTGTTGTGGAAATGCTTTCTATTTAAGTGCCACGTTTTTAGTTAATTCCAAATCGAACCCAGGACCTCCTGCATAGCCGGCGAGGTAGTTGACATCTCACCACCGTACCCCCCCCACCAAACGACTAACTTCGAATACACCAATTCCTTCTCCTGGATAGAGGTGGGTATGTAAATCTAGGTATCTTTGTGTATCTCTGTGTATCTCTGTGTATCTCTGTGTGTATATCTACGTATCGTAGTGTTGTCACATGTTCGACCGCAAAGCTGCACTAAGAGTGACCTCAAACCGCATAATATAACTAATTTTGGGTCGAGGTGGGTCAGGCGCATATACAGAGCCTAATCGCACACACCGACCCCCGCGCAAAGCTATGGCAGCACGCGCAAAGTTTTCCGCGTGCAACGCACAACGCAGGGGAACGCGTTTCTTAAACAAAAGAGAACAATTTAAATTAAACATAGAAAATAAACTTCTGCTCGTGATCTCTAGACCAGCCCTTCACGAGCGGTGGGTCATGACCCATCGGGTGGAGTGGGGCGGGTGTGTCGAAGGGAGGGGAGCGTTGCCATCATAAAGGGGTAGGGGGATTCACCAATTGAGCCAATATTACAATGATTTAATACTCTACATATGGTGTGCGCATTACAGATAACGCGGTCGAACTACAACAACTCTGGGTGCACAACAGTAGACACACACATACTGCACGCGAGTTGCAGGATGCGTCCAACATTCAGACACAATACTCCATTTAAATGGTTAATGCTTCGCACACTGCGACTTGCAATCCAGAGGGGCCGCCGGTTCTATTCCGTCTCCCGGTGGGGTCATTGGAAACAATGGGGAGAGTTTCTCAAAATCTTCTCGCCCGCCCCTCCAACCGCCTCTGTCCCCCAGCAGTATAAATGGGCACGCCACGTGCTGTGTGGTCAAGTGTTGGGTGACGCCCACCGCATCTACGAAATCGTGCACGAAAAGCCGACCGAAACCGCCTTTCTTGCAGTGTTCGCTATCACGAGTGGAGGAGGCCTGCTTCCCGCCAGCAGCTGCGTGAGCAGGCCGTTGCAGGGCCGCGCCTCTGCCTCTCGAGTTTTCAGATGGCTCTCCTGCCTGAACGTTCAGGCAGTCTCGATCGATTTTCAGGCAGCCTACCTCAGATTTCAGTACACCCCCCATCAGGTGATTTTCCCGACTGTTTCCCAACCACAATCTCAAAAAACTAAACTTTTTATTTGACCAGGTAAGGCCCACTGAGCTATGTAGCTCTTTTTCAGAAGTGACTTGGCCACAAACGATAGCCCAACGAAAGTGGCTTATCATCGTGCAAATATATAGCCGCCAAATACTGGAAAGGTAATCTGCGTTTACAACCCAACACCCCACCACCTCGCTTCGCCGTTACACTACCGAAGCAAAAAAGTTTACAGGCAAGACAAACACTCTTCTTTTCTATTGTCACGTGATGTAGCTATTTGTTGTTTTTGTTTACGCAGAAGTGAAGTGCATTGTGGTCTTCGCGAAGTGCATTGTGTTCGAGATGTGCATCATGGTCTTCGAGAAGTCCACAATGTACTCCCTCAGCCACGAGTAAAGGTCCCCACCCCTCCATAAATGGTCACGCAACTCACACGGTCGACCCCGCGACTTAACAATCCAGCGGAGCACCTGCAACGCGAGCAAATTATTTCATCGCTCCATCTCCTGCCGACGTACGGTCCTTTCCTGGGGGGGCGGGCACAGTTGCCACGCATCGACTCCCCATTTATCCTGAACATGAAAGGGGGACGCCGCGGAGTAGAAACATCGCGCAGGGGCCTAACAAACGAGGCGGCGGATTTCTGTCACAAAGCGTGGCCGGGGGCTAGCGATAGAATCGGATTTTTTGTTTAAACAAAAAAAAATACCACTAGAAAAATGCAGGTACGGAACACAGGAAGGACTTTGATTTTTCACCAAGCCGACAGTTTTGTTTTGTTTAGGAGCTCTGAACACAAAAAAAACAACCTGAAGTTCATTAACCCACAAGAAGACGCCTATCTATCTATCTGCTCTCTCCCTCTCGCCCCTCCGCCCCCCTCGTGAAAAATGAGACTGACAAATTGTTTATTAAAAAAACATGCCCGTGATTTACATTGCGAGTAAACGCTACCAGGACTGACCGGTCACATGCGCGAGCCAAGTCGCATGTTCAGCTACTTATGAAAGCAAATCTGCAAGAATGATTAGCTGAAAACCCTCGCTAAGGCGTCTCCGCCCACACGTATCCACCCACACATCCCCCGCCTGCCCGCACACTCGCCCACTCACCCACCCCACTCACTCATCCACTTACCCACCAACTCGCTCATTTTACTCGCCCACCCCACTTAACCGCTTAACCACCAACCCACTTATCCAGCTATCTGCCCACTTACCCACGCAATCTACTCGCTTGCCCATCCATCCATCCACACTTATCCGTATACTAAACCTCTCGCCCATATCCACTCACCCACCCACACGTCTCATCATCGACGCAGCCACTCGTCCACTAACCTACCAATCCACTCAACTATGTACCGACTCACTCACGCACCTACTAACCACTCTACTCAACCACTCACCCACATACACAATCAGACGCCCACCCATTCGCCCATCCGGGCATTTACACAGCCATCACCTCACCAACTTACCCACCTACTATCTCGCCCATTCAATAAAACATTCACACGCTCACTCATGCACCCATCCACTCACCCACCTACTCACCCATCCAATGACATACCCACCTGTCCACTCACTCAACCACTTACCCATCCACCCACCAACCCAACCAGCCATTCACCCATCCACTCACAAACCCGTCCATTCACTCATCCAGCACGTCACTTTCTTATCCGCGAAACCCATCCCACTCGCTCAAACTCACTAACCCACACACTCCTCCACTTGCATACCCAGTCCAACGACAAAGACTCCCCGTATAGCATTAACAGACAGTTGAGGCAAGTGCTATTAACGAGAACCACCTGGTACAAGAGGAGGTTGGTGGCCAACACCCTGCCCGGCCGCCTTTGTATCCCGAGTTGCGATATTTACACAACGCACCAAATGCCCATTTACGGCCGAATCGACCTTGGGGAGGTCCAGGACCGGTTCGGATAATTGTCACTGTTGTTGGTGTTGGTGGCCGTGAGCGGGTAATCGAACTCGGGTCACCGGGTTCGTAACTACTTCGTCACCTTTCACCCACTCGCCCACTACCCTCTTGCCCTGGACGGTGAGTGAAAATGAACCGTGGTGCATCGTTGCTGAAGGCAGAAGCACACACGCACACACACGCCTCTAGAATCCGGACGTACGCGAGCCAGTAAAACGTGGCGGCAGATGGCAGACATTCCATCGATCAGATTTAGCGTGCACACGGGGACGGCACGCTGAGTTCTTGTTTTCACGTCGTTCGCGCAAGTAAGCTGGTCCGGGCAGATCATCCGAGTCGTTAAGGGGTCGAGCGAAACGCGTTGGGCAAGTGTGCCAGGGTGTGCCCATGGACATGCAATACGGGATGGGGTGAGGGATTGTCTTTGGTGATATGGGGAGCGGTAGTGGAGTGGTCTGTATGTATCTTGAACTTCTTTCGCACCGTACGTAACCAACCGTGCTAATCGGATGCGCACGTGACCGGTTTAGAGAATTGTCAAGCGAAGAATCAAACTCGTAGGTCAACGCGCTAAATGCTACACTACCGCTCCCCATGGCACCTGGGTCTGTCCCGTGACTTTCTACACACACACATACCCAGCTACACACACACCCAGCCACACGTACACCCACGCACAGATGCACGCACACACACACACAGCCACACACACAGCTACACGTACACCCACACGCATACCCAACTACACGTACACCCACGCACAAATCACACATACACAGACATACTCAGCCACGCGCACACCTACACACCCACACACATGCCCAACCACACGTGCACCCACGCACATATGCACGCAAGCATACACACACATACTTAGCCACGCACACAGCCACACAAAGAAAAAGATCCCCCCTATAGCCTTAGCAGACTGGAGGGGCAAGTGCTGTTAGCAAGCGCCTATAAAGGCCGGAACGGTACACGAGGCCGAATCGACCTTGGGGTGGGTGGCCAGCGCCACGCCCGGCCGCCTTTGTCTCCCCAGTGGCGATGTTTACACACTGCACCAGGTACTTATTTGAGGCTGAGTCGACCTAGGGGAGGCCCAGGACCGGTTAAGATAATCGTCACTGGTGTTGGCCGTGTGCGGGAATCGAACCCGTGTTGCCAGGTTCATAGCGCAGCGTGCTAACCGCTACACCACACACAGCCACACACACACACAGCCACACACACACACAGCCACACACACACACACAGCCACACACACACAGTCACACACACATAACCACACACACACAGCCACACACAGATACACACAGAGCCACACATACAGCCACACACACACAGCCATACACACACAGCTACACACACACAGCCACACACACACAGCCACACACAAAGGCACACACTCACACACAGCCACACGCACACAACCACACACACAGCCACACACACAGCCACACACACACACAGCCACACACACACAGCCACACACACATAACCACACACACACAGCCACACACACAGCCACACACACACAGCCACACACACAGACATACACACAGCAACACACACACAGCCACACACACACATCCACACAGCCACACAGCCACACAGCCACACAGCCACACAGCCACACACACACACAGCCACACACACAGCCACACACAGGCACACACACACAGCCACATACACAGCCACACACACACAGCCATACACACACACACAGACACACACACGCACATATAAAGAATAACTTCAACAGATGTTCCGAGCTGTCGCTTCCCCGGAAACTCCTGTTCACATCCAAAACTCCAGCGAAGGGAGTCCAAGCAAAATACAGGGGAGGAATCATGTTCCTTGTTAACACTGCGATACATTTTTTTAATGGCCATAATCTGTGTTTACATTTGCAAGGGCAGGAATGTGTGCCTTTCTTAAGGGCAGTGAGTCTGTCTCTTTCGCTTCGTGCAGACATTCAGCGCTGTTGCATATCCAGGAAATGAATGAAACAGAAATGCATTATAAGTGGAAGGGAGTTGCAGGGTAGGGTTGGTTGTTGAGGGCGGTGGTGGTGGTGGTTGGTTTGCTTTGGTTATGCTAATAGTGTTGATGGACGTGGTGGTGGCTTTGTTTATAGTTGTGTTGGTGGTGGTTATGATCACGATGATAGTGGTAGCGGTGTTGGCAGTGGTGTTTGTCGGTGGTTTTGATCATGATTAAAGGGTGGGTGGTTATTGTGATGTTTATGGTGTTTATAGTGGTGGTTGTAGTGTAGATAGTCATGATAGTGGTAGTGGTGGTTGTCGTGATAGTGGTGTTGGTGGTGGTGGTTGTCGTGACAGTGGTGTTGGTGGCGGAGGTTATAGCGGTGGTCATTAATATTATGATCGTGGTTACGATAATGGTGGTAGTGGAGGTCGCTTATAGTGGTGGATTTATCGTCGTGGTCACGTGTCCTGAAGGTGCACCTAGCATGGCACAAGAGCCGAGGTGACGTCACCACTACTTCGTGGTGAACGGCGGTTGTTGTTGTTGCAGCAGCGGCAGATAGAGGAGAGTTTGATTCGCAAATGTCAAAAATTAGCGGGGCTTTTGGCTCAATGGTTAAGTGGCTGCGGCGTGGCACGACACAGAGTATTGTGTTGTTCCATTGGCTGGACTAACTTTCTGTCTTGTTGCTATGATCGCTTCCATCCATATGCAGGCAGCCAAAGTGGCTTAGTGGTCAGAGAATTCACAACGCAATGCCATGGTCCTGCAGCCGTGTCAACCAGGGGCGAAATGACCCACCCACCCACTTACTTCACAAACTCACTCACCCACTCACCCACTGAATCATTCACTTACTCGCCCACTGAATCATTCACTCACTCGCCCACTGACTCACCCACTCACTCACCCACTCATTTACCCACTCACTCATTCACTCACCCACTCACTCACCCACTGACTCACCCACTCACCCACTGACTCACCCACTCACCCACTGACTCATTCACTCACTCGCCCACTGAATCATTCACTCACTCGCCCACTGACTCACCCACTCATTCACTCACTCACCCACTTACTCACCCACTCACTCACCCACTGACTCATTCACTCACTCGCCCACCCACCACCTGCTCACCCGCCCACGACCTAGGCCGGTGGGGGGGGTGTGGGAGAGATCGACCCAGCGACGGGTTTCAAATATTCGCCTCTGTTAATCGGCCGCGGTGGCGAGAATCCAACACGGGTTCGCCTGCTTCGTTTTTCACGGCGCGCCAAACGGCCGCGCCACCGCTCCCCCACGCACACGACACGCACACGACACACACACGACACGAACACGGAGGCCGGACAAAGGGCGACAGAGCGGAGAGACGTTGCTAGCTACGGCGCCGCGCTACCCCCACCCCCCCGTGTCCCCGAACTTGTGCGAGGAGACGGGGAAAGGTTCCTCCGAGATTTGTAATGCGAGCGCGCGTAACAACGTCGACGGCCGTAAACCTTATTGCTGTTTTGTAATAACATCCCGCTATTGCTCCCAGCGTAGCTCTCACTCGGCCCCCCCCCCTCGCCCCCCGGTCCCCCCCACCCAACCCCCCACCCACCCCCCCAAAGTCCACCCCCCATCCCCCCTCCCTCCCCCCGCTGAATTTAAATACCTTCTCATCTCACCACCCGCTCTCTCAAGCGCCACATCCACGACAGTCCGGCCACCCGCCACCTCCTCGCCCATCATCAGCCCATCATCCACTCCTGGGGTCTATAAAATGCCCACTTTGTAGGGAAATCCACCGTCGTGCGATCTTCAGCAAATGAAAGTGCGTTCGGAACACACGAACACACGCACGCGCGCACGCACGCGCGCGTGACTTTGGGAATTGCGTTGCGTGTCAATGACTTGTGCGAGTTTTTTTTTTTTACCGCGACGAACCCAGCGAGCCATAGATCGATTCCTCGTCACGGTCATCACCCAACATCGGTGGCGATTATCTGCACAGGTCCTGGGCCTCTCCCGAGGTCGGACTGAAATGAGTGCCCGGTGCGATTAGACTGGGCATGGTGCTGGCCACCACACCAGCCCCTCCTCCTGTGCCGCGCCGACCTTCCTCATAGATACTACTCGCTAAGAACACATACCTCGAGAGTCTGTATGGCTATACTGGTGATCTTTGTATTTGTTTTTGTTTTGAAGAGCGGTCTGCAAAGCAATCCTGTTGGTGGTGGTGGTGCTGATGCCGCTGATGTTGTTGTTGTGGCGTGCAATGAATGCGTCAACCGTGTACGCGTGTTCCGAGTCTGGAGGAGCAGCCTTTCCTCCCAGGCCTCCTTCTACTTCTCATCGCCACTCCCCACTCTCTCCGTACTCGCAGAGCAACAACTTGTTTGGTTTTGGCTCGCCATCCAACAAAGACGGTGGTCACCGCATCGCCCGCTTTCAGATGCCCTTCTGCGGCCGTCTGGAACGCTCTTGGTTCCGATATTCGCAAGCCACTGAAGCTGTGCACTTCGATTCATTCGAATGGCTTTTTGCGGTTTGGTTTTTTATCCTTTCTCCGCACCTCAGTTAATGCAGACATGAATCCTTGTAAAAAAGGTTTCAGTTTTGTTGCCAAAGGAGGTCTAATGATACTGCAGAATATTGAATGTGCCAGTTGTGCATCAGGGTGTCCGCATCTACTGCCGTGGTTTTTGCAGTGGATGCGCTTTAGGATGGACGATAAGCTTCGTGGAAGATCAAACCCCCGGGGATCTTCTGCGTTAGCGGCATCATCAAAAACCACGAAACACCATCAAGGGTTATCAAATCTCAATGGAATAATAATCACAAGCATGCGGACTTGGGCACGGCGGTTGAGACGCATGGGGTGAAAGTTACGCAAAAAATCCCTCCGCCTCTGTCCACCCAGCAGGCTACACGCCACGTGTTCACCACAGTTAGCCAGCCGATGGGTAAAAGTCGCGTGGGATGTGATGACGTGGGGGGGGGGGGGGTCAGTCGCACGCCTCCTCATTGATTTGCATCGAACATGGAAGAGGCGGCCACGGAACGATCTTCTGGGCGTTCTCTCTCTCTCTCTGAAGCTGCCCAGTCGTCGAGGGCACTGCCAACAGCAGCGCCTTAAGCAGCAAGGAATTGCAGGGCTGCCCCTTTATCCCTTCACCGAGTCAGCTGTGCACCCTATAATTGAACTGACAAGCAGAGTAAATAGATAAGGCCCACTGAGCCATGTAGCTGTTTTTCAGAAGCGACCTGGTCACAAATGATAGCTCAACGAAGTGGCTTATCATCATCATCATGTGGAAATGTATAGCAGCTGAAGAGTTGTTGTTCTCTTTTAGCCCCGCCCCCCCCCCCCAATACGTTCCATTCATTGGCTACCACATTCAGATAAGCCCCTCCCCCCCTCCTCCCCCCCCCCCCCCTTAACTTGTATTTAAGAACTTGTATCTTGGAATTTTTGCCTCACTTGATACAGTAAATCTAGTTGTGACGGTCCCACCTGATGACGGAGACTTGTGTTGCCTCCGAAACGTCGTGATCTATTATTTTATTTTTTATTTTTACCTACGTGACTTTACCGAAAAAAACCTATGAGTAAAAATCCTTGCAGTCACGAAAGCTTCAAATCTAGAAGTAGCTGAAGACTCTAAAAGCACCTTGATTCTAAATGTACTCCGGAGAAAACCCCACGCGACCACGGGGAGCGAGACACGCAATCTCCAAATATCCAGGCGTCAAGGTCAGGATCGAACCCACGACCTCCTGTATACCAGGCGAAGGGGTTAACATCTCGGCACCGTGACGACTATATCTGGTGCGCGAGAGCCCGTGGACTATCGCTGATCCCCAGGAGGAGGAGGAAAGAGAGAGAGGAAAAAAAACCGCAAAAAAAAACGTGTCGTGTTCTTGGCTGCTCAGGACATGAAAGCAACAGCAGCGGAATAGATGCGGGCCGCATGGCGCTATAAGCGGTTATGATGTATAGGGCTATCACTTTTCAGAGCCTGTATATTTACAGGCCCTAGTTAAATATATCACGGCGCAGGCACGCATCTCCTGGCACGAGGCATTCGCTGTGTGACGTGCGGTCGACCCACGTAACAAAAACAGAAACAAGCTGGGGGGGGGAAAGCGACAGTGGTGGTGGTGGTAGCGGCCGCAGTGCGATGAACGCTTGCGCGCGTGCCTATGTGTGTGTGTGTGAGCGTGTGTGTTTGTGTGTGCGCGTGTGTATGTGTACGTGTGTGTGTGCATGTGTGTGTGTGATCACGTGTGTGTGTGCATGTGTGTGTGTGATCACGTGTGTGTGTGTACGTGTGTGTGCGCGTGTATGTGCACGTGTGTGTGTGTGCACGTGTGTGTGTGAACGTGTGTGCACGTGTGTGTGTGTGTGTACGTGTGTGTGCACGTGTGTGTGCGCGTGTGTGTGTACGTGTGTGTGCTCGTGTGTGTGCACGTCTGTGCGCGCGTGTGTGTGCACGTGTGTGTGTGTGTGAGCGGTAGGGTAGCGGTTAACGCACTGCGCTACGAACCTGGCGAACCGAGTTCGATGCCCGCACACGCCCAACGCCAGTGACGATTATCTGGATCGATCATGGGCCTCCCCTAGGTCAACTCAACCTAAAATGAGTACCTGGTGCGGTGTGTAGACATCGGCACTCGGGAGACAAAGGAGGCTGGTCGTGGTGCTGGCCATCCATCCCCCTCGTGTGCCGTGCTGGCCTTCATAGGTGCTCGCTAACAGCACTTTCCCCAACATTCTGTTAAGGCTATACGTGGGATCTTTTTTTTGCGTGTGCCAACACTTGCTCCTACAGGACGCGAAGGCTGCACGGGACATCTTTATCTTTGCCATTGTGTGTGCTGTGCAAACTTCGTTACCGTGCCCCATTCCCGCACCGTGTCCCGTTCCACGTACAAAGACAAAGATCCCCCGTATAGCCTTAACAGACTGTAGGGGCAAGTGCTGTTAGCGAGCACCTATGAAGGCCGGAACGGTACACGAGGGGGTGGGTGGCCAGCACCACGCCCGAACGCCTTTGTCTCCCCAGTGGCGATGTTTACACACCGCACCAGGTACTCATTTAAGGCTGAGTCGACCTAGGGGAGGCCCAAGACCGGTTCAAATAATCGTCACTGGTGTTAGCCGTGAGCGGGAATCGAACCCGGGTCGCCAGGTTCATAGCGCAGCGTGCTAACCGCCGCTCCACGTACACACACGTGCACACACACAGACACACGTGTATACACGTATATACACACACAGATACATGTCTACCCAGACACATACGTGTACACACAGCCGTGGGCCAGAAGGGGGGGCGGGGGCATGGGCAGGGGGGCAGGGGGGCCGGGAGGCCGGAGGTCGGATGTCGGCTCTCAGCCGTCGAGGGCGCGCGGCATCCGCGATGTGAGCTACGCGGCTCGGAGAACCCGACCCCTCGGCGCGCGATCCTCGCAATCAGGGACGCGTCCCCGAGTCTCTCGTCGCATTAGCACTTGGGGCCGGCGGCCCGGACGCCGGGTCACGTGCTGCTGTATCGCCCAAGCATTTGCACTCGATAGATCATCGTCGTCATCGTCGTCGTGTTTGACATCAGCAGCAGCAGCAGCAGCCATGGTCCGTCAATCCACCGGTCAAAGTCAAAGAGTTGGTAGCTAGATGTTAACCACCTCGCCTGGTATGCAGGAGGTTGTGGGTTCGATCCTGACCCTGACGCTTGCTGTGTATTTGGAGTTTGCGTGTCTCGCTCACCGTGGTCGCGTGGACTTTTTTTCCGGGGTCCTCCGGTTTTCCCCTCCAAATTGAGAATCAACAATCGATTGAGAGTATTTCGCTGCTATACATTACCACGTGATGATAAGCCACTTCGTTGAGCTATCATTTGTGATAGCCAAGTCGCTTCTGAAAAAGAGCTGCGTAGCTCAGTGGGTCTCACCTGGTAAAATAAAAATTAAAATTCTTTCAAAGTGACTTGCTGCTCAAATGAACATTGAGGTACTGGTGCTCATCTTTTGATTATACAGCCCTGAGCCAGTGGTGGAAACTCCACATTTGTTGGTTTCCCTTCAAAGTGGTGCTAATTTTATCGACCCCCCAGGAATGATGGGCTAGGTCAACCGCTGCCACCCCCCCCCCCCCGTGTCACCCCAACCAGGATTCCAATTTGTGAGCTGCTCGCCCAGCCGCTGAACCACGTGGCCGCATAGTCCACTGCTGCATGACAATATAATATTTGGAACCAGACGATAGCACGTGCTGCTGCTTGATTCAAGCGTGTCCAGTATTTAGATCACCATCAGCCAGGGTCAATGCACTGCTGGAAGAATGCCGTCGGTGGTGATGGTGGGGGGGTGGAGAGGTTAACCATACTTCACCTCGCTGGTCAGTGTGGGTTGTGAAGTAGTGGGTTGTGAAGTAGTGGGTTGTCAGGGAGTAGTGGCGACGGCGTGTGGGCAGGAACGGTTCAGTTATCACTCGCCACTGATGTTAGCCGCGGCCGGGAATCGAACTCGGGTGGCTGTTACCACTCCGCACATAGAAATTCAGACACTGTATCTCTACTGGGTATGCGATGATAATGGTGACGACGACGATGATGGTGATGGTGGTGGTGATGCTGATCATGCTGCACGGCTTCAGATACATTGTCACTGTCGCGATGCCACGCACATGGCACGAGTGACAGCATCATGCTTCTCGCGCGTGTCATCGTTTGTAATTGGGCCCACGTACATCCCAGCGGCCACGAGAGGCTCCACAATCAACAAAAATACTTCTGGGGTCAATAGGTCAAGACCGAGTTGCCGACAAAATTAAACCTTAAATGTTGAAGAACACCGCCAGGCGTTCAAGTTAAATGTTGATGCCGCTTACAGCGATTCTGATTGACGGGACCGGTGTTGGATTTCCGCACCGGACTGAAGTTTTCTCGACGGAGGCAATTCAGGGAATTCACCCCAATACGGCCAGTAGACAAGTACCGGCGGCGAAGTGGCGGTGACTAAAAACGTGGGGGGGAGGGGGGGTTGGGATGGGGGGGTCAGCGAGGGGGAGAGGCACTTAAAATAACACCGATGGTACGTTAGAAATGTAATGTACTCGAGATGTAATTTTACGCGGAGAAAATGTTCCAGTTGTAATTAGCCGTGTAATCATTTGGCCCCAGCGGTAGAAGACGCGGGCTCGGAACCGGAAGGTTGCTGGGGGTGGGAGTGGTGGGGGTTTTACTTCGCCATCATCGCTCCGGGGTCGTGAAAATTAGTACCACTTTGTGGGGAGGTCAGCGGCCGTTGTCCTATGCAGACTCACACTTACCCACTCCCCCCCCCCCACCCCCTGCCATAGAAATGTGGAATTACCACCACGGTCTCACTTTCACACCCTCGTTGGTATCGGTTCTCGATTTGCCTGTCTCATTTGGGCGGAGTGGGGGGCGTGGTAGAGTATTGTGGCTCGTGATAGGAGCGTCTCCCCCAAAAGAGACTACAGGACAGCAAGTAGGATTGACATCAGCTTACAGCTTATTCACATCATTTAAACTACCACCGAGTTCAGTTTAACGATGGCAAAAAACAACTTCATAAATGCCTGTCAAGACAAACGGTGAATTATCTAAAAACGGGTATTGTGTAGCAAAACAAATAAATCTTCAAAAGCGTTTAGATTCACATTCTGTATGAGTGTGTGTGTGTCAGCAGCAGCAAGAGCAGCAGCTATGATATACCCACAGCTGGATGATGGCCTTCCAAAGCCACCACCATCTCTCACAGGGGCGCGATGCCACCAAATCATCTCCGTGGTGGACTTGCTACTGGGAGGTGACTCCTGCTAAACGGATTTCAGACGTGAGTCGGGGGATTGTTTTAGGGGGTGGAACGGTAGCGCAGTGTGTTTCGCTCGCTACGGGATGAACCTGACGGACGCGAGTTCAATTCCTGGCCAACGGCAAACATCAGTGGTGGACTGATATCTGAACCGGGCCTGGTACAGCCCCAAAAACCAACCACCCCCTTTGCGATCCTGCAAAGACAAGTGCGGTAAAGTATGGTCAAAACACACCCCCCCCCCCTGTAAACTCTCACGTTATTTGGAGGCCTTCATCACAGCCGTGGACTGGTAGGTGAAGGGATTGCCAATGATTGAGGATTGGAACAGAAGCGGTTGAAACAAAAATAAAATCGATACGACGCACAATGAAATAACAAAATCACCTTCGTATTTTACTCAAGACGCAGAGCGGTGTAAGACCACGGCAGCAGATCAGGATAAATACTTGTATTCCCCTATTCTTTATCGAACCGATTAATTTCGGACGCAGCGAAAGAGAGAAAAAAAACAGATAAACGTTTTGCGCGCTCGCGTGCGTGTATGTGTCTGTGCCTTTTTTGTCGTCACAAGTGGACCGATTTGTCTCACTCAGTCGTTAAAACCCGGCGAACGAAAGACATCCGTTTTTTTGTGTGTGTGTGGGACAGTATACGCACGCACGGTTAGTGGTACCCGGGCACTTATTTAAATCGCCGATATCTCTTTTTGCTCCGCTGCATCTTTTTTTAGACGCTTGCGCGAAGGAGCCGGTGTTGCCGAGTTAAGGTCAGGGTTAGGGCGGAGAGCCTGAGGTCAAATGCGCCAGACGGCGAGGATTGCCTTTCAACTTTGACGCCAACCTAAATTTGCTCGCAACTAAAAGCGGGAGAGTTGCACCCGTCCGGACGGTGGAGCGGCCCGCACAGACGGACACACAGATCGACACACAAACAGACACACAGATCGACACACAGACACACATCGACACACAGACAGACACACGGACAGACACACAGACAGACACACAGACACACAGATCGACACACAGACACACATCGACACACAGACAGACACACAGATCGACACACAGACAGACACACAGATCGACACACAGACACACATCGACACACAGACAGACACACGGACAGACACACAGACACACAGATCGACACACAGACACACATCGACACACAGACAGACACACAAATCGACACACAGACAGACACACAGACACGCAGACAGATACACAGACACACAGACACACATCGATACACAGACAGACACACAGACACACAGACAGATACACAGACAGACACACAGACACACATCGACACACAGACACACAGACACACAGATCGACACACAGACACACAGACACACAGATCGACACACAAACGGACACACAGATCTACACACAGACGGACACACAGACACACAAACAGACACACAGACACACAAACGGACACACAGACAGACACACAGACAGACACACATATCGACACACAGACGGACACACAGACAGACACACAGACAGACACACAGACACACAAACGGACACACAGACAGACACACAGACAGACACACAGACGGACACACAGACAGACACACAGACAGACACACAGACACACAAACGGACACACAGACGGACACGCAGACAGACACACATATCGACACACAGAGGAATTCTCCTTCTCCATGTTCACATATTCATACTGCTACTCCAAGTTCTTCTCCTCCAAGTCCTCCGCCTTATCCCCAAAGTCCTCCTCCTGCAAGTCCTTCTCCTCCTCCTCCATTGCGCCGATGTGCCCCATTGTGCGCGTCTTATGATTTGCATCACTGCTGCTGCTGCTGTCAGCCGGCCCCGTTCACACTGTGCTGGCGATTCTAAGACAAGGGGACGGAGTCAAGTCAATTGGACGTCTGCTTAAACACGCGGCGCTTCGCTGGCACGAACTTGCCACCACGCAAGGTGACAGAATGGACCACCGCGGGAAACGCTGAAGGTTTTTTTTCCCCTTCTCATCTTCAAAATCACGCAACAGGGGCTGCGTTTGATTTGTAACCATGTTGTGTACGCGAAGTTTTGAAACTGAGAGGATGCCCGGAGACTGCCTCACGCCACGATCGCAGTGATGGATTTAGTAAAAAAAAAAAAGTTTTATCATCATGTACAGATTTCATTAAAGTATTACCACATTTCGGCGGCTTCCAAAACAAATGTGGAGGGAGAGGTGGAGGGGGAGGTGGTGGTTGCCAGTGACTCTGTTTCGCTATCTCCCTCAGTGCCTCTCGCAGGAGGGAGGGAGGGAGGGTGGGGTGGGTAGGAGGAAGGCAGCATCATCTGTCCCTCCTTTACGGGTACTCAAGAGGCAGCGACCCCTTCCCCGCCCCGCCACACCTCATGCCGGAGTCGTCTTCGGGACGTGACAAGCTGCAGACCCCTCCATCAACTCTCTCCCCCCCCCCCTCTCTCATTCTCTCTCTGTCCCTGCGACACTCACTCAATCACGCCGCGCGTCTCCGATCGCGTTGCACTGCTAATAGCCGCGTGCTCCTAGCATTTTATCACGTTACATTTCGGCCCGCGCTATTAAATGTCGCGTTCGAACATCAATTAATGCGGGCAGTGGGTGGCGGTGGGGGTGGGGTTGGGGGGCAAGAGTGGAAGGCAGTGGGGGGGGGGGGGTTGCCCTAATTAGCGAGTGTATCCCGTCGGTCATTACTGAGTAGATATGTCACAAGTTCGCCCCGCTGCTCCGTCGACAAAGTGTGACTTGTTTCATCAGCCCAGGGCGGGGGGTGAGGGAGGGAGGGAGGGGAGGGAGGGAGGAGAGGGGGAGGGGAGGGAGGGAGGGAGGAGGGAGGGAGGGAGGGAGGGAGGGAGGGAGGGAGGGAGGGAGGGAGGGAGGGAGGGAGGGAGGGAGGGAGGGAGGGAGGGAGGGAGGGAGGGGAGGGGAGGGATGATGGGCCCAGTGAATCCCCCGACCGCGATTGGAGCTTTGTACTTGATCCCACGTCGAGCCATCCAGGTCACGACACCCACAGCGGCCGTGCGCCTACGGGGGGTGCAGAGTGGGGTGAGGTGGGGGGGGTGAGGTGGGATGGGGGCAGAGTCCACTGCCCATCCGAGGAAAGGGCATGTTATTGGTTGGAGCTGAACGTGGTGTTCATGTGAGGCTGAGTCCACCTAGGGGAGGCCCAAGCAAGGTTAAGATATTTCATCGTCGACGTTGATCACGAGCGGGAGTCGAACGCGGTTCGCCCGGTGCGCTGACCACGACACTACCACAATGTTGACGCACACGCAAAGGCAAACATCCCCCGTATAGCCTGAACAGACTGTATGAGCAAGTGCTGTTGGCGAGCACCTATGAAGGCCGGCACGGCACACGAGGTGGTGTGGGTGGCCAGCACCAAGGGCCGGCCGCCTTTGTCTCTCCCCGGTGGCGATGTTTACACAGAGCACCAGCTTCTCATTTGAGGCTGAGTCGACCTAGTCGGGGGCCCAGGACCGGTTCAGACATTCGTCCCTTGTTTTGTTGGCCGCGAGCGGAAATCGAACTCGTGTCGCTGGGTTGGCAGCGCAGGGCGCTAACCGCTACACTTCACAAGCACACACGAGCGCGCACGTGTGTGCGTGTGTGCACGCGCGTGTGTGTGTGTGCACGCGCGTGTGTGTGTGTGCGTGTGGGTGTGTGTGTGCACGCGCATGTGTGTGTGTGCGTGTGTGCGTGTGTGTATGTGCGCGTGTGTGTGCGTGTGTGTGTATGTGCGCGTGCGTGTGCGCGTGTGTGTGTGTGCACGCGCGCGTGCGTGCGTGTGTGCGCGTGTGTGTGTGCACGCGCGCGTGCGTGCGTGTGTGTGCGCGTGTATGTGTGCACGCGTGCGTGTGTGTGTATGTGCGCGTGCGTGCGTGTGTGCGCGGGTGTGCGTGCACGCGTGCGTGTGTGTGTGTGTGCACGTGTGTGTGTGTGTATGTGCGCGTGCGTGCACCTACAACGCCCGCTCGACGCGCAATCTCTCCCGAATTATTTTAGTAACGAAGCTCGGCGCTGACCCTCGGCTCGCGGCCCCGCCGCTCCTTGTACTGCTCGCTATCGGGATATTTATTTATTTTTTTGATTTATTTTTCTTGCAGGCCGAGGAACCCGACACTGGCAGCCGGGAGGTGGGGGCTGCGGGGGGGGTAGCGAGGGGGCTCCCCCAGTCCTGTCCGCTCGCACCTGTCCGCCGTGTAACGCACGCAACCCGTCTGGGTATCATCACTTGGGTCTCTCTTCCTCCTCCTCCTCCTTACGATTCTACTTCCTCTGCTTCTCCATCTCATTCTCCATGTTCACACATTCACGTTTCTACTCCGAGTCCTTCTCCTCTAAACCCTCCCCCCCCCCTCCTCCTCCTCCTCCAAGTCCTCCTCCTTCTCCCCAAAGTCCTCCTCCTTCTCCCCAAAGTCCTCCTTCTACCCAAAACCCTCCTGCTGCTACTCCAGTATCACACAAATACTCCCACTGGGTCTAGACAGCGCGTGCGAGATGCGCTCGCATCGAGACGCCCTATACATCCCACGGCACTGCCTTGTGTACACCGCAGCGTAGCCGTGAGTACACGGGGTGCACAGAAGCTTACCCGAGGCACGGAGCCCGCTTCCCTGTCCACCACGAGTGGCGGAGGAGCCTTTAACCCTGTCGCCAATTTGAATTTGCAATTATATTCCAAATGATTCTTCGTCACACATGTGAAAGAGGTCACTGGCATCCGCAATTAATCCTTAGCCCTCCAATTCACTCGTACACGCCTCTAATTGCACTCTACCGGTGGGTGGAGTGGTGGCCCAGCGGCTATCGCGCTGCACTAATGAACCCGGCACCTGATACTGGCCGCACGTGAACCCCCGCGTTGCCCGGCGAGGTGAAGTATGGTCAACATATATATACAAAGACGAAGATCCCCCTTTTAGCCTTAACAGACTGTAGGGGCAAGTGCTGTTAGCGAGCACCTATGAAGGCCGGCACGGTACACGAGGGGGTGGGTGGCCAACACCACGCCCGGACGCCTTTGTCTCCCTAGTGACGATATTTACACATTGCACCAGTTACTCATTTGAGGCTGAGTCGACCTAGGGGAGGCCCGGGACCGGTTCAGATAATCGTCACTGGGTGTTGGCCGTGAGCGGGAATCGAACTCGGGTCGCCAGGTTCATAGCGCAGCGCGCTAACCGCTACACTACCGCTTCCCACTATTATTATATACACACACACGGTGCTTCAAAAAAATATTAACACTTATATGGGACTGTCATTTTTAAAGGAAAAAGAACGGATAATACACTGTAAAATTATAACAAATGTTCATGGTAATAGCTTCAAAAAGTCAAAGGGTCTCCACTTGTTCGCCACCGTTGTCAACGCGCGCCTGGGATCTTCTGCAGGTGGTCTCCAGTGTCCCGGATGCACCACATTTCTCGTGGCGTAGTTGCAATATTCTCGGAAGTGTTCACATTTTTTTTGAAGCGCCCTGTAAACACCGACTCCTCATCGTCGATGAAGATCGACAACGGACCGTGCCGGCGGCTGCGACACGAGGGTGCACGCTTGCCGGTGGTGTAGACTCAATGACGCTGGGGGGAGTGGTCAAGGTATCCGAAAAAGTTGGGGAAACGCACCCGGAAGCAAGGCGCCTCACCACGTGCTGAAGGACACTGGGAAGCCCCCCGCGTGAATAGAACGTGGCCTGCGATGACGATCACTCCAGCGGTGGATATATCGTGGCCTGCGATGGCAACGACGATGAGCACGAGCATTGTGCATACCCACACGACAGAGGCAGTCGAACACCAAAACTCCAGGACGGACACAATTCTCGAATAACTTAATTCTGAACTGAAAAAAGAAATCAATTCCCTTCGTTTTTTTTTTTTTGGGGGGGGGGGGGGGTCGGTGTCAGGGCCCTGGCATCTGCAGTCAAGTCGCGCTGCTGCTTCGCTGCGTGCCAGGGTCTCGTTAGTTCGGGGGGGGGGGGGGGGAGCGGGTGGGGTCGTTGAGCGGGGGGGCATGGGGGGCGGACACAGTGCAGCTCATTAACACTAATTATCTTAACTTTACACTCGTCGGATTTGTTGTAGAAACTTTCCGACGAGAATATTGCTGCGGCGAGAAAGTTAGTTGTTAAACTCCGCTCGGGGTGGGGTGGGGTGGGGGTTGCCGTAATAGAGGGGGGAGGGGAGTTCCTTTATCAATTCAGCCAGTAACACAATGATTTGATATTCTACATATGGTACGTGCATCATAGATACCACAACCTCGGTCACAACAGCCCGTGTACCCACAGGCCCCACACTCTGCACGCGAGCTTCAGATACTCTTTGGTTCTTTCGATAAAGTCACGTATGTAAGAAAATAATAAACGATCACGACGTTTCGATCGCAACACAAGCGGCCGTCCTCAGCAGTGGAACTTCAGATGTAATGAGTCTCCCTCTTTCGAGTCCCTCTCCCGACGATTGCAGTTGAAACAGCGGGGACGAGTTTCTCAAAATCTGCCCACCCACGCCACTCAATTCCACCACGTGCAGTTTAGTTGTGCGCCTCGCTTACGCGCGGTGGTGGCACGGGTGATGGTGGCACGGGTAGTGATGACGCGGGTGGTGATGACACTGGTAGTGATGACACGGGTGGTGACGACACGGGTGATGGTGGCACGGGTAGTGATGACGCGGGTGGTGACGACACGGGTGGTGACGAAACGGGTGGGGACGACACGGGCGGTGGTGGCACAGGTGGTGACGACACGGGTGGTGATGATACGGGTGATGGTGGCACGGGTGGTGACGACACAGGTGGTGACGACACGGACGGTGGTGGCACGGGTGGTGGTGGCACGGGTGGTGACGACACGGGTGGTGACGACACGGGTGATGGTGGCACGGGTGGTGACGACACGGGTGATGACGACACGGGTGATGACGACACTGTGTCAGAAAGCGGTGGTTCACGTGCCGTGTTGCGACCCATGGCTCAACATCGCTGAGGAGTGACATATGGGATGGCCATGGGTTCCTCCTTCCCACATCCCATTGGCCAGCGTGATAAAGCATGGGTTAAACAACAAAACATCCCCCAAATACATACAGTACTCTACATAGCATTGTAATCATCGTCGGCCAGTCTCTATCCACTGCTGGATCGAGGCCCCCACCTGATATCTTAATTCCCCAAATTCTTGCGATACCAAGATTCAACTCTCCTCCGCACGTGAACTTATCATCGCTCAATTTCTTTATATATAAAGCCTACAACCATGCCACCTAACCCCTGCCCATTGACCCTACCCTTGCCCCTGCCAATACCCTTACTCGCACCTCCTCCTCCTACCCCTGCTTCTACCCGCCCCCCCCCCAACACTACCCACTGCCTGTGGTTTCATCACCTACCCCTTACTCCCACCCCACCCCACCCTTGCCCCTGCCCCCTCCCCACGATGCCCGCCGCCGGCTTCCATGCGGCGGTGGCGGCCTCCGCTCACACAAAGCCGCGGCTCAGTGGTTCCGCGCGACGCCGGGTCCCAAATGAAACGCAGAAGGAGTACAAAACGCCCCCAGCGAGACGGCCTTAATTGAATTTGTAAATCTGACCAGCCGAGGGGGGCTTATCCCCGACTTCTGACCGCTATATTATTACCACCACATTCGAGACGCGCGGAGCTTAATCACCCCCCATTTTCAGCGGCGACGTTCACGGCGGACTTGGCCCGGTCTGAAAAGGCATCCAACCTCACCCCCCTCTCCCTTCTCCCCCTTCTCACTGTGTTGGTTATTTACCTCCCAGCTCTCATTGCAAAGCCAAGGCAGCCCCCCCCCCCGTCGTCTCTTTAGCCCCCCCCCCCCCGAATTCTCGTGGCCTCCATCCATGCCAAGCCAAGCCAACTCCCAGCCACAATCGCCTTCAGGGTGGCGCGACGCAATTAACGATGACGGTCGTGAAGCACTTGCCCCGAAAACAAGAAGTCTGCTCAGGCTACACGGGCGATCTTTGTCTTTTGTGTGTCTTTTGTGTGCAGCGGGTGTTTTTCTTTTTTTGCTCCCAGAGTTCGATTCTCAGCTCTATTGCTCGCATCAGTGGTGATCTGAACCGGTCTGGGGCCTCTCCCCTGCACCTCACGCCCCGCCTCCCTGAAAGGGCCTCAGCATAAAGAGAAAGAGAGAATTCAATTTAGATTTAAAGCTTTCGTGACTGCAGGGATTACTATTCTTTGTTCTTTCGGTAAAGTCACGTAGAAGGGAAATAATTAAATAATACTAATATAAAACAATAAAATTCTCACGACGTTTCGACTGCAACGCAAGCAATCATCATTAGGTGTGACTTTACCGAAAGAACCAAGAATACAGAGAGAGAGAGTTCGTATAATTGTACTCTTCATGCTCTTCCGTTGAATGAGCGCAGACCACAGTGTAGTTACTCGACAGTGTTCATAATGACGCCTTTTGGCGTCATCTGGTCCAACACCAATGGAGACTAGGCTCTAAGAAAAGCTGTCTCGGGTGTGGACCAATCAACTTCAAGGACAGTGCATATCATTATCATCATCAGAGTTGTTTATTTTTGTTTGCATTTTGACTGCTTGTGTTGTGGTTATTGCAAACATGATGCCTTGTATAAAGGTGTCAGTTTTTGTACCAGTTGAAAGGGTATAAACCTATTACTATAATGACGCTTTTGTTTTGGGTTAGATCACTGAAATGTGTCGTTAACCCACCACCACCCGACACAGTCAATTAGTAAGGTTCGTCACGTGAACAAAACGTGTCAATCAGTTGCTAATTCAGCACCCCGATATGTAGGAGAGTAAACCCACAACGTTGACAACTTGAGTTTGACGTGTCGCTGGTAAATTAACAACAACCAGCTTCACCAGGCGATTTTGCGATGACTTCGTCCTTAATCCATCTCCACGAGTCTCTCTGTGCACGTCCATGCGTCTCTACACGTCGCTACGCATCTCGGTCTTCCATCGTCTCGCGTCCGATGGCAACACGACGTTGCTCGGAAGCTCACGGCCACTGATGAGGGCCGCTCGCCACGACGAGACGACTTCAGCTGAGAGTGAGCGAGCGAGCGAGTTCCTGTCGCGTTACTAACCCCCCCCCCTAAAGACACGGGCTCGGCACGGATTGCAACCACAATCCACGTCTTGAGCGAGACGACGACGGAGGGACGGAGGCCACGATCCGCTTGCTCCAACGGTACAACAAGATGTGCGAAACAATGCTGCTTCGTTTTTTAGTGTTATCCCTCCCCCCACCATTAATCCGGAGCAGCCCCCCACCCACCCACCCCCGGAAATCTTCTGTAAATAACCAAAACAACGTCCAGATCCTCTATTGCGAGAACGAGCGCGCCGCTATTTGTTGATGGAAAACAACGCAGCTCACACAGAGCAGTCGCCACGCCACGGTCTCGGCTGCAGCCAAAGATCGCCCGTATAGCCTATAACAGGCTGTTGGGGCAAGTGCTTTTAGCACGCACACCCTCCCCCCACCCCCGCCACACCTCCTACGTACGGTGCGAAAGAAGTTCAATATACATACAAACACATACGAAGGCCGGGACGGTGCACGAGGAGGATGAGAGGCCAGCATCACGTCCGGCCGCATTCATATCCCCAGTAGCGATGCTTGCACACATCAACAGGTACTCATTTGAGGCCGAGCCAACCTAGGGGAGGCCCAGGACGGGTTCAGATAATTGTCACCGGTGTTGGTGGCCGTGAGCGGGAATCAAACTCGCGGCGCGGTGTTGGTAGCGCAGCGCTAACCGCTAACCGCTGTGCCACCGCTCCCCACGCGGCTGCAGACGGATACGTCGCAACCAACACGGGCGGCATCTCGCGTTACCCCCCACAACTTAGCGACATTTTTGTTTCTTCTCAAAAGCAATGGTTATCTGAATACACGTATGAACATGTACATGGACACGTGCATGAACACGTGCATGTGCACGTGCAAGTGTATGAACACGCGCATGAACACTTTTATTGACACTTGCATGAACACATTCTAGAAACGTGCATGTGCATGAACACGTGCATGAACACTTGCATGAATACTTGCATGAACACTTGCATGGACACGTGAATGAACACGTGCCAGGTGAAATCGCAACCTTGACAGTGCACTCACGTGTAGCCCTGCAATGTCCGGCTCACGTCTGTGCTGGCGGACGGGGCCTCATTGAAGGGAGCTCGAAAGATCGACTCCTTTTAACTACACTTATTTGGACCATCTTATTTGACAGACAACTATTACAGGTTATTGACAGACAGCCAGTTTTGTTTTACCAGGTTTAGTTTTTTCTTTTTTCATACTTTTGTTATGTAGGCTAGGCGTAGTCACAAACTGCACCTCTCCATAACAAAGGCTCAGTCTTTTGTTATGCAGTCTATTCTTAGTCTTAAGCCTCACCTTACCATATTAATAAAAAAAGTGTGCCGTACTTGGCCCTTCCCCTCTTCAACCATTATATATACGGAGTGGTAGCTCTTGTAATCTCTCATTTACTTGATACAGCTGCCGTGGCTGTGACGGTTCCACCTGAAGACGGAAGCTTGTGTTGCCTCCGAAACGTCGTGATTTTTTTTATTTTTTTATTTTACTTTTATTAATTTTAATTTTTTACCTACGTGACTTTACCGAAAAAACCTAAGAATAAGATCGATTCCTCTTCCCCACCGGCTGTACCGTCACGGAAGAAGGAGTGAGAGTACCCACACTTTACCCCACCGTACGTGACCTGCCCATTGACTCACTGTGGTGTACCCCATTTAAACAGAGGGGTGGACTGGATGGGTTGTGGGGGGGGTAAAGGAGGAACGGGGGAGGGTCGCTATTAAATATGATCGCGTCTTATTTAACAATTCGCACATCCAACTTTAATAACAAAAGCTAATTTATCTTAATTTCCCCACAGAAAATACCCGCGAACATAATTTATTGGGTGGGCCGATTCAAAATGCAGATATTAAAATTAAACTGGGGGAAGGAAAAAAACATTGTATATATCCACGCGGATTCAGTCATTATTTAAACATCAGTGTTATGACCGAACGGGATAGCATTGCGTTTATTCGACGCAGGGCCATTGTGTCAAAGGCAAGGCATCCCGTGTTGATGGAGTGCAGTAATTATCCCTATTTTTGCCTGTCAATCAACGCAGTCCCCCCCCCCCGCAACGCCCATTAAACACGCACAAGCGCCAGTGTTTTGCATGTGTGTGCACGTGTGTGTGTGTTTGCACGTGTCTATGTGTATGCGCGCGCGTGTGTATGTGTGTGCACGTGTGTGTATTGCACATGTCTATGTGTGTGCACGTGTGTGTGCACGTGTGTGTGTGCACGTGTATGTGTGTGCACGTGTGTGTGTGCACGTGTGTGTGTGTTTGCACGTGTCTATGTGTGTGCGCACGCGCGCGTGTATGTGTGTGCACGTGTGTGTGTTGCACATGTCTATGTGTGTGCACGTGTGTGTGTGCACGCGTATGTGTGTGCACGTGTGTGTGTGTGCACGTGTCTATGTGTGTGCGCACGCGAGTCTGTGTGTGTGTGTGCACGTGTGTGTGCACGTGTGTGTGCACGTGTGTGTGTACGTGTGTGTGTGTGTGTGAGGAGCGGTAGTGTAGCGGTTAGCTCGCTGCGCTATGAACTCGGCCACCCGAGTTAGATTCTCGCTCACGACCAACGCCAGTGACGATTATTTTAACCGGTCCTAGGCCGCCCCTGGGTCCACTCAGCCTCAAATGAGTGCCTGGTGTGGTGTCTAAACATCGCCACTGGGGAGACAAAGGCGGTCGGGCGTGGTGTTGGCCACCCCACCCCCTCGTGTACCGTTCCGGCCTTCATAGGTGTTCGCTAACAGTACTTGTCCAAACAGTCTGTTCGAGGCTATACAGGGGATCTTTGTGTTTGCACGCGTGTGTGTGTACCTGCGTGTGCGTGTGTGGGGAGCGGTAGTTCAGCGGTTAGCGCGCTGTGCTTCGAATCCGTGGCCCGTGTTCAATTCCCGCGCACGATCAACACCGGTGACGATTATCTGAATCGGTCCTATGCCTCCCCTAGGTTGACTCAGCCTCAAATGAGTACCTGGTGCGGTGTGTAAACATCGCCATTGGGGAGACGAAGGCGGCCGGGCCTGGTGCTGGCCACCCACCCCTTCCAGCGCCGTGCCGGCCTTCATGGGTGCTCGCTAACAGCACTTGCCTCAGCAGTCGTTTAAGGCTATACGGGAGATCTTTATCTTTGTTGTGCAGTGGCGATAGTATCGTGGTTAGCGTCCCTGCGCTACGAATCCAGCGATCCGAGTTCAATTCCCGTCCACGACCAAAAGCAGTGGCGAATATTTTAACAGATTTGCTGGACCTCTCCTAGATCGACCCAGCCTTAACTGAGTATCCGGTGCGGTGTGATAACATTAGCCGCACTGGTGTTGGTCACTCCCCCCCAACAAACCCCTACCTCTTGCGCTTTCATTAGATGCTCGCTAACAGCACTTGCCCCAACAGTCTAGTAGAGGCTATCGGCTATACCTTTGCCCCTGTACGCATGAACGCAGGCGTGCATGTCCGCTGGCGTGTCTGCATCTCTCCGCACGTGAACGCGCCCGCGCTCTGCACGATTTGCCAGCGGCGCTACCTCCGAGCCCGCCCGTTCACGGCTTGCTGCATTCGCGCCTAACCTCCACGCCGACCTTCCCCCCCCCCCCCCCAAACACGAGCCGCGCCACGGCTCAGTCACACACGACGACGATGATGATGATGATGATCTCTACCACTTCTCTGCAGCAACAGCAGCAGCAGCAGGATGCGGTTGTTCCCTTCTCCCGTGTTATGCATTTTTCAAAGTGTTCAGCGCACCGCTCATTTGCTCAGTTGTCTGCCCCCCCCCCAGCCTCTCTCTCTCTCTCTGTTTCTTCTCTCCCCTGCTCTTTCTCCTCTCTCTCTCTCACCATCTCTCCGTGCCTCTCTCCTCCTCCCCCTCCGCTGCCTTCCGCGAGAGTCTCTTTCTCAGTCGAAGGCCGCCCCCTGCCGAGCCCAGGGACGCTTCATTGCAGATGGAGCCAAATAATTGATGGCGGGGTCCACTTTAATTGTACGCACGTCACGTCATTGTGTTTTTTTGTGTTTGTGTGTGTGTGACCGAAGCTGCCACGGTGGTGTAATGGGTTCGTACACACTCGATTTTCCAAATTTCAAGATTCCATCTCCAGGCGCGGCAGTTGGAATTGGTGAAAGTTCCATTGAATTGATCCATTGCTGCTGTTGCTCATGATTATGATGATGGACGCTGATTGTGATCATGGGGCTTCTACACAACACCGACCAATGTGCTTGTCAGGAGAAGCAACCCACGGGTCATCTCCTGAGATGCCCTGCAGCACCGCAATGCCACTCCCCAAGACTTGGCAATGCCAACACCAGGAGCGGTGGCTCGTGCAGAATATTGGGAAAAGACTACGGTGTAGGGAGGACAGGAGACATGGCGATGGGGAGTGTTGTCCCCCTCGTAGGAGAAGTGGGCCTTTCTCCGGGCCTATCCGATTTCCAACGTTCCTCCCGCACGAACACAAATGTCTCACAAACAAGTGACATTTTTCGATTTAAAGCTTTCGTGACTGCAGGGATTCCTCTTCGAGAAGACAGAGTCTGAATGAGACTCATTCAGACTCTGTCTTCTCGACAGACCTGTTCTTCACCTGAGGACGGCTGCTTGCGTTGTGGTCGAAACGTCGTGAGAATGTTTTTATTATGTTTTATTTTTATTATTTTATTATTTCCATTCTACGTGACTTTACCGAAAGAACCAAGAAGAAGTGACATTTTTGTTGTGTTTTCCAAACATCTCAATACAAGACCCCCCCCCCACCACCACCAGCCTCCCCCCCCACCGCCACTACCACCCGCCGCCTTTAAACCCTAACGTCTCGAGGCTTTGTGATGAATAAAATCACATTTATGCACCACCGCATTTGGGTTCGAGATATGTGAGCGTTCAAATCAAATGACAGTGCACCGCGCCGCTAGAAACGTGCGAATGCACAGCGAGGGGCATGCTTGGTTTACATTATGAAACCGCGGCAGGGGGAAATGGTCACAAATGAGAACGGGGGGTGGGGGGGAGGTAGTTACAGATTGAGCAAGAACGAGCCGAGACGTTGCACAAGAACCCGCGTTATAAAAATACAATTCAACATTTAAAAAGCCGCGTTGGGAGTTTATTCCGATGCACAAAACATCGATATCGATTTTTCAAGAGCCCATTTACGTCCATCGTACGTCACGGGTTCAACCAACTCCTCGACTTGCATTCGTCCCGGTTCAAAGTTGTATACGGACGTCGAGTTCACGTCGTTACTAGTTCACGTTACATCGTAACGCGCTCAGCCGTCATCATCATCATCACCATCACGCGCCCTACCCCACCCCCTCTTTCTTTTACTTTCAACGCCAACCGCCAGCAGCAGCAGCCCCCTCCCCTCTGCGCCCCAAAAAAAACTGGAATAAAAAAATAATAACTCCAAAGTAATATATCATTCTGTCAAAACAAGCTCGCGCAAAGCGCTTAAGCCTGGAACCAACACGGGGCTCGCACAGAAGTGGTGGACAGCAGGAACCCGCGTCTACCACGGGGTCGGATACCCCCCTCGCACCCCCCCCGTCCCCCCCATAACCCAACACCGCGTCCCACCAACACCACCAACACCACCACCGCCTCCTCCTCCTCCTCTTCGCCGGGTCCCACCTGCAGCTACTCGGGCCCACACATTCGCCCGGCAAGAATAACAACGAGGTTGTTAATTAAACCGTGGCTGGGTCGCGTCGTCTAAAAACACCGCCGATGGGTGCCCGCCCGCCCGTCCGCCCACGCCACCTGGACGGCTGACGCGAGGTTTCGTCCGCGTAGGGGTCTTCTCGATTGTGCCGCACGGCACAACGTCCGACGTTTCGCACCACGTGCCGGGGGAGGTGGTGGGGGGCGGTGAAGCTCCGGGCTGAGACCATTAACTAGCTACGCTTAGAGAAGCCAGTTTTTTTTCCATATCACAGGTTGTTGTAACCCGGATTTGAACGTAGATCGTAGCGATTGTGGCTGAGTGTTTAACCCAGGATTCGGAGCCGCATGCGGCTCGTGAAGAACTACTTTGTGGTGTTCTTCACAGTCATTGCGGCTCTTGATATATTGAGCATTTTTTTTTTACCAAATTCGAAAAAAATATGGCTTGCATTGTTGTTTTGCTTGGCGAGTCCCTTGGTGTAACCCTATCGAGGAGTCATGCACCCCCCCCCCCCCCCCCGCGCCCTGCAGTAACCGTTCACCGATGTTTGAAACGGAATTGTTCCTGCAGAAGCTGCCAGCACGCGGAGCAAAACGTCGAACGTCGTGGCCAGCAAACGCGTGGAATGACCCGAAAACACACGGAGAGAGAGCCAGAGAGAGAAATAGAGAGACATACAGAGAGACAGAGAGAATGAAACAGAGAGAGAGCAGTAACAGCACATTCGTGACAATCTACGCGGTAACAATTCTACGCGAGCGTACGATGGCAATGTGTTTTGGAGCCGAATGCCAATTCCGCGGTGTGGAAGCCGAGGGTGCTGCAGGATAGGAGGCCGTGTGTGTAGTAAGGGTTGTCACGTAAACAGAACGTGCCAATTCGTCACTTGTACAGCACTAACTGGTGTGTTGGAGATCAAAACCACAACATATACGATCTGAGTACGACGTTTCGCCAGTAATTACAACTAGCTTCAACAGGCGAACAGCAGGACAGCCAACAGCTAAATGTTGTGGATTTGCTCTCCAACACACCGGTGTGCTGTACTAGTAACGAATTGGCAACGTTCTGTTTATGTGACAAACCCTTACTAATTGGCTGTGTCGGGTGGTGGTGGGATTAACGACACATTCATATATTTACGCGATCTAACCCAAAAAAAACTATGTCATGGACCATCCGAATTTTTGAACTTTGGCCCCAATATTAGAAATGTTTAAAGATGAATAAAAAAAAACGGAATGCATTCGTTCTTCCACGACATTCGTAACGCTGATGCTGACCGCCGGGAAATATAATGTTCCACGTGTGTATATTTCGCTCACTCCACATTAATGCCTAATCGCAAATCCTCCCTCCCCTCCCTCCACTCATCCCAGAGACATCATTGATCATTATGAGGGTCATCGAGCTCACTCGGGGGACAGGTGGGGTGGTGGGGTGGGGGAGGAATTGAAGATTACAGGTCGCCAATTAATCCGCTGCAGGTAACTCACGGGTTACATTCTCTCGTCGGCACATTTCAGAACCGATTTAGACCGCAATTGTCCTAGGGTTAGGACTGCCGCCCATCAAAATGAATAAGCCAACGCAAGCAGCGTCATCAACACCACCAGATCCATCTTCTTGGTTCTTTCGGTAAAGTCACGTAGAGGGGAAATAATAAAATAATAAAAATAAAACATAATAAAATAATTCTCACGACGTTTCAGGTGAAGACCAGGTCAGGTGAAGACCACCCACCACCCCACCATCTCACCACCCCACCACCCCACCACCCCACCACCCCACCACCTCACCACCCCACCACCCCACCACCTCACCACCACCCCACCATCTCACCACCCCACCACCCAACCACCCCACCACCCCACCACCCAACCACCCCACCACCCCACCACCTCACCACCCCACCACCCCACCACCTCACCACCACCCCACCATCTCACCACCCCACCACCCCACCACCCAACCACCCCACCACCCCACCACCTCACCACCACCCCACCACCCCACCACCCCACCACCTCACCACCCAACCACCCCACCACCGCACCACTTCACCACCCCACCACCCCACCACCTCACCACCCCACCACCCCACCACCTCACCACCACCCCACCATCTCACCACCCCACCACCCCACCACCCAACCACCCCACCACCCCACCACCTCACCACCACCCCACCACCCCACCACCCCACCACCTCACCACCCAACCACCCCACCACCCCACCACCGCACCACTTCACCACCCCACCACCCCACCACCTCACCACCCCACCACCCCACCACTTCACCACCCCACCACCCCACCACCTCACCACCCCACCACTCAACCACACCCCCTGCCGTGGTGCGCAGAGTAACTGCACACATTTAACGAAGTTACATTAATGTTGTTACTTAGGCACTGATCATCACATCACATTCAATAAGCGCAGCGTTAAATTACATCGCGCGGTTAAATTATGACAAAAGCAAAACAAAACAAAATTACAACACGATAACAATGCGGGTCTATTAGGGGCATTAATAATGCATGTCTGTGTCTGCTTATGAATTCATGCGATATTGTGTTCGGCAGTTAGGAGTAAACGTATTTTAATTGCTCATTAAATAAAAATGCGTGGTTGAAGCTGGGGGACGTGGTGGGTGGGGAACGGTGGCGCAGTGGTTAGCGCACCGTACTGCAACCCCGAACACATCGGTGGCGAGCGATACATCGGAACCGGTGCTGGGTCACTCGATGGTCTTCACCAACCTGCATTCACTAGAATGGTGAAGTATGGACAAACAACCTCTGCGTCAGAGGTCTTCAAAGACCAGAACATTGGCACAGTGATTCACAAGGAAGGGCTTCCCCGAGGTCAGATCAGCCCTAAATAAGTACCCGGCATGTGCAAGTGAAAAAACAGTGGCACTGAAAGGATGGAAGTGGCCGAAAGTGACGTTTGCCACGCCGCCCGTTCGTGTGCTGTTCCAGCCTTAATGGGCGCTCCCTAACAATCACTTCAACCTATGGTCTATACGGTTATTCCGGCGCCCTCGCTGCCTGGCTCCGTGGCTGCCTGCCTCCCTGGCTCCCTGGCTCACTGGCTGTCTACTGCCTGGCCGCCTTTCTCCCTGGCTGTCTGGCTCACTGGTTGCATGGCTGGCTGGCTCGCTGGCTCCCTGGCTCGCTGGCTGCCTGTGACATTGGGGTTCAAGCGAACACTCTAAGAAGGGCATTCACAACTCTCACAAAAGAAAAAAAACACCAGCTGAAAATACGAGCTCCGTGCTCCCTTAACCCCATCGATGTCACAACAGCCTCATCGACCAACGCCACACGGGTCTCGCAAACGGAATCACGGAACCCACGTCTCTCAGTTCAATTAAACTCTGGAACGTGTTCATCGTTACGAATTTTAACTCTTAATTTTGAACGTCTATTGGCACTGGAACTCGTTCCGCTGTTATGACATTCGCTGTTAATTATGAATTTTAATTTGTTGCCACGTGAACCAGTGAGGTAGCATGTCCGACGTTTCGCTCCACGTGCCGGTATAGCCTTTTCAAGAATAACCCCGCGTTCATTCGCCTAAAATAATCTCCCGCGTAGCGGAATGCAGAGATGCCGTACAGCTCGACCGTAAAAATAACCTAAAGCTTTAAATTATCACCGCCGATGGCCTCAAAGTCCGATTAATTCTCGCGCTCAATGAATTGTCTACGCGAGGGTTAACCCTAAGATGCATCTGTATCGCTTACAAGATGCACTCAGAGGCAAGCCATTCGCTGGCGAGATAACGCAAGATAGCGGAGCATTAATACCATTTATACCATTTACAGAATTAAAGATTTAAAAACCGCCTTTCAGCAGGCAACAGAAATATCCCGGGTCCCATGTGAAAACGTATATTTTTGGCAATTTGAAATAATGTCAGCAATTTCTTTCTTTAGAACCGATTCAAAACGAAAGTTAGAATCCAATAGAGACTCACACGCGGCGTGCGTGCGTGCCACTGCGTGTGTGTGGGCTCATGCCGCGTCTGTCTATTGGTGGCGGTACGAAATGTGGGACATCAATGGGGAGCGGTGGCGCAGTGAAATCCGGCGACACGAATTCTATTTCCGCTAAAGGCCACCAACACAAGTGACGATTATGTGAACCGGTCCTGCGCTTCTGCTTGGTCGACCACCTTTCCTCAAATGAGTACCTGTTGAGGTGTGTAAGCGTTCGCTCCTGCGGATATAAAATGCGGCCGGCCTGGCGTGGCGATGGCCATCCACCCCCTCGTGTGCCGTGCCGTAATTCGCGGCTCGGCGGGTGAACGAGCGGCTCACAAAGCGGATGGTTCAGAATCAGAATCTTTATTCAGACCGGAGGAATCTGATGATCTGTGAAGCTCTTCTTTCACAGATGTCCTCTGGTGTCAATAAAACAAGCAACACAACACACAATATTCTTTACTTTCGGTAAATTCACGTAGATAGAAAATAAAAATAACATAAAATGTTTACTTCTTGGTTCTTTCGGTAAAGTCACGTAGAAGGGAAGTAATAAAATAATAAAAAATAAAACATAATAAAATAATCATGTTTTATTTGTATTATTTTATTACTTCCCTTCTACGTGATTTTACCGAAAGAACCAAGAAGATGAATCCCTGCAGTCACGAAAGCTTTAAATCGAAATAAAATTTTAACTGAAAAATACATTTGTGTTCCGATCGAAACGTCGTGGGTTTTTTTGCTTTTATTTTTTATTTTATTTATTTAGAATTTTTATTTTATTTTCTATCTACGTGACTTCACCGAAAGAACCAAGAATATGAATTCCTGCAGTCACGAAAGTTTTAAGTCAAAACACAGCACGCGTTATCGAGGGGTCCGAGAGAGTAGGTGTGCTATGATTATATCCCGCACCCCCCCCCCCCTCCATAGGAATGTGGAATTTCCGCCACTGGCTCAAGAGATGGGCACCGTTGCAATGCTCATTTGAGCAGCAAATCACTTTGACTTTTTAAGACCCCGCGAACGCAGAGCTCCGCCAACTCTTTCCCACGTCAGGTGGCGTTTGCGGACGCTCCGCTTGCCCGAGGTTACTGCTCATAATGAGATCTCTCCGCTGCGGGCTTCATTTGCCTCCTTGGCCAGATAATCTCCCTTTCTCACAGCTCCTTTGAAATCTCAGCACCGGGGTGGGTTTTTTTTTAGTTTCAACCTTGCCAAAAGAGTAGATCGTTTTTTTCTCTCCCTCTCCAAGCCGTGGATTGACATAGGGCTGTAAATCACTATGGTATGAAAATTATTTTTATATAATAGTATAATTACTTCTCTACTCGCTGAACCACTCGGGAAGACGTCCTGCGTTCGAGATTAAAGCCTGCGGAGCGACAGCTGAAGGGGGGAACACGTCCATGACCACGTCACGCCACGGAGATGGAGCGATGGGAGATGGAGCGGTGGGAGGTGGAGCGGTGGGAGATGGAGCGGTGGTACGTGGAGCGGTGGGAGATGGAGCGGTGGGAGATGGAGCGATTAGAGATGGAGTGATGGGATATGGATTGATGGGAGGTGGAGCGGTGGTACGTGGAGTGGTGGGAGATGGAGCGGTGGTACGTGGAGTGGTGGGAGATGGAGCGGTGGGAGATGGAGCGATTAGAGATGGAGTGATGGGATATGGATTGATGGGAGGTGGAGCGGTGGTACGTGGAGTGGTGGGAGATGGAACGATGGGAGATGGAGCGGTGGGAGATGGAGCGGTGGTACGTGGAGCGGTGGGAGATGGAGCGGTGGGAGGTGGAGCGGTGGGAGATGGAGCGGTGGGAGGTGGAGCGGTGGGAGGTGGAGCAATGGGAGGTGGAGCGGTCGGAGGTGGAGCGGTGGGAGGTGGAGCGGTGGGAGGTGGAGCGGTGGGAGGTGGAGCGGTGGGAGGTGGAGCGGTGGGAGGTGGAGCGGTGGGAGATGGAGTGATTAGAGATGGAGTGATGGGAGATGGAGCCGATGGACTGACTGTGGTGGATACGCACCGCCGACCCCAGGGTCCAGAAAAATCGGAGGGGCACGTGCTTTGGGGGGGGGGGGGGGGCGGGATGGTGTGGGGGGGGAGATGTGACCACTTTATTTATTAAATCGGTGATTTTTTTTTTGCAAGTGTGGTCGTCCACACAACTATTTTTAAATGCACACGCGCGTGAGCAACACGACGAGAAATTCTGGAAAAAATAATAACCCCTACTCGCCACCCCCCCCGCCACCACAAAACCACCGTCTGAGACTTAAATACCCAACGCAGCCTGGATTATCCGCTCTCTCTCGCCAGCCCTTCCCGTTCACTCTCCCTCCCCTCCCTACCATCCTCCTCCTTCAGCACACCTGCACTGACCCCCCCCCCCCCGCCCACCCCCACCGCTGTTGAATGAATCAGGAATTCATGTCAGACGGGTCTGTCCGGTGTGTCGGCGCGATCGGTGGGGGAAAAAATTACATCCCTGCCCGGCACACCACATCCAAGGTACCCTCTCACTACGACCACGGATACGACTTGCCACTTTGCCCACAGGTCTCAGTCTACCAGCGACCTACGTGACTTTTCTGTAACCGGCACACAGCATCCAGTACACTTCTCGCCACGGGCTGTGGCTCTAACACTGTAACCACTTGGTGCCGAATCCAGTGTCCCGGCGAAAGTGAAAAATGACACGCTGGGAAGTAAGTTGTTAAACACACAAACAAGAGGAATAACAATGCAATAACTGTAACGCGCTCACGCCAGAGCGAGCAATTTCAACCTTTAACCTTCATAAATTATTATTTCCGTTTCTTCACCGGCTCTAGTATAATTTATACTACTTTCTTAAAATTATTTTTACACATGTTCATTTCCATTGTTCGTTGGCCAAAAAATATAATACGTTTCTTGTTGTCGTTGTTTTGGCAATTGCAGAAAAAGCCACGTGGCCAAATGTGCGCCTCCAACTTCGCGCGCAGTGCAGGCGAGCACAGCGACCACGCGAAAGCGTTGAGTCAGTTACCATCCAAACAGGTTGATCTCGAATCATCTCGTGAGATAATAAAACACATTTATACGTAAACATTTTAGCAATTGTATAATAGGTGACGTTTCAGGCAATAGCCCTTCCTCTAGCCTATGTTTTCTGAACTCAAAATTTTCGCCGTTATATTTTCCACGGCTTAAATGTTTTGTCTATTTTTTATTTTTGTAATCCTCCCTTCCTTTGTTCTTATTTTACTCCTCGTGTGTGCATGTATGCATACGTGTGTGTGTATGTATGCATACGTGTGTGTGTGCATGTATGCATACGTGTGTGTGTATGTATGCATACGTGTGTGTGTATGTATGTATGCATACGTGTGTGTGTATGTATGCATACGTGTGTGTGTGTATGTATGCATACGTGTGTGCGCGCGCGTGCGTGTGTGGAGCGGTCGTGTAACGGTTCGCGCGCTGTGCTACGAACTCGGCCACCCGAGTTCGATTCCCGCTCAAGGCCACCAACATCAGTGAACATTATCTGAACGGGTCCTGGGTCACCCCTAGTTCGACTCAGCCTGGTGCGGTGTGTAAAAACATCGCCACTGGGGAGACGAAGGCGGCCGGGCGTGGTGCTATCCACCTGCGGCTTTCATCGATGCTCACTAATACCACCTACTCCAACAGTCTGGTAAAGGCTATACGGGGGATATTTGTCTTTGTATGTACACGTATGTGCGTGTGTGTCTTTGTACGTCTTTTCTTTTAATGTTTTTTTTTTATTCTACTTCTTCTTTTTCTGCGGGCAGAAAGAGCGGCCAAGCAAACCACGGAGCGGCCGTGATGTACGGTCTGAGCACTCGGCAAGAAAAACCACATCCCGGCTTCGACAGGCACAGAGAGAGGAAGGGGGGAGGGAGCCACTCGTCACTCAGAAGAGAGAGAGAGAGAGGGGGGGGGGTGTCGAGGAGGAGGGGGGGGGGCAGAAAAATAGAGACATAAATCTAAAATATATAAATCTCATACATTGTAATTATGAACAATAATAAATGTCTACGCGAATGACAACTGCATTGAAGTTTTACGGAATGAAACAAAAAAAACACGTGTTTCATATAACACTGGCGCAGTACTACGGATTCATCATTACGCGCTGGGTTATAAGAAACGGCAGCAAGTGTTGAAGTGTTTAAGCTGTTGATACTTTCAATTACAAACACTGACACACACACACGCGCAGACCTACCGACACAACAACAACCGGCGCCGTTCGGTGACGTCACGGCGGCGCTCGTGCCAGGCTAGGTGCACCTTGAGGCCACTTGAAAGTGTCCAATGTTTGGAAGGAGGTTAAGTCCCATTTCTCTCGTCGAGCCAGGGTTCTGGCGCCTAAACTACACCCATGACACGCGGTGGCGAGATTTGAACTGCCTCGCCTGGTATGGAGGAGTTCGTGGGTGTTCGATCCCGTCTCCTGATGCCTGCTGTGTATTTGGAGTTTTGCGTGTCTCTCTCTCCCCGTGGTCGCGTGGAATTTTTCTCCGCGTCCTCCGTTTTTTTTACCCCTCCACATTTAGAACGAACGTGCGTTCGTAGTATTTGGCCCCCTGCACATTTCCACGTGATATATCACTTCGTTGAGTGGCCAAGTAATTCTCTAAAATAAGAGAGCTAAGTAGCTCAGTGGGCCTTATCTGGTAAAAAAAAAAACAATAGTCAGTTTCACACCATCTGTGTATGATCCACCAACCTACGTCTCCGTCAGTGCACGATTACGAGTCACCGTGCGTAGCCACCACCCTGGATTAGAAGCGGCGACGTTTTTTGGCGAGAATTCGCGGCTCGATATGCTCGGGTTAGCGAGCCAGAAAAGACGTCCTCGCCCGGCACACCACATCGAGTCGACACACATCGCTATGGCCGTGGCTACTGCCAGTCGCGTGTGCGCCTACCTCCTGTGGCTGTGCAGCGACCCTCGTGAAACTATCCATTGAGCAATGTAAAGCCACGGATGGCCCCAACCTCGCCCACATTCCAGCAGTGTCTCCCGCTCCTCTCATCCCCTCTGCCCGCAGCCTCGGCCGCTCGTTTGTCACAACCGTCGGCCTCCCACACAGCGGCCACAGCGATGTCCCTTCCAGCCCATTACACCCCCCCCCCCCCCCAATCTTAACTCCCCCTTCTCCCGACTCAGGTAGCGTTCTGTGTAGAGTTGTGTATATTCTTGCCCCCCCCCCCCCCAATCCCGCCTGTTCTGCACTCGTTTCCTCCGAGTTCTGCGGTTCTCTCATAGAGCAGGACAAATAAACCGCACAACGCGACTCTCATCAGCCAAAACATCCCCCCGCAGTGCTGAAGATTTGGGTTTCAGAAACGCGCATCGTCTTTCAGACTGCCGCGCCTGGAGATCGAATCGAAGCGGAGACCTCTTTGCGTTGCCGATGGCTCGGAAGAAGGAGAAACATCCACACGGTTAAAGAAAGGCGATCGCAGCCCGAGTTGCAGCGAAGCAGAGACGAGGACACATCGTCGCGGTGGGTAATTAATTCGTGGTAGAACGCCGACTGTAACGAGCCCCGGTGAAGCATCGCGCCAGGACGGCCGATTTAACTCGCCACTTCTAAACTCGGCCGATTACGCAGCTCCAGGTGGGGATGGGGGGTGGGGGGGGAGACATCGCCTGTGATAATTAAGCTGGGCCATGCGGTGGCCGGGTATGTAGGAAGGGTGGTGGTGGAGGGGGGGTGAAGGTGGGAGGTGGGGGAGATGGGGTATGGGGGAAGTGGGGGGTGGGGGAAGTGGGGGGGGGAAGTGAGGGGGGTGGGAGAAGTGGGGGGGGTGGGAGAAGTGGGGGGGGTGGGGGAAGTGAGGGGTGGGGGAAGTGGGGGGTGGGGGAGGTGGGGGGTGGGGGAGGTGAGGGGTGGGCGAGGTGGGGGGTGGGGGAGATGGCCTCTAATGTCCGGAGATCAACACAACAACAACAACAACCTCAAGACCACTACCACCAGCAAAAAGACAAAGACCTCCCCCGTAACAGACTATTGGGACAAGTGCTGCTAGCGAGCACCTTTCAAATCCGGCACAGTACACGAGGGTGTGAGTGACCAGCACCACGCCCGACCGCCTTTTTCTCCCCTGGTGGCGATGTTTACACATCACAGCAGGCACTCACGTGAGGCCGGGTCGACATTGGGAATGCCCACGACCGGTTCAGATCATCTCCATGGTGGCCGTGAGCGGGAAATGGAACTCGAGTCGCCGGGTTTGTAGCGCAGCGCGCTGACCACTACACTACCACCAACAACAACAACACAACAGCGAGACAAACAAACAAGAACACCACAGCTGAGGCCACCCGGCACACCACATCCACCATGCTTCTCACTTCTGGCTGTGGCTACTCGTCACGTGGTCAGCAAGTCATACCAGCAACTTGGACAATTTCCAGTGAGACATCAAGCCGTGGTCACACGGAGCTTCAAATCCCATTCCCCTGTCCAAGTGCGCCGCCTGTTGAATAAAAAACAAATCACTCACGGTTTTGAATCTTCTCGGTTGAGATCTGACGAAGAATAAGTGTAGCAACAAGACAAGATATAAGACATATTTCAAGGTTTTGTGTACGCTAAGCGGTGGGTATGATGATGATGATGATGCCAACTAGGACACTGATGAACCCTGAAAAGAAAAACCGGTGGCTCAAGGACGTGGTCTTGTGCCAACACCGCCACCTTTCAAATACTTACGTTATTATCAAATGCAGAGATGTTTATTCAAACACTGTGATCAACAACCACACTGCTGGTCACAACCGCACACTCACACACTCACTAATTAATCCACTGACCAACTCACCCACCCACAACACCAATTCATCCACTCATCAACTCACCTACCCACCCACCAATGCAGCCACCGATCAACTCACCCAGCCGCCAAATCAGCCATTCATCAACTCACCCACCCACCAATTCATCCACTGACCAACTCACCCACCCACACCACGAATTCACCCACCGATCAACTCACCCACCCACCAATGCAGCCACCGATCAACTCACCCAGCCGCCAATTCAGCCATTCATCAACTCACCCATCCACCAATTCATCCACTGACCAACTCACCCACCCACACCACGAATTCACCCACCGATCAACTCACCCACCCACCAATGCAGCCACCGATCAACTCACCCAGCCGCCAATTCAGCCATTCATCAATTCACCCACCCACCAATTCATCCACTGACCAACTCACCCACCCACACCACGAATTCACCCACCGATCAACTCACCCACCCACCAATTCAGCCACTGACCAACTCAACCACCCACCCACTAATCAAGTCACCCACTCACTCACGCACCCAACCCACCAATTCACCTGCTCAGGGGAGGGGAGGTGGGGGAGGCCATAGCACGACAGCTTCGAAACAAATTTCGAACGCCAAGAAGAATGAGTCAACGAAGTGACCTGGGAGTGTCTGTCGTGATTTCCCCTCTGACTCTCACCCCCCTGCCCCCCACTCCCCCGTGTGTGCGAGGAACGGCTACGATGTCCAATAGCCCATTGGGCCAAATCAGAAATCGGTGCCACCTACGGTAGAGGAGCAAAACAAATAAATCGTTAAATTTCGATTTAAAGCTTTCGTGACTGCAGGGATTCGTCTTCTTGGTTCTTTCGGTAAAGTCACGTAGAATGGAAATAATAAAATAATAAAAATAAAACATTATAAAATTAAATCTAATAAAATAATTCTCACGACGTTTCGGCCACAACGCAAGCAGCCATCCTCAGGTGGAGAACAGGTCTGTCGAGAAGACTCTGTCTCCACCTGAGGACGGCTGCTTGCGTTGTGGCCGAAACGTCGTGAGAATTATTTTATTATGTTTTATTTTATTATTTTATTATTTCCATTCTACGTGACTTTACCGAAAGAACCAAGAAAAAGAACTAAATCGTTATTAATACCGATGTTTTTTACATGGCTAATGACGTCCACGGGAACCCATTTTTTGCCAGTACCAAGACGGTATAAAGAAAGGTGTCCCGTGTAGATCGCTCCGCTTGACGCGTGCTATTGAAGCTTCGGCGTCTGCATTGTCCTTTTACTGCCCACCTCTTTGGCGGCTCTGTGGGTCTCTAGCGCCGGCGAGATGAGGCAAAGCCATAACAGAGGCAGTCATTGGCACAGGCCAATCAGTTTCAAGGACAACGCGTATCATTACCAAAGCACATTTAGTCGCATTCATTTTTTGCATCCGCAAGTCTGCGTGTGGTTAACACAGACTTTGATGCCTTGTAAATCGGTGTCTATTTGGTGGTGTTTAAACATCATAACGCCTCCTGTATTTTATGCCATGAAAGGTATTTAGTTGTTGTTGTTGTTGTTATCATTCAATGCGAACCCTGTACCCATGCCATGCTACAGCACTGCCTCCATCACATACAGCATTATCAGCCCCCCCCCCATCCACACACCCACACACACGCATAACGCATGCTGGAGGAGGCCCCTTTAAGATTCTTTCATTTCTCAGAATTCTTGACCATAGCCCTGACGGACTGGCTTTAAAGCGGGCGCCGTTAATGAGTGTGACATCCCCCTCTTCCAAGGACACGATTTTCAGCTGTTTAATCACTTTTCATAACCTACATATGTTTGAAGTACGATACGCTTCATTAATCACTAAATATTATCGCGCGCCTCTCTCTTTTTTGTGCGTACAAAGTCCCATGGAAAAAATAACATTGCCGCCCCTCCCCCCCATCCCCCCATCCCCCCTACCCACCCCCCCCTCCTCCACCACTTTTCAACCTCTCACGCGCCATCAAAGGCGGAGTGAAAATCGTTTTGCTAGGGGGCTCGGTCCTGACGGATTTTCATATAATTACTATTGTAGCCACCCCCTGCCACAGCCTAATCCACGCAGAGTGATAATTGCATTACCAAAATATATGTTATATCATGATCATGATGATGAGTAAATGGATAATTTTACGATGTCGCATGCCGCCACCATTAGCAGCTTGAAACGGTTAGCGGGACAGCATTTACAATTTGAGTAGTACGACGTTTCGTTGGTAATCACATCCAGCATCATGGGGCGATGTGCCAGACTTTTCTGGCAAATTGACTGATGATGCTGTAGTGGATTTACTCTCCAACACACCGGTGGGTTGAAGTAGTAACTCATTTGCGATTGTTTACGTGATAAATTCCTAACCAATTGTCTGCGTCGGGTGGTGGAGGGTAACGACACATTTATACTTACTCGATCTCACCCAAAAACCTTAACTATGAATAATATTGGTCGCGAAAGCCTGCTAAGTGCGAAACTCACCCACGGAGTTGACCAAAATAAAACAAAATATAGGTTCACAGAGCTCGGGCAAATGTCAGCACGCCGGTTTCACGCCGAGCCTCCGCTTGTTTGCCGTTCCCCGCGCCCCTCAATAATTATCTCCGAATCATCCCCCTCTCGTGCAGAGCGCGACGACTGCCTGCGTTACAAATTCGAAATTCATTCTCATTTAAGATCGGTACCAACGTCAGCCCGTTTCGGGAGAAGTTGGGCGTAATATGAGCGGTGGGTCTCGGTGAACGAGGTATTACGAGCAGTGCCATCGACTCTCGCTCTTTGCACGGTGAGACCGGGCGAGGAGAGGGTTAATGAAATAGGTAACAATCTTCTCAGAGCCTCGAGACGTCCCGCCGAGCTCACCATTATTTATTTCACGCAGGTTTAATCATCGCGGGCTCCGTGGCGATATCCCTCGTGGGACGGCCGCTCAGAAATTAACCAATTAACCCCGGCATGTACCCGGCACACACACGCACGCGTAGAGACACACACGTGTGGAGACACACACGCACACACGTGTGGAGACACACGCACACACGCACACACGCACACACATACGCACTCGTAGAGACACACACACATACACGCGTGGAGACACACGCACACACACACGCACACACACACACGTACTCGTAGAGACACACACCCGCACACACACATGCACGCGTGGAGACACACGCACACGCACACACACACGCGTGGAGACACACACGTGTGGAGACACACACACACACGTACTCGTAGAGACACACACCCGCACACACACATGCACGCGTGGAGACACGCACACGCACACACGCTCGCACGCGTGGACACCCACACACGCACGCGCCCACGTGCATCGCTGAGACGCACAAAGACAAAGTTCCCCCGGCGTCGTCTTGAACACACTGTTAGGGGGAACGTTCTGTTCGCGAACAGCACATATAGCTACGAAGACCGAAAACGCCACACCTGGGGGGGTGGCCGGCCAATACCACGCCCGGCCGTCTTTGTCTCTCCGCTGGCGACGTTTACACACACCGCACCAGTTACTCATTTGAGGCCAAGCGCACGGCAGCGCGCGTTGATGGAATCGCAGCGAGACGCGGCACTTCGACCGCGTGAAGTGCAGGGCACACGGGGGGCGGGGGGGGACTTGGCCACGATGGGCCCGGAGAAGGGACGGTGGCAGGTGGTCGAGACCAACGAAGGAGCGGCAGCCAAAAGGAGGGAATACACGCAGCACAGGAGGCGTTCCGTCGAGCCTGCAAGACGGAGCGATGAAAACATCTCGTGTCGCAGGCGCTGGATCGGTCGTTTCCGGGTGCTGTTCAATAACAACAACAACTACTACAAAAACAACAACAATAAAAGAGCCGTTAAGCTCCGACGGGCCTCACCGGCTGAAATAAAGTCGGAGCCTGAGATGGATAGACTACTGCGTCGCGTGACCGCGTGAGATGGCATCGGCTCGCCAAGGCCTTCATCCAGCAGTGGTCAGATCACGTTTGCTGCTGATGCTGCTGCTGATATTAATGCTCGGTTGAGAGTGTTGAAAATAGATAAGGAGACAACACACCTCCCTCGACATGTCTGTATCGTCACGCACAATAAACAAAGTCTTTCTCGCACAATCACGTCTGCCGCACGGCCCCTCTCTGCCGGGAGTAGAATAGCATCAGCAGCATCGATTCAATGCCGGCGAAACTCAACATGGACCGGTTTCAATATTGCAGCGTCTCATCGGCAGAGTCGGGCTTTGCGTGAATCAATCGCTTGCATCGGCTGGTCGTGTCCCCCCCCGCCACCCCCCCCCCCAGACGACGCCGCAGGCTCACTCTGGACGAGAGAAGGGAATGCAACTACAACAACAACAACAAAAAGGCTCTGAGTCGGCGATAGCAACAATTTCCCAAGCTCTGCGATCCAAGCGTAAACCACCACGCGAACTCCTCGCAGCAACAGCAACATCAGCGGCTTTTTGGCTGCTCGCCATCGAACAAAGACGGTGGCAACCGCATCGCGCGGCGCTTTCAGATGCGCGTCTGCGGTCGTCTGGAACGCTCCTCCTTGCAATATGAGTAAACCCCTGGCGCTGTGCTTTTTTAAGTCATCGAGATGGACAAACCCATTTCGTTGAGAACTGCTTTTCGTGCTTCGTTTGTTCTCCTTCTGCCGCACCTCCGATTAGCAACGGTTGGCTACGTACGGTGCGGAAGAAGTTCAACATACGTACAATCTCAGCGGTCCAACACCCCCCCCCCCCCCCACACTGCCCCCCCCCTCCCCCACCTCGTCTCGCGGCTCAAACTCAGACAGACGTCAGACAGCGCAGATGAAAGGACGACGAAAGCAGCGCGCGCAGCCGGCGAGCGGTGATGTCATCGGCCCTGGCTAATTGTGATCATCTCCGCTCTCTGCAACCCCAAGTTTCCACTCAGCGATGGGAAACGGTTGTGGTGGGGTGGGGGGTGGTATTGTGAAAATACAGCCCACACTTGTCATCGTTTTCGCTTGCAGTTAACTCGCGTAAAACTACGACCGCTACTAAGAATACTGTATCACGATTGTATTTGCCATGCAGGGACAGCTCACTGAGCTTTGGAGATGTGTGTTTTGTTGTTCAGAGGCGACCTGGCCACGCGTGACGATAACTCGCTCATAATAATCAGAGTGGCTTGTCTCAATCACGACACGTGGGGACTTATATTAGCAGCACATTTTGTATTTTTAAAAGAAATTGCAGGGGAGGTGAAACGGGAGGAAGAATATTTGCAGGCTTGTTGATGTTGTCATTTTATTTACCAACGACACCGAAGAATCACTATGAGACATCTCCTTTACCAGTGGCAACATATAGTGACAGGTTTTTACCCTTTCAACTCGTACAAAAACTGGCACCTTTATACAAGGCATCATGTTTGCAATAACCACAACACAAGCAGTCAAAATGCAAACAAAAAGAAACAACTCTGATAATGATAATGATATGCACTAGTGCAGATGCCTTGTATAAAGGTGTCAGTTTTTATACCAGTTGAAAGGGTAAAAACTTATCACGACACCGAACATTATTTGAACAGGTAAGATTTAAAAGTTTTTGATTGATGCCACGGTCATCCTAGGTGTGTAGCTCCTAGAAACTGAGCTGTTCCCTCCAGGGTTGGGTGAATCACACACAGATGCTGTGAAACTCCCCGCGGGAGTCGCCGTGCTATACCCGGGCTCGCCAGGAGACGGCAGTATAGCGAACGTGGGCGTCAACCCGTGCCACCAGCGTCCGGAGTTGCCACTGGTCGCACGCGCGTGCGTTTTCTCCGGCTTCACGTCCCCCACGAGCGCTGTCAACGCTCCTTCGTTGTCCGAAAACATCTTGATAAATGGAGGACCGCAGAGCTTGGGCAATTGTTTGGTAGCGCCGGCTCTGATACCTTCGCCCAGTTGGTCCTGTGGTTCCTCCTCGCGCCTCCGAGTCGTCGCGCGTCTCGAGTTAGCGTTACAAGGAGAATCTCTTCTTATCATTAACGTGGTTGGGGAATGAGCCCTGATACAAAGAATCAACTGCACCCGCCCCCCTCTTCCCCACCACCCCCTCTGCGCCCCTCCCGGGTCTCCGCTAGCCCTGCTGGCGCAGTTACACCGCCTGCACACAATTGGTGGCAGTGCTCCTTGCGATGCGCAACTCTCCCACCGCTCGCGTCTCTCGCTTACGCACACGACCCTACACACTCGAGCGATGATTGGCAAGCGAGGAAACTCGCGTGAATTCCATCTGATTTCATCTGTAGCCATCGACAGCGCACCCCCCTCTCCCGGCAGCAATGGCATCACGAGGACGTCTTCGTCCACTTCCCCTGCGCGTGTGAACGCGTGGGTCGATTTCGGGAAGCGGAACGTCCTTCTCGAGGCTCGACACGAATCCGCAAATCTCGCCTTCGCATGGGAGTCAAGAGCCGAGTTCCTTCACCCGCTATAAAACTGAACTATTAAACGAAGATATTATTATTATTTTACAAGGTAGGGACCACTGAATTGTATAGCAATTTCTTACTTTTTTTTCAGAAGAGACTTGGCTATCACAAATGATAGGCTCAACGAAGTGGCTTATCGCGTGGAAATTGATTGCAGTAAAATATTGATAGCAGCAGAATTCTAAAGGCATGTTTCTAAATTGGGAGGGGAAAACCTAAAGACCCGGAGAGAGAGAGAGAGACTCAAACTCCAAATACACCGCAGGCGTCAGGGTCGGGATCGAACCCACGACCTCCTGTATACTAGGCAAGGTCGTTAACATTTCGCCACCGTGGTAGGGGTGCCCTGTTCATGAATGGTTCACAATTGGTGGGGTTTGGGGGGGGGTGGTTGGGGGGGTGGGGGGGGACTGTAGATCCCCCTCTCCACTGCTCTTCCCCACCACAAGCGGCGTTCCGCGAGACTCCTCCACTCGGGCGGGCACCTGGCATGGCCGCCGAAAGCCGTGATTATCTACCCACCTCGTGGAGACTTCCCTAGCACCATGCCCCCCCCCCCTTTCCCTGCCCTCCTCCTACCCTCCCCTGCCCCCCCCCCCCCCACCCTCACCCAGCGCCGTGATGAAATTACAGTCAAGGACAATTTCTTTATAATCGCATTTGGCTCTGAAGAAAATTATGTTGACCTGTACCGCCACCACCCGACCCCCCCCCCCCCCCAAGCAATGGGCGACGGGGGAGGGCGTTGGGGGATGAAGTGGGTTCTAGGGGGAAGAGCTGGGTAGGGGGAGGGGAGGAAAGTTTGAAGAGGGGGGGGTGGACGGGGTGGGCACGGGCTGGGTGGTGCCGTAGTAATATTTGAATGGGGGAGCGAGTTTCGGAGGGAGGGTTGGATGGGAGGGAATGGCAGGAGGGAGCAGGTGAGGTGTGGGTGCAAGTGGAAGAGGTAAGGGCTCAGGATGTGCAGGATAAGGGCTGCTCGGAGGTGAGCCACACGGCTGCAGAGTCCATCAGAATGGATTCGCGAGGTGTAGTCCGGTTGGCTCTCTGTCGCGCACTCCGCTCGCTTTTCCCCTTTGGAGGCTCTTACCGGGAAAAAAAGGAGCACGAGGCTATACACCCCGCCCTCATCACCCAACCGACCCCCCCCCCTCTCCCTCCCTCCCTCCGCCATGGCCCATCAAAATCCATCACGCAGTATTGTCACTAAAGCTATCACCATCTCTTCGTTTGCCTCTTCAACCTCCCCTCCACTCCCCCGGTGTTCTTTTTTTCTCTCTCTCTCTCTCTCCACTCCTCCATATAATCTGACCCCTTTCCCCTATCCAATCATGGAGTACACCCCCAGTGGGTCTGCTAGAAATAGACTGGATCCCGCCAAAGGAACGTGGAATTACTTTTGTTTTTTTTTATCGATTTTCTGGATGCATCGGGGTTGGCGATGGATGAAAAAGGTCTTCAATCAGCAGCGAATAGATCACACCTCGCCACACAGCTCACCCGTACGATGGCTGCAGTCTTCGGCCAAGATAGAAAAATACCCAAACACTTTGAGCCTGAAACCTTTAATGCGTTCGCTCCATCGTCTGCCCGTCCGAACCCATGCGTACGCATGCTTTTTCTTCCCTTCTCTTGAACGTAAATCAAAACCCCAGGGCGGCCGTACAGGTCACGCATCAAATGCGTGCATCCGCAGCATTGCAATCCTCCTACCGAACACAGAGAGGGCTCACACCTTAACAGACTGTCCGGCCAGCTTCTATTGACTGCGCCACAACGAACTGCACTCGATCGCGAGGTCTCCAGTCGCCCCCCTCCACCTCCCCCACTTGCCCCCCCCACTTCCCTTGCCTTGCCCCCGCCCACACCTCCCTCCCCGGATTAATACCTTCAATCATCTCCCGCTGTGGACGTGGTAATTAACGTTCGGACCTCGCGCGTGTTAGCAGCGTGGTTACAATCACGGCTTCGTGGGGTTCCTGCCACGCCAGTGCAATGGTGGAGCCTCGCTGCAGCTTGCAATCCAGAGCTGCTCGCCGTTGGGATTCCAAATGGCGCGACGCGACCAGTTTACACTGCGAGAAAACGTCCCAATGCACCACAACACCTTGCCGATCTCGTCAAGGAACATAAACCCATCGCGCGATCTCCGGTCCATACACGCAGCGGCTTTTGGATGGCCATCGGACAAAGACGGCGGTCACCGCATCGCGTGCGTTGGGATGCGCATCTGCGGCCGTCTGGAACGCTCTTCCTTGCGATATTAGGAAGCTGCTGGAGCTATGCACTTTCACAGCTAGATTGAAAACTAATTTGTCAAGAACCACTTGTTGTGTTTCGTTTGTTGTCCTTCCCCAGCACCTCCGATTAGCACGCTTGGCTACATACGGTGCGCGAAAGAAGTTGAACATACACACGTACACATTACACAAACCCTCTACGTTTCCAAAGTTACGGATCGCCGTCCGCCGAAAGAAAAATAATAGCGTTGTTTCTTTACCCCGTAAAATATCCTGGACTATTTTTTTTTGGTGTTGGATCCCGGCATCGGGAGCCTGGGTAAATGTATTTTTTAGTGAGTGTGCGTTTTGCGGTCACCTAAAAGGGCAAAACTAAATTGGCTTGCGAAGTTACGCAAATCCTTTCGAGCATGGAGAACACGCAGAGTTTAATATAGCAGGGTGGAATGTTCCGGACAATATGTACGTATCTGGAACTTCTTTGCATTTATATGCGTGTGTATATATATATATACGTGTATGTTGAACTTCTTTCGCACCGTACGTAGCCAGCCGTGCTAATCGGAGGTGCGGGACAGCCTTCTGATTAAGCCCGGTTCTCAAGTTCGCAAGAGTTGATGGTCCTAACCCGGAATGGCCTCACGACAGACAATCCACATACTGTTTGGTTACGCGCTTAATGTGACAAAATCCCAGCTCTGAGAATACAACAAGTTTTCAAGTTTCAAGTTTTCAAGTTTCATTTATTAGGTATAGCCATGTGAGCCATTCGGCTCTTGAATCGGGTGCAACCGCAACAAACAAAAAAAACATGAACAAGAAAATCATCTTAAAGTGACTATGTGCAAACAGAAAATCCAAGAAAAGACAGCAAAATATTGCGGAAAAAGCACCGTACACCAACAACAACAAAAATATATATCGGTTTGAGTCCCACAGCCGCGATCATTGCAAATCACTTGGATAGCTCTATGATAGCCACTTCCGCGGGTCGTTCTCCAACGCACTTGACAAGTCTCGCGCTTCTTGACAAGTCTTCCCAACGAAGGCTTCACCGCGCGACCACGTGACACACGCAGCACGGTCAGCGTAACGCCACGGACACAGACGCTTAACAAAACATGAAGAAGATGCTGATTTAAAGCTTTCGTGACTGCAGGGATTCATCTTCTTAGTTCTTTCGGTAAAGTCACGTAGAAGGGAAATAATACAATAATAAAAATAAAACAAAATAATATAATTCTCACGACGTTTCGGCCACAATGCAAGCAGCCGTCCTCAGGTGAAGAACAGGTCTGTCGGAAAGCCGTCCTCAGGTGAAGAACAGGTCTGTCGGAAAGACAGACCTGTTCTTCACCTGAGGACGGCTGCTTGCGTTGTGGCCGAAACGTCGTGAGAATTATCTTATTATGTTTAATTTGTATTATTTTATTATTTCCCTTCTACGTGACTTTACCGAAAGAACCAAGAAGATTAGGGAGATGCGTCCTCGTTTATTGGAAGAGACCTGTGAACCAAACTTGTTTACGTCACCAGGTAAAGCCCACGGAGATGTTTCGCTCTTTTGTTTTTCAGAAGCGACCTGGAATATCACAAATGAGAGCTCAACGAAGTTGGCTTGTCGTCCTGTGGCAATGTACGGACAGCGAAATAGCTCAAAAAACGCGTGTTTCTAAATGTGGAGGGAGAAAAACCGGAGGACCCAGCGAGAAATCCACGCGAGGACGGAGAGAGATAGAGAGACACGAAAACTCCGAGCTACAAATAGACCGCATGCTTTTTAAATCCTTTATATTAAGTTCGCTTGCTTGCTTGCGTGCTTGCGTGCTTGCTTGCTTGCTTACGACCGTGCAAACCTTTCGGTCGTTTTTTAACTCACTTCCCGTGATCCAATCGAGCTGACATTTTGCACACAGACTCGTTGTGCGAGACAATTAATGTTCGTGAAAAAATGTTTCCAAAATTTTACACTGTTTAGGGAGAAACAAATTAAATATTTAATTACCAATTGTTTAATACTGCAGACAATCATCTGACCCATAGGTGACAGCCATCTCAAGCCAGAGGACGAGAGGACTCTAGCCGCCACGCATATAAAGGATTTATAGTGAAAAACTTTGTTTTTACGGGTTATACTTATTCAGAGTCGGGATCGAACTCACGAGCTCATGCGTACTAGATCAGATAGTTGACATTTAGAATTCAGAACAGAATGCGAAGCAGAAAATACATTTAGAACATTTATTCTTTGATTTATATTGAGCACCGAGCTTTTCTCTCTCTCTCTCTCTCCCCCTCCCTCCCCCTCTTATTAACTTACAAATGCACAGGAATTTAAATCACGCCTAGATTTTTTTTCCATATATATTTACGTAATAATAATAGTAGTAATTCCGCACCGCCGTTTCCGAGAACAGGTCTTCATCAGCCCTCTGATGAAGGAATATCAGCCCAAATGTCAAAGAGAAAAATATAAATCACGCACACACCTACTCTGGGCATCAGGAAAATGCTTACTTTGGACGACTCCTTGTGGTTTTTGGCTCTACAATTCTACTTATTTTCTTACCCCCCATCCCTCTCTCCCACCCCTCCTTGCCTCCTTTGTAGCCGTAGCCGACACATGCCCAATCTGGCCTCCTTGCACCCCCCCCCCTCCCACACACACAAAGACAAAGCTCCACTTTTTCAGCCTTAACAGACCGTTGGGGCAAGTTCTCTGAGCACGCCGCATGAGGGAGGGGAGGGTGGTGTTGGATTGACAGCACCACAGCCGGCGATATTTACTGCACACCGCACGAGGTCACTCATTAGAGGCCGAGTCGACCTAGGGGAGGCCCAAAATCGGTTCAGATCATCGTTACTGGTTTTGGCCGTGAGCGGGAATCTAATCCGGGTCGCCAGGTTCGTAGCGCAGCGCGCTAACCACTACACTACTCACTCATGCACCCACTTATCCACCTATCCCAGTATACACCCATTTAGTTACCCAGCCGCCCACTTAAGGAACCAGTCACTCGCCTATCCACTTTACCATCCACGAAACTGATTCAACCAACCACTCACCCAACCACCGATCCACTCAGTCACTTCCCCCTCACCCGGCCGCTCACCCAGGCAACCAGCCACTCGCCCACTCGCCCACGCAATAACTCACTCACCTAGCCATCAACCCATCGACTCACCTCTAACCCTAGCCAGCCAGCCAGCCGGCGACAGCTCCTACACCTTGCTCCACGCATTGTCTCTCTGTCGGTCTCTATTTGGCAGCCGCAGCCCCCCAACCCCACAACCCCCTTCCCCCGACATTAAACAAAAGAAATTCCCCAGCCCCCAAGTCCCGACTCGCGCTGCCAGCCCCGGCCTCAGCCGGCCCCGTTGACAATATGTGGCTCGCAGCTGCCATCCAGAACGCACGGCACTAAAATTACATCGAAATTAAAGCCAAAAACACAATCCGCACGGCACCTGCAGCCAGCCCAATCCCCCCCACCCCCGTCGCCCCCCGTCGCCCCCCCCCCCTTTCTAGCCAGTGGTGGTGCTGTAGGGTGCAAGAGCGTGCAAGTGCGTGCGCGTTGTCTGTGTGTGCGTGTGTGTGTTGAGCTTGTGCCGTAGGCCCCGGGAGGACAGGCGTATATGGCATCTCTTGGCCAAATCCCATTTGGCAGAACCATGAGACTGAATCCTTACCCTCGTGGCTCCTCCAGAAACAAGAAAAAACCACTGCGGGTGGCCACATGGAATGTTCGAACGCTCACTGTGGAGGAAAGGCTGCCACTCCTCTGTCGGAAGCGAGACCAGTACTGCCTGGATCTCTGAGGTATTCAAGGGTCCAGTGGACCGGCTCTGGCTCCTGCCACCATAAGGGGTGGACAGTCCTCTACTCGGGGCAAGGAGAATGCCAAACAACAGGGAGTGGCTCTTCTTCTGAACGAAATAATGAAGGGGGCGTGGGAGCATGTCAAAGAGGTGTGGGAAGCTGTAAACCCCTGGTTACTTTGGGTTCGCCTTCCCATCAACCAGAGGCGAGGTGAGGTGGTCGTGGTTACTTATGCCCCCACTGAAGACAAACATCCGTGGAGGGATGCAGGCAAGGCCGATGAGTCAGATGCCTTCCATGACCTCCTGTCACAGGTGCGAGCTAAAGTGGCCCCTCGGGATAGAGTCATCTTGTTAGGCGACTTCAATGCCCGAGCTGGTCATGATGCTGGCACTTTGTCTGGAGTGATTGGAAGGCATGAGCCAGATCAGCTCAACAACAATGTTAGGTCGCTGCTAGATTTTTGTGCAGCCCATGGGCTTGTAATTACCAACACGCTGTTTCGGCATCGGCACATCCACAAAACATCATGGATGCATGACGCATCCAAGCAAGAACATGTGCTGCATTACACAGTGACGGAGCAGCGGATGCAGGTCCATGTCTTTGACACCAGGACCTGCCGAGGAGCTGATGTGCCCACTGACCATCGACTTGTCATCTGTAAGATGCGCCTGCCATTCTTCCACTCCGGTGGTGGGTGTACACCCAGGACCCCATTCAAACCCATAGTGGCATGATCTCAACTAGCTAATGAAAGTTGCAAGCGAGAATTTAATCATCGCTTGCGGCTGGGGTTGGCATTGTCCCCCACTTCTCCAGATGTCGAGAGGAAATGGGGGAGGTTTAGGACTGTGGCTCATGCAGCTGCAATGACTGCTTTGGGTACACGGTCCAGACCTCCCCAGAGACCCTGGCTGACATAGGAGGTGTTAAGGCTGGCTGAGAAAAAAACGACAGGCCCACTCTCATCGTCTACAGCATCCCACGTCAGAGAATGAGGAGGTGTACCGCAGCCTTTGCTCGGAGGTTCGGAGAACTGTGAGGCGCTGCAAGGATGGGTGGTGGTCGCGGGTTGCCGAGGAGATGGAGTCTGCCTCAATGGCCCGCGATCACAAATCGCTATTATACTCCATCAAAAAGAGTAACCTGCAGCACCACCAGTGTTCGTGAAGGAGGCTGCTGGTAGAGTTTGTGTGAGTCGCTCTCTAGCCATAACGGAGGACAGAGGAGCGACGCTCACAACAACGAGCGTAGTGGCTAAAACGCAGAGGTATTGGCACAGCGGGGGGCAGAGATGATGCATCTGCCAGTCATCTCGGTGTCAGTCAATCCACGGCACCTGGGTCTGTTCCGTGACCTCCTTCTACTTCACGTGAAACACAAAGTGCACCTAGCCTGGCACGAGCGCCGTGGAAGTAGAGACGACGTTCAAACAGCGCAAATCTATTACAGACAGTGTGCAGTTATATTCTTGGTTCTTTCGGTAAAGTCACGTAGAAGGGAAGTAATAAAATAATAAAAATAAAACATAATAACATAATTCTCACGACGCTTCGGCCACAACGCAAGCAGCCGTCATCAGGTGCATACCAGGTCTGTCGGGGAGACAGCGTCTGACAGACCTGGTCTTCACTTGAGGACGGCTGCTTGCGTTGTGGCCGAAACGTCGTGAGAATTGTTTTATTATGTTTTATTTTTATTATTTTATTACTTCCCTTCTACGTGACTTTACCGAAAGAACCAAGAAGATGAATCCCTGCAGTCACGAAAGCTTTAAATCGAAGTGTGCAGTTAGTTTCACAGCATGGGGTACAACGATTTTCTTGTTTTGGTCTTCATCACAGATGAGCACAGTGTGCACTAACGATGTTGAGACGTAGTTTTTTTTTTTTTTACCCAGCCAGGTATTTTTTTGCCAGCAACTCCCAATTCAGATTTGGACAACATGTGGATCACGACGCCGTCAAGCAAATGCCCTTCTTTTCTTTTCAGAGAAAAACAAAAACTCACGGCACATTTCATCGTTCACTGCGGAACGGACGGCGCATTGTGTTCTACGGGTTACTGCCACCTGCCCCCCCCCCCTTCCTCCTCCTCCACGATGCAGCATTTACCAGGGCGGACGCTGGGCTCGAACCTGCCAATCGCGAAGCAGTTCCACAACAAGCGGGTGAGAGGGCCCAACTAATATTTTCCGGTGCTGGAGGGAGCCGAGCCGTGCGTGGCTCACCTATGCCCCGCCCCCCTCCCACCACACCTTGGGTGGGTCATGGCATCGGTAGAGATCCGGTCCCCTGGGCCCTGGTGATGGAACATCGGGCAAACGTGAACGGGGGGGGGGGCGGTCGGGAGGGGGGTCAGAGAATCTGCGTCAAGAGAACGCAGCGCGCTTGTTTACCTGGACCGTTCTAAAACAACAACAACAAGTCACGATCGCTCCGTCGTGGCAGAGGCACTGTGGACAACGTTGATACAAGAATAATACACGCGCCCCTCGGCAGCTCGGTCTGACGTAAATGTCTTCAACATTTGTTGGTATACGTATAAAGACAAAGAACCCCCGTATTGGCTTAACAGGCTGTTGGGGCAAGCGCTGTTAGCGAGCAGCACTTATGAAGGAGCCGGCACGGCACACGAGGGATTGGGGTGGCCAAAACCACGCCCGACCGCCTTTGTCTCCCCGGACGTGAAGTTACACCACACCAGGTCCTCGATCGAGGCTGTCTCCCGGGGGCGAGGAGGCCCAGGACCGGTTCAGATAATCGTCACTGGTGTTGGCCGTAAGCGGGAATCCAACTCGGTTCGCTGTGGTCATAGCGCACAACGCTAACCGTTGCACCACCGCTCCCCATATATATAACAAAGACAAAGATCCCCCGTGTAGCCTCAGCAGACTGTTGGGACAAGTGCTGTTAGCGAGGAGCACCTATGAAGGTGCCGACACGGCGCACGAGGTGTTGGGGTGGCAAGCACCACGCCCGACCGCCTTTGTCTCCCCAGTAGCGATGTTTAAATATATTTACACACATACGCATAGACATACTCGCTTGTTGTGGAACTGCTGCGTGTGTATGTGTGTGTGGGGAGCGGTAGTGTAGCGGTTAGCGCGCTGCGCTATGAACCCGGAGACATGGGTTCGATTCCCGCTAATGGCCAACACCAGTGACGATTATCTGAACCGGTCCTGGGCCTCGGGCGTGGTGTGGGCCACCCACCCCCTCGTGTACCGTTCCGGCCTTCATAGGTGCTCGCTAACAGCACTTGCCCCTACAGTCTGTTAAGGCTATACGGGGGATCCTTGTATATATACAAGTGCACACGTGTGGCTCCAAATGGATTTGGAGTTTAACGGTCGTGGCCTGCGATGACTCTGGTTGCTGTAAGTTATAGACCCCTCGTGCGTCGTAAAGGAGGGAGCAGCTCAGATGGGGTCTGGTTGTTGTTGTTGTTGCTCCAAGTATTTTGCGCCCCCCACCCCCGCCTCACTCCCTTTCCCCCCCTATTTTGGAGAGGAAAAAAAATCATTCGCCTGGTCGATTCTGGCAGAAACTCCCGTGGCTCCAGGATTTGTAAAGCGAAGCTTCGTTTTTTTATTCTTACGTTTTTTTCGGTAAAGTCACGTAGGTAAAAAATGTTTTATTAATAAAAGTAAAATAAAAAATAAAATAAAAATCACGACGTTTCGGAGGCAACACAAACTTCCGTCTTCAGGTGGAACCGTCACAGCACGATAGCTGTATCAAGTGAGAGAAATTCCAAGAAAACAGTCCTTGTATATATACTGGTTGAGGGTGGGAGGAGCCAAGGTAGGCCTTGAATATTATTTTTGTGAGGTTCGGTGCGGCTGAAGCACGCTGTTAGGAAGCTTCGTGGCCATGCGGTAGCAGTGCGTTACGGAAGGCAGGGCAAGTCAAGCGAACGGCACGCGGCCTGCGACTTCATCTTCCCGAGAGCATTCTGCCTCGCACACGAGATAGCAGCACTGCTCGCGAAAACGAGGGTCCGGTGTTCTAATATTCAGTGGGGGGGGGGGTGGATTTCGCCGATCAGACATCCTCAACGCGAGGGCGGCCACACATTTTGAAAGCAGTGGTGTTTTCGCTCCTCGTGTCTCGTCAGTGGCCGCACTGAAGACCGCCAGGGACCGCAAGGGGCCTTGCAATGAATGCCGCTGCTCGAGTCTCACCACGTGTGTTATCATCCCCCCCCAGCCCTCCGGCACCTCCGATTAGCACGAATGGCTACGTACGGTGCGAAAGAAGTTCAGCATACATACGCACATCCATGGGCCCGCTGTGTATTCGTAACGTTTATCGAAGTGTGCTCACGCTTTGAGCGCTCGCTTCCAGCTCCGTCCATTCCCTCGCACCGCTCCACCTTGGACTTAACCTCTCAAATATTCTGCGTTCCCCCTACCCCGTAACGTCCACGAAGCGTGTCTGTCCTCTCAGACGTCAAATGCCAAGCGTCAAACGGCGCCTCTCTTTTTCCCATCCGCCCAGTCACTTTCGCTCACGCTGCCGCCTCTTGAAAAGGCGGACCGAGGACATACGCCGAATGAACACCCGGGTGGTTCAATCTCGATTTGAAGCATTCGTGACTGCAGGAATCCATACTCTGTGGTTCTTTCGGTAAAGCCGCGTAGGTAGAAATAAAATAAAATAAAACAAATTACGACGTTTCGATCGCAACACAAGCAATAGTCATCAGGTGGAACAAGCACGGCAAGAAAATGCTGAAGAAGGCGAGTGGTTATATCAGACACGATAACCGAGTTCAAGACGTAGGCTTTAGCAACCACCAACATCCATCAAACAACGGTTGAACCCGCACAACAGGCGGGCTATCGGCTTATGCAGCAGAAAGAAAGAAAAAACAAGATGTAACATGGCAGCTTCATTTGAGAAGATTTGCGTCAATTTCCCCATCAGACGCGACGCGGAAAGAGCCCCGCAGTTAGATTGCGCGGCTCTGATTGGGAATGTTTAAGCCGATGAACATGAAATTGCCTCCGACTCATTCCGTTCGAAGCTGGCGATTGTATTCAATGGCTTATTTGGGAGATTATTATCATAATACCTTTTTTTAGCATAAAAGTTCGTTGCAGATTGCGCGAAGCAGCTCGTTAGGAGGTGGCGGGGGGCATCCTCCGCCGTTCGTTCGTTGCGGAGGTTCGCGGTTCGAACCCAGCGGACAGCCCCTGGTTAATACTGCGAAGTGTATCAACCACAATACGTACGGGTCCAGCTTGCCTCACGGTGGAAGTCAGAGTGCACATGATGTCTTTCGATCAAGTGGGAGGCCGTTTGGCGCAATAATTGTCAACGTTCGTTAAGTCCTCGCAAGGCACTTAGAGAAAACGACAACGCATGCCCGTCTGCGAAACTTCACGATAATAACACGTAGCACGTGTGTTGGTCGAGCACCATAGTTCAGAGGCAATGTCACTCGTCTGTTGTGATGTTCCAGTGTAGAGGCGTGAAGTCGATGTTCACGACTCATGGAACCGAGGAGGGTCGGGAGGGGGCGGGTGAGATTTCCCCGCCCCACCCCCCGACGCCCCCCCCCCTAGTTGAGCAGTTTCTAGATCGGCCACTCTCGGATCGGATAGAAGAGATGAGCAATGGGTGATGGTAGACAGGAGGGAGTCAGAGCGAGTCGAGGTGAACATGCAGCTTCCCTCCCTTCCACCCACCCACTCCATCCCTCCCTTTCTCCCACCCATTCCATCCCTCCCTTTCACCACCCCCCCCCCCCAACATTTAATATGCAGCGAGGGGGGTAGGCGGGGGCAATGGGAGCTGGAGGCTCGAGAGAACGACAGAGCGCGTGTGCGTAGGAAGACCTTTTCATTTTCCTTCAAATGTGGCCCAGATGGGTCTCAGCAGAACCTCTCGTCGCGAGGAGACAGACACGCATCTCGCGTTCACACGCCCACCCCCCCCCCACCTTCAGAGTCCGGCCACGCCGCCCCCAGCACGCGCGCAGCCATCGCGAACATTCCTCGCAATTATTCGGCCAAGAGGCTTTCATTTCACATTTATTTATTGTTCGTGTTCATTACATGGACTGCATCTTGGGGAGCGGTGGCCCAGTGGTGAGCGCACTCACGGCCAACACCAGTGACGATTATCTGAACCGGTCGTGGTCCTCCCCGAGGTCGACCCATCCTCAAATCAGTACTTGATCCGGTGCGTAAACATCGCCACTAGGGAGACAAAGGCGGACGGGCGTGGTGCTGGCCACTCACCTCCTCCGTGTGGCGTTCCGGCCTTCATAGGTGCTCGCCAACAGCACTTGTTCCAACAGTCTGTTAAGGCTATACGGGGGATCTTTGTCTTCGTGTATATTTCGCAAATGCGGTGGCGCAGTAATCGGCGTGGCATCCAGAGTTTGACGTCATCCGCCACTGATGGCCAACCAACAACCATCAGTGCTGGCTCGCTCTCCCCTCCTCCTCCGGCCAACATGCACCGACCAGCGCGGCGAAGTATGGTCAACCAATTCTGAGAACCGACACTGCACGGCGAGGCCTTCATCCAGCAGTGGATTGGCATAAGGGGATATTTTTTATTATTATTATTCAATGTAAAAAAAAACACTTAAAAGTTGTAAATGTTTGGTTATGGTGGCATGTGCGTTAGCGATCTCGGTGACACCATTGGTACCTCATTTGCCAGTAGAAAATATGATAATTGTTTTTTTACCCTTTAATCTGGCAACAAAACTTACACCTTTTTTGTTGTCTCGGGTGTGGACCAATCAACTTCAAGGACAGTGCATACATTATCAGAGTTGTGTTTTTTTGTTTGCATTATGACTACAGGTATTGTGGTCTATGCAAACATGACTCCTCGTAAAAAAGGTGTCAGTTTTGTTGCCAGATTAAAGGGTAAAAAAACAATTATCACGATCTCGGTGACAGTTTGCAAAATGGGCAGCAGCAACAGCAGCCAACCTCCTACTTGTACACTCAGCGATTTGACGAGTGTTGAGTTAGTTTGTTAAGTGTCAGAACTCTTGGCACGGTTTCGGGGTTGGGAGTGAGGGGCAGTAAAGTCGGGAGAGTGTCAGACCCCGCGTGCGCACACAATTTACAACGACCGGGCCTCCGGACTGTCATAAGTAACGGCTCTGTGCGCACACGTGCGTGTGTGTTCAAGCGCGCACGCACACACACACGCACACGTGTATGTGTGTGACGATTATCTAAACCGGTCCTGGGCCTCCCCTAAGTCGTCTCAGCCTGGTGCGATGTGTTAACATCGCCGCTAGGGAGACAAAGGCGGGCGGGCGTGGTGTTGGCCTCGTGTGCAGCGCCGGTCTTTATAGGTGCTCGCTAACAGCATTTGCCCCTACAGTCTGTTACAGGCTATACAGGGGATCTTTATCTTCGTGCGCTTTAACACGCACGCACACAGCTCTCTCCACGTCGTCCTACGCGATCCTCCCTCGCACTCCCCCCCACGCCCCCCACCACCCGCGCGAGATTGAGAACCCAGTGGCACCACTTTAGCGGACGAGCGCATTCCTCATCCGAACGTACCGACGACGTTGGGGGGGCGGTGGTGGGTAGGTGGGTGGGGGTGAACCGATTGAATCGTTTTTTTTCATATTTGTTTTTTTTTGCTTCCTACGTTGCTTCCTAAGTCATCGCGTGCGTCCACGTCTTTCGTGATCACCCGACCTCGCTACCTCTTGGCGAGTCGAGATGCCGCTCGCCTCCTCCTCTTCTCCCTCTTCGCACGGCTGGTGATGACGCCGTCGAGCGGCGTCCTTCATCGCAGGGCCCGCAGGCCACCGGAGACCCCTGGTGGCTTTCGGTGCGGCCACCGACAATTACATAAGCGTCACCATTGGAACCTCATTTGCCAGTAACAAAATATGATAATTGTTTTTTTACCCTTTCACCTGGCAACAAAACTGACACTTTTTTTACTACAAGGAGTCATGTTTGCATAGACCACAATACCTGCAGTCGGAATGCAAACAACAAACATAACTCTGATAATGTATGCACTGTCCCTGAAGTTGAAGTGCGCCTTTTGGCGTCATCTGGTCCAACCCATGTGAGACTAGGCTCTAAGGAAAGCTGTCTCGGGTGTGGACCAATCAACTTCAAGGACAGTGCATACATTATCAGAGTTATGTTTTTTGTTTGCATTCCGACTGCAGGTATTGTGGTCTATGCAAACATGACTCCTTGTAGTAAAAAAGGTGTCAGTTTTGTTGCCAGGTAAAAGGGTAAAAAACCAATTATACATAAGCGTTGTCAAAACACCCCATCATCGCGTTGGGGAGATAAAGGCGGCCGGGCGTGGTGTTGGCCACCCGCCCCCCCCCCCTTCCTCGTGTGCCGTGCCGGCCTTCATAGGTGCTACTCGCTACCAGCGCTTGCCACAACAGTTTATCAAGGCTACACGGGGGAGCTTTGTCGTGGTGTATGTCTGTGCGTGCGGGGAGCGGTGGTGCAGCGGTGAGCTCGCCGTGCTCTGAAACCGGCGACCCGAGTTCGATTCCCGCCCACGGCCACCCTCGGCAATGAATACCGGGTCCTGGGTCGATCTTGGCCTTCCGCTAGGTCGACTCGGCATTAAACGAGTATCTGGTCGCGGTGCTCGCTCACAACACTTGCCCCTCCAGTATGTGAAGGCTATACCGGGGCTTTTTGTATTTGTGTTATGAGTCTCTATCCCCCTCCCCCCGGCCCCCGTGCACACCCACGCTGGGTTCAGTGGGAACGGGAACCATCGAGGCTCAATTATTTACATTATTAAAACACGCGGCCGCATTGTTGCATCACGAACAACCGTGTACCGCGTGACATCGGGCAGCTGAAGAAAGAAAATCCTGCCAAGCGAGTTTTGCGGGATAAAATAGAATTTACAAAAAAAGACAAATCAAATGACTATGGTGCAGTGGGGGGGGGGGGAGTGAAATGAAATATTGGAGAGTTCCAATTAGTCAGGCCAGACGAGTAGAGATACATTCCTCGAGGAAAGAGCTTCCAAAAACAACAACAACAACAACCACTATTCATTGCTGAGTGGCGGTGACGTTACCACAGCATTTGTGCCAGGCTAGGTGCACCTTGAGGCCACGTGAAGTGTCGACAGCCCGCTGGCAGGAGGTCACGAAACAGACCCAGGCCCCACGGGTTGACTGACCGATGCACTCACTACCTTGTGCTCCCCAAGGTGCCAACTTTCTGCGTTTTATCTGCCCGGCGCTCCGCTGGTTGTTGTGAGCGTCGGCTCCTCTGGGAGGCGACTTGCCTTCCAACTCCCAAGCAGTGCCCTTCACGAACCTCCTCCTCTACAGGAGTCACGACCTTGACACCGCTGGTACCGCCACCGCCAATTGCAAACGGCTCCACACATCCCTCATTCTGTACCACATCAGTCCGTCTCTTCCTCACACTTCACACACGCGCACGCTTGCACGCTCACAGCCGGCAAGCTCATCAAAACACACCACACGCTCATAAAACTCGCATGCTTCCCCCGTGTCATCCTCCTTGCCATCGCCAGCTACTGCTGCTGCCGCTGCTGTAATCGTCAACCTCCGACGCCGCGGAAATCCGCGGAAGGCGCAAGAAGACGCGTCGCGGCGCTTGCAAGGCGACGGCACACGAGGGTCAGAGGTGCAGGCCCTGCAGTTGCTCGCCACGCGACACTGCTGGCGGAAAGGTCTCTACTAAGGAGCTCTTCTTGAGTGGTGTTTTTGGCCGACACTGCCATGCTGGTTGTTTAGTGTTTCTTTTTTTTTGTTCTTCCCTCCCCCCACCGCCGCACCTCCGATTAGCACGGTTTGGCTACGTACGGTGCGAAAGAAGTTCAACGTATACATAATGTTGGGCCACGTCCTGTCCCCACCACAGACGGAAGCTGCCGATGGACTAATCTTCATACTGCTGCGTGATACAGAGGGGAGGTTGGCAGGGGGGTTAATAAACGTGCAACGTTGTCTCAGAGTTTCATATTCCGCGCCGGGAAAATGTAATGATGACCTCTGTTCCCGGCCATTACACAGCGGCATCACTCCACAGGTCACTCACACGCAGCGCCGTCAATCCACTGCTGCACTCGGTCACGGAGGGTCGTTTGTTCAGGACAGTCTAACACGACCAATATTCATCTTCTTGGTTCTTTCGGTAAAGTCACGTAGAAGGGAAACAATAAAATATTTTTATTTTTATTTTATTATTTTATTGTTTCCCTTCTACGTAACTTTACCGAAAGAACCAATAATATGAATCCCTGCAGTCACGAAAGCTTTTAATCAAAATTTTACGACCAATATTATTCATAATAAAAATATTTTTGGGTCAAATCTCGCAAGTATAAAAATGCTGTGTCGTGACCCTCATCACGTAGACAAAACGCCAAATAGTTGCTACTTCAGCCCACCGGTGTGTTTGGAGAGTGAATGTTCAGGACCATACTTCACCATACTTCACCGCGGTTAGTCAGCCTACATAGGGCTTGGTGACGGAGGGATTGTCACAGCCCCAATCTCTCGCCGTTGACGTAAGCAGCAGCGGGGGGGGGGGGGGTCGGCAAAAGCAACGGTGCAAGAGGCGACATTTATATCGAATTCAGTAAAAAAAACTAAAAACAACCTCAAAATTCCAAGAGCGGCAATGCACTGTGTGTGGTGAATAGCGCGGCTGTCACGCACGCAAGACGAAGTGGACCACAGCTTGTGTCCACTGAGAGGACACGGGAGGTGAAGCTTGTGATGGAGGGGGGGGGATGCTGGAACAAAAAAAAAAGAGTCCCCCGAGTCGGCCTCGACTGCTTCCCGGACCATCTGACACTTGAGTCATCATTCAAGTTAAAGTTTAAGTTCATTTATTAGGTATAGCCCTGTGAGCCATTCCGCTCTTGATTCGGGTGCAACCGCAACAAACAGAAAAAAAAAACATGAACAAGAAAACATCTTAAAGTGACTATGTACAAACAGAAAATCCAAGAAAAGACAGCTAAATATTGCAGAAAAAGCACCGTACACCAACACTGTGTGCAAAAATCCCAGTGGGATGCAAGTCAAACAACAACAACAACAACCACAAGACAACTTTGATTAAGGCCATCAGTCTAACTCTGTACTACAACAAACAAACATGGCCAAACCAAAAAAACTTTTCGAAAATCACCAAAATAAAGCCATAAAAGCAATGAAACAGTGATCATAGGAACTGACCGAATTTTCACAATAAACGACGTAAACAACATGTACCACCACCAAACTTTGCAGCCATAGCTGGCTGCATGAGTCACATCAGTCCCCAAAACGAGCCGCATGCCGCCGCTCCGGAGCCACGGGTTGGCGACCCCCCCCCCCTAACCCCCACCCCCCACTCCCCCCCCGAGTTGAGAGCCGTGGGCTCAGAATCGAACGGCCGCTTGGGTTTGTAGCGCGGAGCGCTAACCGCTACTGACCGCCGCTCCTCGCGAACCGGTTAATTGCGTGAGCGTAACGCCGGCTCGCCTCCGGTTGTGTTTTCGGTTCGCGTCGCGTCGTTTGTTCGCGAACGGTGTCCGACGTTTCGATCCACTGGGCGAGAGAACATCTCCCGGGAAGCGAATTCGGTGTAGTTCACGTGCTGGGAGATGTTGTTTGATGTCGCTGTTGTCAGGATGCGAAACAGCGTGCGGTGACAACCCGAAAACACGTCGGAGTGATGTACAACAAAAAGATACAAAGATCCCCCGTGTAGCCTTTACAGACGCGGGGTAAGGGGGGGGGGGGGCAAGTGCTGTTAGCGAGCACCTCGTAATGCCGCTGAGTTGTACACGCAGCCGCGCACAACGCGAGTGTGATTGAAATATCGCAAGCCCCTGATCCCCGAACAGCAGGAACACACGGCGAGTTCCCCTGGTGGCAGAAAACCCCCTCTCCCGCCTCGCTTCAATGGACAGCTGCCATTCGTCACCGGGAGCCAGGGATGTCACCAAGGAAATGGTGCCAGGCTAGGTGCACCCAGGCCTTCACGTTAGGTGTCTAAGTCTCGCTGCAGGTAGGTCACGGGACAGACCCTTCCCCCCCACCCGGGTGTCACGGTCTGACTGACCGAGATGACTTGGTTGTGTTCCCCCTTGCTCTGAATCTGTACCTGCGTTTTAGCCGCCCGGGGATCCACTCGTTGTTGTGAGTGTGGCTCCACCGCCCTCTGTTGTTGTTGTTGTTGGAAGGCAAATACGTACAACGATCCCCCGTATAGCCTTAACATACGGTTGGGGCAGGTGCTGCTAGCGAGCACCTGTAAATGCCGGCAGAGCACACGAGGGGGTGGGTGGCCAGCACCACGCCCGACCGCCTTTGTCTCTCGAGTAGCGATGTTGACATACCGCACCATATACTTTTTTGACGCCGAGTTGACCTCGTGGAAGCACAAAACCGGTTCTGATATTCGTCACTTGTGTTGGCCGTGGGCGGAAATCAAACTCGCGTCAACGGGTTGGTAGCACAGCGCGCAAACCACTCCACTATGCAACAATACAATAAAGACGCCCCGTATAGCCTCGACAGACTTGGGAGCAAAGTGCTGTTCGCGAGCACATATGAAGGCCGGCACGGCACACGAAAACAAAAGACGAAGACTCGCTCAGAGGTGTCGTGTTGGTGATCAGAGGTCGCCCTCTGCTGCTTCGAGCCACGCGTGCACGCTGTATAAGTTAAGCTCGGCATCCACGTGGTTCCGAGGCATCTATTGAAACTGAAAAAAAATATTTTTCTTTAAATGTTACCAGGTGAGCTGTATAGCTCTTTATCGGAAGCGACCTGGCGATCACAAATTATAGCTCATCGTAGTGGTTTATCACGTGTCGCAGAAAAAAATATCTAAACGCACGTTGATTCTAAAATGTGGAGGGAAAAACACCGGAAGAACCCGGGAGAAAAATCATTGCGAGCACGGGGATAGATAGAGAGAGACACATGCAAACTCCACATGTACAACAGGCGTCAGGATCTGGATCAAAGCCACGATCTCCTGCAAACCAGGCGTGTAGAATGGTGAATTAAATCACTTTCTTCAACCCGTATTCACCCGAACTCTCTGGAACCTCGTGCGTAATGTGAAATAGGACCACTGCCCGAAACGTCTACCTGTAGTATTTTTGTTTTAATGTTAAAGACAGTCGTTATTGACGAACGTGTCGACTTGATTTGTTTATTTGTGGTATGGTGTAGTTTTGACACTTTGAACCTTTGAACTTTGGGCCCCTTGGCGTGGTGAAAGAACACGTGGACGAAAAACACATCCGACTCCGCCGCTATCGCAGAGTCAACTCGGAACAACTCGGGCACTTCCTCGTCACGAGAGTTTCAAAATCATCCCAAAATACCAGTCAGCTCTCTACTCTGTCAAGAACATTCGTAAAAAAAGAATAACAAAATATTTTTTTCGTAGCTGCATCACGATTGCCAAGCAAATGACCCAAAGTTTCCCCGAAAACGCCCAGCGATCAGCAGCAAGCAGCACCTTTTTAACATTCGCAATCGATATTTTTCAACAATAGTTTCGTGCGCCACTATTATTATTCATTGTTAATCAGAAATCATTCAAGTTTATTTCCCACCGAGTGAAGCCAGTTGAGCTAAAAAAGCTCATTTTCAAAGGCGACTCGTCTGGCAGACGACACGAAAGCAGTCCACAATTATAAAAAAAAACTAATAATGATTTAAAAAATATTACGAGAAATAAGGATAGGTTTCACCCTTTCTGGCAATAAAACATGCGGACTTGATTCCTTGCAAGGAATCAAGTCTGCATTAAGCACACGTACTTGTGGTGAACATGTAAACTCTGCCATAATAGAGTTTTTTTTGGGTTAGATCGCGTAACTATATAAATGTGTCGTTAAAATCCGACACCACCCGACACAGCCAACTAGTAAGGGTTGTCACATAAACAGAACGTGGCCAATTCGTCACTAGTACAACATCACCGGTGTGTTGGAGAGCCAAGCCACAACATTTACAATCCGAGTACAACGTTTATATATTTACGCAATCTAACTCAAAAACACCTCTATTATGGATGGTATTGGTCGCGAAAGCCCTACATGTTAAACTGAACGTGCTCTGATAATTATGTATGGATTGTCTTTTAAACGGATGGGCCTACACTAGAGACATGCTTCTTCATGGCCTAGTCTCACAAGTGTCAGACCAGAGTACAACGCCAATATACAGCTGATATATCAGAAAGCTGCTTCATAGCTGATATAGCTCCACATCCCGAGTGATAATGCTCCGATACGTGCATTGTCTTTGTAATGGTCGCCTTTTGGCATTCTTTGGTCTGACCCTGGTGTGTGACAAGGACATAAAGAAGGCTGTTTCTGGTGTAGGTTAATCCGTTTCAAAGACAATTAATGCGTATTATCAGAGCAGGTGTGTTTGAACATCTTCTTGGTTCTTTCGGTAAAGTCACGTAGAAGGAAAATAATAAAATAATACAAATAAAACGTAATAAAATAATTCTCACGACGTTTCGGCCACAACGCAAGCCATCTGTCGAGAAGGCAGAGTCTGCCTTCTCGACAGACCTGTTCTCCACCTGAAGACGGCTGTTTGCGTTGTGGCCGAAACGTCGTGAGAATTATTTTATTATGTTCTATTTGTATTATTTTATTATTATTTTTCTTCTACGTGACTTTACCGAAAGAACCAAGAAGATGAATCCCTGCAGTCACGAAAGCGTTAAATCGTGTTTGAACATCTTGTATTGCCAGAAAGGGTAACACCTATTCTTACGTCTCATACTTTAATACTGGAAAAAAAGGCCCGCCTGATATTACAATTATGTTGTAAAATTAGGTTAAAATGTAAGCTTTGATGATTTTAAGAGTCCGTTTTAATGGGGACAGATGGCAGAATGAAGATGCCAAGAGGCGAAACGAGATGGTTCCAAAAGCTTGGGACAGCGTCTACATTAAATGCGTTTGATGCAAATCGCGCGCGAAATCTGGAAACTATTACGACTATTTACGTCGTGTTTGTTGTTGGCATAACGCGTGCACACGTTACAAGTACTTATCTCGTGTTGGCGGGGCTCACGACACAAATCTAGCCCGGTTTAATCCAATTTCGTGACCCAACACAAATATAAATGATCGATTATAAATCCTGATACTGCCTTCCAAAAATAAAAAAAAACATCCTCAGTGTTAAGTTATCACTGTTGAGGTTGTCATTGCGCAACGCAGCGCTAACCGTTGCGCCACCGCTCCCTCGCCCCCCCCCCCACAGATCTACAACCCCCACCTGTGGGAAAGCCAATGGGCCAGAGTTCCCCCGCGTGCGTTCAAGCCAGAGACAAAACAGGGGAGGGAGGGAGGCAGCGAGAGAGAGCGCGGTTGGAGCGAAGCAGCTTCCCCAAAAGCAGCGAAGTTCCTTCCTCCATCCGATAGCGAAAGCGCCCCCCCCGCCCCCCCCCCCACTTGATTTCGCTATTAAAGCGCTGACTCGATGTCCGCGGGCACCGCTCACGTGAGCGCTCTTCTGCAAAAAAAACAACACACACAGCCTCGTGCTCTCTCGCTGACGAAACGTCACAGCAAGGGGGGGGGGGTAGATTGCCCCCCTCCCCCTTTCACCCTCGTTCTTTTCCGACCCCCCCCCACCCCCCTTAACCACTAATATCACCCCAAAGACAAAGATCCACCGTATAGCCTGTACAGATTGTTGGGGCAAGTGCCGTTAGCGAGTAGCAGCACCTTTGAAGGCCGGCACGGCACACGAGGTGGTGGGGGGTGGGGCAGAACCACATCATGCCGCCTTCGGCTCCCGAAGTGGCCATAATGCTTTTCAAGCTCCTGCTTTAAACCTGAAGTGGCTGGAAGACGTTCTAGCCTGCCTGGCTGCACACCGCACCTGGAACTTATTTTAGGCTAAGTCAACCCAGAGGAGGCCCAGGACCGGTTTACAGATAGCCGTCACTGGTGTTGATAGCCGTGAGCGGGAATCGAACTCTGTCGGCGGGTTCCTAGCGCAACGTGCTCACCGCTGCGCCACCGCTCCCCACCTGCAATCGATCCCTCGTGCAGCGAGATGCACGCGAGCCGATGTCATCGCTCGCGTCTGCACGAGGTGGCCATCATCTGGGCACGGGGTGGTCATCATCTCGGACCACTTTCCCTCCTTTGACTGTCAACTCAGCAGTGGACAGACCAGGGTCTGTAATTGTGATATTGCCAGCGAGACATAACCCCATCACGTGAATTACGACACCGCAGCGAGGGATTGCAACAGGGATGAGGTGGGGGGGGGGGGGTGTTCGTCAACCAGCAGTGGATAGATGATGGTTGATGATTATGAACCACTTTTGGATCATACTAGATTAGTATAACGGTTTCTGTGGTGGTGGTGGTGATGATGATGCAATTGCTGCTGATGATGATGGTGGTGGTGCTGCTCGCTGCTGCTGCTGATGATGATGGTGGTGCTCGCTGCTGCTGCTGATTATGATTATTGATGGGACAATGAAGTGCAGCATAATGGAAGTTGCATCACTCACCACATTAATCTCAACCACGGAAGTGAAACCAAAAACAAGCGACGTTTAACTTGGCCCAAACATCCACAAATAAAAGTGCAGTCTCACTCTTACTTCCACATGACCCCGCTCACACACAGCACACACACAAAGCACACACACACATCACGCACACACAGCACACACACGCCAAGACACACAGCACACACAGAGCACACACAGCACACATCACGCACACACAGCACACACATACACACAGTACGCACACACAGCACGGACACACACAGCACGGACACACACAGCACACACACGCCACCACACACACGCGGCACCACACACACATCACGCACATACAGCACACACACACAGCACACACATACACACAGTACTACACACATCACAGCACACACACAGCACACACGCGCCACCACGCACACATCACGCACACACAGCACACACAGTACGCACACGCCAGCACGTACACAGCACGCACACACAGCACAGCACACGCCAACACAGCGCACACACACACCAACACACACCAATAAAAACACAATGGCAACCAGCAACACATAGACAAAGATCCTCCGTATAACCTGAACAGAAAATTGGGACAAGTGCTGTTCGCGAGCACGTTATGAAGGCCGACAAATCACACAACGGCGTAGTGAGGACGTAACCACAGCCGGTCGCATTTGTCTCCCTTGTGGCATTGTTTACACATCGCACAAGGTACTCATGCGATGATGAATCGACCTGGGGGAAGCCCAGGACCGATTCAGATAATCAGCACCGGCGTTGTGGTCGTGAGTGGGAATCCAACTCGGCTCGCCGGGTTTGCAGCGCAGCGCGGCAGGAATGCCGACGCGAAATCACCCGCACACGTCCGTGGTGTTGAAGATCCCACGAATCGCCGGTTCAATCCCTGCCCATAATTGCTCCCCGATGCAGCCACTTTTTTTTCTTCCGCCACCTCCTACTGCACCTCCACGTGTCTGGCCCCGTCTTTTCCGATTCGCGTAGGGCACCACGGTGGGTGAGACGTTAACCGCCTCGCCTGGTGTACAAGAGGAGTTCGTGGGTTCGATCCCGACCCTGCCCGATGCCTGTAACATTTGTAGTTTGCGTGTCTCACTCTCCACGTGCTCGCGTGGATTTTTTTTTCTCTGAGTCCTCCGGGTTTTTCTTTCCACGTTTATAATGGACATCGCGCGTTCAGAATATTTGGCTGCTATACCTTGAGCGGACAAATTTGGAGATTGCCAGGTCGCTTCTGAAAAATAACTACGTAGGAGCTCAGTGGGCCTGACCTGGTAAAATAAAATAAAAAGTTTTTAGTTTAAACAGTGTTCTTAGGGGTTTTTTCGGTAAAGTCACGTAGGTAAAATAAAAAATACAAATAAAATTTATATTAAAAAAAATATTATTTTATTTTAAAAATAAAAACAATTAAAATAATAAATGAAAATATTTTATTCTTAGTTTGTTATTTTATTATTATTATTTTCCCTACGTGACTTTACCGAAAAAAACTAAGAGTATGAATCTTTGCAGTCACGAAAGCTTCAAATCTAGAATTTAAACAGTGTGTTCATGTCATTGTCCGGCTAAATATTGAGGCTTACTTGCGCCTGTATCTCACCTTTTTCTGTCGCCTTTCATCTCATATTACATCTGCTCTGTTGCTCAACTCACGCAAATTTTGTTTACGACTGCTACAACACCTCTTTGCAATATCCCTTAAGTACCCCCAAGCCCCAACACTGTTGTACCTCGTTCTCTGCAATATTGATGATGGGGTGGTTGTTGTTGTGTTGTTGCTGCTTTTATTATTTAAATTTTCTTTCTGTCGCTGTGTGGCCTTCACGCAGCACCACGGATCACCGGTAGAAAATAGCCGGTGTGGGGGGGGGGGGGAAGAGAGGGGGTAAGTGGCCAAACGAGGAACCATCATCCCGTGTGTAACAAATCAAGACGTGTAAAACTTCAAAAAAAAAGTAAACCACGACGCTCGCACAAACACGCGGAGCCCCCCCCCATCCCTCCCACGCCCCCCCCCCCCCAAGAGTGCTCATCGGCGCGTCCTCTTTAATTAAAGCTCCTGAATTATTTAAGCGCAGCGCTATCGACTCCCGCTTGAAGAAAGCGCCGGGCGCTATAACGGGGGGGGGGGGGGGGCGCTGGGGGGGGGGGGTGATGACGAGGGGCGGCGGTTTTAACGAACGTAGCGGCGTTCGCAGTAACGCAAGGACAAATATCACCCGTACAGCCTTCACGTCTTTTTAAGGGCAAGTGGTTGTGAACCGTTCACCTATGGAGGCCGGCACGGCTGAGTCGACCTAGGGGGGGAGGCATGACCGGTTAGGATAATCGCCACTTGCTGTTGGCCGTGAGCGGGAATCCAACTCGGGTCGCCGGGTTCATAGTGCAGCGCGCTAACCACTGCGCCACCGTTCCCCAAATTAACAACCACCACAACCACCAATATCAGTGGTTGTTAAAATCCACAAACCCTAAAACCACAACCACCACTAGCCACCACAACCACCACGAACAATAGCCACCACTAACCGCCAACGCAGCCACGACCCACCACCACAACTACCACCACATGGCTTCCTCAGCACTAACAGAGGATCTGTTCCGCTCAGCACACATTTTAATATAACAATAGCTCACAAGCAAAAGCTTGCCGCGAGTATTAAACATTTGTCATTTCACTTAGACATTTCCAAAAAAGTTTTTTGTTAAAACCCGGAGGGAATATATACATTAAAAAAACATCACAGATTTGAGTTAATGTTTAAAGCAAATGTTTAAAATAATAATATTAAGTTGGAACAACTTGGCTGTCCTCTCTCGCACGCCAACTCATCTTTTGAATTAGCTTCCCTTGGATGCGTTTCTAAGTCAAGTGGGGCAATAGAAATCCGCGGAAGTTCCAGTGTATGCGACTGAAGAAATCTGCAGAAGTGGATTTAAATTATTAAATGACTCTGAATCATTGCAATCTTTATGTTTTGGTCGTTTCCTATATTCTTATCAGCATTTTTATCCCATCTGGGTTCTGTCTCCACACGTAAATGAAATCCATTCCCGGTGCAGACCAATATTATCAAGTGGTATTTGTTGAACCAAGCAAACTTGGGACCCGTTTCGACCTGCTCGCTCTCATCGGCAGTTAGGCTTGTTAAACGAATGCTTCTGGATCGCCGGATGTTATTGGCAAGAGCAGTCCCCAGAAATCATGGGGCCCAATTCATTGCCAAAAAGAAAAGTCATTACCTTGCACACGCACGCATCACGTGTTTGTGCTTGCAGGCTCTTTCGGGTAAGAGCTGTTTGCGAGAACCTATTAAGGCTGGGGCTGTGGACAGGGCCACACCAGGCCATCTTTCTATCCCCAGCGCGTATTCTTTTTGGCACACACCTCACTGGGTAGTTATTTAAAACCGAGCCGACCTGAAAACCAAAAATAAAACGCTACTTTCCAAAAGAACCAAGCATATGCGTAAACACTTATGTATATGCACACTGTAATTGAAACGCAGTATTGTTGGTATGTCGATAATATGCCCCCTCTAGTACCCGATTAGTCCGGCGAGGACGCGACGAGAATCGACTGCTAAATATCGTCTCCAGAGCCGTTTGGAAGCTGTGGACCTAAATGGATGATGATACCAATAATAATAACAACTTGTAAAACGCGAACAAATTCGCAAAAGGACTCCAGGTTTGAGCGCGACTCGGGAGGCGTGGAGTCAAGCTCGGAGTGATTCAAATAAGTCGTCGCGGATGTCTACAGGAACTCATCCACTCTCCAACGAGGGGCCCTGAGATTTCTTCGGATCGCCTTCTGCTAAAGACTCCGAGGTCACGGCTCTGTCCCCTGCAGGGCTGATCGCGATGTTGCCACTGTGCGCCTCCCACACTTCCGAACTACGCTTTGCCTTTTGCTAATAAGACAATAAGAGTCGTTAGATATAATTAAGTCATGTCTTGGCGTCTCACCTCGGTAAACTGGCCTTGGACTCTCGTTTAGTTCTGGCCGTTTACCCTGCAGGTTCTGAGCGTGTGGGTGGGTGAGTGGGTTGGTGAGCCAGTGGGTGAGTCGGTGAGCGAGTGGGTAGATGAGTCGGTGAGTGAGTGGATCGTTGAGTCGGTGAGTGGGAGAGCGAGTGGGTGGGTGGGTGAGCGAGTGGGTGGGTTGGTGAGCAAGTGGGTGGGCGGGTGAGCGAGTGGGTGGGTGGGTGAGCGAGTGGATGGGTAGATGAGCGAGTGGGTGGGTGAGCGAGCGGATGAGCGAGTGGGTGGGTGGGTGAGCAAGCGGGTGAGCGAGCGAGCGAGCGAGCGGGTGGGTGGGTGGGCGAGTGGGTGAGTGGGCGAGCGGGTGCGTGAGCGTGCGAGTGGGTGAGTGGGCGAGCGGGTGCGTGAGTGGGCGGGCGAGCGGGTGGGTGGGTGGGTGAGCGAGTGGGTGAGTGGGCGAGCGGGTGCGTGGGTGAGCGAGTGGGTGAGTGGGCGAGCGGGTGCGTGAGTGGGCGAGCGGGTGGGTGGGTGAGCGAGTGGGTGAGTGGGCGAGCGGGTGCGTGGGCGTGCGAGTAAATTGGCCTTTCCCCCCCCCCCACCCCGTCTAGTTTTGGTCGTTTACCCTGCAGGTTCTGTTGATTTCCTGCTTTCCGTACGCGGCATGGTGTGGTATCTACGGATGAAATGCGCCTAACAAAATGCAAATTTATCATGTAGGCTTTCGTGACCAATATCATCCATAAGACAGCTTTTTGTAGTGGAGGGGGTTAGATGGCGTAAATAATACATGTGTCGTTAAACCTGCCACCACCCAACACACAAACCCTTACTAATTGGCTGTGTCGTGTGTTGGCTGGTTTAACGACATATTCATATTTACGCGATCTAACCCAACCAAAAAACCCCAATGTATGATGGAAAATGTCAATGATTATTAATATTAAACGAAGTCACGGGTCGTGCTTGGCCCGCGGGGTGGCTTTAAGGCCCCCTCCCCCCAACCCGTTTGCTTGAGATATACACGTTGTGCTTATTACAGGGAGACACGTCTGCTGTAAGTCGACTTTTACTACTGGCCTAAAATTCACGAGCGTCCTTAATTGTGGCTAGGCGTGATACGTGATTAAAAGACCATTCCGCGCTGCCAACAACACAACAACAACAACAAAAATGCAATGCGGGAGCGCAAATGTGCTTACGCGACTATGTGCGCGCGGCTAAAAAGGGGGATTATCTTCACGATGAGACGTTAATTAGAAGGGTTGTGTTAATTGGTGATCTCTGTCGGTCGCGTGTTTAATTGGACATAATTTAAACGCGATGGCAGGCAGGGATTGGGGGGGGATGTTGCCGAAGTCGGCCCTTGCGATGGCCTGGTTGATGGGCCCGTGATTGTGCGAATTAATGGTGATGGAATTAGCAAGTGCACATTACGCAACTTGCTAATTTGCTAGAGCCAGTGGTTCCGAGTAAATCAACTCACGCACGTGGATGTATATGTAGGGGTTATTACGGGAGAAACGGCGGACAACAAACACAGGGCTGTCGGCACTCACATACACGGGGGGTCACACCGACGTCCGCATCAGTTATTGCCCACGCCCCCAGCCCTCGGAGGCGATCCCTATAAAAGGTGGAACCCAAAGAGCTCGAGGCAGTTCGACACGAAGCTGACCAGTGAAGATCCAAGACTCGGAGATTAGGCCCTGGGACTCCCCGGTCTCGCCGTCCTTATAAGGGCCGAGCCGGGTAAGCCAGTGGCGCGGCCCAAGAGCTTCCAGACCGCTGCCCTTATCAGGGCAAGGCTGGTTAGCTGGTGCCGAGATCTGTGCTTGCCAGGGCCAGATCAGTCAGCCTCCCGTAGCCCAGTAGAGGAGGACTGGGGGACAGGACAGAGGGCTTAGTACTAGGGTGGGTTTCCCATAGTACGGGTGAAGGGGCCGATACCCCTTCAACTATTGTATCTGTCCCGGAGTTAATAAACAGTGTGTCTCAACTTCCTCATCGTCTCCTCATCAACTTACTACATCTGGTGTTGGAAGTGGGCCAAGCATGGATACGAGACGGAAGACTCGTGCCCAAGACCCAGGAGAGGATGACGACGAGGGAGGGGCAGTGCAAGACATCGCCGCCGACGTACCTGCACAACTGCTGCCGGCTCCGACATCGGCGGGGCCATCGGAGAGGGCCGGGACGTCGACTGACGAGTTGGCGTTGGCTCACTCGCGGCTGGCGGAGCTCTTGTATGCAGCGGCCGCTATGCTGGAACAAATAACTCGCCTGGGGCCGGGAGGAGCGACGCGGCGGGAAGATGGACAACGCCCGCCAGAAACTCCCGCCTTTACAACAGCGGGGCGACTCGAAAATCCCGCCACGAAGACAGTAGGGGCGGAGGGAGGAGTCCCAGCTCGTCACGCGGGAGACGGTGCCCAGCCAGCAGCCGCCACGTCATCGGCGGAGGCGGGTCGCGGTGGCAGCCTATCAGGGGTTGAAACGTCACCACCAGCTGACGCCAGCACCGACCATACAGTACGGGGACGCGCTACGGATGCTGCAAGAGACGCTGCAAGAGGATCGGAGACGGAGCCGACATTCCAGCAACGCCTGCCGGCCCTGCAGGTATTTGTTGCAAGCGACGGCGATTGGGGGGGGTTCCAGCGCCGGTTCTTGGCCCACCAAGAGATGGCAGGCTGGTCGGACAACGAGGCGCTGTGTGCTCTCCCGGCGTTATTGGACGGCGACGCCCTGGGCACCCTCACTGCTGCACCCAAGTCGGCACGCTCCACCATTCAGTCGGCGCTGCAGCTGCTGGCCACCGTTTATGGGCCGCCCTCCGATTGTCGCCAGCTCTTCTATGAACGGCAGAAGGGTGATAAGGAATCGCCACTCGCTTATCGCACGGCCCTGCTGTCATTGGCGAAAGACGCTTTCCCGCGTATGGATGAAGAGGGGATCGATGCGATGGTGGCCGAGAAAATTTTGCTGCTGGCTGACGATCTGGACTTCACCATCTTAGCGCAGGACGATGCGGATATGTCATCACTGCGGGCTGCAAGGCACATTCACGCCAATCTCATCTCCCAGCGGAGGAAGGCGAACAAAGCTGCTGCACGACACACCGTGGCGGCAACCTCTTCTGGAATGGAGGGAGCCTTCGCTGCGGATCGTTCTGCAGGATGGCGATCTGCCGAGCGACCGGCTCGGGACGTTCCAAGCCACCGAGACCAGCCCAAGTCCTCTGGAACGCTCGTCGTCTGCTATAATTGTGGCCTCCGGGGCCACGTGGCGTCCGGATGCCGGGCTCCTCGACAGCGCGGTGCGAGACCTGGAGCTGCGGACGGCCCTCCTCACAAGCCTTCGCAACATCCTCGGGCAAGTCATGGCACCCCACATGTTCGGCCTGCACACACACCCACTTTCCTATCACATGGTCCGATACACAATTCTCGGGGGTTGGGTGCTGGTGCGTCGGGTCGCGGCATGTCGGGGAGGGCGCTCCAACCGGGCCAATGGTCCGAGTTGGCTCACCGAGTTGTGGCTGCATCAGCGGGGTCGTCCGTTGTCGCGGGGCATATTGACGGGGTGGAGGTACGGCTATTGGTCGATACGGGAGCTTCGGCAACTATCATTTCAGATTTGATTTATAATATCCTGCCCGTTCAGAGTCGCCCGTTGCTCCCTGTCGATATACCGTTTTACGCTGCGAATGGGGGCTCGTTGGGTATTATCGGTCAAATTCGAGCGCAAATTTCGATAGGGGACATTAAACTATCTGGCCCGGTGTTCGTCTCCTCCTCGCTGGCTATTCCGTGCCTGTTGGGGACAGACTTTTTGGCCAAATTGCCCATCAAAATTCTGATTGACCAGCAATGCATCGAGCTTCCATCGGGCCGACGTATGACGTTCCTACCTGCCACCCCTGCCGTGCGTGTTGCCTGTGCTACGGTACAGGCGCTTGTTGCTCGGACGGTGCGTGTACCCCCGGGGGCACAGATGTTGGTACCCCTGCGCTTGCGTCGACCGTTCGATAAAGGAGTCTCTGACCGGGGCGTTATTTTGGGACCATCTAGAGCCGGGGTGAGTGGGCCAGATCTGGTGACGGCCCAGACTATTGTTAAAGGGGATGGGGACCCGTTTATCGCGGTCCTCAATGTCGGGACACGGACGGCAGTGGTTTCGCAAGGTACCGTGTTCGCACATGCGGTTCCGGTACCTGCGGAAACGCCGATCATTGGCCAGGTGGCCACCGATTCTCAAACGCGATTAGCCTCAGACGCTGACGAGGTTTGGCTGGATGCGTTGTGTGCTGAGTCACCTGACCTGTCTGACGCACAACGTGCTAGATTACGCGCCTTATTGCGAGAATTTTCCGACGTCTTCAGTAAACACAAATACGATATCGGATGTACCAAATTGCTACGCCACCATATTGACACCGGTGACAACGCTCCTATCCGCCAAAATCCTTTTCGGTTAAGTCCCGCCGAAAAGGATCATGTCAAATCGGCTGTAGATGACATGTTGAAATCGGACATCATTTCTCCCTCGACCAGCCCTTGGGGTGCACCCATAGTGTTGGTCAAAAAGCACGACGGGTCCCTAAGGTTCTGCGTTGATTTCCGGCGATTAAATAAGATCTCGGTGGCCGATGCTTATCCGCTTCCTCGAATGGACGAATCGCTGGATGCCCTCGCGGGATCGCGATTCTTTTCCACTTTGGATTTGCTCTCAGGATTTTGGCAACTTCCCTTGGACGACGAATCCAGGCCCAAAACAGCTTTCCGAACGCCGCACGGCCTCTTCCAATTCAATCGCTTACCCATGGGATTACACTCTGCTCCCGCGACGTTCCAGCGCCTGATGGAATTGGTCCTCGCTGGCTTGCAATGGGAGGTGTGTTTGATTTACCTGGATGACGTTATCGTATTCAGTAAGACGTTCGAGGAACACCTTGATAGGCTTCGGGCCGTCTTTCTCAAAATGCGCGCTGCTAATTTGAAATTCAAGCCACAAAAGTGCCATTTGCTGCGCGAATCTGTTAAATATTTGGGTCACATTGTCGGCCGGTCAGGTATCTCAACCGATCCCGCCAAAACGCGTTGTGTCAGCTCCTGGCCTATTCCCACCTCGGTGGGGGAGGTTAGAAGCTTCATCGGCTTTGCTTCATATTACCGCCGGTTTGTTGCGGACTTTGCTTCCATCGCTAAGCCACTACATGCCTTGACGTCAAAAGGGGTCAAATTTCATTGGGGGCCGGTGGAGAACGCCGCTTTTGTCTCTCTTCGGGATGCCCTGGTGGGGGCCCCGCCGTTAAGCTACCCCGATTTTTCCATGCCGTTCGTGCTCGACACGGACGCAAGCAATACCGGGATTGGAGGCGTGCTGTCACAAATTGTGGGTGGCGTGGAGCGCGTTGTGGCTTATGGTAGTAGAGTACTGTCCCCGGCCGAGCAGCGGTACTGCGTCACCCGCCGCGAACTGTTGGCTATCGTGTTCTTTATCCAACAGTACCGGCCATATCTGTACGGCCGGCATTTCACCGTCCGTACAGATCATGCAGCGTTGCAGTATGCCCTACGAATTAACCAGCCATCGGGGCAGTTGTCCCGATGGCTCGAGATCATGCAGGATTTCGATTTTGAGACAACTTACCGGAAGGGGATTCGCCACACCAACGCCGATGCCCTATCACGCCTGCCGATCGCCCCGGATTGCACTTGTTTCTTGGGTTCGGGCCGTTGCAAATCGGCAAGTGACGGCCGGGATCGGGTTCTTGCGGCCGCAGTTGATACTCCTTCGGACGCTGGTCCTATTTCGGAGGGTGGGAGTGATTCCCTACTTGGCTTGTCAAGTACTGAGTGGGGTCGCCTCCAAATGGAGGATGCGACCCTCCTGGCGCTACGACGTCGCGCGGAAGGATCAGGTCAAGGGAAGTCGGGCGTTGACTCATGGGGGTGGTGCCAGGGCTTACTCATGCATTGGGACGGGACGATCCGCCGTCACAGGCTGGTGGTGCCTTCCACGTTGAGGGGTAGGGCTGTATGGGCTGCTCATGAACGGCTCCTGCACCTGGGTACCCTCAAAACACTTGCCATGCTCCAGCTTAATTACTTTTGGCCGGGCATGGCAAGAGACGTGGACGATCTGCTGCGGTCCTGTACCCAGTGTGCACAACGGAAGCCGCCGGCGAAGGGAGCCAGTCCACCGCTCCAGTCCATTTCGGTCACCCGGGTTAACGAGCTGGTCGCCCTTGATATTTTGGGACCGTTTCCTTCCACGCCGAGGGGTAATAAGTACCTGCTGGTTGGCGTGGAATATTTCACGCGATGGCCTATGGCTTGGCCCCTCGCCAACCAGTCCGCAGCGGCCGTTGCGGAGGCTTTTGTTCAGGGCTACGTCCTCGACAAAGGCGCTCCGGAACGGTTGTTGACCGATCAGGGAAAGAATTTCACTAGTACCCTTTTACACGAGGTATGTGGCCTTCTGGGTACAAAGAAAGTTCGTACCTCGCCTTACCATCCACAAACGGATGGGATGGTGGAACGCTTGCATAGGACTCTTACGTCCATGCTATCCCACCAGGTATCTGAGTCCCAAAACGATTGGGATCTACGGATCGGGGGAGTCCTGGCGGCATACAGGATGGCTCCTCACGCGGCGACCGGGTTCTCGCCATTTTTTTTGATGTATGGTCGCGAGGTTGACCCGCCTGTCGCGACTCAGCTGACGATTGCCGCGCCTCATGCTAAGTCGAAAATCGCCGACCATGTTAAATTTAACATCCTTCGCTTGGCGGAGGCACGGCAGGCGGCCATGCAAAACTCTGACTCTCGCCAGAAACAAAACGAGAGATTGCGGTCGCGCCGGACTCACACGCACGAATGGCACCCGGGCGACCGAGCATGGTTGCACTGCCCTCAGGTGCCATTGGCCACCTCGGCTAAGTTGTTGCGACCATGGAGGGGCCCCGTTGAAATTGTGCAGGTTGTGCGGCCTCAATGTGTGCGCATTAAGTGGGGGAAGCGTCGGTGGTTTGTGCACCCTTCACGGTTAAAGCCATTTTTTGCTCCGCACGCTTCCTCCCACGTAAATGGCCGAACATGTGGGGAGTCCTCTGACTCCGGGGGGGCGGGATCGATGCCAGCCTCTGATCCACTAATGACTGTCCCGTCTTCAGGAGCCCCAGGACTGAAGCCCTCTGGGCTGCCAGCCTCCCCCGTGGGGGGCGGCGCTGGCACGTCCGGGAAACCGGACGACCAGGCACCTGCTGATGCGACACCTGCCACTGACTCTACCAAGCCGGCCCCTTGTGACGGGCCCGCTGCACGGACTCGCGCCAAAACGCGCCGGTTGTTATGATTAGCTTTCCGCGCGTGTTCCGTTGCTGCGGAACCCGCTCATTGTATATATGTTTTTTTAATGGTTGTATGTGTGTGTAATAACGATGACCACGCTATCTGCTTGTTGCTTGCTGTCCATGTAAGTGTGTGCGTGTGTTGGGAATGGACGGAGAGTCTGCTGTGGTTGCTGAGTTTCAAAGGGAGTGTGTGCGCTGCTGCGTGGAGTTGTTATCTTGATGGTAAAGTTAATTATTAACGTGGGAGCGTCGGGTATCCTGTGCTGTACCATCTCGTGGGTCACCGTGCGCGATGGGCTTAATTGAAAAAAAAAAAATGTTTTTTTTGGGCTGTATTATGCTGCGAGGTGCTGTGTGCGATGCGGTCGTTGCATGAGAGGGAATAACTGTGTTGTGGTTGAAAAGTTACGACGGGATTGATGGTGTGTTGGTCGCCTGCAGATTTGCTTGCTATTGTGCTTCAATGTACGCGTGTGATCGCGATATGCTGATTGCATGTGCTGTTATACCGTTCTGTATATGTGTTGCGGTTCCGGGTGGGGGGTTTTTTTTTTTTTAGGGAACCATCGGTTGATGTTACGCTTGTTCTTGTTATTGTTACTGTTACGAGGCACACGTGTATTGACGGTGTTAATCTTTATTCTTGGGGGTTGAGGGATTGTTGCAGCCGGGACGGCTGCGAGCTGTACAGGGGGGGGTGATGTAGGGGTTATTACGGGAGAAACGGCGGACAACAAACACAGGGCTGTCGGCACTCACATACACGGGGGGTCACACCGACGTCCGCATCAGTTATTGCCCACGCCCCCAGCCCTCGGAGGCGATCCCTATAAAAGGTGGAACCCAAAGAGCTCGAGGCAGTTCGACACGAAGCTGACCAGTGAAGATCCAAGACTCGGAGATTAGGCCCTGGGACTCCCCGGTCTCGCCGTCCTTATAAGGGCCGAGCCGGGTAAGCCAGTGGCGCGGCCCAAGAGCTTCCAGACCGCTGCCCTTATCAGGGCAAGGCTGGTTAGCTGGTGCCGAGATCTGTGCTTGCCAGGGCCAGATCAGTCAGCCTCCCGTAGCCCAGTAGAGGAGGACTGGGGGACAGGACAGAGGGCTTAGTACTAGGGTGGGTTTCCCATAGTACGGGTGAAGGGGCCGATACCCCTTCAACTATTGTATCTGTCCCGGAGTTAATAAACAGTGTGTCTCAACTTCCTCATCGTCTCCTCATCAACTTACTACATATACTATATACCTACACACGAAGCGGGCAACAGCTCCCTGTACATGCTGGAAAGTACGTGCGGTTTGCGAGCACCTATTAATAAAAAAGGCACAGCGTGATAGCGTGGTCAGCATCCACGCCCGGTCCGTCTTCGTCTCCCCGACTGCTCGTGTTGTTGTTGTTGTTGCATATTCGAGCAAGTTATTATTTAAGGCCGAGTAGACTTAAGGGAAGGCTTCAAGTACCGCTTCGGATAATCGTCATTGAACTTTCGCCATCGCCAGGAATCGAACTCGGACTGTCGGGCTCGAAGCGCAGTGCGCTAACCACTGCGCCGCCGCTCCTGCCGCCGCCACCACCGCTCGCCGCAACCGCTCGCACGAAGAAGCTCATTTCAGGCCGCCTCGACAACGCGGTCGCGAAGCGCAATTTGTGACTAAACAGTGCCCTCTGCTGGCTCGTTGTGGCATCGCATCAATGCGCCAAGTTTGGAAAAACCAAAAGCTCCTCCCGGGTGTAGCCTTTAGACAATTCCTCGTCGGGGCAATTGCTCGTCGGGGCAATTGCTCGTCGGGGCAATTGCTCGTCGGGGCAATTGCTCGTCGGGGCAATTGCTCGTCGGGGCAATTGCTCGTCGGGGCAATTGCTCGTCGGGGCAATTGCTCGTCGGGGCAATTGCTCGCCGGGGCAATTGCTCGCCGGGGCAATTGCTCGCCGGGGCAATTGCTCGCCGGGGCAATTGCTCGTCGGGGCAATTGCTCGTCGGGGCAATTGCTCGTCGGGGCAATTGCTCGTCGGGGCAATTGCTCGTCGGGGCAATTGCTCATCGGGGCAATTGCTCTTCGGGGCAATTGCTCGTCGGGGCAATTGCTCGTCGGGGCAATTGCTCGTCGGGGCAATTGCTCGTCGGGGCAATTGCTCGTCGGGGCAATTGCTCGTCGGGGCAATTGCTCGTCGGGGCAATTGCTCGTCGGGGCAATTGCTCGTCGGGGCAATTGCTCGTCGGGGCAATTGCTCGTCGGGGCAATTGCTCGTCGGGGCAATTGCTCGTCGGGGCAATTGCTCGTCGGGGCAATTGCTCGTCGGGGCAATTGCTCGTCGGGGCAATTGCTCGTCGGGGCAATTGCTCGTCGGGGCAATTGCTCGTCGGGGCAATTGCTGCTCTTGAGCGCCCACTGATAAGGCACACGTGGTGACGTTCATATGGGCAACACGACGCACGGACGCCTTCATCTTCCCAGTGCTAGTTGAGGTGGCGGTTACGCAACATACCGCCCCAGACACTCGTTTCAGACGGAGTCGGCTTAGGATGAAACATCCAGGAGGACATTTCTGCTCGGATAAAACGTGCAAACCAATGGCCAATGTATAACACTGGTTAGCACGTTTTTTTTTAAATCGACGATGGCCGGGAACCCAGGCACGCACACAGAGACCCCCTTCATCGGCCACGATCTATCCACTGCTCTGCACGCGCGACTCCTCCGATCCCTCGTCGGTTCTCAGCGTCTCGCGATGCAACAATCCACGCAGCGGCGACCGGCGCGGGAGCCAACTCCATCGCTCCATCTCCGCGGCAGAGGTGCTTTTCGGCGTGCTGCGACACCGTTGAAGCAGGCGCTGTTAGCGAGCACCTATTAAGTCATGCGTGGCGCACGGGGGGGTCGGGGGGGTCAGCGCCACGCCCGGACCGCCTTTGCCCCCCCCCCCCCTCGGCCATACATTAGCACGAGGTGCTAATGTATGGCCGAGACCAACTAGAGGCGGTCCGTGACCGCCTCCGATCAAATATTCGTCACCAATGCGAGCCGTGGCTGGGAATCGAACTCTGGAAAGTCGGTTTCGTAACGCAGTGCCAACAAGGGTCACCGCATCGCCTTGAACAGATTATGGGGGCACAGGAGGAGGGGGTGGGTGGCTGCATTTGTCTCCCCAGTGCAGATGGTGACACACCGCACCAGCCACTTATTTAAGGCTGAGCCGACCTAGGGGCCGTCCATAAATGACGTCATGCACCTGGGGAGGGGGGGGATGTGTGACGAGGGGGGGGGGGGGTTGAGAAATGTGACGTCACATAAAAATGCGCAACTTTAAATAAATATAGACGACACGTTTTACTTAATTAAATAGACTTTTTAATAAATGTTTTCTCCTACAACATCAGAGTGCAGCGCCACATGACATACGCACTCCAATGACAATAGTTTAAGGCGATTTGAAGCATGTTTAATTTTATTTTGGGGGGGGGGGGGCAGAGCTTTGGGACGTCATATTTCGAGGGGGGGGGTCTGACTTTTTGTGACGTCGTGTGACGAAGGGGGCAGGGGGTCAAAAATCGTCCAAAATCGCGTGACGTCATTTATGGACGGCCCCTTATTTAAGGCTGAGTCGACCTAAGAGAGGCCGAGGATATTTATTCACCCCCGATATTTGGCTGCGGACGGTGAGTCGAACTCGTGGCGCTGGTTTAGGAGTATGGTGCTCACAAGGCCCGCCTGAGTTTCCCCTCCATTGCGTCAGCGCTCGGCTGCTGGCGCTGTTGATTTTCAATTGGCTATTACAATCAACTCTCAGTACACCACGTGGTGTTGATTAGAGGCGAGTTCACGAGGTTGTGTGTCGATGCGTGTTCGTGGTCCAGATGTCTTGTGACCCGCAAATAATTGACCCCTCACAAGTTTTTTCTTTGCAAATTAATACAACATAAATAAACCTTTACTTAAACAAATATTACTTGTTACATAATTAAATTGGTGGAGGGGGGGGGGGTCACAAGACATTTGGACCAGGCTGTAGGTGAAGCACAAAGAATAGCCTTTTTACACCTTGCATAATAACACAGGCGGCTTTACGACGTTCAAACACCCAAATAGGCACCCCCCATTGATAGGCATCACGTCCGCATTAACCACACATGCCTACGGCAAAACATGCAAACAAATACGCTTCGATAATGATTACATATGCATTGTGTTTGTAACTGAGTTGGCCTACATCAGAGACAGCCTCCCTTATGGTCTTGTTTCACCAGTGAAAACTGGTGCCATTGAAATACCTATTCACCCGGGGCTATCGATGCTCTGATACGTGAATTGCTTTTGTGCTGTTCGCCTTTTGGGGTTCTCTGGTCTGACACTGGTGGTGGTGAGACGAGGCAACAACAAAGGCGGCTGTCTCGGGTGGAGGCCGATCACTTTAAGGACAATGGGAACATTTGTATTACCAAATACACGTTAATGTGCATATTTGAGCACAAGCACGCGTAGACACGATGCATTGAAATAGGTGCGTCGATTTGGTGTTTGTCATCCTAACACCTCCTGTGTTATTGACGTCACGCACCTAGGAGGAGGGGGGGGGGTCAGACATTTGTGACGATGTGTGACGAGGGGGGGGAGGGTTTGAAAAATGTGACGTCACATCAAAATGCGTAAATTTAAATAAATATAAACAACACGTTCTACTTAATTAAATAGACGTTTTAATTAATGTTTTCTCCTACAACATCAGAGTGTAGCGCCACATTAAATACGCACTACAATGACAATAGTTTAAAGCGATATGAAGCATGTTTTATTTGGGGGGGGCAGTAGCTTTGTGACGTCATATTTGAGGGGGGGGTCTGACTTTTTGTGACGCAGTGTGACGAGGGGGAGGGGGGAGGGGGTCAAAAATCGTCCAAAATCGCGTGACGTCATTTATGGACGGCCCCTTATTTAAGGCTGAGTCGACCTAAGAGAGGCCGAGGAGGTCTAATTTGGTAAATAAATATCACAGCAACGGATGTATTGTATTCAATCCACGCAGTCACAGCCGGCTACACAAATTGATCATTGTAATCATAATAAGTGGATAACAGACACGAATTCTAACGAGCAGCACGCAATCGGACTCAGCTTGTTTGGGGGGGACAGATGATTACCGTGCAGGCGTGCGTGTACCCAGGGTCTCGATGCACGCGGTGCAAATCCATCTCATTAGGTGGTGGATGCGTGACTATAATTGTTAAATTGCATAGGCCCCCCTCTTCAAGGTCACATTTCTCTATAAATTAGTTGGGGTGCAGGAGAGGGGGGGGGGCTTTGACAGGTTTTTGTGGGTGGTCGGGTGTGTGGTGGATGTGGGGAGCGGTAGTGTAGCGGTTAGCGATTCCCGCTCACGGAAAACACCAGTGACGATTATTTGATCCGGTTCTGGGCTTCCCCTAGGTCGACTCAGCCTCAAATGAGTACCTCGTGCGGTGTAAAAATCGCCATTGGGGAGACAAAGGCGGCCGGGCGTGGTGTTGGCCACCCACCCCCTCGTGCCGTATTTACTAGGTGCTCGCTAACAACACTTGCCCCTACAGTCTGTTAAGGCTATACGGGTTTTTTTTTGTCTTTGGAGGATGTGTGTGGCACAGGTGCTGCATCGGCAAGTCATCTGTCAGTCGACCCATGGCACCTGCTGGGTCTGTCCCGTGACCTCCTGCCAGTGGGCGTTCGACACTTCATGTGAATGTGTGGTTGGACACTGCTTTGCTTCTTCTTGACATGTGAAAAAAATAGCTTTGTAGATCATAAAATTCCTCCAATATAAATATACTGATTCCGATGCTTTCTGATCAGGTCGGGAAAAAATGATCTTACAGGAAAACCCCCTGGAAGCCGGATTGATTGGTGCGGATAGCATTTTCGCTTATATTAATGTGCGGCGTACTATAATTAAATGTCTACGTTTATACGCACTATAACAATATGACAAATAACGAAATATCACTTATTGGTGACATGGCCTTATTGCAGAGGTCCGCGGTTGTAATCCAGCGACAAGCCCGGATTAATCTTATATAGAAATAGGCTGTCTATGTTACCCGCGAATTACAAAATTGGAATCCTGTGCAGAGCAAACATTGCCCCCCCTCCCGCCCTATTGTGAAATATTGGCAGGACACCTTAATATATGACACGAGATTCGACAAGACTTGTGGGAAAACAAGCGTGATAATTAGTCATTATTATCGGACATTATCAATCCACTGCTGGATGAAGGCTTCTCCAATCCACCGCCACCTCTCATGATTCTGTTGAAATTCTCTTGCACAGCAAATAGCCAACCGCGCGGACAAGGACGACAACACGTATACATTAAGACATGTATGATATGCCAGACGTGGACAGATCCGGAAACGCTATCCGCCTCACTCGGTCCGCCTTCAAGAAGTTTTCCTGTATTAAAAATAAATCAGCCAGATCAGAAAGAAGCAATGCTGTGATCGTGTCTATTTAAAATTTCACCAGAAAACCGTATCGTTAAACTCAAGAAACAAGAGATTATCAAGTCAAGTTAATTTATTTTAATGAACCAGGTAATAACCCAAGAGGACCAGGGTATTCTAGTCTCATTTGGGAGTGTGACTTGGGTCTTCACAAATGACAAATAAAACTAATTAAGAGTAGAGCAATGAAGCAAATAGAAAACAGGGCAAGCACAATTGCGTCATCGCCACATGAGAAATCAAAATTATTTGGAAACGTTCAATAATTCCCCCAGACCGCAAGTCGGCGCGGGCAAATAACTTCGAGGGATCAAGGCAAATTGCTTTTTAAAAATAAAGTTGTGCTTTATTTTAAACTTGATTTGGCGCATACATTAGTTGTCCTCCCATGCTTTGTTGTCCTGAGCCCACACCTCCGATTCGCACTATTGGCTACGTACGGTGCCAATGAAGTTCAACATACATACACAAACACATTCCTGCGGAGGGAGCTGGTAGGAACGTTGGGTTGCTCGCTCAATGGCCAGGGTCAACGGCGGTGTGGTGTATTTTGCAAATATGCCCGACTGAGGGTGGGCACAAGCCGGCGTGAGTAGGTTAAACGTTGAGTTTTATAAGGGCACCACGGGGTGACCAGCCCCTCCCCACCCAGCCCCACCCCTCCCACCCAACCCCACCCCTCCCCACCCAGCCCCTCACTGCACGACGGACGGACACAATAATCCCGTGGGCTGGTGGAACCAGTGGGTTCCTACCAGTAAAAGCTTCTCAGACTTGTTCAGAAACCCACTTGCTGTACCTCTACCTCCGAGCCACCCTGCAAGTCCCATCGAGTTTGTGAGTTTTCGCAAATCTGCGTGCTCTCAAACCAACCAACACCTTGCGTTTCAAAACACTGCATCGCAAAGCGGCGCGCGCATGTGTTACAGCAAGCATATCAAGGAACGCACACGACTTTGGGTTGTCATGGGTAATGTTCAGTTACGTGTTTATTGAGAAAGAAAGAAAAACCATCTTGTTTTCCATCACAGTGTGAACAAAAGAAAAACCATGGGCACGATGGAGCATATACAATTGGGCTCAATCGGATACAGACCACGCACGATGCTACAAGGCTTCACTGTCAAAAATAGGAGTTCCCGTGACCATACTCATTACCTGTGGGGAAACCGTCCTGGGCAGGGAAAGAATGGCAAAACAATATATACTATAGCATAAACGTATTAGAGAACTACATGAAAATATTGCAACTGCCAATCAGACTTTAACGACTGTAGATGAGATACAACAGGAATAAACCTTTGGGTTAGTGGCAGGAAACTTGAATTTGTTTTGACACTGTTGTGACATTCACGAGGGGGTGGGGGCTTTTATTTTGACAGGGTGCCACCCTAAATGAAATGGGTCCGTCTTAGAGGTGCAGCCAAACGCATACCGTGCGAGTTAAATAGGCACGACACAATGTATTTATGATTAGACGTTAAACGCAAAGCATTGGCGACAGAAACGGGGTGGGGGGTAGAGAGGACAGAGGTGGCCCCCTTGCCACCAATACCATTGTCATCACATCAGTGTCAAACTCTCACACATCACCAACCCAAACGACACCACAAGGCCCGGATGCATTGGTCAGGTTTTCTTCACGATCCGTCGTTCGCTGGTACAGAACATCCCGGGCGCTGGCACGCGATAGCAAGCACAGCTGTTCGCCAAGCCAAATTGCTGACCGGTTACACTCCAAAATAAATGTGGCGCAGAAAATGCTGGGGGGGGGGGGGGGGGGGAGGACCCGAAGCGGCGTTGCCTATTCATGTTAGCCGAGATACAGTAATAAATTAGAACTGATTAGGGGTTACACGCACTTTGGGGGGTATGGGTAATATTCGTGGCACTATTTAAACCCCACCGGTGCTTGCCGCGCGACTGTACGTGTGGGTCTCGTTACCGCCAAAGCACACTTGCCTATACTCAACGTTTTGTTTTTACACCACTTACGCAACTTTGCGTGAAATAATTAAATTATTAACATGCGATTACACGATGATAAAAGCAATAAACTAGTAAGCAGTGGAGAGGGAGGCCAACTATTTGCTATCCCCATGGGTTCAAGCAAGCATGATAAATTACGACAAGTTGCTGACCAATGACTAACAAATAAAACGACCGCGAGTGCACGAAGCATCTCCTCCACTTGCAATTTTGTACAATTTAGTTTCTGCTTCCATCACGCGTGCTCCCAATTGATCGGCGTTGGACAAACGTCCGTACAAGCTGCTCCCGCGCGCCACCCCTACCCACCCCTAGAGTGATCCCGTTTCCACGCCGCATCACACGCGCAAACCGCGGGGGGGGGGGGGGGGTGGCAGGTTACCACCTTTCAACGTACTGACGGCACAGTGAGGTGCAAAGTGACGCCAACCACCTTTCTCAACAGTTCTTCTGCGCACGGGAGTTTTTCCCCCGGTCCGCTCGTCCGTTAATCTTTAACCCACAGCAAGTATACAAACGACAAGGCTGCGCCAACAACTAAATCACAGCGGAGCCAAATCAACGCGAACAAGCCCAACACACAACACACAAAAACAGGCGTGTGGCGAAACAGAAACAATTTGCACCAAAGACAGGCAAGGATAAACACTGCCGCCACAAGATAACGGGTGTTGAATGTACTCGCGTTGAGACCATCTCTGAAGATGACAGACCTGAACGGTCGCTTGCGGTGGCGTCCCATGGAGAGTGACGCACCCAACTTAGTTTACCAATCGTGCAAGCCGCGGGGGGCTGGTTAAGCAAGGCTCCTTAACACTGTACATATCACTGCAACGAACACGCGTGCGCAAGCACACATACAGAATCAAACGAAAGGGGAATTGGCCTAGTCGAACAAAACAATGCAGAGAAAACTGGGCTGCGACGATGCTTTTAGGGATTTAACAAAATTAATAACAAGCAAGTGTACTTATTGAGGAAGAGGGTGTGGGGTGAAGAGGGGGGTGGGGGAGCATTAGCTACACGCGCGGGTCGATATTTCAACCCTACCGCACTTGCGTGCGCGTGCGTGCGCGCTTCGCGGTTAGAAGGGCTCCCCCGAGCGCCATTGCCCGGACAAAACAGAAAAAAAACTTCACACGAGACAACGAAAAAAAACCCGGCTCAAACGCGCGCGTGCCTGCGCGTACCTCCACGTCCATGCGCGACAGAATGCGGTGGGCCCGAGCGACAAAATGCACATGGGCCTAGCAGTAGGAACGCACCAACAAAGCTATGCACGCGTGTGCAACCGCGCGCACACACACGCGCGGGGCAACGAGCGCCAAAGCATTCACGCACGCACATGGGTGACAATCATCAAAGCGCACGCAACCGCTCATGGCGCGCGCACGCGTGGCCCGTCACTGGTGCGCGCACTGCACGCCGGGGCCCTGCTGGTAGCCGCCCTCGTCGTCCGAGCCGTCCTCGTAGGCCTCCCGCCGGCCGCCGGGACCCCCGGCGCCGGCCCCTCCGCGCGTCGCCTCCAGCTCGTGGAGGTCCACCTCCTCGAAGTCGCCACTCGTGGGGCGCGGCAGCGTGGGTCGCTCGGGCAGCAGCTTCTCCAGGAGCTGGTGGTGGGAGAGCGAGAAGGCAAGGGGGGGGGGAGGGAGGGCAAAGCGAGAGAGGGTGATGGAGAAAGGGTGGGCAAGGGAGGGTGAGAGGGAGTGAGAATGGCGGTGCATGGTTACACTTTGCAACCGCTTAAATGCATTCCGTTTGAATTTTACATTCCAATAAAAAAAATGGGCACTGCAATTTTTGGAAAAAAAATCTAAAAGAATTTAACTGCCCGAGATACACAATGCCAGATGATGGTTACAAAATATTTTTTGATTAATCCAAAAACATTTATTTTAGGTAAACATCGTCTATCCTAGTTGGCACAGCACCAGTGAATTCGCCAATCCGACCCAACAGCCTCACCTCCAGTTTTTCGCCATCGATCCAATTCTTGTCGGGGAACTCCACGTCAAACTTTATGTAGAGGTTTCCCTTCTCGAAAGGGTTGCGGTAGTGGGGCATTCCCTCCCCAACGATTCCACGAATGCAGCCTGCACACACACACAAGTCACCACCAAAACCAGTGTCATCGGCCACCATCCCATGCACTGCTGGAAGAACGCATGAGAGTTGCCACATCTCTCGTTATGCTGCGATGTGTTAATGATCCATCCAGCACTTGAACGCTAGCCAATGTCTTCCCTCCATCTCATCTGCAGAACGTCCTCTCGCAATCCATTCCTTCGTGGCATTTTTTCTTGATTGTCGTCCATTAATCCTTGCGGTGACATGTCCCCGCCAAGCCCATTTAATAATCTTAAACCAAGTCGATTACAATTAGCCAACGCAAACACGCTCGGTTTCACATTAACGCGTTCATTTATGCACAAATATTATATTTTACCTTCATTTAGATTATCTTTAAGAAGGGATTAATTACATTCCGGCACTCACTCATTCAACAGTCTCATCAGCCGACAGTTGCCTCCATGGCACTGTCCCATCACTGCTACCGCCGTTACTGTTCCAATGAGCACAGTTGGCCACGTACCGTGCGAAAGAAGTTCAACGTGCATACACACACACACACACACCCTCCTAAAAACAAACCTACAAGTCTTGCGAGGCTCTTGCTGGGTGAACAAGTGAACGGTGAGCGACAGCTATGCACTATCACCAGGTGCCTCACCTGGCTGGATGACGTTCCCCGGGGGGTAGGTGACGAGGATCTGCCGCCCGTCGAGGTGCGCCAGCGTGAAGCGCACCCCGCACAGCGCCTCTGCCAGACCGATCTTCTTCATCATGTGCAGGTCGTTGCCGTCTCTCTGGAACACCTTTGCGAGGCGACAGAACATCATCGTCGTTGTCAAAACAAGCATAAAAAAATACGAAAAATATAAGTTGGGAAAGATATTTTACACGCGTTCACGCTCTCCCGACACTCGTCCCGTCTTCCGATTATTTTAATTAAGGACACGCAAGCCGATGCGGGTAGCGGTTTGGGTTAAAACACCGTTGCATATTTGCAAATAGTTATTTTATCTCCATGTAGAGTGAGGGGGGGGGGGCGTCTCCAAAATTTTGGGCAACGCCTTCATCAATTCGCCTAGTTTTCAAATCGGGCAAGTACCTAATATCTACACAATTGTAAACTAAACATTGGTTCTTGTTGGGTCATCTTTTCAAGATGGGCAGAAGTAATGGATTGGCAACCTTGGTTAGAAAGCGTTAAAAACAGGCGGCTAATGATTCATCATGGCATCTACGAATGACACACCGCCGGCCATGTAAGAGTTGCAGGAGTGAACGGAGGTTTATAAGAGGTGGTACGATTTAATTCCCAAATCTAACGCGATGAAAGAGATTCCTCAATGAGGGAACAGCCACCGATAAATACTTTTTCTTTACCATAGACCGAATCAAACCTTGGGAATTTTAGAGTTTAATCATTGATATAATACAGGGTGACCATTTGATAAATACTCCACCTGATTTCTAATGACCCTCTTTATATCTTAACAAGTGACTGAATTTCGATTTAAAGCTTTCGTGACTGCAGGGATTCATCTTCTTGGTTCTTTCGGTAAAGTCACGTAGAAGGGAAGTAATAAAATAATAAAAATAAAACATAATAAAACAATTCTCACGACGTTTCGGCCACAACGCAAGCAGCCGTCCTCAAACCAGGTCGACGGACCTGGTTTTCACCTGAGGACGGCTGCTTGCGTTGTGGCCGAAACGTCGTGAGAATTGTTTTATTATGTTTTATTTTTATTATTTTATTACTTCCCTTCTACGTGACTTTACCGAAAGAACCAAGAAGAAGTGACTGAATATTGTGAAAGTGATAGCTCCACGTTTCAGAGGAGTGTTAACTTATTTCATGAAGTTAACACATAGTAAGGCTTTCACAGCCAATACCATGATTCGGAATACATTTTTGGGTTAGGCCAAGCAATGATCTGGCCAGATTTTTGTCGCAAGATCCTCCACCAACTGACACAGGCGAACAGATCAAACTGTCACCCATTCAATCGTATAACGTGCCCTAGTGTCATTGCTTAAAGTTGACCGGTAAGTTGAAGATCAATACTGACAACCATATTTATAGAGGCCTTGAAATAAAACGGTGCTTTCTCCGAATGTCTCGCAGTAATGCCGATTGCCTTCCCTGTTCACACCCATGTGCAATACCTTCCTGTTCTGCTCTCTGATAGGGGTGGGTAACCAAAGGCCCACAGGGCCAGGTACGACCCGTGACTTGACTTCACACGGCCCAAGACCCACAAACTATTTGTATCCATCGCTAAGCATCTTAGCGGCACTAATCGGGCACTCGTTTCTAATTTTAACGCGCTAAAGTCACTTTGCTCGTTGCAAGGGCCTCCCTCTAGTAACCTCCGATTAGCACGGTTGGCTACGTACGGTGCGAAAGAAGTTCAACGTGCATACATGAATACAGAAATGACTGGGTATGTGCGAGTTACAATGTGTGGTTGTAGGCCAAAAGTTTCTCCAAGTCCTCTTCTTGCCCCTTAGGTTCCCGACCACTGACATACAACCCTCCCCCCCAAACCCACTAAAGATGGCCCACTCTTTTTATACACTCCCGCAAGGTTTTACTCTGGGCATGAACGGTAATTTTTGTTCACAAACATCTTCCATCAGCACACTTTCACCACCACCGGTAACTGCTAGCCCAGGAGTCGGAAACCTACGGCTCTGGAGCCGCATGCGGCTCTTCGAGAACTGCTTCATGACGTTACGCACACGCATTGCGGCACTTGAAATAAGTTTTTTTTACACCGAATTGTTATTCTGGTTGCCAACCCCTGTTGCTAGCCTGACGGTAACACAGTTGAGGATGGTGACGTGGTTGCCACGGCAGCAGGGTCGCCCCACGGCAACACCGTTGCCCCTGGCAGCCTGTGCGCCCTTTCACCTCATGGTCCTTCTCCTGCAGCACCAGCACGATGTCGCCGGGCTCCAGGTCCGGCGCCTGGTCACCCTCGCCCCGGAAGGCGATCTTCTGGCCGTGCCGCATGCCCTTGTCCACGTGCACCTCGAGGATCTTCACCTCCTTCACCACCTTTTTGCCCTCGCACGCCTTGCACCGGTCGCGTTCGTTTATTACCTGGCCTGTAAGGGGATGGCGACGTACGGTCAGGAAGAACACGCGCAACGAGTGCCCCCGTGCACAAATGCACGCGACGAAGATCCCTCATTTATATAAGCACACAACCCCCAGCCGGTGTGGCTGGTTTTCCACTGGCTATTTACCGGGCCAAGCAGAGTCAGAACCAAAACCAATATTACGGAACCACTGGTGCTATGCACTTTAAATTTGGATTGAAAACACGTTTCTTTAGAACTGATTTTTGTGTCTAGTTTGTTGTCCTTCCCCCAAACGTGCGATAAGCACAGTTGGCTCCATACGGTGCAAAAGTAGTTCAACATAAATACATACATGCTGACCCACCCATAATGGACATCTGTGGAAAAAGAGCTTCATAGCTCAGATTCCTCCAGTCTAAATACAAATTCTGATACATTTCAAACCGTGTCCTATCGTGTATATGTGTGTGTCATGTCAGCATGCACGGCTCGGCTTCTGCAGGTGGATAAACCCGACACGTCCCGCAGCCGTGCGGGGGATGGCTCGGCGCGGCTCTGTTGCGGTAGTGGAAAAAAAGAGCGCCAAGAGTGTGCCGGGTAGTGGAGGTCTCACCCTCCCCGTGGCAGTCGTGGCACATGGTCTGCATTTGCTGCACCATCCCGGGCGCCAGCTGCCGCACCATCACGCGGATCCCTCGGCCCTTGCAGCTGGAGCAGACCTCCACAGCACCAGCCTTGCCGCCTTTGCTGTATGTGCGTGCGTAAGATGGTGGAGGTGGTAGGGAGACGGTGATGAGAAATGGAGGTTAAGATAAAAAAGATAAGTTGGGGGAAAAAAATCGTGCATGCACATGGATTATGTAACACTTTCAAATAAGCATTTTTTCTGCAGTTGCTGCCAGGGAAAATTGTGTATTAGACAACTGCAAATATTTTTTTTTTTATTTTACTTTGGTTCGTCTCTCCAATATTTTTCGGCAAAACTGACGGATCAATTTGGCAGGTTTTCTATAGGTTACGTCCCGAATAGCAACACACTATACTGCAGGTTCACTCATATTGCATCATCATTACCAGCAGTAACCACCCCATTACGGAATAGACGGACAGACAATATAGAAATGAATTTCAACCTCCGTTGCAAAGTGTAAAAAAACAAGCTCACGAGCCTATGGTCAAATCTCCAGCACAGTTGTGCTTGGTCACTACTTGGGATGAGAAACTGCCTGGAAATAACAGGAGTAGTATGTCTGTGTTGCAGGGTGGCCACATGATGGCAAGATAGCAGTGGATTATTCAGTCTATTGCAGTAGTTTACATAACAGGTTCTCTCTCTGGTTTCACGCGGAATTGGCCAAATGTCATATGTAGCAGGATCCTCCTGAAAAAGTCTTGAGACTGAATTAGACTTTCCTGGATAAGTACTGAAAATTATTTTGTCTAATCATATTTAACCTGCTCGTTATGGAAGTCTCCATGTAGAATGGAAACAAATCACCATTAAAATAATGCACCCATTAGGCGCACAAGCTTCACACCCACACACTTGCGTTGTAACGGCAGTCACGCTGGTACGCAGCGTGACATTTTGTTCTTGAACACTTTCAATTCACAACCTTGCCCAAGAACTACGCAGATTTGTACAACGTTATTGGAGAAAGGTAAAATAAATTTTGTAGCCGTTTTATTTAGGTGTTTGGTATGTCAAGGGCTCTCGGATAGACAGAAAGATGGAGGAATGAATGCTACAATTCCTAAGTACAGCAATAATAGTCGTGAATAAACAAATTAAAGCATCAGAGATGTATAGGCGGATACGGTTTCCTACATGCAGTGACCTTCACAGCTTGCATCATCACCAGTCATGATCAATAACAACGGCGTAACAAAGGCCTCCCAAAACCGTAGCAATCTCCCGTGGTACCGCGATGCATCAGTCCATCGCTCACTCTTCTCATACTGCCTACGTCAAACAGTACTCCTAACAATCGCGTATATATTGACTGCGAGGCGAGGACTACGAAACGCTTGATAATACTGCGCCTCGGGTCTTTTAACGGCCTCGTGTTGATACCCCCTGCCAACCCCAAACGCTCACTCGCTACATCGTGATCAGTGTAAGGAGAGAGCACGTCAAGTCATGTCAACCTATGTACGTGCTGCGGCTTAACCTGCCACCCATTCTGGTGACAAGGGTACCGCGTGTCAAATACCAGCGCGCGAGTTAGCTTCGGAACAGTTGTGACACAAACAAATCTGTCCCGTTAGAAGCAAGCCAAAAATGGTTTAACCGGCTGCGGGATGAAGGCCTCCATGCAGTGCGGGTCGTGGAGGTTTGTCGACCACACTTAACCAGGACGATGATGAGCGAGAGCTGAAGGTGGTGAGAGTAGCCTACACCACCTTGATGCATGATAGCAGCCCACCCAAGCACTTTGCAGGGCTCAGCCGCGATTAGCTTCCGAGATCTGATGAGAGCAGGCTTCGTTCCGGATGATTTGGCCATCAGCATAACTTTACACTGCACTGTGACACGTTAACCAGTGCACAAATTCTACATGAGAATTACAACGCTTTGGAAATTTACCCAAACAAATGGTTAGGTAGAGGTATGTGAAAAAACTGGTGGAAATTTTGTTTGACATTCATCCGTGTACAATATATCTGCTACCTCGAACCAGCCGAACTGACCCCCTCAGCAAACACCATCTGCGTTGGTTCATGTTAATAACTATGACTGGATATAATATATATGGGAGGCACACACACCGTAAGCGCTACTAGCACAGTAATACAATAGTTTGTCTCGCAGAAATCATGTACTCTCAGAAGGATGGGTTGTATTAGAAACAATTTATTATGCAAACAGATTTGCAAGGGAGACTTTGCTTATTTATTTTATACATATGCGCCGCAACGATAAATATTATTTGGTGTTAGGTTTCACATAACGGAGCGTCAAACAAACTGAGACCTTATATCGTAAGGAGAGGGGTGCTTGTCTGTACGATCTGCAGTTGACGAGCACCGATTACGTTTGCTTGACTTCAGACAAAGCTGCTTAAATTATGTACTGCCATAAGTCTTACACGGCTGATGGGTTTGGTAAACCAACGTTTATGTTTTCGTCTACTTATTTCTTGCCATTTATATTCTCTAAATGACAAAAGTTATTAAATTCAGTAATCCCACCGAACACTTTCCAAATGTGCAGGTTGTAGATAAATGTTTCCTTTAACCAAGGACGGTAGATGCACTCACGGGCGAGTGCGTGACAAGTGGTGGGAACGCCAAAATATTTCCCTGGTTTATAAATAATGTACTATACTTGGCATGGCCTGGATGTTTTCAAGTGCGCAGATTTGTGCAGTCTGAGATAGCGGTGTGGAGTGTAACTCCATAGTTCTTGGCAATACTGTACTAGTAGTAACTGGTAAGTTCAGGTCCAACAATAGCCGAGTACACAATAAAAAAACCCATCAACTTGTAGTGCGCACAGTATTTACTCGCTGTCCCAAGACAGAACGACTCGGAGGCACCAGCAACCACAGCAGCCAAGCGGTGAGCCGACAAAACAATGACCCAAGCTCTACAGTCCTCTATACATTCAGATGTTTCAGCCAATTAATGAGTATTTATATACGCAAGAGAAAATCGGGAGCACTCGGCAAAAATCCACGCATAGTAAGGGGGTAACAACATCTCGTATAGAGTGAACAGATGGAGATTAGTCCACACTTGCTGGACCGCCTGGCAGGCTAGGGTATGGGACCTTGAAGCCCATCGAAAGGGAATTTCACAACATTAGTGTGATGGCACTAACTCTCGCTCTCACAGTTGGCTACGTACGGTGCGAAAGAAGTTCAACATACATACATAGTGCCGAATTACAGGCATGTGCCACCACCGTCCGATATACGTTGAGGCCTTTGCCCAATACACGCAAAAGGCGTCCAATCTCACCAGATCGCAGAAGCCAAGCAGCTTGAACCCTGGTAATGCACGGATGGGCAACCACTGTGCCGAGTGGGGGTTAAACGCCACGGGGCTTCATCGTGAGCAAGCGGTGGGCACTGCCGCACAAATCTATCTGTCCAATCCTTATCTGTACAATTCTAAAAAAACACTCACACACCCATGCGCCACAGCCAGACCTCCATAGCACAGTGTTATTCGCACACGAGACCAGTGCTCGCTGAGCTGCATTGGCTTCAGGTTACCGAACAAATACATTGTAACGTCGTACTCATTACAAACAAAGTGCTTGCAGCAAATGAACCGCAATACCTTGCTGATCTCATCAAGGAGCATAAACTATCACGCAAACTCCGGTCACCCTCGCAGCGGCTTTTGGCTAACCATCGAACAAAGACAGTCACCGAATCGTGCCCTTTCAGATGCGCTTCTGCGGCCGTCTGGAACGCTCTTCCTTCCCATATTAGGACGCCACTGGGGCTATGCACTTTTAAATCATCTTCATTAAAAAAACATTTCTTTAGAACTGCTATTTGTGTTTAGTTCAATGTCCTTCCCCCCCACCCCTGACGAAGCACGGTTGGCTACGTACGGCGGTGCGAAAGTTCAACGTACATACATACGCAGGCATGTGGCTCGCTGCCACGTAGCGCAAAGCTCTACGCGGCACCGCGAAATCAAAACCTCACAGCGTGGGGCACAAACTTACCCGCTGCAGCCGCTGCAGATGACGTTTTTGCTCAGCTGGAGTTTGGTTGTCTTCCCATTGTAGAGATCCTCCAGGGACACCCTGTGTGGATACCAGGGGGAAGGGAAGAAAAGATACGAGAAGCTTAACACAAACAAATGGGTGGCGACTGAATCTTACTGACCGCTGTTTTTTTTTTTCAAATGAACGTAGCCAACTCGCCAGTGCCCTAGAATTTCCATGGCGTGTAATTACGGTACAATGACACGTGTCCGAAAAGGTTGGACGTGTGAATTTTTATTGAAAATAGCAACCATGTACAAATAGTGCACTGGGTGTGGGCAGTGTAGTATTCAAATTTCCTAACTTTATGCATGGCGCGCCGAGATCCCTGGATGAATTGTACTTCATAAATGTCAGTTATTGTTGTTCATGGTGAATAGGTGATGTACTGTACAAATTAAGCCTTCCACTGTGTGAAATGGGATGTAATAGAACCTGTGACGTACTTTGCAAGATAAGGGAGTGTTTTGCCAGGTGGCCGAGTGGCTCGGAGCGCTGAGCTCACACCACTGAGTGGGTAGGCGAGTGCTGCGCTCTATGCTGAGCAGAGGTGGTCAATTGAAGGTATTAATAGGTATCTATCGGATATCCGTTTCCACGGATCGTTCTCTAACACGAAGGGTTCAACTGCTCTGCGAGAGATCCGGATAACTTTCGCTTGTCAGAGAACAGAATTCAGTAAATTCTACCCGGCACGATTAAACTAATTATAAAGCACAGCTGGTTAAAATTACTTGCGCGCATTGAACTACAACGTGTTTAAATAACAGGATGCCGCGCGCCGCATTTTTTTAAACACCTGAGAATGTTCAACACCGCGCGGTTAAACAAACGACACGGCGGCGGCGGCGCAGGTGAAACGTTACTCGGAAACGTATTAACCACGACGTCGTTAGTTGAACGGGAAACACACTCCTCGCGCATTGGCATCGAGGATTACTTGAGCGGGTGCATCATGTCTTCCCCACGCCTCCTGCGACCCGCGCCCGGGTGGCCCCCGCGGCCGCCGCCACCCCCCATGAATCCGCCGAAGAGGCCGCCGCCGAATATGTGCGAGAAAATGTCGTCCATGCCAGGGCCCCCGCCACCCTCGCGCAGTCCCTTCTCGCCATGCCGGTCGTACAGGTCCCGCTTCTCCGGGTTCGAGAGCACCTCGTATGCGAAGCTGATTTCCTTGAACTGGTTTACGTAGGGGAACGATGCCCGGTGGGCAAGACACACGGGGAGGGATGAAAAGATTAAGTGACAAATTAGTGAGGAAGAACGTGAACATTAAGAAACGCAAACCGGGAAGACGATGGCCTGAGTGCTAGCACGTGTTTGCGGCGCGTTGTAGAGCTTTGTGGTTCGAGCCGTATGGCCGACCAGGTTAATTCTGGGCGTGTATTAAGCGTGAGTATTTTCTTTGTGATGGATGTTAAATAACCCATGGGGAAAAAACTAGTTGGCTCCAAGCCGTTTTGGTGTTATGGTTACACTTTTCCACGTGTAGAGAATTAACCACCAAATCATTATTTTGGAAAAATGACTTTGTAACATCACCCCCTACTGGCAGGTTACACCTGTCTGTGAAAGTGCCTTGTGCAAAAGAATGTTGCGAATATGGAACACACTAAATGATTAATTGTTAAGCATGTATCATAATAATTAATCATCAGCCATAATCTATCCACTGCTGTCAGGATGCAAAGCCTAGGGTGTCCAGCTACAAGATAAGCCTTAGTGTTTTTGTATGTTGCATTTTAATATAAGCAAGGTAAACAATTCGACAGCCTAGAAGCTACAAACTGAACACAAGATGAATAACTTTCTTCCTCAAATTACCATTGACTTAAGATACAATCTAAAAGGCAAACGGCTCCCACTGTTTGTTCTGGACTGTCAGTGAGCTTGCTGCTTCATTAATGATCAAATGAGAACTCAAAGTCAACATCACATGACTCTGGATAGTGTCCTCTAGTTGAAACAATGAAGGTATGACCCGGTGTTTATTTTTATACAAAGCTGAGAAAGGAGGTGGGGGGGTCCTGGAAAAACTGGATAGGTGATTTACCTAAATTAAGGGTTATAATTAATCTCTTGTTGGCCCAGCTGGGAGAAATTATTCAACAAAATTGTGGACTGTCAAGTGAAGCCAGCACCAATTACAAAGTATTTATTTTTCAGGGCACCACTCAACTTGGCAACACTGCTATGTCATCATGACACGCGGAGAGTGTGTTTTGGTTTGGCCATTTAATCAAAACTTTCATTCGAATTATTTTGCTGTTCTCATGTGTCCCAGGTCACTGGCAAGCTGCAATACTTGATGTTTCGTCGGTATTATTTGATGAAAAAAATATCGTTGTTGTTGGACAAAGTCCAGAGAGCTTATAGTCTTAAGTTACACAAATCCAAATTATTCTCATGATTGTGGGAGCCGGTACAACAGCGATGCCGCGACTCAGTGTATTATGAGAGCCAGCCATACGAAGCAAACCCAAATCGGAGCGACACTAGGAATTTTAGACGTCACAACCGTCAGGTTTTTTTGATTTGCAGTTTAATTTACAGGAGCAGATGTACAGGCGCAGTGATGAGGGTCAACGCTGCTTTGATATTGAAATAACCAAGCAAGAAAATGCAAGTATGCGCATGGCTTCTGTCACACTTTCAAACATGGGGTAATTCTCAGAAGTGTTCAATTAGCGATAACGTACGAACCAAGCTTAACAATGAGATGTCACATGGCAAAATGACATGTCATGTCATCACCCTGGTCAATGAGGCTTATATTTTTTGCGCTCGTTTAAATAGCCAAATTCCGGCCAACATTTTCATCAATTTGAGCAGCTCTTTGTCTAGTCAAACCCTTACAGCAACACAACTGTAACCTCAAGTTTATCGTATAATGGATCATCTTTACAAAAACTATCACGACCCCTGCTATGGACAAATAGAGTTTGTATATGTTTTATGCTTTAAATCAGAGTTTGAAAGCATTATGAAAGCGCTTCTTTGCTTTTTAGGTTCCTTCCAAGAAGTAAAAAAAAAAATCTTACCTTGTCTCCAGCTTCAGGATTCTTGTCCGGGTGGTATTCTTTGGCGAGCTTTCTGTACGCCTGTCAGAATTACAAGCAGAGACCAGTGAGACATGCCGATCTGCAAATATGCATTGCGCAAGGATCTAAACACAAGGAAACTTGTTTTGCTATTTGAAGCAGTGTTTAACACGTTAAACAAAGCAGACATTTTAGGTGCCTTGGTTACGTACGTCCACACTGTTAATTAAGCTTTGTGAGTTTAATACTGTGCTTTTAAATCTGCCACGGTTTAGGTTTATTTGCCAACGAAACAAAGAAGCACACAGCGGTCGGAACTCGTGATTTTATTTTTTTATACAGAAAAATCCAGCTACCTCATCTGTGGCTTCACACAAACACACACCTGCACTACTATACAGTGCTGTCAAGGGCAGGATTGGTGGACAATCCAATTCTTACAATCTGCAAAGGATGGGAAACACGTCCCATAGAAAAGTGTGCAGGACAAGTCCTCCCATCATGCCTTGCGTTGCCACGTGACAATTGCCTCACTGCATTTATAACCACCCACACAAAAACGAGTACAAGTTGTGGCCTCTTAAAACAGAAGCGTCCATATAAAAATAGAACTGTACACCAATTTCATGCTTGTTTGTAATCATTAGTACAAAATAGTCATCGTTGCCTACTGCTGTATTGTGTCTCAGGCACTTTATTTGGACAAGTCCTACCTAATCCCTGCGAGGACACCCTGGCTCTGGCCTAAGGGCAACAGTAAACCAACTGACACTTTCTCCTACAAGTGAAGAGCACTTAAAAGTGCGTGCAGCACATGGGTCGTGAAGGCGTCACATGCGTGGCACGTTTTCATCAAGGTAGTCCAGTTTCCTCCCTCAAGCATCAACTCCTTTAAAATGGGGGTGAATTTGGCCAAACATTCCAATGCAGGATCCTTCTAAAGGGTCTTGAGGCTCAAGGATAACTTCCTGGATTTATAAAGGACTGAGGAACATGGACTAACATGTCCACAATCAAGCAATGGCAAAGCTTCCCATTAACACCAGTTCTCAATCTAGAGATACTTACATTTCTGATTACTGATCCAAGAGCCAGAACTGGCTTAAAATGTGGGTTAGTGTTCACATCATAGTGATTCAAACAAAGACTATCTTATTGACATAATTAGAATCAATAGTGTCCAGTGAATGTTGTGAAAAGGATATACGTTGTCTATTCAACCAAGCTACCAATGTAAATAAGAATAAGTCAAATTAACCACTGCACTGAAGAATTAGCCACCAGGACCTAACAATAAAGATTGTTTACCCTCTCAACTGTGTCGGTTTACTCTGGAAAACCTGGTTTCTTACAAAAGAATTGGCCAAATAACCAAATGCAGGACCCTCAAAGAGTCTTTAGACTCGGTATGTTTCGCATTATGCTAAACATATGCACGCAACATGAGCTTCACTGGACGCTCGAAACAAGTTTTCAATAACATGTGGTAAGGCAATGGAAAGGGAAATGGTTAGACTATGAATAGATTCCACCACTGGATCAGCAATGTAAACAAATGAGCACTGTTCCATTCTCATTTGCGTGGGAAACCGAATTGATACCTCTTTACATTCAGCCTGTGGCTCCACATTTCCTCACCTCTTGCATTCTTAACAAAACATTCACCCTAACAAAGTGTTCTTCATTGCAAACCCCGCGGGCAACTGGCAGGCTCTGGTATTACTTTAGTGTGGCACCTGACGTGCAGTTCCCAAAAATACGAAATGCTGTCAAACCCAATGGTTTAAAGTGTGATGGCCCTCACACATGTGTTATTGGCGAAAATTAATGAAGACCACTGCCCTAACACATCTCCTGTTCATCCAACCCTTGACGACATTCTCCTGTTTGAGGACAAAACCTACCTTTTTTATGGTGAGGTATGTGCTGTGGCCTCTGCTCAAGTTAAGGTAACCTGAGGTGGCTCAAATTCAATTCCATGTAATGAGCTTAGAACACTTGGTTAAAATCCAGGAAGAAACCGATGATTAATCTGGGCTCCTTAGTGCAAGTGATTTTATTATCTCAGCCAAGTCTCGCAGAGACAGACTCGCGTGGACTGAATTATGGTTAAACTAGGTTATGAATTGAAAGCGAATTGATGTTCACTGCCCAGTCACCAACTTCACAAGTTTGGTTTCAGTGATATGAAATTAACATTTTCCGCCAGGGCATATACAAAACATGACTTGACGAGGCCAAGTTAAAAGTGATCTTAAAACTACGTTTGTAACATCATCTTCCGGGGCCATTATATGACACAGGGCAATGGAGAAATCTCCATCTCATGACATACCACAACTGAAATGTACTCGGGGGTGGGTGATTTAAAAAAGAAAAACACGTTACTTTAGATAAAATGCAAGCATTGTATCCAGGAAGCCGTCAGTCACCCACGCTGAAATAATACAACCACGCCAACAAAACTATGCCACGGCCCTTCATCAAACCACGGCAACAGTAAGGGCAGGTCTAGGCCAAACAAAGAGCGCATTTCACTTGCCGTGGAACGCAGAGCACACGGGGAATGCAAACGCATTGCAACACCGACAGAGGTGCACATGTGCTGTTCAGACCCCATAAACTGGTGGGAGACTGAGAAATATAATGATACCTTATTTCATCTTTAACCCGGTTTTACCCCCCCCACTACCCATCCTTGAGATGATATACTGTGCTCTTTACATACATTATGAATACATTGCTTATGTATCGCAAAATCACATGAGATTCACCCGATCTCATTGTGCAGGTACGATGCTGCATAACAACAGGTTTCTAAGGGGTACTGCAGAACAATGGGGGTGGGCAGCAGAGAGTAGTGAATCACATTCTATTGTCTTTGGTTCTTTCGGTAAAGTCACGTAGGTATAAAATTAAATCACGACGTTTCGTGAAATTCCATTGTTTGACCTTTACTGTGATCCCACGTCGATGTTTTCTCCACCTTCACCACAAAGTACGGTCCCCCTCCCAACCCGACCCAGTGTGGGGGAGGCCCTCTCATCCAGCAGTGGATTACAAAATGGTTGTACACGTATATCGCAAGGACACGTGTCCTTTCAGTCTTCAGATACTGCCGTATAATCTCAAATAAATATGGTAAGGTTATTAAGTATCCCTTTGGCAATGGACCGAAAACTGTGTTGCAATACCATCCGTATTCTTCACCAGTTCTAAACGGTATCGTTTCATCAAGTGACTACCGCCCCTAAATATATATTTATCCAAACATCGACCATACATTCGACCATTCGCAGACCTTACTCTGGTTTTAGTCGATGGAAATACAAAAGAAAGCCTAGTATTTAAATTTCAAGTATGGTTAAGGGATTCTGGTTTAAGTGGTCCGGGCTTCGGAGTGAATGTTCAGTGAGGGTTTTTTTTTACGGTTCGTCTTAAGGTTGTATGGGTTTTAGGCTTCAGGGTTAGGAGTTTGGGCTAATCGTCTTAGGGTTCAAGGTTAGGTGATTGGGTTTAAGTGTTGGGTTATGGTTCAGCTTTATGGAGTTGGATACATAAGACTGTTTCTAAAAACAACAAATATGCGGGGCACGACAGTCTTATCCATTATTTTATTGGAGGAATGATCTGCATTTAGCATTTGTATTCTGTGCTCTCAGCTTCCTTATGAGTCATCGTTGGCTATGGTTGTCTTGCGGTTACGTATATGCCACACAGAGAACGCGGTGTGCCTGGAGATGATTAGAACATTACAATAGCCGGAACAAGAGACATGCGGCTACAGAAATTAAGGCAGGGGTATATCTTAATGTCTAATTTTCAATCACTCAATTCAAGGGACACCATGTACCATGACAGATACACATTTTTGGTTTAACGCGAGTTTGTTATTCTGGAAAACTAGATAACCCCCCCCATTGCCTCAAGAGATGGTGAAAATTGAACTTGCGTCACAATACACACGCTTTCATTTCCCGTTTAAGCACCCTATACAAATCACCATGGTATTGCAAAAGCAACCTACTATAAAATAAAATATTATACATGTGTTGTGAATTATATCGTGATGGTGCCGTCCAGTGGCGAGTGATTTCTGAACCGGTTCTGCATCCCCTCCCCCCCAACCACATTGACCAGTCGGGTGAAGTATGGTCAAACAATCACCATTACCAACCACGGCGCTTGGATGCCTTCATCCAGCAGTGGATTGACAAAGTGTGGTCTTGCGTTACTCTGAAAATCCTTCAAGAGCGTGCGATTCTAAATACATTGTCGAGACACTATATACATGTAACACTACATTAATTAAACATTACGTTGGACACTAGACATATTTGAAAACGGAATACGTTACAAGTCGTTTTTTTTAAATACCGTACCACAAATTCTCGGTATTTTACACAAAGACCGCATTGGATGGGCGAGGAAAACCCCCCTAATTCTGGCACAAGACAACACTAACAGCGACAAACTCAAAGTCTTACACTCGTATCTCAATTAATCACCTCAATCATTTCTCGATTAAATAAAAATCCGTAATTTTAAAACCACCCGCGCGGCGAGGCCTAATCTCCTCGCAAGCGCCTGCCCTCGCCTAGTTTCCCTGTCGTCAAATGCCGGGCATTCGCCATGTTGAAAAGGGGGGAGGGGGGGGGGGGAATGCCTCCCAACCCCCACCTCGCCGTCACGTGACGCGGCGCGGCCAATAGCGAACAGGCATATCGCCCTCGTGACGCGCGCTGACCAATGGCAACGCGCCGATTTCCCTCACCGACGGGAGAGCGACAAGGGTTGGGGGGGATGTGAAGGAAAGGACTTTTACTAGAACAGTCGGCGACTCGCATCGCTCGGGAGACAAAAAAAAGACGGCCGGGCGAGGGGAATCCAACGACGCCGCCCGGTCGAACGGACGTGGGGGTAACTGTAGTCCTCCTCACCTTCTTGAGGTCGCCTTCGTTGGCGGTAGGCGTCACGCCGAGCAGATCGTACAACCGAGTGTCCGCTACAGACGCCATGATCGCTCTCTCTCTCTCTCTCGGCGGCTGGGAGGAGGGAGGGGCCAGAGGGCGATTCCGTCCAACGGCTTAAGACACGCCCCATTTTAAAGACGTCATCGCGCCTCGCGCTTATTGGCCGAGAGCTCAGGTTTAGACCCCCACCCCACCTCGCCCGCTCTCGGTGACGTCATCGCGCCTATTGGCTGAGCGCTCAGGTTTAGTACCGCCCCCTTCGCCCGCTCTCGGTGACGTCATCGCGCCTATTGGCTGAGCGCTCAGGTTTAGACCTCCATCTCGCCCGCTCTCGGTGACGTCATCGCGCCTCGCGCTTATTGGCCGAGAGCTCAGGTTTAGACCCCCACCCCCACTCGCCCGCTCTCGACGACGTCATCGCAATGACGTCACCGCGCTCGGCACTTACCTTGAGGTTTTTTGTGTCGTGACGTAACTACGCCTTCGTGTATTTCCGAGAGACGGCGTGATCGAAGCCGCCCCGGCCTGGTGACGTCGTGTCACCATATCACCCCTCCCCCCACACACCCACGCGGGCAAGGACGTAATTACGTAACGAAGTTACGCTCGAATGCATAGCTACGTGGTGACGTCTTGACGCAAACATCGAGAACAAGGCCAAGAACAATGCATCCGCCCTTCTTTCACAACTCGACAACAGCAAGGCCAGAGACAGAGTGGAGAACAAGAGTTGGACATTGCATTTTACACCACAGGTCCCGATGAGAACATAAAAAAACATGTTTCGTGATGACCATTTTTTTTACTTGGCATATGAACTTAGGGGCCGTCCATATATGACGTCACGCGATTTTGGACGATTTTTGACCCCCCCCCTTGTCACAAAAATCAGACCCCCCCCCCTCAAATATGACGTCACAAAGCTCTGCCCCCCCCCCCCCGCCAAAAAAATAAAACATGCTTCAAATCGCTTTAAACTATTGTCATTGTAGTGCATATGTAATGTGGCGCTGCACTCTGATGTTGTAGGAGAAAACATTAAAAAGTCGATTTAATTAAGTAGAACGTGTTGTCTATATTTATTTAAAGTTGCGTATTTTGATGTGACGTCACATTTTTCATCCCCCCCCCCCGTCACACATCGTCACAAATGTCTGATGCCCCCCCCCCCCCCTAGGTGCGTGACGTCATTTATGGACAGCCCCTAAGACAATTTCCTGCGATGGCGAGATGTTAACTACCTCGCCTGGTATACAGGAGGTCGCGGGTTCCATCCCGATGTTGACGCATGCTGTATATTTGCACGCCTCTCTCGCCGTGGTCGCGTGGATTTTTCTCCGGGTCCTCCGGTTTTTCCATCCACATTTAGAATGAACATGCGTGTAGGGTATTTGACTGCTCTAAATTTCCACATAAGCCACTTATTTGGGCTCTCTTTTGTGGCCAGGTCGCTTCTGAAAAATAGTTGTATTGCTGTGGGCCTTACCTTGGTAAAGGAAAACAATTTATTCAGAATCAGAAGTTAATTTCCTGAGGAACGCCCATTGAGCCAAGAAGCCATTTTTCAAGGGCGACTCTGTGGCAGACATCACAGCATTACACACTTAAAGATAAACACCTAACAATAATTACGTAAAATTAAATTTCACTTAAACTTTTGTGAGTTTAATACAGTAGTTGGTATAAATGACAGAGATGGCAGAATGAAGATGCCAAGAGGCGAAAAGAGACTTGGTTCCAAAAGTTTGGGGCAGCGACATAAAAAATGCTTTCGATCAAACAAATTTGGATTGTCTTATGGTAGAAAATTTAAAGAAAATCAGCTATCCCTTGCAACAAAGATGGAAAGCATTATATATCTTGTTTTGATGCACTCAACACTGCTCGAGTACAATAACATGTCATCGAAAATGGGAAAGTTGTTTTTATTGGTATATAATTTACAAGGAATGCATAGGATATATATACAAAAATACAGTTTTACTGCCAAGTGTACATATTTTAAAAAGTTGGTAATGCTCGTGCGATTAATGACCCCAATCAACGACCAATAATTATCGTGTTTTTTGCTCCGTTGAAATGTCACGCGTCAAATGAAACATAAACACGTTTAGAAAAAATGGACCAACACAGTAACATTTTTAAATTCATTAAATATACAAGTTATAGACATTCATAACTTAACACTTTTTGGGGATGAAATGTATCAAAAGAAATGTGAAAATGGAAAATATTTGGCATTCTCAAGCTTAAATATAATTGCTGCTACATTTGAACAAAGTGCAAATCTGCAGTTGTATACTACAATGAAGCAAAACAATTACTGCTCCATCACGTAACCTCTGCCTACAGCCTTCATATCACCAGCCCTTGGGTTCCGGAGTAATTGTTATTGAAACGCCCTTTACACCGGGACATCTCGGTATTTTCAATGCAATGAGGCAACTTACATAACATCTAAAAAAATGTTTAATGAAATGTCCCGTTGAGTGGCAGTTGTCACCTGTGTGGCGCAATGTGTTTGGCATCTGGCCTGCAAGCAGGTATTACGTCTGCAAGTCGAGGGCGATGATTGCGGTGTAATGAGTAATTCGTAGAGGGGACATTACTCGAATCGGAATCGTCCCAGCGACATCACAAGTGCCATAAAAACACACTTGACCAACGTTAACATCTTGCTCTGTCATTAAGGAAGCTTTAAACTAATGTCCATAGCCCAGCAGACATTGTATAACGTGTATATAATATTTAATTACGTATTTTTTAAAATATCATTTTGCAATTCGTAGTCTTGCCAGGTGGCTTAGTGGCAGAGTGGCTCGCAAGAGAAATACTGCAAGTTATCATCCTGGTTGTGAGGGTTGACTTAGTACATCATCCCCCAAAGTTCAACAAAGTGGTTAATTGTGGGTAAGTAACCAGTGGTTGTGTAATGCACTTAAGACTCACCTCTTCCATAGAAATGTGAAATTTCTATCACTGGGTCAGGGATGTATTATTCAGCTGATAAGCCACCTTCTGAGTGATGTATTGAGCAGAAAATCGCCGACTACCAATTAGTGCCAAATTGAATCAATAGCGGACGTTATCATTGTCATGTTTCTTTTCTGGCCTCTCTATTTATGTGCTGTGAAGGGCTATTGCCCGAAACGTTGCTTTTTAAATATTTTTCCTTTAAAGGCCACACACAAAGTGTTATTGAATACTTTGTAATTTACACACACGACGAATGAATGAGACAGTGAGTCCGTCCGTCCCTCCCTCCTGCCAGCCAGCAAAACTGTTTTATAGTAAAACATGCATGTATGTTGAACTTCTTTTGCACCGTACGTAGCCTATCGTGCTAATCGGAGGTGTGGATCCAAAAAAACATGGACATTGGCGAATAAAAGAGAACAGCTGAGAAGTGCGCAATGCAGTGTAGGAAGACATGTGCGTGGAATTACACTGGAAGACAGAAAAAGGAGCGCGTGAATCAGGAAACAAATATTAGAAAGAATACATAGTGAAGAAATGTGAGCTTGGACAGGACATGCTGCTGTAAGGGATGATGGCCGATGGTCGAGACCGAGAATGGAATGGCAGCCAAAGAAGTGAGCAACACCCAAGCGAAGTCCCCCACGGAGATGGGAGTGATGGAATCAGGGCAAGCGCCGGTGCTGGATGGATTGTTGCATTGCGTGAGAACACAAGAGATGTCGACCTGAGAAAACCTTCATCCAGCGGAGGCTATATCATCGGTGATATTATGCACCCTGTGGTTGATATATATCCTAAATCCACCATAGTCGGAAAAAGAGATGCTTTTATTTCTTTAGCCGACAGATGAGTTGGGAACCATGAATTGTGACACCTTGTTTAATCGTGAGGGGGCGAACCATTACGTTCCTATAAGGCAAATCAGTATTAATATTTCACATAAATTCTTAGTTTGAAAGCCTCAGCGTAACACCCCTTGCCCCAACATACATTGGGGCCTAATTCGTACGTTTACAAAAAGGAACTGTCCACCAAATTCTTAACGGAACCATTTCCAAAAAGGTGCTACATATTCACGATCGTGACTCACTTTGCATGCTTCTCGTCAATTTTATCCCGATTGCGCTATTGGCATCACGTCACGAGACGAAGTAACCCATGTAGAGCTCTCGCAGAGCAGTGCACGAACGGCCCACAGAAGCAGACACCACCGAGGTACCTCCGAGATCCCTTCACTCCCCACCCCCACATAGTAGGGGGGGGAGTGGGGGCAGCACTTTCACACCTCTGGCCGAGCAATCGAAGCGGAAACAACCCTACACTGCCACCGCCGCTGCAGCGACGGCTTTCAGATTGTTTTTAGATCGTCGCCGTGCTCAGGCAGGCTTGAAAAAGTCGGTGCCTCGCAGCTCTTCTGGCAAGTACTCCTGCTGAACGGGCGCGTCGAAGGCCGGGTTGTACTTGTACCCGCGCCCGTAACCCAGGTTGCGCATGAGCCCCGTGGGGGCGTTGCGCAGGTGCAGAGGGACCGACGGTAGCGGGCCACGATGGCACCGCACGCTTGTCTTGGCCCGGTTGTAGGCCGCGTACACCTCCACCGATTTGGGAGCGCGGGCCAGGTACGTGGCGCACTGCGCGAGGATCACCTGTGGCAGGGATGAGAAGGGGGGGGTGGGGGGGCGTCACGGTTGGAGAGGAAATGTTATCTCGCCTCGCTTGGTGTACACGCGCAGGTCGTGGGTTTGATCCCGTGACCCCGACCGATGCCTGTTGTATATCTCCCCGTGGTCGTGTGGATTTTTCTCCGGGTCCTCCGGTTTTTCCCCTCCACATTTAGAACCGTGTGTTTAGAGTATTTTGCTGCTATAAATTTCCACAATAGCCACTACGTTGAGCTTTCATTTGCGGCCAGGTCACTTCTGAAACAGTGCTATATAGCTCAGTAGGCATTACCAGCTAAGATAAAAAGTTAGTTAATATATAGTGTGTTCTCTCTCTCCCTCTCCCTGTGATGGTTGTGTGGATTATTCTCCGGGTTCCTTCCGGTTTTGCCCCCCCTCCTCAACAATTAGAAACAATGCGCGTTTAGGTTATTCGGCTGCTACTATACTTTCCCACGTGTGAAAAGCCACTTCAATGTATGGCCAGGTCACCTCTGAACAAGAGCTAACCTGGTAAATAAAATAGTTCAGTTTCGGTTGGGAGGGTAGAGGTCAGGAGGGGAGGCAGTGAATACGTAAAAATATCCATGTTAGAATGCTCATTATATATTAATAACCTTTAACGTCATAATTCAAGCTTATGGACCATTGTGCTACTTATCCGCTCTACAATTTACAACAGTCTGCCGCGTGATGTGGCCCCATTTATTAATCATACCATTTTCCATCAATATGCTAAATTCCGGTGTTGATATGTAAACTCCTTTGTCAAGGCGCTCTCCTCCCCCCGACCCAGCTTAAATATACGCTGCCAAGCTTGGCGGTGTTCATTAGAACGCTGTCTTTCTGACAGCTGTTTCTTCACCTGAGGACGGCTGCTTGTTTTGTGGCCGAAACGTCGTGAGAATTTATATTTTATGATGTTAAATTTTTATTTTTTTATTATTTCCCTTCTACGCGACTTTACCGAAAGAACCAAGAAGAATCATACCATTGATAACCGCGTGCCATTGGGGAGGAATGTTGGAGGTGGACGGGGTGGGGGAGCATTGGCATCTCTAATTATGTGCTGCCAGAAAGCCGTGCGGCTGACGGGTTGCATAAGTTATACTTTTGATTTTCATGTAGAGACAGGAATATGTTCAGGATATGTATTGTCTGCTTATTTATTTTGTTATTTGAATCACAGTGGGCTTTCCATTATACTGTACAATCGCATAAATATTAAGTGGTTAATGCCAAAGGTCATGTGAGTCAGTGGCTGGCAAGTCATGTCAGTCGAGTGGTCAATGTAGGGTGATGGTGAGTTGAACGTAATGCGAGTGGCAAGCAAATTTAGTGGGCAGCCCCCTCCTACAAGTGGGATGTAGGGGAGGGCTGCCAACTAGAAGCATAAAAGTGGCCAGGTGGCACCGAGCCAGCAACACTGAGATGCTGGGTTTTATTCTGGATTATAACCCCAAACCCCCCGTGATGTAACTCGGTTCCCATTTGTAGTGGCGTTCACGGTCTCAGCCTGGTCACTCATGATTGTATATAAAAAAAAAAACACATCAAGTTTCGTTTTTAACTGAATTTGGCTAAATTGTAGCTTTTGCGATGTCGAATATTGGTTCGCCTGCCACGTGACAAACATTATTCTTTAGTAGGGCATTGCGTGGGCAAGGGGGCAGCACAAGAGTTTGAGCGACCTCCCACTGCGCAAAGGTTGAATTAAAATAACCACCTCACACTCGGGCATCCCGATGAAGTGGCAGGACTGGTAGGCAGCGACTGCCTGGGGGAGTGCAAGTGGGTCGGCCAGACCTAGGGGTTGGGAGGGGGCGCAGGGTGGGTGGAGGAGGGCGGAAGGGGTGGGGGGGCGCAGGGTGGGTGGAGGAGGGCAGAAGGGGTGGGGGTGCAGGGTGGGTGGAGGACACGATGCTGATTAGCAGTCAAGCAACATAAAGCAAAACCACACAGTCCAAAGAAATGTAATATTTAACCACGACAGTCAACAATGTCACGGTTCTTTTGGCGGAAAATAAAGTAACACCGTCGTGCCTAGGCGTTTGTTGATGGGAGTCCTGGAACGCGGGGCCCACAAGAATGTGATATCGCATGCCACATCACGACAACAAATTTATTCGAGTGCAGCACTCACCCCCAAGGTCTATTCAGGCTATACGGAGGATCTTTGTCTCGCGTGTACCCGTGCCCCATGCATACCCACGTCCTCGCTGGCGAAACGCACAAGCCTCCTGGCCACGTACAGCGGGTCCTCGCCGCCCTCCAGCATGCGCGCCAGCCAGTAGAGGCCGGCACTGGCGTCCGATCCGCGCAGTGACTTGTGCAGCGCCGAGACGCAGTTGTAGTGCTCCTCCCCTGGGGCGGGGGATGGGACAGATCGGATAGCGTGCAGACAGATGATGGCGAGGTGTTAACTACGTTGCCTGGTATACAGCAGGTCGTGGATTCGATCCCGACCCTGACATCTGTATATTTGGAGTTTGCATCTTCTTCGCGTGGTCATGTAGATTTTTTTCCTGGTCGTCTAGTTTTCCCTCCAAATTTAGAAACATGCTTTTCGAGTATGTGGCTGCTATAAATTTGTGGCCGGGTTGCTTCTGAAAATGAGCTATATAGCCGAGTTACCCCCCTCCCCCACCCCTTATCGCAATCATCATCATCGTCGCCGCCACCGCCATAATCACCAGCTCGGTCGTAGAGCAGGTGCGAGCGCTGTAGGCCTTCCTTGATGTGGGCCTCCGTGACGATCGGAAGGGGGCCTCCTGCAGTGTCCCCCTGCGACGACGACACTGCCGCCGACGATGCCAGCACCGCCTGCACGGCCATCTGCAGGCCGTTGAGCGCCGCACGAGCGTCACCGTCCACCAGCAAGGAGATAGTGTCCAGCGCCTTCTCCTCCACCATCACGGCCACCGGCCTAACAACGCAAACGCGTCAATACCCCACCCCCCCCCGGTTTACATCGGGGCGGGGGAGGATGCGTTCCTGAAAGCTGCACCGTCAAATATCGAAACGTCCATCGCAGCAATTTTCTCAAATAACCAAAATACCGTACGAAAATGATGTATTGTATGCAAAGTGGTTTGTGTAGAGGGTATGGTAGAGGCCGAGGCCAAGAGGCGATGGATACGAGTAAGGACAGATGATGCTGTCAGCGACGTGTGGGTTGAGGAGATGCAAATCAGGTAGTAGTAGTAGTAATAAAGTGTCGACGTATTTGCGAAACGACCCAAAAAGGGGGAGACTTAAATCGGGGTATTACTGTAATCATGATTTGTTTTTGATGTGGCGCCCTTTACGCCGGGGCGACTTGCATCACATCTCGTCTCCGATTAGAACTCTGTATAAAATGCTTGCTGCTGTAGACTAAGTAGCATGTTCAGCAACAGCAGCAGCGGCAGCTAGCATGCACAACGACGTTCATGACAACACTAGCAACGGCTGGCAGACTGTATGATGGCAGCAACGTTGAGAAGCCACCACTGGTTCACCAAAGGTCCGGTTTAGACACGTGCAGTCACACCCGAATGAAGTTGACATTATACATTTTAATCAAGGGGGCTGGATGATAATTCAAATCTAAGCCGTCAATATTAGCTGTGAAGCATTAACAATCCGCCTTACTGGGCGCCGTTGGGAAGACCGGGCTGCCCCACGTCCGCGAGCTGCTGCTGCTGTTGCTGCTGCTGCCCGTGCAGGATACTGGCCCCAAGTTGAGGCAGCGCACGAATCAAGATATGCCGCAGGTGCTCGGGCGAGAGCTTGCGCAGCACGACCACGCGGCAGCGGCTGAGCAGCGCCGCGTTCACCTGGAAGGACGGGTTCTCCGTGGTGGCGCCCAACAGGGTGATGACACCGCTCTCCACATGCGGCAGGAACGTGTCCTGGGCAGGGCGTGCGACGGACGACGATCAAGAGCCAACACCACCGTTTGAAGTCGTATACGTTAAACTAATACTGAACAAAATAAATGTTATTTTACCAGGTAAGGCCCACTGAGCTGAAGTTGTTTTTCAGAAGCGACCTGGGCATCACAGCAGCCTAATACTCTAAAACGTACGTTGATTCTAAATGTGGAGGGAAAAACCAGAGGACCCGGATAAAAATTCACAACCACTGGGAGAACATGCAAACTCCAAATATACAGCAGCCATCAGGGTAGGAAATTAACCCACGACCTCCTGTATACCAGGCGATGTAGTTAACATCTCGCCACCACAGCACCCCAATTCAACATTCCAGGCATTATAAATACACCAATGGAGTAAGGCCTTCCCCATTGCCATGTTGGTCATGGTTTTTGTTAATAATCATACTTCACCACGTTGGTCAGTGCGGGTTGGTCACGCCATACATCGCCTCCCCACCTGCTGGCTCTTGTTGAAGCGGTGGATCTCGTCGATGAAGAGGATGGTCCGTCTCTGCGCAAGCCGCAAGTCGTTCTGCGCCTGCCGGATGGCTTCCCGCACGTCCGCCGTGGAGGCGTTGGTGGCCGACAGCGTCACGAAGCGCGTGCGGCCGCTCCTGCGCGAAGAGGCCGCGATGACGTGCGCCAGTGACGTCTGCGTGTCGATGCGGGGCACGGTGAGGGGGGGGGCAATTAGGACGCCGTGGTGGCGAGATGTTAACTGCCTCGCCTGGTACACAAGAGGTCGTGAGTTCGATCCCGACCCTGACGCCTGTTGTATATTTGGAGTTTGCGTGTCTTTCTCTCTCCCCTTGGTCGTGTGGATTTTTCTCCGGGTCCTCCGGATTTTCCCTAAACATTTAGAATCATCGTGCGTTTAGAGTATTTGGCTGCTATACATTTCCACGTGATAAGCCACTTCGTTCAGCTATCATGTGGCCTGGTCGCTTCTGAAAAAGAGTTGTATAGCTAAGTGGGCCTCACCTGGTGGTAAAATGAAAAAGTTTTGTTTTGTTTTACAGTTGAGTACATTTGATATCCACTTACTACACCATCATAACGGAGACTTAATTTGCAAACGTAGAATGTAGATCGCAGTTACTCGTTACGTTTCACATCTCTTGAGAATGTATTTTTGAATGTGGCGGCCTGACTGTGGGTTGATCCCGGCCATGACATTTTGTTCAGTTTCATTTTGGTGAGAATTATTTTGTTATGTTTTATTTTTTTTATTTTATTATTTCCATTCTACGTGACTTTACCAAAAGAACCAAGAAGATTCAGTTTCATTGTTTACCCGGATGATGATAACTTAAGGGGCAACAACCGAGTGCCATTTGCAAAAGCGACCCAGGTCACGATAAACGTACAGCAATGAAGCGAATAGAAATCAGCGCAAAACCAACTGCTGAGTGAATATGAGCAATAGAAAACATTGAACTAAATCTAAACACTTTTAAGCAATGCATTCCATATAAGCCAAAATCGACTCGGGCAACATCATGTTAACACTGATAATAGTACAAGTACAATGTAAGTTACATTAAACAAATACGCGGTGACTATCGTGTAAAGAGATGTTACACACACACACACGCGCACAGTCCCCACTGAACACGTGTTGTCCACTCGCACCTCCAGAGCTGGCTGCCTACGTAGGGTGCTAAAGAAGTTCCACGCAGGTCAGACATCACAGTCTCTCTCGCACCGGGTCAACACGTTCGTGGTGCTTTTTTCTGGAAGACTTTGCAGTTTTTTCCTGGATTTTTCAGTTTGTGCATAATCACTTTAAGATGTTTTCTTGTTCATGTTGTTTGTTTGTTGCGCTTGCACCCGATTCAAGAGCCGAATGGCTCACAGGGCTCTACCAAATAAGTGAAACTGAAGGTGGAAGTGGGTGCTGGGGGGGGGGGCTCACCTTGCCGCAGCCGGGCGGACCCCACAGGATGATGGAGGGGACGTCGTTGGCCTCCAGCAGGGTCCGCATGAGCGTCTTCTCTCCGATCGCCTCGGCCTGCCCGACCAGATCCTCCAGCGTGTCGGGTCGCATCCTCTCCGCCAGAGGTCGGCAGTCGAGTCGGGTGGATTTGGGGGTCGTGGAGCCCGCGGTTAACGAGGCTGCAGGCTTCGCGAACCACGAGGGTGACGCCGGTGGTCGTGGGTTGAACTTTGACGGTGATGGTGTTGGTGGTGATGACGGTGGCGATGAAGCAAACGCATGTCCTGACGGATTAATAATATCCGATTGCAGTGATGGCGATGCTAGTGTTTTAACATTTGCTGCTGCTGATCCTGATGATGTTATCGCAGCGAATGCTGCTGCCGATGACGAACGCATCACAGAAGCCCTGGCCGGCTTCGTCGTCCCAAACGCAGCCGACCCCACCGCGTGCCCTGCCCGGGTCGCACCACCGCTGCTCCGACCACCACGTCCCAGCGTCTCCTGAGATCTTTGCTTCTGACTGAAGAGTGGAAATGAGGCCACGGGACCAGCACCAGCACCACCAGCACCAGCATCGCCCCCGGTAGCTCTCAACTGAGAGGAGGGTGAGGTCCAGGACCCGGGGCGAGGACTCACCGTTCGAAGTCTTTTGGACTGTGGGGTCAGTGACGAGGATGGTGTAGACTGTGGTGTTGGTGGTGTTGGTGGTAGATCGTCAACATTGGCGTCATCGTCGTTGTCTTCGGGAGGGAGCGCAAGGCAGCTGTCGAGGTGGTTGTTGATGAGATCTGGAGCGATGGGGACGCCACACACGGGACACTGCAAGGCCATTTCGTAGCTGCCAGCTCTGCCACCGACTTTTTGCATGACACGGAATCGATTCCCGTAGAATCGTTATTTTGGAATCGATTCTTCACGGTAATGTGGACAGTTGGCGAAATATTCTAACGATCCGTACTTTCGCGATTCTTCAATTCAAAGCTTGGAATCGATTATCTTACTTTGAATAACAAGCGTATGACGATTTATATAAATTAATATTTGTTTTTAATCGTTAGATTTTTTTCTACTTCTACATTTGGTGGATTGTTTTTTTTTGCATGTATGTTTAACTTCTTTCGTACCGTACGTAGCCAACCATGCTAATAGGAGGTGCGAATAACTGGTAACAGAGATTCATATTCTTGGTTCTTTCGGTAAAGTCACGTAGAAGGGAATTAATAAAATAATACAAATATAAAACAATAAAAAACAATAAAAAGTTTTAGTAAAAAAATTATAACAGAGAGTTAAACAATTGATGTTTACACTGTGAACAGTGCCAATCGATACCAGCATCGCAAGTTCGTCTCTCGTATTGCGAATCGTCACTTCACCACCGTTATGACGTCACTGAATTTCCGGACATGTTCAACGTCACTGTGTTAATGACGTCATGTAACTAGCGAATGGCCAGAGTGCGATCAGCAATGACGTTCACCATTTGAAAAACGTCATCATACAAACCAGCAGCATGTCCGTGCGTAAACTGTGACGTCCTGAAACAAATATAAAACTAAGCGGTCAATAACGCTGCCTTAACAAAAAAAATAGCTGACGTTTGAGGCAATGACCCTTCTTCAGAGCACCGCTAAAGCCACACCGTGTTCACTTTTTAATGACGTTTTGTGCTTTCGCCGCACATCTCATGAGCACGATTGTCCCACGTACAGGTGCGAAAGTTCAACAAAAACACGCAATGACGTCATCATTCTCATGACCCCCTCCCCCCCACGTTCAACGCTCACAAATGACGTCATGTAAACGCTGACGTCACGACTCAACGCACGGTGGGGGGGGTCCTAGCTCATAGCTGCCCCTGGCAATCGCGGCCTGCTCGCTTTGACACTAGTTTTTTAGAATCTCTCTTTACTTTCGCTTTCAGCAGCTTCATCATCATTAACGACCACGCCGTTGTACCCTGGATTATAAGACGCACGTTCCTCCTCTATTCTCTCTCACCGACGTCTGGTGCGGTGCGTCAATGTCCTCGGGCCACGTGCGCGTTTGACACGAAGCAGCAGATATCGATCCGTGCTTGTTCGAGATTCGAAGTTCCCGTGCTTGTGGATAACTTTTGACGGCGACGAGGATGACCGCCGACGCGCAGTTCTTGATCACGTACCTCACGGAGGTGGAGACCTTGGCCGAGGATTTGCTGGCGGATAAACACCAGGTCCGTATGATAATCATGTACTGTACTGCAGCATTACACTGGTCAACAAACAAACATTTTTTTCTGGCCTGGACTTTTGCAGCTGTTCTAGACTAATTGCAGGGTGCTTATTCCAAATCTGATCTCAGATTTGCTCTATCACATCTCATTTTTATGCTATCGGCATGTCCCATTTTCATTGATTTTACCCGAAATTAACTCTGTCACTTATGATTGCAAGTTGTTGCGAGTCAGTGACTGCTTTAGTGTTAAAATATGGTGCTGTATTTTTAGGATAGTGTGTTTATAATATCATTTTATGTAGATATCCGCATTTATTTAATATTTTTCTTCTGCAGTTTTTATTGGAAATGCAATATTTTATATCTCAAAAACCTGATGTGATAGACAAAAACTGATGCCAGATTTGGAATCAGCACCCCAAAATTACCTTAAAACCGTTGGAATACCTTATGCCAGAAAAATGTGTTGACCAGTGTTATAAACGCACGTGTGTTGTGAAGGGTAATTGCCCGAAACGTCGCCCACACGTAGTTCCATCTCAAGGCCGCAGCGAACATGCTGCGTTTTAATTTTACAAACGCGAAGCCTCTCATCCAGCAATGGATTGAACACGGCTAATGATGGTGATGATGGTGATCGTGGTGGTGGTTCCACAAAACGTCACCTAGACATTGCCAAAGGGCGCGCTACGATGTTTAAATGCGACAGGCGTGTTACGTTCATAGCAAAGAGGGGAAGAAAATAAACAATGGCAAGGAACTCTGTTCGATTTGTGATGTGGCAGGAGGGCTGCCTTAAAAGTGTTCGGCCTCACGTGGTCCACATTAGGGTCCGTCCATAAATGACGTCACGCGATTTTGGACGATTTTTGACCCCCCCCCTTGTCACACGGCGTCACAAAAAGTCAGGCCCCCCCCCCTCAAATATGACGTCACAAAGCTCTCCCCCCCCCCCCCCCCCAAATATATATATAAAACATGCTTCAAATCGCTTTCAACTATTATCATTGTAGTGCGTATTTAATGTGGCGCTGCACTCTGATGGGAGGGGTGGGGCTGGGTGGGGAGGGGCTGGTCACCCCGTGGTGCCCTTATAAAACTCAACGTTTAACCTACTCACGCCGGCTTGTGCCCGCCCTCACAGTCTGGCATATTTGCGGAATACACCACGCCACCGTTGACCCTGGCCATTGACCGAGCAACCCAACGTTCCTACCAGCTCCCTCCGCAGGAATGTGTTTGTGTATGTATAAGGGGTTGACAGGTATGATGCATCCGCGAGCGGGTTGATTTGTCTACTCCTTAGTGGTGCTATTAACATTCACAGGCAGCAGCACAAGTCGGGAGTCTCATGCCTGCAATTCCCCGGTGTGGTGTCCACCTCCCTTTGGCATGTAGCCTGTCAATTTCTTTATGGATAAGGATTGTATCTTGAGTTGAAGCTTTCGTGACTGCAGGAATCCATACCCTTTGGTTCTTTCGGTAAAGTCGCGTAGAGTAGAAAATAAAAATAAATCACGACGTTTCGTGCGCGCAACACAAGCGTCCGTCATGTTTTCTCACCCGATGACGGACACTTGTGTTGCGCCAGAAACGTCGTGATTTGTTTTATTCTATACCTACGTGACTTTACCGATAAGGATTGCGTTTCACTATACGTCTTCGTGTACAAAAACACATTCTCGAGCAGTGGATTTTAACCTTTACTGCAGCCTTGTAGCCCTTTGGTTCTCAATGGTTAAAAAAATGTATGGTAATTCAATACATAGGTTTGATGAAACAAAGTAGTTGTACTCATGTGTCCGTGCTTAATTTGTGTTTTGATTATTTACCTTCTAATAAAAATCTGGCCATGTCTCGCACCCCCAGGGGGAGCGTGCACCCCAGGTTAAGAACAACCACTGCTTTAGAGTGTAAATAACCTATTAAAATAAAAAATAATCTTTAAAAAAACGGCCGCCCGCCCGCAAGGGGGCAGCCAAAGAGCCGTATGCGGCTCTGGAGGTGCAGGGTTGATAGTTGGAGGTGTTTGGTGGTGTGACTGAGTTGGATCTCAGTTGTAACGCCGATCTCGTCCCCTCGTTCCCTGCAGATGGTCGACTTGGACAGGAAGAGGAACAGCAACAGAGAGGCTCTTCGTGCCGTGCAAGGGGGCGCAGCTGCGGGTACAGAGACTCCAAAATGTTGTTTTTCAGAATTAGAATATTGATTTAAACTGAAGGAATCCGATGCGCTATGAAGCTCTTTTTCACAGATGTCCAGTCGGGGCATGGGTCAGAACGTTGCAACAACAAATAGTACAAACACACGATTGGAGTGCAAAGTATAGAAGCAGTAAACAAATCGCTTAAGAAAATATACGAATAAAACTAAACTATTTTATCTTATTCTTTGGATCTTTCGGTAAAGTCACGTAGATAGGTTCAAATTAATATAAAATAAAAACTACGACGTTTTGATCACAACATAAGTGATCGTCATCAGGTAAAGCCCGCTTAAGTATTAGCTTATTATTTAGAAGGGAATAATAAAACTCCGACCATGAGTAGCGTTGGAATGACTGTCCAAACACGTCTCATTTTTCCTATTAAATGAATGGGTAAATCCATTCCTCTTCATGAAATGTTGTTTTACCCGTGTTTATTTGAAGAATTCATCCCTTTTGTAAGCCGACACCTTTCCACGTCTCCTCCGTCAAAATACGAACTCGCGTATTCATTGTCTGAAGACTTTTTTGAGTTGTGAAATTTGAAAATGGTTGTGTTTGATTTTTTTTTTTTTTAGAAAAAACCTGGGTCTGTTTTGGAAATATGTTCATCAAAATACCCCGATCGAAAACAAGACAGATGATAAAAAATGGTAAATATTTTGCCGCACAATCGCACTCCACACAATTACACGCGTCGTCGCGTTTGAGTTTTAAATCACCGATCGGAGGAGGCCGGGTGTCTCGTAGGTCAGAGCGCTGAGCCGGTGCTGCTGAGAATCTGGGTTCGAATCCAGGCAGCTGCCTGTTATTAAACCGGGTTCTCAAGTGTGCAGTGATTCATGAGCCACATCCCAGTCGCCAATGACTGCATGACAAAAAAAATCACCATGGGAAATTCGGTTCCACGCTTCTTGTTTCGTATGGCTGCCGATGTAGATGCGGAGCAACGACTACAAATTCACATTCAGGTGGTCAAGCCAGACAACGGCTTCAGGAGCAGCGGAGTTGGTATCATCACAGTGATGTCTCCTTCGTATTTGTGGATCGGGAATTGCGTCGTTATACGTTGTACGGTCTAAATTTCGATTTAAAGCTTTCGTGACTGCAGGGATTCATATTCTTGGTTCTTTCGGTAAAGTCACGTAGAAGGGAAATAATAAAATAATAAAAATTAAACAATAAAATTATCACGACGTTTCGATTGCAACACAAGCAATCATCATCAGGTGGGAAAACCACAGCAAGAAATTTTGGTTCTATGTGACTTTACCGAAAGAACCAAGAATATGTTGTACAATCTATTCTGGAAGACCAAAATCGCAAACTGGAGATTAAAAAATGTGTCCTTTGTGCATCATGCCATGGTTTGTGCGGATGTACTTTAGGGTGGACCATGAGAGATCTTCTTCAGGAGTATTTTTATGAAAATGCTTTCCCACTTCCATGTAAAACAAAGGTGATTTGAAAGCGATCTCAGAGGTAGCTCTCTAATATCAGCTTCTGTGGACCGTTCCCTGACACGAAAGTTCTCGCTGCTTTCCGAGAGATATATGTATGTTGAACTTCTTTTGCACTGTACGTAGCCAACCGTGTTAATGGAATATTTGTCTTGAGGCATGATACCGATATCACGATCAGCGGTGGGGTGGGGGAATATCTTTGGGAATCCTTTAGCTTGACAAAAATAAACGAACCAACACCGCTTGCTGTACCCTCGTACACTGGATGCTTGAAGAGATCCTGTCGACCCCGTGTCTGAACTTCAGATCAAGAGCAGCTGGAGACGGAGATGACAAGGATCCGCAGGGAGCTGAAGGTGAAGATGAATCGTCTGAACGAGGCACAAGGTGAGAAGGTCACGGGCCCACTTGTTCGGGTAGCCGCGATGTTATTTTAATGAAACGATGTTCATTTCCGCGTTATTGGTTTCCCATATAGCTGTTGTGAAAGAGTAGGCCAAGTATATCCTCTGTACAGTCCGTTGAGCCCAGACCAGATAATTTACATGTCAGTTACCATCACTTCAGTGGTTACAATTTCTCGTGGTCGCCACAAACGGTGAATTATAACCAATCGAAATGGGTGGGCTATGAAATAATAGTTGACTCGTAAAAGCCGTATAAATCATTCGGTACTATTAACGTTTTGCTCCCTTGGGTGGTACCAACTTCGTGGGGCTCTAGTGGAGGCCCTTCCGCCAGCAACAGCGCGAGAAAGACTTTACAGGGCTGCGCCTTTAACCTTTGCAGTATCGTACGATAGATATATCTTGGTATAATCCCCCATCATGGCAACCACCGCATCTCTCAATTGACCAAAGCGCGGAGCGTTTGTCGCATGAGCGTTGATTCTCATTAAAAGAGGCCGCAATATAAGCGCCGCGTCTGACCTTTTTCCTCGCTCCTCCACGCACCTCGCGTCTTCACGGTTGGACTGAGCTGCCATCAGGCGACCGGGCGTCTGATCAGGATAATGGTCCCCGGGAGTTTGAGTCACCGTGCAAAATGTACAACCCGTTGCCAATCCACTGCCGGACGAAAGCCCTGTCCCAGGCTTTTCTGTGTTGGTCGCGCACGGGCGTCGAGGACAATTTTGTCCGCGTAGGTCGGTACGAGTTGACCGACGGCGGGAGGCTCGGGGGACCAGTTCGAATATTAATATTTATATTGGAGGAATCCGATAAGCTATAAAGCTCCTTTTCACAAGATGTCTAGTAGGGGCATCTGACCACTGCCATCAGCCGTGGTGAAAAATATCAAACTTGGGGTCACCAAGTTTTTAGCGCAATTTTACTCAACACCGCACCGCCTCTCCAACATTTTTATTAAGCATGTCTTGATTTATTCTATTGTTACAGTTGTTTTATTCAGAACATGGATTGTAAATAATAGTTTTTTTACCCTTTTATCTGGCAACAAAACTGACACCTTTTTTACAAGGAGTCATTGACCACAATACCTGCAGTCGGAATGCCAACAAAAAACATAACTCTGATAATGTATGCACTGTCCTTGAAATTGATTGGTCCACACCCGAGACAGCTTTCTTTAGAGCCTATTCTCACATGGTGTTGGACCAAATGACACCATATTTTTCTACTGGCAAATAAGGTTCCAATGATGGATTGTAAATGTTTTACATTCTGACTAAACGACTGTTTTACCCCCCCTCTCCCCCCACCAATACATTTTTGCACGTGGACACAATGTATGAAGGCCTCCACACACCGTGTTGGGCGTGTGGGTTGTTATTTTACCATACTTCACGCTGGTCAGTGCAGGTTGGACGGATGCATTGTTTTTCTTTTTTACTTTGAAGGGTGTCTACTTGGCACGTGCTCCAGATTTACAGATTAATTCCAAAAGCATCGAGCCTAGATACGAGGTTTCGAACGATCCAATTTTTTTTTTCGTTGAAGATCAACCTCAAAGTATGACGTCACGGGAGATTGTCACTTGCATTACGTCTCTTCCGCGCTTTTCCGGCGAAAAGTGGTGTCACGTGACACCGGGTCACTTTTGTCAGGATGTAAGACACGTTAAGTTCAAATTTATATCATATAAAGAGTTGAGGATTTAGTCTAATTTTCAAGAGTGGCTCACGGCTTTGGTCTGCACGTAGTGGGTGGTAGTTTGCTGCCTGTATTTCCCAGTTCGTTTAACACGTAGGCTTTCGCAACCAATAATCCCAGTTGAGTAATTTACGAGTAATTTTTTGAGTTTGCCAAATTTGGACCAACTTAAATTAGTGCATAATGTCAATGATTATTACGCAGTGTAATTCTCTTTTTAAAATAAAAACCCAAAATTGTTCTTTTTTTTTAATTGAAACCATCCCTTATTGTCTACAAATGTTCGATGTGCCTGGCTGTCATAGACTAACCGGCCCAGTGGCTCAACAGAAGAGTTACTTGCTTACCTTTTCCCTATCCTTGCACTCATATCGTGTCTGGAGAGCTGTGAAAACAGAGCTTAATGGCTCATCGGATTCCTCCACGACAAATAAAGATTCTGATTCTATAGGCACGATTGCAGCCGATCCACCGATTCTGGGCAAGCCTGGTAGAGGTGGCGGTGTTGGTGGGGGGTGGGGGGGGCGGTACCCTTTATGACGAGTCGTTGCAAGCGGGGTAATCACGGCGGAAGAGATGTAAGTTGCGGTCATGAACCACGCAACTCCATCCCCACCTGCAATAACACGCGGGGGATGAGTAACGGGAAATCGACAATTGCGGCACGCGAAGCGCACGCCACAAAGCCTCGGCGTGCCGCGCTTTTTCGGTCAAACGCAAATCCATTCCGCTGTCACTGCGATGAGCGTCCTGCGATTGTGTGCGCCCGGCTTGTTTATATATATATATGTTTTTTTTCCTCTGCTCCGTTATTCTGCAGGAAAACCGGAGCTAAAGGGCTTCGATCTCGCCCCGCTGTCGCGGGAGGAAATGCTCGCGATCAATAAAGTAATTAAAGAGTGACGAAGAAGCTGTTCCCGTGCGTTTGCCCCGCGAACATCGGCGCCGCGCGCGCTGGCTGTGATTCCTTCCGCCAAGCCGCTCGCTATTTTGGATGAAACTTTTTTTCATCATCACCACCACAGTCGCCCAGCACGGGCCCAAAGACCCCCGAAACGCCGAGCGACCAGCAACAAACGACACGACCGAAGGGCGCGATCTCGGGTCAGCGTTGTCGGATGTGCCAGTGTGTACATCGGTGTGGGGACAGCCGTTTGGTCAGTACACTGCCGGATGAAGGCCTCCCTCCACTGTGTCGGCCACGGTTGTTTGACCATACTTCACCACGCTTGTCAGTGCATTTTGGTGAACGGTGAACGGAGCACATTTCTTCTGCTGAGAATCGCTATTCGGGTGAACGGAGCACATTTCTTCTGCTGAGAATCGCTATTCGGATTGTGCCATTGGCATCACGAGATGAAGCGCTCATTCGAAACTCCTCGCAGAGCAGGGCAACCCCTTGGTGTTAAGAGATTGAATGTCGCTTGGAAGCGGATATCACTGAGCTACCTCCGAATTCCCTTTGAGTTGTATAATCCACACGTCTAAGGAGTATGTTTTTGTATTCGCTGATTTATGCCCGAGTTCAAAAACGCATACAAATTTTTGTTTTAAATAGTTAAACGGTGATTATAGTGAAGTCACAATGAGTGTTGGCTAATGTATTGTTGCACAGTGATTAGCGCGCTGCGCTGAGAACCCGGCGACCCGAGTTCGATTCCCGCTCACGGCCATTGTACACTGTACAAGCTACATTTGACACATGCAGAAAACATCAATCATATTTTACATTATTGACAAAAAAGCCTCCCGTGTGTTTAGAAATTTACTTTGCATTCTGTGTTCTCGAATGACAATAAAAATTGATGTTAACAAAGCATATATATACTTCCTGTGTAATGTTTGAGTTGATGCAGGGTCACAAAACAAAAGGAGGGGGGGCTGGGTTTTGGTATTTCGAACCCTGAACATAACCTTGCCTTGCGACTTTGCGTGTCACGGACTTGCCGACTGCGGATATTTTATTTAAAGAACGTAACCCCCGCGATGGGCAAGGGTTTGCTGTGTATTTAAAAATGCCGGGGTGCGGGGTGATGGGCTGGGGGGGGGATGACGATCGTTGACAATGCCATCCCTGTGAAGTAACAGCATGGCGATAATTGGAGTGGGAAATTTCCCTCTCGCTCGCCCAGCGAGCTGCAACAGTTGTTGGACAATGGGTCCCTCTGTTCAAACGCCGTGCGGGAACACGCGGAGGTGTTTACGAGAGTAAGCCGGGCATGGCTGCGCGCATCCACCAGATATTTATTTTAGAAGATGTATCCACAAACAAGCCCGGACATGTCAATCTCAAGGAGTAGTAGTGGTGGGGAGTTGCCACCTGTTCAGTCCCCCCCCCCCCCCCCCCCAAGGAGTCGAGGGAATTCTGTAAACCAAGGGTGGCACAGTCGGGTTTTTTACAATCGGGTTTCATTGTCTTTTTATATTAAACCCGATCATCTGAGATTGGGAGAAATCCGGTTTAATTGGTTCTAATTGCAGAACCGCACTTCGCCAACTTCTCAACGATGAGCTTCATCCATTCCAAGCTAAGGAACTCACTGGCGCCCACGATTGTGGAGAAGCTCGTGTTCATCAAGACCAACCTGCCCACCGCATTCTACGACTACCCCGTGCCCGACGGCCCCGAGTACGATAGCAGCACCGACGAGGAACCAGCCTAAGCTTTGGATCAGAGTTTCGTATTCATTAAACCAGGTTTTAATTCCCCGAAATCGGGTTTAATTGTATTAAAGAAAAAACCCGATGCCTGCTGCTGGAAAAATCGGGTTTTTTTCCACCCATGCTGTAAACAGAATGAAGTCACATGGCAAGACTTTCCCGTCTTCAAGGTGGCGCTGCGATGGTGATACACGTGCCTCAGCAAGTTGGGGACCCTGCCGGGTTCGATTCCAGACTCGGGCACTTGCATGCGGACACGGAACGGAGTTCTGGCTGCATCTTCTGTTAGCCGTAGAGTCATCTCGTACAGTATCGTATTATTGCCAGAAAGGGTAAAGCATATTGTCTGTTCTAAACTTTTTATTTTACCAGGTAAGGCACACTAACTATATAGCTCTTTTGGAAGCGACTTGGTCAAATTGTATAGCAGACAAATACTCTAAATGCATGATGTTGATTCTAAATGTGGGGCGGGGGGGGGGGGACCAGACGACACGGATACAATCCACGTGACCACGGGGAGAAGAGATGCACACTCTAAATACACAACAGGCGTCAGGGTCGGGATCGAACCCATGACCTCGCGCATACCTGGCGAGGTTGTTAACATCTCGCCACCATGGCGCCACTAATCATCGTCATCTTGACACCGACACAAAATGGTCCCGTAGATATAACTGCTCAACCCGAGCTAATAACTCTTCGATATCTGCGTTGTCTTCGTGCTGTTCGACGTTTGGCGTGAGACCAGGTGTAGGCCAATGAGTTACAAGGACAATGCACACATTATTATCAAAGCGCGCTTGCTTGCATGTGATATCACGAGCATGATGTGTGTTGATTGCAGACTTGATAATGCCCTGCAATAGGTGGGGTCTATTTGGTGTTTGAACATGTTAACATATCATTATTGCTGCCGGGATGGCTAAAGCCAATTATTGACCATCTTGATACCTACTCTTAGGTATTTTCGGTAAAGTCACGTCGGTTAAAAAATGAAAATAAAATTAATAAAAGTACAATAACAAATCACGACGTTTCAGAGGCAACACAAGCTTCCGTCTTCAGGTGGAACCGTCACAGCACGATTGCTGTATCAAGTAAAGAAAAAACCTAATAGTATGATTCCTTGCAGTCACGAAAGCTTCAAATCTAAAATCATATTGATACCGACAAGAGAAAATGGTCTCGTAGACACATCGCGACTCCTCTAGCCACTAACGTTCAACTCCGAACCTCCAAGCTCTCTCCCCTATCCAGCACCTTCCCCCACCCCCCCCGTGCCATCACCTCGAATTCCTTGCTACGAACGCGCGCGCCCCGCTCTCCGTCGACTCGTGCGTGTGGCGCGCGCATTCCTCCCGCGCCTCTCGTGTCCCCACATGCCTGACGGCGGCCGGGAGAGTTTGAGTCTTCGCGTACCCACGCTGTCTAGAGAGTTAGATAGGTGGGGGTGGGGAGGGTGGCAAGGGCAGGGCACAGAGAGAGAGAGAACGAGAGAGACACGCACGCTGAGTCAATAACTCAAATTTACTCTCCCGAGAGCTTCGTGAGTGACATCACCTCTCAGACTCGCTCCGAAGTTACTCCGGTGCGCGTGGCCTGACGAGTCGGACGTTCGCGCAAGCCGACTTCATAAAGATCTACCTGGATGTGTTTGTTTAGAATTTTCAGAGGACCCGAGCCGTGTTACGTGGTCGGAAACCTCGTGTTGTGCTCGGTTTGGTACATTGCTTTTACTTAAACCAACGTCTTTTTTTTCGTACACGTTCCATAGGATCACCGAACTCGTGAATTAATTCATTGATTGCTTAATTAAAGAGTCGGTTGCTAGAACAGCTTTGCCAACTGTTGGCCTCATTGCTTGACAACAGGCGAGGTAATCTCTTTCTCTCGAAGCGGCCGCGTCATTATTTTGTCCGCCAAAACTTGGCCGGCCAATTTTTATCTCAAAATTTTCGACAAGGGGACCTCTCCTCTCAAACCGAACGCTCAATTTTGATAGCCCCCTCCCTCCCCCCCTTGGGCCAATACTTGGTGGCACCTTTTTGTTTTATATATCACGGAAGGACATTTCATCAAACCACCCCAGGCTCAGCCAATCAGCCATGGCCGCACAGTCTCAGCAGCTGGAGGACTGGGGGACTCAGCACATGAGCGTCCTTCGTCGGGAAGCCGAGGACTCGTACAGGGAAGACCAGCGACTGGCACTGGAGGCCCTCCTCAGCGGAGGCATCCTCGCGTACCGCTCGCTGGTGGAGCGGGAAGGTGCAGAGGACTTCCTCGACGACGACGAGATGGAGGCCATCCTGGCCAGCGTGGAGGTGTCACCAATGCAGCATTGCCAGGATGAGGACGAGGAACAGCAGCAGGAGAGAGGAGTGGGACGTCCCGGTTACGTTGGTCACGAAGACAAGGCGGGCAGGACATTGGAAGACGCGCGGTCGCTCACCTACTTCCCGCAAATGTCCGATCTGGAGCCGCCAATGCTCGACCTCGGATGGCCGGATGAAAGAGACCTCATCAATCATCATCAGCTGCTGCTGCAGCCGCAGAAGCAGCTGCAACATCTACAGCTGCAGCAGCAGCATCAGCAGCTGATGCAGGCGAGGTCGTGGAGGCGGCTGGGCATTCCAGTCGACGAAGCGATGGCGATGGCCGGGGTGATGGACGGCGCGGTGGGCCCGGGTCTCGGCGTCAGAGGCCCTGCGGGTCCGCGAGTGGAGGTGCGATTCACGCCCAGAGCTCGCGACGAGGAGCCCAACTGCAGAGAAGCTGTGCTCAGGCTCATCAGGGCAGCTCGCACGGTGAGGTGGAGCGTGACACGACATCGCGTTGTTCCACCAGGGGGGGGGGGGGCGCTTTCAAACCGGCCACTCGATTTCGATTAGGGGTTCAGCTCGACCAAATTGTTGGAGTCATTGTCAAACGGTGGGACCAGACACGGTAGCGTGTGCACACCAACACCACCACTACCAACACGAACACCAGCAGCACTTTCCCGTTGTTACGCACCACTAACACGACCGCAATCAACACGACAGCACTTTCCCATTGTCACGCACCACCAACACCACCACCACCACAACTACCACCTCCAGTACCACCACCACCCCTTTCCAATCTTCAGGCACAACCACCACCAGCACCAACACTAATGTGTCGTGGTGTCAATGATGGTGCTGTTGTTCATTAATGATGATGATGATCATTTTGATGATGGTGATAATTTATGATGTGGGTGGTAGTGGTGATGATTCTGATGATGGTGATGATGACAAATGTGTATGACGTATGATGATGATGAGGAGGAGGGTTATAATGATGGTGGTAATGACGGTGGGGTTGATGTTGGTAGTAGTAACGACGATGATTAATATATGATGATTGACGATGCTTTATTATTATTATGGTCGATGCCGTTTCATGATGATGACGATGTTGGCGATCATGATGCTAATAATGACTTTGAGGATAACGGTCATGTGCATGAGACGTTTAAGTAAGTGTGACGGACATCGCTTTGACATGCCGTACACAACGTGACGAATCACATCGCGTTCCCGAGGCGACACGGCGCGGCAAGGGGGAGTCGAGAGAGTCGGGGATGCGATGCGTGGTGGGGGGGGGAGACGAGGAGTAGGAGATGAGAGGTAGAGGACGGAGAAGGCGCGCAGAAACGGGGGCACGGGGATCAGGGGAGACCAGGAGAGACTTGACTTTTAAACAACTTTTACTGCCGCCAGCAGCAAAAGCACTGGAGGCGATTTCAATATGAAATACACAAAGTCACCAGCAAACAAAAGAAAACAAACGCTACAAATCCACGCGCCGTGGCGCTGAAAGCACCGCGCACAATACAAAAGAAAAGTCACGTGGTGGTGGTGGTCATCGCGCACGCCACGGTGACGAGCGAGCGCTTCAGAAGGTGAACACCACGAGGGTGCCGTCCACGCTGGTGCAGAGGGCCTTTCCGGCTCCCCAGCGTTCTAAGAAGACGTGCACATCACGAACATGTGTGAGAGAGAGGAGGGAGATGCTGCGTCAGGGTCTTCACGCTGCCGCTGCTGTTTTCACAGCGGGAGAGGGGTTCAGAGTGGGGGTGGCCAAGCACAGAAGTCACGCTGTGCACGGGAGGCTTGAGCTGATTTCGATCGGGAGATGTATGGATGAGAGGGGAGGGATTCAAAGTGGGGCTGGCCACACACACCAGTCACGTGATTTACTAGAGGCTTGGGCTGATTTCAGATATACGCAGGATGACCCAAACGTCACGGCACAGAGGCTTATTTTATTATTGTTAATACTGACATGAAAACATTTGAACTGTTTATTCTTTAAGTTAATATTTGTTCTGTTATTATCGTTATTTATATATTCTTCTTCTTGCCGGGTCACCTAAAAGTCGTCGTTTCGACAAAACTCTACCAAGAACCCTGAATGCATTGAGGCAAAACATAATTGATGAATGTTCAAATATTACACCTGTAACCTTTTCTATTATATGAGTCCTAAATTAATTTCTAAAGAGAGTTAATACATCATATGTTATAGTCAATGCAATCCCGTTTTAGTATTTGTTAAAATAAATTAAGTAACCCTATGTGAATTTCGATTTAAAGCTTTCGTGATTGCAGGGATTCATCTTCTTGGTTCCTTCGGTAAAGTCACGTAGAAGGGAAGTAATACAATAATAAAAATAAAACATAATAAAAACCCTATGTGAATATACAATTCCTCCCATGTGTCCTGACTTTTGGGCCATGCTGTATAACAATAACTCTGTGTGTCCTGACTTTTGGGCCATGTGCACATTTCTAGATGCGCGTGTCGAGAACGCATCACGTTTACACGTCTCCCCCCCCCCCCCCCAACTCTCGATTCCCCCCCCCCTTCCCCCGTGGGACTACACAGGTACTGGCTCTCGTGTGCCGGGCGCCATCTGACCCCACGATCCTGCGCGAGCTCCTGGACGCGGCGCGTCGGCGCGTGCCCGTGTACGCGCTCGTGGAGGGCGCGTCGCTCCCCGCCTTCCTGCGCGCGTGCACGCGGGCGCGAGCGCCGCTCCTCGCGCAAAAGGTGATCATCAGCGAGGCGTAGCCGTGTCTGTGTGTGTGTGTGTACACCTGCGTGGAAGAGTAGCAGTTAGCGCGCCGCGCTACGAACCTTGCGACCCGAGTTCGATTCCCGTTCACGGCTAGCACCAGTGACGATTATCTGAACCGGAACTGGACCTCGCCTAGGTCGACTCAGCCCCAAATGAGTACCTGGTGCGATGTTTAAACATCGCCACTCGGGAGACAAAAGCGGTCGGGCGTGGTGCTGGCTACCCACCCCCTCGTGCGCCATTCCGGCCTGCATAGGTGCTCGCTAACAGCACTTGCCCCAACAGTCTGTTAAGGCTATACGAGGGATCTTTGCATTTGTCTATAATGTGTCTGAGCGACGGCATAGGTTGACTCAGTCTCAAATGAGTCGCCGTTGCGGTGTGTAAACATCGCCAGATGATGATTGAATGATGAAGACGAGGATGATTGGATGTTGATAATAAAGACAACGATGTTGATTGACAACGACAATGCTAAACGATTCCGCCGATTGACGAATCCCTCTCCACGCCTCTTAACTCTCCCTTCCCCTCTCCATAATTTTCGGCACGTATGTTGAACTTCTTTCGCACCGTACGTATCCAACCGTGCTAATCGGAGCTGTCTCATTTCCCATACCAACCTCTCCCTCCCCCTCCCCCCCCTCCAGTTCGTCCGAGTCCGCACCCTGAGCGGCCTCCGCTTCGTCACGCGCTCGGGGGCGCGCGCCACGGGCCGCGGGCGCGAGAGCTTCCTCGTGGCGGACTGCGCGCTCGTGGCCACGGGCACATACGGGTGGGTGTGCGGCTACGTCATCGTGATCATTGTGACGATCATGATGACGATGATAATGACGACGAGTATGATGATGATGATGATGATAAGGATCAGGACGACGATGATGAAAATTATTATAACGATGGTTCTGATGATGATGACGATGATCATATAACGACGATCGTATTCTTTCGCACCGTATGCAGTCAACCGCGTCCGTGGTCACGGGCACATAGGAGTGTGCACTACGTCATCGTGATCATTGTGACGATCATGATGACGATTGTAACGATGATGACAACGATCATGATGATACCTATCATGATGACGATGATACCTATCATGATGACGATGATATCGATGATGATAACGATTACAATTATGGTGCTGACGATGGTGATTACGATATTGGTGACGATGGTGATGATGACTTCAACAATGACGATAACGGGATAGTGATGACGCCGCCGACGAAGATGGCGATGGTGGTAAGAATGATGGCGTAATGACGATGATGATTATGATGACAATTCTCTAGCGATGCTAAGGATATTAATAAATGTGCTTGCCGTCTATAGGGCACCACAACGCCTCGGCGATTCCAATCCCCTCGATGTAGTCTCGCCGAGGGGACCCACCCCCCCCCCCCCGGTGGTTGATGTCTCTGTGCGGCGCAGAGTGAAGGCAACACGGGGCCCGCGAGTCAATGTCCAGCTGTAGTGCGTAGGTCAACTGTGCACGTGGCGACTACGTGATGTGCGGAGCGGTGGGCATTGTGGTTAGCGCACTGCGCTACGAACTCGACGGAGTCCCGATTTCGATTCCCGTAATAAAGTCGGCAGCTAATATCTGAACCGGTCCTGGCCCTGCCCTAGTTATACTCAACCTCAAAATGTGCACGGTGCCTGGTGAGGCGTGCACACATCGCCGCTAGAGAGACAAAGGCGGCCAAGCGCGGTGTTGGCCACCCACCACCTCGTGTGCCGTGCCGGCCTTCATAGGTGCTACTCGAAATCAGCACTTGCCCTAACAAGTGCGTGTCCATTTGCACATTATAAGCCATTTTGTTGAGCTATCATTTGTGACCAGGTCGCTTCTGAAAACTAAGTTAATAGATCGGTGGGCTTTACCTGCTAAGATAAAAAAAAGTTAGTTACGTTTTTTTTGTCGTATATATTTGTAAGTGATTCGTTTTCCCTTTCCTATACTTTGCACACCTGTCGTGTTGTTTCCTATTGTTTGTCGTTGTGACCTTTTGACCCCGTGCCCCGACTGGACAACCTGTGACCCAAAGAAAGCTTTATAGCTCATCGGATTCCCCCAGTACAAATACATCTGATTCTAATTAAGGCTATATGGCGGGTGGATGGTGGTGGTCGGGGGGGGGGCGTTGTCTTTGCAGCTACACGTGGAGCGACGGCTCGCTGAACCGCTGCTCGCTCGTCGTGCTGGCGGGCGAGGCGTGCGCCATCTACTCGGACGAGTTCCGCCACCTCTACGCGCAGTCGGAGGCGGTGGCGTCTCTCGCCGAGGAGGGGCACGAGGCCCTGTCGCCATCCCCGCCGCCCGCCTACTCGCTGCTGCCGCAGGTGCGTCGTCGTCGTTGTCGTTGACATCATCAACGTCAGCATTTGTCGTTATCGTCATGATCATCATCGTGACCATTAGCATCATCTTGACCATCATCATCATTGTGTGTCATCATCATGACCATCATCATCTTGACCATCATCATCATTGTGGTCATCATCATGACCATCATCATCATGACCATCATCATTATGACCATTAGCATCATCTTGACCATCATCATGACCATGATCATTATGACCATTAGCATCATCTTGACCATCATCATCATCATGACCATCATCATTATGACCATTAGCATCATCTTGACCATCATCATCATCATGACCATGATCATTATGACCATTAGCATCATCTTGACCATCATCATCATCATGACCATCATCATTATGACCATTAGCATCATCTTGACCATCATCATCATCATGACCATCATCATTATGACCATTAGCATCATCTTGACCATCATCATCGTCATCATCAAAATCATCATCGTGGTCACCATCATGACCATCATCATCGTCATCATCAATATAATAACCGTGCTCACCATCCTGACCATCATCATTACCATCATCATCATAGTCATAATTGTCAGCGTTGTCATCACCATCATTGCTGTTGCCAGCATCATCATCATGATCACAATTTATCACCACCAACACCGCCACCAACAGGTGCCAGGCCATGACCTCGCAGTCGAGCCCGCGGGAGTTCGACTCCCGACTCCCGAGCGGACCGACCGCCTCGGTCACGCGGGCTTTGTGGACGCGGTCATCGCGGGCGAACGCTGGCCGCGTCTCATGGCGCAGCGTGGACTCCGTCTCGACAGGAACTCCCTGCAGCCGCAGCTTCACCTCCTCAACCACCGACACAGCCTCACGGACCTCCACCTGAGACTGGCCGACGGGGCGGGAGGAGCCCTCGACGGGCGCAGCGTCACTGCCCCTCCGCGCCGAGTCACCGACGAGTGGCTCGCCGAAGCGTACGCGCACGCACATGAGGAGGAGCCAAGCGGCTCCGTGTGTCGCTTCTGCGGCAACCGCGACCCGCTGCAGGAGGGGTCGAGTCGGGGCGCGGGCGACGTCGTGACGGCAGAGAAAGTCACCGGATCGCAAAGTTCAACAGCGATGTCATCGCCGCCGCCGCCGGCGGCTGCAGCAGCAGCATCGCCGTCGTCGTCATCACCAGCAGGGGCACAATTCATAACAATAGAAAGGTCAGCAGCGATCGCAAGAGCGGTTGTAGCAGCAGCAGCAGCTACGGCAACAGCAGCAGCAGCATCATCACCAGCAGCTGTATCATCATCATCATCACCACCACCATCAGCGGCAGTGGCAGAAGTGTTGGGCAGCAGAGCCGTTGCCAAGCGCGACGCGGGCACGCAGACCGAGGCGCAGCGACGCCAAAGCCCCGACGACCTCCGCTCGCCGCTGCCTCTGCCCCTGCACGGGCTGCCCTCCGCCGCGGCTGGAACGAAGTTCATCCGCTACCAGAGCCTCGTGGACTTGAGGTCGGATTGCGAGGGCAGCAGCGGTGGCGGGGGCAGCCGGGGCAGCACGAATTCCCAGCTGCAGCAGCAGCAGCGGCTGCAGCAGCAGCAGCAGCGGCAGGGCGTGACTCGAGCTCTCAACGCCGCAGCCGGCAGCGATGATCCGACGAGACCGGCGAACGGCCGCAAGGCGAATTACACCTCGATCCGCGCCACGCTGGAGAGTCTGCTCAACAGTCTGTCCGGCACGCCGGGCAAGAGGTCGTGATCGCCTCCGCCGTCTCTCCGCACACTGCTCGGCTTGCGCCGCCACGAAGCGGGGGACCCCTGCGGTGCTGTGTAAACATCAGTACTGGGGGTGGGGCGTAGGGGAGACAAAGGCGGCCGGGCGTGGTTGCGGGAAACAATACCGGCTTCTCCGTGTGGGGTGAGCAGTGGTGTTCGCGAACGGACTGTGGTAGGCTGCGCTACGAACCTGGCGACCCGAGTTCGATTTCCGCTCACGGCCAACGTCAGTGACCATAATATCTGAACCGGTCCTGAGGCCGACTCAATCTCAAATGAGCGCCTGGTGCGCTGTGCAAACATCGCCACTAGGGAGACAAAGGCGGCCGGGCGTGGTGTGACCACACACCCCCTCGTGTATCTGTGTGTTTGGCGCAGTGGTTAGTGCGCTGCGCTACGGACCCGGCAACCTAAGTTCGATTTCCGCTCACGGCCACCAACACCGGTGACGATTATCTGAACCGGTCCTGGGTCTCCCCTAGGTCGATTCAGCCTCAAATGAGTACCTGGTACGGTGTGTGAACATCGTTTATAGCGAACAAAGGCGGCCGTGCGTGGTGTTGGCTACCCCTTCGTGTGCCGTGCCGGCCTTCATAAGTGCGACTCGCTATCAGCACTTGCTCCAACATTCTGTTCAGGCTATCGAAGAGATCTGTGTCTCGGTTAGAGCACTGCGCTACGCACCCCACTCAATTCCCGACCCACCTCCTGGGCTCGCGCTGCCGCTGCTGTACGAACAGAGGAGACGACCGAGTGGAGACAGCGCGGACATCCAGAGCGAACTCCTCATTCGAGACCCCAAACATCCTCCTCGCTTCGACAACATGCCTCCTCCTCCTCCTCCTCGAAGACACGGCTGGTGTAACTCCCAACCGCATCACAACATCAACAGGGCGATGCGCACCACATCTCCCGTTGCTGACTGGACAATTAAAGGCGCGAGCCACGGTAGTGCGACTTTGGCCATGCAACCCAAACTATGGACTATATATAGAAAGTTCACCCATAGAGACGCGTAGAGACCCATAGAGACCCATAGACATACTTAGAGAGCCACAGAGATACAAGGACACATATAGATACGTAGAGACTCAGAGGGATGCTTTTAAGACAAGCAACAGCAGTGTAATTTTGGCCATGAAATCAAAACTTTGGGCCGTATCGTAAACCCATAGAGACCCATAGAGACTCCGAGATACATAGATGAAGAAATACGTTAAAGACAAGCCACAGTGGTGCGACTGTGTCCATGCAACCCAAACTATTTAAGCATGTAGTAAACCACTCTAGTTAGTTGTGATCATGCTGGTTGCAAGTCCTGGCGAGACGTCGTACTCAGATTGTAAATGTTGTCGCTTGGTTCTCCAACACACCGGTAGTGCTGTACTAGTAGCCAAATTGGCATTTTCTGTTTCCGTGACAAACCTATCGAGTTGGCTGTGTCGGGTGGTGGTGGCGGTTTTAGCGACACATTTATATTAACGCGTTGTAACCCCCAAAAAAACTATGTTATAAACCAATGTAGTCTACGCTCATTCAATATAGGAGGAGGAACAGCAAAACGACACGAACTCGCTCTCTGCCGAAGCCCTCCCATCGTGGCAAGCAGCAAGGACCTCGACATTGGCACGGATAGCCCCTGAAGCACGCATCAGGGGACATCCATTTAGTAGGTACGCAAAAATCTGTCAAAACTTGACCTCTTCCCCCATCTCCCTGTACGCACGCGGACTTTTTACACCCTCCCCCCCCCACCTGCGTACCCACGCTTGACGCACCCCCCCCCCCCCCCCCATAGAACGGCCGATATTTAATCCACGCAAGAAACGATCAAGGATCAAGGATTAATAATATTCACGTGTTTAAGCAAACAGACAGTCCACCGCCGGACTATCTAACTCACTTGAAGGCCAATGTAGACAAATTGTTATCGAGGCTTCACCCCCCCCCCCCCCCGTGTCCTATGCGTACGTTGTCAGTAGACCGCCCATACGCAAGCGTACACATTTGGGTGAACCCCCCCCCGCTCCCCCCTCCATGCGTATGGTCTAAATGGATGGCCCTTCACTCACTGCTGCTGCTGCTGCCACAATTGTCCGCCATGATATACTATAAATAACCCTCGCGGCTCAAGAATCTACTACCGTGCGTATTTTTCCTACTCCGATTGGCACGACGGGCGATGTACGGTGCGAAAGAAGTTCAACGTACTGTGTAGGGTACGCACAAACTCGCCCCACGTATGAATTTGATCGACGCGGCCAACTGTTGTAGCCTATAGAGGCGCTACAATGCGCAGCGATACAAAAAAAATAACTTGACTTCGTTTCATAACGGCGTAGAATTGTAATGTTACTTCAGTCACAATCAGTCCCGGATTATCCTAGCAGTAAAAGTAGCTACATATGTAGTAGCTACCGGCCCCGCACTTTCAAGGGCCCCGCGCTAAATGCTTTCAAGCTATCGATTCCGGTTCAGTGATTCTGCACTTGCTCTATTACTATAGTACTATACTGCCTTCAACTTTTATGAACGACTGGGTGTTTAAGGTTAGCGATTTGTCGTATTATCTGGCTGTATAGCAAATAACAAAATACAATTACTTTACTATGCAAGTTAAAAATTGTGTTTTAATATTTATGTATTTTTTAGGGCCCCTTTATAACATATGCTACAGGACCCGCACTAGCTTCATCCATCACTGATCATAATTAAATATATAATGACTCAACACATTCGATAATAACACCGTGTGTGGCCTTAACAGAAGTATGTATATTTATATAAACAGGCGACGTTTCGGGCACTGGTCCTTTATATATATATATTTCTTGAAAGCCACTGTGTTATTGACAGATGCGTTGAGTTGTTGTTAATTGTGCTTGTGCACCAAGTGTTAACGCAGCTGCAGGATGACCAAATATAGGATTTAATAGTTCTCTAGATTATAATAAATATAGTATCGTGAATGAGTGGGTTATGTAAATCCTAATGATGTTCTGTAGGATGGCTTAGGAAGCTGCAATTTGGCCCGCATATAGTCGACTGGAATTTATTTATTTTTTTAAACATATTTTTTCGGGGGGTGGAGGTTGCCAAACGTTTTAAAAACGTTGTTTTTTCGTTGAATCGAGACGTATGGAACTTGACATCGAGATGTTTGGACGGGTTGTGAATCAAAATGCGAAATCAGATTTAAAACCTCTCCACCACATTTTACGATATTGTCCCACCTACCCCTCCACCTCCAAATTAAAGAAAAACATCCGCAGGAAAAAAAGGTAAAAATTGTACATCGTGAATAAAGACCCACGGAACTTTGCATGTTCTCAATGTTGAGCGATCTAAATGTTAAATTTAGGTTCAAAATCATAACATTCCTGCATTTTAATGTTCGCATTTGTGAGCCTCCACACGCGAAGAAAATCATTTAGGAGCACATTTGAGTGTTACTCTTGAGATTTTGCACATTGAATTACGAATGTTTTACCTGGGGGGCTTGGAAGTGTGTGAAATCTAAACATGAAATCAAATCATAACATCCAACAACAACAACAACAACACCAAAATACACTTTTACCAATTTGAGCCGCTCAAAATTTCCGACCAAACTCTCGAAATGTTATTTCTATTCTTGGTTCTTTCGGTAAAGTCACGTAAAAGGGAAATAATAAAATAATATAAACATAAAACAATAAAAATAAATTATACGTGACTTTACCGAAAGAACCAAGAATATGAATCCCTGCAGTCACGAAAGCTTTAAATCAAAATTGTATTTGTAGTTTAACGTTTTATATTTTTTAAGCCTAGCTTCCGAGCAAAGGCGTACCCCGATGTTTGTGAAGGCTGCTGAGTCCAAATATGAAATCGTATGTTTCGCAGATACTTTGTTATTTCTTCTTATGTTCGGATACTTTCCTAAAGAGTGTGGCGTTAAAGCCGATAACTCGTAAATCACAGAGTGATCCATTTATAGATACACAACGCCACGACATAGTTAAAGGCGCAGCCCTGCAATTGCTTTGCACGCGTCACTGCTGGAAGAGGGGCCCTCCATTGGGCGAGACCTTCAGAAAGCTAAACAAATTAATAATATGGAGAAATATCGAGAGGAGTGAAATATAACATCGTTATTTAAAGTTTTCGTGACTGCAGGAATTCATATTCTGGGTTCTTTCGGTAAAGTCACGTAGAAGGGAAACAATAAAAAATATATAAAACGATAAAATTTTCACGACGTTTCGATTGCAACACAAGCAATCATCATCAGGTGTGAAAACTACTTTTTTAAATGTTCTTGCTGTGGTTTTGACACCTGATGATGATTGCTTGTGTTGCAATCGAAACGTCGTGAGAATTTTATCGTTTTATATTTGTATGATTTAATTGTTTCCCTTCTACGTGACTTTACCGAAAGAACCAATAATGTATAACATCGTCTTTCGAATTCAATACGTGTCTGCCCACAATCCCGACACAGTGCATGCATTAAAGTTGTTCAGAAACTTTGGTAGGAAAGTATTTGACTAAATCAATGGGGTATCGATAAATGGGTCACTATGCTTATCCGTGTCCAGATAATCGATAAAATATCTGTTACATTGATGATGTCGCGGTCCGTGCAATTTAACGATACCGGCTGTTTCGTAACCGTAAGCATGTTGATTATACAACGTCTTTTACAAAGACACGCAAAATAAAAATGCAATTCATATGCTTAAACACATATGGAAATATATTGTTTTCATTCTTCGCGCTGGTAGAATTGCCAAGTTGCTTGGTGTTTCAGGAGGGTCCTGCCATCGAATGTCTGACCAATTGGATTTGATTGAGCGACTAAATGGCATTTATCATCTCCGCCTTCGCTTGTTCCCTCCCATAGCGACAAACAGAATCAACTCTGATCGTATTTCACATTTGTAGAGCGCCTTAGCTCAAGGCGCTCCACAACAGAGTTTTTAAAGCGGTAACAACAAGAGAGTGATTTAGATGGCAGGGGTGGTGCAAGGGGCCGAGGAATGAGAGTAAGCGTAACAGAGGTCACCATGGGGGGTCACACGCGAGAGAGCTACAGGGGAGGAACGGGTCGTAGTGGAGAGGGGCGATGGGGGGAGAGGAAGCGAATGAAATGTATTAGTTAATTCGTTCATTCACCACGCATAGTTAGCGAAGGACCGCTGCGCCAAACTTGTGACCTCTTGCGACAACATTCGCATCGACTGCTCTCAGCCGGAATCCAGTCCCGGCGTTTCGAGTGATTCGTTTGATCCACAGATCACGTGGGGTGGGGGGTATGGTTAGGGGGTGACCAGGGGCACGGCAACATTCCTTTGAGTGGCCGCAGTCCTCGCTTCGAACGTCGACCGCCAACCGAGGCCGCTGCTGCTCAGATTTGCTGCTCGAATTCGGGGATCGAGAAGAGGCCGCAAGCCGACGTCTCTCCTCTCCAACTGAGAGCTCTCGATCGCTGCAGGGGACCGCCGTGGCAGAAGCCAACGGTGGCATTTCTGACAGAGTGAACCCGTCCATTGGGCGAGATGGCGTCTTTGGCATTGCATGTTGGAGGGACTGCAGCCGATTCAAATCCGCTGGAAGCAATGTAAATGGTATTGGGCAAGCGCATCGCAATAATACGAATACAAGTAATAATACTGGTAGGAACCTCCTGGGTACACCAGCCCACAGGGGATTATTGTGTCCGTCGTGCAGGCAGGGGCTGGGTGGGGAGGGTGGGGCTGGGTGAGGAGGGGAGGGTGGGGAGGGGCTGGGTGGGGAGGGTGGGCAGGGGCTGGGTGGGGAGGGTGGGGAGGGGCTGGGTGGAGAGGGTGGAGAGGGGCTGGGTGGGGAGGATGGGACTGGGTGGGGGGTGGGAGGGGTGGGGCTGGGTGGGGAGGGGCTGGTCACCCCGTGGTGTCCTTATAAAACTCAACGTTTAACCTACTCACGCCGGCTTGTGCTGCCCTCACAGTCGGGCATATTTGCGGAATACACCACGCCGCCGTTGACCCTGCAGGCCATTGACCGAGCAACCCAACGTTCCTACCATCTCCCTCCGCAGGAATGTGTTATATATTTGCAAACAACTCAATTTGAATTACACAAATTAGCAGCATCTTGGCAGCGGAACTTGGCAGGACCCTCCTGAACGAGAGTTTTGAGACTCAGTGAGGCCTCTCTGGCTAAACAAGTGAAACAATCGAATGATAACAATCATCATCATCATCAGTCATGATCAATCCACTACTGTATTTTAGGTCCCCTTCAAAAGTCCGTTCGATGGCGACGGCCTTGGGAGAGAGGAGCCTTTCATCCAGCAGCGGATAGATCACGACTACTGATGATGACGCTCGTGGTGGTTGATGATGATGCTGCTGCTGATGATGACATTGAAGATGCTGAATCTTGCCGAGTGAATTCACGGCTGCTGCTGCTGCTGCTGCTGTGCAGCGCGTGCCCACGAGGGGGCGACGGTCCCCCAGGAATCATCCCGACACGCGCAGAGCGAGGCGATCGGCGCCACGCGGAGGAGAAGAGGCGCGCCAACGGTTCGACGACTCCCGTCGACCGCGTGCAATGGAGACGTGCGCGTGACGTCACAATCGACTATCGATGACGAGCATCAGGCGACTTAATCTACAGGAGGGGTTGTTGTGCCCGCTGGCCTGGACCATAGCCTACATCGCATCCGTAGACTAACATTGCCCGGAGACTAACATTGCCCAGAGAAAACATTTCCCATAGACTAACATTGCCCATACACTAACATTGCCAATAGCCTAACATTGCCAATACACTAACATTGCCCATAGACTAACATTGCCCATACACTAACATTGCCCATAGCATAACATTGCCAATAGACTAACATTGTCCATAGACTAACCTTGTCCATAGACTAACATTGCCCATAGACTAACATTGCCCATAGACTAACATTGCCCATACGCTAACATTGCCCATGAACTAACATTACCTATATAATAGCATTGCCCATAGACGTGCATTGCTCCTGCAGCAGTGACCTCGCTCACTTCAAGGCGCGTGTAAACTTCTTACCGAATTCTACTGTAATCGTGCTGTTAGTTGCTGGCCGCTTAACGTTTGCACATTTGTGTCTGTACTCAGCCGTCGTGGGGTTACAAAATAAATAGTTGTGGACCCACCACGGTGAGTTATGATTTGTGTTGTTGTAGACCTTCCACCTTACCCCCCCCCCCTTCTCCTCCTCACCTCCTCCACCTCCTCCCCCCCTCCACCCTCTCCTCCTCCCCCTCCTCCTCCCCCTTCCTCCTCACCCCTCCTCCTCACCCCCTCCTCCTCCTTACCCCCCCCACCACCTCCTCCTTACCCCCCCTTCTCCTCCTCACCCCCTCCCCCTCCTCCCCCTCCTCCTCCACCCTCTCCTCCCCTCCCCATCCTCCTCCCCCTTCCCCTTCCTCCTCCTCCTTACCCCCCTCCTCCTCCTTACCCCCCTCCTCCCTCCTTCCCTGCCCCCTCCCCCTCCTCCCCATCCTCCTCCTGCTCCCCCCTCCTCCTCCCCCCTCTCCCCCTCCTCCACTCCCCCCTCCTCCCCTCCTCCTACCCCCTCCTTCCCCTCCTCCACATCTTCATCCCCCCTCCTCCGCCTTACCCCCCTCCTCCTCCTCACCCCCCTCCTCCTCCTCTTCCCCCCTCCTCCCCTCCCCTTCTCTCCCCCCACCCTCCCTCCCTCTCCTCCTCCTCTCGTCTCTCTCCGTCTCCATAATCACCGATCAGAGATCTGCAGAGGCCACAGTGGCCTAATTAAGCTCGACGAAAGCGAGCGAATTCGATATCGGAGCCGGTGACCCGGCGCTGCGAGTCAAACAATTGGCGCTCCCTTTCAGGGGAAGACGCTTTGAATACAATTTATTACGTTTGCGCAACCGGGTCGCGCGGATCAAATAACCCTCGTTCAATGACTCACGCAAACAAATTGGCTAAACTTTGCTAAATAGTGTTTGAGTTGAATGGGAGGGGAGCGAGCGAGAGAGAGAGAGTGCGTGTGTGTGCGCAGTGACAGATTTATCCGTGTACATGTTAACATCGCTTCCATGGGCTTGAGCGGTGGCGCGGTGGTTAGCGCACCTCTGCCGTCGAATCTTAATCTCCCAAGCGTCTCGCGCAGAGTTCGATTCCAAGCCACGGCGAACGTCAGTGGCGACCGCTCAGTGAACCGATCCTGATTCATATCCTGGTTCAGATGTAACAGCGGTCACTTTGATCCAACGGGTTCATGGACGAAGGGCTGCCAATGCATTGCTTGAAGTCGCCTGCTAATGAAATACAACGACCGATTCCAGCACTTTATAAACACTAAACAAATCATGCTTAGCTTCCAACATCTGATTTGGTTATCGGCTGAGAGAGAGAGAGGGGGATATACAGATGCAGACGACAGCAGAGAGACACACAAAAACAAAGACTGACAGACACAGAGACAGACACGCAGAAACAGGCAGACACAGAGAGACACACGGAGACAGACACACAGACAGACACACAGACACAGAGAGACACACAGGCAGAAACAGATACACGGACACAAAGTCAGACACAGAGAGACACACACAAAACATAGACAGACACACAGACACAGAGACAGACACACAGACACAGGCAGACACAGAGAGACACACGAGACGCACAGACACACAGACAGATACAGACACACACAGAGACAAACAAAAACATAGACAGACACACAGACACAAGCACACAGACAGACACAGAGAGATACACGGTGACAGACACACAGACAGAAACACAGACAGACACACATGCAGACACAGACACACAGACACAGAAAGATACAGAGCGAGATACACAGACAGACACAGATACAGAGAGACACACACACACAGAGGCAGACACAGAGACGGAGAAAGACACATAGACACAGAGACAGACACACATATACAGGCAGACATACAGACGCAAAGAAACACACAAAGACAGACACACAGACAGACACAAAGAGACACACAGAGACAGACGCAGAGAGACGAGACGAGACACAGACATACAAAGAGACACATAGACACAGAGAGACACACACACACAGAGACACACATACACAGAGAGACACACAGACACACACAGAGAAACACAGACACACAGAGAGAGACACGTATACACAGAGAGACACACACAGAGAGACACACACACACAGAGACACACAGACACAGAGAGACACACAGACACACAGAGAGACACACAGACACACAGAGAGAGACACATAGACACAGAGAGACACACAGACACAGACAGACACAGAGAGACACACAGACACAGAGAGAGACGAGACAGAGAAACACACAGAGAGAGACAAACAGACGCACAGAGACAGACGCAGAGAGAGACGAAACGAGAGGCAGAGAGACGAGACAGAGACACACACAGACACAGAGACACAGAGAGACACAGAGACACACAGAGAGAGACCAGACACAAACACAGAGAGAGACCGAGACACAGAGAGACGCACAGAGAGAGACAGAGACACATAGAGACAGAGAAACGCAGAGAGACAGAGACACAGAGAGACGCACAGAGTGAGACAGAGACACAGAGAGACACACACACGCAGAGAGACACACAGAGAGAGACAAGACGAGACACACACACACACAGAGACACACCACACAGAGAGAGAGAGAGAGAGACGAGACAGAGACACAGAGAGACAGAGAGAGACACAGAGAGAGACAGAGACACAGAGAGACACACAGAGAGAGACAGAGACACAGCGAGACAGAGACACACAGAGACACACAGAGATACGAGACGAGACAGAGACACGGAGAGACAGAGACACAGAGAGACACACAGAGAGAGACAGACACACAGAGACACACACACAGAGAGAGACGAGACAGTGACAAGGGTGTCCGACTTGGCACGTGCGTGGCGCGCTTCGCTGCCCCACGAAACGCCCGAAGCGCCCCGCTAATTAACAGGCGTCGGGGGGGGGCGCCTCCTCGCCAGGCCCCCGCGCGCCCGCCTCGGTCTCTCGGCGCCGGGGATGTCGGATTCTCGCGGTGACACCGCGGCCACTCGGCGCCTCACGCTTGGAAAAACACGTCGGGGTGTCCGGTTGGAAGAAGAAGAAGAAGCCGACGTCGAGTCGTGCGAGCGCCACGCAAACTTTGGCCATCGCCGCCGGGATTCGGTTATCAAATGTCTCAGTGGGAAGAGAAAATTATGTGTGGGTTGGGGGGGGGGGGGCTACTTACTGCACTCTTTTTTTTTGGGGGGGGGGTTGGAATTCTTTGTTATAATTAAAGTTTGACACTTCCAGAGCGCGTGGTCGATCCCAATTAAAATGCGCCGTGCAAAGTCCCAATCAAGGAGGAACTCAGTGGGGCTTTGATAGGTGGCTGCCTTGAAGCGAACGCACAACGCAGCCATGCAGAGACACACAGGCACACACAGGCACACACACACAGGCACACACACACAGGCACCCACACACAGACACAAACACAGACACACACACAGGCACGCGAAAACACGAAGACACGTGCAATTGCATTTGCATAAAAATGGCCACACACACTGCCACAAAGACAACGATCCCCATATAGCCCTTTAAACAGACTGTTAGGGCAAGTGCTGTTAGCGAGCACCTATGAAGGCCAGCACTGCGCACGAGGGGGTTGCCAGCACCATGTCTGGCCGCATTTGTCTCCCTAGTGGCGATGTTTACACGCAGCAGCAGGTGGTACTCATTTGAGGCTGAGTCGACCCTGGGGGAGGCCCAGGACCGGATCAGAAATTGGTCACGGGTGTCGACCGTGAGCGGGAATCGAACTCGGGTCGCCGGGTTCGTAGCGCGGCGCGCTAACCGCTACGCCACCGCTCCCCACAAAATACAAAGATAAAGATCCCCCTTAAAGCCTGAACAGACTGTAGGGGCAAGTGCTGGTAGCGAGCACCTATGAAAGCCGGAACGGTACACGAGGGGGTGGGTGGCCAACACCACGCCCGACCGCCTTTGTCTCCCCTGTGGCGATGTTTACACACCGCACCGGGTAGTCATTTCAGGCTGAGTCGACCTAGGGGAGGCCCATAACTGGTTCAGATAATCGTCACTGGTGTTGGCCGTGAGCGGGAATCGAACTCGGGTCGCCGAGTTCGTATAGCGCGGCGTGCTAACCGCTCCGCCACCGCTCCCCACAACACACACACGGACACATACACACACGGACACACGGACACACGGACACAGCCAAGGCTCTCGATCTGCTGGAGGCTGATTTGGATTGTGGCTGGAGGTCGCAAAGGTCACCATAAGCGCGTGTCTATTGGTGCGTGGCGCTCTGTGTGCGGAGAGCGGTCGTGCAACGGTGAGCGCAGTGCTGCGCTGCGAACTCGGGCTGACCCGAGTTCGATTCCACTCACGGCCACTAACGCCATTGACGATCAGCTGAACCGGTCCTGGGCCTGCTCTAGGTCGACTCAGCCTCAAATGAGTACCTGGTGCGATGTGTAAACATCGCAATTTGGTGAGACAAACACGGCCAGGGCGTGGTGTTGGCCGCCCACCCCCTCATGTGACGTGCCAGCCTTCGCAGGTTTTCTTGCTCACAGCACTGTCAAGGCTGTACGGGGGGGGGATCTTTGTGTTTGTCTTTGGTGCTGCGTGAAAGTGCGAGTGTGGGAACGGCTGCGCCACCGCTCCCCCAAAGGTCTCACGTCTCTTCGTAGAGCGGTGGGCGCCCACCGCTCTACGAACCCGGCGCGCCCAGTTCGAGTCTCGGCGGCGACGGCCACCATCAGCGGAGAGTGATTTTTACAGAACCAGCATTGGGCCTCCCCCCAGGTCAACTCAACCTTAAATGAAGACCGCGTGTGTTCGGTGCCTACGCATCGGCACTCGGGAGCGACAGTGGCCGGTGGCTGTTGTTACGGCCGGCGCGCACCGTGACAGGAGTTCGCGAACAGCGCTCCCATGTTCTTAGGTTTTTTTGGTGAAGTCACGTAGGTAAAAAATTTAAATTAATAAAAGTAAAATAAAAATATCTCTCACTTGATACAGCTATCGTGCTGTGACGGTTCCACCTGAAGACGGAAGCTTGTGTTGCCTCCGAAACGTCGTGATTTCTATTTTATTTTATTTTTACTTTTATTTATTTTATTTTTTTACCTACGTGATTTTACCGAAAAAACCTAAGAATATGAATCCTTGCAGTCACGCAAGCTTCAAATCTAGCGCTCCCATGGTCTGTGTCGGGAGATCTTCCTCCTTGGCGTGTGGTGTATGGTGCTGGATGTTGTGGTTCTCTCCTCGTGTGCTGCTGAGTGGTGTGGCGCTGTTCTCTGTGACGATGCGTGGTTCGTGTGGTGTGGTGCTCGGATGTGGTCTGGTGTGTTGTGCGTGTGGTGTATTGTTGTGTGTTGTGCGTGTGGGGTGTAATTGTGTGTGGTGTTGTTGTGTGTGCTGCCTATGGTGTGATGGTGTGTGTGGTGTTGTGTGGGGCGTGTGATACTAGGATGTGATATTGTGTGGTGTTGTGTGGTGTGTGCTGTGCGTGTGGTGTGGTGCTAGTCTGCTGTGTGGTTGTGTGTGTGGTCCGTTGCGTCGTGTTGTGTGATGGCGCGTCTGTGTGCTATCGTGCTGGGTTCTGTGGCAGCCCTGTGAGTTCGTGAATACTGCAAATCATGTCACGTTGATGTGTCTCTGCGTGGTGTGTCGTGTTTGCTATACGTGCGCGCGTCTTTTTTTTTTCTTTTACTCTGAATGTACCATTCTCTGTAGTCCTGCGTTGCGGCTGTTGGCCAGCTGCGCATTCCCTGTCCCTTGCTTTTCCCCGTTCTTCCCCCACGAGCCACGTCGCAGCTCGCGAAGCCAAAGTGTAATTAGCTCGCGCGGCGTTTGTAAATATCACACGGGCGAGACATCTGCTCCGCCCCCGCTCCCAGCCTCCCGCATCTCCACACCACGAGATCTCGCCAACAATGAATAGCGGCGACGAGGCGACGCAAGGAGTCAGCAGCATGCGGTGGTGGTGAGGCAGGGAGGGAGGGAGGAGGGATTGAGGGAGGAGGGAGGGAGAGATTGAGGGAGGGAGATTGGCCTGGTAAATGGCAGTTTCAGTTTTTCGGTTTTTTCAGTTTCATTTATTTGGTATAGCCCTGGGAGCCATTCGGCTCTTGAATCGGGTGCAACCGCAACAAACAAACACATGAACAAGAATGCATCTTACAGCGACTACGCGCAAACAGAAAAATCCAGGAAAAAACAGCAAAGTCTTCCAGAAAAAGCACCGTCTATCAATGCAGAGGTGTCGGGTTCGTGGGTGGCAGAAATGACTGCGTGAGTAGATGAGGCACTGAATTAAACTAAACTAAAACTAAACTATTTGCTTTATTTTACCAGCTAAGGCCCACTGAGCTATATAGGTATTTTTTCAGAAGCGTCCTGGCCACCACAAATGACAGCTCAGCGAAGTGAATTGTCACGTGGAAATATATAGCAGCCAAATATTGCGAACGCGTCATGATTTTAAAATGTGGAGGGGGAAATTAAAAAAAAACGGAAAATCGGGAGAAATATCCACGCGACCACAGGGAGAGACACTTGCAAACTCCACGTATACAGGAGGCGTCAGGGTCGGGATCGAGCCCACGACCTCCTGTGTAGCAGGCGAGGCAGTTGTCGGCGACGAGGTGGATGATTGGGTGGTTTGGCTGGTGAATGAGAGGGGTTACTGAGAAGAGGTTAGGTGACGAGTGGTTGTGTGGGTCGTTGGGTGAGTATTTGAGCGACTGGATAGTGGGTGACTGGACGAGTGATTGACATGGTCGGTGGGTGGTTGACTGAGTGGCTGTCTTAGTGAATGGCAGAGGTGGGTGGGATATAGAGGATCACAGAACTTGGGAAATTCTTGACGCCAGCTCGCAGCACGGCTGTCTTCCTGGTTGTCTCTGGTTTCTTGCGCCTTTGAGTCATTCTTGGTATAAATGAGTGGTCGAATCGATGAGTCGATAGTGGGGTTGGAAGGTGAGTGGATGATATGCCCAGGTGAGTTAATGGCTGTATGTGTGTAAGTGAGTTAATGACAATGTGTGTACCCAGGTGCCACACTGGGTGAGTGAGTGTCACGCTGGGTGAGTGGGTGATACATCGTGAGGCTGGTTGGGTGAGTGGGTGACACACTGGGTCTGTGGGTGACAGCATGCCTGGTTGGGTGTGGTTCAGAGTGGGTGACATGCTGCGCAAGTGGGTGCCAGGTTTGCTGGCTGGGTGGGTGTCTGGGTGGGCTAGTTGGTGACGCGCTGGGTGAGTGGGTGCCAGCTTGGCTGGCTGGGTGTCTGGGTGGGCTAGTGGGTGACATGCTGGGTGAGTGGGTGGGCTCGTGGGTGACAGGTTTGCTGGCTGGGTGGGTGTCTGGGTGGGCTAGTGGGTGACACGCTGGGTGTCTGGGTGGGCGAGTGGGTGACACGCTGAGTGTCTGGGTAGGCGAGTGGGTGACAGCTTTGCTGGCTGGGTGGGTGTCTGGGTGGGCGAGTGGGTGACGCGCTGGATGTCTGGGTGGGCGAGTGGGTGACAGGTTTGCTGTCTGGGTGGGTGTCTGGGTGGGCGAGTGGGTGACACGCTGGGTGTCTGGGTGGGCTAGTGGGTGACACGCTGGGTGTCTGGGTGAGCGAGTGAGTGACACGCTGGGTGTCTGGGTGGGCTAGTGAGTGACACGCTGGGTGTCTGGGTGGGCTAGTGGGTGATACGCTGGGTGAGTGGGTGACACGCTGGGCTAGTGGGTGACACGCTGGGTGTGTGGGTGACAGCTTGGTTGCCCCGGGTGCGCGTCCGCGCGTCGGAACGAGTCGAGCTCCGGGGATTTAAGGAACCGCAAAAAAGGCGCCCGTCACCACCGTCTTATTAAACCTGAACCCTCAGTGACACGCGCACTCGCACAGGCAGAGCAGGGGAAAAAAATTAAAGAAAATAAACATGACAGGAATGACATTTGCTTAGAAAACGTTCAGAAATGTAATTTCATTTTTTTTTACAACTTCTGTACAACGCCCCCCCCCGGCCTCTCCTTCTCCCCCCCTCCTCTGAATATGAAACAAGCCCTGGCTTGGTTCTGTCACAGTGAGAGGAAGGGGAGCAAACGTGGCACAGACGACTGCTCGCTACCACCCGGCGCGCCCTTGTCAGTCCCCGCTTCACTCCGCTGAACGCACGAGTGGACATTCCACGTTCCTCTGATGCGCCCAGGACTCAATTCGTTACTTTTGAACACATCGCAGCTAAGACGGTGGGACTGGAGTGAGAGGCGCGCGACTATAGTGGCCACACTTAGAGCGAGAAGCATTGTCGATGTCGTGGGCCGGATGATCTTCATTCACCCCCCCCCCCCACGTCACCCGAACCTCGCACTCATTGAGCCCCTTGCCTGGTCGGTCCGTGGACATTGTACCCACAGCCGCACGTCACTCGATATACACGGCGGTAAAAACAAAAATAACAACAGGCATTTCACGATGTTCTCTCTGTGCACGGACGTACGCTGAACTTCTTTCGCACCGTACGTAGCCAACCGCGCAAATCGGAGGCGGCGGCCAAGGGGTGAGGGCGACGCGAACGTTTTGGAGCAGAGCGAGACGGAGACTAACGTTGGGGAAGCGACGGCGCTCTGAGTGGCAAGATTCGAACCGGAGAGGCGTCGGCGAACGTGGGCGAAAGCACAATTGATTTGGACTCGACGAGAAGAGGGAGATTGTGATGGGTGGGACACGCGTGGCAGGATGGAGGAGGAAGAGCGAAAGTTACCGAGACTGGGTTACGGAGTGGCGCTCACCACTACCACCAACGCTACCACATACACGGCAACTCCACCACCACCGCCATCATCATTGTCACACCAATACTGCAGCCACTAACACCACCACCACCACTAAAACCGCAATCACCACTAACACACCATTGCCAATACAATCACCAACATTACAGCCACATCCACTAATTACAATTAAAACAACACCACTACCATCACCAAGATCACCACCACCACCACTAAAACCGCAATCACCACTACCACACCATTGCCAATACAATCACCAACATTACAGCCACATCCACTAATTCAAATTAAAACAACACCACTACCATCACCAAGATCACCACCACAGGCGAAACCAACCTTTCCTGTTTTCACCCATCACCAACTACCACCATGGCACCTACCTCCTCCTCCATCACCTCCTCCACCACCACCACCACCTCGTCCACGCTGTCCGCATCCCTCCCTGCTCACCACCCGCGTTGCTCATCCGCACCGCCTGCTGCTGCTGCTGCTCAGTGATCGAGGCTTGTTCTGTGCACCGCTGTCACGGCGAAATCCGCGACATCGATCACAGCCTTCGTCTCCAGCCGTGTTCAGCCGCCGTCAATAACGCAGGAGCTGGCGTACGGAAATACGATTATTATTATTCTATTCATATTCTTAGGTTTTTTCGGTAAAGTCACGTAGGTAAAAAATTTAAATTAATAAAAGTAAAATAAAACAAGCTTCAAATCTAGAATTGATACGAATATTATTAGTACGCGATACACCACGTGTACCGCTAACACCACGGTGGCGAGATGCTAACTACCTCGCCTGGTATACAGGGGGTCGTGGGTTCCATCCCGACCGTGATGCCTGCTGCTGTATTTTTGGAGTTTGCGTGTTTCTCTCTCGGTGGTCGCGTGGATTTCTCTCCGTGTCTTCCGGATTTTCCCTCCGCATTTAAAACGAGCACGCGTTTAGAGTGTTTGACTGCTCTACTTTTCCGAATTAGAAGCGATCTTTTGTGGGCAGGTCGCTTCTGAAAAAGGGCTGCATAGTTCAGTGGGACTTACCTGATAAAATAACATGTTAGTTTTAGTTTAATTATTTCTTTCGTATGAACAATAGAAAGGGCATCGTTGGGGTATTGGTTCAAGTTCAAGTTCATTTATTAGGTATAGACCAGTGAGCCATTCGGCTCTTGAATCGGGTGCAACCGCAACAAACAAAAAACAAAAACATGAACAAAACACATCTTAAAGTGAATATGTGACTAAGTGCAAACAGAAAATCCAAGAAAAGACAGTAAAATATTGGTAATAGCGCTAATAGTACAGATGGTAAATGTGACTTCATGAATAAAAGATAGGATGTTCAATTTATGATTTTTTTTTATATTTCCTAAACAAAGTGCGCTATAACGAATCAGGGTTATAGCACGTAAAGCGACATTTGCCTGTATTTTAATGACAAAAAAAGTTTTGCTGGCTGCAAGACATCACGTCCGGAGGGAGGCAGGGATGGACGGACGTACGGTCACGTCCAAAGGACGGAGATTAAATGCACTGCAGTCCACGATGTAGCCACACCATGTATATAGTATTATATAAACACTGCAATACTAAAACATTTTAAGTATATTTATTTTATTGTGCATATCTGCACCTTTTCGTCAACAGACCTTGAAGAAGAGGGAGTGCGAGCGAGAGAGATTCAGAGTCAGAGAGAGCGACGAGAAAATAGGAGGAATACGACGAGAGGGAGGAGAAATGGGGGAGAGAGAGAGAGAGGAGAGAGAACGAGAGAGGGGGCATAATGACATCAGAGAATACGTCTCATCAATCACTGACCGCCAAATAGAATTTGCGGGCGACAGGAGCCGACAGAGAACAACCGGATGAGGACACACACCCCCCCTCACCCCCACCCCCCTCACCCCACCCCCATCACCCCCACCCACCTCTTTCATCCTCCACCGCCACCTTCTCCCCCCCGCACCCCCCCCCCCCGCATACCCCCCGCCCCCCCACAATATTCACCACTTCCCTTCCCAAGGACACGCACCGCAAAGCAGTCACATCACCACGAATTCGCGCACGAAAACAAAACAAAAACCCCCGTATAACCTTAACAGACTGACGGGGCAAGTGCTGTTAGCGAGCACCCATGAACGCTGGAACGGCACACGAGGGGGTGGGTGGGCCAGCACCACGCCCGACCGCCTTTGACTCCCCAGTGGCGATGTTTACACACCGCACCAGGTACTCATTTGAGGCTGAGTCGACCTAGGGGAGGCGCGGGACTGGTTCAGAAAATCGTCGCCGGTGTTTGCCGTGAGCGGGAATCGAACCCGGGTTAGCCGGGTTTATAGCGCAGCGCGATAACCGCAACGCCACCGGGGGTGGGACGTGGGTGGTTGGGGGCGGGGGGGGTATTAATTATATAAAACGTAAATAAATAAATAAAGCGTGCCATCTCGAGAGAGTGAGACTCCATCCACCCCCCCTCCCCCAAATTAGTTTACGTGTGGATTACCATGCATGGGCTAATCCCTGGGCATTAGCGCCGCGTATTTTGTCTTAATCGGCCGCCGTAAGGAGTTTGCCGAGACGCATCTCTGATCTGTGAATTATACAACAGCAGCAGCAAAAGCGTAATGTTAACGAAGCGAGATGAACGGTCCCTTTTCTACGGTGCGTGCCGCGTTTTATTTTATCGGTTGAATGGGGTCGTGGCGTCGCATTAACAGCAACGTCATAAATGCCAATTCCCCGCAGGGAATACCTACTCATTCCCCCAGCCCTTCTAATCCTCCTCCTGTCTCTCATCCACATCTAGATTCCAGCCCCCCTCTCCTCTCCCCCTCCGCATTGAAGTGACGCTACTCAGGCGCGATGTTCGAACAACATTTGATAAACCAGGGCTCATCCTGTTGGAACCTCTAAGGAAGGTAACGGGATCGGCTCTGTGGGATACTGCCGAAGTTACTGCTGCCGCTACCGCTGCTGCTGCTACTGCTACATTTGCCGGCGCGGCAGTCGAAAACAATGGGCCAGGTTTCTGAAATCACCCCCTCCCCACTGATGACGGGAGCCCCGTATTCATCACAGTTTAGAATGCGACTTGATTTTTATTTTATTTTTATTTTACTTTTATTAATTTAAATGTTTTACCTACGTGACTTTACCGAGTAAACCTAAGAATATGAATTTGAAGCAATGTATGTATCTATCCACTGCTGGATGAAGGCCTACCTAAGCTGTGTCGGTCCTAGGAGTATACTGCACCGTGCTGGTCAGTGCGCGTTCGTGTTGGAAGGGGTGGTCCCGGGACACTGCTCACATATTCAATCGCCACTGATGTTGGTGAGTTTAGTTAGCCGCGGGCCGGAATTGAACTCAGACGGGCAGGTTCACAGCTACGGCACAGCTATACACCATCACCGCACCTCCGTTTCGTGCGGTTGGGTAGGTACGGTGCGACAAAAATTCAACGTACATGTGAAACTGTAACACACGTTTTTCTGGCTGGCAGGAGGAGGGGACTGACTGTCACATCAATAATACTGCGTGTGTGTGAGTGGCCTTTAAAGGAAACAAACATATGAAATAGGCGACGTTTCGGGCAATGACCCTTCTGCATGGCACATGAATAGAGAGGCCTAAAGAAAGGCACACTGGATGATGATGATGATGATTGGAGTTGGAAACTGCACGTGTTTAAATCATAGGGCCTGAAAAGCATTACATAAAAAAAACCATTATTGTGAACAGTGTGTAAATTGATAATATGAATAATTGTCAACAGTATACGTAAGTTTCCGGATATATCGTCTACACATAAGACAAAAACATCCCCTATAGCCTTAACGGACTGTTAGGGCAAGTGCTGTACACGAGGGGGTGGGTCGCCACGTAGCATCTATCAAAGTAAGCCCGCCGCTACGAACGAGGGGATGGGTGGCCAGTATCACGCCCGGCCGCCTTTGTCTCCCGAGTGGCGATGTTTGCACACCGCTCCAGGTACTCATTTGAGGCTGAGTCTACCTAGGAGAGGATCGGGAGCGGTTAAGATAATCGTCACTTGTGTTGGTCGTGAGCGGCAATGGAACCTCGGTTCGCCAAGTTCGTAGCGCAGCGCACTAAGTGCTACACTACCGCTCCCCTTGTCACAAAAGTCAAAGATCCCCCATATAGCCTTAACAGACTGTAGGGGGGAAGTGCTGTTAGCGAGCACCTATGAAGGCTGGAACGATACACGAGGGGGTGGGTGGCCAGCACCACGCCTGACCGCCTTTGTCTCCTCAGTGGTGATGTTTACACACCGCAACTGGTATTCATTTCAAGCTGAGTCGACCTAGGGGAGGCCCAGGTCCGGTTCAGATAATCGTCACTGGTGTTGGCCGTGAGCGGGAATCGAACCCGGGTCGCCAGGTTCATAGCGCAGCGCGCTAACCGCTACACTACCGCTCCCCACAACAGGCTTACACGGACACAATCACACGTGCACACACACACGCAGACAGAGCAACCGATACTCGGGTGCGCACCGACACGGAGCGGGTCCTGGGTTCCTATTCGACACAGCGAGGCAAGGAAAACCTCGTCAACTATCGGGATATCGAACCGGCGACCTCCCGGATTACAACTCGACTTTGCGCAACAAATAATAGAGGTGGTTAACAATAGATTGATCTATTTAAATATATATATAATAATATCGCGAGCTAACTGCATCGACTGGGTCTCGGGACGACATCACACAAAAAAAACATTCTAATTCCAAATAAGAACTGCAGCATTTTTGCAACAACAACAAAAAAAGAATCCCCAAAAAATATCGATCCACCTCAACAATGGAAGGGGCGTTAAACAAAATCGATAGCTTAACCCCATCAGACGGCCGCAACTTCAACGAAAACCGGAGCAATTAAATCACGAGATTAAAATAAAAACGAAAATTCCAAAGGCTCCTCCTTCCCGGTCTATAACACCTTGCCATGCACGTAATTATCCAGGCTAAAAAAAACTCTGCTTAGCTCTTCGGGAACTCATCGTCCCGGGCGCTTTGATGAATGTCCAAGCAACCGTGTGCTGTGTCAATCCACTGCTCGATGACGTCCTCTCTTCAAACCCCGTGGATAGTGGAGGGGTATCTTTGTTTTGACCGTATCCTTCACCACGATGGCCAATTCCGAGTTTGGTGAAAGTGGTATGCGCGTGTGTGTGGTCACGTGTTTGTAGGAGCAGTGATGGGAGCGGTGGTGTAGCAGTTAGCACACTGCGCTACGAACCCTGCGACCCGATTTCGATTCCTGCTCACGGCTAACACTAGTGACGATTATCTGAACCGGTCCTGGGCCTTCCCTAGGTCAACTCGGCCTCAACTCGGCCTGGTGCGGTGTGTAAACATCGCCACTGGGGAGACAAAGGCGGTCGGGTGTGGTGCTGACCACCCACCCTCTCTTGTATCGTTCCGGCTAACAGCACTTGCCCTTACAGTCTGTTAAGGCTATACGGGGGATCGTTGTCTTTGCAGTATGTTTGTGCATGTGTGGAGCGGTAGTGCAACGGTAAGCACGATGCGCTACGAGTTCGACTCCCACTCACGTCCAATACCGGTGACGATTATCTGAACCGACCATGGTCCTCTCCTAGGTCGATTCAGCCTCAAAATGAATACCTTGTGCGGTGTGTAAAACAAACCCATCGCCACTAGGGAGACAAAGGCGGTCAGGTGTGGTGCTACCCACCGACCCCATCGTGTGCCGTCCCGGCCTTCCTAAGTGCTCGCTGACAGCACTTGCCCCATCAGTCAATTAACACTACACGGGGGATCTTTGTCTATTTTTTTTGGCCAGGGCCGGTTCGTGATCTCGATTCGTTGCGTCTATTCATAGCGCATCGCGCTCACCACCGCCCAACTTGTCCGTCAGCCATCGCTTTCTTTTTTTAAACCTCAAATATATCCACACAGGATACACAACTCCCCCCACCCCCCACCCACCACTCTCAGAGCCTTCCCCAATGAACCAGCGTCAAATCTCACAGGGGGCACAGGCCGCCGTCTCTTCTCTGAATAACACTCCCACCCTCGCCTCCACCCCCAAATTATCCGGAGGCATTCTGACACGGGGTGTGGGCGTATGTGTACACACACACACATATAAAGACGGGACCCCCAAAACGAAATACAATATACGAACTAGCGGTCCTATGCGAGGTGGGGGTTAATCTTCAGTACAGCTATTGAATTAGGGTCGCCTTTGGGCGAGCGGCTATAAGGGAGGGGGAAGGGGGAGGGGGGTTAAGGTGCATGAATGTAATAAGTCTATCCCTGTGCGATACGGAAGCTACCCGCGGCGATGTCACGGATAGCGCGGCTGCACGTGCAATCCAGAGGGTCGCAGGTTCGATTCCCATCTTGTCAGCACGGGTTTGACGCACTTAAGTCGATCGCTTTGTTGGGGCAAAGTGTGGAAACGCCTCGCGGCTCCGATCACGTCCGGTCAACGTCGAAGACGAGAGCAAAGTACCCCTTTTAAAGTTTTGCGCTCAGCGCAGGATCTTCAGGCAGCAGTGGCGGTGGGCCAGCAATTGCATGGCTGCGCCTTTATCTCGATGATATCCACTGCGCTGTGAGCACAACACCCCCACCGAATTTAAACATCACCTGCTGGCGTCGTCTCGTGCCCAACAGGGAGCATCTCTCAGTCGTTCTTCTGCTGCCTAAAAAATAAAAATAAATAAAAAATCCAAGGTTTGTGGACATCACCTTGAGATGCACGGCATGCTGAGATCCCTGTCGGCGCGTTGCTCTTGAAGACGCGCTACGGCAGCAGTGGAGCTGCGCGCGATCGTGCGTTCGCTCAGATGCTCGGTGGCCCTGAGTTCGATTCCGGGACCACGGCCAACATTCGTGACGAGTGATGCCTACCGCTCTCAGCACACCACGTCGCGCAGAATCGAGTGATATCTTCTCGACGAGAAGAACCCAGAGACACGATGGTCGTGATGATGAAGAACTCTGTACGACCTACGACGCATTCTGTTTCACTTGAATATTTCTGAAAGAAAAACCTACGCCCGAAAATTACCACTGTGATAATCACAGTGGCGAGTGAGGATTATATCGACGACTGACCAACCCACTCCACACCGGCCCAAGTCTAACCAGAGTGGTGAAGTATGGCCAGACATCTCCTAATCCCCGTGACCTACCCACGGCGCTTGAGGTCCTTCATCCGACAAGTCGATCGCCGAAGGAAAATACGAATTAAATACGTAACAAACCGTTATCAATAAAAAACAATAATAAACATTCGTTTTACAAACTCAATCAAATACAAATTAAATGACACCGCGCAAAGGGGCTGCAGACCTCCCACTCGCGCGCCACCACTTCCCCTCCCCAATCGATTCGTCTGTTAATTTAAACCGCATTAAAATCACGCGCCGCGCCTCCGCTTCATAAGGGCGACATTGTTATACATCGACGGATAAATTAGTCGGCAATAATAGCGCCTTTGCCCTAATACTTGCTCGATAAAATCCATTCGTTTTTTTTTCTTTCCAACTCACCGCCTCGCTCACCCCACCTCGCTCTCCTACCACCCCACCCCTCCACACCACCTCCCTACCACCCCCCCACCACCCCCCACCACCCAAGCCCCTACCTACCACCACCGCCGCATCAATTAAATCCACCTCCCTAATTTGCATAACACCGAGACCCCGGTGACAATTAGCGATCACCGCTCGCCATAAATAATTGGGCTCGCGCGCGCTAGCACACACACACACACACAACAACAACAACAGCAGCAGCAGCAGCAGCACAAAAATATAATTATAGAATAAAATAAATTGAAAAGAAAGCGGGGGACACTTTAGCGTGTACACAGTCAATTGACATTTAGTTAATTGACTCACAAATTCACGGTCGTCACGCCACGGTGAGCCCTCCAAAGAAGCTATTTAGCCCGGCTCAGTAATGAGACGAGGATTTATTGTGGAACGGTGTGGATACAGGACGGGGGGGGCGATGAAGTGGTGGGGGGGGGGCTTGTGGGTGGGTGCCGTGGGGGGGGGGGTAGCAAGGAGGGGGATTATATATGGGGTAGGAGATGTTAATTACCTCGCCTGGTATACAGGAGGTCGTGGGTTGGATCCCCACCCCGACAGCTAGAAATGTTTTGAGCTTGCGTGTCGCAAATCCTCCGAGTTTTCTATCCACTTACGGAATGAACGTGCGTTTGGAGTTTTTGGCTGCTATAAATGTCCACGTGATGAGGCCACTTCAATGAGGTATCATTTGTGGCCAGGCCGCTCATGAAAAAGAGCTAAATAGATCAGTGGGCCTTACCTGGTAATAAAACATAACCACATTGTTTAGTTTATAGTTTAGTTTAATTCATAATTGTGAGAATGTGGGTAGTAAAACATTAACTTGAAAAGAATCCATTAGTTCCATTAAGATCATGACGATTTCATCATCGTAGACGTAGCCGTCAATGCTACAGCCACCACCACCACCACCACGGATATCGCCTTCCACCCCTCCGCCAGCAGATCGATGTGACTCAAGGAGACTCACGGACTCATCCGTTGCAATCCACAAACCACGCCGGGCCATCGAGGCTGGAACGTGCTTGGATGGAGAAGGTGCGCACAAAACAGACAGCACGCAGCACGGTTGGAATGCGATGATGATAACAAGAGGGACAGGCACATTAATGATGCGTTAATACCAGTAATCATTGGTGCATCTATAGGGCATTCGCTTGAATGCCTCGGGTATCTCAAAGCGCCCTACATGTCACCATCTCAACAGATCGAAGGGCCACCCCCTCCCCAAGTGGCAGCTGTCCCTGTGTGACACATTGCTCCGTCAGCACCTGGTCTGCATTAGTCTACCAGTGAGGGCTCGATGATCGCTATGTGGTCTAGCCTAGGGCACCCCCCTACCCAAGTGGCAGCTGTCCCTGTGTGACAACAATGCGACTTCAGCATCTGGCTTGCGAGCAGGGTCATCAGTTTGCCAGTAGGGGGCGATGATTATTCGCAACAGTCGAATCGCAATTGGGGAACGTGAAAAGGTAAAACACACACACAACAACAACCGCCATTCGACACTAAGTGTCGGTGACGTCACCACGACGCTTGTGCCGGGCCAAGTGCACCTTGAGGCCACGTGGAGTGTCGAACGCCCGCTGGCAAGAGGTCACGGGGCAGACCCAGGTGCCACGGGTCAACTGACCGAGATGACCGAGATGACTGGCTGATGCACCACCTGTGCCCCCTACTGTACCAACTTGCTGTGCTTTAGCCACCCGACGCTCCGCTCGTTGTTGTGAGCGTCGCTCCTCCGCCCTCCGTTGTTGTTGGAGGGCGACTGCCTCCAACTGCCCAGTAGCGTCCTTCACGAGCCTCCTCCATAGAGGCCGATCTTGACACCGCTGGTACCAGTCATCGGCAAGTCCACTCAGCTCCACGTCCTCCTGTACCACATCACTCCATCTCTTCATCTCTTCTCTAGCCCGTGCCGCGCCCGTCCAACACACACACACGCACATACACACACACGTACAGACACGAGCACCTCCCGTAGTGCAATGATGACATTCTGGGTGCACTTAGCGCGAGGATGTGCTCCAGGTTTTCGGTTTGCGGGATCTCTCTTGCTCGAGAGGGAATCCCCGCGAGGGACATCGCGGCGGAGGTAATGCGGAGAAGTGTGTGCGGACGAAGCGCCGAGTCAGCAGCGGGAAAGTAGCGCAACAAGGACGGTGGGAGAGGCCCATCGAATCGTGCCGTGCGGTGCGCGTGGGCTGGGGGAGCGGTGGCGCAAGTGGTTGGAGGGCGCGGGGGGGGGGGGGGCCCAGGCGAATGCGGCGACGCGAGTTCGACTCCAAAACGAGCGGCGATTTGGTGAACCGGTCCTGCGTCTCCCCCAGGGTCTACTCAGCCTCAAATGCGTACTTTGGTGCGGTGTGGAGTAGACATCGCCACTCGGGGGACGAGAGGAGTCGGGCGTGTTGCTGCCTACTATCCCCCCTACCCCTTCGCGTGCTCTTGCGGCCTTCGTAGGTGCCACTGGCCAGCAACACTTGCCCTAACGGTCTGTCAAGCCTTTACGGGGGATCTTTGCATGTGGGGGAGCAGTGGCGCAGCGGTTAGCGCGCTGCGCCGCGAACCCTGCGTCCCGAGGTTCGATTCTCCCGCTCACGGCGACCCACACCGGTGACAATTATTTGAACGGGTCGTGGTGCCTTCCCCTAGGTCGACTCAGCCTCAAGTGAGTACCTGGCGCAGCGCCGTGCAAAGCGTCGCCACTGCGGCTGGGCGGCAACGTGACCGACCGCTCGGCGAATCCTGAATCCCACGCATCGCGGTGCATTCCACGAGGATGAAACTCAACAATCAAATTCGTTTCACTCTTCATATGTGGGAAGCGGTCGAGACGGTGGATGTTAAATTGAGGTCAAGAATTCTTGCGAGTCACTGACCCCGAGGTGCGCCCTTGGCTACCCAGATATTGACGGTTGCGCTCCTGCGCTCTCGATAAATCAGGCAGATGTCAATCATTATATTGTTGCTGTTGGTGGGAGAGGTTTTTTAGTTGCATGGCTGTTTCGAGGTGAGTGGTCGCGTTGTGTGTATGTGTGTGATGGAGTGTATGACGTGTGTGTGTTGTTGAGAGTTTGTCTTTGTTTGGCGAGCGGTGGTGTTGCGGGCTAGCGCACTGCCCGAGTAACCCGGTGACCCGCTCACAGTGGCAAATATTTGAACGGCTCCCGGGCCTCCCCTGGGTCGACTCAGCCTCAAATGTGTACCTGCTGCGGTGTGCAGTCAACATCGCCGCTGCAGAGACAAAGGCGGCCGGGCGTGGTGTTGGTCACCCTGCTCCCTCGTGTGCCGTACCGGCCTTCATCGGTGCTGCTCGCGGCAACAGCACTTGCCCCTACAGTCTGTTCAGGCCACGGGGAGGAGGGGGCGGGGAATATTTGCCTTTGCAGACGGAATGGTTACGTATCCCGCGTGTGCATGCGTGCATCTGTGTGCTCACTCGGCAACGATAGCGCAGCTGCTGGTGGGAGTGGGGGGGTCCTTATGAAAGTTCAAATTGTGTTGATGGTGGGCAATGGATTACCACCATTCCCCCCTCGTCCCTCTGGGGTTAGGATCACGTCTAAATTCTCCCTACTCGCCTTCGAGAGTCTCCGTCAGTCTGCTCCATCCTATCTCTCGCCGATCAGTGCGTTACCAGCTTCAGCGGAGCCGAATCGACCCCGACTGCGGTCCGCGGCTCGCGTCGTCCCTGCTGCTGCACCCGCCGCGTTAAAACCTCGCGCGCGATGCGGCCAGCGCAGTTTCGGGATCGTTCGGCCCAAAGACCTTGGAACGCCGCGCCCTCTATTATGGATGATATTAATTCTAGATTTGAAGCTTTCGTGACTGCAAGGATTCATATTCTTAAGTTTTTTCGGTAAAGTCACGTAGGTAAAAAAATTAAAATTAATAAAAGTAAAAGAAAAGAAAAAAGAAAATAAAAATCACGACGTTTCAGGAGGCAACACAAGCTTCCGTCTTCTGGTGGAACCGTCATAGCACGCTTGCTGTATCAAGTAAATGAGAGATTCCAAGAGATACTACCCCGTATATATACTGGTTAAGGGGGGGGGGGGGTGGGCCAAGACAGACCCCCTTTTATTATTATGGTAAGGTGCGGATTGAGACTACTGCTAGTCTACATAACAAAGGACTGAGCCTTTGTTATGTTATATATTTTTACCTACGTGACTTTACCGAAAAAAACCTAAGAATATGGATGATATTGGTGGCGAAAGCGCTGCTACTGCGTTCTGATGCTCTTCTTAACAGATCTCCAGTAGGGGCGGGTCACAACGTTACAGGGTGGCCTAAAAGGTCAGGATACAGGCTAATTAAATGAATTTTAACATTGGAATTCACGTGTTTTATTTGTTTATTATTTATGTTGGTGGAGTTTTATTTTTTTGATCTCTCATAATTGTTAATATCTCTGTTTTTTTTTATTGTTCCGCCTGTGGGAGTCACCTCAAAATATGTCGTTTCCAAACGTCTGTCAAGAAGAGGCCTGAATTAATTGAGGCGAAACTTAATTGATGGATGTTCAAATATTACATCTGAAATGTGTGTTTTATCCTGATGTAATTTCAAAAGAGAATGCATGCGGTGTTAATGTAAGTCAGGTTGAACATTTGTTAATATAAAGAAAATAACCCTATGTGGTTTGTGAAAATAAATATAATAAGGCTATCTGTCCTAACGTTTGGGCCACCGCGTGCAATAATAATACAACCCTATAAGTCTAAACCCGATATGTCTTACTTTGTATGGACGGGAGATCAAGAGACTGGGCCCATGGAGGTGTGGAGTTTGACGAATGCTTCCGTTGTGTGTCGCTGCGTACTTACAGACTAACATCTGAACGAGGTCCTGGGTCTCCCTTTGGGTCCACTCAGGGTCCACTCAGCATTACACTTACTCTTTCTCTCACAGAGGCCACTCTCTCTGTCTGACACTCCCTCCCACCCACTCTCATACAAAGACAAAGATCACCCTGCATAGCCTGAACGGACTGTGCAAGTACAGTTCGCGAGCACCTATGAAAAACAGAACGGCACGCGGGTGACCAACAACACGGCCGGCCGCCTTTGTCTCCCCAGTGGCGATGTTCACACATCGCATCATGTACTCACTTCAGGCTGAGACGGGTGGTGTTGGCCGTGAGCGGGGGAAATCGAACTCGAGGTCTCCGCGATTCGTAGCGCAGCGCGCTAATCGCGACACCACCGCTCCCCAAAACACACACACACATAGACCCAGCATGATATACCTACCAACACGCACACTCACCCCACGGACACACACACACACAGACCCAGCATGACACACCTACCAACACTGCACACTCACCCCACGGACACACACACACACAGACCCAGCATGACACACCTACCAACACGCACACTCACCCCACAGACACACACACACACACAAATCCAGCATGACACACCTACTAACACGCACACTCACCCCACAGACACACACACACACACACAGACCCAGCATGACATACCTACCAACACGCACACTCACCCCACGGACACACACACACACACAGACCTAGCATGACACACCTACCAACACGCACACTCACCCCACGGACACACACACAGATCCAGCATGACATACCTACCAACACGCACACTCACCCCACGGACACACACACAGATCCAGCATGACACACCTACCAACACGCACACTCACCCCACGGACACACACACAGATCCAGCATGACACACCTACCAAAACGCACACTCACCCCACGGACACACACACAAATCCAGCATGACACACCTACCAACACCCACACTCACCCCACGGACACACACACACACAGACCCAGCATGACACACCTACCAACACGCACACTCAGCCCACGGACACACACACACACACAGACCCAGCATGACATACCTACCAACACCCACACTCACCCAACGGACACACACACACACAGACCCAGCATGACATACCTACCAACACGCACACTCACCCCACGGACACACACACACGGACGCGCACACTCTCTCGGACACACGCGTAGCTTTGTCCAGAGAAGAGGAGTATGAGGAGGAGGCATTACAGAGAGATGCAAAGAAGATGGGGGGGGGGGGGTGCGTTCGATCCGATCGCTGCAACCGGCGGCCTTCAAGGGCAACGGGTTTCCCCTTCATCTCGCCAGAAACACGACCTCGAGGTCTGTAGGCGAGCACGACCAGCCCTGCGGCCCGAGTGGAGATTCCATTTCCAGATGAATAACATCCGTATGTAACATAGACGTTTCGGTCAATGGCCCTTCTACGGTGTATTCCTCTGTTGTAGGGCCGTCCGTGTCGTCGTCTGTGCGGAACCACTGCCAACGGAGGCAGATTCACACTGAAATCAACACACATGGTATCGTCCCTCGAGGTTTGAGTGTCCACCAGTGGAACTCCCGTCCTTGACAAGGGGGACAGGGGGCTGCCCCCCCCCCTTTCTCCATCTCCCCCCCTCTCCCCCACATCTTGCCACAACCCCCCCTCTCCCCACCCCATGTGTCTGTATGTGTATGTATGTGTATGTATGTGTCTGTAGGTGTATGTATGTATGTGTCTGTATATGTCTGTATGTGTCTGTATGTTTATGTATGTGTGTGTCTGTATGTGTAAGTATGTAGGTGTCTGTAGGTGTATGTATGTATGTATGTGTCTGTATGTGTATGTATGTATGTGTCTGTAGGTGTATGTATGTATGTGTCTGTATGTGTCTGTATGTGCCGGCCGGGAGCGGTGGGTGTAGCGGTTAGCGCTACACTGCGCTACTAACCAGGCAACCCGGGTTCGATTCCTGCTCACGGCCAACACCGGTGGCGATTATTATCTGAACCGGTCGTGGGCCTCCCCTAGGTCGACTCAGCCTTAAATGAGTACCCGGTGCGATGTGTAAACATCGCCACTAGAGAGACAAAGGCGGCCGAGCGTGGTGTTGGCCACCCAGCTCCTCGTGTGCTGTGCCGGCCTTCATAGGTGCTCACGAACAGCACTTGCCCCTACAGTCTGTTAAGGCTATACGAGGGATCTTTATGTTTGCAGGCGGAATGTTTACGTATCCCACGTGTGCCTGCATGCGTTCGTCCGTTTGCTCACCAGGAAGCAATATCTCAGCCTTGCTCTATCCACTGCTGGTTCAATGAACGAACCTCTTCATCGTCATCATCGTCGTCGTCGTCGTTTACAGCACGTTGTTTACTCGGTGCTGGACGGAAAATCGTGCCCTTTCCCGGCCTTCAAATGTGCTCGCTCACAGCACTTGCCCCAACAGTCTGTAAAGGCTACACGGGGAGGGAGGGATATTTGTCTTTGTGATGTCCCACTCACACGCGCGCGCGCTCCAAGCTTCTAAGGCGCAGAGGAGACATTAGCGCCTTGTGGATGGAAATCAGCCCCCCCCTCTCCTTCTGCACCTCTGGGAACTCATTAACCCTTATTTATTTATTTACTATTTCTACCCCCCCCCCCCTCTCCCGCCGCTTCACTGGAAAGTATCGCGACTTCTCGTAACACGAAGCAGCTTCTTAATGAGCTTCAGGACGACACCACAAATCTTGCATAAACTTCGGGGTTGCGTTTCGTTATCTCCCCCCCCTTCTCCTCTCATTACTGTTGTTGTTGTTGTTGCTGCTGTAATTGCGTTGTTACGGAACGTTGTGATACCCACCGTTGTGCCCTCCCCCACCCTCCCCACTCCGTTACTTCAATGTTTTGTGTTGTTATTGAGCTGTAGCTCACGCCGATTAAAGCCCTTGTCGAGGGAGTCGGTGGCTTTGAATGGGGGGGAGGAGGGGGGCTGTGGGTGGAGAGGGGCGCAATGGATTGGGGGGGGGGGCGAGGGGGGCTGTTGAGGTTCGTGCTCGGAGCGGGGACGATGACGGGTGCTGTTTAAAGGGGTTGAAACATTGCGATGGGAGTAGGCGACTCGCGCGTCGCGGTTAGCGTAAGTTACGGATCTGTTTAAACACCACCACCCCCCCCAAAAAAAATACCGTGGATTATTGTCGCAATTCTGGCACATCTCCTGATGAAGCTGGTTGATGTCATTCTAGATTTGAAGTTTTCGTGACTGCAAGGATCCATACTCTTTGGTTCTTTCGGTGAAAGTCACGTAGATGACATGTTTTTAAATATTTTTTTATTCTTTATTTTTATTCTTATTTTTTTATATTTTTTATATATTTTTTATTTTCACCTACGTGGCTTTACCTGGTTGATGTAATCACCAGCGAAACGTCACGGTGCTGAAATTGAAAATTTTCTGGGTTTGCTCTCCAACACACCGGTGTGCTGAAGTAACAACGACTTGGCACGTTTTGTCTAAGTGACACACCTGAAGACGGAAGCTTGTGTTGCCTCTGAAACGTCGTGATTTTTATTTTTTATATTACTTTTATTTTTACTTTTATTAATTTTATTTTTTTTACCTACGTGACTTTACCGAAAGAAAAAAAACCTAAGAATATAAGTGACACACCTCACTATGTTGGCTGGGTCGGGTGGTGGTGGATTAACGACACGTGTTTATTTACGCAATCTAACTCAATCGTTTGTTATGATTATGATGCCTGTCGTGGTGTTTGAAGGCATCGCCGCTGCTGGATGTAGCCCCCTCCCCTCCCTCGACCATCGCCCCCCACACACAAAGACAAATGTACCCCGTGTAGCCTACACAGGATGTTGGGTCAAGTGCTTTTAGCGAGCGCCTATTATGCCCGGCACGAGGGAGTGGTGCAATCAGCACCCCACGCCCGGCCACCTTTGTAACCCGAGTGGCGACGTTTACACATCACAGCAGGTATTCATTTTAGGTGGAGTCGACCTAGCGGAGGCCCAGGGCCCGTTGAGATAATCGTCACTGGTAATGGTGGCCGAGAGTGGGAATCGAACTTGGGTCGCCGGGTTCGTAACGCAGCGCGCAAACCACGTAGCCACCGATCCGCCAGATAGCCTTAGCAGACTGTTGGGGCAAGTGCTGTTTGCGATCACCTATTAAGGCCGGCAGAGCACACGAGGAGGCGGTAGGCCAACACCAAGCCCGGCCGCCTTTGTCTCCCCAGTGGTGATGTTTACACATCGCACAAAGTACCCATTCGATGCTGAGTTGCACCACTAGACACACACACACACACAAAGATACATCCATCAACACAAATTTTTTTGTGGTATTGCCAACACAACGATCCTTTAGTTATTATATTTCATTGGAGGGGGGCTGAATGGTGGGGGTCCGTTTATCCCCACCTCCTTCCAGCCCCCCCTCCCCGCCACCCTGCCGTGAGTAGCGTTGCGAGACACTGAGCGATCGCTGTTCGCTGTGCCACCCAGGGAGAGAGAAGCGCGCGGGGCCCACGTGGACGCGGTGGCCCCGCGTGTTTTTTGTGGGGGGGAGGGGGGGGCTGGCAAAGGGGGGGATGAAACGAGAAAGCGTGGGGGGGGGGCTGTTCAACGCCCGCCCCCCTCGAACCAACATGCAGCACGGCGCCTCCCTGCCAGACCCCCGCCCCTCTCCCGCGAATAAGAAAAACAACAACAACCTCCGTTCACCACTAAGTGGCGGTGACGTCACCACGGCGCTTGTGTCAGGCTAGGTGCACTTTTGAACTTTAGAGGTCCTTCAAGTGAAGCGTCGAAAGCCCGCTGCTGTGCGGAGGTCACGGCACAGAGCCAGCTGCCACGGGTTGACTGACTCGGATGACTGACAGATGCACGAACTGTGCTCCCCGATTGTGCCAACCATCTCTGCGTTTCATCCGCCCGGCGTTCCGCTCGTTGTAGCGTTGTAATTCGGTGTTTTTTTTTCTGGAAGAATTGCTGCTGGTTTATCCAGGATGTTTCTGTTGCGCGTCGTCGCTTTAAGATGTTCTCTGTTCATATTTTGTTTGTTGCGGTTGCACCCGACTCAAGAGCCGCATGACTCACTCCTATTCCACAATAAATGAAACTTAAAAACTTGTTGCGGGCGTCGTTCCGCTGCCCTCCGTTGTTGCTGGACGTCGACTGCCCCCAACTGCCCCAGGAGCAAGCAGCGTCCTTCAAGAGCCTCCTACTCCACAGAGGCCGATCTTGACACCGCTGGTACCGGTCATTGGAAAGTCCAATCAGCTCCACATCCTCCCGTTCCACATCAGTCCATCAGTTTTCTAGCCCCCCTCCCCGACGCGACGTCCCTTCGGGTTGGTGATGCGCCTGTGCAGTTGCACCGCCTGCACACACGACAGCTCCACCGCTGACTGCACGTGGAGGCATGTGAGAAAATCCACGTGTATATATTTTTTGCGTTTCGTTTGTTCTCCTTTTCCCGCACCCCCGATGAGTACGTTTGGCTACATACGGTGCGAAAGAAGTTGCAACATACGCACGCACATATTTCAAGGATTGGGAGAATGTGGTAGGTTACAGGGAGAGAAAGACAGAGATACAGGAAGAGAGAGAGACACCCACAGAGGGAGAGACTTTTTTGACTTTTAAACAACTTTTATTGCCGCCAGCAGCAAAAGCACTGGAGGCGATTTCGATATAAAATACACAAAGTTACCAGCAAATAAATGAAAATAAACGCTACAAATCGAGGCGTTGTGGCACTAAAAGCACCGCGCACAACACGAAAGAAAAGTCACGTGGTGGTGGTGGTGTCATCGCGCACGCCACGGTGACGAGCGAGCGCTTCAGAAGGTGAACACCACGAGGGTGCCGTCCACGCTGGTACAGAGAGGGGCTTTTCCAGCTCCCCAGCGTTCGAAGAAGACGTGCACATCACCAACATGTGTGTGGTACGCGTGCTCCAGCCGGAGCCAGAGGGAGAGAGGGCGCGAGAGTAACAGGCAGGGCCAGAAAGACACCGAGGGATTGGGAAAGAGAGATACAAATGGGAGAGCGTGGGAAACTTTTTACTTTGAAACAACTTTTATTGCCGCCAGCAGCAACAGCACTGGAGACGATTTCGATATGAAATACACAGTCAACGGCAAACAAATGAAAAGCACCGCGCACAACACGAAATAAAAGCCACGTGGTGGTGGTGGTGGTGGTCATCGCGCACGCCACGGTGACGAGCGAGCGCTTCAAAAGGTGAACATGAGGGTGCCGTCCACGGAGATAAAGAGAGAGAGAGGGGGGGGAGGGTAGGTAAGGCATGTCTTATTTTTTAAATCGCTTTCATCGCATTTAAACTATTAAACTATTTATATATTTTTTTATTTTACCACGTAAGGCCCACCGACCTATATAGGTCTATTTCAGAAGCGACCTGGCCACAAATACCCCAATGAAGTGGCTCATCTCGTGGAAATGCATAGCAGCCAAAATAATAATCTGAACGCATGTCGACTCTAAATGTGGAGGTGGAAAACCGTGCAAACCGGAGTAAAATCCACGAGACCACGGGGGAGAGAAAGAGACACGCTGCTGAAGTCATCCCCAGAGATTCTGGGTCTCCTGAATCGTGCGCTTGTGTGGTTGTGTGTTCGTTTTTTTCGTGCTTGTGTGTACACGCGCGTATGTGCGTGCGTGGGTGGGAGGGTGTTTGCGTGTGTGGGGGGGGGGGGGAGCGGCAGTGTAATGGTTAGCGCACTGTGCTACGAACCCGCCAACCCGAGTTCGATTTCCGTTCACGGACAACACCAGTGACGATTATCTGAACCGGTCTTGAGACTCCCCTAGGTCGACTCAACATCAAATGAGTACTTGGTGCGGTGTGTAAACATCGCCACTAGGGAGACAAAGGCGGCCGGTCACGGTCCTGGCCAGCCACCCCCTCGCGTGCAGTTCTGGCCTTCATAGGTGCTCGCCAACAGCACTTGCCCCAACAGTCTGTTACAGGCTATACGGGGGATCTTAGTCTTTGTCCTGATCTCTGTATCACCTTCTTTGGAGAAATTGTAAAAAAAAATGGTCGTGTTGTTGTTGTTGTTATTTCTGCTGCTGATCTGTTTGTTGTTGTTTATTCACTGCCTTGGGTAACAAAGCACATGCGGACGAACCCAGCACGAGGATGGTATTTCTGCTAATTGTATTTTCTCGGTGGAGACGGAGGCAACATACCTACATCCGTAGCTCAACACAATCGCCAACAACACGCAGGGTGCGAAAGAAGTTCGACAATCCGTACAGAGCGGGAAGAACGCACAATATAACGCTGGTCAACACGCTTTTTTCTGGCATAAGGTATACCAACGGTTTTAATGTAATTTTGGGATGCTGATTCCAAATCTGGCATCAGTTTTTGTCTTTCACATCAGGTTTTTGAGAAATCAAACATTGCATTTTCAATAAAAACTGCAGAATAAAAATATTAAATAAATGTGGATATTTCCATAAAATTATATTATAAACACACTATCCTAGAAATACAGCGCCATATTTTAACACTAAAGCAGTCACTGACTCGCAACAACTTGCAATCATAAGTGACAGAGTTAATTTCGGGTAAAATCAATGAAAATGGGGTATGCCGATAGCATAAAAATAATGTGATAGAGCAAATCTGAGATCAGATTTGGAATCAGCACCCTGAAATTAGTCTAAAACAGCTGCAAAAGCCCAGGCCAGAACATTTGTTGTTGTTGTTGACCAGTGTATATTTGGCGACGTATCGGCCAACGGTCCTTCACAATGGGTTTAAACAAGACAAAGATCCCCCGTGTAGCCTTTACAAACTGTTGGGGAAAGTGCCGTCAGCGAGTAGCACCTATGAAGGCCGGCACGGCACACGAAGGGGTGGGTGTCCGGCACCACGCACGGCCGCCTTTGTCTCCCGAGTGGCGATGTTTACGCTCCGCAACGCGTACTCGTTTGAGGCTGAACCGACCCTAGGAGGCCCAGAAACCAGTTCAGATAATCGTCTCTGGTGGTGAGAATCGAACTCATGTTTTTTTTATTGTTGACCTGCACCACATTGGGATTTTTGCACACAGCGTTTTAATAAGTTATTTTTAAATATCTGCTGGTTTATTCCAGGATGTTTCTGTTACGCTTCGTCGCTTTAAGATGTTCCGTGTTAATATTGTGTTTGTTGCGGTTGCACCCGACTTAAGAGCCGCATGGCTCACAGGGCTATACCAAATAAATGAAAAAAAAACTTGAAACTTGAGTCGCCGGGTTCGTAGCGCAGCGCTCTACCCGCCCACACCACACGCACGCGCGATCGGTCAGTCCGCGTGCGTGCCAATCACGTGAGACAATCAACATGTATCAACACGTGGCGGCCGGGGTCGGCAGGGGAACAGAAACACGAAGCGCGTTCACGGGCATTTTAATTGAACGGCGGAACGTGGCGGGGGAACGAAGCGACTCTCTGTCGATGATCGGTGTCCGTCCGTGGCAGACGACGCCGAGAGCGAATGAAGCCAGACTGCTTTGGCAAAGGCCAAGCTTGTACCTGTGCAAACACCTGTCACATTGTGCCGTGCACGAAGGTGGGGATGGAGGGAGGGCTAGTGCGGCGATTACACGGACAGACCCCCCTGACCAGAGCTGTCAACGTTTCGAGTCGTCCGCAAGCTGTTGGCATTGACAATCCGCAGATAGAGCATCGTTGCCTTTTCAAAAGACAAATACCTCCACCCCCCCACCCACTCGTACAGCCTTACCAGATTGTTGTGGGAAGTGCTGTGAGCGATCCTTTATAAAGACAGGCACGACGCCCGGCCACCTTTGTCTCCCTGCTGGCGATGTTTACCACATTTGCACCGGGTACTCGTTGGAGGCTGAGTCGACCTAGGGGAGTCCCGCTGGTGTGAGCTGGTGTGAGCTGCAATCGAACTCGGGTTGTCGGATTCGTTGCGCAGCGCGCTAACCACTAGGCCACCGCCCCACCTTTTAAACACACTAAAGAGAAATATCTCCCGTATAGCCTTAACCGACTGTTGGGACAAGTGCTGTGAGAGAGCACCTATGAAGGTCGGCACCGCACGCAATCTATCATCCAGCAGTGAATAAGCAATGGGCGATAAACACACTACCAACGATCATGATGCTGCTGATGATGATTATGATAGTCCGTTGAACCAGCAGTGGATAGAGCATGCCTAATCATTGTTATGCTCCATCCAGCAGTAGATAGAGAAGTAACGATATATAACCAAAAGTTCCACTTGAATATATCCGCGTGCGATGTTTGTTGCTATAAGCTCACTGGGGGCGTGAGGGCCGAGGGGGAAGGGTGGGGGGCGCAGGCGGGGGCGGGGGGTAAATTTTCTTCATCTATAAAGGAACACGAAATAATGAGTTTATTTTGTTAGAAGTTTGTATTTTTTTTTAAGCTTCGTTTGCACCATCGCAACTCGCCGAGAGACCTTGGATTGAAAAATACGCTGAGCCTAACTTATTCAACTCGCCCCAAATGTCATTACCACGAGAGAGAGGGAAAGACAGGGAGAGAGAGAGAGGGAGAGAGACAGAAAGAGAGAGACAGAGTGAGACGGGAAGACAGAGAGAGGGAGAGACGTCCGGCCAGCAGCCTGGGCATCTTCCGTGCCCTGGTCGGTGCCAGGGTGTGTGGGCTGGAGTTCCGTCATGCGCAGCTGACCCACGCCGTGCCGACCTTCATGGAGCAGTGGGCGCTGGATGAGGCCGTGTGCTCGGTGGCAGAAGAGCTCTGCGTGCAGATATGAGCAACCGTCGGAGGCCACGGTACTGCGAGGAGTGCTGGGTTCAGATACAGCACTTGTTGTAGTTACAAACATTACATACAAAACAGGAGGAACATAGAGAGAGAGTAGGGCGAGAGGGGGTAGACTTTTGGCTTTTAAACAACTTTTATTGCCGCCGGCAGCAACAGCACTGGAGGTGATTCCGACACGAAATACACAAAGTCACCAGCAAACAAACCAACACTATAGATCCACGCGTTGTGACGCCAAATGTACCGCGCACAACACAAAAGAAAAATCACGTGGTGGTGGTGGTCATCGCGCACGCCACGGTGACGAGCGAGCGCTTCAGAAGGTGAACACGAGGGTGCCGTCCACGCTGGTACAGAGAGGGGCTTTTCCGGCTCCCCAGCATTCGAAGAAGACGTGCACATCACCGACATGTGTGTGGTACGCGTGCTCCAGCCGGAGCCGCGCCTTAAGCAGGCCCATGAACACTGGAAGCACAGAGCAGCCATCAGTGTCACCTTGCATCATCTTTTTCCTCGTTCTGTACACCGCCATCTTCGCTTGACCACAGGCGAAGTTGGCAAGGCCATGGCTCCAGTTGGCCAGGTAAGGCACCACCCCACATACGAAGCTGCTGTTGTAGAACGGCACCCCCAGATTCCTGAAGATGTCCCCCAAAAGGCGGCTCATGAGAGAGGGAGAGACAGGGAGAGATGAACAGAGAGAGGGAGACACACTGCGTCGCTCCGAGTGAGTTACTTTGGATCTGACTAAAAAGGCACTTGGTGAATGTTACTCGTCTAATTAAAAGCGAAACTACCACAGCAATGGTACATAATTAGCGCGCGTCAATGTGATCATTTGCACAAAATGCTCAACACAAAACTTTTAAGATGTACTCTAGAATGTGATTTAATGAACACAGACAGACGAGTGAAAGAGCTTCGTGAATACTCTGATCTGTCAGTTGTTTCCTGACAAACGCCTTGTATCAATATTCAACGACAAATACGCCGCGTATAGCCTCAACCGACTGTTGTGGAGAGTGCTGTTCGCACCGCGGAAGCGGACACCACTGAGCTACATTTTAGATGCACTTTAATTCAAGTGTGCGCCTTTTTTTTTCGCGTAGAGCATGGCTTGGTGTAGCATCGCATTGCCATCAGCCCCGCTTCAGGACGAACATTTTAACTCGACTTTTAACTACTTTTATTTTTATTCTTGGTTCTTTCGGTAAAGTCACGTAGAAGGGAAATAATACAATAATACAAATATAAAACCGGTTAGGCCCACTGAGCTATACAGCTGTTTTTTTTTAAATTTCAGAAGTGGCCTGCCGATCAAGAATGAATGCTCATCGATGTGGCTTATCATCGTGTCGAGATTTATAGGCAGCAGACAAATATTCTCAACGCACGTTCATTCTAAATGTGGATGGGAATAAATATGCGTGGCGGCTAGAGTCCTCTCGTCCTCTGGCTTGAGATGGCTGCCACCTATGGGTCAGATGATTGTCTGCCAGCATCAAGCAATTGGTAATTAAATATTTAAAAAAAATTCCCTAAAAAGTGTAAAATTTTGGAAAAACATTTTCACGAAAATTTATTGTCACGCACAACGAGTCTGTGTGCAAAATGTCAGCTCGATTGGATCACGGGAAGTGGGTTAAAAAACGACCGAAAGATTTGCATGGTCGTGAGCGCGCAAGCAAGCAAGCAAGTGAACTTAATATAAAGGATTTAAAAAAACCGGAGGTCCCTGAGAAAATCCACACGACCGCCGGGAGAGAGAGAGAGAGGGACACGCAAACTCAAAATATACAACAGGCGTCAGGGTCGGGAACGAACCGACGACGTCCCTGTATAAACGAAAGTTTTTTTTTACACCAGCTCAGGCACACTGAACTATGCATCTCATTTTCGGAAGCGAATTTCCCACAAATTATAACTCAACGAAGTGGCTGAAAACGTGGACATTTAGAGCAGCCAATCACTCTAAACGCGTGACGTTGATTATAAATGTGGAGGACCCGGAGAAAATGCACGGGGAAAGAGAGAAAGAGAGACACGCAAACTCAAAATATACAACAGGCGTCAGGGTCGCGATAGAACCCACGACGTCCCGTATACCAGGAGCCTTGTAATTCAAGTGGGCGCGCTGTTTCACACAGAAGGGGGTGGCGTAGCGGCGCTATCACCACCGACTCGGCCTCAGGACGGACGTCTTCTGGTAGCACAGCATTCGAAGTGATACCATTGAATTCATCCAAATTAAGTGCGGAAACAAACAGCACGTGCTAGAAGTTTGGTAACTGACAGTGCTAAGACAACCAACTCACACACTCCAATAACCCCTCTCTCCAACACAACGCACAACACAAACACACACAAAGATCCCCCGTATAGCCTCAATAGACTGTTGGGGCAAGTGCTGTTCGCGGGATGACGTGGCCAGCAACCTCACCCGGCCGCCTTTGTATCCCCAGCGCTGATGTTTGTACACAGCACCCGGTATTAATTTCAGGCCGAGCCGACCTAGGGGAGGCCGAGGGACCGGTTCAAATATCTCCCGCTGTTTATTGGTCGTGTGCGAGAAATCGAACTCGGCTCGCCGTGTCGGGAGCGCAGTGCGCCAACCACTGCGCCACCACTCCCTGGCGCGACCCATCTCTGCGACAGGGCGCGCGCACACAAAAGCACATCGCGCGCACGCAACGCTCGCACTTTCAAATCTCTATCGCACCACCAGCAGCGGGTCGCGATCTCCTCCCTTGTGCACCGCTCCAACAAAAACACCCAGCCCCAAGCTCCTCACCCTCCCGCCCCACGATCCCCCCCACCACCACCCCCCCCACCCACCACACCAACTCTGCTCGTTCAGTGGGTGTCGGGACAGACACCCGAGTCATGCACCCAAGGACGCACCCCTTACACTCCCCCCCACCCCCCCGCGAGGCAGTAATGAACGCGCGCGCGCGCCCCTGAGCCAGCGATGATGCCGGCGAATTGACGCACGCAGTTTCAGAAACAGATGCCGCGAATCATTTTCGTGCGGGCGGGGGGGGGGGAGGTCGGTGATGGGGGGGAGGGCGGGGTTGGTGGGGGTGTTGAGGTGGGTAGTGGTCTGGGGAGCGGTGGCATAGCGGTTAGCGCGATCAGACTACGAACGCGGCGGTGTGAAGTTCGATAACGACATCCAGCAACGATTATCTTAACCGGTGTTGGGTCTCCGCTAGGTCGACTCAGCCAGTACCTCGTGTGATGTGCAAACATCGTCAATAGGGAGATAAAGGCGGCCGGGCGTGGTGTTGGTCACCCCCCCCCCCCCCCCCGTGTGCCGGACCTGCCTTCATAGGTACTCCTCGCTAACAGCACTTGCTCCAAGAGTAATTGACGGCTATACGGGGATCTTTGCCTTGGGTGTTGCAAGTAACCAGCGGGGCTGCTGCTGCTGCTGCTCTAACACGCGACGACCTCAAAGTGTCGCCGCCAGCACTCTCCGCCGAACGCGATATTTCATCAGATTAGTAAGAAAACACCACTCCGATTGGCACGGTTGGCTACGTACGGCGCGAAAGAAGTTCAACGCATGTGTACATACACACACGCGACTGTCACGGCCTGGAGTGCGTGCAGCGAGCTTTGTCGCACGAACTCACCGCGCGCCATACAGTTGACCCCGAGGTCGATCAAAGGCCACGGATGACATCGGCGGGCAGTCGACAGCTTCCGTGGCGCGCGTCTCTCTCCGTCGATCTTCCCCAACAACCCGTACTGACCCAAGCGTGGGTGAAGTATGGTCAAACACACCACCACCCCCCCTCCCCCCTCCTTCTTCCACCAACTCAGACACGGCGTGAGGAAGCCGACCTTGATCCTGCGGGTGAGTGGCCAGGCTCTGCCGACAAGAGACGAGAGTAGACAGACAGATGTGAACGCTCGGTGGACACGAGGTGTTTCGTGGGATTGGTCACGGAGTTGGGTTGAGTGGGGGGTGGGTGCCATGGTCCTGTTCACGACTCCCTGTCGTTGCTACACCGTGCAGATCCGCACACCTTTGTCCCGCTCGACAGAGCAAATAACAGCGCTCCTTTTGCGCGGTCAATGGCTTCGTGTTTGCGAATTTTCTTTATTTTGCTTTGCCATCGCGCTAGTCACGAAACACCCCATGGGCGACGATTGCGATCGAGATGTCCCATCTCAGGGTAGCGTCCTGGTGAAAAAGAAATAAATTCGTTAACAAATGGGGGTGGAGGGGTGGGGTGTGTGGGGGGGGGATTTACCCCCCACAACCCCCCCCACACCCCCACCGGTATTAATATGAACCTCCCACGTCGTGGACGCAGCGCTGCCCTTCCAAATGTCATCTATGTATTTATTATTTATTATTTGTCGTACAATCTGAACATCTCTCGGCCATCGCCGTCCGACAGCGACGCGGTCAAGAGTCAACGTCGTCGCTACTATTATTATTAGATTCAACTACCACCGCCGCAGCCGTCACGGAGCGTGTCCTCTGCGCCCCGTGTTATGTCAACGTAGGGGCGGCGGCGTGTGGGCGACGAGTTCGCGAGGAGCGAGAGATGAGCAAGAGAGTGAGTGAGAGAGAGTGAGTGAGCGAGCAGCAAGAGAGTGAGTGAGAGAGTGAGTGAGAGAGCAGCAAGAGAGTGAGTGAGAGAGAGTGAGTGAGAGAGCAGCAAGAGAGTGAGTGAGAGAGAGTGAGTGAGAGAGCAGCAAGAGAGTGAGTGAGAGAGAGAGTGAGTGAGAGAGCAGCAAGAGAGTGAGTGAGAGAGAGTGAGTGAGAGAGCAGCAAGAGAGTGAGTGAGAGAGAGTGAGTGAGAGAGCAGCAAGAGAGTGAGTGAGAGAGAGAGAGTGAGAGAGCAGCAAGAGAGTGAGTGAGAGAGAGTGAGTGAGAGAGCAGCAAGAGAGTGAGTGAGAGAGAGTGAGTGAGAAAGCAGCAAGAGAGTGAGTGAGAGAGAGAGAGTGAGAGAGCAGCAGAGAGTGAGTGAGAGGAGTGAGTGAGAGAGCAGCGAGAGTGAGAGAGAGTGAGTGAGAAAGCAGCAAGAGTAGTGATAGAGAGAGTGAGAGTGAGAGAGAGCAAGGAGAGTGAGTGATTGAGAGAGCAGCAAGAGTGAGTGAGTGAGAGAGTAGAGGGTGAGTGAGAGATTGAGAGAGCAGCAAGAGAGTGAGGGAGAGAGAGTGAGTGAAGAGAGTGAGTGAGAGAGCAGCAAGAGATGAGTGAGAGAGCAGCAAGAGTGAGTGAGTGAGAGAGTGAAGGGTGAGTGAGAATTGAGAGAGCAGCAAGAGAGTGAGGAGAGAGAGTGAGTGAGAGAGTGATGAGAGAGCAGCAAGAGTGAGTGAGAGAACAGCAAGAGAGTGAGTGAGTGAGAGAGTGAGTGAGTGAGAGAGTGAGTGAGCAGCAGAGAGAGTGAGTGGAAGCAGCAAGAGTGAGAGAGAGGAGCGTGAGAGAGCAGCAAGAGAGTGAGTGAGAGAGAGTGAGTGAGAGAGCAGCAAGAGATGAGTGAGGAGTGAGAGCAGCAAGAGAGTGAGTGAGAGCTGAGAGAGTGAGAGGAGTGAGAGTGAGAGATGATAGATTGAGAGAGCAGCAAGAGAGTGAGTGAGTGAGAGAGTGAGAGGGTGAGTGAGAGATTGAGAGAGGCAGCAAGAGAGTGAGGGAGAGAGAGTGAGTGAGAGAGAGTGAGTGAGAGAGCAGCAAGAGAGTGAGTGAGAGAACAGCAAGAGAGTGAGTGAGTGAGAGAGTGAGTGAGAGAGTGAGTGAGAGAGTGAGTGAGAGAGCAGCAAGAGAGTGAGTGAGAGAGCAGCAAGAGAGTGAGTGAGAGGAGAGTGAGTGACAGAGCAGCAAGAGAGTGAGTGAGAGAGAGTGAGTGAGAAAGCAGCAAGAGAGTGAGTGAGAGAGAGTGAGTGAGAGAGCAGCAAGAGAGTGAGTGAGAGAGCAGCAAGAGAGTGAGTGAGTGAGAGAGTGAGTGAGAGAGAGTGAGTGAGTGACAGAGCAGCAAGAGAGTGAGTGAGTGAGAGGGAGGAGCGAGAGAGCAGCAAGAGAGTGAGGGAGAGAGAGTGAGTGAGAGAGAGTGAGTGAGAGAGCAGCAAGAGAGTGAGTGAGAGAGTGATCTAGAGAGGCAGCAAGAGAGTGAGTGAGAGAGAGGAGCGAGCGAGGAGACGAGCATTGAGAGAAGAGACGAGACGGTGCCGACTACCCCGACCCATCTCGTCGTCCCGTACCTGTCCGCCGGTGCCGCTCTAATGGGGGGTGGGGGACGAGCCGCATTAATGCAGTTGTTGTTGTTGCTGTTGTGATTGTCCTCCTCGTCGTCGTGGTCGTCATCGTCATCGTGACTCGCGCGCGTCCGCGTCCTGCGGTTTATTATTTTATTTCACGCCGCTCGAGTGAAGGGATACAAGAGGCGAGCGCGCGAGGGGTCAGAGAGAGAGAGAGATGGAGAGATGGAGGTAGAGCGAGCGAGCGAGCGGGCAAAGTAAACGCGAACAATAAAACAGCGCGCAGCGGCGGAGTGATTAAGCGCATAAATCATTGTCACCGCCTGTGTGAGGTGCGGCAATGTGGGGGGGAGGGGGGGTGAGGATTTGGGGGAGGGGGGGTACAAAGACGGAAAGACGGGCGTGGTGGTGGTGGTGGTGCTTGTGGTTGTAGCGGCGGCGAATGCCTCTGCAACTGCGCCGAGACCACTTTTGAGACGCTAGGGTTGTGGGTCACGGCCACGGTTTGTGAAAATCGTAATCATTGCAGTCATCGTGATCAGCAGCAGTAGCAGCAGCAGAATTGTGAGGTCCTCAATGCCAAGTTTCCATGGTAGTAGCAAGAGACGAGTGCATTTCTCACCCCACCCGCCCTCACAAATAGAAGCTAACTCCTTACAAAAAAACAATACAAACGAGACGGTCGGGTGGCTGGAGTTCGGGGGCGGCTTAGATCGATAGCCAAGTGACCATACGTCGATCAATCGTTTGAAACGTCTAGATTTGAAGTTGTTTTTATTGTATACCTACGTGACTTTACCGAAAGAACCAAAGAATACGATTGAAATGTGTTATTCACGCTCACGATGCATGCATCGAAGCGAGCTTGAGGAAGACTAATGGTTGTATTGTTTTGTGTCGATCCGTGCATATTGTCTTTCCCCCGCACCTCCGATTAGCACGGTTGGCTGGGTGCGCTGCGAACGAATTTGAACATACATAGGCACGTACGTTCGTGAGCCGTCTACTTTACGATAAACCACAGACCGGCATGAAGGCAGCAGCAGCAGCAGCAGCGCGAGTGAGTCGTCGCGACCAATAGTTACCGAAGCTCTGCGGTTCTTTACGTATACAAAGGGGTTACCGGTCAATTCATGAGCGTGTTCATGTGCTCGGGAAACCAAAGCAACCCGAGAAATACCCACACGTGCGAAAGGGCAATGCTCTGTTGTTGTTGTTGTTTTTTTTTTTTAGATGGAACAGATGGTGATTAGTCCACACTTTTCTGCATTCCCTTTTCCTGGCGAGCCAGGGTTAACGGCACCCCATCTGTGTGTGGTCCATCAACCCTCGCTGCCTCGAGTGCTGGATTACAGGCGGCCACGTGCATTGCCACGAGCAGCGAAACCCGGAGCAGTCGTTTTGTGACGTCATCTTCCGGAGCTGTCCTCTGACGCAGGGTGATGCACTGCTCGCTGGCACGAGCTTCCACGTGGAATTTAATTTGTAAACTATTTATCATTTGAGTAGCAAAAAGTTTGGAATTTATTTATAATACAAAAACATTTCCACCACCACAAAGCAAGGTTTTATGGTATGAGCAAATCAACATAAGCTAACAAAATAATTATAAACGCTTTTTCTTACGAACAACAATGTAATTAACATAGTGAACTTTGCAACTGTCCTATTTAAAGTGAGAAATGAATAATATTAACACTAAACAACATCAGACAAGAAACAACGACAATTAACTGATTCGAACTTTTTAAACACCTACAAAAATACAAGAACAATCATAACCATAAAGAATGATAATTGCAATACCGACAAAAGTACAAATTCGATTACACAATTGCAACCTCTATCCCAATAACTCAATATCGGGCGACCACCAACCCAACTTCTAATACCAATTCATCATCAGCCTTGGTCAATCCACAGCTAGATAACGTTGCTTTGGGTTTCTTCCTCCTTTGAGTAACATTTTGGGCATTTTTTGTTCTTCAAATATGGTAAAATAATATGTATTTAAAAAAAACGAATTGCTAAAATAATTGTTTTGGCAACATAACGCGAGAACACAGTAGCCTACGCTACTCTCTTTCGACTGAAGTAGGCAGTGCATATAATACATAAACTAAACTATGAGTTGTGCGCCTTTTGACGTCATCTGGTCCAACACCATGTGAGACTAGGCTCTAAGGAAAGCTGTCTCGGGTGTGGACCAATCCATTTCAAGAACAGTGCATACATTATCAGAGTTGTGTTGTTTGTTTGCATTCCGACCGCCGGTATTGTGGTCAATGCAAACATAACTTCTTGTAAAAAATAGTGTCAGTTTTGTTGCGAGATAAAAGGGTAAAAAAACAATTATCATATTTTGCTACTGGCAAAGGAGGTTCCAATGGTATGAACTAAACGATTTATTTTATTTTACCAAGTAAGGTGCACTGAGCTATATAACTCCTGTTCGGAAGCGAACTGCCCACCAATGATAGCTTAACAAAGTGGATTATCGCGTGTAAATGTATAGCAGCCAAACACTCTTAACGCACGTAGATTATAAATGTGGAGGGCAAAAAAAACGGAGGGCCGGGAGACAAATCCACGGCGAGAGAGAGACACGCAAACTCCAAATATACAGGCGTCAGGGTCGTGATCGAACCCGCGACATCCAGTATACCAGGCGAGGTAGTTAACATCTCACCACCGTGACGTCCTCAGTATTAACTATGAAGGCCGCTCAATTCTAATCGCAAAAAGAATAATCTCTGTAACAAGCGACACACGCGCAAACTACTGCTCGGCCATATCAGCGATGCCCCAGCTAACTGCTTCTGGCGTTAACTCGGTGGAAATGATCGACTTTACGACTGAGTAATCTTTTTCCCCTCGTTACGCGACAGACGCTTTGGCTGGGAGCGTCTGGGAGAGGTTTCAGGTCGAGCTGACCTAGGCGAGGACTGAACCCATTCAAAAGGCACAAAGAACAAACGGAACACACGCGTCAATTAAACGGCCCTTCAAAGGGAAAACGATGATTTATTCGGGGACGTTTCGGGCAATGCCCCTTCTTCAGCGTGCAGAGAGATCGTGAAGAGAGGCGACTTGCACCGCGTTACGAGGGAGGCGAGTGCCTCGGTGACGTGGGTTGTCGTGTAAAAGCTAAAGGTGCAGCGCTGAAATTGCTCCCTCACACCACCGCTGGTGAAAGGGCCTCCAATTACATGCAACTACAGGGTGTTTTGGTCTACTCTTCCACCCTAGCCGGAGGTCTTGCAAAATGCCTGCATGTCAACCCACCACACGCCACATGCCAATTTCACATCTGCGGTGGTATTCCTATGTTGAGTCATCGCCACTCGGGAAACAAAGGCGGTCGGGCGTGATGCTGGAAAGCCACCCCCATGTGTGCCGTGCCGGCCTTCAAATGTGCTTGCTTACAGCACTTGCCCCAACGGTCTGTTGAAGGCTACACGGGGGGCCTTTGTCTTTGTGTATGTGTGGATGTGTGTGTTTGTTCGTCACCCCCCTCCAAACGCCCCCCCCCCCCCTAAACGGGGGAGGGACGACGAGGTAAGAACAATATCCGAGTCGAGGGTTCCTGGGTCTAAAGAGCGAGCGACGTTCAGAGTTTCTCTGGGGAAATAAGATCTGCGAAAAAGTAACAACGAGACACAACAACAAGAACAATAATAACAACAACAGCAAGAACAGAGGCTGGACAGGGGGAGAGAGAGTTGGTGTACACCCAGGAGGGAAAAAAGTGGGAGGAAGATTGCTGTGTGATGTGTGTGTGTGTAGGTCGACTCAGCCTCAGTTGAGTACCTGGCGTGGTGTGTAAAACATCGCCACTGGGGAGAGAAATCAAGCCGAGCGTGATGCTGGCCACCCACCCCCTCGTGTGCCTTGACAGCCTTCATGAGTGCTGCTCGCTGACAGCACTTGCCCCAACGGTCTGATCAAGGCTACATGGGTGATCTTTGTCTTTGTGTGTTATGGGGAGCGGTAGTGTAGCGGTTAGCGCTCTGTGCTACGAACCCAGCAACTCGAGTTCGATCGACCGCTCACTCAACACCAGCGACAAATATGTGAACCATTCGTGGGCCTCCCTGAGGTCGACTCAGCCTTAAATGAGTATCTGCTGCGGTGCGTAAACATCGCCACCAGGGAGACAAAGGCCGCCGGGCGTGGTGGCTGCTCATCTCACGTGCCGTGCCGACTTTCAGAGGTGCTCACTAAGAACACTTGCCCCCCAACAGTTTGTTAAGGCTGCACGGGGGATCTTTGTCTTCGTCATGTGTTTTGTGTGCGGCTGGTAACCTCTCCACCTTGCATCGATTTACCAAAAGCATGGTTTAAACACCCAATTAAGAGTGTGCTCGTGTTCGAGGGGCAAGATGCATGAGACGCATCCCGGCCAAAACTCATTTGTGTGCGAGGAGCTCACAGATTCTTGCAAGATCTGCATACGGTCCCATCCGTGAGCTGCTCCTCCGGCAGGCAAAGCTGCGTTGGCTAACGTAGCCCGCATGACCAGCCACCGCATGCTTCAATCAGCTTCGGTTTGGCCGGTCAGAGAGGGGCTAAAGGGAAGCTTTACAGGCTAATGCGGTACAGAAGGATGTGGAGCTCAGTGGATTTGCCGATGACCGGTACCAGCGGTGTCAGGATCGCTCTGTGTGGAGAAGGATCGTGAAGGACGCTGCTGGCATTTGGAGGCAGTCACCCTCCAACAACAGCGGAGGGCAGATGACTGACAGTCACAGCAAACGAGGGAACGCCGAGAGGCTACAGTATCTCCAATTAATGTGCCGTGCCGGGCCTTCATAGGTGCTACTCGCTCGCAGCACTTGCCCCCTAAGTCCGTTTCGGGCTATACGGGGGATCTTTGCCTTTTGAAAAAAAATTGCACGAGAGTGTTCAGGAACACCACCGCCACATTCACAATAAAACCAAACAATACCATCTGGCGTCGTGAGCCGGGCCCATCTCTGGCTTACGACATTTCTCGGACTCCGTCGATACCTGGACACGCGTGATTGAGCTGTCGGGAATCCACGGCCGCAGACTCATTCTCCTACCACAAACAAACAAAAGACAAAGATCCCCCGTGTAGCCTTTAACAGACTGTTGGGGCAAGTGCTGTCAGCGAACACCTATGAAGGCCGGTACGGCACACGAAGGGGTGGGTGGGCCACCCCACGCACCGTCGCCTTTGTCTCCCACCAGTGCTGCTCTCTACATCCCGCACCAGGTACTCATTTGAGGTTGAGTCTACCTAGGGGAAGCAAAGGATCCAGGTGAGATATCCGTCACCGATTCCGTCCGTGTGCAGCAATCGATCTCGAGTCGCCGGGGTTCATAGCTCAGCGCGCTAACCGCGACACGACCGCTCCCCCACCACCACACCACCATCACCAATCCCCGGTGAATATCAACCCCCACCCCTCCCCCACAAACCCTCCCATAACCAGCCCCCCCCCCCCCACTGGTCCCGTTCCTTACACACAACTGCCCACCCCCCTCCCGCCGCGTGACCCCAGACACGAGCGCTTCAGTTTAATATCGGGCGGGTGTGGCGCGCGCGCACCCATTGATTTGTGACAGTTGGCTGAAAGCTTCTGCTCATGACATTTCCCATCATTGCAACGTCCACCCATGCGCCCCACCCCCCACCCTATTCCCCCCCCTCCCTCCGTCCCCTACCCTTCACCGCCCCCCGCCCCCACCTACTTCAGACCCCTTCGTCTCAACAAAAAAATACCACGCATTAATGCCCCGAAGACGAGACGAAACCAACAAAAAACTCACGTCTTTTTGTCCCAAAAGGAAATACGTAGATAGGCGACGTTTCAGGCAATGACTCTTCTTCGTCAACGCAGGAACGCGACAGTCACCTCATCATAATTAACCTTGCAGATGGTGTGATGAATGCTACTGGCAGCAGCACTGCGTTCAATGTGGCATTGGAGCAATGAACGAGACGCACATGCCGCATACACCAATGATGAATACAGTTTGACAAGTTGTGCGAAACTGATATCGCGATAATCATCAAGCGGAGATAATTGTCTATCGCACAAGATGTTGCATTTCCATGTCGCATCGTTAAACAATAATTATACAGAGGCAACCAGACTTTCAAAGTTTTACTACCACCTAGCAACGCACCATCCACACCTACCCACAACCACACTACACCAGGTAATAATTTAAGGCTGAATCAACCCAGAGGAGGCCCAGAACAGGTTCAAACATGTGCTGCCTAATTCGGGTTGCTGGGTTCGTAGCGCAGCGCGCTAATCACTGCGCCACCGCTCCCCACCCAATACCCCCGCCATTCGCCACTAAGTGACGGTGAGGTCACCACGGCGCTTGTGCCAGGCCAGGTGCACTTTGAGGCCACGTAAAGTGTTGAAGGCTCGCTGACAGGAGGTCTCGGGATAGACCCGGGTGCCATGGCTTGGCTGACTGAGATGAGTGGTAGATGCACCAGCTGTACCACCTATTATGCCAACTTGCTGCACTTTAGCTGCCCGGCGATCCGCTCGTTGTTGTGAGCGTCGCTCCTCTGCCCTCTGTTGTTGTTGGAGGGCGACTGCCTTCAACTGCCCAGTAGCAGCAGCGTCCTTCACGAGCCTAGTCCACAGAGGCCGATCTTGACAGTGCTGGTACCAGTCGTCGGCAAGTCCAGTCGTCACAAAGATCCCCCGTATAGCCTTAACAGACTGTTGGGGCAAGTGCTGTTAGCGAGCACCTATGAAGGCCGGAACGGTACACGAGGGGGTGGGTGGCCAGCACCACGCCCGACCGCCTTTGTCTCCCCAGTGGCAATGTTTACACACCGCACCAGGTACTCATTTGAGGCTGAGTCGACCTAGGGGAGGCCCGGGACCGGTTCAGATAATCGTCACTGTTGGTGTTGGCTGTGAGCGGAAATCGAACACGTGTCGCCGGGTTCGTAGCGCAGCGCGCTAACCGCTACACGCTTAAACACACGGACACACGCATGTCTTTGATTCCATCTGTATTTCTTGTGTCTCTCTCGCAATGAGACACACATGCAAATACATTCGCACACTCCCCGACACGCATACACGTTCACACACCGCCACACAGGCACATGCATCCACACACATGCGCATATACGCTCAACTATACACACCTACACACATACTGACGAACACACACGCATACACAGAGGCGGATATAAAATAAAAATTCCCAAAGGAGTGGGGGAGGGGAAGGGGAGTCTGCCTCGAATAAAATAATAAATAATTCAATATATTTTGTGTGCTAAATATCAATAATAGAGCAACACTCACACGCACCTATACATTACAAAGATCTGCCCACACACACACACGCGCGCGCGTCCGTAGACATGAATGTGCATTGCTACGTAGACATCGTCACACGCAGAGGAGCAGCTACCATCACTCACTCACACTCAGGCAGAGACGCAGAGACCCCGTGTAGCATTCAACAGACCGTTGGGGAATGTGCTTTGAGCGAGCCACATTCGAAGGCCTGAACGGTAAACCACGGGGATGGGTGGCCAGCGCCAAGCATGACCACCTTTGCCTCCCCAGGGCTGATGTTCTACCACACTCCGCTCATTGAAGACCGAATGGGTGTAAGCGGAGATGGCCCAGCACTGGTTCAGCTTCATTGGTCATCAGCGAGAATTGAACTCGGATCTCAGGGGTTCGTAGCGCAGCGCAGCACTAACCGCTGCGCCACCGCTCCTCACCCACCCACCCACCCACCCTACAACACACAAGACAAAGATTCCCAGTAAAGGCTCAACATACTTTTGGGACAAGTGCTGCTAGCGAGCACCTATGAAGGCCGGCATGGCACATGAGAGGACGGGTGGCCAGCGATAGCAGACTAACCACTGCGCCACCGCTCCCCAACCACGACACACACACACAAAGACAAAGATCCCCCTAGTAGCCTTAACAGACGTTTGGAACAAGTGCTGCTAGCGGGCACCAATGAAGGCCGGCACGGCACACGAGGCGGTGGGTGTCTAGCAACCAGCGCGCTAACCACTGCACCACCGCTCCCAAACCACAAAAGACAGACACACTGATACACACACACACACTGACACACACACGCACACGCACGCACGTGCGCGGCTTTTATTCTGTCTCTCTCTTTCTTGTGACTCTGCTAAGCGCGGCGCGAGCAAGGGGGAAGAGGATGAGGCCACGCGACATTTCGGCACGGAGCTAATGAGGGCCCGGGCCTCGGTTCCTCTCTTGGAAGTTCCCACCTCACCGCCCCCACCCCACCCCCCCCCCCTCGGGGGGCAGCCACGTGGGGGTTTGCAAAGGGGGTGGGATGTGTGGGGTGGGATGTGTGGGGTGGGTGTGTGGGGTGGGGTGTGTGGGGTGGGATGTGTGGGGTGTGTGGGGTGGGGTGTGTGGGGTGGGGTGTGTGGGGTGGGGTGTGTGGGGTTGGATGTGTGGGGTGGGATGTGTGGGGTGGGGTGTGTGGGGTGGGGTGTGTGGGGTAGGTGTGTGGGGTGTGTGGGGTGTGTGGGGTGTTTGGGGTGGGTGTGTGGGGTGGGGTGTGTGGGGTGGGATGTGTGGGGTGTGTGGGGTGGGGTGTGTGGGGTGGGGTGTGTGGGGTGTGTGGGGTGGGGTGTGTGGGGTGTGTGGGATGTGTGGGGTGGGCCACGACGTTCCATGGCAGGGGTTTGCTGCGCTGTGGGGAGCACTAATTGGTTGAGGTCAGAATAGGGCTCGATAAAATAAATAAATAACTTTATAAATAGATGTGTGCCCCCGACTGGCGTAACTGAAATGTGTAAAAACAGTATAAACTAATATATAACTAAATAAATAAATGTCAAAGCGCAGCCTTGCAATTGCGTCCAAACTCCGCTGGTGTTGGAAGGAGACGTGAGATTTTTTTTTATTGTTGTTGTTGTTGTTGCGCACGTGTGTGCGTGTGCATACATGTACATGTAGGGGAGGGGTGGCGCAGTGGTTAGGGCACTAAGCTACAAAACCCATAGACCCGAGTTCGATTTTTCACTCACAGCCAACATCGTTGACGGTTAACTGAGCGGGTTCTGGCTCTCCCCTAAAGGTCAACTCAGCCTTAAATGAGTACCTGGTGGGGGGTGTAAACAGCAGCACTGGGAGAGACAAAGGCGGCCGCGCGTGGTGCTGGCCACCCACGCCCTCGTGTGCCGTGCCGACCTTCATAGGTGCTCGCTGACAGCACTTGCCCCAACAGTATGTTAAAGGCTACACGGGTGACCTTTGGCTTTGCGCGTACACATCACTACCATCATCATCAATCACCACTACCATCTTGATCACTGCCAGGTTGCTTCGGTTTCCTTCCACGTGTGTACTCATCTATTGGTTGATCACATCTTAATATATAGAGGGCCGCAGAGCTTGGCCAATAGTTGGTAGCACAGGCTCGCCACCTGACTTGTGTTGCCTTGCAGCTCGTGCCTGTGGTGTCTCAGCGACTGTGAGCGATGACATTTGCACGTACAACGCCGCTATTTATAAAACGAAACATTATGTAAAGTAAAACATTGTAAAAAAAAGCGATTTCCTGCTAAGATTAGCATTGTGGGAATAGGTGCTCATCTCTCTCGTACAATTCAGCCGAGCCAGTGGTGGAAATTCTCCATACCTATGATGGGCAGTGGGAGATAGTTTAATCATAGTACTGTACAACATCTATACCGACCCAAAAAATATAGCGCTACTTATTTTTTTATCGACCCGGAACTAATGATGATGGGCTTTCACTCCAAGCACAATCGGCGAACGAAAACGGTGCGCCAACATTGTTTTCAACGGACGTACATTGAACTTCTTTCGCGCCGTACGTAGCCAACCGTGCTAATGGGGGAGCAGAGTGCGGGCGACGGCACGGCGGCACGGTGACACAGATGAACGGTGATAGGCCGAGAGCGCGAATCTCTCACACACTCAGAAGAGGATTGATCTCCCGGGAGACTCCGTTAATTATCTTCAATTACCCGCCTAATCGCCTCCCGATGTCCCACCAGAATTCCGTGCACCAAATTGCGCGTGCGATGAGCCTGCGCGCACCTCGACCTGGTTGTAGACAAGCGCCGTGCGCGCGCGCCTTTGTCTCTCTCACCGGTTGTTAGTGGCCTGTACGCGAGAATCGAACTCCAGGGGGTTCTTACCTAGCACACGCACAAATACACGGATCACCCCGCGTCGCCTCTAACAGACTGTTGGGGCAAGCGCTGTTAGCGAGCACCTATGAAGGCCGGCACGGCTCACGAGGTGGTCGGCGGGCAACACCACGCCCGGCCGCCTTTGTCTCCCCAAGTTTTGATGTTTACACACCGCACTCGTTTGAGGCTGAGTCGACCTAGGGGAAGCCCATGACCGATTCAGACAATCGTCACTGGTGATAGTGGCCGTGAACGTGGGAGGGGGGGGGGGGCTCTTAGCACAGGCACGCGCGCACACTGACACACAAACAACGCGAGTGGCAGTCGGCTGAACATCACTTCCCATTAGTTACATCCAGCCCCATACGTCACGCGGGACCCCCCGCAGCCTATAGCCCCTTCCCCCTCCTCATCCACCTTCTCCCCTCCAGGTTTCGCTGACATGGAGGGGCGGGGGGCCGCCGGGGGAGAGGGGCAGATGGGGTTCACGTGACACTAGGTACACGCAGCAGAGGCGATCTATCACAGGCATTAACCTCGACCTTGGCACGAAGGTGAGCATGGGCAAGGTATGTGGGCGATCTTGTTAAGAGACAAACAAACAGGAACACACATCACGGCTGCTGAACAACAGGGGCCCCCCGATGGCCCAAGACGCCACGCGGCTCGCAACAAACAGCACGACCGTTGAGCAATGGGAATCTAACTCGGGTCTCCAATGCTCGACCGCTCAGAACCAAATACAAAGATCCCCCGTATAGCCTTAAACAGACTGTTGGGGCAAGTACTGTTAGTGAGCATCCACGAAGGCCGGAACGGGACACGAGGGGGTGGGTGGTCAGCACCACGCTCGACCGCCTTTGTCTCCCCAGTGGTGATGTTTACAACACAATGCACCAAGTACTCAATTGAGGCTGATTCGACCTAGGGGAGGCGCAGGACCGGTTCAGATAATCGTCACCGGTGTTGGCCGTGAGAGGGAATAGAACTCAGGTGGCCGGTTTCGTAACGGCGCAGCGCGCTAACTGCACACATACACACACATAGCACACACACATAGCACACACACATAGCACACACACATAGCACACACACATATTGCACACACACACACACAGTACACACACACAGTACACACATATAGCACACACACACAGTACACACACACATCACACACACATAGCACACACACACACAAAGCACACACATCGTAATTGTACACACCGATGCACAGCAGCAGCAATAATTGCAACAACAACAGCAGCAATAACAACAGCCCAGGGTGAGCAGCGTCGTTCACACCGTGAGTGGTTTGCTGTTTCGACGTTCGCGCTGGCAAGAGCTGCGCCGTGTCACGGAATACTCCCACACGGCGACACGCGTGGGGACAGATCAACCCGTGCAGCATTCAACAGATCGCCGCTATTAGCGAGCACCTGTTAAGGCCGGCACGGCGCAGGCGACAAGGAGGTAGTGTGGCCAACAACACACACACACACGGGAAGACACACACACACACGGACAAAGACCTCCCGTATAGCCTTAACATACTGTTGGGGCAAGTGCTATTAGCGAGCACCTATGAAGGCCAGAACGGCACACGAGGGGGGTGGGTGGCCAGCACCACCCCCAACCGCCTTTGTCTTCCCAGTGGCGATGCTTGTATGCACCACACCAGGTACTCATGTGGGGCTGAGTCGATCTAGGGGATACCCAGGACCGTTTAGATAATCGTCACTGGTGTTGGTCCTGAGCGGGAATCGAACTCGGGTCGCCAGGTTCGCAGTGCGCTAACCTCTACACTACCGCTCCCCCTACACTACCGTTCCCCCACACACACGGAAATACATACACACACACACACGTGCAGACAACACACAAGGATATTTAAAATACTGTTGGTCACCGCCACACCCGGCCGCCTTTGTCTCCCCGGTGCGGATGTTGCGGGAGGGAAGGGCGGGGGGGCTGTGAACCACGCCTTAAATTGTCACTCGATGTTTTGCGGAACGCTTATATTAGCGACTGGCTTCGAGTAGCGACTATCGGTGTACAAGCTACGTCGATCCATAATATCCTTCTACCATTGTAACTGCCTGCATTCCTACAACCCCACGTCAACAGAACAGGTTCATGATTTTTTTTTTTAAACAACGAAGGCGAGGTGACTGAATGTGGAGTGAACAAAAATAATTTCAGTCCCGAAAGGCCTCTAGCCAATTGTTCCCGACTCAAAATTAAGCACCGGGGGTTAAGAGACAGAGACACACGGAGGCACACAGCGTAACCCCCTTTCACCTGCACCCCCCCCCCCATCAGCTCCCCATACTCCCCCACACCCCCACCAGCCCCCACTGCTCCCCCACACCCACCCCCCACCAACCCCCCGCCCCCCCTACACCCACCACTCGCCAGCACGTGTCCCCTGGTTGTGACAGCCATTCCATTAATGCGGCCAATTAGCGTCGCCGGTACAATTGCGCGCTTCGCGATAGCCTCGCGCAATTTGAGCCGTTTTACCTCGAGGATAATGTTATGCTGGTACCATTTACCAGCTTTAGTTAATATATAGGATAGGGACACACACACACACATAAAGATAGTATCCAGTGGTAGAACGGGTTGCTCGCAAATGGAAGGTTGTGAATTCAAGTTCTCGTTGGGGGTTGACTCAGCGCATCATCCTTCCGCGGTCGACAAAGTGGGGACTACTTTAATAAAAAAGTCCGCAACAGTCGTTGTCCAATGGATGGGATACACTCTACCTCGTCGTAGGAATGTGGAATTTCCACAAGTGGTTCGGGGCGGTAAACAACTGACGATGATCGTGATGAGCACCGATGATTCGATGCTTGATTGAGAAAGTGGTCACGTTGCCTTTAACGTATTTTTGCATTTATTTGTTCACGAAGGTGAGGAGCCAGACAATGTGTGTCCGTGTGCATTCAAGTGGGGAGCGATGGAGGAGCGGTTAGCGCGCTCCGCTACGAACCTGGCGACCCGAGTTCGGGAGAGGGGTTGGCGGTGGGGTGCGGGGGGACAAGAGATGCATGAATAATATATTTACTTGGTTTGACACGTAGTAGACTTTCGCGAATAATATTATCCGTAATAATAGGTTTTTTTTATCGCGGAAATATAAATGTGTCGTCAAACCCTCCACCACCCGACACAGCCAATTAGTAAGGTTCATCCCACAAACAAAACAACGCCAAATATTTATTAATTGAGCACACCGGCGTGTTTGAGAGTAAACGCGCAACATTTACATTTTGAGTACGACGTTTCGCCGGTGATAACAACAACCAGCTTCATCGGGCGATTAGCTAGAATTGTGAACACGTCCTCTTGTTACGGCCTGTAGTTTCTTTCCCCCCCATGAGAACCACATATTTGTATTATTATTATCTTTAGATGTTTAATAATGAATGGACGGGAGGAAACCGGAGAATCCGGAGTAAACCCACGCCTTGCGCGAGGGGAAAACACTCTATCCCCCGTACAGAAGGGACAGATGGAACTATAGACCAGACACACGCCTTCTCCTGGCGAGCCAGGGGGGAGTACGATTCCTCTTCAACATTCACGCGGAACGGAGTTGCGCACACTATATGTGTGTGCGGTGATCCATCAACCTCGCTTTGCGACATCCACAACAGCGCTGGATCACAGACAGCCACGTGCTGTTCAAACATCGCACTAGGTACTCATTTGAGGCTGGGTCGACCTAGAGAAAGCCCAGGATCGCCACCACCACCACCCACATTTCAATACCAACATCAAATTTTTTAACAATTTCTAAGAAGCGAGCTGGCCACAAATGAAAGCTCCTCGAAGTGAATTATCATCACGTGGACATTCATAGCAGCCAAATACCCTAAACGCGTTGACGTTGATTCTCAAAAAAAAAAAACGGAGGACCCGGAGAAAAATTCCACGCGACCATGGCGAGAGGGAGACACGCCGACCTTCCGAACACCAGGCAACGTAGACCAACATCTCACCACCGCGGCGCCCGGCACGCGCGCAGTTTCACCTTCATTAGCAGCCGCGGGTTGTGCATTACAGAACCTGTGCGCGCAAATGAATGGGAGGTGCAGAGTCTGAAGAGAAGATCATTTTTTAACGCCGAGCAATAAACGCGCCGAGTCGCAGACTCCTCTAATGAGGTTATTATGCAGATTGTGCGGCTGTAGGAAGCCAACACGCACTCTAACCGCCTCTAATTACATTAGCGCAACACGGGGGGTCCCCACAGAGAACATCGCGCAGCAGTCAACCCTATACACTTTTAGAGTTCATGGGCTGATTATAATACATTGCATATATGCAAGACAAAGAGCCCCCATATAGCCTGTAACAGACTGTTGGGGCAAGAGCTGTAACGCGAGCAACACCTGTGAAGGCCGGTACGGCACAACCGAGGGGGTAGGTGGACAGAAACCACGCCCGTCCGCCTTTGTCTCCCCAGTGGCGATGTTTAAAACATCGTACTAGGTTCTCATTTCAGGCTAAATCGACCTAGGGGAGGCCCAGGACCGCCACTTCCACCAACCCACATTTCAAGACCCGCATCACATGACCAGACCACCACGTGGGTCATACAACTGTCACATGTCCCTCGGTGGCAGCAGCGCCGACGGAAGAGTTGAGTTGAGCCGACGGACTTTAAGTCTCAAACAGAAGCGAATTGTGCCATCACCTCGTGCAGTGTCCATGTCGTCCCATGATCCGACTTCATGGCGCAAACTATGGACAGTGCAGTAACCCCATCGTGGAATGCGCTCCTTAAATGCAGGAGGATGAATAATGCCACGTGGACTTTTTCAACTCCCTGAAAACTCGACATTTGGCATCTAGCACCGGAATGCATTGGCGTACGTAACAAGACACGTGCATCACACGTGCATCACACGTGGATCACACCTGCATCACACCTGCATCACACCTGCATCACACCTCCATCACACCTGCATCGTACATGCATGCCACCTGCGTCACACGTAGATCACACGTGCATCACACCTGCATCACACGTGGATCACACGTGCATCACACCTGCATCATACCTGCATCGCACGTGCATCGGGTTTAAAGTTCAGTGCGCTAACCACTGCACCGCCATGGCTCAATGGCATTCCAGCAATAGTCCTGATTAGCATCACATAGCGGCACGCAAACAATCATCATCATCACCATCCTGCCTCATACCCCACCGTCTCCACCATCCTCGCCACCCCCATGCCCCCCCCCCCCCCCCCCCGTAGCACGAAATCCAAGGGACCATCGCGACTCCAACCCCATTACCTGCAAATCCAAATCATCATCAATCTCCGTTGCTCTCTCTCTCTCTCTGTCCCCACCTCCCATTGTTACCTCCCGTCTCTCTCTCTTCCTTTCGGAGCGCCTCTCCGGAGGTCACTTCCAGCACCGACGCTCATTTTCCCGTGAGAGATGCAAGCGGTGTGCAGGTGTGGGAGCGAGCGAGCGTGCGTGCGTGTACGCGTGTCTGCAGTGTTGGCTACCCCACCCCCTCGTGTGCCGCTCCGGCCTCCATAGGTGCTCGCAAACAGCACTTGCCCCAAAAGTCTGTGCAGGCTATGCGGGGGAACTGTGTTTTTGTGTGTGTATCTGTGTGTGTGTGTGGGGGGGGGGGGGGGGGGGTGAGCGGTGGCGCAGCGGTTAGCGTGCTGCGTTACGAACGCGGCGACCGATCCCAGTGGCTATTATCTGAACCGGTTCTGAGCCTCCCTTAGGTTGACTCAGCCTCAAGCAAGTACCAGTGCGGCGTGTTAGAACATCCGCACTGGTGGTAGGGGGGGGCTAAAGGGGGGGGGGGCAACGGGGGGAGGGGCAAAGGGGGGGGCAAAGGGGGGGGGGGTGCGTGGCCACCAAAAGTAGTCCGTCGTGTGCCGGTTCAGTAGCCTCGCATGGAGGTACCCGCTAAAACAACTAAAACAACCAAGACAAAGCTTTTACAGCTGATGACGGACGCTTGTGTTGCGCCCGAAACGTCGTCATTTATTTTATTTTCTACCTCTGTGACTTTACCGAAAGAACCAAAGAGTATGGATTCCTGCAGTCACGAAAGCTTCAAATCAAGATTCAACTAAAACCAACTAAAACCAACGGCACTTGTCTACGAATGGGGGGGGGGGGGGGGGGCACGTTTGGCTGTGCGCATGCGCAGTGCGCTCTGACAGCGCGCGTGGTTGGGGTGGGGGGGTCGGCAGGTGGTGGCGAGAGTTGCGCTCAAGGTGAGAGGGGCCAGCCGCACCTCGTTAACAATTGAGACGGCAATGCCAACAAGGTCCCCCACACTTTTTTTTGTAGCTTGAAACAGCTGCGAATTACATCGAGAGAGAGAGAGAGGAACAACACAACGCGGGCGACAGAAGGTGGGGATAATTTGTGGGACGCACAAAGATAAAGTTCCCCCACCCCCCCCCCCCACTATAGCTTCGACAGACTGTTGGGGCAAGTGCTGTTAGCGAGTCGCAGCGAATATGAAGGCCGGCACGGCACACGAGGAGGTAGGTGGGCCAGCACCACGCCTGGCTGTCGCCTTCTTCTCATGAGTATACGTTGAACCCAACACTCTTTGTTTAGGCTGAGTCGACCTAGGGTTGGCCCAGAATCGGTTCAGATAATCGTCGCTGGTGGTAGTGGCCGTGAGCGGGAATCGAACTCGGGTGGCCTGGTTCGTAGGACATACGACCGCTCCCCACTCGTTCGACACAACAACAACCGCCATTCGCCACTAAGTGGCGGTGACGTCACCACGACGCTTGTGCCAGGCCATGTGCACCTTGAGGCCACTTGAAGTGTCGAACGCCCGCTGGCAGGAGGTCACGGGGCAGACCTAGGTGCCACGGGTCGACTGACCGAGATGACTGGCTGATGCACCACCTGTGCCCCCTACTGTGCCAACTTGCTGTGCTTTAGCCACCCGGCGCGCCGTTTGTTGTTGTGAGCGTCACTTCTCTGTCCTCTGTTGTTGTTGGAGGGCGACACACGCAGATAAAGATACATACATACGCACGCGTTTACCCATCTGCAGTGACCAGCGTGGTGAGGTATGGTCAAAGGAATAATTACGACCATTTCTCCCACGGCGAGGGGATACGCTCATCCAGCAGTGGATCGGTAAAAGGGCCGGACACGTTTGCTATGTGTGAGAAAAAGGGTGGCTCTAACCGTCTAACGGATGCAGTTTAAAATAAGTCACTGGTATATTTTTCATTCGCTTTTCAGTTCCACGCGTATGCTGAACTTCTTTCGCACCGTACGTAGCCGACCGTGCCAATCAGAAGTGCCGAGTAAGGACAACAAACTAAAAACAACAAAACAACAGAGCGAGAGAGTGAAGCGTTGGTAAAAAAAACCTTGAATAAGTGAACACTTTTTTAAAAAAACGTATCAGCTTTCGTCCGGGTTTATCGAAGGCGAAACTCTCACAGACAACAAACAGAGTCTCCGATGGGATTGAATAAACCAAACCAAAGTTTAAGAACCCCAAGTAGCCAAATGACCCCGAAATCGTAAATTTTGTGCGCAAAATATCTTCCCGATCTCTCCTCATCCTCGTAATAAGAATAACAACAACATTGTCATTCTACTCGATCAATGTGTTTGGGTAAATGTAATTCATCTGTTCATCTGCTCATTTCACGCAAAAAAATCTCTGACGCAGAAAGCAATTTACTTTATTTACCCGAGTTAGTCTCACTGTGTGCATGACCGTTGATCAGTCGTGTCACAGCAAGGACCACTGATTGCTATGTTGTTGTTTTAAATCTTTATCTCAATTCAGTAATCACTGGATCTGTAACGTCCACTGTGAATGCAACAGACTGCACTTAGTATTTGTTTGCTTAATACACAACTCCGCAGTATTAAACAGGGCGGCCCTTGGGCTGGAACCGCGAACTTCGGAAACAAACTGCAAACGAGCTACCGCTTGTCACCACCACTAACAACAACAATAGCAACAACCACAATCAGCCAACCAATCACCACCACTAACAACAACAACAAACAGACAACCATGTCACCACCACTAACAACAACAATAGCAACAACAACAAACATAACGATGTCAACACCACTAACAACAACAACAATAGCAACAACCACAAACAGCTAACCAGTCACCACCACTAACAACAACAATAGCAACAACCACAATCAGCCAACCATGCTACCACCACTAACAACAACAAAAGCAACAACCACAACAGACAACCATGTCAACACCACTAACGACAACAATAGCAACAACCATATACAGGCAACCAAACAAACCGCCCACTGAATGATATTCAGAACTTCGTGTTAATAGAATTCATCATCCGAGGGTGGCTGCCGCGCTGTATCTCTTAGCAACGATGGCTGGACTTGCAATCCAGACATCGCGGGTTCTGTCCGCGATCTCCCGGTGTGGCATTTGTAGCAATGGATAGACACGTTTGCTGACCCGCCCCCCTGCTGAACATCGGTGGAAAATGAGCTGCATAGCTCATCGGATTCCTCCAGGATGGATAAAGAAATTGATTCTGAAATCCCCTTCAGCCCTCTCTCCATCCTGCGGTATTGACGGGTACAACCACAGTCGGTTGGCACGTCTCGTGTGGTGGTGATGGTCGTGATAGTGTGGTGGGTAGGTTACTCACAACTCTTCCAAGACGTCTGGTGCAGCGTGGAAGAGTAGGCCAAACATCACCCTCTGGATTGGAAGAGCAGACAATTATGGAGGGATGCACCTATTAATTTATAGGGGAACAACATCGATTGACCGTACGTTAAGCGCATTTAACACGCAAAAAAAAATATTTTTTTTATATCGGGACAAGGCAATTTCATTTTGTAAAGTGGCTGTCGGTACACAGTGCACTCACTGCCGTCAGTATATTTCATCGGCTTGCTGAATTATTAAACCTTGGCCCGTAACGGAGAAATAAAGACGTGGTGGTGCGGCTGGTGGTAACGCGTTCAGGGTTTTTTTGTGTGTTTCATCTCGTTCTGTTGCCGGCATAAAGTTCCGGCAATGAACACAAATCTTTCCGAGGTTATTTATTTATTTATTGGGGGGGAAGGGAGGGGGAAGGTGCAGGGTGGGTGGGTGATGGAGATGCGGGGTGGGGGTGATGAACCACACACACACACACGAGGTATGTACGTGAGCACGTGCTCGATCGCGACACGGGCTGGAGACGAGATGGAGCTGATGCGGCACGCGAGAATGTGGAACTGATTTGGACTTGCCAATTGACCGGTACCAGCGGTGGCAAGAATCGGGCTCTGTGGAGGAGGAGGAGGCTCGTGAAGGACGCATCTGGAAGTTCAGAGGCAGTCACCCAGCAGATGCAACGGAAGGCAGAGAGAAGGCATAGTGGGGAGCACAGTCGGTGCATTTGCCAGTCATCTCAGTCAGTCGAACCACGGCACCTGGGTCTGTGCCATGCTAGGTGCACTTTGAGGTCACGTGAAGTGTCTGAGGCGCGCTGGCAGGTTACAGGACAGACCCCAGTAAAACACAAATAATGTTTAATAATTGTAATAATTTATCGAGTTTAAGATATAAAAATGGACAAGCAGTGGAGCACATTGGCCTCCACAATTACCCAAGGAGGAGGGGGATTTACACAAATTGCCAGAATTTAAAAGACGAATGTTTCTCCATTCTCACTCACTGGGTCATAAAGTAATTTACGGAATACAATATGTATTAAGCACATGTAGATATATATAGCTTGGCCATGAATGATAAAAACATTTCTACGGATATACATTCACTTAATTTTTGTCATTAAGAATTCCTGAACTCATTTTTGTACCGGACTCCAGACACCACATGAGCGCACAGCCATATTCTTAGGTTTTTTCGGTAAAGTCACGTAGGTAAAAAAATTAAATTAATAAAAGTAAAATAAAAATAAAATCGTGCTGTGACGGTTCCACCTGAAGACGGAAGCTTGTGCTGCCTCCGAAACGTCGTGATTTTTATTTTATTTTTATTTGACTTTTATTAATTTTAAATTTTTACCTACGTGACTTTACCGAAAAAACCTAAGAATATGAATCCTTGCAGTCACGAAAGCTTCAAATCTAGAAGCGCACAGCCAATTACAGCATCGCTTCAGGTGAGTGATGGTTGGTTCGCTGCTGCACGTGTCACCGGTTCGATTCCATTTTGCCGATGCGACAATTATGCAAGTTTAATAAATGTGCCCCCCCCCCCCCGCTGCACCCCCCCCCCACCGAGCCCCCACCCCCTTTGCCTCCGGCTCTGTCCATCCAGCAGTGTTAAGGGGCTAAACCGCAGCAAGTCCATCAATCCATCCGTTCTCATAAAATGTCTCTCCACTTCTAGACGAAGCATCGTCATTTATCCACGATCCATTACGACCAGATAATGTGTCGCATCATCTTAATTTGCTAGACAGATAATTTTCGTTCTCAACCAATCATTTTGCGTGTTAAAGGATCACCATTAATTAATTAGTTCCCTATTGGTGAATGGTGAATAAAAGATAATTTAATCATCGTCATTCTCGGCTAATGAATGCATTATTTAGTTATCATCTTTCATGTCCATTCTCGATCTACTGCTGGATGACGCAGCACAAACGCGTGCACCGCCGTCGATCAGCGGATCGTATGTGGTGGGGTAAAGTGTGGGTACACCCACTTCTAAGAATGTTTTTTTTTTATCACATCGATTGCACGGCAACGACTCAACGTCGGTGGCAAGTGACACCCAAAGCGGTCATTGTGTCACTGACCATCAAGAACTAATCTGCGGTGACCAGCGCGGTGAAGTATGGTCAAAAGCAACACACGCGACCGACACGGGCGTGCGGAGGGCTGACAAACGGCCCACGAATCATCCGTCACCTTTATTATCTGCGGCTTTCTCTATCTGACCGGGCCGTGTGTGAGTCCCATACACTGCACCCGGTACTGGAAGATAACGTCTTCACCTTGCCTGGGTACAATCGTTGAATTATTATTCCCCCCCCCCCTCCCCACTGTGTAAACAACGCGCTTCTGTCTCGCCGTCTGTCTGTTCGCCTGCCGTGCTGTCCACGAGGAAATGTGCAGGGAGCAGTGCACCACGCTGTGTGTGTCAGAGTACAGGGGGGGGGGGGGGCACAGGTGATGCATCGGTAAAGTCAACTTAAACATACTCTTAGGTTTTTTTCGGTAAAGTCACGTAGGTAAAACATTCAATAAAAAATTAATAAAAGTAGTAATAAAAATAAAATAAGAATCACGACGTTTCGGAGGCAACACAAGTCTCCGTAAACAGGTGGAACCGTCACAGCTAGATTTACTTGATTAGTTTTATTAATTTTTTATTGTATTTTTTACCTACGTGACTTTACCGAAAAAACCTAAGAGTATGAATCCTTGCAGTCACGAAAGCTTCAAATCTAGAATCAACTTAAACAGTCGACACGTGGAACCTGGGGTCTGCCCCGTGACCTCCAGCCAGCGGGCGTTCGACCACTACACGTGGCCTTAACGTGCACGTAGCCTGGCACGAGCGCCGTGGTGACGTCACCGCGACTTAGTGGCGATTGGCGGTTGTTATTGTTGTTATTGTACGGCTTCTGCAGGGTGACGTCACAGAAGTCTTCTTCTGCGGTCCCTTTAATTGCCGATTATGCACCGCCCCCCCCCCCCCCAAAAAAAAACCTCGTGACAACGCCCCCCCCCTCACCGTCGCCAGCCCCCCACGCCCCCATCTCCACGGACTCCCGACCACGTGCACCCCCCCCCCCCACCACCATCCCCGCTGCCGCCCCCATGATAATCCAACCCCTCCCCGACACGCACCCCAATAACTCAACACCCCTCCTTACCCCCCCCCCCCGCTCCCCCTGGCACTCCCAAACATTCAACCGCTCCCCCTTGCGACCGTAATAATCGAACCTCGCCTCCCTCCCCCACGCCCCCCCCACCCACCGACCCACGCTGCCCCCCTCCACTCACCGCCGCCACTCGCTCACGCATCCTCAACAATCCGTACTGATGGCTCCTGCACTTATCCGTCAGGCGCCTAGGGGGTAATTGCACGTTGCAAGGAGTATTCACAGGGGGTTGAAGACCCCCTCACACCCAACCCCAACACTCCCCCACCGCCACCGCAACTTCCACTGCACCCCACCCCCCTCTCCCCATCTCGCACCGCCTCCTACTGCCACAACGACGAACTTCGAGACGCCCTCCGTCGCCAGATGCACAACACGGGAAGAGCAGCAGCAGAAGCCGCGGAAACAGCAGAAGCAGCAGCAGAAGCAGGAGAAGCAGAATCAACAGCAGCAGCAGAAGCAGCAGCAGAAGCAGCAGCAGCAGAAGCAGCAGCAGAAGCAGGAGAAGCAGAATCAACAGCAGCATCAGCAGCAGAAGCAGCAGCAGCAGAAGCAGCAACAGAAGCAGCAACATAAGCAGCAGGAGCCGTCACTCACGACTAAGTGGCGGTAACGTCAGCGCGGGGCTGAGTGACAGATTTGCGGGAGACAGACCGAGGGAGACGGGGGGGGGGCGAAGGAGACAGGGGGGGGGGGCGAGAGAGACAGGGGGGGGGGGCTGACGGAGACAGGGGGGGCGATGGACACACGGGGGGGGGGATACGGGGGGGGGGCAGAGGGAGGCTGTTTGTCTGGGCCACGCACAGATAACGACACTCTCCCGTATAACCTCTAGCAGACTGTTGGGGCAAGTGCTGTTAGCATGCACCGATGAAAGCCGACACGGTAGACGAAGTGGTTCATATCAGCACCAAGTTCGACCGCCGCCTTTGTCTCTCAAATTGCAATGTTTACACGCCGCACCAGGTACCGATTTGAGGCTGAGTCGACCTAGGGGAGGCCCATGACCGGTTCAGGCAATCGTCACATATGTTGGTGGTCGTGAGCGGGAATCCAACTCGGGTCGCCGGATTCGGAACGCATCGTGCTAACCCGCTACGCCCCCCCAACACACCCACACTCACAAACAAAGACAAAGATCCCCGTATAGCCTTAACAGACTGTTGGGGCAAGTGCTGTTAGCGAGCACCTATGAAGGCCGGAACGGTACACGAGGGGGTGGGTGTGGCCAGCACCACGCCCAACCGCATTTGTCTCCCCTAGTGGCGATGTTTACACACCGCACCAGGTACTCAATTCAGGCTGAGTCGACCTAGGGGAGGCCCAGGACCGGTTAAGATAATCGGGACTGGTTTTGGCCGTGAGCGGGAATCGAACCCGGGTCGCCAGGTTCATAGCGCAGAACGCTAACCGCTGCACTACCGCTCTCCACACACGTACACACACACATACAAAGACACACACACCCGTACACACTCACACACACATACACACTCACACACACATACACACTCACACACTCGTACACACTCACACACTCACACACACATACACACGCACACACACATACACACTTACACACACGTACACACTCACACACACTCACACACTCACACACTCACATACCTGTACACACTCACACACTCACACACACATACACACTCATACACTCACACACACATACACACTCACACACTCACACACACTCATACACTCACACACACTCACACACTCACACACACTCACACACTCACACACACATACACACATACACACTCACACACACATACACACATACACACTCACACACCCGTACACACTCACACACTCACACACACTCACACACTCACATACCCGTACACACTCACACACTCACACACACTCACACACTCACACACACTCACACACTCACACACACTCACACACACTCACACACTCACACACACTCACACACTCACACACACTCATACACTCACAGACCATCACGCGGCGTGGCCCCCATCCAGCAGTGGATTGGCAAATCCTTTGTAAAGTATCTCGTCTCGACTTAAAGCTTTCGTGACTGCAGGGATTCATCTTCTTGGTTCTTTCGGTAAAGTCACGTATATAATATTATTTTATTATATTATTTTATTAATTTATTATATTATATTATTTTATATTATTTTATTGTATTATTATATTGTTCTAGTTTATTAAATTATTATATTATATTATTTTATTGTATTATTATATTATTTTATTATATTATTATATAATATTATTTTATGATGTTTTATTTTTATTCTTTTATTATTTCCCTTCTACGTGACTTTACCGAAAGAACCAAGAAGAAGTATCGCGTCCTCCTATGCGATACGAGGCGAAGGCGTCCACCGTCCGAACCAATGATCAAGGTCCCCCGTGTAGCCTCCACAGGCTGTTGGGGGCAAAGTGCTGCTTATTGGACGCCGAATTAAAGCGCGACCACCCCCTAATGAGACGGGCTCACGTGGACAAGCACGGCCGCCAGCCGCCTTTGTCTCCCTGGCGGTTTACGCATCGGACCTTGGGGAGGAGAGATCTTATTACCCGTGTAGGTATCACTCACCCAGTGGCGGCAGATACGAGAAGGGTGGGGGGTGGAATGGGGGGGGGGGCATGGGGATGTCCCCCCCCCCCCACCACCTCTGGAAACTCCCGGGAAAAAAATGTGTTATTGATATTTACTCAACAATATATATTTGTTTTTTTATATTAATGTTGGGGGCCTATTAACAAAAAAACATCCTGAGATTTCGGGAACCACCCCCCATCCCCCAGTACACCTCCCTCCCCCATCTCGCCTCCCCCCCACCACCACAACCAACCCCTCCCCCACACCCACTCCCTTTCCTTCCATGCGGAGATCGTAGACTCGCCTCTGCTCTGTCCACTGATGTGAGCCGTGGAGCCAGCTCAGATTGCAGAATGCACAACAACAACAACAACCGCCGCCGCCGCCGATCATCGCTACGCGGCGGTGACGTTACCACGGCGCTTGTGCCAGGCTAGGGGCACTTTGGGCCCATCACGTGAGGTGCCGGAAGCTCGCCGGGAGAAGGTCACGGAACAGACCCAGGTGACGCCATGGGTTGACTGACCGAGATGACTGGCAGATGCACAACCCGTGCCCCCCCCCCCAACACTGTGCCAACTTGCTGCGTGTTGTATGGATGTTGAACTTCTTTCACACCGTACGCAGACAAAACCGTGCTCATCAGAGGTGCGTCTGCTGGTTGGATCGTGCGAACCACTTCATAGGTGCTCGTGCACAGCACTTGCCCCGACAGTCTGTTCAGGCTATACGGGGGATCTGTGCCTTGTTCAAACCACTGCGCCTCCGACCACTTCACCTCTGGTGAATCCTTCTTACTACACACGTCCCCCCTCTACCCGCCCGCCCCTGTAGTATCGTATTGTATATTGGGGGTATAAATCATTTATTCGTGAAAAATGTCTCGTTGGAGGCCACGTGCGTGCAATGCGAAATGTGTTTCTCGCTGGGAGCTTCGGGTCACGGGCGGCTGCTCGCGGGGCGACATCACAATAATTCACGAGGCATTAGGGCGAATAAAAATGACAGCGAGGTGATGTAGCGTCACGTTACAACGCCTGTGTGCGTATCCACACTGTGTGTGTGGAGGGTGGGGGGTGGTGCTGGCCACCCATCCACTCACACCCTCGTGTTCCGTGACGGTCGGCCTTCATGGGTCTTCGCTAACAGCACTTGCCCCAAATTGTATGTTAAGGCTACACGGGGTAATCTTTGTCTCTGCTGGCCACCCACCCACAGACACCCTCGTGTTCCTTGACGGCCGACCTTCATGGGTGCTCGCTAACAGCACTTACCCAAAAAGTATGTTAAGGCGATACCACCACCTGCCCCACCCAACGGTGAACAATCCGTCGAAGTTAAATTCCATCGCTCCATCTCCTCTCACGACGTCCACCGTGGAGACGGAGGGACGGAATCCGTTCGTGAGCAGATGCTGGGGTAGATTTTTTTCCCCATCGTGGGTTGGGAAAAGCCTTCATCCAGCAGTGAATTGACCATGTCTCTCACGCTGTCTTCTAACACCGGGAAGTTTTAGTGAAACAAATCGTTGTAAAAGGTGCATGTCAGAGCAGGTGACTTGGTCAGAGCAACAGTTTAAAGTGAATTATTGTGAAAAAAAGTTGTACTGTAGACGTTAATCCATTTTAATATGATGAACGGAGATAAAATGTTAACAATCGCTCATTTGCGAGCGGCGCAGTCGTTAATTCGAACGATCGATGGGGATGAACCACAGGAGAATGATAGAATTGCTTCATGAAGAATGCTGAAGTGGGGGGGCTCAAGAAAAAAATTATTAGTGGAACAAAAAGCCACGCGTCTCTCCTGCAGGTTCACTCGAGACCAATGGAGATCTCTGTCGGTAGCAACGCAACTGTGAAACACGAGACGACTCGGGGTGGCGTTCATCTCCCAGTGGTTTGATCACCCATAATAGAGGTTGTTTGGTTAGATCGCTATCTAACCCAAAAACCTCTATTATGGATGATGTTGGTCGCGAAAGCCTACGTGTTAAACTGGTTCGATCACGGCTGATGATGATGATGATCATTAACATCGGGACAGATGGCCTTAAATGAGCCTTTATCCAGCAGTTGATTAATCACTGCTGATGATTATTCACTAGGATTTGTGTTTTTTTTCATGGTCTGGGCGTATACACACCTACAACTCCTCTTCTTGTGTGCAGGGGGATATAGAGGTGTGGGAGTAGGCGCATCGTGTGTGCTTATTTACGATCATTAATTTTACGCGCCTTCTTCCGAAGAGCGGACCAGAGACCATGGACTGGTTAAACAGACTAAAAATGTCTCTCTCTCTCGCCTCCCCCAGCCGGAGCCACTTTCTCGGTAAATCATCGACCGGGGGCCGTGTCAGAGTCAGCACCCTCCTCGGCGGGGAATCCGGGAACAAATAATCCTATTAGGGCTGAGCCGGAGACTCGCTTCCATCGCAGGGCTCCAGCTCGCTTCATTAGGGCTCACTTAGCCCCGACTCGAGCCATCGTCAGCCAGACCCCCCCCCCCAAGTTCACCAAAACCCCACCCTCCCCTTCACAACCACAATCGCACCTCGCCCACCCATTACAATTCACCCTCGGATCCTCTACCCCCCAACCCCACCCCGTCCCAAACTCCACATCCTCTACTCTCTGGCTTCCTCCTCGCCCACTTGCACCCCCCCCCCATTGTTAAGTCTCTGCGACACCCCCCTACGCCCCCCACCGATTACCCGAACCCCCCCCCCACATTTCCCCCCCCCCCTTCTCAACCCACCACCACCTGGCCTCTGCACCCCCACATTCTCCCACCCGTTGAACTCGAACTCTGGCCTATGACCTCATCGCCACCCACTCGCTATGCCGCTGTGCAAAGTCCCCTCCACCCTCCACCAGGAGTTTTTTTCCGGCTTCTCCGATTCCCCCCCCCCCCCCTTCCACATTTAGAACCAGCGTGCGTTTAGAATATTTTTTTCTGCTGATATACATTTCCACACGATGATAAGCCACTCCGTTCAGCTATCATATGTAAGAGCCAGGCTCCTCCCCACTCACCCCTCCCACCCACCCACCCACCCACCCCTCCTCACCCACCCCTCACCACCCACCCCTCAACACCCATCCACCCCTCCCCACTCACCCCTCCCCACCCACCCCTCACCACCCACCCACCCCTCCTCACCACCCACCCCTCAACACCCATACACCCCTCCGCACTCACCCCTTCCCACCCAACCACCCCTCCCACTTACCCCTCACCACCCACCCCTCTCCACTCACCCCTCCCTACTCACCCCTCACCACCCACCCCCCCCACCCACCCCTCACCACCCACCCCTCACCACCCACCCCTCCACACCCACCCCTCCCCACCCACCCCTCCACACCCACCACTCCCCACCCACCACTCCCCACCCACCCCTCCACACCCACCCACCCCTCCCCACTCACCCCTCCCACTCCTACCCTCTGCCACCCCCCCCCCCCACAGTGACCCCACAGCTGACTCCCTCCTCAACCCCCGCCCCCCAAAAACCGCCTTCAATCCCCCACCCTAACCCCACCGCCTGAACATTGGCTGGCATTTAAAAAAAATGCAACAAGTTCGTCAATAACACTGCGCTATAAAGAAGTGTCATTGCCCGAAACGTCTTCTGTCATACATTTTCCTGATTTAGGACTACAATATGAACATTTACATTTTTGTTTGTGGGTGAGAGGTGGCGCAGTGGTGAGCGCCCTGCGCGAACGAACCCTGTCAACCGGGATCCAATTCCCGCTCACGGCCACCGCTAACACCAGTGACGAATACATGAATCGTTCCTGGCCCTCCTCTAGGCCGACTCAGCCTTAAATGAGTACCTGCTACCCTGTGTAAGCATCGCAACTCGGGAGACAAAGGCGCTAGTGCGTGGTGCCGCCCTTCATATGTGCTCGCTAACAGCACGAGCCCCAAAAGGCGATACAGCGGATTGTTGTCTTATCTTTGTCTTTCTGATAAAGACAAAGCGCCCGCGTATAGCCTTAACAGACTGTTGGGGCAAGTGCTTTTGGCGATCACCTATTAAGGCACACGAGGGGGTGGGTGTCCATCATTGCGCCACCGTTCCCTCTGTTGTCTTTATAAACACACACACACACGCGTGTTTGTGTGTATGTATATACGCGCGTGTGTGTCTTTGTGTGTATTTTCCCTCCCAGCAAATGCATTTCCATCGATTCTTCCAAAGCGTCCCCTTCGCGTGGCTGCTTAGCGGGACGCACTCCATGCCGCGTTAAAAAAAAAAAAGAGAAAACGCATTTGTGGGTCGCAGGAAGAGCCCTGGAGTGGGGCCGCACAAAGGCGGATTTATATATAAAGAAGCAACGACGCTTTCCCTTCAGCACTGTAAAGGGCACTTTCTCTCCCTCCCCTCTCTCTCTCTCTCCCTGTCTTTCACTCTCGGCACAAAGCAGTGCAGTGGAAAGCGCGCAAGCACGCAGCTCCAGGCAATGCGTTGCTTGGTTATTTTCTGTACGTGTGAGTGTATATGCAACAGCTCTCCGATGGGTTGTATTGTTCGGCGCGGTGTTCGACGTTTCGCACTCCGTGTGTATGTGAGTTTAGTCTTAACAGACTTGCTCTTTCTCTCACACAGGCCACTATCGCTATCCCTCTCTGACACTCCCTCCCACCCGCTCTCATACAAAGACAAAGACCCCCTGTATAGCCTGAACGGACTGTTGGGGTAAGTGCTGTTTTTAGCGAGCATCTATGACAGCCGGCACGGTACACGAGGGTGTGGGTGGTCAGCACCACGCCCGACCGCCTTTGTCTACCAAGTGGCGATATTGACACACCGCACAAGATACTCATTTGAGGCTGAGTCGACCTAGGCGCGACCCAGAACCGGCTCATATAATCGTCACCATGTTGGCCGCGAGCGGGAATCGAACTCGGGTCGCCGGGCGCGCAACGCGGCACGCTAACCGCTACACCTCCACTCACGTTCGCACACGGACAAAGATGACCCCGAAAAGTGACAGACATTGAGTGAATGGCGGAGTGTGTGTTTTTGTTATCAGTGGACGAGGCGACGCGAGAGGTTTGGGATTGCACGCCAATCATTGTCCACATCTACGGACGGTGCCCCCCAGCCGTACACGAGATGACCACCAAAGCGAATGCGTGGCTCTATCCATGCAGCTCCCTACTTGAGTATAGTGGGAATCGAGATCACAATCCAGTTTTCTCCATGTTCAAACAGCCACTGATCTCCAACACACCGCACACACGATTCCTCACCGCCATGCCAGATGATCCATCACGTGGTGGTGCTAGTTTGTGGCTGGCACAAGACACCAGGCCGTATCTACCGTCCCACTCAACTCTGAGAGAGAAATTCGTCTGCCTTCAGTCTTCGACAGATTACCCAGCGTCTCACCACTCGACTCGGAAAACCATTGGTCTCTGAGCGCCTCCGCTGTCTCATTATATCGTCAGAAGCACAACAACAAAAATAAACAGCCGCCAATCGCCGCTGAGTGACAGTGGCATCACTGTGAGGCTATCGCGAGAAGTGTCAAAGGCTGACCTGGCAGGAGGTCACGAGCCAGACCCAGAAGTCATTAGGGGTTAACTCCCGTGCCAGGCTAGGTGCACTTTGAGGCTCTCACGTGAGACGTAGACGGCTCGCTGTTGACAGGCGGTCACGAGACAGAGCCATGCGTTATACGTTGACTGACGCATGCACCACCTGTGTCACCTCGCTGCGTTTTAATCGCCCGGCGCTCTGCGCGTTGTTGTGAGTTTCTCGCCTGCGCCCTCCATTGTTGTTGCTAGAGGGCGACGTCCCAGCAGCGTCCTTCACGAGCCTCCTCCACAGAGGCCGATCCCGACACCACTTGTAAGTGGAACGCATCGGCTTTCGCGACGATGTTATTCATGATAAAGGTGTTTTGGGGGTGAGATCGCGTAAATATAGAAATGCCTCGTTAAACCCGCCACCACCCGACATAGCCAATGAATAAGATTTGTCACTAAAACACAAAAAGCGTTCCAATTGGTTAGAACTTCAGCACACAGGGTGTGTTGTAGAGTAAACCCACGACAATTTACGATCGGAGTACTACGACGTTTCGCCGGTGATCGCGACCAGCTTCGTCGGGCCATAGTCCAGTCCTCCTCTTTCTTGTCTCAAATACAACGAAGGCGATTCCATCACTGTGAGCCTATCAGGTTTTGTCATTTCGACAATGAATGCGCGGGGGGTGGTGGGGGGGGGCACCCTGGGGGGGGCACCCACACACCCTCGCTAGGACCACAGTAGGTTGGGTGTGCGTTCTATACTCGAGGTTTCGTGGATGCCACTTGGATGGAACTCCCTCCCCGTGTCACAGACGAACAACCACCACGTGCTCTGACCGCCGGTCAACGCAGTAACTCAGAGTAAATGTGACCGTGCACACGAAGAGAGAGATATTACCGCTTCCTCATTAAATATTAAGGAGGGGGGGGGGGGGCGAGTGGGTGGAGGAGGGAGGGGGCTCAAGCACCCGCAGCTTAAGCTTCCTGCCTCGTGTTGCAGCTGTAATGTAGCTGCACATTTATTTATTATTTATTTATCCCCCGGCTTTGACAGGCGTAATAATTTTCAATTTGTGCGCGTGTTGTACGCGTGAGTGTTTGAGGTTTGGAGTGTGTGTGTGTGTGTGAATGAGTGTGTGTGTGTCTGTTCGCGTGATATTGTGCGTGCTAGTGTATGTGTGTGAGTCTTCCCGGCCACAGTTATGCACTCCCTTCTCGACGCTTGCGAAACGTGCGGCTCTCCAAAGGAACATCTGCGCCGATTTTAAACATTCAGACCGGCACTGCCTACGATCCGTCCTGGGTTTAACCAGGCTGGATATCCTTGAAGGATCTGGACACAGTTCCATCAGTGAACTCCTCCGGCAGGCGTGGATGCGTTGACTCGGTCATGTAGCCCTCATGCTCAGTTCCCGCATACCCGAGCAGCTTTTGTTTGGCCGTTGATAAACAGACGCGGCACGGGCTGGTGAGGAGATGGACTGATGTAGTACATGAGGATGTGGAGCTGAGTGGATTTGCCGATGGCCGGTAGCAGTGGTGTCAGATCGGCCTCTGCGGAGGAGGATGCTCGTGAAGGACGCTACTGGGCAATTGGATGCAGTCGCCCTCCAACAACAACCTCCCTCCGCTCTTCCCGATTGGCACGGTTGGCTACGTACGGTGCGAAATAAGTTCAACATATATACATACGAAGAGCAGACGAGCAACGCTCACAACAACGAGCGGAGCACCGGGCAGATAAAATACGATAAGTTGGCACAAATGGTGCATCTGCCAGGATTTAAGTCAGTCAACCCATAGCCCCTGGGTCTGTTCCGACACTTCACGGGGCCTTTAAGTGCATCTGGCCTGGTACAGGCGCATCGGTGACGTCACCGCCACATAGTGGCGAAAGAGGGCCGCTGTTGTTGTTGCGTGCGTGATAGGCTAAAGTGTCCCCATGCGTTAGGGTCATTATAATAATAGGTGATTTTAATGCCTGGTTGGGTCATGACGCCAGCACCTAAGCCGGAGTGATCGGAAGGCATGGGTCAGATAAAGCTCATCAGTAACGAGAGGAGACCACGAGGCTTCTGTGCAGCACGTGGGGCTTGCATTCACCAGTCCTCTGTTCCGGCATCGGCGCATCTGCAACAACATTACGGGTGCACGCCGGGTCCAAAGCAAGAACAGCTGCTGGACTATGCAGTGACGCAACAGCGAATACGGGAAACCGTGTCCTTGACACCAGCAAATTCTGATGTGTCCACTAACCATCGGCTTGTCATCCGCAAAGATGCGCCTGCCATTATTTCACTGCGTTGGTCAGAACAGGTCTTAATATCAGCCAGCTCCGTCTTGAGGAGGAGATTTGGACAGCGTGATCGTCCGTCAACGAATGCAACTTGATGACCCGTTGAGTGGCATTGTGCGGTGTGTAAGCATCGCCACGAGGGAGACAAAGGCGGCCGGGCGTGATGGTGGCCACCTCACGCCCTCGTGAACCGTGCAGTCCTTTACAGGTGTTCGCCAATAGCAGTTTTCCCCAACAAAATCTGTTGCGACACGGGGGAATTTTGTTCACTTAATTGTTTGAGCATCAATGCGAGTCGATGGGGTCACCGTTGAAGTCTGTAGACTTGTTTTGGGTTGAACACGTAGAATTTCGCGACCAATATCATCCATAATAGAGGTTTCTCAGGCTAGATCGTGTAAATGTATAAATGTGTCGTTAAAACCCGCCACCACCCGACACGATGGTGCACAAATGAACAAGGCATTGAATGCAAAAACCAAATCAAATAACACGAGCATTTAAACTGCCCAAGTAATTAAAACGATACAAAATACCGTACATTGCTGGAGTAACTGATAAACTAGCCAGATGTTTGGAAGAACAAAACATTCGAGTCAGATTTGGCACGGTACATAAAATACCGAAGCTATCAATAGAAGGTGTGTCCAGGATTAACTGCACGTGTGGTAAATGTTATGTTGGGCAAACAGGACGAATGATCAGCACGAGACTAAAAGAACATCAGATAAATATTAAATTATCCAAAATATATCTGTCAGCAGTAGCAGAACACGCGTGCCAACAAGGACACAATTTATTTTTGATAATGTTAAAGTGCTGTGCAAAACTAGCTACTCCTGGCGAAGACTAATTAGAGAATCTATCAAAATTGAAATAATTAAATAAAAGTTCAACAATTCGGATAGCTACCGCCTTAGTGCTGCGTGGAAGCGAATCATCAAATAATATATTACTTAAATGCATGCCTATCTATAAAGAGCACCATACTTCAATAGGGATTACCGTTGGCACGGATATTTTACTAAACACAATAGGCAGGAAGGACAAGTTCAAAGGGCTCGCATAATGCACATGCATAATGTACGTGGCATCAGTAATCCCCCCCCCCCCTCTTTGCGTAAGAGCGCAGAAGCGTGGTCACCACATCTACGCCTCCATATAAGGAGCAAAACGGTAAGACTTCTCCCCAAATCTGGCTGTCGCCTGATGAAGCTAGTTGTAATTACTGGCGAAAACACTCAGATTCTATATGTTGTGGCTTGGCTCTCCAACACACCGGCGATGATGTACTAGTGACGAATTGGCCACGTTCTGTTTACGTGACAACCCTCACTAGTTGGCTGCGTCGGGTGGTGGCGGGTTTAAAACGGCACTTTTATATATTTACGCAATCTAACCCAAAAAAAACCCTATATTATGGAAGACTTTTGTTTGTTTGTTCAGTCACTGATGGACCGACCCGCCTGAGACCCATCAACACAACGTCGAATTGTATCCGCACGCGCAGTGCGGGTTGGGCGGCTGACACCGCGTGCAGTATTCGAACTCACGAGTTTGAACCCACCGGGCTTAAGCCTTCGCTGACCCGCTGAGCCAAGCCGAGGGCTACGTAACAACCTTCTCTCTGCCGGCGTACAAGACAAAGACAAAATATCCTCATTATCACCTAAAAAGACCGTTGGGGCAAGTGCTGTTAGCGAGTAGCACCTTTGTAGGCCGGCACGGCACACGAATGGTGTGGGTGGCCAAAACCACGCCCGGTCGCCTGTCTCCCCGGTGGCGATGTTTACACACCGCGCCAGGTACTCATTTGAGGCCGAGTCGACCTAGCGTAGGCCCAGAATCGGTTCAGATAATCGTCACCGGTGTTGGTGGCGGTGAGCGGGAATCGAACTCGGGTCGTCGGGGTTCGTAGCGGTGGCTGCACCACCGCCATCCACTCCCGACGCTAACCGGCGCACGCACGCGAGCGTACACATCCATCGTTGCCGCTGTTGAACCCGAGCCATTCATCCGTGCAGTCGAATGCTCCGATAATCAGCGCACGCGCCTGCAATTACGGGTGGGTGGATGGGGGGGCGTGGTGGCGGCGGGCAGCAGAACTTTCAGAATGCGCGCAAATTGGCTTAATTAAGGCTCACATTCACATTTACGAACGCCGAGATCGCCAACGCAGCGGCGTCAGTCAAAAATGGATTCACCACTGTCAGAGCGTGAACATTTCCTCGAGCAATTCTTGAGAATGTAAATAAATATATATATATATAATAGCGGTATCTTTTTTTTGTTACACATATATTTAATGCACGTTGAAATGTTTTCTGCTCTTTCTGTTTCTGCCTCGGGCGTAATTCTCCTCGAGGATGGCTGCAGCAGGCGTTGAAAGCCTGGAGCGCTTCCACGCAGCGGCGAAGGCGGCGATGTTTTGGTGGGAATCGTCAAAAGCGCCCGGCTCTAATGAACGTGAACTTGCGCCTTTTTGTAAGATCGAAAGCCAAGGAACATTTGCATAAACGATATTAAATATGCAGTCGTCTCGCAGAGCCACAACGTTGGGTTACACGTGTGTTGGATGCGCGCGCGCGTGCGTGTGCGTGTGTGTCAGCCTTGGTCTTTGGCGAGCGGTGGTGCAGCGGTTAGCGCTCTACGCTACGAACCCGACCACTAGAGTTCCATTTCTTGCTCACGGCCACCAACACCACAGTGATCTGAACCGGACACCCGGTGGGCCTCCCCTAGGTCGACTCGACCTTAAATGTGTACCTGGTGCGGTGTATTAAACGTCGCCACTTGGGAGACGAAGGCTGCCGGGCGTGGTGCTGGCCACCCACTCCCTCGTGTGCCGTGCCGGCCTTCATTAGCGGCCAAAGCCGCTTGTGTAATAATTAAAGATCCTCTCTGTCCGACAAAGTTCAAGAAGCCACGCATTATAGCAGAAATATCGCAACTACGCCATGAAAGAAAAACAATAACGGTACGAGTGTATTCTTGGTTCTTTCGGTAAAGTCACGTAGAAGGGAAATTATAGAATAATAAAAAATATAAAACAATAAAAATTCTCACGACGTTTCGACTGCAACACAAGCAATCGTCATCAGGTGTGAATTCCACAGCAAGAAAATTTGAAAAAAATGTGGCGGTTTTTCCTAACGTCAGCACCACGGACAGCGATTTGGCAGTTGGCCAGATGGACGAGTCTATCTATGTTCGGAAAAGAGGAGGGGGGAGAAGAAAATGGAATGCGGTCTGAAAGTCACCATAAGCGTGAACACAATCAATTAAGACCCGAAGTGGTTTATCAAATCCTTACAATGATTGCTAAGCCAGAATCCATCTTCTCGGTTGAAATTGTCTCTGTGTTTGTATATGTGGATAGCCTCATGAACGAATCTCTCATGGTAGCCAGATGGCTTGCATAGAACCTCTGTCTTGGAGAAATCAATGTCATGTGAGCCCACTGAATTATAACAGTGATCTGTTATAATACAGTGAACTGCCAAATCGCTGTCCGTGGTGCTGACGTTAGGAAAAACCGCCACTTTTTTCAAAATTTATTGCCGTGTATTTCACACCTGATGATGATTGCTTGTGTTGCAGTCGAAACGTGGTGAGATTTTTTATTGTTTTATATTTTCATTATTGTATTATTTCCCTTCTACGTGACTTTACCGAAAGACCCAAGAATATGAATCCCTGCAGTCAAGAAAGCTTTAAATCAAAATTTGGTACGAGTGTAGTTTGTATGCGTTCAATAAAATTGCATCAAAGTAATAATAGCAATCGTCATTAGCACCGGCCGTGATCTATCCCCTGTCGGGTGAAAGCCTTGACAATCCACGTCAGTCCACCGCCACGATCCTGCGGGGAGTCCTCCGCTTTGCTTGGCAATTCCTCGTCGATCTTGCAATCGTAAACAAACAAAAAAATCCACCGTTAGCCACGATCTATCCACTGCTGGACGATAACGTCTCTCGTCAAGCCGTCCCCACCTCTCTTGCGCTGCAGCAATCGGTGGAGAGTGTTCCGCTCGCGATCCGACCGAAATGCTTCGCGATTGCAAACGCCATCGCTGTGGAGTCCACACGCTTTGACGGTTTGGTGCAGAGGCCTCGTCGGGCAGTGGCTAGACAATGCCTTCTGATGATCACGATTGAATGACCGATTGAATATGTGAATTATTTACGCGGTGCGACAGGACGCGTTGATGCACACAAGCGCGCATGAATGCGCGCGTGCAATACGAATGCAAGAATGAATGGGTGCATGCAATAATGATTGTATTATTAAATGTATTGTGCCCATACCAGTGAGTGAATGATGGAAGGGAACAATTGAATGAACGAACGACCGGATGAACGAGTGCAATTGATCGATTCGTGAATGCTCGCAGAGTGAAATAACATGAGCGAATGAGTGAACGGACGAATGCGAAAAATGCATCGGCGAATGCATTAGTGAATGAATAATTTTTAATGAACGAGCGCGCGAGAATGTGTCGCTGTTGCAGTACCCTACATAACCCCGGGGGGTTCAGCCGATTTCCATATGAGAGCTGTCACGGCCAATCGCCTTGAGTTGGAAATTACATCAGAGGCTATGAAAATCCTCCGCGAATTCGCTCAGAACCGGGTCCCTTCAATGACATCACAACGCAAAGCAACGCGGCATTTACACACAAACACAAAGACAAAGATCCCCCGTATATCCTTAACAGACTGTAGGGGCAAGTGCTGTTTGCGAGCAACACCTATGAAGGCCGTCACGGCACACGAGTCGGGTTGGGTGGTCAGCACCACGCGCGACTTTATCTGTCTCCCGAGTGGCGATGGTTTACACATCGCGATTTGAGGCCGAGTCGACCTAGGGGAGGCCCCACCAGGGCCGCATCAGACAATCGTCACTGATGTTGACCATTAACTCGGCTTGCTGGGGGTTCACGGCGCAGTGACGCGAACCGCTACACCACCACTCCCGACACACAAAGGCACAAGAGTACATCGACATTTTGAGACGGATAAACGTGGTTAATGTGCAGACATTTCAAGTGTAAACTATAAGCTGGCGACTAAACGGTTCCAGTTTATGATTAAGTCAAAACAAACTAAACAACCCAGGAGTCTCAACTAAAGTAAAAAAATATTATTTTATTTTACCAGGTTAGGAACACTGAGCAATATGGCTCTTTTTTCAGAAGCGCCCTGTCCACAAAAGAGAGCTCAACCAAGTGGCTTATCACGTGGACATTTATCGCAGCCAAATACTCTAAAGGCACGCCGATTCTAAATGTGGAGGAAAAAGAACGCGACCACGGGGAAAGAGAGAAACACGCAAACTCCAAATATACAGCAGGCGTCAGGGCCGCGATCGAACCCACGACTTCCTGCATACCAGGCGAGGAAATTTACACCTCGCCACCGAGTCAGAAATACTGAGCCGCTGCGTTCAAACTCGGGTAATAGCTGTCATGATCAATCCACTGCTTGATGAAGGCCCAACCCTTAGCCGCTGATGACTTGAACCCTGGGTATGTCCTCCAATCCACGTCCTCCTGGTGTTCGTATCTTTCAGAGCACGCAATGAAATGCAAATCCTCTCCACATTGCTATTTCACTCATTCAAATGTACTCTTGCTCAGCCCATCATCTCTCCTGGAGGCCCGTTAGCGTGGCTATCCTATGGATATCCTAGCCCCCCGCTACGGCAAGGTGGACATCCCATCACTGCTTGTATAGCTTCAAAGCTATACATAGGAGATGAACATCGCGAATGAACGCTAATTTGGCCAGAACACCACTGAAGTTTTCTTTGAATCTGTCTCGCGCGCTCTCTCTTTCACTCTCCCAACTGACTCACTCACTCACTCACCCCCTCGTTACTCTCTCCACGTCTGCCTGAAACTTCCTCCACATCCCTCCCCCCTCGCCTCCCGTCTCGAGCTCCCACCTCGCCCACATCTTCCTTCCATTCATCGCGAGCAAAAAAAAACCCCACGTGCTTCGGTTAATTAAAGGTTTCCGGTGACTGCGATTTTGAACGACGTGTTTCAGAAGCCGTTACCGTGAGCCTGACGCGTTGTGCCCTTAGAGAAAAAGTTGTGGGATGGGGCGGGGGGGATAGAGGGGGGGAGGGTTATGGGGGGGGGCGCCTCGCCAATATCGTGTGCCCTTGTTTTGAGACGTGACAGGTGATAATTAATACCGCACCAACAACACCAACAACAAGAAGACACCTTCTCGAGGATGAGTGGTAGGGAGTGATGCTTCGGTATGATGGGCGGGCAGGGGGAAATCTAGTGGGGGTTGAGGGGAGGAGGGGACACAGACAAAACGCGGCTGCTGAAATTTTAAATAAAACTAATTGTACCAATTACGGAAAAGCTTTACAAATTAACCCCCGCGGAGAGGCAGTGTCGCCATTGGCTTTGTGGATTATTAAAAGCAGATTGTTGAATATAAGCACAACGCCATACCGTGTTTAAGCATGTGCACATACACGAGAGAAGATATATTTTTGGTATTTTAGTCGATCAGCCCGCGTGCTTTCGCAGCAGCATTTTGATTCCACCAAATCAAATATCCCGCGGCGTCATTACAAGACGAGTTTGGTTATTCTGGGTGACTTAAAACAAAATTCTCATCGGACATCTGGCAATTTTTTTTTATTCGAGTGCAGGAAACGCGTGGCAATTGTCGCACACCGCTGCGGAACGTGAGCAGGACCCTCTTGAAAAGGAGTCTTGAGATTCAGTAACGGGTCATCATTATCATTATTAGTATAACCATGTGCGCACGCGTTACTGGGTACACACGCGTGAACACGTGTAGTGAATACCTATTAGGAAACTACTGGAGGAGCTATGCACTTTTAAACCAAGATTGGAAACGCATTCCTTTAAAAACTGCTTTTTGTGTTTAGTTTGTTGTCCTTCCCGCGCGCCACCGATTAGCACGGCTGGCTACGTACGGTGCGAAAGAAGTTCTACATACTGTACATACAGTGTAATGCGGCACGACAATGATAGCAAACTATTCAAACATTTTTTAAGCATATCACTCTCTCTCTCTCTCCCTTTCTCTCCGTGATTCACCAACCCCCATTACATTTCCCTCCACGGGAGACGCGACCTCGGCTCCGTGCGCGGTGTCGTGACTTTTGCTCGCAACGCGCACGCACGCACGGAATGGCTGACAACACGACCATCGTATCTGGGAGACGGAGCGCGACTTGAAAAAGGGGGGCTAAGCTCCCCCCCCCAGAGCTCTCTGCGGCTCTTTCTCTCGGCCCTAATGAGAGCAATTGAGCTCGCCCTCATTTTTGGTCATGAAAAAAAAATCGCAGGGAGAGGAGCGCCGAGCTCGATGCGCCGAGCCGATCTATCCCTCGCCGTTCGCCAGCCCAGCGGCGGCGATGTCGCCACGGGCGCTTGTGCCAGGCTAGGTGCGCTCCGAGGCCACGTGAAGTGTCCATGGCTCGCTGGCAGGAAGTCACGGCACAGAGCAAGCTGCCGCCATGGGTTGACTGACTGCACGCTGGCAAAAGGCAAAGATGCCCCGTATAGCGGACTTTTGTGGCAAGTGCTCTTGGGGAGTAGCACCTAATGAGGCCGGCACGGCACACGAATAGGTGGCCACCATCAAGCCCTGCCGCCTTCGTTTCCTGAGTGGCGATGTTGACACACACCGCGCCATGTACTCATTTTAGGCTAAGTCGACCTAGGAGGAGGCCCAGGACCGGTTCAGATATTCGTCAGAGGTGTTGGTGGCCGCAAGCGGGAATCGAACTCGGGTCGCCGGGTTCGTAGCGCAGCGCCATCGCTCCGCACCGAAGACAAACATCCCACATGGCGCCCACGACAGACCGTGAACGCACGGTTGTGATGGCACACACGCACAGACAGACACACGCACAGACACACACACACAGACACACACACACAGACAGACACACACACAGACAGACACACGCACAGACACACACACACAGACAGACACACGCACAAACAGACACACGCACAGACACACGCAGACAGACACACGCACAGACACACACACACAGACAGACACACACACAGACAGACACACGCACAGACAGACACACACACAGACAGACACACGCACAGACAGACACACGCACAAACAGACACACGCACAGACACACGCAGACAGACACACGCACAGGCGACACACACGCACTCGGCGAGTAGCGCACAGCGAGAGTCGCTTCGTTAGCGGCTCTCGCTTGGGAGAGAGAGTGAGTTCGGGAGAGCGAGTGAGAGAGCGAGCGAGTGAGAGAGAGCGAGCGAGTGAGAGAGAAGTGGGAGAATTCGGGAGAGCGTGTGGGCGGGAGAGGGGGGCAGATGAAGTTCCAGCAGCAAAGTTCGGGCGCTCCTCCTCCCCCTCCCTCTCTCTGCGTCAATCTCTCATTTAAGCGACGCTCGTTGCTTGCGCGAAAGGCCGCGGTTCCTATCCATCCGGCCGCCCCGGCGACACATTGCCGCGGCGGTGTGGCATGAACCGAACATTATTGAAACGCTACGTGTGCCGGTGGCGTCTGTTTCGCTCGTACAGCTCGAAGGTTAACGTCGCTATCAGACGATGTGGCTATGCCGGAGGAATCCGATGACCTATGCAACTTTTTTTTTCTACAGATGCCCAATTGTGACAACGTGCGCACAACGAGTAAGCCATCATTGCGGGTTCACATTCGGGAAAAAAAATCTGAAGTCAAAAATTACAACCGCGAATCGCTCAATTTGGCTCACACACACAACAACAGCAGCGACATACATGTCTCCCCAACCCCCTCTCTGTGAAGCTAGCGCAGGCTGGGACTGTGAAACACCAGCGGAAGCCATGCAGTGGTTAGTGCACCGCGCTATCAAGTTTGGTTTCGCGTGGGTTCTGAGCCGCCCGGGACCCCAACCTACCCGCAACTTCCCCGTCTGGTGAAGTATGATCAATCGACACCGCACGGGGAGACCTTCATCCAGCAGCGGATTGAACATATTTTTATTAGTAGTAGTAGTTGTATTAATGTCGTTTATCATGAAGTTGCGGGCGTTTGGGCAGGCCACGTGGCAACGGGAAGGGACCCTGATGGTCGTGGTTGATGTTTGGTGGTGGTTGATGATCGATGGGCATCAATCACCACCACCACCATCACGACGGTGTGCCCGACCAATGAACGGGCCGCGTGTCGCGAGACACGGTGGCCGTGGAGATGGAGTGACGAAACTCAGTCGGCGTCTACAGGGTGCACTGTTACAATGCAGGATCGTCAGAGGTGGCACCGGCCGGGGGTTCGGTGAAGGGAGGCCTTCGTCCAGAAGTCGATTGAGCTGCGGCCGCTGACGATTTGATGTCGAGGGTGATTGCAGCCGTCCCCGTTTGCTTTCTTGCAATTCTCTGAGAAGTGCCCCACCACCCACATTTTGTATTTCTCTCTCTCTGATTTTTAAACAAAATTAACCTCCGCGCGTCACTTGCTGTCGAGGACGCCCTACGCCTCCCGTCGCCCCCGGTTAGCTTCTGAATGGTGGGTCTCTGAGTGGCTGCTAAAAATGTTTCATGAAGAAAGGAATGGAGAAAGGGGGGGGGGTGTGGTGTCTAATAAATAAATAATACATTCATAAGCCTCCCCACCCACCCACCCGCCCCCCTCCCATGCCACCACCCCCTCGCTTCCACCCACTACCACAATCTTCACTCGGACCCCCACACAAAGACAGGGAACGTTGGCCGCAGGTTAAAAACATTTCAGGCCACACAAAAGGGCGAGAGGCAGCCACACGCACACACAGAGCGAGAGAAGGCGGGGGGAGGAATTGGCGAGCTCTGAAGAAAACACACACGCACGTAGACACACATCCAAAGATTTGGCCCGATATATCTTCAACGGGTGGTTGGGACAAGTTCTGTCAGCGAGTAGCATCTATGTATGTAAGTAAATGTTGAACTTCTTTCGCACCGTACGTAGCCCAACCGTGCTAATCGGAGGTGCGGCACACGAGTGGGTAGGTTTGGCCGGCAAAAAAAAACCACGCCCGGCCGCCTTCGTCTCGCCAGTGGCGATGTTCACACACCGCATCAGGTACTAATTTGAGGCTGAGTCGACCTAGTACCGGTTCAGGATAATCGTCACTGGTGTTGGCTGTGAGCGGGAATCGATCTCGGTTCGCCGGGTTCGTAGCGCAGCGCGCTAACAGCTACACGACCGCTTCTCCAGCACAAACACACACAAAGACAAAGATTTATCGTATAGCCTTAACAGACTGTAGGGGCAAGTGCTGTTAGCGAGCACCTATGAAGGCCGGGACGGTACACGAGGGGGTGGGTGGCCAGCACCACGTCCGACTGCCTTTGTCTCCCCAGTGGCGATGCTTACACACCGCACCAGGTACTCATTTCAGGCTGAGTCGACCTAGGGGAGGCCCAGGACCGGCTGAGATAATCGTCACTGGTGTTGGCCGTGAGCGGAAATCGAACCCGGGTCGCTAGGTTCGTAGCGCAGCGCGCTAACCGCGCTACACTACCGCTCCCCCTTCCAGCACACATACACCCACACGTACACCCACACACACACACGTACACATGTATGAGCCGCGGGTGTTGAGTCCACAAACGTGACTCCACGTGTTTCAGCCTCGGTGCCGCTGTCATCTTATCAGCCCGGAGAGTCCTCCCCCGGCTTCGTTGCATTGAAGTCCCCCGTCTATTCAACATCTCTTAGACTCTAGATCTTCTCTATCTCCCCCTCTCTCGCCCGCCGTCTTTGTGCGTGGGTGTTTCTCGCTCTCTCTCTACTCTCCTTCAACTCTCTCTCTCTCTCGCTCTCTCGCCCGCCTCACCACCCTCCTCTCGGGCGAATGTGCCTACCTCGCTTTAAAAAATAAAAATTCTACATCCCGCGAGTATTTGCTTGCGTAATATGGACGCGGGGTAGTCAAGGTCCTTGTGGGGTGACGGTGGGATTCGTAGCGAGCGATACTTTTTGTTTAAAAATCCCCTCTTAGAAGAGGTCTCTCCAGGACCTCCCTCGAGCAGATTGCCCCCTTTCCGCCAGCAGCGGCGTGAGCGAGGAATTGCAGGACCTGCGCCTTTAGCTCATCGCGAGCCAGTGGGGACGGGGAGAGGAGGAGGAGGCATGAGATGGACGGAGGCGTGCGGGAGCGAGGGGGGCGAACGAATCTCCACGTCGCCTCGCAATGGAAAACTCCACAAGGGATTGCGTATTTCAAGGAAGCTGCCACGATGTGGCTACACAGTGGTGCAATGGTCAGCAGAGTCACGACACGATTCTATCTCCCGGCGCGGTAGGAGTTACTATAAACCTACGAAGCATTTTTGTTACATAACCAGGTAATGCCCACTGAGCTATACAGCTCTTTCTCCGAAGCGCCATGGCCACAAATGACAGCTCAATGAAGCGGCTCATCACGTGGAGATGTATAGCCGCAAAATATTCTAAACGCGGAAGGAAAACCCGGAGGCACCGGAGAAAAATGCATGCGACCACGAGGATAGAGAGAGAGAGAGAGACACGAAAACTACGAATATACAGCAGGAGTCAGGGACGGGATCCAAACCCACGACCTGCTGCATACCAAGCGAGATAGTAAACATCTCGCCACCCTGGCAATACACAGTGGTGTCGTGGTCAACAGCGCTTCACCGGTTCGATTCCGATCTCTGGGCGCGGCAGTTGAAACAATGCGGCGAGTTTTTGTAACCCCCCCTCCCTCTTACACAACTGCACCCCCCCCCCCTTGCCACAACTTCCCCCTCGAACCCCACCCCCATCAATCCACCCAGCAATCGAGGGCAGCAGAGAGTAGGGCAGCAAAGTCGCTTTGTTGTGCTGTGTTCCTATGCTTCCACGTTTGTGCTGACAGTACGTGTGTTGAACTTCTATCGCACCGTACGTTGCCAACCGTGTTAAACGGAGGTGCAAAGTATGGACAAATAACATCGTCCCCCCCCTCCTCGTCTTACCCTCCCCGCCGTACCGCAAGGCGTGGAGAGGTCCTCATTCAACAGTGGAATGATCATGGCCGATGAACGAGTACATAGTCGAAGCCGAGTCAGCCACCGGGTTACATAGCCCAGTGTGCTAACCACTACGCCACCGCTCCCCACACTCCCCTTCCCGCACCCCCACCACCACCTTCACTCACTCCACCTTTACCTGCCCAGGTAGAGCGCTTAATACTGATAGGAACCTCCTGGTTACACCAGCCCACAGCGGATTATTGTGTCCGTCTGTCCGTCGTGCAGGGAGGGGCTGGGTGGGGAGGGTGGTGCTGGGTGGGGAGGGGAGGGTGGGCAGGGGCTGGGTGGGGAGGGTGGGGCTGGGTGGGGAGGGGAGGGTTGGGAGGGGCTGGGTGGGGAGGGTGGGGAGGGGCTGGGTGGGGCTGAGTGGGGGGTGGGAGGGGTGGGGTTGGGTGGGGAGGGGCTGTTCACCCCGTGGTGCCCTTATAAAACTCAACGTTTAACCTACTTACGCCGGCTTGTGCCCGCCCTCACAGTCGGGAATATTTGCGGAAAACACCACGCCGCCGTTGACCCTGGCCATTGACCCAGCAACCCAACGTTCCTACCAGCTCCCTCCGCAGGAATGTGTTATGAACACATTCATGAGAGAGACAAAGAGAGAGAGGGTAAGATCGGGACTGATTTTTGAGTGATTAAACATAATTCGTGAGCAGAGGCTTGGTTGGCTGTGGGAGGGATGAGGGCCCACTCTCATCTCGGCGCAGCACCGTCACAAAAGCAGAGCTCTCACTGCGAAAAATATTTTTTCTTTCGTATTTGTTAATAGGCTGTCCCCACCCCCTCCCTTTATTCAGCCCGGGGGTTGATGGACAGCATGTCCGAGATTCCTTATCGCCCTCCCAACCACCAACTCACCCACCCGCTCTCCCGCTCCCTCGCTCACTGGATGGCTTGCTCATAAAGGAACCCGGAGCATGCTCGAAAAAAAACATACCGGGAGACAGTTTGGAAATTGTGATAATTTGAAAACAAAACATTGCTAGGTGTGTGTGTGTGGGTATGCTACCCGTAATGTGGTGGTTAAGCACACTGCGCTACGAACCCGGCAACCCGAGTTCGATTCCCGCTCACGACCAATGTGTGGAAAATATTTGAACCAGTCCTGGGCCTCCTTCCTAGGTCGACTCAACCTCAAATGAGTACCTGGTGCTGTGTGTAAACATCGCCACGAGGGATACAAAGGCGGCCGGGCGTAGTGTTGGCCACCCACCCCCTCTTGTGCCAAGCCGGCCTTCGTAGGTGCTACTCACTAACTGCGCTTGCCCCAACAGTCTGTTAAGGCTATAACAGGGATCATTGATTTTATGGGGGGTGGGGGAGGGATGCTACGATTTATTCACCAAGCAGCACTGACCAGCGTGGGGAAGTATGGTCAAATATCTATCACGACCAGCGCAATCAGCAGAATTGGAATCACACGACTCGGCCGTAGCCGTGATGCAGTGATCACAAATGGAAGGAACCCCCAACAGAGAGCCTGAACAGACTCTTAGGGCACGCGCACACAACAACAACAACAACCGCCATTCGCCACTAAATGGCGGCGACGTCACCACGACGCTTGTGCCAGGCCATTTGCACCTTGAGGCCACGTGAAGTGTCGAACGCCCGCTGGCAGGAGGTCACGGGGCAGACCCAGGTGCCGCGGGTCGACTGACTGAGATGACTGGATGATGCACCACCTGTGCACACCTACTGTGCCAACTTGCTATGCTTAAGCCACCCGGCGCTCCGCTCGTTGTTGTGAGCGTCGCTCCTCCGCCCTCCGTTGTTGTTGGAGGGCGACTGCCTCCAACTGCCCAGTAGCGTCCTTCACGAGCCTCCTCCATAGAGGCCGATCTTGACACCGCTGGTACCAGTCATCGGCAAGTCCACTCAGCTCCACGTCCTCCTGTACCACATCACTCCATCTCTTCTCTAGCCCGTGCCGCGCCCGTTTAGCCCACTCGATCCGGCCGAACAAAAGCTGTTTAGGCATGCGGTGGCTGGGCATGCGGGCTATATGACCCAGCCAACGCAGCCTTGCCTGCCGAAGGAGCTCACCGATGGGACTGTGTCCAGATCTTTCAAGGATTTGTGAGCTCCTCACACAATCCAGCCTGGTTAAACCCAGGATGGATCGTAGGCAGGCCAGCCTAAATGTTTCTAACCGGCGAAGATGTTCCATTAGGGGGGTCCACGTGTCGCGCACACACACAAAGACAAAGATCCCCCGTATAGCCTGAACAGACTGTAGGGGCAAGTGCTGTTAGCGAGCACCTATGAAGGCCGGAACGGTACACGAGGGGGTGGGTGGCCAGCACCACGCCCGACCGCCTTTGTCTCCCTAGTGGCGATGTTTACACACCGCACCAGGTACTCATTTAAGGCTGAGTCGACCTAGGGGAGGCCCAGGACCGGTTCAGATAATCGTCACTGGTGTTAGCCGTGAGCGGGAATCGAACCCGGGTCGCCAGGTTCATAGCGCAGCGCGCTAACCGCTACACTACCGCTCCCGCACACACACACGCACACACGCACACACTTATACACGTGGAGTGGAGGCGCCGTACGGGAGAGGACGTCGACCGTGGAGACGGAGCGTTGCATTCAGCTCGTGTGCGAGACTGCGTCGATTGTTACAACGCAGAGTCGTGGTGGCGTGGCGGCTCATTGGGCAGGCCTTCATCCAGCAGTGGATCATTCATGACCGATGAAGATGAATACCCATGATTATCATCATCATCATCATAAGGCGTGGTCCATCCGTGATTAAACTCGCCTAATTATTACTACAATTATAAGTACGCCAGTTAATTATGAATCATTAACGACTGTAAATGGAAAATTGCATTCAGGTTTTCCGCTCGGTTAAATAAAGCGTATTGGACAGAACGAAAACAACCGTTCGCGTTCCAATTATTCGTTTTGGCGACGGCAATTATCATAGCCGGTAATTGTTGGAGATGTTTGGACTTGTGTGTTAATCATAATCCCCGGCGCGGGAGTCACTCCACTGCTGGATTGAAGGTCTCCACCCGTAACGTCGGTCAAGGCGGTTGTTAGACCAAAACTTCGCCATGCCGGTCAGTGCGAGGTTGGGGAAAGGGGTTGGGGGTAGTTAGATAGTCCAGGACCTGTTCTAATATATCAACGGTATAACCACTCGCCATTGATGTTTTAGCTGTGGCCTGGAAATCGAAGTTAGCTCAGCGGGTTTTGTAACGCAGCGCGCTAACCGCTGCGCCACCGGTCCGTCCCGAAATGAAACTAAACTATGAACGCATTTTTTGCTTTTTTGTTATTTTAACCAGGTCAGGCACGCCGAGCCACAATTGAACGCGCAGTGGAGTGTGGCTTCTCACGTGGACATTTCTATCAGTAGCCAAATACTCGTGTCGTGTGTGTTTCCATGCATTCCTCCCTGCCCACGAACCCCCAACTGCCTCTGTCCACCGGGCAATATTAATGGGCAGACCACTTCCGTCGTGAAGTCGATCGGCACGCCGCGTGTGGGTGCGGGACAAGTCGTGGGTGCTCGCTCTCGTGGAAGCTCCGTCGCCAGCAGTGGCGCGAGCAAGCAATTGCAGGGCTGCCCCTTTACCCCTTGAAAACATATACGCGCTGTAAATGAATGGCATTGCTGTTTTCTTTGACCGTATTTTATATAAATAAATAAAATCTGCGCATCGTCTTGGCCCAAGCAACCAAGCAACCTCAAACTCTTCAGAGACGCCGACTACATTTAGTTTAGTTCATTTAGCAACTGATACAAAATGCACATATTTACGCAATATAAAACTGCACGCAGCTACATGAGGGTCACGCACTATGACAGGCGTTTCTAGAGCTAATTCGCGATCATAATTATTGATATGTTTCTCAGAAAATTAAAATTTTCCGCGTTAATTGAGCATGCAAACTAATTCTTTTTAGGTAATGCGCTGGAAAGGCAAAACAAAAACCCACCCAACCAATCTAAGCTATGTAAGATTATACACACAGAAGCATTTCAGCTTGGATAAACTGTTGTTAGGAAGTCAACCTCCATCCCATTCAACCGCAATGCGTCCGACTCGCATCTCGAACTCAAAAGTTAATAGCGTAGGGCACCATCCGCTACACGACTGCTCCCCACACAACAACAACAACAGCCACCATTCACCACGGCTCGCTGCACTTCGAGGCCACGTGCAGCGTCAAAGGCTGGCTGGCAGGAGGCCATGGAACAGATTCCGTTGGCATGGGTTGACTAATTGAGATGACTGGCAAGTGCACCGCCTGAGCTCCCTACTGTGCAACCAAAGCTGCGTTTTATTCGCCCGTCGCTCCTGCTCGTTGTTGTGAGCGTCGCTCCTTCGTCCACGGCTGGAGAGCGACTACCTCTAACTGGGCCAGGAGCGTCCTCTTCACGAGCCTCCTCCACAGAGGCCGATCTTGACACGGTAAGTCCACTCAAGCTCCACATCCATATAACCCCATACCACTCCCGTTTCGCCATCTCTATCGGTCCAAACAGAAGCTGCTTGGGCGGTGGCTGGGCATGCACGCTACGTCACCCATACACACAAAGACAAATATCCCCCGTATAGCCTTAACACAATGTTGGGGCAAGTGATGCCAGCGGCACACGAGGGCCGCCTTTGTCTCCCCCAGTGGCGATGTTTACACACCGCACCAGATACTAATTTGAGGCTGAGTCGACCTAGGGAAAGCCCAGGACCGGTTCAGATAATCGTAGCTGGTTGTTGGTCGTAAGCGGGAACCGAACCCGGATCACCGGGTTCATAGCGCAGCGCGCTAACCGCCACACTACCGCTCTCCACACGCACACAGAGCCACACACAACACACTCACAAAGCCACACACAACACACTCACAGAGCCACGCACGCAAACACAGAGAGTGAGAGGGACAGAGAGGAAACAATCACATTGAGTGGATATTTTATGTAATCCCGCAGAAAGCATGCAAATCGCTTGCTGCGATTACTCTGTCTGCACAAGAACTTACGAATGTTTAAAAGGCCTCACTGAGTGAGGATGATGATGGTGGTGGTGTTGGGGACTACACGACCCATTCCACTATCGCCCCATCACCGGCGAGGTGTTTGTTGTTGTTGTTGTTATTTCAAGTGCCGAGGGGAATTACTGAACCGTTAGCCCCCAACACCACTACCCATGCGAGTGCTTTTAACGTTCGAAGCGCAGCATCATTCATTCGTTACTCCCTTCGCTTGTTGAGTGGTTGCTCCGTCCGAATCTCTTACCTGTGGCTCCACTCACGAGTTATTGTTGTTGTTGTTCTTCTTGTTTATTTAACCAGGTGAGAGGTCACTAGAGCAGCGGGCAATGGAGGAGCTTCGTTTGCATGAGCGGCAAATTCAAGATCATCAGATTAGCAAAAGCACATTCAATATATGAATGAAAGTTCAGCATTCACGACAACCATTGAAAATGACGAAACAACACCAATGCTTTTTTTCTTCTTGGTTCTTTATTAAAGTCACGTAGAAGGGAAAGACCTGTCCACCTGAAGACGGCTGCTTGCGTTGTGGCCGAAACGTCGTGAGAATTATTTTATTATGTTTTATTTTTATTATTTTATTACTTCCCTCCTACGTGACTTTACCGAAAGAACCAAGAAGATGAATCCCTGCAGTCATGAAAGCTTTAAATCGAAACACCAAAGCTGTCTGACAATCGTACGTCTGCGCACGTAGGATTACATTGAAGTGGAATAACGACTACTTGCTATATATTAAACATAACACATACACATACATAGTGTTATGTTTATATATAAACAAAAACAAGGACCTCCCCGTATAGCCCTAACTAGACTGTTGGGGAAAGTGCTGTTAGCGAACACCTATGAAAGCCGGAACGGCACACGAAGAGGTTGGGTGGCCAGCACCACGCCCAGCCGCCTTTGTCTTCTGAGCGGTGATGTTTACACACCACGCCAGCTACTCATTTGAGACTGATTCGACCCGTGATCGGTTGAGATAATCGTCACTGGTTTTGACCGTGAGCAGGAATCGAACTCGGGTGTCCAGGTTCTTAGCGCAGCGCGCTAACAGCTACGCAGTGGCGTAGCGGTTAACACACACACACACATATACACATATAAATAGCTACGCAGGTATTCGCGGTTGTGATGTAGATATATCATTATTTGGGTCACGCCGCGTGTCGTTACATTGTTGGACACGATGTACGACGTTTCGCCCAAGTGTCGGGAACCTATTTCATCATGAGTGACAAGATAGGATGATCTGAAGCGCATTGCACGGGTGCGTTATGCATTCATCATGATATAATAAATACGTAAATAGATAAGGTGATAGGTACGAGGAACGAATCGTCAGACATCGAGCCGAACAACACGCAGTACAACCCGAGACTCCATAGGAGAGAGAGAGAGCTATATATGGGGTGGTCCAAAGGGCAGGTCACAAAGGGTTGTTTCATGGCATTAAAACACTTTAATTGTTAATTTTAGTGTAAATATTTTATCTATTGTCATCATCAACAGCCATTTCTTTCTTCATTTTCAGATGGCATTTAAAATTGGACAGAAAATCAAACGAAGACGAACGAGTTCAATTAGCGTGTATGCATGCTAAAGAAGCTAGCTGTAATCTTATTTGATACAATAATAATCTTAAAATAATTTAAAGAAGCGGCCTCGCAAATTCCGTGCTCATGCCACTGCTGGTGGACGGGGCCTCCACTGTGTACAACCTCTTGACACGTGTAATAAAGCTCGTTGAGGCGACTTCTGGAATCCGTCTTTTATTCAACTTGTGTTACAGCTTTCCTTCACGCTGCTGGCAGGCAGCGTGAGAGGGATAGAGAGAGACGCACCACCACGTGGCAACCCGGAGCCCCGCTCCCGCGTGGCCCCCTTCCTCTGTTCGTTCCCATTCTGACCACGTGTCGTTCGTCTCCACCCCTATTTAATACCCGGGTCACGTGGTACATTTCCACCAATCCTGGATAGCCTCCATGGAATATTCCAGGCCCCCTCGTAAGCTGCCGGGACCATGCCCCTGACTCATCTTCCCATTGGCTGTGGCCAAAGCCAGCAGAACCAATCCCCTACTTACAGCTGTCACCATGCCATTACGTCAGGGCCACGCCCCTAGGCTTCCCCCCATTGGCTATAAACCATGACCGGCAGAGCCAATCGTCATGACGAGTTGTGATACGTCATTGAGCCGGATATATCCTCACATTACGCACGCATCTACATCTGTACCGACGGCAGTGCGGCAAGACACATTGTCAAGAGTACTATAATACTGGTAGGAAACTCCTGGTTACACCAGCCCACAGGGGATTATTGTGTCCGTCCGTCCGTCGTGAAGGGAGGGGCTGGGTGGGGAGGGAGGGGCTGGGTGGGGAGGGGAAGGTGGGGAGGGGCTGGGTGGGGAGGGTGGGGAAGGGCTGGATGGGGAAGGGCTGGTCACCCCGTGGTGCCCTTATAAAACTCAACGTTTAACCTACTCAAGCCGGCTTGTGCCCGCCCTCACAGTGGGCCATATTTGCTTGTGCCCGCCCTCACAGTGGGCCATATTTGCAGAATACACCACGCCGCCGTTGACCCTGGCCATTGACCGAGCAACCCAACGTCCTACCAGTTCCCTCCACAGGAATGTGTTATACACAGACAAAGATCCCCTGCATAGCCTTAACATACCCTTCACCCCTTTCGCCAGAAAGCAAAACTTTTTGTTTTTAAAATAATATAGAATGAGTGTGCTATGTTCCGCACCCAAATGCATCAACTTTAACTGACCATTTTGGTGAAGTATGGTCAATGAACCTAGAGAAGGCCTTCATCCAGCAGTGGAGTCATACGAGAATGTGCTGTGGATGTGAAAGGGACACTGCTAACGCAAGGGAGTTTCCACTCTGGGGAGAGCCCCTCGATATAGAGGGAATGTGGCCTACTCCTCCACGCTGGTCAGACGCCTTGGAATAGCTGGGAGAGTTACACACACGTGTTTTTCCCCACCGATGCTACGTGCCGATAGACTGCGACCATGGCAGAGTGATTCGCTCGACTGAATTTTTTAAACTGAAACTCACCCGCAGCAGATGCGCCCCGCTCAGCGTTCGTCAGACAACGGCCCCCGCGGAAGCGGATATCAAAGAACTGCATCTGAGATCCCTTCAAGTGACAATCTCGAACCGGCTGAGCAGCTGCGCGTCAACACTCGCGGAGCTCTGCTCGCCGGCCGCCCGGTGGCTTCAAAAAACAAAACAAAATAAATCTCCAACCCTTTGAACGTGATTGACCTCGCATCTCTCTCTCTCTCTCCCCATCTCTCTCGTCCGAGGCATGAAGGGAATGCTGCATGCATGTAGCATAGCCGCGCCATCGTAGCTGAGATGCCATCGATCAAGTACGGCAACACATCCCTCCATTAAACAAGCAGATAGCTCTGTATATATACACAAGTTTATTTGTACACGTTTTTATAAGCGATTTGTTTACATTTTATCCTTTGAACTCCGATCGTGTTTTACATTGATTGTTATTGGAACGTTCTGACCCACCCCTACGGGACGTCTGTGGAAAAAAGAGAGTTATAGCTCAAGAAGGGCCAGGTGACCGAGTCAGTCGCCATAACGTCCGTCTATCAAGCGGAAGAGAAGACCAAAATAGCACATAATGGCACACTCTTATATAACTCTATGGGTGTCTATGGGATTATAATCTATGGGTCTCCATGTGAGTCTCTGGGTCTATATCGACGTCCAAGGGTCTGTATGTGAGTCGATGGGTCTGTCTTTGATTACATGGGTCTGTGTTTGAGGCTATGTGTTTATATGTGAGTCTCTGTGAGTATGCGGGTCTCTGTTCAAGCCTGTGGTCTGTGTGTAAGTCTGTGGATCTGTGTGAGTTTATGGGTCTCTGTGAGAGTCTGTGGGTCTATGCGTGTCTGTGAGCCTGTGTGAGTCTGTGGGTCTGCTTGTGAGTCTATGGGTCTCTATGTGAGCCTATTGATCTGCGTGTGAGTCTATGGGTGTCTGTGTGGTGGGAGACTGTGCAGTAGCAGCTGCAGGATCTACTGAATATCTGTGAAAAAGAGCTTAATAGCTCATCGGATTCCCCCAGTATGAATACATATTTGGAGTCTGATTCTGATCAAACATAGCCGCTATATTCTCTCACTTTTGTTATATAACCTACGGTATCGCCGTTTCTCTATGTGTCTAATTATTGGTTCACGTGGGAGTTGGTCTGTACGTTCGTATTTTATTCATGGCGTGCGTTTGCGTGTGAGTGTGTTGTTTCATTTAAACATAAATATAAAATGAGATAAGATTGTATTGTATTTTGACTGACTCGAGTGTGATGCCCATGATATGATCAAAGGGCAGGCTTTGCTAACACTGCCAGGGCCTCAGGTTTAATCTTGTCCGGATCCTATCGCAGATCTCACCGAGAGGTGAGGGTGGAGGAGGTTTGTGTTGGGGAGTGTGGCGTGGGGGGAGGGGTTAGTGTGTTGGGGGGGGGGGTATGGGGTGGGATTTCTTGATTGTCAATCAACACGTGTCCCCCACGTGGCCTGAAATAAAGCCCATAGCGCAACACTCGATGGTGTTACAATTAGAGGTATGAATACGTTGTAGTTTTTTTTACATGCACGTGAATTAAGTTGGTATTTTGCTTCTCATTCACACAGAGAGAGAAGGGGATAGGCTATCGGGTGAGTTATTGGGTGGGTTGCTTGGGTAAGTGAGTGAATGAGCTGATGGGCGGGGAGGTGACTGAATTGGTGAATTGGTAGTTACATGAATGAGAGCATACGCAATTGTGAGTAAGTGAGTGGGTGAGACAGAGGATGGATGGTTCGGTCGGTGCGATTATGGGAGGTTGAGTGAATGGGTCGGTGAGTGAATGGATGTGTAGGTTGGTGATTGAGAAAATTAGTGGGTGGTTGGGTGAGTGAATGGGTGGGTGATGGAGAGAATGTGTGGGTGGGTCAGTAAATGGGTGAGTGAATGGGTCGGTGAGTGAATGGATGCGTAGGTTAGTAATTGAGAAAATTAGTGGGTAGTTTGGTGAGTGAATGGATGTGTGAGGCAGTGAATGGGTGGGTGGATGGGTAAGTAAATGGATGAGTGACTGAGTGGGTGGTTGAGTGAATGGGTAGATGGGTCGGTGAGTGAATGTGTGGGTGAGTTAGTTAATGGATATTTGGGTGACTGAATACGTGGGTTCGTGAGTAAATGGGTGGTTGAGTGAATGTGTGGGTGGATGGGTGAGTGAATGGATGAGTGTATGTGAGTGAATGGACAGATAGATAATGAGTGAGTATATGAGTGAGAAATAGGCTGTTGAGTGAGTAAGTAGGTAAGTTGGTAGAGAAGTGAGTGTGTGAATGAATAAGGGAACGAGTCAGCAGTTCAATGTGTGAGCGAATGATTGTGTAATGGAGTGTGCGACTAAGTAAGTTGATTAGTGAGCAGATGAGACATAGGCGGCCTGGTGCGGTGCTGGTTACCCCTCGTGTGCGGTTTTGGCCTTCATATGTGCTCGCTTACAGCACTTGCCCCAACAGTATGTTAAGGCTATACGGGGAATTTTTGTCCGTGTACATATATAAATTGCGTGGAGTCATTCTTTGGATCTTTCGGTAAAGTCACGTATTAAGATGTGTAAACGTATCTCAAACCATGCAACAAAATAAATAAGCATACCGTACGCCTCTTGACGTAATCTGGCCTCTCCAAGAAAAAAAAATAATGAAGCATGTTTTGATAATTGTTTTTTTACCCTTTTATCTGGCAACAAAACTGACACCTTTTTTACAAGGAGTCATGTTTGCATTGACCACAATACCTGCGGTCGGAATGCAAACAGAAAAAACACAACTCTGATAATGTGTGCACTGTCCTTGAAATTGATTGGTCCACACCCGAGACAGCTTTTCTTAGAGCCTAGTCTCACATACTCTTAGTTCTTTCGGTAAAGTCACGTAGGTAAAACATGAAATTAAAATTAATACAAATAAAATAAAAATCACGACGTTTCGGAGGCAACACAAGTCTCCGTCATCAGGTGGGACCGTCACAGCCAGATTTGCTGCATCACCTGATGACGGAGACTTGTGTTGCCTCCGAAACGTCGTGATTTTTATTTTATTTTTATTAATTTTAATTTCATTTTTTACCTACGTGACTTTACCGAAAGAACTAAGAGTATAAATCCTTGCAGTCACGAAAGCTTCAAATCTAGAACCTAGTCTCACATCCCATCAGCCCCCACGGCCTTCTGCGGGTCGTGCAACATTTCAGCCAGCAGTGGTTCAACGCACGCGACAAAGCCGAGGAACGTGGCTTCGACATTCAGCGTCTCTTCGGGAGGAGCAGACAGGGCCTGGCTCGCGTGCACTTATGCCAGCGAAGGGCCCAGACGCACGGACGCACGTCACTTCGACCCGTGCGGCTCAATGTATTTGGAGGGCATCCCGATCACACGCAATCGCTGCGGTCCGGCGCCTGAAAGCAGCCTCCGCAATAAACATAAGGTCCTTTACAACAGGGGGCTGGGGAGAAGCTAATTCACTTAACCTCCCGTGTAACGCGGTTACTCGGAAATGTCACCGATGGATGTGACTGATTTGTAACTTGCTCGGAGTCAATTTCACCCGGGGAATTTGGTCTGTAATTTCTGGGGGGTTTTTATTATTTCAAAATCCGACTACCGCCCTCAAACCACAAGACAAAGATCCCTCCACATTAAGCAAGCAACGCCTCTGTGGGGTTTCCGCTCCTCCCGCAAGGACCACCTCTTCTCCATGGCCCATCGTTCCCTCCATCCCGAGGCACCCCCGTAATTCTTGTACCCACTAACCGCCCTCCCTATACCCCGTCCCGTATCACTTTAAGTTACCTCAATTTTACCACTCGTTACCTTTGTAAAGCGCCTTGGATAAAAGCGCTATTTAAATAAGATAATATTAGATCCTACTCTCCACCTTCCCCCCGGATAGCCCTAACAGACTGTTGGGGCACGGAGCTTATTTCAGGCTGAGCCGACCTTCGGGAAGCCCCGGGACCGGTTCAGATATCCGTCACTGAGTTTAGCAGTGAGCGGTGAATCTGCCGTCGTTCAATTCGTAGCGGAGTGCGTTAACCACTGCACCACCGCTCACCACACACAAAGATCTCCCGTAAAGCCTTCACAGACTGTTGGGGTAAGTGCTGTTAGCGACTAGCACTCTATGAAGGCCGGGACGGTGGGTGGACAGCACCACGTCCGACCGCCTTTGTCTCCCCAGTGGCGATGTTTATACACCGCACCAGGTACTCATTTGAGACTGAGTCGACCTATGGGAGGCCCAGGACCCGTTCAGATAATCGTCACTGGTGTTGGCCGTGAGCGAGAATCGAACCCGGGTCGCCGGGTTCATAGCGCAGGCCGCTAACCGCTACGCTACCGCTCCCCATACACACTCACATCGACCCCCCCCTCCACCACCGCCATCGCCACTAAATCATCGCCTTCAGTAACAATCACAATCATCGCGACAAATATCGCGAACGCAGATTCGTCATTGTCATGCTAACTAAAGTGAAATTCATTCTTAATTAAATACGTCAATCCAATGCTGGCTCGCTCACCCACCGCGCAATGGGCGTGGATATTTTTGACCATACTTCACCACTCTGGTGAACGCGGGAAACAACACAGACGAGATACGCTAAGAACGAGACCAAAACATAATGCGCGGTACGTGACATCACCGCAGGAAAATCTGACACGCACGCGCGCGCATCTGCGTGTCTCTTAGGAACGAACATTGCTGGGTTATAAACATGTTTTTTTTATTTTTGTTTATAGCAGTATAAAGGAGACGATCGCACAAGAATAAGAAATAAATACGTGTATATATATTAATAATGATAACAGATGAAATATTATCTCCAACAATGTAAACAATTACGCGATTTAATGCCCCTGTTAAAGTATGCGGAATAAGCCCCACGTGTCCTGGGCTATTGGAGCACCCTGCACATGAACAACACTCGTGGATTGTAAACATCGCCCAGCCCCGAATCGTTCATTCAACTCGAAATGTCTTAAACCAAGATTTATTTGCGCTTATTACACCTTCATTAAGAAAACCTCATTAATCTAGGCGTTAAACAGTCAGCTGCATATTAACAAAAGCACGCGCACACATTGACACGCGCACGCAGACACAACACTCGGGAGCGTCATTAGTCACTCCACAACGGGACACTTTAATTGGCTTAATTGGCCAGTTTCGTATAACCAACTCATCAGCGCTCCGGTGCGAGACGAGAGGGGTCATCCGAGGTGAAGTCAGGCCGGTGGGGGGGGGGGGGACGAGAAAGGTCATGACCTTCCACGACCTCTCCCCAACTCTCTCTCCTCTCCCTCCCTCTCTCCCTGTCTCCTTTCTTTCAGCACCACCAACCACCACCAACCACCACCACCACCAACTCGTCACGAACGCTGCCTTCATTCACACCTCGCAATCGGCGCCGATGAATTTGACGTCCGTGACAAAAAAAAAGTTTGAGCGACTGTCTTTGGCTGCTGCGATTAAGGAATGTGTCCGTGATAGAACTCCCCACCCCACCACCCCCGCGGTGTCCCAGAGATATTGTGAGCTCCAATCCATCTAAGCATCTCGGACCGGCTCGGTCCGAACGCGTGGCGAGACTTGCGCGTGGCTTTACGCATGCTATTGCAAGCACCGCGGAATGATGCTTTCATTCGCACAGTTGGCTCTGTACGGTGCGAAAGAAAGCCAACATTCATACATGCAATGAATGCATGCATTAACAGCACTTTGGCGGGAGCACTGCTTGATGAATGGAATAATATATATCTCGTCTCGATGTGCCATGGAGGTTGTTTGACCATATTTCACCACGCTGGTCAGTTGGTGCGGGGAGGTGGGAGGGAGCAGTACCTGATGAGATACAGGACATGACAACGCCACTGATGTTCGCCGTTGCCTGGAATCCAACTCACGTTGTCGGATGCGTGTTAGCGCAGCGCCGCTAACCACTGCGCCACCGCTTTCACAGGTATAGCTGCGGGCCGAGACGACACAGCAACAATAATGACGACGACGATCACGAATTCGATTTATTGGACACGATCGTCGCAGCTTGCTCCCTAAATAAGTGTTGTAAATCACTTACGCTGGATATTGTGTTCTATTCTGAGGTTAAGTAAGTTTAAATACAGTAATCGTGTTGTGGTACCTGCGCTGGCCGTGGCGCTTAAGCGTGCGTAACCACGAAATTATTCGTCACGAACGCTGCGTTACCTATAATTATTACACAACAAGAGACGTTTCGGGCAATGGCCCTTCTTCATAGCAGAGAAGAGGGGGGTGGGGGGGCTGAGGCGAGGAGGGGGGGGTGTGTCGAAGTTGAAAAGAGAGAGCTATCTGGTGATGGAAATGATAGCGGTGATGGTGGTGATAGTGGTGATGATAGTGGTGATGGTGATGATGGTTGTGATGAGGTGATGATTGTGGGAGCGGTAGAGTATCGGTTAGCGTGCTGCCAAAACAAGTTGACGGTTATCTGATTCGGTTCTAGGCCTTCCCTAGGTCGACTCAGCCTTAAATTAGTACTTGGGGCGGTGTGTAAACATCGCGACTGGGGAGACAAAAGCGGCCGGGCGTCGTGTTGGCCACCCAACCCCTTGTGTGCCGTGCTGGTACTCATAGGTACTCGCTAACAGCACTTGCCCGAATAGTCTGTTCAAGTTATACGGGACATATTTGTCTTTGATGGTGGTGATGGTGATAATGGTGATAATGGTTGTGATGGTGATGACAGTGGTGATGGTGATAATGGTTGTGATAGTGATGATAATGGTGATGGTGATGATGGTGGTGATGATGATGACAGTGGTGATGGTGATAATGGTTGTGATAGTGATGATAGTGGTGATGGTGATGATGGTGGTGATGGTGATGAAAGTGATAGTGATGATAGTGGTGATGATGATGATGGTGATGATGGTGGCGATGGTGATGATAGTGGTGATGGTGATGATGGTGGCGATTGTGATGGTAGTGGTGATGGTCATGATGATGATAGTGGTGATGGTGATGATAGTGGTGATGGTGGTGATAGTGGTGATGGTGGTAATAGCGCTGATAACTGTGATGGTGATGATGATGGAGATGGTGATGATAGTAAGTAATGACAATGGTGGTGGTGGCGATGATGAAGAGTCGTACCTCACTGCCGCGCGGTGGTTATGACTCAATTGACAATGGGCCACAGAGACACCGCTCACCGCGTGGTGAGCGGTGAGTGACGCGCGGCTATTTAAAGTGTTGCGATTGACAGGCGTGGAGGGGTGTAAGGAAGGGAGATGTGGGGGGTGTGAGGTGGGGGGGGGGGAAGGGAGATGTGGGGGGTGTGGGGGAGGCGTGAGGTGGGGGGTGAAGGGAAACGGTAGTGTAGTGATTAACGCGTTGCGCTACGAACCTGGAAACCCGAGTTCGATTCCGGCTCACGGCCACCACCAGTGCCGGTCCTGGGCGTCTCCTAGGTCGACTCAGCCTCAAGTGAATATCTGGTTGTGATGTAAAAAAAACGTCGCCACTGGGGAGACAAAGGCGGCCGGGCGTGGTGCTGTCCACCCCACCCTCTCGTGTGCCGTGGCGACCTTCATAGGTGCTCGACGACAACACTTGCCCTGGCAGTCTGTGAAGGCTATGCGGGTGACGATCTTTATCTTTGCACGGGGGAGAGTGGGAGGGAGGAGAAAGTAGATTGTGCGACAAGACAGCGGAGGAAACAATAGAAATACGAAATATCGGGGAAGCGTGGAGGGGAGGGGAGCGATAATATGTGATGGGGTGGGAGGGGGGGGGTATATTCTGTGATGGCAGTTGTTGAGGAGGGGGGTGTAGACGGGTTTGGGTGCTGGGGGTGCGTTGAGTGGGGAGGGGGGGGTTCGATTATGATGGGGGGGGGGGGGGTGCGAAGGGAAATATAGAGTGCGTTAGAGAAGCGCTGGTGGGTGGGTGGTGGTAGGTGGGTGGGTAGTGGGTGGGTGGTGGTTGGGTGGGTGGGGGCGGTGTGAGTCGTGGGTGGGTAGTGGGTGTGTAGTGGGTGGGTGGTGGTGGGTGGGTGGTGGTGGGTGGGTGGGTAGTGGGTGGGTGGTGGTTGGGTTGGTGGGGGCGGTATGGGTCGTAGGTGGGTAGTGGGTGTGTAGTGGGTGGGTGGTGGTGGGTGGGTGGGTGGTGGGAGGGTGGGTGACTCGGGGCGGCGGTTTGTGGGTGGTGGGTGGCGAGAGATGAAATCTGACAAAGCGGGAGAAGAAGCAGAGAGAGAGAGAAAGAAAGAAAACATTATATATATCCGTCTCCGGATGACACTTTAAGGAAAATGTCAACTTTATACACAGCATTGCTTTCTGAGCGCCGTGTCCCAGGAGTACAAATTACGTATTGATTCGAGCCGCCCTGCGTTTGGCACGAGAGCGGCACCGCGAGACGGGATAAACTCAATATTGTCAGCGGGGAGACGAGACAGTTTTGTAATAAAACAATCGTGCAGATGCGCCTGCCCGTGGAAAGCAGTGGAGGAGGAGGAGGCGGGAGGCGGTACGGTGGGTGGTGCCTGGACAGGTGTTGGGAGGGAGTGTGGGGATGGAGTCGTGCGGGGAGGGAGCGTGGGGAGGGAATGTGGGGAGGGAGTGTGGGGAGGGAGTGTGGGGATGGGAGTAGTGTGGGGATGGGAGTAGTGTGGGGGGGAGTGTGGGGAGGGAGTGTTGGGATGGTGTGTAGGCAGGGAGTGTAGGGAGGCACTAAATGGAGGAATTTGAATAAAGGAGTGTGAATAAAAAATACGGAGGGGTGGAGGCAATGAAGTTGGGTGAAGGGAGGTATGGGGGTGGGGGGTATGGGGGGTGGGGGGTGGGGGGTATGCAGAGAGTCTCGGATCAGGCAGGGAGGGAGGGAGTTGGCTTGTGATACGCGCTGGGTGCCGAGATGAGTGCAGTGAGTGAGTGAGCGTCACGGTCGCTGGCGACTCGCCCAGACGACAGCCGTGAAGTCCTGCCTGGTGATACCGGTGCCAGAGTGGGGTCGCTCTGGAGGTCATAATGCCAGATGGACTTTCATCATCATCACCACCATCATCATCATCATCGTTGTGACCACTGTCGTTTTCGTTGTAATGATGGAGCAACAGCAGAAGTAGCAACATTGCTGCCGTCGTATTCCTCATCATCATCAATGTCGTCATTATTAGTATCCACATCTAAAAAAAAACAAATCAAGCCCCAGAATTCGGTGTGACTGGTCTTGGGGTAATATCCCTTCTTCAACGACTTTTCATTTGAATGCTATGATGAAGGGTTATTGCCCGAAACGTCGTCAGTTATGTATGTTTTTTTTTATTTGAAGGCCACAGTGTTGTTGACGAATGTGATGAGTATTTTACGTAGTATTATTATTATTAAAAGTGTCTGTGCAAGATGGTGGTTCTGGGCCTTCCCTAGGTGGACTCAGCCACAAATGAGTGCCTGGTGCGATGTGTAAACATCGCCGCTCGGGAGAGACGACGGCGGACAGGCGTGGTACTGACGAACCAGCAACCCCTTTGTGTGCAGTAGCGGCTTTCATTGGTGCTCGCCAACAGCACTCGCCCCAACATTAGAGGAAGGCCATACATATGCAGTTACTGTATCTAATTTAAACTCATTTCGCACCGAACGTAGCCGACCGTGTTGATGGGAGATGTGGGGGAAGGACAAACAGACAAAACACAAAACATTTACGTGGGATCTTTGTCATGTTTTTTTTGTTTGTGACGTTTGGAAAGTTGTGGTGGGTGGATGGGTGGGTGTCTGGTAAGGGGGGGGGGGGGGGGCGCACAGCGAGTGAGGCGTGGATGTGCCGTGAAGGATGGATGAGTGGCTTGATGATGAGGGATGCTCGCTCGCAGCACGGTGCAGGGATGTCGCACGCGTCTGTGCCCCCGAGTGAGCTGGCCCGGTAGGCGGAGGGGGGGGGGGGGATTCATTCCCACGCCGAGTCGCGCGTGGCCAAACGTTGGTGGGCACCGGCGCCAAAACAACAAACAAAAATCGTCGCTCGCTCGCTCCGGCGTAGCGACGACGGGCATTAAGGATGTTATTATTCTCTAATGTCTCAATCGGCTCAAGCCTGGCGTGAGTCACGTGACTTCTGTGTGGCAACTAACTTGACGCCAAGAGCAGATGGGGAGAGTCCGAGAGCCGTGGCATCGTCAGCTATGTCACGATGATCATCATGATGAACTCGACCGACGTTGTCGTCATCATCATCATCTTTATAATTAACGATGATGCCTCATTCATGTAAATTGCTGTGTGAGTGAATGGGTCTCAGTGTGAATATATAGATATCTGTGTGAGTATGTGGGTATCTGTGTGAGTGTATTAATCTCTGTGTGAGTGTATGGGTCTCAATGTGAATCTGTAGATCTCTGTGTGAGTCTATGGTTATCTGTGTGAGTGTATGAATCTCTGTATGAGTGTATGGCTCTCAGTGTGAATCTGTAGAACTCTGTGTGAGTCTGTGGGTATCTGTGTGAGTGTATTAATCTCTGTGTGAGTGTATGGGTCTCAATGTGAATATGTAGATCTCTGTGTGAGTCTGTGGGTATCTGTGTGGGTGTATGAATCTCTGTGTGAGTGTATGGGTTTCTGTGTGAATCTATAGATTTCAGTGTGAGTCTGTGAGTGTATGGGTTTCTGTGTGAATCTATAGATTTCAATGTGAGTCTGTGGGTCTCTATGTGAGTGTATGGACGTCTTATGTTTCTTGGGTTTTGACAATGATGTTGTAGGGGTGTCAGGGGAAGGATTCCCACCAATAGATGGGTTAGTGGGAGAGGTGATCGAGGAGATATAAGGAGGGAACGGGCGGGAAGAAGGGGCCTTTGGCGGGAACGAGATTGGGACGGCTGGGGACAGGTGTGGATGGAAGGAAAGGAATAAAGGACGAGACCCCTGCAATCTGGTGTCGGCTCCCCCTTTACAATGCTATTGAATTCGCTAAGTAAGCGCGGATTTGCCAATAAGGATGTTATGCATGCTCAAGGGCCCGATATAAACTTCTTCTTGCATCAAGTGATGCTAGATTGGATTATAAGTCGAGGTCACAATGGTGGGTCCTGTATTGCACACCCAGGGCATTGAGTCAACATTACGAGTTCCACGGTTCTGTTCTGTGACGTGTCCCACAGTCGCCGTACACACTGCCCGGAGAGCGTTTTTAATTTTCTATTTGTGCATCATCACCACCACCATCACCGCCACCACCATCATCATCAAAGTATAACCACATCTGCTACCGCCATGGTTTGTGCAGTTGATGCGGTTGTGGGTTTTGGCTCGGAAGCTTCGTGGGAGATCGAGGCCAGGAGCTAGCTTCTGCGTCGTCATCATGAACAGAACTCGCAACTGTTGATTGTTTTTTGTATTGTTTTTTTTAGAACAATGGCCCACACCACGGGGAGTGCTTTTATGTGTCGAGTTCGTTGCCCCCCCCCCCCACGACACCTCCGATTAGCGCGGTTGGCTACGTACGGTGCGCAAAAAGTTCAACACATATATATACAAACAACACGTGGCCCCAATTTCTCGTTACTCCCCCCCACCCCCTCTCTGTCTAATCGTCGTGACTCTGTACCCCCAACGCCGGATCAATAAAGCGATGCCGGCGCTAGGTAACGCCGGATAGTCTCGGAAATCACCCCAAAAAGCCCAGCGCCTCGCTAATTAGCAATTAGCCGAGCGATTAATTCCATTTACGCGCACGGTTAGCATTAATTCCCCGTGTACCCTCGATGGCCAATTAGGCCTTTTGCAATTTGATGGGCGCGAAATCCCATTGGCCAGTTGGGTTACACGCCACGAGGGAGCATTATAACCCTACCTTGTAGGAAATCTGACTACCATTATTGCTTCGCTTCTAGACAATTTGTTATCGGAGGGAGCGGTGGCGCAGTGGTTATCCCCCCCCCGTGTCATGAATATGGTTGACCCCACCCCTCCCCCCACCCGGCCTTTACCCGCAACTTGACCAACTCGCACTGACCGGCATGGAAAGGCGTGGTCAAACAATCCACTGCTGGATGAGAACACCATTCGACGTTTGAAGTGACAATGGGGCAACTTAACACGATGAAGGCTTTCGTGTGTACGTTATGTTGACCTTCTTTCGCACCGTACGTAGCCAACCCCGGAATTGCACTCCTCATATTAGGCGTGCGCCACCACTCCAAATACGAGGAGTGGTGGCGCAGTGGTTAGCGCGCTATTTTGTTCACCGAGAAACCCGAGTTTGATTCCTAGCCACGACTGACATCATTGACGGATGGTATCTGAATACTTCCTGCCCCCCCCCCGCCCCCCCCATCCTCCTGCACGACCCCGCATTGACCATCGTGGTGAAGTATGGACGATGAGAGAGATGTTAATCCAGCAGTGTATAGAGACCGCCCAGTAAACATTATTAATTGCGCGCGGTCACTTAACGCAATAATAACGATTTTAATTCGGCTGAATATTTAATGGTATTTCATAATTAAAAAAGGGGTGTTATTAGTCATTGTGTATTCTCTCGTTGTTGCTATTTGGGTGCGATTTTCATGAATATTGCTCCTCTCCATTGTTGGGTTTAAATGAAGGGCCGTGTGTCAGCCCGCTGCTTGTCGCCTGCGTCTTCGTCTCTGTCTGTCCGACGCCCTTCGTGTCTCCCCGCTCACGTCTCTCTGTCTCTCTGTCTGTCTGTATGATTTAAAAATTGTCCCTCCGTCCGTCGACCTGATTTCATCTTTGTGTTCCATCTCTGTATGTGTCTCTCCGTCTGTCTTCCTTCATATCTGTCTCTCCACCCGTCTCTCTGTCGGTCCCTGCGTCTGTGGGTCTGTCGTTCTGTGCGCCTGATTTTATATTTCTTCTCTCTCCACGCGTGTCTCCCCGTCTCCCCGCCGCCTGTCTTTCTGTCTGTCGGTGCCATTTAATATTTGCCCTTACGCCGACCGTCCGCATCTCGTCCACATCTGAGCGCAGGGGCCAAGGCTACAACACCACCACACCCTCGCACCTGGCTGTGAATGCGAATCGACAGAGAGCGAGGTCGATTGCGCAAAAACCACCGCTGCCCATTACCCCGCCCCCCTCTGCCCCCCCCGCCCCCTCCCCGCTTCATCCCCCCCCCCAACACCGCCCTCCCATCTTCTCGCTTCCTTCAGCTGCACGGCACGATATCGACAACGCAACATAAAACGTTCAAGGTGGAAGACCTCCACACAAACAGAAAAAAACGAAATAATAACATATTTTACAACCCTGGCCACATCACCCCCCCCCCAACATCGCTCAAATCCCCCCAAACATCCATCGCGCAACCACAAACCTCACCCCCCCCCTTACTACCCCCCCCCCCTTACTACCCCCCCCACTACCCCCACCTCACTACCAGCCTCCTCCCTGGTCGCTCCACGCTGACACTAAAGCTCCCCTGGAGAAGCAAATCCTCCTCTTCGTGTTCATCAAAGTTGTGACAGAGGCGACGGAGCGGCCAAGGGATGATTGAGAGGAGAGAAGCTTGCAGGGAGGGGGAGGGGATTGGGGGGGGGGGGGCTGCCCCCCAATCCCCCTCCCTACCTCCAACTTCAACATCACAACGTAACTTTTTTTTAACACGTGTCTTCGTTATTGCTTGGTTCCTTACTTGCAGGCTTGCTTTGCTGGCTGGTTTCTTTTACTATTCATACGTTTACACATCTCAGACGTAGACATGTATTTGTTTATTTCCACGATATCGCCGACGTCACGCCATGAACAGACGCAGATGTCGCGGTGAGCCGGACGCGCCTGTCTGCACAGAGCCGTCACTTTCTACCCAGGAATTGTTGTTAGTTGTTGTTGTTGTTCTTCTTGTTTGTAGTTGATGTTCAATGCCGAGGCTACGCCGGATTCGTGTGTGAGTAGTGGAGTGAGTGGTGAGCGTGCTCCGTGCGAAAGAACCCGGCGAGAATTTCGATCATGTAGATGATTTAGCCGCTCGATTTGTGGCTAGGTCGCTTATGAAATACCTCGGTGGGATTTACCTGGTAAGGTACAAAAATACATTTAAGTTGTATTTGTATATATTACCTTTCCTAGAATTGGCACTCCGATCGTGTGTTTGTATCGTTTGTTGCTGTATCGTTCCGAACCCGTGCCCCTATCTAGATATCTGCGTAAAAGAGCTTCATAGCTCATCGGATTACTCTGGATAAACATTCTGATTCTGAATCCCACTGACGGCCACGATCAACAGCAGATTAAATTGAACCGGTCCTGGGCCTCCCCTAGATCGGCTCAGCCTTAACCAAAATTAGTACCTGCATTAAAATACTGTTGGGGCAAGTGCTGTTAGCGAGTATCACCTGGGAAGACCGCCATGGCACACCGGGGGTGGGTTGCCAGCACCACGCACGGCCGCCTTTGTCTCCCTTGTAGCGATGTTGACACACCGCACTAGATACTCCTTTGAGGCTGAGTCGACCTAGGGGAGGCCCAGGACCGGTTCAGATAATCGTCACCGGTGTTGGCCGTGAGTGGAAATTGAACTCTGGTACCCGGTTCGTAGCGCAGCGTACTACCGCTACTCATTGTCAAACACACGCACACACACACACGCACGCGTCCTCTCTCTCTCCAACAGCAATATTCAAACAGCCGCATAGGTGCTTTATTGGCTGCACTGAACACCAATCACTCGCAGTTTGCCCTATAATCCATGCACATACCCAGCACACTAACTACACATCAGCGTTCCCGCCCGAGACGACGTTATTTCTTGACGCACAGCGTCTTGTCTTTGCAACAAATACACAACAACAACAGCAACCTCACCGGGTTTGGGCGTAAATCAGACCCCATGGGGCTATTGCAAAAGTCGAGAGGAATAAACTTTGTGTATGGTACGTGACTGTCCCCAGAAGCCATTCAGGCGCTCCCATGAACCATAAACACAAATAAGGCAGCCACCCTCTAAGTGCCGGGACACTTTAAGGCGCAGTCGCCTCTCGACCGAGGCTCCACACCGCCCAGTGTTTACGATCCTCGTAACGTCTTTAAGAATCGCAAATCAAAAAAATATAACATTTTTTTTTACAGCGGGCGATCTCACAGCAGAATGGGTGGCGGGTTGCTGCAACCATAGCATCATCAACCAAGTCGCGTTGTGGTTTGGTTGACTGTTAATTCATACTCTCGATGCACCAACCCACCGCACCTCGTCACCCAAGCGATAGGCGCGGCTTTCTGCAGATGGTCGCGGTTCGAATCCCAGCGACCGCCCTGGTTAGTATCACTCTGTAGTGTGTTGTGTATGAAACGCAACGGAAGAATAATTTTAGACCGGTACTACGCGCTGTCTGCTTCATGCACGCAGTGCACGTTAAAGAACCCGTGACGTTAGTCGCAAGAGCAGGCTATTGTGCGGTCCAACTCTTTGCCAAGTTAGAAGACCGCTAATGAATACATTTGGGGTTACAGAGAGAGCGACAGATCAGCAATCATCGCTCGCCCTACTACTGGCAGCAGACTCATGCCCTCAGGTCGCTCTTGCGACTGCTACGCATCCTCGTCTGGTGCGTTCTCATGCAAGTTCAGGCGTATTCAACAAAACATGTTGCCCTTGAATGTCACGCCACTGCCGATCGACTAACCGTGGCTGATCACAATTATTGACGGGTGAGTGCGGAGCGGTGTCGCAGTGGTTAGCGCACCGCGTTACGAACCCGACCACCCGAGTTCGATTCCCGCTCACGGCCACCAACACCCAGTGACGACTATCTGAACCGATCCTCGGCCTCGCCTAGGTCGACTCGGCCTCAAATGAGTACCTGGGGATGCATACTCTTTGTTTCTTTCGGTAAAGTCACGTAGGTATAACATGAATTAAATCACGACGTTTCGATTGCAACACAAGCAATCATCATCAGGTGGGAAAACCACACCAAAATGTATTCTTGCTGTGGCTTTCCCACCTGATGATGATTGCTTGTGTTGCAATTGAAACTTCGTGATTTATTTTAGTTTATTTTATACCTACGTGACTTTACCGAAATAACCAATGAGTACCGGGGGTAAACGTCGCCACTGGGGGAAACAAAGGCGGTCGGGCGTGGTGCTGGCCACCCCACCACCTCGCCTGACGTTCCGGCCTTCATAGGTGCTACTCGCTAACAACACTTGCCCCAACAGTCTGTTCAAGGCTACACGGGGGATCGTTGAATTGGGTGAGTCGATGCAGGGTAGATTTGATTAACTTGCCCCATTGTTTAAAAGTTACACGTGGGACCTATACCTCTAAGCTCGCACCTTTACTTAGTTTGCTTGAAACGGTAATTAATTGTAAACGGAAACATGAAGCCTCATTATGCTACAAAGTACAACACTCAAGACCAATAACACGCATTGTACGATGGTAATCAGGAGACAGCGTCACATCATCATCATTAAATACCTGTCGCAGTTCAGGAAGGAATGAAAATGAAAACTATCGCTAACAAGAGCTCTTTCCCTCCAGCAGGCTCTTAAAGTCTATCGGGGAATCTTTATACGTGTGAGTGCTGTGCTGTCACACTCACACGGTGATAGAGAGCATAGGTGGTGGTGCGGCATTTGCCCAGCCATCGTATGCTTTTTATAAATCCTTTATATTAAGTTCGCTTGCTTGTTTGCGTGCTTGCGTGCTTGCTTGCTTACGACCGTGCAAATCTTTCGGTCGTTTTTTAACCCACTTCCCGTGATCCAATCGAGCTGACATTTTGCACACAGACTCGTTGTGCGTGACAATTAATTTTGGTGAAATTTTCTTTCCAAAATTTTACACTTTTTAGGAAAATAAATGATATTTAATTACCAATTGCTTAATGCTGCCAGGCAATCATCTGACCCATATGTGACAGCCATCTCAAGCCAGAAGACGAGAGGACTCTAGCCACCACGCATATAAAGGATTTATAGTGAAAAACTTTGTTTTTACGGGTTAATTTTTTAAATCCTTTAAATTAAGTTCGCTTGCTTGCTTGCGTGCTTGCGTGCTTGCTTGCTTGCTTACGACCGTGCAAATCTTTCGGTCGTTTTTTAACCCACTTCCCGTGATCCAATCGAGCTGACATTTTGCACACAGACTCGTTGTCTGAAACAATTAATGTTCGTGACATTTTTTTTCCAAAATGTTACACTGTTAGGGAAAACAAATTAAATATTTAATCACCAATTTCTTAATACTTGCAGACAATCATCTGACCCATAGGTGGCAGCCATCTCAAGCCAGAGGACGAGAGGACTCTAGCCGCCACGCATATAAAGGATTTATAGTGAAAAACTTTGTTTTTACGGGTTATACTTATTTTCCCACTGGCACATCCGAGCCGAGTCAGTGAGCGGCACACACGCCGTATATATATGTCGTGAGTGGCGAGATGTTATCTGTTATCTGCCTCGCCTGGTACGGAGGAGGTCGTGGGTTCGATCCCGACCCTGACGCCTTCTGTATATTTCGAGTTGGCATGTCTCTCTCACTCTCTCTCCTCGTGGTAGTGTCGATTTTTCTCCCGGTCCTCCGGATTTCCCCTCCACATTCATAAACATGCTCTTAGAGTAGTTGGCTGCTTTACATTTCCACTTGATAAGCCACTTTGCTGAGTAATCAGTTGTTGCCAGGTCGCTTCTGAAAAAGAGCAATACAGCTCAGTGGGCCTTACCTGGTAAAAAAAAATACTTAGAGTTTTTGTATATTCAGGTTTCCCTCGCTTCATGCGATAGTAGTTGCGTTCCAAATGAAATGGGCACAAAGCGAAATCACGTAGCATGCATCCGCATGGTAACCCAATCTCTGTGTTTCTCTGTGTCTGTATCTGTGTGTATCTCTGTGTTTCTCTGTGTGTGTATCTATGTGTATCTCTGTGTTTATCTGTGTGTATCTGTGTTTCTCTGTGTGTATCTGTGTTTCTCTCTGTGTTTCTCTGTGTGTGTATCTGTGTGTTTATCTGTGTGTATCTGTGTGTATCTCTGTGTTTCGCTGTGTGTATCTGTGTGTATCTGTGTTTCTCTCTGTGTTTCTCTGTGTGTGTATCTGTGTGTATCTCTGTCTTTATCTGTGTGTGTATCTGTGTGTATCTCTGTGTTTCTCTGTGTGTGTATCTGTATTTATCTCTGTGCTTCTCTGTGTGTGTATCTCTGTGTGTTAGACAGCTGCCTACCGAGTTACGCACACGGTACACACAGTTCACACACACACCGTACACACGCATAACATCACCTGAGTGAATTCAATCCGCATATAGCGAATTTTGTATAGATTTAGGTTAGCCGCATGTAGAGCGCGAACTCACACAAACCCCAACCCGTTTAAAGCGATAGAAACGTATAGCGAATACAGGCAGGACTACGTTTTCTCTCCAAAATTTTAAACTAAAATATGGTTTAGTCGAGTGTCCTTCACTAATGTTCAGAGGGAGGGAGGGCACTTTCGCCGATAAGACATCATCATCAGTGTGTGTGAGGACCGCCACGCATGTGAAACCATTGGGGGTTTCACAGCAGCACAATGATGATGATGATGGGTGGTGTGTTCACTGTTTGTGCATTGTCATGGGCCGCACTAAAGTCCACCATGGGCAGCCAATGGCCACAGCCTTGCTGATTTAGCCCGTCAGCCTCCTGGCTTTCAAGACGAAGGTTCACCCAGCGGCATTTTGTTGATGCCAGCAAACTCCGGACCGGCGGTTTCCACCTGCCGAGTCTCATCAGCAGAGCCAGGGTTGTCAACCTGCAAGGTTACGAGACGTTATTGGCCATGAGTGCTCCACATAAACTACGAGAGCCGGTAAAACGCACAAAAATAATACCGACATGCATGCATATATATATAAATCAACAGAATGGTTATATATACACACACACACACACAGTATATATATAAATAAGTCCCTGCTATTTGTCCTTTAATACGCACCAGGCCAACATTAACCCCTTCACTGCCGCACGCGTCGCATGCGTGGCGAAGCTGCCTGGGAAGCCAGCGAGCGCCCTACGCTGTTGTCTCTCCACGCGAGTCTGTGTGTCTGTGTGTCTGTGCGTGTGTGTGTCTGTGCGTGTGTGTGTCTGTGTGTCTGTGCGTGTGTGTCTGTGCGTGTGTGTGTCTGTGTGTCTGTGCGTGTGTATGTCTGTATGTCTGTGCTTGTGTATGTCTGTGCGTTTGTGTGTCTGTGAGTCTGTGTGTCTGTGCGTGTGTGTGTCTGTGAGTCTGTGTGTCTGTGCGTGTGTGTGTCTGTGAGTCTGTGTGTCTGTGCGTGTGTTTGTCCGTGAGTCTGTGTGTCTGTGCGTGTGTGTGTCTGTGAGTCTGTGTGTCTGTGCGTGTCTGTGTGTCTGTGTGTGTGTGTGTCTGTGAGTCTGTGTGTATCTGTGTGTCTGTGCGTGTCTGTGAGTCTGTGTGTCTGTGCGTGTGTGTGTCTGTATGTCTGTTTGTGTGTGTCTGTGTGGCTGTGTGTCTGTGCGTCTGTGCGTGTGTGTGTCTGTGCGTGTGCGCGTGTCTGTGTGTCTGTGTGTGTCTGGGTGTCTGTGTGTCTATGAGTCTATGAGTCTGTGTGTCTGTGCGTGTGTGTGGCTGCGTGTCTGTGAATGTGTGTGGCTGTGTGTCTGTGCGTGTGTGTGTCTGTGCGTGTTTGTGTCTGTGCGTCTGTGCGTGTGTGTGTGTGTGTCTGTGCGTGTGTGTGTCTGTGTGTCTGTGAGTCTGTGTGTCTGTGTGTCTATGAGTCTATGAGTCTGTGCGTCTGTGCTTGTGGTGTAGCGGTTGCTGCGCTATGAACCCGTCAATCCGGGTTCGATTCCCGCTCACGACCAACACCGGTGACTATTATCTGAACCTGTCCTGGGCCTCCCCTCGGTCGACTCAGCCTCAAATGAGTACCTGGTGCGGTGTGTAAACATCGCCACTGGGGGAAACAAAGGCGGACCGGTGGTCTTGCTGGCACACCCACCCGTTCGGTTGACGTACCGACCTTCGTAGGCGCTTCTCGCTAACAGCACTTGCCCGCAACAGTCGATGTAAAAGGCTATACGGGGGGAGAAAGCTTTGTCTTTGTATGTGTATGTGTTAATGAACGATGTGTGCGCGCGTGTGCGTGTGTGTGTGGTTACATACGCCACGTGTTATTTACGCGCAATTAAAACCACAGCAACGTCTGGATTTAGCCGCCTGACGACGCCTCCTTCCACACTGTGGTTAAACATCTTTACGCGTGGCTCCATCCCGGGAGGAGGGCTGTGGTTGCTGGTGGCAAGGGGGGAGGGAGGGCTGTGATGGGGGGGGGGTGCAGGTTGGGGGGGCGATGATGATGATGGAGGCGATGGTACGTAAGTACGTCGAACTTCTTTCGCACCGCACGTAGCCAACCGTGCTAATCGGAGGTGCGGGAATGAGGTTGATTTGGCACGTGGAGGAGGTCTGGAGGGGGTGAGGGTTGATACGAGATGGTTGGGGCGCGAATAATGAGAATGATGCGGTATTTTTTGAGGGCCAGTGTGAGGATGATGTTCGATAGTGGGGGAGCGGGGCTCGGTGGGGGGGGGGGAGTGAGGATGATGTCGAATCGTAAGAGGATGATGTGCGATGTTCTGGACACTAGAGGTGTTAGGGGCTGGGGGGGGGCAATGGGGGTTGGCGGAAGTCGCGGTGTTGTGGGGGCGAAGCGTGGGGAGGGATGGGGGGGGGGCAGCACGCCAGATCTTTGTGTGAGCTCGCAATATGCGCCAAATTGCTTCCGTGCGTGAATTATTTACAACTCGCACACACACACACACAATGGCTGGCGACTCGTGCCTCGCACACACACACACACAAAGACAAAGATCCCCCGTATAGACTTAACAGACTTTCGGGCCAGGTGCAGTTAGCGAGCACCTATGAAGGCCGGCACGGCACACGAGGGGGTGGGTGGCCAGCACCACGCCCGGCCATCCTTTGTCTCCCCAGTGGCGATGTTTGTGCACGCCGCACCAGGTACTCATTTGAGGCTGAGTGGACCTAGGAAGGAGGCCAAGGACCGGTTCAAATATTCGCCACTCTTTGCTCGTGAGGGGCAATCGAACTCGGGGCGCCGATTTCAAAGCGCAACGCGTGAACCGCTGCACTGCCGCTCCAAATAAAAAGATCCCCCATATAGCGTGAACAGACTGTTGGGGCAAGTGCTGTAAGCGAGCGTCTATGAAGTTCGGCACGACGCAGGAGGGGATGGGTGGCCAAAGCACCGCTCGGCCGCCTTTGTCTCCCCAGTGGCGATGTTTACTCACCACACCAGGTATTAATTTAAGGCTGAGTTGACCTAGGGGAGGCCCATGACCGGTTCAGATAATCGTCACCGTTGTTGGCCGTGAGCGGGAGTCGAAGTCGGGTCGCCGGGTTCGTAGCGCAGGGCGCTAACCACTGCGCCACCGTTCCCCACCACCACCTTTGGTCAGCGTGGGGTTGGTGGACCACGAAGGTTGTTGTAAAGTGACAGATCGTGGTGTTGGCGTCACCGGCAAAGACAAAGATCCCCAGTATAGCCTTGACAGACTGTTCGGGCAAGTGCTTTTGGCGAATAGCACCTCTGAGGGCTGGCACGGCACGCGATGGGGTGGGTAGGTGACAGCACGCCCTGCCACCTTTGTCTCCCTCGTGGCGTCACCGCCACCGCCACCCTCCACCGCCAGGGCTGCAATCATCAACAAAACCGTCACCTCGCACGAAAGTCAAACGCGGCAGCGTGCATCGTTCACATTTCAATTCGTCCTTGCGGTGTCACTGCTTCGGTGCGTGTGGGCGTGGGTAAAGTGGAGGGGTGGGTCGGGGGCAGAGGGTGGGGGACAATGTAAGAGGGGGGGGGGGCTGGGTTGGGGGGAGAGGTGCAGTGGTGGGGGGCGGTACAATCTGCCCGGTACTCATCATTAGGTGGCTCCCCTGAGTGTCTGGATGAGACTCGGGCTGGTGATGGTGGTGGTGGTGCTGCTGCTGCTGCGTCTGGGCTGTGTTTTTTCATTGTGCTCTCAGTTTTGTTGTAAAGGGCACGGCATCGCAGGGGGTGTCTCCGCTCGCTGAGCGCGCCGGAGAAGTGAGGGCAATGTTGGGGGGAGGGGAGCGGTGGGGGTGGTTATTGTGTATGAGGAGGGAGTGGGGGGGGGGGGTAGAGAACTGTAGAGAGAGAGAGAGATCGGGGAGTGGAACCTGTGGTTTGAAAATTCAATTGCTCGCACGGACCGCGTGACATTTCGGTGCGCTTTCATAATATTGCTGACGATCATCTGACATGGGGGGGGGTCTGTTTGGGGTTGGAGGGGGGTGTGAGATGTAGCGGGGGGGGGCGGAGTGGGAGCTAGGGCAGAGAGAACTGAGAAGTAATAAAAAGGACGGAGAGATGTTCAGTGGTTTTGATTTGAGTGAAAGATTCTCTCGACACCTCAAATTAGAATCGGGGCGTTTTGCAATATCCACGCCGAGACGGCGCGCCTTGGGGTGCTGTGGAGGTGGTGATGGGGGTTGGGGAGGGAGCTGAAGTGGTGAGGAGAGGGGAGGGAAGGGAGGGGAGGGAGAGAGGGAGAAGCCTCGATCCCCCTTGTCTTTACATGTGAGAAAATAACGTCGCGCCTCCGAACATACCGATGGACATGGAACAACAACACAACAACAACCGCCATTCGCCACTAAGTGGCGGTGACGTCACCACGACGCTTGTGCCAGGCTATGTGCACCTTGAGGCAACGTGAAGTGTTGAACGCCCGCTGGCAGGAGGTCACGGGGCAGACACAGCAGGTGCCACGGGTCGACTGACTGAGATGACCGAGATGACTGGTTGATGCACCACCTGTGCCCCCTACTATACCATATTGCTGTGCTTTAGACACCCGACGCTCCGCTCGTTGTTGTGAGCGTCGCTCATCCGCCCTCCGTTGTTGTTGGAGGGCAACTGCCTCCAACTGCCCAATAGCAGCGTCCTTCACGAGCCTCCTCCACATGGAACACATACACACACAGACACACACGCCACTCTAACCACATTTTCCCCACTCCCCTCGCCACTCTGCACACCACCGTGACCACGACCACCGCAACCCATGACCATTCACTCACCACTAACACTGCAATCACACATTTCACACGCACGTCGTTCAGTCATCAAAACCACAACCGCTACCATCACGAGACATCGTTACCCCACGGTTACACACACAAGTCCCACCGCCAAAGCCAAAGATCCCCCTATAGTCTTAACAGACTGTCGGGGTAAGTGTTGATAGCGAGCACCTACGAAGGCCGGCACGACACACGAGGGGTTGGGGTAGGGGGGGGGGGCAACACCACGCCCGGCCGCCTTTGCCTCCCTACTTGCGATGTTTACACACCGCACCAGGTACTCGTGTGAGGCTGAGTCGACCTAAGGGAGGCCCAGGACCGCCACTGGTGTTGGCCGTGAGCGGGAATCGAACTCGGGTCGCCGGGTTCATAGCGCAGAGCGGTTAACCACTACACTACCCCCCCCCCCCCCCCAATACACACGAGAGCTCGCGTGCTGCATACATCACAACACGCTGAGATTGGTAACAGAGTGAACATCTCGATTTAAAGCTTTCGTGACAGCAGAGATTCATCTTCTTGGTTCTTTCGGTAAAGTCACGTAGAAGGGAAATAATAAAATAATAAAAATAAAACATAATAATTCTCACGACGTTTCGGCCACAACGCAAGCAACCGTCCTCAGGTGAAGACCAGGTCTGTCGGGGAGACCAGGTCTGTCGGGGAGACAGCGCTGTCAGGTGAAGACCAGGTCTGTCTCCCCGACAGACCTGGTCTTCACCTGAGGACGGCTGCTTGCGTTGTGGCCGAAACGTCGTGAGAATTATTTTATTATGTTTTATTTATATTATTTTATTATTTCCCTTCTACGTGACTTTACCGAAAGAACCAAGAAGAGTGAACATCCGCAGCGGTGGCAGAGAGGTTTACTTGTGTCGCTACGCCTGATTCTCACTTCGCGTCTCTCCCTCTCCCTATCAATATTTATATCTTTCAGTTTCTCTCTCTTCCTTTGTGGCTATGCTTCTCCCACTCCCTGTTTGTGTGTCTCTATCTATCTGTACATCTCAATGTCTCTCTCTCTCTGCCCCTCTCTGTCTCTCCCGGAGTTCCTCTCCATTTCTGTGTCTCTGTGTTTCTTCCCGTGTTTCGCTCTCTCTCCGTGTCTCTATCGATATGGACATCTGTCTGTCTGTCTCTCTCTCTCTCTAACCCCTCTCCGTTTCTCCCTGGATTATTATCTCTCCACATATATTTTGTGTCTACGTCTGTGTTTTTCCCCGTGTTCCGCTCTCCCTCTCTCAGTGTGTCTCCATCTATATGTACATCTGTCTCTCTCTGTGTGTCCCTCTCCCTGTGTTGCTTTCTCTCGACATACATTCTGTCTCTCTCTCTGCGTAAACATTTGCGACGCTCTGGCACACACACACACAGCAACGAGAGTAACGCATCGCGGGGCAACAATTACGCGTGGGGAAAGGTGTTAGACCTGGGGAGCGTGGCGTGGGGGAGGGGGGTGGCATGTGTTTTCGGAAAATCCGGTTGCTCTAAACGAAGCTGTGATACCGTCTCCTCTCTCGAGTTGTTCACAGCCCCGCGCACGTTCGCTCAATCACTCATCCATTCATTCACTCGTTCCCTCGCTCATTCGCCGACTCATTCGATCGAACGCTCACCCGGCAGCCCACTCGCCTGCTCATAAATTCACGGGCGCGTTCACTTTACATCGCCCACTCGAACCGATCGTTCACCCACTTCACTCACCTTTTGCTCACCCCAATCACTCACTCACTCGTCCGATCGCTCGCTCACTGTAACACTCGCTCGCTCGCAAACTCACCCACTCACCATCTCACCATATCGCTCCATCTGTCACATTACACCGCAATAATCACCGCACTAATAATAATAATATCTTCCTTAGCGCCGTTACATGGCACGCCATCGCCAATGACTCACAGCACACCACTGCAACCACCAATAAATGACACTGCACCACCCCTACACACCATTATCACCACTTCCAATGTTGTGCATCATTCCAACTGTGCTCATACCAGAAAACATAAGGCAAAGATTTGAAGTTTTCGTGACTGCAAGGATCTATACTCTTTGTTTTTTTCGGTAAAATCACGTCGGTAAAAAATATAAAATAAATTAAAATGAAAACAAATAAATTAAATTACGACGTTTCCGAAGCAACACAAGCCGCCGTCACGTGTTGCTTCCGAAACGTCGTGATTTACCTACTTGACATTACCGAAAAAAACAAAGAGTATAAGGCAAAGATCCCCCGTATAGCCTATAACAAAACTGTTAGGGCAAGTGCTGTTAGCGAGCACCTACGATGGCTGGCACAACACAAGAGAGGATTGTGTGGCAAACAGCATCCTCGGCCGCCTTTGTCTCCTTCGCGGCGATGTTTACATTACAAACACCCCCCACTACCGCAAACCACTCGCATCACTACTACGCCATTCACACACCACGAGTTCATTCCTGAGGTGTGGACTCGAGTCATGTGACTTGGACTCGAGTCAGACTCGAGTCATGAATTTGATGACTTCAGACTCGACTTGGACTTGCATAACAATGACTTTGTCCCACCTCTGGTTCATTCACACCCCACTCACACACACCACTCACATCACGAACCCGAGGCCGTGTCGCATGTCTTCCCAGGAGACGTACATCGATTTCCCTTGTTATGTCGCCATACCTGTGCGAGCGAGGACTAATTAAATAAGTACAAGATAAAGCTCCTCCGTATAGCCTTGCCATGCTGTTCGGGAAAGTGCTGTTAACGAGCACTTTTGAAGGCCGGCACGGCACACAAAGGGGTGGATGGCCAGAACCACGCCAGACGACGTTTTCCTCCAGAATGGAACTCATTTGAGGCTGAGTCGACCTAGGGGAGGTCCAAGACCGGTTCAGATAATCGTCACCGGTGTTGGTGGTCGTGAGCGGGAATCGAACTCGGGTCGCCGGGTTCGTAGCGCAGCGCAGTGTGCTAACCGCTGCACCACCGCTCCCCAAACCCGCGCACGCTTTCACACTGCCAAGACAGTGTTCAGCACAGGATGACTCTGTCCTAGTTTCCAGATTGAGGGTATCATCAGCAGTGACGAAACTAGGTCTAGACTTTGCTTGCTTAAACAAATGATCGGAAAAAAAATGGTTCGCACGCGGTCGCAGACACGTGGTCGCGTTGTTCCCACAATGCACTGCGGCGATGCATGCTGGGTGGATGACCAGGTGAAGGTGTTTGGGGGAAAACGCTCGGCCAGGGGAGGAGGAGGCGGGGAAGGCGGACGGACGGATGGGAATTGCAGCAATACCCCAGAATAGAGGTTTTTTTTCGCAAGTTTACGCGATCTAACCCTAAAAAAACCTCTAATGGATGATATTGGTAGCGGAAGCCAACGTGTTGAACTGAGCGATACCCCGGTTTACGTCGGGGATGCGTACCTGAAAATGTGCGACGGCGAATATCGAAAACGACGTCAATCGAAGCAAATTTAGAATGGTGCGGTGGTGGAGGCGAAGGCCGAGAGGCAACGGGCAACCAGAAATGACGGACGGTGCTGTCGATCAAACGACACATGTGCGATCACACGACACATTTGTACGACTGCGTGGAAGCACGTGCATGGGAGTCGCACCTGCCTTCTTCTTTATGAGCGGCACACATGTTGCGTGTCGTCCCTTCTGTCCACCCCCCTCCCTCCCCACCAAAGGCCCACTTCGCCCCAGAGGTGTGTGGTGGTGAGTGATGGGTAGTGGTTAGCGCGCCACGCTACGAAACCGAATACAACTTCCTTCGCACCGTACGTAGCCAATCGTGCTAATCGGAGGTGCGGGGGAAGGACAACAAACTAAACACACACAACGTAGTTCGATTCCCGCTCGTGTCCAACACCGGCGACGATTATCTGAACCGGTCCTGGGCCTCCTCTAAGTCGACTCAGCCTCAAATGAGTGCAAAACATCTCCACTAGGGAGTCAAAGGCGGCCGGGCGTGGAGCTGGCCACCCACCCTCCTCGTGTGCCGTTCCGGCCTTCATAGATGCTACTCGCTGTCATCGCTTCCCTGACGTCTGTTAAAAGGCGATCTCTGTCTTTGTCCTTGTTAACATGGCATTAGTTGGGGGGAGCGAGAGGGGGGAACGAGAGGGGGGGCGAAAGAAGGGGATGAGAGGGGGGCGAGGGGGGGCGAGCGGGGGGCGGAAGAGAGGGGGGGAGAGGGGGAGGCAAGCGAGGGGGGGGGGGAGCTTCTGTTTATTCTCCACGAAGCGTTCATCTTCTGGGTGCCAGTGGTGAGATGTAAACTGGGTGGTGTTGATGGTGTTTATGGTGTTGATGATGGCTGTGCTGATGTTTCTGTGAATACCATCGATGGTGCTCTCTTTGATGCTGTCATCATGATCTCTATGGACGAGCGGTGGCGCAGTGGTCCGCGCACTGCGAGATGAACACATTCCTGCGGAGGGAGCTGGTAGGAACGTTGGGTTGCGAGGTCAATGGCCAGGGTCAAAAGCGTCGTGGTGTATTCTGCAAATATGGCGGACTGCGAGGGCGGGCACAAGCCGGCGTGAGTAGGTTAAACGTTGACTTTTATAAGGGCACCACGGGGTGACCAGCCCCTCTCCACCTAGCCCCACCCCTCCCACCCCCCACCCAGCCCCACCCTCCCCTCCCCACCCAGCCCCTCCCCACCCTCCCCTCCCCACCCAGCCCCTCCCCACCCTCCCCACCCAGCCCCTCCCCACCCTCCCCTCTCCACCCAGCCCCATCCCTCCCATTTTTGGATGCACGACGGACGGACGGACACAATAATCTCATGTGGGCTGGTAGAACCAAGTGGTTCCGACCAGTATAACGAAACCCCGAGTAATAAATTTGTTCAGTTCGATTCGCGCTCACGAACAACTTCGGTGACAGATATCCGAACCGGTCCTAGGCCTCCCACTAGGTCTACTCGGCCTCAAATGAGTACCGGGCGCGATGTGTCTACATAGTCATTAGGGAGACAAAGGCGTCCCCGGTGTGCCACCCACCCCTCGGGTATCATTTCGGCCTATAACGGCGCTGCTTCTCTCTAACAGCACTTGCCCCAACACTCTGCAGAGGCTATGCGGGAGGAATCTTTGCCGATTTGCCCACCACAGACATCTATCTGAATTTTCGATTCGACCCTCGGTCAGGAGGTGGGGTTTTTTTTTTGTTTCTTACCCCCAAAGCCCTCCTTTGAAGATCTTTAGAAGCCACGAACGAGTGACCTTCGTAGGGGTGGGGGTGGGGGGGGGGGGGTTGAGAGAGCCACCGTTGTTCTGCCGCTCAAAAAAATAATGCATGGCTTTAAAAAAAAAAACTCTACATTTTTTTTTTCAATGTTTTTTCTCTCTCTCTCTCTCATAGGCAATTAAGCGTAATTCTACGACCCGCCGAGCAATTACCTATCGCCGTGTAGCCCAGCGGCGCTGACAAATGCCAAGCTCGACGTGACAGGCGGACGCGCGACCGCCCACGTCTGGTGAGCAGAGACGCTCTCCCAGAACACGAACCTCAACTTCCTTGCAACGCTCGGATGAGGGACGTGGCCGGGGGGAGGGAGGGAGAGGGATGGGGAGGGGAGGGGAGGGGAGGGGGAGAAGGACGCTGTGGGGGATGTGGGGGGGGGGGAGTCCTTCGGAAATAGTCAAGCGAATTATCAGACTGTAGGAATCCGATGAGCTATGAAGCTTTTTTTTAATTTTACAGACGTCGAGTCGGGTAGTGGCAGCTCCTCAAAAGTTAATAAGTACGTACATTTATGAACGCCTAAATCGTATGACCTAGGTTATCACGATTGCGCAGTACTCATACATTGTAAGCTCTATTGAACAGCTCTGCCTTGCAATTTCAACTAAACTCGTTAAGTGGATGTGCAGAGTCTCGAACATCGTGCAGAGGTATTGAATTCCAGGGCGATGGACCGCTGAGTAGGTGAGTAGGTGACTGAGTGAGTAGGTGATTTCCAAGCTGATGTACAGCTGAGTGGGTGGGTTGGTGAGTAGGTGAGTGAATGCGTGGTTTAACGAGGCTGGATTTTTTTAGGAGCTCACAATTCCTTGAAAGATCTGGGCAGTTTCCCACCAGTAAGCTCCTCCGACAGGCAAGGCTGCGTTGGCTGAGTCGTGTAGCCCGCATGGCCAGCCACCGCATGCTCAAGCAGCTTCTGTTTGGCCGCATGGAGGGGGCTAAATGGGCACGACATGGGCTAGAGAAGAGATGGAGCTGATGCGTTACAGGAGGACGTGGAGCTGAGTGGAATTGCCGATGACTGGTACCAGCGGTGTCAAAATCAGCCTCTGTAGAGGAGGCTCGTGAAGGACGCTGCTGGGCAGTTGGACGCTCACAACAACGAGCGAAGTGCCTGGCGGTTAAAATGCAGCAAGTTGACACAGTAGGGGTACAGCTGGTGCAACTATCGGTTATCTCAGTCAGCCAAACCATGGCACCCGGTTCTGTCACAAGACCTCCTGTCAGCGAGCCTTCGACACTTCACGTGGCCTCAAAGTGTGCTCTTGGCCTGACACAGGCGGCGTCGCGACGTCACCGTCACTTAGTGGCGAATAGCGGGGGTATTGGTACAGATTGAGATCTAGGCCGATGCACCCCTGAGTAGGCGAGTGAGTGGGCGAGTTACAAGCCAATGGACCGCTGACCAGCGAAGCCGCGTGGTCAAAATCCTGGGTTGGAACACCTCCAATCGGCCAGCAACATACAGCACTATATGCGCAAGATTAGAAGAACTTGGGGGGTGGGGGTGGGGGGGAGAGACGTTTGGAGGTGAATTCCGAAGTGGAGGAGTGCTAGGCATGGAGCAAAAGTAGAAGGGTTTTGAACTGTAGCTTTGCGAGTGAGTGGGTACGGGGCGAGTGAGTGAGAGCGTCAGTGAAATGGTGAGTGGGTGATTTGGTGAGTGAGTGGGTGAGTGAATGGGTGGGCGAGTGGGTGAGTTAGTGGGTGAGTGAGTGAATGGGTTGGTGAGTGGGTGTGTGGGTAGGTGAGTGGGAGGGTGAGTGAGTGAGAGGGTGAGTGGGTGGGTGGGTAGGTGAGTGGGTGTGTGGGTAGGTGAGTGGGAGGGTGAGTGAGTGAGAGGGTGAGTGGGTGGGTGGGTAGGTGAGTGGGAGGTTGAGTGAGTGAATGGGTTGGTGAGTGGATGTGTGGGTAGGTGAGTGGGAGGGTGAGTGAGTGGGAGGGTGATTTGGGTGGGTGCGTGAGTCGGTGGGTGAACATAATTGCTCAAATGCTAAATTTCCACAGCGAATAAACCTTAGGGAGTGCGTGATTCTGGTGTGTTTTGTGTGTGTAGTTGGTTCAAATCTACTACGGGAATGAGATGGTAGGTCAGCCTCATCATCCCCATAATTTGCATCATGATCATTTTTACCATCACCATCATGATCATTGTTACCATCACCATCATGATCATCTTCGCCCTCCTCCTGTACTCCTACGTGAAATCCCAAGACCGTCTCGTCAGCAATTTCTCGAACCGGGCCGTTTGCCCCTCTGCTGCACGGGCTAATAATCTAAGTAATTGTGACAAATTGGCAATGTTATTGTTTAATGACAAGCACAAATACACAACGCACTACTGCACGGCGTTCGCGTGCAAAACATAAACAAAGGTCCCCCGTATAGCCTCGAACAGACGGGTGGGTGCCCCTATGAAGGCCAGCACCAGGCCCGGCCGCCTTTGTCTCGCGAGTGGCGATGTTAGCACACCTCATCGGGTACTCATTTAAGGCTGAGTCGACCTAGCGGAGACCCAGCACCGGCTCACGTAATTCGTCACCGATGTTTGGCCGTAAGCGCGAATCGCGAACTCGTGTCGCAGGGTCGCCGGGGTTAGCGTAGCGCGTTAACCACTACCATACCGCTCCCCACTAGCAGCAGTGTAACCACCAGCACCACCACCACCATCATCATCCTCGCGTCATTTGGGACCACTCATATCCGCCTCTACGTTCGTAGTAATCAGCAGACGGTGTCGCGCGCTTTTTTTTATCCGTGCATCTATTGCTCAATTTGCATACGAATGATAAGTAATCTGCGCATGAATGTTGGTGGTCTCTGCAGACGCGAGACTACGCGCGCGTGCAGGGGACAGCACGCGCACGCTCGCACGCACGCGCACTCTCCCCGCACTCCATTAGCCGACCACCTCTCAAATCAGTTTACAATCCAATCACGCTCAAATAGCCGCAGACTGTACGGGGTGCGAACGGTGAGAAACCATATATAATATGTATTGTAAAAAAAAATCATCGAATGAAACGAAGCCAAATTAATACTTATTCTGCCAGGCGCAACACGGCTTAGCTTCGGAATCTCTAGGATTCTCAGCAGACAAAGATAGCACGTGTCGCCTTAACGGACTGCATGAGCAAGTGTTGTTCGCGAGCACCTGTGAAGGTCGGCACGGCACACGAGGCGGTAGGTGGCCAGCAGTTGCCACCACTAGCACCACAGGTGCTGTATGTGGTTACGGGTTGCGAGGTGTGTGGTCGGTGGGGTGATACTCGCTACCCATCCCTTCGTGTGCCCGCCGTTCATCGGCGCTACTTGCTCGCAGCACTTTGCCCCTTCCAATCTTTGAAGGCTACACGGGGGATATTTGTCATTGGTGTGTGTCCAGTAGATGGTAGTGCTGTGTGTCACCTCATCGTACAGCACGATGCAATCATTCGAAACATTAATAAACAGAGTCTACGGCTCCGCGACATTCAAAAATGAATAAGTATTTATTTCAGCCGCACGGCCTTCTTGAAGACTCGCAACTTCTGCAGCATTGTTTCAAGACAAAAAGCACAACGACTCTGGAGCGGTTTCAACATGCTGTGTCTCATCAGCAGAGTCAGCCTTGCTTGAGCCATTCGTTTAATGCAAGCATAAACACCAGCGCTAGAATCAATGTTGCCGGTGGTGAACGGCCGATCTTGCCAGGCAAAGAAAGTCCCCTTCCCACATATCTCAGTGGTGCTGCGTTTGCTCTCCCATTTCTCGGATTGTCTCCCACACGAGAAGCCAGACTGATGATCGTGGAATTTGGCCAAACATCCCCAGTGTAGCTGCGTCCTCGTGAGAGGCGTCCTGAGGCTCAGTGAGGGCTTACCCTGTGGGGAGCTGAAGGGCATTTTTGTTGTTGTTAGACACGACGTTACGTCAGGTTAACACGCACGCTTTCGCGACCAATATCATATACATATATTTGCGCGATCTAACCCAAAGTACGTCTAATATGAACAACGTGATGTATCGACCACAGAAGTGGAGGTGATGCATTGGGACTTACATTGCACACTGCGCGTTGCTTGAGCTGATGATGATGTTCATTGCAATGTTGCTGTTGTTGCTGGTGATGCATACGGATGATGGTGATAACGATGACGATGATAAGGACGACGATGATGTTAGTGCTGCGGATGATGACCATCCAATGATGGTTAGTTTATTGTCCTTCCCCCACGCCTCCGATTAGCGGGGTTGGCTACGTACGGCGCGAAAGAAGTTCAACATTCATATATACTGATGATTAGTGACGATGATGTTGATGATGGCATCATGGCAACGATGATGATCTGTCATCAATGATGATGATTAAAATTATGATGACGATTACAAAACTATTCATTCTTCTTCTGATGATGATGATGACGACGATGCTTATACGCTGATGAACAGGATGATGATTGAGATGATAGTGAAGGGTCAAGTCAGGTGTCTGCCCTCATCAGCTCGGACGCGTGGCTCTGTGGTGGTGCAGTCAGATGCGCTCGTCATCAGCGAGGGATACAAAAAAATTAATTACACGAGTCGCCATCTGCTGTACCACGCCGCGTTCTCGACTTCTGCGGGTAAATTTGGCAGCCGAGTCACCATTCAGCCCCTCCCCCCGATTAGGGCTTCACGGTGGCGAGGAGTTGACTAACTCGCCTGGTATGCAGGAGGTTCCTGAGTTCGATCCCGACCCTGACGCCTGTATATTTGGAGGTTGCGTGTGCGTCTCTCTCTCTCTTCCCGTGGTCGCGTGGATTTTTTTTTACCGGATCCTCCGGGTTTTTCCTTCCACATTTAAATCGTGCATTTAGATAATTTGTCGGCTATACAATTTACACGTGAAAAGCCACTTCGTTGAGCTGTCATTTGTGGCCAGGTCGCTTTTGCATAAGAGCTGTATATCTCAATGGGCCCTACCTGATGATGATTGCTTGTGTTGCAATCGAAAACGTCGTGAGAATTTTATTGTTTTATTTTTATTATTTTATTATTTCCCTTCTACGTGACTTTACCGAAAGAACCAATAATATAAAAAAAATATGGTTTTGTCTTTGCCGTATTTTCTCACGGCTCAAACATCAACGGTGGGAAGTCCAATGCTGCCAGGCGTCGTGGCGAACCACGTTCCCCTCTCGCGGCCCTCACGAACAGCACTTGTCCACAATAGTCAGTTAAAGGTTACACGGGGGACCTTTATCTGTTGTTGTGATGGGGGGACGAGGGGGGGGGCGCAGGCGAGTGGAAGTAGGAAGAGCTTTGAACTTTTGACATTTCTCTGAACAAATAATAAATGTCTTGACGAGACGCCGTGGCTGTTGTCGGTGAGGTTTATCGCGAGGCGAAGCACACACATATTCTATCGCCCGCATGGGTACAACGCGTTTCGGTCTTCAGTGACGCATAGGTGGACCACGCAGCACAGGTACAGACAGACATTCTGGAACACGCAGATAATAAGCACATCAATATTGCGTTGAATACAAAGGAGAGTTTTGCGGTCGTGTTTGGTATCATAATGCCTGGCCTCCTTTGTCTTTCTCTGCCTCTATCTCTCTCTCTCTCTGCACTGACATGCTGATGTGACAGATACGCACGTGTCGTTCAGCCGACCCGGGGAGACTCTAAAAGCCGCGAGGTCAGGGTTTGAACTCAGGTGTCCGGGGTTCGTTGCGCAGGGCCTCGCGACTGCTGCCTGCACACATCCACCAATCAACGCACGCTTACAACCTTCTCTCACAAAGACAAAGACCCCCCCCCCTCCTCGTATAGCCTCAACAGATTGTTGAGGCAAGTGCTGTTCGATAGCACCTATGAATGACGGCACACGAGGGGGTGGGTGGGGTGGGTGGCCAGCACCACGCCCGGCTGCCTTTGTCTCTCCAGTAGCGAGGCAAACCCACTCACACACATCCACAACTGTATCTGGCGGGTGGAGGTAATAGGAGGGGAGCGGTGGTGCAGGGGTTAGCGTGCTACTCTACGACCTTAGCGACCCGGGTTCTATTCCCGCTCACGGCCAACACCGGTGACGAATATGTGAACTCGTCATGGACCTCCCCGAGATCGACTCAGTCTCAAATGAGTACCTGGTGCGCTGTGTAAACATCACAACTGGGGAGACAAAGGCGCCCAGGTGTGGTTTCTTGCCACCCACCCCCTCGTGTGCCCTGCCGGCCTTCATAAGTGCTCGATAACAGCACTTGCCCTAAGAGTCTGTTAAAGGCTATATGGGGAATCTCTGCGTGTGTCTTTTGGGCGAGGGTGCGGGGGGGCCACACTCCCCGAACGCACAGGCAATCGTGTCAAATCCATAACCACGCGGCGAGCACCGCCTTTGTATCTCCGTACCAGATGGGCCAGGCACATTAAAGGCGCTCACTCACCGACTACTGCTTCCGGGATGAATATCATCACGCAGCCGCTTCTCCTATGATACAAACAAACAAACTAAAAAAAATTACTGCTGATGTTGCTGCTGCTGCTGCTTTGGCAGTGGCGCACAAACACACCACAACCCCCACAAACAAAGACAACGACCCCTCCACCCCCGCCGCATCGCATTGACAGACTGTCGGGGCAAGTGCTGTTAACGGGTTGCACCTACGGAGGCCGGCACGAATGGCCACCACCACGTGCCGTCGCTCTCGTCTCCCCCGTGGTGTTGTTTACACACCGCACCAGGCGCTCGTTTGAGGCTGAGTCGACCTTCAGGGAAGGCCCATGACCGGTACAGATAGTCGTCACTGGCGTTGGCCGTGAGCGAGAATCGAACCCGGGTGGCCAGGATTGGAGCGCAGCGCGCTAACCGCTACAATACCGCTCCCCACATATATACAAATATAAAGATCCCCCATATAGCCTTAATAGACTGTAGGGGCAAGTGCTGTTAGCGAGCACCTATGAAGGCCGGAACGGTACACGAGGGGGTGGGTGGCCAGCACCACGCCCGACCGTCTTTGTCTCCCCAGTGGCGATGTTTACACAACGCAGCAGGCACTCATTTGAGGCTGAGTCGACCTAGGGGAGGCCCAGGACCGGTTCAGATAATCGTCACTGGTATTGGTCGCCGGGTTCGTAGCGCAGCGCGCTAACCGCTACACTACCGCTCCCCACACATATACACACACATACGCACACACTCACTCACTCATATACAAGGACAAAGATCCCCCCGTATAGCCTTAACCGACTGTTGGGGCAAGTGCATCTACAAAGACACACAGACACACCCGTGCGCTTCGCCTTCCCCTTGGCGATGCACAACCACCGCCGCCGCCTTTAATTGTGACTTTCTTATTGTGATTTTTTTTAAAATTGTGATTCTTTATTTGTGATTCTTTAATTGTGATTTTTTATTGTGATTCGTTAATTGCGATTCTTTGATTGTGGTTCTTCTTAACGCCACATTGATCGCGATGTTTTACGCGTGCAGCCGCGGAAGAACGGCTCCCGCCATCCACCCATTCGCCCCCACCCCCACCCCCCTCTGGTCCATACATCAGCATCACAATATTTGTATTCACACTGGAGGAATCCGGTGAGCTATGAAGCTCTGTTTCAAAGATGTCAGGTCGTACATAGCTCCCCCTCCCATTGCCTCCCACTCTCTCTGCCCTGTCGACTCACGCTCTCTTTCCTCTCCTTTCCCCGTGTGTCTCTTCCTCTTTCTCTGCACCTTCACGTAGTACTGCTGAACCGAGCTCGACTCTCTCACCGTGTCCCTCCCTCTCTCTTGCTGGAAGGTGACACTGATGGCTGCTCTGTTCAGAAGCCTGCTTAAGGCGCGACTCCGGCTGGAGCACGCCATGTACCACACACATGTCGTTGATGTGCACGTCTTCTTTGAACGCTGGGGAGCCGGAAAAGCCCTTCTCTGTACCAGCGTGGACGGCACCCTCGTGTTCACCTTCTGAAGCGCTCGCTCGTCACCGTGGCGTGCGTAATGACCACCACAGCCACATGACTTTTCTTTCGTGTTGTAGCGCCACAGCGCGTGGATTTGTAGCGTTTATATTTTATTTGTTTGCTGGTGACTTTGTGTATCTCGAATCGAAATCGCATCCAGTGCTGTTGCTGCTGGCGGCAATAAAAGTTGTTTAAAAGTCAAAAGTCTCATTATCTCGACTGCGTGTCTCGTACACGCCCCTCTCCGCCAGTTTCTCTCTCTCTCGCACTGCCCACTCTCCCTGTATATATCTTTCTTTTTTTTACGATCAGAGGAAACAATAAAATGCTCGGTGTAGTCGGCACTTTGCTTCGTTAATCATTTCGTTTTTTTAAAATGCTTTGCTTCATGTTAACCCCCCACCGCCTCCTTTTAAATGAAAGATTTCACAAAATATTTCTCCTTACCCCTTCCCTCTCTCTCTACCCCCTCTCTCTCTACCCCCTCTCTCCCTACTCCATCTCCCCCCTATATTTTCTATGTAATCTTTGTAATATTATTAATATTTATTTTCATTTTTTTCACAAGTGCTGCATCTGCACCCAGCCCTTCTCGCAGTCCTACGGCCTCCGACGGGTAGCTCACATCTACACGCAGAGCTCCCCGTCTTCTGCCACCGAGCACACGGCCTCCTCCAGCGCCCACTGCTCCTTGAAGGCCGGCACGGCGTGGGTCAGCCGCGCATGGCGGAACTCCAGCCCACACACCCTCTCATGTCTGTGCACGTCCTCCCAGTTCCTCTTTAAGTCAATCGCTTCTCTCCTCTTCGTGTCTCATCGCTCCCTCGTTATCCCTCTATATAGTCGCCTCTTTCTCTCTCATTCACTCCCCATCTCTACTCTCCCTGTGCATCACTCACTCACACTCTGCATCTCTTCTTCTTTCTATGTTACTGTCTGTCTCGCAATGTCTCTTCCACTCCCTCTCTCTCTCCCCGGATCGCCCTCCCCGCTCGTCCGCTCTCCACGCTCGGCCTGCACACGCCACTCAGAGCGCATAAAGAGTTATTAACTTTAGCATAAGGCAAATTGTCCCGAGCAGAGGGCAATAACGTTGTCTGTGTCAATACCGCGAGTGGAGGTGACGGGTGTGACACCTGCCTCGAAGACGCAGCGGCAACAGTGGCAACAGCAGCAGCAGCTCATCCAGATGCGTGCGAGTCAGCCTGAGTGAGTTAGAGGCTCCATGGATGGGTGAGTCGATAGGTGAAATGGGTGGGTGAGTGGATGGGCGGGCGGGTGGGTGAGTGGGGTGAGTGCGTGAATTGAGTGGACGAGATGATGTGTGAGTTTGATGGGGCGAGTGAATGTGCGAGTGAGCGAATGGGTGGGTGAGTGAGAGATGGGTGTAGATGGTTGTGTGGGTGGATGGGTTAGCAAGTGAGTAGTTGGGCGTGTGGGTGAGTGTGTGAGTGAGTGAATGACTGAGTGGGCGGATGGTTGAGCAAATGAGTGGGTGACTTGGTGGGTAGGTGATGAAATGGGTGAGTGATCGAGTTTGTGGATGGATGGATGAGTAATTGAGTGGGTAGATGCGTATGTGAGTGACCGATTCGGTGAGTGATTAAGCGAATAGGTCGGTGAGTGGATGCATGTAATCAGTGTGTACATGCGTGTACTACACACTCACACACAGGTTTGTGTGTGAGTGTGTAGGACACACTCTGCTCTGCAAGGAGCGGTGACACAACGGTTAGTGGGCTGCGTTTTGAAACTGAAGACCCGATTCTGGGCATCCCCTAGGTCGACTTAGCCTTAAATGGGTAACTGGTGCTATGCATAAACATCGCTACTATGGGGCATGGTGCCCGGCAGTCCACGCCAGCCTTCATCGGCGCTACACTTGCCCCGGCAGGCTGTTAAAAGGCTACATGTGGGGTCTTTGTCTTTGCTCTGCTCTCTGGATTTAATTACGCATCAATTGCTAGCGCGGGCCTCTGGGAGCGGCCCGTGTTTAAGAATCAACACGGCGCACAGCCTGCTCACTCTTCTCCCCCAGGGCTCTGCTCGCCCGCTCGACTCTCTCGGTCCACTCGTTGTTCGTTTCTTGGCCGGAATGCGTGGTGATAATTTCTGGTACTAATTCGTGGTCCAATTCCGGGTACTAATTCCTCGTTCAATTCATTGTTCAATTGCTGGTATTAATTTCTCGTCCACTTCCTGGTCCAATTCATGGTCTAATTTCTGCTTAAATACCTGGTTGAAATCCTGGTTCAATTCCTGGTTTCATTTTTGGTCCAATTCCTGGTTCAATTCGTGGATTAATTCATGGTTCAATTCCTGGTTCAATTCATGGTTTATTTCCTGGTTTATTTTCTGGTACAATTCCTGATTTAATTGCTGGTACCAACAGCACTCGCCCCATCGTTTCATCTGCCATGCCGGGAGATTGGATTGAACCGGCGTCCTCTCGATTGCAAGTCACAGTGTGCTCACCATTACACTACTGTGGCAGCATCCGGCGAAGAAAGTGGATGGGGAGAAGTATGTTTGTATGTATGTATGTTGAACCTCTTTCGCACCGTACGTAGCCAACCGTGCTAATCGGAGATACGGGGGAATGGCATCGAACTAAAACACAAAATACCGTTTCTAAAGAAATTAGTTTTCATTCTATATGATTTAAAAGTACACGTAGTTCCCAGTGGCTCCCTAATATCGGAAGGAAGAGCGTTCCAGATGGCTGCAGAAGCGTATCTCAAAGCGCGCGATGCGGTGATCGCCTTTGTTCGATGGCCAGCCAAAAGCCGCTACTGTAGATCAGAATTTGAATATTTATTTATATTGGATGAATCCGATGAGCTATAAAGCTCTTTTTAACAGATGTCCAGCAGGGACGGGTCAGAGCATTACAAACCATACACAATGCAAAAACATGATAGGAGTGAAGAGCACAAGAAAGGTAAACAAAATACCACATTTTCTTGGTTCTTTCGGTAAAGTCACGTAGAAGGGAAATAATAAAATAATAAAAATAAAACATAATAAAATAATTATCATGACGTTTCGGCCACAACGCAAAAAGACAGACGCTGTCTTTCCGACAGACCTGTTCTTCACCTGAGGACGGCTGCTTGCGTTGTGGCCGAAACGTCGTGAGAATTATTTTATTATGTTTTATTTTTATTATTTTATTACTTCCCTTCTACGTGACTTTACCGAAAGAACCAAGAAGAAGAATCCCTGCAGTCACGAAAGCTTTAAATCGAAAAATACCAAATGATAAACATAAAACTGAGAAATCCCCATCGTACCAGGCAAAGCCCACTGAGGTATGAACTTATTTTTAAGAAGCGACCTGGCGGCTACAAATGCTTGCTCAGCAAAGTGGCTTATCATCATGTGGACATTTTATGAAAGGAATAATCTAAATAATCTCAATGTATGTTTCTTCATTCGGAGGGGGAAAAACCTGGAGGGTCCGGAGGGAGCGTGGGGGGGGGGGGGGGCAGGAAGGGTGAAGGAAGGAGAGAGTTGACGATGATCGATGTCCCCCTTGTCATGACTGTCTCGCGGCACGTGGTCACGCGTGGATGTTATCGGCGGCATCCTCTCGGACGAGTCTCAACCTGATGATGACAACGATGACGATACAAACTATGATGACGATAAAGATGACGACGATAATGATGACGATGATGACGACGATAATGATGACGATGACGACGACGATACAATCGATGATTATGATGACGACGATGAATCCTCGTCTCCGCCACCAGCACCATCACTCATCGCAATCAACATCAACGCGCCGTGCGCTAAACATCAACATCATCATTACCAACTACCAACCACCATAACCACCATCACCAGCATCACGCGAGGAGTGCCACGTCGCCAAACCATAGAAAATGATTACATACTCTTTGGTTCTTTCGGTAAAGTCACGTAGGTATAACATAAAATGAATCACGACGTTTCGATCGCAACACAAGCGGTCGTCCTCAGGCGAAAGAACAAACGAGTATGGATTCCTGCAGTCACGAAAGCTTCAAATAAAAATTATTACATTTTAAGACGACACACGTCCTAGCCACCAGCGCGTCCTTTGGACCTGACCATCCACCCCTCCCTCCGGCCGGCCAGCCAGCCAAATTTTTTTTTTATGATTACGTATACATCTGTATATATATATAGAATCATTAACTCTCCGATGGGTTGTAGCTCGTGTTATTCGGAACCATGTCCGACGTTTCGTTCCACGTGATGGGAACTTCGATTCAGTGTGTCTTAACAGAAACAAAACAACAAAACGACAGCTTCTGCAGTTCCAGTTCCTGAAGAAATCGTGGCTCGAAACGTCGGACAACGTGTCGAACATCCACGTGCGTGCAATCTACAAAACGCGAAAGCCGGCGCTACCCTGGACAGAAATACGAGCCGCGAGTCTGAGCGCTGTTATTGTCACCGTAAACCACCCTGCTGCTGCTGCGCTGCCAAAAACGAAACCATCTTTTTTGTTGGCCAAGTAAGGCGCACTGAGCTATGCAGCTCTCTGCTGTTTTAAATCGACCCGGCTACCACAAATGATGGCTCAAGAAAAGTGTCTCATCACGTGTACATGCACAGCAGCCCCACGACTCTAAACCGCACGTTGTTTCTATATGTTGGAAGTTAAAGACGGCAGGACCCGGAGACAAATCCACGCGACCACGGTGAGAGAGACATGCAAACTGAAAATATGCAGCGGGCGTCAGGGTCGGAATTGAACCCAGGACCTCCTGTACATTAGGCAAGGAAGTTAACATCTCGTCACCACGACGCCCCAAAAATGTGAGCCGCCGGCACTGTTTGTTTTGGCGTTCAACAACAGATAGGGAGAACGGATAGTGAGATGAACGGAGAGGAAAGTAGATCAGAGAGGAGTGTTCAATGTGAAGTCTATCCCGGAGAGAATGGCGGTTGCGATGGGTGGGTCACGCGTGTAGGTGTCTCGGTGTTGAGATGTTGACTACCTCGCCAGGTGTACAGGAGGTCGTGGGTCCCGTCCCGACCCTGACGCCTGCTGTATATGTGGAGTTTGGGTGTCTCTCTCTCTCTCCCCGTGGTCGCGTGGACTCTTGGTTCCCCCCCCCCCCCTATCTAGAAACACTTGTTTAGAGTATTTTAGCTGCTATACATTTCCACGTGGTGGGCCATTTTTGTTGAGCTATCATTCGTGATAGCCAGGACGCTTCCGAAAAAAGAGCTTTGGGGCCGTCCACAAATGAAGTCACGTGATTTTGCCCGATTTTTGACCCCCCTCCCCCCCTCGTCACACGGCGTCACAAAAAGTCAGACCCCCCTCAAATATGACGCCACAAAGCTCTGCCCCCCCTCCCCCAAAACCAAATTTTCATTTTGAAAATAAAACATCCTTCAAATCACTTTAAACTATTGTCATTGTAGCGCGTATTTAATGTGGCACTGCACTCTGATGTTATAGGAGAAAACACGTACTAAAAAGGAGGCGTTGGCAAACTGAAATTTAGCATGAAATGCACTTGAAAATATTCAACGTCTAACTAAAACTGCAGATGTTCAGAATATTATACTGTATTGACATTTTCTTATAATTACTTCAATATTAAAAGTAGTTATAACTATTAAAAAAATACTTGAAACGTTGTAGTAGAACGAAGCAAAATGGAGAGTATAATTATAACAATCACATATTCATTCCAAAGAATGAAAAGCCCTGGTAGAATCATTAGAATCAAAATGTTTAATAACAATCATTCAAAAATGTACAAAATGTATGCTTCTCCATTCTCCCATGGAGAAGCAAAATGCTCCTTCATGGAATAAATCAAGGTGACCTTGGTAAATTTAAATAATCAAATAGTTAATCATGAAAATTAAAAAAAAAATTGTGTTGTTATAACAATTCTATATTTATTTAAAGTTGCGCATTTGATCTGACGTCACATTTCTCAAGATCCCCTCCCCCCCTCGTCACACATCGTCACAAATGTCTGACCCCCCCCCGCCTTAGGTGCGTGATGTCATTTATGGACGGCCCCTATTTGCTCAGTGGGTTTTACCCGGTAAATGCAACACTCGTGTTGCTTGTTGTTCCCGAATGTAACATACCACGTGATAGAGAAAATGCGATCGCGAGGCGTGGCAGGTTAACTCCATTCCACGCACTCATGCGGCAGTAGGTTGGTCGTGTATGGTGAACCAAAGTGTGGGTACGCCCTCACATGCAAATGCGTCAGCTTGGAAAAGTAGGCCAAAGTAGGCTGTCTTGCGCAAGCAGTGCCGTTAGCGGACAGTTACAGGGCAGTGCCACAAGCAAGAGATAACTAACGCCACACAAACACAAAGACACCCCCCTCACACACCATATACCATTTAACAGACTGTCGGGGCATGTGCTGTGAGCGAGTAGCAACCTATGCAAGCAGGAAAAGCAAACCCGTGAGTGGCCAGCACCACACCCGGCCGCCTTTGTCTCCCCAGTGGAAATGTCTACACATCCAACTCGGGTCGCCGGGTGCCCTAGCGCAGCAGAGCGCGTTAACCATTGCACCACCACTCCCCCACATTCGCACGCACATTCATGCGCGCCACTTGCACACAATGAAAAGAAAGACAAAGACGCCCCCGTATTGCCTGTAATAGACTGTTGGGGAAAGTTAGCGAGCACTTATGAAGGCCGGCACGGCACACTAGGAGGTGGGTGGACAGCACCACGCCCGACCCGCGTATGGCCCCTAGAAGCGATGTTTACATATTGAACCAGGTACTCATTTGAGGCTGAGTCGACCTAGGTGAGGCCCGTGACCGGTTCAGATAATCGTCACTGGTGTTGGTGGCCGTGAGCGGGAATTGAACTCGGGTTTCGCGGCGCAGTGCGCGAACCACTCCGCATCAACTTGAAAACACAGACGCACACACACGGCGCACCGTAACACACACATCACTCAACACAAAACACATTCACAGACGCATACATCACTCACACAGACACGCATAACACACACGTGACACACACACACACAAGTAGAAATATCTCAAGCACGGGGGACATACATCACCCACACTCCAGCGGCCGTGTCCTTCATTGTCCACCTTTTATATTGGTTAATTTGTATCCAGAACCTTGGGTCGAGCGGACCCGGCACCCGGAGAACAACACAGAGAGAGAGAGACAACCACAGGGAAAGACAGAGAGAGGGAGAGAGCGAGGAGAGGAGAGGGAGAGGGGCGGGAGGGAAGAATGGCGACTCTCATTTTCGAACGGAGAGGCGCTGCTCATTCATCAGCCCGGCAGTTTTGTGTCACTCCACTGCTGGATGAAGTAGATATCCTCAAGCCGAGCGGATCTTCGGGTGGAGGAGGTGGAGTTACTTAACCATTCTTCACGACTCTGGCTGCCAAGACCCGTTCGGAGAACACTCCTCATGTAGCGAGCCGTGACCGCGAATCGAACTCAGCTCTCCGGGTCCTCGTTTGAATAAGAATTGTGACGCAGGCCTCACCACTCTGCACATGGTCTCACGGTGCACCTAGCATGGCACGAGCGCCGCGCTGACGTCACGACGACTGCATGTGTAACGTACGTGTCGCTGTGATAGTGTAGTGCAGGGGTCGGGAACCCTTTTGACTGGGAGAGCCATAAAAGCCAAATATTTCTAAATATATTGCATTGAGAGCCATATAGTATTATTATTATTTGTTTTTTTAACGTATTTTTAACGTATAATAAATTAAATATGTGTTACTTTTAATGCAACTTCTGGTGCTGCATGGTTTTGCTGATGGCCTTGTAGTCTGGTTCAGTACGTGGTGAGGTTGAGCTTCATGCAGGCGTTGAGGCCCCGTGACCCGTGAAATTTATCTTCAAAACTAATTTCTGTTTACTTTAAAATGACACAGTATTATTAAGCAATATCACAAGTATTTTAAAATCAGTTCCAAACTGATTTATTTTTATTTTTTTCAACTCACAATTGTCTGGGAGCCATATGCCGCCACCAGAAGAGCCATATATGGCTCGCGAGCCATAGGTTCCCGACCGCTGGTATAGTGCTTTCAAGCGGAGCGGTGGGGCAGCGATTAGCGCACTGCACTACCAAGTCAGACACCGGAGTTCGATTCTTGCTTACGGCTCGCGGCGGATAGCTAAACCGACACTGGGCTTCGCCTAGGTCTACTCAGCCTTAAATGTGTACCTAGTGCGGTGTGTAAACATCAACACTGGGAAGACAAATGCGGCCGGGCGTGGTGTTGGCCACCAAACCGCCCTCGTGTGCCGTGCCGGCCTTAATAGGTGCTCACTAACAGCGCTTACCCCAACAGTCTGTTAAAGGCTACCGAGGGGTTTGTGGGGGAGCGTAATTGTAGTGATTCGCCCCCCCCCCCCCGCGCTACGAACACGGCGACCACGTGAAGAACGGGTGCTATGCCTCCCACTAGGTCGACTCAGCCTTAAATTAGTACCTGGCGGTGTTTAAAAGATTACAAAAAACTATCAGATATGGGAATATAAAGGCGACCGTTGTGCGGTTTTGGCAACCCCATCCCCTCGTGCGCCGTGTTTGTATGGATGCACGTCCAATTAGTATTGTTGGACGCGTACGGTGCGAAAGAAGTTCAATATGCATACTTGTGTAGTGAGCGACTTCTCACACTTTAAGCACAACACTGGGCGACACATCGATGTGACGTTCTACGTAGCTACACATAGCCGACCCTTCTACATAACCCCATCGCCGGCGTCCAACTACACAGCTGTGTGACTCGCGCAGCGACGATGAGAGCCTTGCACAAGATGGGCCACGTGGCCGGACGGCGAAGAGAGATGACGGTGAGCAGCAACACAGCCAAGACCCAGGGACTCAGGTTCGTTCCCCCTTATATACCCCCCAGCGTGGCCAAGCCCCGCCTCCGGCCACGTCCCCTTCCAGAACCTTCGAACCTTCGAGCATGTTCCCAGAGGTTCCCGACTGACTCCGCCTTTCACCTTTACCCCAGATACGCCCCCCTTATAATGATACATTAAGTAACATGCCCATAACTGCCATTACTCCTTCAGGCCGACAGGTGGCACCCTGTCATTACACTTGCTCAGAGCACTTTCCACAAACTGCCTGCGCAAGGCTACATGGGGAATCGTCGTATGTTGTTGTGTGCGTGTTGAGACATCACGAACAAAGCGACTGAGTCGAGGATGACCTCACCAATCCCCACATCATCCCGACCCCTTCTCCCCCTCCTCCGCGCCCACGCTGGACATCTGTGCGAAAGAGCTTCATAGCTCGTTGGATTTCTTCCTGCAATCTAAGTAAAATATTCAGATTTAAATTCCCCAAACACCACCACTACCACCACCACCCTCTCTTCTCGTGAGCAAATAAATTGCACGAGAATGGAAATATGTATTCAAGCGCGGGTCCTCTCTTGTAAATGTAACCCCCCTGCCCCCTCCACCCATGCACTCTCCCCCCCCCCCTCTCCTCCACCCTGATGTACGTCCCGTGCCGATGAAGACGCGGCCGCCACTTGAGCGCCCTCGGAAGGTGCCACTTGACAGATGAAACCACCTACTTCACAGACCTCGCCACTGGCCGGAGGAGGCGAGGAAAATTATCTCATCCTTCAATTGAGCACAACTCTGCCTCCCCTCCCTCCTTCCCTCCCTCCGCCCCCCCCCCCCCGCACCCCCCCCCCCCGCACTCTCCCCCCCCCCCCCCAAATGACGAAGACAAAATTCCCCGGATAGGCTTAACATACTGTTTTTGGCAAGTGCGATCTTTACACACAGCACGCAACTCGTTTGGGGCTGAGTTGACCTAGGGGAAGAGGCCCAGGACCGGTTCAGATAGTCGCCAAAGGTGTTGGCTGTGAGCGTGAATCGAACTCGTATCACCGGGTTCTGGGAGTAGTGCTGTTGCCGCTACAAAGACAAAGATCTCCCGTATAGGCGTAAAATGCTGTAGGATCAAGTGCTTTTGGCAAGTGCCTATGAAGGCCGGCACGGCACACGAGGGAGTTGGTGGCCAGCACCACGCCCGACCACCACCACACGGACAAAGATAAATAAAAAGATCTCCCGTATAGCCTCAACAGACTGTAGGGGCAAGTGCTGTTAGCGAGCAGCACCTATGAAGGCCGGTACGGCATACGAGGGAGTGGGTGGCCAGCACCACGCCCGACCACCACCACCACACGGACAAAGATAAAGAAAAAGATCCCCCGTATAGCCTCAACAGACTGTAGGGGCAAGTGCTGTTAGCGAGCAGCACCTATGAAGGCCGGTACGGCACACGAGGGAGTGGGTGGCCAGCACCACGCCCGACCACCACCACCACCACACGGACAAAGATAAAGAAAAAGATCCCCCGTATAGCCTCAACAGACTGTAGGGGCAAGTGCTGTTAGCGAGCAGCACCTATGAAGGCCGGTACGGCACACGAGAGAGTGGGTGGCCAGCACCACGCCCGACCACCACCACCGCCACACGGACACACCGCTGCTCACACACACGCACGCGCTGCACGCGCTCAGCAACCCATCCATCTGTATTAGCAGCAATTAGTGGCGTGCTTTACACGCCGTGGATCGAGTCGCGCGGGTCGCGCTGCATCTTCCACGTGTCAGCAAATCGACAAACGCGCTTCGCGAGCGTCGTGTTCAATAAACGCTTTGTTTTTGTCTTGGGGTTTTGTTGTTGTTGTTGTTGCGTGCCGCTGTGTCTCAACCCGTATTTGTTCTCGATCGCGACTCACCAACGCGTGCGAGCTCGTTCACTCCCCCGCTGCACGCACACGCTAAAAGACATTGGTCTAATCTTCCACGTTGGGTGGATCAGGTGAAAGTAGTACCCACACTTTACCCCACCACACGCGCCCTGTAGGTGCCCATTTATACCGCTGGTTTGACAAAGTGGGGGAGAGTAGATCTGGCGACTTCTAAATTGCAAGCCAGAGTCTGGCTGGTAATCTAACTCTCTAACCTACTAACTATTTTAATATTACCAGCTAAGGCGAACTGAGCTATATTGCTCTTTTTCAGAAGCGACCTCGCCACAAATAGCTCAGCAAAGCGACTCGTGACGTTGACATTTATAGCAAGCACACATACGCGAATTGCGTGTTGTTGATTTTAAATGTAGAGGGAGAAACCGGAGGACCTGAGAAAAATCTGGCCTTCACAGGGGAGATAGAGAGAGAGAACATAACATAGAGTAGGGAGAGAGGGGATAGAGAGAGAGGGGAGGTAGAGAGAAAGGGGGTAGAGAGAGGGAAGGGGTAAAAAGGAGGAGAGCAGAGCATGAAATATTTTGTGAAAACTTTAATTTCAAAGGGGGGGGGGGCACATAAAGCAACGCAGTGAAAATTTTTTTATGAACGAAGCAACGTGCCGACTACACCCAGCATATTCTTGTTTCCTCTGATCTTAAAAGAAGAGAGAGAACATGCAAACTCCAAATATACAGGTGTTCGGGTCTGGATCGAACCCACAACCTCGTGTATATCAGGCGAGGTAGTTAACATCTCCCCACCGTGACGCCCCGTGGTCTAAGCATTACACCGCAACACAAACTCTTCATTACCACGACTACCACTGGTTTAAATCCACTCCCAGATTGCAAGTTACCATGCCGTCACAGTCAATGTGTGTGTGTGGGGGGTGGTGGTTGTTGTTCAACTATACTTCACCACTCTGACCGGTGCGGGCTTGACTGCCAACCCTCAATTAATATCAAGAACCCGTTTCAAGAGTCTTGCTCGGGATGACCTGAACACTGGGATTAGTTTATTTATTTAACGTGAGAGTTAAAGATCATTTATCAAGGACCCCCCCCCCCACCCCCTCCCCCCATGCACACGTGGGGATAACAATGAAACTTCGCATGCACAAGTTGAATTAGTACATGCTACTTGGATTGCCTACTTGCTCTACTGCCTCCCACAGGTGTGTTGCACGCGCATGTATCTCAGCGTCATCCACTAACCTTCTAATTGCTGAAGCATTACATGCGGAAACACCACCATCACAACAACCGCCGCGCAACCCACCATCGCCACCACCACCATCAAACCTACCATCAACACTGTGGCCACCATCGCCATCATCTCCACCATCACCACCGTCACCACCGTCACCAAACCCACCATTACCACCCTACGGCCAACATAGTCATCACTACCACAACCATCACCAATTATATCATCAACGTGAACACCACCTCCACCATCAAGATCTACTCTAAAACCACGACCAGCTCCACCGTCACCACCACAACCACTACCTCCATCACGCTCCCCACCACCGCCACTACCATCTCCACCATCACAACCGAAGACAAATATTTCCACCGCATAGCCGTAACATACTTTTGGGGCAAGTGCTGTTAGCGAGCACCTTTGAAGATCGGCACGGCACACGAGGGGGTGGGTGGCCAGCACCACGGCCGACCGCCTTTGTCTCCCGAGTAGCGATGTTTGCACACCGCACCAGGTACTCATCAGAGGCTGAGTCGACCTTCTACCCCTACCACTTCCACCAGCATCATCAACGCCATCAACATAACCGTCAATCACCACTATGATCAACACCACAATAGCTTCCACCACTATCACCAGCACCATCATCAGCAGCAAACACCATGAACACCACCGCTATCACCACACGCGGCCAAAGAAGGTTGTGCTATTTAAAGGTCACTTTAGAAAAATAATGGCCTTCGTTAATAAGAACCTTTAGCACGTCCCGGCAATTTAATGATTTGTACCCCGCGACTCCGGTGCCACAATTTGGGCTCGAGGTTAACTCCGTCAGGGCTCAATTGTTTCGTGTCTTAGTTGTGATGATGATGATGGTGATAGTGACTATGATGATGATGATTTTAATAATAATGAGAATGTTGTCACTGCTGCAACTGCTGCTGCTGCTGATGATGATGACTAATAATACTGCGACTGATGATGATGAAAATCCCTTTGCAGCTGTAGCTGATAATTATCTTAACGATGATGATCGCGATAAAGCGGTCGCTACTGCTACCGCCGCTGCTACTGCGGCTGCTGCAGATGCCACTGCAGCAGCCGCAGCTGCTGGAGCTGCCACTGCAGGGAACAACGGTGAATGAACGAGGGACGGCGCGTTCCTGCTTCACCACGTCCAGGAGGGGCACCAGGGGGCGACAAAGGTTGGTGGGGTTCGGGGAGGGGTGGAGGAAGGGGGAGGAAGGGGACCAGTGGGGGTAGGGGAGTGCGGGGTTGCAGATCCTCCCGTCTCCTTCGTCACGTATCTCCAGCCGTCTCTGATATAAACACAATCTTATTAAATTTCAGGACAGCTGGGGGGAACACCAGCAGGCCCGTGGTGATGCTTTACCCACCGTTATTGAGAGTGTGAACGTTGCAGCGCGGTGTTTCAGTCGCGGATACCAACCCCGTCCGTTCCCCGACTTCGATTGCCGCTCAGCGATGTTGGCCGTGAGCGGGAATCTCAAACCGGGCGGGTCGCCAGATCCGTGACGCGGCGTGCTAATCACTGCGCCACCGCTCCCCAGACACACACAGACACACGCCTAAATATATTCACGTGGGGGGGGGGGGGCATAACCACTCACGGCCGCTTTTGTTGTTAAAAAGCGCTGTGGCTCTCCTTACGACCTCCACTGTTGGCACGACCCCATCTGTAATTAATCAACTAGCCGCCAGATATTGCATGTTTAGTTTTCCAACTATTCCTGTGGTACTACTAAACTATTACTATTTTAAATTCGCCAAGTAAGGCCACTGCAGAAGCGACCTGTTTACAAGTGATAGCTCGACGAAGTGTGTCATCACGTGGGAATTTATAATGGAGGGGGGAAACCGGAGGGGCCGGAGAAAACCCCACGAGACGAGAGAGACACGCACTCCCCGAATATACAGCAGGCGTCAGGGTCAGGGATCGAATTCACGAACCTCCTGTATACCAGGCGAGGTAGTTAACATCTCGCCAGCGCGACGCCCCTAACAGTGGTGAACAATCCGACTCGTAGGGTACGGCTGGCTGTACAGAGGCGGTGTGTGTTTGGGAAGTGGAATTTGAGAAATTTTCCCCGTAAAAAAATATACTAATAACTATTTATTATTATTATTGTTGGCATCTTTTTGAAAGTGTCAGACAAAATAAAGGTACCACTGACAGCCAAGATTGGATAATTGGAAAATCAATGTGGACTCCGTACCACAGAGACGGGTGCCACCCCCACCACCCCTGGTATTATAATCATTACGGTCGTGCCAGCAGGTGTCCCCTCGATTCATCCAGGTGCTGTTCGGTATAAGACGAAGCAACGTGCCCACGTGGTTAGAGGTCCCCTTCCACTCACCCCCCCTCCCAGCTCCCCACAACGCCCCCCAACCACCCCCGCCCTCCCAAACCCCCAACCACCCCCGCCATCCTTCATTGGGACAATTAATCACTTACGTGGGCGCATCACTAATTTATATATTCATATATTTGATTCAAAACAAAGGCACTTGATTTGGATAATTAATGTTGTCCACGTGGAGGTAACGCAAATATGTCGTCATAGAGTTGTCACGTGCCGCCAATAGACATCGACACGGTTAATCGATTCGATCGATGCATTGTTGTTTTCGTTTGATTACGCTCACGCTCGTGCATTGGCTGGTGAGCTTCTTGGGGGAGGCCTTCATCCAGCAGTCGATTGATCATGGCTGATGCTGACGATTACACGATGTAACACAATTTTTGTTCCTGGGTAGTAAGTGTTATTTCGTAATTGCTTATGCCTAGAAAGTACGGAAAAATGGCTATTATTGCGCACAAACTTTGCTTTTGTGACCAGGACAGTGATATTTTGAAATTTACCTATTTTCAATGAGAAAACGGCCGAATTCGTGTATTTTCGTTCACATAAATCAGAAAAAACTACACGAATGAAAATGAAAATGTATTTATACTAAAGTAATACAAAAAATTACCACAATATTTAGAAGTGAGCAGCTTTTAGAGATTTACGATTATACTCTAAATCACTTTCACGAATCAGGCCCCAAATGTAGTCTCCCATCATGTTCTCGTTATACTGTCCTTGGTAGCGGCGTTCAAAGTCCAGTTTATCCTGGTGGAAGCACTCGCCTTGCTCCTCCGAGCACGCTCCCATGTTATCCTTGAATTGATGATGATGCATATTGCATTGGCAGGATTTTTTGTTAAAATCCTCCGTCAATTCACAACGAGTTTGAAGGCTTCTCCCCCCGCCGCTTGTCGGTGGCGCGACTTCTTTGACCATACTTCACCGCGGGGTATCAGTGTGGGGTCGGTGAACGTGCCGGGAGCCAGGAGCAGTGCACATATCACGCGCTACGTGGGCAAGCCCAGGACCGTTCCAGATACAGTATTCGCCACGACCACTATCATGAGCAGGAATGCAACTCAGGTTCAGAGCGCAATGCGCTAACCACTGCGACGCCGCTCCACCCTATGGGAAGGTTGCGTACGGGCAAATGAAGAGCACAAGATGTAGCAAACAAAGACGGGAAAATTAAAACAGGACGGTGCAAATGCGATGGGCAATATGGAAATGTAATGAACCGTCACACAGATGTGGACGAGCGTACAGCCTCAACAGAGACTTACTCTTAGTTCTTTCGGTAAAGTCACGTAGGTAAAAAATGAAATTAAAATTAATAAAAATAAAACAAAAAAATCACGACGTTTCGGAGGCAACACAAGTCTCCGTCATCAGGTGGGACCGTCACAGCCAGATTTGCTGCATCTAAACTAAGAGATTTGCTGCATCAGAACTAAGAGTATGAATCCTTGCAGTCACGAAAGCTTCAAATCTAGAATCAACAGAGACTGTTGGGCAGCACCTATGAAGGCCGGCACAGCACGCAAGGCAGTGCGTGAACAGAACCACGCCCGACTGCCTTTGTCTCCCTCGTGGCGATGTTGACACACCATACCCGCTAATCGTTTGAGGCCGAGTCGACCTAGGGGAAGAGCCCCAGCACGGATTCAGATAATCGTCGCTGGTGGTGGCCGTGAGCAGCCGCTGCTAACTCCGGAGCGCAACGAGCCAACAGCTGTGCTACCGAACCCCTTTAAACACACGCGAAATTACACACACAGTTACACACACACAGTTACACACACACAGTTACACACACACAGTTACACACACACACAGTTACGCACACACAGTTATACACAAACACAGTTACACACACAGTTACACACACACAGTTACACACCAGTTACACACGCACATAATTACACACACACACACAGTTACACACACACACACAGTTACACACACACACAGTTACACACACACACAGTTACACACTCACACAGTTACACACACACACAGTTACACACACACACAGTTACACACACACAGTTACACACAAAGATAAAGACAAAGATCCCCCGTATAGCCTTAACAGACTGTAGGGGCAAGTGCTGTTAGCGAGCACCTATGAAGGCCGGAACGGTACACGAGGGGGTGGGTGGCCAGCACCACGCCCGACCGCCTTTGTCTCCCCAGTGGCGATGTTTACACACCGCACCAGGTACTCATTTAAGGCTGAGTCGACCTAGGGGAGGCCCAGGACCGGTTCAGATAATCGTCACTGGTGTTAGCCGTGAGCGGGAATCGAACCCGGGTCGCCAGGTTCATAGCGCAGCGCGCTAACCGCTACACTACCGCTCCCCACAGTTACACACACACACAGTTACACACACAGTTATACACACACAGTTACACACACTGCTACACACACACAGTTACACACACACACACACAGTTACACACACACAGCTACACACACACACAGTTACACACACTGCTACACACACACACAGTTACACACACACACAGTTACACACACTGCTACACACACACACAGTTACACACACACATAGTTACACACACAGTTACACACACACAGTTACACACACACACAGCTCCTCTCCAGTGATTTGCCGACCGCGTTTAATCCCAGATCGTAAAACAAAAGCGCGGTGTGAGGTGTGCATCTGAGCGCGCGCGCGTCTGTGTGTGCTTGTTGTCTCTGAGTGTATTTATCGGTATGTGTGTGTATGTGTGTATGTGTGTGTATGTAATGGGGAGCGGTAGTGTAGCGGTTAGCGTGCAGCTCTACAAACCCTGCGACCCGAGTTAGAATCCCCTCTCACGGCCAACACCAGTGACGAATATTTGAACCCGTTCTAGGCCTCCCTTACGTCGACTCATCATCAAATGAGTACCTGGTGCGATGTATAAACATAGCCACTAGGGAGACAAAGGCGGCCGTGAGTGGTGTTGGCCACCTACCCCTCGTGTGCCGTTTCAGCCTTCATAGCTGCTCGCGAACAGCACGAGCCCGAACAGTTTGTTAAAGGTTATACGGGGGATCTTTTTATTTCTTTGTAGGTGTGTGTGTAGGTGTGTGTGTAGGTATGTGTGTGTAGGTGTGTGTGTAGGTGTGTGTGTGTGTAGGTGTGTGTGTAGGTGTGTGTGTGTGTAGGAGTGTGTCTGTAGGTGTGTGTGTGTAGGCGTGTGTGTGTAGGTGTGTGTGTAGGTGTGTGTAGGTGTGTGTGTGTAGGTGTGTGTGTGTGTGTAGGTGTGTGTGTGTAGGTGTGTGTGTGTAGATGTGTGTGTAGGTGTGTGTGTGTGTAGGTGTGTGTCTGTAGGTGTGTGTGTGTGTGTGTAGGCGTGTGTGTGTGTAGGTGTGTGTGTCTGTAGGTGTGTGTGTAGGCGTGTGTGTGTGTAGGTGTGTGTGTAGGTGTGTGTGTAGGTGTGTGTGTGTAGGCGTGTGTGTGTGTAGCTGTGTGTAGGTGTGTGTGTAGGTGTGTGTAGGTGTGTGTGTGTGTGTAGGTGTGTGTGTAGGTGTGTGTGGGGATGTGTGTATAGGTGTGTGTGTAGGTGTGTGTGTGTGTAGGTGTGTAGGAGTGTGTGTGTGAAACTCTCTCTTGATTCCCGAACCCCCCATCTCGCCATCCACGGCGCTGCCAAATAACTCGCTGTCCAATATTGAGCCGCGTTAAACAGAGACCATTACCGTAGATTAAAAACGTGCGGTCGGAAAATTGGAAAATGATAAACGGGCGGGAGGCGTTGAACTTTGATTCTCTGCGGTAGTTGGGTTGGCCCCGCGCATCGCACCAATAATTATTGCTCAAATAAAATAACACACACACAGAAAGGCAAAGATGCCCCGTATAGCCTTTAACAGACTGGTGGGATCAAGTGTTCGGTTACCGAGCACCTATTCAACAGCTATACTGTTAGGTATAACTATTCGAACGCCTATTTTAAAAAATAATGGTTGTTAAAAAATATATTTTTTAATGTAATTTTCATCAGGCCTCCCAATGATGTGAAGTGCAGTCTCCAACCGTCGTAACCTCGATCTCTCTGGCCTCGCTGATTATGTGCAATGAAGAAGGGACATTGCCCGAAACGTCACCCATTTTCTATTTTTGTTGCAAACATAACGCCACAGCGTTGCTGACGGCAGAACACGCGAGCGGGTGTGTGGCCATCACCACGCCCAGACGCCCATGTCTCCCCAGTGCTCATGTTTACACACCAGGTACTCTTTAAAGCTGAGTTGACGTAAGGGAGGCCCGGCACCAATTCATGTAGTCCGCACCGATGTTTGCTGTGAGCGGTGCGAAGTGCATTCCTCAATACACGACTGCACACGCACGCGGAGGAGAGGGGCGGTGCAGTGGTGAGCGATACTGAACCCGATGATAGACCACCTGAGTTCGATTCCCATCCCACGGTTGAACATTAGTGGTGAGTTGTTCGCCGGGATCGTGCACGCCACATAATACAAAGGTTACCAGTGTAGCCTCCGCAAACTGTAAAGGCAAGTGCGGTTAGCGAGCACCTATTGAGGCCGACACAGCGCACTGCAAAGACAAAGATGCCCTGTTTCATCTTAATTTGAAGCTTTCGTGACTGCAGGAATCCATACTCTTTGATTCTTTCGGTAAAGTCACGTAGAGTAGAAACATAAAAAAACACAAGGCAGCAGACATCGTGCTGCTCGCAGCAGACATCGCAGCTATCCAGATTTTCACGTGAAGATGAACGCTTGTGTTGCGTTCGAAACGTCGCGATTCATTTTTTTTTATTTCTACCTACGTGACTTTACCAAGAGGACCAAAGAGTATGCGCTGTATAACCTGCATATACTTTTCGGGACAGTGCTGATAGCGCCTGTCAAGGTGGGAATCTCTCACGAGAGAGACAAAGACACCCGTGTAGCCTACATGGAACTCTTGGCGCAAGCGATTATCGAGCACCCATTAAGGCTTTGCACGGCCACCTGCAAAGACAAAGATCCCCTGCATAGCCTACGTAAACTATTGGGGAAAAGTGCGGTTTTAGCGAGCACCTATGAAGGTCGCAATGGCACACGACACACACACGTGTACCCCGCCCCTTCCACCCCACCCCCCGGAGCCACCCCACCTGTCCCCTCGTCCCACCTAGCGTTATTTATTTATTTATTTCATCTCCGGTCCCGAATAGAAATTTATTTTTTTTCCTTGGGCGCCGTTATATGAAGGAGTAACTCATGCGCTAACGGCGCACTCGGGCAGCTGCCAGTTTTGTCGGCGTTGGAGGTTGTAAGGAAACGGCCATAAATAAATAAATAGTCCTCCCCCCAGCCTTCCCACCCCATTCCTAAATATCCTGCCGCGACAGGCGGCGGAGGACACAGATTGAGATCTATGGGCAAGGGGCAGCGATGGGGTTGGGGGGGAGGGGGTAGAGAGACACGAGGAGGATGGGGAGGGGAGGAGGAGGTCACGGTGCAGGGTCGAGTGTTCGAGTCAGGAGACCCGTGTGCGTTAGGTGAACTAGGAAGTGCTTGCTGTGTGTGTGTGTGTGCGGTGGAGGTGGCGGGGTTAGCGCACTGCGACCCGAGTTTGATTTCCCGCTCAATAATAATCGAGAATATATGAACGGGTTCTGGGCCTCGACTCGAGGCGACTCGGGTTCAAATGAGCACTTGGTAAACATGACCACAGGGGAGACAAAGGCGGTCGGGCTTGGTTCTGACCACACCACCGCCGGCATGTGTCTGTGCCAATTCCGGCCTTCACAGGTGCTACTCGCGACAGCAGCACTTGCCCCATCAGTCTGTTCAAGGCTACACGGGGGATCTTCGCTTTTGTGTGTAAGATTGTGAGTGAGCGGTGGTGCAGCGGTTAGTGCACTGCGCTACGAACCCGGCGACCCGAGTTAGATTCCCGCTCACGGCCAACACCAGTGACGAATACCTGAACCGGTCCTGGGCCTCCCCTAAGTCGACTCAGCCTCAAATGAATACCTGGTGCGGTGCCTAAACATCGCCACTGGGGAGACAAAGGCGGTCGGGCGTAGTACTGCCCATCCACTGCTCATGCATGTACCGTGCCGAGCTTCATAGGTGCTGCTCGCTACAACAGCACTTGTCCTCACAGTTTGTTGGAGGCTATACGGGGCATCTTTGTCTTTGCATGTGCCGGGCGCGTCTGGATGTTGAGAAGGAACGCGAGACAATTTCGCACCACCCAGTAAATTGAAGGAGGGGGGGGTTGGTGTTGGGGTGTGGTTATGGGGGGGAGGGGTGGATGGAGGGGGTTGAGTCCATCCCAGCTGACAGCAGTGATGGGCACCGCCGCTGTTGCCGCTGCTGCTGCTGCTGCTGCACTTGCCTCGGCGCTCGCCCCAACCCTAGCCCGGTGATCTCAGGGCTGTCGTTTTGTCTGAGCGCTAAGACGCCGCATAAATCACGGGGGGGGGGGCGCTTGAACGCAGCGCGCTCCGCCCCGTGTTTGTTATGCAAAGCGTCCTGCGCTCCCTCCCTCTCCTACCCACCCCCCCTACTCCTGCGCTCCCTCCCTACCTCCTGCACCCCTCCCCTACCCCCCCCCTATTCCTGCGTTCCCTCCCTCCCTCCTGCACCCCTCCCCTACCCCCCCTATTCCTGCGTTCCCTCCCTCCCTCCTGCACCCCTCCCCCTACCTCCCCCTCCTCCTGCGCCACCTCTCTCCTGCATCCCCTCCCCCCCTACCTCCCCTTACTCCTGCGCTCCCTCTCTCCCTCCTGCACCCCCCCCTACCTCCCCCCTACCGTCCCCCTACTCCTGCTGCTGCTTCCTGCGATGTCGCAGGGGCGGTTGCGGGGACGCTTCTCGAAGGTAACGACGGTGCCACTTGTGGCGGTCACGTGCGCGACGGGTTGGGGAGGGAGGGGCGCCTTGGGGGTGACGCCCACGTAGCCCCACCTGGGGAGGGAGGGAGGGGCCGGTGGGGGCGATGGGGGGGGGCTATCTCCCGAGTGATGTTAACTCCCTCGCCTGGTATGCAGGAGGTCGTGGATTAGATCCCGACCTTCACTGTGCGTGTATATTTGGAGTTTGCGTGTCTCTCGCTCCCCGCGGTCGCGTGGATATTTCTCAGGGTCCCTCCACATTGAGAATCAACATCACGCGTTCACAGAATTTGGCTACTCAACATTTCCACGTGATAAGCCACTTCCTTGAGATATCATTTGTGGCAAGGCCGCTTCTGAAAACACATTCCTGCGGAGGGAGCTGGTAGGAACGTTGGGTTGCTCGGTCAATGGCCAGGGTCAACGGTGGCGTGGTGTATTCCGCAAATATGCCCGACTGTGAGGGCGGGCACAAGCCGGCGTGAGTAGGTTAAACGTTGAGTTTTATAAGGGCACCACGGGGTGACCAGCCCCTCTCCACCCAGCCCCACCCCTCCCACCCCCTACCCAGCCGCACCCTCCCCACCCTCCCCTCCCCACCCAGCCCCTCCCTCCCCACCCAGCCCCTCTCCACCCTCCCCTCTCCACCCAGCCCTACCCCTCCCATTTTTGGATGCACGACGGACGGACGGACACAATAATCCCCTGTGGGCTGGTGGAACCAGGAGGTTCCTACCAGTATAAATTTCTATATAGCTCGGTGGGCCTTGCATGGTTAAACAAAAAAAGTTTCTAGTTTAATTGCACAGCCGGAATGTTGGGAAACTAAGCAAGCAGTGGCTGGGGGCTGGCGGATTAATGAATGGTTGGGGCGTTACCGCCGCTGCAGCAGAAGAGTACACGGACGTGTGTGTGTAGGTAATGAAAATGTGCAGGGGTCGATGTGTGTTTGAGGAACGGAGGCGCACAGATTGTCACACTGCATTGCGATAACGGCCAACATCGGTGACGAATGTCTGAAGAGGTTCTGGGCGTCATCTAGGTCGACTCAGCCTTAAATTACTACCTCGCGCTGCGTTGTGTGGACAACACCAGCACTGGAGAGACAAAGGCGGACGGGTCAAGGTGTTAGCCATTCACCCACTCGGTTGCCGTCCAGGCCTTTATAGGTGCTACTCGCTAACGGCACTTGCCCCAACAGTCCAATGAGGCTATACGAGAGATATTTGTCTGTGCATGTTTACATGGAGATACGTAGCGCGCATTATTCACTTACGGCTACCATTGGGAGCATTCCTCTACCTGCCCCTCGCAAGGGCGGTAATAATAATCATAGCAGCTTCCGTTATTTATCCATTGGGCGGTGTGGAGGAGGATGGGGGAGGGTGGAGGGGAGATTGGGGGGGCTAGGTGGAGGGTGGGGGATAGGGAGGGGTCGGAGGGCGGGTGTGAGTTTGTGGCTTCGCAATTCATAGCTCACTGAGTTACAAATCCGTTAACCTTTTGTGTGTGTGTTTTTTTTACAGGCCACGGCTAACATTAGTGGCAAGTTACATCCGAACCTGGTTCCAGGCCTCCCCTAGGTGGGCTCCGCTTCAAATGATGACCTTGGTACGGTGATTAACATCACCACGATTGGGAAAATGGTACAGACATATAATGAAAGCAATATGTGTCCACAGCTATACATTTATATTTCATTTTTTTTATCAATTCGGATCCCTCAAATCTTATTTGTATTAACACGTAGGCATTCGCGACGAATATCATCCATAACAGAGGTTTTTTGGGTTAGATCGCGTAAATGGTATAAGCTAGTTGTAATTACTGGCGAAACGTCGTACTCAGATTGTAAATGTTGTGGCTTGGCTCTCCAACACACCGGTGTGCTGTACTAGTGACGAATTGGCACGTTTTGTTTACGTGACAACCCTTACTAGTTGGCTGTGTCGGGTGGTGGTGGGTTTTAACGACACATTCCTAATATATTTTCGCGATCTAACCCAAAAAAACTCTATTAAGGATGTATTTGTATTATGATGAAAACGACCCGTGGAAGCGGATATTACAGAACCACCTGCAAGATCCCTTCTGCAAGCGGGCTCATCGACAAGCACAGCAGAGGGGCAGCACTTACAACACTCGCTCTGCCGTGCGAGGGTGAAACTCATCGCATGTCAGCGTCAACGCGATATTTTTTTATTATCCAAAATTAACCATCGAACCAAATATATATCTAAAAACAAGTTTAGACGCGCGAAAAAGGCCCTTGCGAGCGCGAGCTAAAACTTTTGGCTGCAAGCCTCCCCCCGCCCAGCCCCCCGCTCTGCAAGTGAGATGTCTGGAGCCACAGCTTCGTGAAAACAAAGTGCCGCCTGGTCGAATAAATTATGGAGAGAAGCTGAGACAAAACCCGACTTGGCCAGTGCTGCGACTGCTGCTGCTGCCACTGAATCTGTCGCGTTTGTTCCACCGTTCTAAATCAAGCTCCGCGAAGGCATGCGGCGTTCACTGCCAGAGACCTCGGTCAAGGTTTTATTTTTGTTCTAACGAATGGAGCCAATTGAGGCGTCCAAACGTTTTGAGAGGAACTGGCGAAGCCAAGGCTGGTGGCCTGCGGGGTTGGGGATGGTGGTGCGCGGTGCGGGCGGGGGGGTGTCTGGAGTGTGGGGGTGTTGATGGGATGAGCCAGAGAGGCAGCAGAATGAGAGAACGGGAGATCGATGGAAGATAGATAAGAGATAGGGGAGGGGGTACATCGAGGATGCAATCACTTTCCGATGTGTTTTAGTTCCACGTGATGATGTTCTTGATTTTGTTAATGATGATGATGTTGATGATAATGTTAATACTCTTAGGTTTTTTCGGTTAAATCACGTAGGTAAAAATAAAAATATATAATAAAAATAATAGAAATAATAATAGAAATGCAATTATTTTATTATATAAAAATTTATATATATTTATTATTATTTATTTTTATGATTTATTTTTACCTACGTGACTTTACCGAAAAAACCTAAGAGTATGAATCCTTGCAGTCACGAAAGCTTCAAATCTAGAAGATTATGTTAATGTTCATGATGTTAATGATGTTGATGTTAATGATGTTGAGGATGAAGTTAATGATGATGTTGATGATTAAGTGAATGATGTTGATAATGATGTTAATGATGATGTTGATGTTAATGATGTTGATGTTAATGATGATGTTGATGATTAAGTTAATGATTGTTGATGTTGATGTTAATGATGTTGATGATGATGTTAATGATGATGTTGATGATTATAATGATGTTGATAATGATATTAATGATGATGTTGATCATGATGTTTACCCGGTAAATCCTCACGGAGTCTCGAGACTGTTTTACAAGAGGGGTCCTGAGACGTTTCACAGCATGGAGTTACAATTACCCGGTGGTTTTACTCTAATTGAGTATTTTTTTTACAAATTTGGCAAAGTTGGGCCGTGATGCTGACACACAGACACATGCCCTAGCGTTTTTTTTATTCTGAAAACCATCAACGAGAGTATTAACTCCCTCCGCGAAGCGGAGGTCGTGGTCATTTAACCCGCAGTATTTTCCAGGGCGTCCGCCACGGTCTTGACCCGTGAACCTCTGCAACGAACAAGCGGCTAATGCGCTGCCGGCTTGGCAAGCATCTCCGCCAGGCAGACCTCGCTTAGCGCTCGAGATGCGTTCCTGGAGGAGGTTGAGCGCCAATTGCCAAGGTGTGTATGGCGCGTCTGGATGGTGGGAAACGCGAGACAATATCTCGCCACCCACTCAATCAAAGGAGGGACCAGTTGCCGGATTGTCCTAGTAGCAAAAGTAGCTACACATGCAGTAGCTACTACACGTGTAGTAGCTACTACACATGCAGTAGCTACTACACATGAAGTAGCTACGGGCCCAGCACTTGCAAGGGCCCCGCGCTTAATGCGTTCAAGCTATCAATTCCGGTTCAGTGATTCTGCACTTGCTCTATTACCATAGTACTATACCGCCTTCAACTTTTACGAACGACTGGGTGTTTAAGGTTAGCGATATGTTAGGTTAGTATTAGCTGGCGGTATTGCAAAGGGGCCGTCCATAAATGACGTCACGCGATTTTGGACGATTTTTGACCCCCCCCCCTTCGTCACACGGCGTCACAAAAAGTCAGACCCCCTCTGAAATATGACGTCACAAAGCTCTGCCCCCTCCCAAAAAAACTAATTTCCATATTTAAAATAAAACATGCTTCAAATCGCTTTAAACTATTGTCATTGTAGTGCGTATTTAATCTGGCGCTGCACTCTGATGTTGTAGGAAAAAAGATTATTTAAATAAGTGCAACGTGTTGTCTATATTTATTTAAAGTTGCGCATTTTGATGTGACGTCAGATTTCTCACCCCCCCCCCCTCGTCACACATCGTCACAAATGTCTGACCCCCCCCCCCCCCTAGGTGCGTGATGTCATTTATGCGACCCCAAAGAAAAAAATACAATGCATTATTATTGTTGTTGCACAGAAAAGACAACGATCACCCGTGTAGCCTGAAACAGACTGTTGGGGCCAAGCGCTGTTTAGCGAGTGGCACCTATTAAGGCCGGCACGAAAAACGAGTGGGGTGGGTAGGCAACACTGCGCCCGGCCGCCTTTGTCTCACAAAATAACGACGTTGACACAACACATCAGGTACTCATTTGAGGCTGAGTCGACCTAGGGGAGGCTCACGATCGGTTCAGATAATCGCCACCGGTATTTTCCGTGAGTGGGAGTCGAACTCAGGTCGCCAGGTTCGTAGCGCAGCGCGCTCACCGCTACGCCACCGCTCCCCCACTCACACACTGACAACATGCACACACACTGGCACACATTCACTCTCACACACACAGGCGCGCACACGCGAGCGAGCAACTTCGATCATTCCGGGCATTGTGTGAAAGCCGGGACAGATTGGACAGGACGAGACAGCCCGGGACGGACAAACGGACGCTCTACCCCGTCCCTGCTGCTGCTGCTGCCGCTTGCTCCGCTTGCCTGCAGTGTGGCTCCTCGCCTGTTGAGGCTGAGTCGACCTTGGGGGAGGCCACCACACAGACGCACACACATACACACGCTTTCCACGGTGAAAAACGCGAGCTCGAGTGTGTCAATTAATTTTAATCCTTTTTTTTGTTTGTTCCGGATAGGACCTTTGGGTAAATCAACCCGTGTCTAAATCAGACATCAAGGTGGTTGTTAGAGCCATGGACCGAGGAAATGCGTTCTCTCTGCTCCGTGCCTAATCAAGCCAATAGAAAAATAAACTCTCTCTCTCTCGCGCGCGCACACACACACACACTACATACAAAGATACCCCGTATAGCCTTCACGGACTCTTGGGGCAAGTGCTGTTATGTGAAAGTCGGCACGGCACACGAGGTTGTGTGTGGCCATGCACCTTACTGCTTGTGTCTCCCCGTTGCTGATGTTTACACACAGCACCAGGAGGCTCATGAACGACTGAGTCCACCTAGGGGAGGTCCCGGACCGGTTCAGATAATCGCCACTCTTGTTGGCCGTGGGCTAAGATCGAATTCGTGTCGCCAGAGTTCGTAGCGCTGTACAGCATCAACCACTGCACTACTACTCTTAGGTTTTTTCGGTAAAGTCACGTAGGTAAAAACAAATATAAATAATAATAGAAATAAAATAATAAATCACGACGTTTCGGAGGCAACACAAGTCTCCGTCATCAGGTGGGACCGTCACAGCTGAATTTACTGTATGAAGTGAGGAAAAATCCAAGAGACAAGCTCTTAAATACAAGTTAAGGGGGAGGGGGGAGGGGGGTTGTCTGAATGTGGTAGCCAGGGGGATGGCCTTGATGGTCCTCGAGCGCGGGGCTAAGAGAGAACAATGGTGCACATCGGCTCATGGTTGTGGTCGGTGTTAGCTGATAATAAGCATACAAGTAAGCAATACTGGCTAACGCTGGGGATGTCAACACTCGGTAAAGTAGAATAGTACCCGGCAAATAAGATGGTACAAATACGTGTAGCACTACTGCTCCCAATTCGGACGCATATGCTGTCTATATCCACACACACTATGCTCCGGGTTAATAGACACCACGGAAAGTAAGACGCACCTCCACAACGCGTGCTCGTATGTCAATGATGTTCAACGACGAACTAAAAACCTTGAGTCACGCACATTCGCGTCGACCCGGATTATAAGACGCACCCACAAGGGGGGAAATTGTGCGTCTTATAATCCCGGACAATGCTCCACGTGTATCGCGTCCATGGATTTGTGTCAAGCCACCGCTGGATTGCGGCCTACCTAAGCCAGCCACGGTGGCGAAATCTTAACTGCCTTGCCTGGTATACAGGAGATCGTGGGTTCGATCCCGACCCTCACGTCTTGCGTGCAAGACTTAGAGATTGCATGTTCTCACCGTGGTCGCGTGGATTTTCTCCGGCTTTTCACCTCCACATTTAGAGGTATTGGACGCTCTAAAATCCCCGCGTGACGTTAAGCCACTTCCTGAGCTATCGTTTGTGATCGCCAGGCCGATTAGGAAAAAAAGGCAACTGCATAGCTCACGGGGCCTTACCTGGTGAAATAAACATAAATGCTGGCAAGTGCGGGGAGGGGAGGGTGTTGGTTTCCTATGTTTTTTTAATGTAGTCTGGTTTAGGGTTCGGGAATCTTGCTTTTTTTTATTGTCGGTGTCTCTTTTTCTCACGATTCGATAGTCACTGCGGGGGTGGGGGGCGGAGTAGTGACGTGAATGAGGGGGGGGGGGTCATCCAAAGATATAAAAACGGACCGGCTAACACCTTGACGATTATCTAAACCGGTCCTGAGCTCCCCCTCGGTCCACTCAGCCTCAATTCAGTACCCGGTGGTGTAGTGTGTAACCATCGCCACTGGGAAGACAAAGGTCGACCGGACGTGGTGCTGGCCACCCACCCGCTCGTGTGCCGTGGCGGCTTTCATAGGTGTTCGCAAACAGCACTTGCCCCAAAAGTCTGTTGTGGCTATTCGGCGGATATTTGTCTTTGTCCCGTGAGACTGCAGGGAGCGGTGGTGTAGCAGTTCGCGCGCTGCGCTACGAACCTGGCGACCCGTGGTTCGATTCCCGCTCACGGCCAACACCAGTGACGATTATCTGAACGGGTCCTGGGCCTCCCTAGGTAGATTCGGCCTCAAATGAGTACCTGGTGCGATGTGTGAACATCGCCACTAGGAGACAAAGGCGGCCGGGCGTGGTGTTGGCCACCCACTCCATCGTGTTCCGTGCCGGCCTTTATACAGTAGGTGCTCGTTAACAGCACTTACCCCAATAGTCTGCTAAGGCTACAGGGGGGATCTTTGTCTTTGATAGTGTGCATGTCGAGGTCGACTGTGCCTTAATTAATGAGTACCCAGTTGCGGTATGTAAACATCAGCATTGGGGAGACAAAGGCGGCCGGCCGGTGGGTGAGTGCAGGCCACCCCCCTCTCACCCCTTGTGTGCTGCCTGCTAAGAGCACGGCGATGCGGGCTCTACGGACGTGGGCTGCAGTGTGGTGGCTCTGTTGTCATTGTGTGCCGACTACGTGAGAGAGCGAGACACGCGTGGAGGAGGCGGCGAAGCAAGATGAGCGAACGCATCTCGCACTGAGCGGGTCCGGCCTTTTTGCTCTGCACATCCCCTAATTAAAGCGGCCTGACTGAGCAAAAAAAAAAAGGAACGAAGTTATTTTATGGAATGGGTGAAAAAAAATATAATTGGCTTCTTCTAAGCCACCTTAATGTGCATGATACAGGAGTGACGGGGAAATGTTACTCGCCATTAGGAGGTTTCCACTCGGCTTTTATCCAAGCGCATTCGGCAGCGCCACGCCACGCGGCCAGGGCGCCAGTTTGCATTATTCAGGTTAACCTTTTTGTGGGCAGAAAACATTCAACCGCCTCTCGATTCCAACTTCAATCGACGGGGGGGGGGGGGGGAGTGGGCGGTCTTTTCTCTGCGTCTGAACTCTTTCCTACCCACCCACCCCCCTACCCAACCACCGCTTCTCCATTACCCCAAAGGTAAAGATCCCCCGTATAGCCTGAACAGACTGTTGGGGCAAGTGCTGTTATAGCGAGCAGCACTTATGAAGGCCGGGCACGGCACACGATGAGGGTGGGTGGCCAACAATACGCTTTGGAAGTGGTGCAAAAGCACAATGAGCATTGGGTTTGTATTTGTATCACGTTAGGTCAATAACTTCGGGTGACTTAAAAAAAACTGAAAATATATAATAGGCGACATTCCGACAATGATGCGCTATGAAGAAGGGGTCATTAACATCGCCTATTATATATATGCACTTTCACGCCGCAATCATAATGTAATTGCCCACTGTATGAAGGTTACATATATATATATATGGCAACACAAAACCTTATCGGATTATAAGATGCACTTATAGCATTTCCATTGCAATGTAGGCGCGAGAGGGTGGCTAGTGGCTGGGGTGGCTTGCGTCGGGAGCGCGAGGATGGGGGAGTAGCAGGGAGTGGTAGGAGTGGAGTGGTTAGTGTGCTCTACGAAACCCGGCCACACGAGTTCGATTCCAGCTCACAGCCACTACCACCAGCGAGGGATCATCTGAACGGGTTCTGAGCCTCCCCGAGGTCGATTCGTCCACAAATGAGTACCTGGTGCGGTGTGGGCAACCCGCTAGGGAGACGAATTTGCCCAGGCGTGGTGCTGGTCACCAAACCCATCCTTGTGCAATGCCGGCCTTCCTAGGTGCTCGCTAACCGCACTTGGACCAACATTCTATTAAGGCTATACGGTTGATCTTTGTCTATTTTGTTGTTGGTGGGAGGTTGGGGGGGGGGAATTATAATCCTGACAATACGTTAATATTATTATTCTTAATATTCAGCGATCGTTCGAACTTTCACGATGACACTGCGCCTTTGTGTAGTTGTTGTTGTTGTTGTGTTTATAAAATATATAGTAAACAACTCAACCACGCCGAGATCTGAACAAACAAATGAATCCCCTTGTTTCCTAGCTGCCTCAACTGAAGCCCCTGTGGAGGCGTGGGGGATGAGCTGGGGGGGGGGGGGCATCGGGCGATCCAGGGCGATGCGAGGTCGGAGGCAGAGCGCAAACGAAGGTTGAACCGAACTCAATCGCGTGACACGCGAACAAAGACAGATTGCTCCTTCAGATGCAAACACCGGATGGGGGGTGGGGGGGGGGTATGCGCAGCCACAGAAGAGTTGAGCTATCTCACGGGGTAGAGCCCGTGGGGGTAAAGGTGCAGCCCCTGCAATTGCTTGTTCGTGCCACTGCTGGCACAAGGGCCTTCACTCGAGGCCGCTGTCGATAGGCCCCTCTGCAGAGCGATATTTGGCCCGACTTCTCCACGTTGGCCAAACATCTCGGGAGGTCGCGGCAGTACCCACATTTAACCGCAACTATCAACACGTTATCGACATATTTTCGAGTACCTATGAATACCGACTGAATGGGATGGGGGGGGGGGCTGGGAATTTAAAAAGTCAATGTTTTAGCTGCCGCGCCTGAAGATCGAATCGGACTGGCGACCTCCGGGTTTCCAGTCCAGTGTCGCCCACCCGTCATACCGCTGGATCGCCAGAATAGCAGTAACACGATCGGCCTCTGTGGAGGAGAAGTAAGGAGGAGGCTCGTGAAGATCGCTGCTGGTCGACTCGTTATTCCAAATAACAAACTCTGCGTTTGATGGGACACGGAGCTTTTTTGCAGCCAGACTTCGCGATTGTGGAGTTCCCTTACTCCTCGGAGGAAGGGATTTTATTTTGGTTTAAATCGCTGTTTTTATAGCACAATTTATCTGTAAGTTATCAAGATTTATGTATGAAGCGCGCTGATGCCTTGTGCCAATTGCGCTGCATAAACCCGAGTTTATTTTATTATTATGACTGGGTAGTTGGAAGTAGTCGCTCTCCCGCAACAACGGAACGACGCTCACAACAACGAGCGGGGCGCCGGGTGGATAAAACGCAGCATAGATGACTCAGTAGGGAGAAAAGTTGATTCATCTGGTAGTTTTCTCAGCTAGTCAAACCATAGCACCTGAGTCTATCCCGTGACCTCCTGCGCCTAGCCTGGCACAGCAGTGAACCCAATGCACCGGAGTCTGTCTCCGTGACCTCGTGCACCTAGCCTGGCACAGCAGTGAACACCATGGTGCCTGGATGCTCCGTGACCTCCCACCAACCAGCGTATGAGCTTTTGACACTTCATGTGATAGCCTCGAAGTGCACCTAGCCTGGCACAAGCGCTGTGGTGAAGTCACCGCCAGTTAGTAGTCAATGGCAGCTGTTGTTTTGTATCCCAGTATCATCATAAGTCATGGTCAATCCACTGGTGGATGAATTTTCTTTTTCAAAATCCACCGCCTCTGACGCTCCCGATTCATATGAACTAGGGGAGCACCTCCACACGAACGGACTTCATCGCTCCATCTCCTCGGCCGAGGAGTTCCTCTCTTACCCAAGCGTGACAACTTCATAAGAAGATTGTGCTGCTTCCCTGCCTCTGTTTTCTGCGTGTGTCTTGTGGTGTTGTTGTTTACACATCTTCGAAAATCGCTCCCGCGGCGTGGTGATTGCATCCCACGGAAAGGCCCAGTGGCCACGGTGGTGGTGAATGTTTCCAAGGAACCTTCGGCCAAATATTGAACCAACATCATAGAGGAAACGCATACTAATTACATTATAATTAATCTTTCCGTAAAGTCACGTAGGTATAAAATTAAATAAATCACGACGTTTCGGGCGCGACACCATTGTCCATCACCAGGTCCCTCCCCCCCCATTGCTTTTCTCACCTGATGATGGACGCCTGTGTTGTGCCCGAAACGTCGTGATTTATTTCATTTTATACCTACGTGACTTTTCCGAAAGAACCAAAGAGTATGGATTCCTGCAGTCACGAAAGCTTCAAATCAAGATTATTATTAATCTATTATATAATTACAATAACCCCCTCACCTGCCTACGATGTCTGCACCTGACGGGTTCAATGATGACTTCGTCCTGCTCTATTTAAGACTGGAAGCAGGTGGATGGCTTCACGATTCTGGCAAATCGCCCGATGATGCTGGATGTAATTAGCAGCGAAAACGCCGTACTACTCAAATAAAAAATGTTGTGAATTTACTCTCAAACACACCGGTGGGCTGAAGCAGTAAACGAATTGGCACGCGTTGTTTACGTCACAAACCCTACTGGCTGTGTCGGGTGGTGGAGGTTTACGACACATTTATTCTTACGCCACCGAACCCAAAAAACCTTTACTATGAATCACAGCACGCGCCGACGGAATCTTCTCGCGAAACACAACTCGATATGTAGTTTGTCTCTCTCTCCATCTCTCTAAAATACCTGCACGTTGTACGACGTGGGAACTCACTGAGCGAGCCCGCGACATTCGTTCGCTTCGACACAGATTTATTCCTCTAATACCACGGAGGCGCGAGGGGTACATGTGTTTTCCAGCGCTCGGCATGCAATCGAGAGAGAGAGCGAGAGAAATAGAGAGAGAGGCCGTGGGACTACGAGAATGGCTGCGTGCAGAACGAGAGTGAGCGAGAGAGTGAGCGAGAAAGTGAGCGAGAGGTGGGGGTTTACATAAAGCAAAGTTAATATTTAAAAAAAATTACGAAATGATGAACGAAGCAAAGTACCGACTACACCGAGCATCTTCTTGTTTCCACATGATCGTAAAAAAGAGAGCGAGGAGAGCGAGAGAGAGAGAGACGTGAGAGAGAAAGAGAGAGACACCGCTGAGACTGGTACTGTCTCACCGGCAAGGCAATACAAATATACCCCGAGTTCACGCACTTGTTTAAGGAAGTCATTAATTACTCGTGGGGGCGGGGGGGGAGGGGCTTTGTGGATGGGGGCTAGTGCGGGAGGTAATAACAAAGCGAAGGAAGAGAGAGTGCACGGGGGGGGGGGGGGACGATAAAAATGTGGTTTTGCGATGTTCGTGGAGCCGTATTGCCCTCCTGCCTTCTCCCTCCTCTCACACCCCCGGCTCCCTCACCACCCCCCCGTTCCATCCTCAGTGACCGCAAGCCTTTCATCATCATCAGCAGAAGCAGAAGCAGCAGCCATTGTCTACCCACTGCTGGATGAATGGCCACCACGATTTTCTGAATGAAGGGTCGTCATTTTACATTAATTACATTTATTGGTGAATGATGCATGAAGGATCGTTCGCATCAATGTCATCGTCAGCCACTGCTGGCTGAGATTCCCGGCGTGGTGAAGTATGTTCAAATAACCCTGAAGACCGACGCGGCGTAGAGTAGGCCTTCATCCAGCAGTCGATTGAGAAAGCACTGCCCATTATTTTATCTGTTATACCATTGAATATTCAAACGATATATTAATTGATTCACCGCACGAATTGTGAGCTACAGGATGGACTTTAGTCCGCACACATATTCAACACTTAATATTAATCAAAATTACTTTGTTATGGATATATATACACGTATATACAGATATCCCTCGCTTTATGTGAGTTCAGTTTGTACGTTTCCGAGTACTATACATGTAGCTAACCTTTTCCTACCAAAAAAAATCGCTATATGCGGTTCGAATCCACTCATAGGCGGCTATGCGGTCGGGCATGAGGACACCATTGCGTGTGTGTGTGTGTACTGTGTACGGTGTGTGTGTACTCTGTGTGTGATGTGTGTGTACTGTGTGTGTGCTGTGTGTGTACTGTGTGTGTGTACTGTGTGTGTGCTGTGTGTGTGTGTGCTGTGTGTGTACTGTGTACTGTGTGTGTGTACTGTGTGTGTACTGTGTGTGTGTGTACTGTGTGAGCTGTGTGTGTACTGTGTGTGTGCTGCGTGTGAGCTGTGTACTGTGTGCGCTACTCGGCAAGCAGCTGTCTCCTCGTGCGGTTTCGCTTCGTGCGCCGCTTTTTTGTAACGCATCTACCACCACTACCACGACCACACAGCGATGTAAACCTGTATACAATGCAATCTAAAAAAACTAGATACGCAGTCAATCGGCCGCCTTCCCAGACATGTCCCTCCACGTGAACAAATAGAAGCGCTGTTGACACGTCCCATCTCTGTCTCTGTGCGACCCGAGCGAGCGACGTCCCAGCTGTTGCTACCACGCAATTGCAAGGAGCGTCCTTCAGCAGGCGAGATGCTTTACGATCCGACTCGGAGCCGGGCCGCGAGATTTCTTCATTGCAAAATAAACCAGCGGCGAATCGTAACCCCGCGGCCTGTTAACTTATTCATACGGTGAGAGACAGACACACACACACACACGCGACAAAAATGAAGATCCCCCGTGTAGCCTTAGCAGACTGTTGGGAAAAGTGCTGTTCGCGAGGTCGACACGGCGCATGAGGGTGGTGGGTGGCCAGCACCACACCGGACCGCCTTTGTCTCCCCAGTCGCGATGTTTACGACACACCTGCACCGAGTACGCATTTGAGGCCGAGTCGACCTAGGGGAGGAAGGCCCAAGACCGGTTCAGATAATCGTCACTGGTGTGGGTCGCCGTGAGCGGGAGTCGAACTCGGATCGCCCGCTTCGGTAGCGCGTTGCGCCTAACCACTGCGCCACCGCTCCCCACATTGACACGAACGCGTGTCAATTCTCGTCTGTCGTGCAATTACTCAATCCGGCGCCACGTATTCAATGTTTGCATCAGCTATTTATACTGTACGTAACATGTTGTGCCGTGTCAGCAAACCACTTTATATATATACAATGTTTGCATTTCCCAAACCGTCACGTAATGCGCCCGGCAGTCCATTACAATACAACACCCACACACAGTACGGGAGCCGAGAGTGATCCGAAATATAGAATGATGGAGATGAGTATACACGTGTGTGTGTGCGTGCATGCGTGTGTGTGTGTGTGGTGGGGTTAGAAGCGGTAGTGTAGCGGTTAGCGCGCTGCGCTACGAACCCGGTGACCAGAGTTCGATTCCCGCTCACGGCCACCACCAGTCACGATTAACTGAACCGGTCATGGGCCTCCTCTAGGTCGACTCACACTCAAATGAGTACCTGGTGTGGTGCGTAAAAACATCGCCACTGGGGAGACAAATGCGGTCGGCCGTGGTTCTGAACACCCACCCCCTCGTGTGCCGTACCTGCCTTCATAGGTGCTCGCCAACAGCACTTGCCCCAACATTCTGTGAAGTCTATAGGGTGATATTTGTCTTTGTATGTGTGTGCGGTGCAGGGAGTGGTCATGTAGCGGTTGGCTCGCTGCACTACGACTATCTGAACCGATCATCACCTAGGTCGACTCAGCCTCAAATGAGTACCTGGCGCGGTGTGTAAACATCGCCATTCGGGAGACAGAGGCTTGCTGGGCGTGGTGCTGGCAACCTACCCCCTCGTGTGCCGTGGCGACTGTTCCTCGTCGACAGCACTTGCCCCGAAGAGTTCGTCAAGGCTATACGGGGGACCTTTGTCTCGTCTGTCCGTGGAGGTCGTGTCATCTCCTTTGCAATACACGCGAAAATGACAACCTCTGTTGCAGCTTCAGCATGTTTTTTTGCAGTATGTTAACAGAAATACACAAGTAAGATGACTCTTCATTATTTGGCCGGGTGGGGTGGGGGAGAGCAGGGGAGGTAGGTGCACTTGGGGAGCGGTGGTGCAGTGGTTAGCACACTGCGCAATGAAGTCGGTGACTTTTGTTCAATTCTCGTCAACGGCTGAACATCAGTGGCGAGTTCTTGCACTTCGCCCCCATCATCACCTCCCCCACCACAATCACCCCCATACCTCCACCTGCCCCCCCACCTTGTCCCGCCACACCCACCACCACCTCGCGCCCTCCCCACGCCCTTCACCGAAGCGCATTGACCAGAATTGCTGCGTTGTGGTCGGCACGGCTGGACACGACGGGCGTGCAGACAGCCCCTATCCAGCAGTGAATATTGACTATGGCGCAGTCCCCCCCCTCCCCCGCCACGTGCAAACACAAGACGCAAGTTGTCTCGGCAGGCAAGAAAACCCACGGCATTGGCTTCGACCTTCGAGGTCTCATCAGCTCGATACACGCGCAATAAGTGGGCAGCCTTTCATGCTCTTTACCCCCAACGCGTCCACTCTGCATTCCTTTATTTGCGGCTCGATTCAAAAACGAAAGAAAAAATACCTTTCAACTCCATGGGACTCAAGCGCTGCTGTTGCTGCTGCGATCTCGAAATGTAATGTTCCGTGACTTCTCACTGCGAGATCCCTAAAAGTTTAATGCGATGAACACAAAAACACACGCAAAACCGCGCTCACCATGCCACAGTGCCTGCGTTAATATTATTATTATTAAATGACGAAATGCAATATTGGTGTCTATCCTCGCTCAAATCGTGAGCGGAGAGAGCCTTTGTCAGCTAATATGTCGCCCTTGGATCGGCCCTTTCTTCAGGAAATCCGAATTAAGAATCGAGGATGCATTTATGTTGGAGGAATCCGATAAAAACGAACGGAGTGCAAGGTGTAGAATGATAAACAAGTCACGTGAAACAATATACAAATACAACGGAACTTTTTTTTCATCTTATCAGGTAAAGCCCACTGAACTATTAGCTTACAATAGTTGGTGGATCACGTCAAGATCAGTGAGACGGCTTCCCATCCTCACCACTCCCCTCCCACGTGATACATCGTAATGATTGCACTGATTATGGACTGACGATTCTGCTGATGATGATGATGATGACCAGACTGCTGTAGCTGGCATGTTAATAGCGAATGCTACTGCTGCTGATGATGATATATTGATAATGAATATCGGATGAGTATGATGATAGACCGTGAATACGATAGCAAGCACGGACTGGAGATTTTTTTTTCTCCTGATGCTACAGCTGATCGGATATCGGTGGCGAGATGTTAACTACCTCGCCTGGTACGCAGGAGGTTGTAGGGTCAACTCCGACTCTGACGCCTGCGATGTATTTAAAGTTTGCATGTTCTCCCTGGGGTTGCGTGATTTTCTCTGCGGGTCCTCCAGTTTTCCACTCCACGTTTAAAGAGCATGGGCATTCTATACATTTCCACAGGATAAAATGCCATTTCGTTGAGCTATAATTTTTGGCCAACTCACTTCTGTAAAAGATCTATACAGCTGAGTGGGCCTTACCTGGTAAAATAAAGAAAATAGTTTAGTTTACAGAATGCTGCCGATTCTGCTGTTGATGCTGCTGACAATGACCCCCCAATAAACACGCCCTGCCTCTTAGCTACACCCACGCCGCCGTCAAACACGCGGACGAAAGTGTTCAGCCAGCGGCCTCCCCCCTCCCCTACTCTCCGTGTGCTCCGTGCAGAAATTCTCCCGGCGGGTCACCGGAGCCACGCGACTCCTCCTAATGAGCCGCCCCGACAAGACGGATGGCGAGCGATTGACGGAGCACGGAGAACAGCGCTGTTATTCCGAGTTCCGAAGGTGCGACCCCCCCCCCCCACCTCTCTCTCTCGCTTCTACACTTGGAAACCCCCCCCCCACCCCGCCCCCCCCGGTTCACGGGGACACGCGCTGGCGGCCAGTAATTGATAGAAGGTGATGATGATGATGAAGTTTACGGGCACGGGCTGGTGCGTGTGCGTGCGTGCGTGTGTGTGCTGTTAGTGCTGTTAGTGTGGGGGGCGGTAGTGTAGCGGTTAGCGCGCTGCGCTACGAACCCGACGGCCCCGAGTTTGATTCACGCTCACGGCCGACACTAGCGACGAGTATCTGAACTGGGTCCGGAGACCCAGGACCGTTTCAGATAATCGTACCTAGGTGGCCGTGACGGTCTTAATAGGCGCTCGCTAACAGCAATTGTTCCGACAGTCTGTTAAGGCTATCAGAACATTGTTTGTCTTTGCGGTTAGCGATTAGCACTGCATACATTGCGCCAGGTACAAAGTTGAGGCTGAGTCGACCTAGGGGTTAGCCCAGGACCTTCTCAAACATTCGTCACCGGTGTTGCCCGTGAGAGGGGTTGGTAGCGCAGCGTGTTCACCGCTTCACATTCACACGCTCGCTCACACGTTTCGCCAATCTCTGTTTGATACACATAATGTCTCTTTGAACACAACGTTAATGGCCTGTGCCCAAGCGTGCATGAGACGACGCAATTGCCGTTAATTTGCACAGAAATGTGACATCCTCCCCTTCCTCCTCCTCCTCCTCCATCCTCCTCGCGCGCGCGCGTTAATTGGCGAACGCATTACGCACACGCGCACATTGCAACGCTCGTCACACGCAGGCAAGCACGCAGGCAGGGAGGCAGGCAGCGAATTCATTAAGACTGAGCAACAGGGCGATGACAAATGTTGACGATTTTGCCCCATTTAAGCAGCTGCCCATAATCAATCGTTAAGCACCGCGCGAACAAATTCCGAATCTATCTCTTGCGTGTGATGGCAGCAGCAGCAGCAGCATCATCATCAGCGGCAGCGGCAGCAGAAATGTCTTCAGCTCGATGCCAACGTGCAGGTGTGCTGCTTCTGCTGTTCGCCTGCGCTTCAGCAGAGGCAGAGTTCGTGGAGTTGTTGCTGCTTCTCCTCTTCCTCCTCCTCCGTTGAAAGAGCGCAGACCACGGTGTATTTACTTTTGGCACATAGACTAACATTGCCCATAGACTAACATTGCCCATAGACTAGCATTGCCCATAGACTAACATTGTCCATAGACTAACATTGCCCATAGACTAACATTGCCCATAGACTAACATTGCCCATAGACTAACATTGTCCATAGACTAACATTGCCCATAGACTAACATTGTCCATAGACTAACATTGCCCATAGACTAACATTGCCCATAGACTAACATTGCCCATAGACTAACATTGTCCATAGACTAACATTGCCCATAGACTAACATTGCCCATATACTAACATTGCCCTTAGACAAACATTGGCCATAGACTAACATTGACCATAGACTAACATTGCCCATAGACTAACATTGCTCATAGACTAACATTGCCCATAGACTAACATTGCCCATAGACAAACATTGCCCATAGACTAACATTGCCCATAGACAAACATTGCCCATAGACTAACATTGCCCATAGACTAACATTGCGCATAGACTAACATTGCCCATAGACTAACATTTCCCATTTGCTAATATTACCCGTAGACTAACATTTCCCATAGACTAACATTGCCTATAGACTAGCATTGCCCATAGACTAACATTTCCCATGGACTAGAATTTTCCATATCCTTAATATTTCCCATAGACCTAGCATTGCCCATAGACTATTCTCATTCGAGAGTATGGCAACGTGGTTCAGGAGTTATCGATGCCGATGTCAAGGTCCTCCTGCTGCTGCTGCTGCTGCTCGCCACGACGAGAGGGCTTCAGCAGAGAGAGCGAGTTCGTGTCGCTTTCCCTTCTCCTCCGCTGAAGGAGCCCAGACCACAGCGGGTTGACTCTGCAGTACGTGTTGTGGTGACATGGACCCTCGATCGCACCACTGTGGCTTGTCTTTGATGTATCTCTCTGTGTCTCTGTGGATCTCTGTGTGTCTGTAAGTGTGTCTGTGGGGAGCGGTAGTGCTGCGGTTAGCGGGCTGCACCACGAACCTGGCGACCCGGGTTCGATTCCCGCTCACGACAAACACCAGTGACGATTATCTGAACCAGTCCTGGGCCTCCCCTAGGTCGACTTAGCCTCAAATGAGTACCTGGTGCGATGTGTAAACATCGCCGCTAGGGAGACAAAGGCGGCTGGGCGTGGTGTTGGCCACCCAACCCCCTCGTGTGCCGTGTCGGTCTTTATAGGTGCTTGCTAACAGCACTTGCCCCTACAGTCTTTTAAGGCTATACGGGGGATCTTTATCTTTGTGCATCTCTACATGTCTCTATGGGTTTACTAAACGTGTCCATGATTCGGAGTGCATGGACCCTCAATCGCTCTACTTGCGGTTTACTTTAATGTGTCTCCACGGGTCTCTATATGATGTCTATATCTGTTAACTATAGGTCCATACATTTTTCGATTTAAAGCTTTCGTGACTGCAGGGATTCATATTCTTGGTTCTGTCGGTGAAGTCGCGTAGAAGGGAAATAATAAAATATTAAAATGAAACAATAAAATTATCACGACGTTTCTATTGCAACACAAGCAATCATCATCAGGTGTGAAAAACCACAGCAAGACATTTTAAAAAAGTGGCGTTTTTTTCTTAACGTCAGCACCACGGACAGCAACTGGCGGTTGTTCAGACGGACGAGTATGAATCCAACTGCTAATCGGAGGCGCGTGTGTCCATCGCTGCACCGCTTTCAAATCCAAAACCCGGATTAAAATCCGAAAATCCGGATTCAACATGAAAAAAACACGGATTCAAAAACCCCCCTAAAAACCCGGATTGGAACCCAAGTTCTTCAGCTGTGTCGCCGCGACCTGCGCCGTTTACAACGCGAACGCTTCGGTATGTAACGAGCTCCCTCGGCAGGCTTCCTCGCGCCAATGATTAACGAGCAATTAGCGACTAATTAAGACGACCTCTGCCAGTCCTCAAGTCCGTCCCCGCAGCTTCCACGAGCCTCCTGTAAAACTAAAAAAAGGGGCAACGGACGAGAAAGTTGACCGATTTTTTTTTGCAGCGGGCTTTGTGGGTTAGAGGGGGTGGGGGCGTGGAGGTGGGGGAAGGGGGAGGAGAGGGGTGGCTGGTTATTTTTTTTTTGTCAAAAGTTGTTCAATTAAAAGTAACACGCAAAAAAAAAGTTCGAAAGTTTTTTTTTTTTGGAGGTTTTGTTTCGGTTGCGAGAGTCGCGTGGCTCGGATTGCGTGCGAGATGAGGTCGCTGTTCGTGGCGTGGCGTTGGCGCTGCTCTGGGACACATCGCTGATAGGTAATTACAGAGTGGCCGGGCCGAACACACACACTCACACAGCTTGCCAAACACCGTCTCTGTGGCTACGCGTGTCTGTGCGTGTGTCTGTCTGCTGCTACTGTGTGTGTGTGATAGTCTGTGTGTGTGTGCCAGTGTGTGTTTATTCGTCTGCGTGTGTGCGTGTGAACGTGTGTGTGTGTCTGTGACGACTTAGCTTCAAATTAGTACCTGGTGCAATGCGTAAAGACATCGCCACTAGGGAGACAAAGGCGGCCGGGCGTGGTACTGGCCACCCACCCCCTTGTGTGCCGTGCCGGCCTTTACAGGTGCTTGCTAACAGCACCTGCCCCGACAGTCTGTTAAGGCTATACGGGGGAAATTTGTCTTTTGTGTGTGTCTGTGACAGTCTGTGTGTCTATTCTTGTGTGTATTTTGTGTGTGTGACGTTTGTAGTGTGACGGCATGTGTGTGTGTGTCACATCTATGTGCGTATGTCTGTGTGTGACGGTCTGTGTGTGAGGGTCTGACTGTGTCAGTGTACTTTTCAGTGTGTGTGTCTGTCTATCTTTATCTCGTCCAGTCTCTGTGTGACAGTCTGCTTTTTTGTCCGTCCGTTTTCCAGCACGTGTGTCTGGTTGTCTGTCTGCATGTTTGCCTGCCTGTCCGTGTGGCTGTGTGCACGTCTGTATGTCTGTCCGTCTACATCTGTCCGCCCGAGTGGATCTATGGGTCCGTCAGTCTCTTTGGCTGTCTGTCTATTTATCTGATTTTGTCTGACTGCTCTACATGTGCACCTTACTCCTTTACTCTTTAACTTATTATTTAACTTCTCCCAGTGTCACCGAGATCGTGCCATCGGCATTTGCTGTCCATATAGGCATGAGCGACCAATTTGCAGGGCCTCAGCATTCACCAGGGCGTCCTGCAGGATTCGAACCTCCATCCTCTGCAGCACCAGCGAGCGAACAACGCGCTACCGCTGGTGCCACGGCGAAACCCGCCCCGAATCGGTCTCCACGGCAGCGATTCAACCCCCGATGAAGCTTCGAGAGCTGAATGGAGGTGAAGAGAACTCGCAAGCAAACCCCGAACCTGTGAAAGACGCAACGCAGAATATATCCCTGGGTGTGATCTTCCACGGCACTCACGGTCAATGGCGGAGCCAGGATTTTCAGGTAGGGGGGGCAACCCCTCCAGAAATGAAAAATGAAAGGAGTTGTTAGAAAGTTAGGAGTTGTAAGTAAGTAAGGAGTTGCCCCTTGCTTTTTATTCGACGCGTGTGCGGCGATGGCGCAGCCATCGATCGAGGGTCGAATTCGAACCGCGTTGTGTGATCGGAATCGCGCTCGCTGAAGGTGTTGATGCCTTCAGGGAAGTCGTGGACTGTATACGCAACTGCGAACAATTCTGTGAGTCGCTTATAACTGCTTTGCCGTTACTTATTGCCAATTATGGACTCGGACTATTGTTCTATCATCTAATAAAGTCCCTGACACGTAATCATATGCTGCACAGTGGCAGTGGGGGTCGCAAAATGCCGATTTATTACTAATAAACCCCAATGATCCGATCGAAATTTCTAATTTCGATCGGATCATTGGGGGGGGGGGGGGCACGTGCCACCCCACCCCCCACTGGCTCCGCCAGTGCTCACGGTTCACCATAATGCGCACCCACTTCAACAAAACCATGGCAGTAGATGCGCGTACCTGATGCACAAATGGAAAATAAATAAAAACTTCTCCAGTAGCAGTGTGCGACTGTGGTCATCCGGAACAGACCGTACAACAGATAACGATGCAATGCCCCGGTCCACAAACACGAAGGCGACATCACAACGATGACGCAACTCCGCTGCTCCAGACGCTGTGGCTTGACCACCCCGGATGTGAGATTGTAGTCGTTGATCTACATCCACATCAACAGCCGCGCGCCATCAATGAGACGAAGCGACTCGTCCACAACTCTGTCGACGGAGACTCACCAGAGGCGACGCGGCACGAGGTCACGACCCCTCTGTTTGTCCCCTTGACCCGTTCCTCCCAGGCTATGGGACCTCCGCCGTCTATCATAGCCCCCCCCCCCCACCTATCCGCCCCACCCCCAAGCCTCTTCCGCCCGCCGACTTCTCAATCGCTCAGATCCCGGTAATTGGCAGCGGCCGCTGTAGCGGAGCGGTTGAGAATCTGCCGATGAAGCATTTCAGTCAATTTCCCTGTTCCTCCTCCCCTTCACCCCCCCACCCACCGACCACCTCCAACTCCACCTCCACTCCCTGCCCTCGACGACCCCTGTAACCCCTCAAACATCGAGGCGCGACGATTCAGCGTCTGTGTTTATCTTGGAGAAATCCGACGGGCTGGGCAGCTCTTGATAGACATGTGTTCGCCTAGGGGCGGGTCAGACATTTACAACAAACAATGAAAAAAAAAAACGACGACGGGAGTGCAAAGCGCAGGGACGGTGAGAAAATCACTGAAAATAAAACTATATTAAGTTTAAAGTACATGTTACACAAGTACAGCAATTACCAAGCTCGCGCAATGCAGCGATGCAACTGCACACACAGTCCCAGACCACGCCGAGTCAACACACAGTCCCTCAATAAATTGCACATTAAATTTTTACTATCGATACACGGGCAAAGGATCAAAGCTACAAATCACATTTGCAAATGTGTTTGTATCCAGCACTGATCTTCTGCTTCGGGATATGTTTTGTGCTCTCTGCAGCAGCAGGTTCAGATATCACCTGCCACTGATGTTAGCCGGGAATCGAACTAACTGAGCTGTGCGTGTTCGTAGCGCAGGGCGCTTACCGCAGTACCACCGCTCCCCATGCGCGCACACACACACACGCGTACGAAGACACGGCACACGAAGGAGTGGCTGGCCAACACCACGCTCGGCTGCCTTGGTCTCGTGGCGATGTTTATCACGCCACACCAGACGTTCATGTTAAGTCTGGGTCGACCTGGGGGAGGCCCAGGACCGGTTCAGAAAATCATCGCTGGTTTTGGCCATGAGTGGGGATCGAGCTTGGGTCGCTGGGTTCGCTACACTGTCGCTCCCCAGCATTTAACAGACTGTTGGGGCAAGTGCTGTTAGCGAGCACCTATTAAGGCTGTCACGGCACACGGGGGGGCAGTGGCCAGACAGCTCCCGGCCGCCTTTGTCTCCCCAGTGGCGATGTTGACACACTGGCCCCAGGTACTCATTTAAGGCTGAGTCGACCTAGGGGAGGCCCCACGACCCGTGCAGATATTCGTCACACGTACAAAGACAAAGACCAAGATCCCCCGTATAGCCTTGAACAGACTGTTGGGGCAAGTGCTGTTAGCGAGCACCCATGAAGGCCGGCACGGCACACGAGCGAGTGGGTGACCAGCACCACGCCGGAGTCATCACACACGCGCACGCACGCACGTGGTTCGTAAGGCGAACCCGCTGAGCGTGCCGCCTCTGCCACGCGTCGCGTCGTCGCCAGTCTCGAGAGACAAAGGCGGCGGTGGCGTGGGAGGGAGGGAGGGGGGGTGGCCCAACCCCGGCGCGACCTCTGCGCTCTCGCGACGCGCGCACTCCATCACGCACCAAGGTCGCTCCGTGTTTATTCCACACGCTGGCGCACACCGCCCTGTGTGTGTAGGGGGGGGGGGGTGTAGCGGTTAGCGCGCTGCGCTACGAACCTGGCGACCCGGGTTCGATTCCCGCTCACGGCCAGCTCCAGTGACGATTATCTGAACCGGTCCTGGGCCTCTCCTAGGTCGACTCAGCCTCAAATGAGTACCTGGTGCGATGTGTAAACATCGCCACTGGGGAGACGAAGGCGGCCGGGCGTGGTGTTGTGTGCCGGCCTTAATAGGTGCTCGCTAACAGCACTTGTCCCCTACAGTCTGGTAAAGCTATACGGGGGATCTTTGTATTTGTCTTTGTGGGGGGGGGGGGGGAGCGGTCGTGTAACGGTTAACGAGCTGCGTGACAAACCCGGTGACCAGTGTTCAATTTCCACTCGCGACCACCAACATTAGTGACCATACTTCACCACGCTGCTTCTTAAGATGCGACAGGCCTCATTGTAAATCCAAAATAATACCGCATCTCAATTGCGTGTCGTGCGAACGCAGTTACTATAGACTCGCCTTCGCCAATAAATCGATTTCAATTTACGGCGCTGTAATTCCCCCACCCCCAAAAAAGCGTGAATTAACGGGCGATCCATTTGCAGATACCCCACTAAAATAATAAAGGATAAATTACATGCGGAGGGCGCAACCCGTTATTCCACGTCTGCCCACGTGGTCTCACACCAACCTCAGTCGTTGACTCTGTCAGCACCGTCCCGTCTGTCATGCAAAGAGAGTGGAGGGGGGGGGGGGGCTAATATTTATATCTGTACAGGCGCAGCTCTGCAACTGCTTGTTCAGCTACCTGCTGAAGGAACGGCCTACGCTCGAAGGGAGTTCAGGCGAGGGTTATAGAGCCGTGTTCTTCACTCATTTTCGCCGATCGGACATCATCAGTGTGTGTGGGGGCCGCGACACATTTGAAACCATTAGGGGGTTTGACAGCAGCACAATGATGAAGATGATGATGGGGGTGTTGTAGTAATAGGTTTTTACCCATTCAACTGGTACAAAAACTGACACCTTTATACAAGGCATCATGTTTGCAATAACCAAAACACAAGCAGTCAAAATGCAAACAAAAAGAAACAACTCTGATGATGATAATGATATGCACTGTCCTTGAAGTTGATTGGTCCACACCCCAGACAGCTTTTCTTAGAGCCTAGTCTCCATTGGTGTTGGATCAGATGACGCCAGAAGGCGTATAACTCAAAGGCAGCGCACTTTCAGAGTATTGAGAACTCGGGGTAAGCATTTACACTGAGACCTCCTTTACCAGTGGCAAAATATAGTAATAGGGTTTTACCCTTTCAACTGGTACAAAAACTGACACCTTTATACAAGGCATCATTTGTACCAGTTGAAAGGATAAAAAACTATTACTATATTTTGCCACTGGTAAAGGAGGTCTGATGGTGATGGGGGTGTTCTCGCTGTTTGTGTACCGTCGGAGGCCGCACGTCACGGGGCAGCACTTAACGCCACCAGAGGCCTCTAGGGGCCCATGGGCCTTACAATGAAGCACGCTGCTGTTTGATGAAGTTGGAATAATTCGGTTAACTCGTTCCTGCCGGCCAGATGCTTGGGTAAAAAGGCAAGAGTAGCCACTCTTTAGCCCACAGCACGCTGCCTGCAAGATTGACTAATTGTGGTGTACACCATTCATTAACTCTTTAACTTACTTATTTATCCAGCAATGCCCCACTGAGTTTCGTGACCAATTTTCAGGAGGGCTCTGCTGCTCCCACATTGGCGTATTTTTGCAAGACGTTTTCAGGCAATTCATGACGATGAGTTGTGTCTACAACTTTCATTACACTGGTCAACAACAAAAACATTCTGGCCTAGACTTTTGCAGCTGTTTTAGACTAATTTCAGGGTGCTGATTCCAAATCTGATCTTAGATTTGCTCCATCACATCTCATTTTTATGCTATCGGCATTCCCCATTTTCATTGATTTTACCAGAAATTAACTCTGTCACTTATGATTGCAAGTTGTTGCGAGTCAGTGACTGCTTTAGTGTTAATATATGGTGCTGTATTTTTAGGATAGTGTGTTTATAATATAATTTGATGTAGATATCCACATTTATTTAATATTTTTCTTATGCAGTTTTTATTGAAAATGCAATATTTGATATCTCAAAAACCTAATCTGATGCCATATTTTGAATCAGCACCCCAAAATTACCTTAAACCCATTGGAATACCTCGTGCCAGAAAAAGTGTGTTGACCAGTGTTATTATTGACGTGGAGAGGAGGAAATCGGAGCACCCGGAGAATCCCCACACCTTGTGCGAGGGAGAAATATTCTATCCCCGTACAGATGGGGCGGAGTGGGGGGATGACGATTAGCCCACTTGCTGTACTGCCTTCTCCTGGCGAGCCAGAGGTATGGCATCTCCTCCTCGAGACCCAGCCACGGAAGAGGGAGTTTCACGCAGCATCTGTGTGTGCGGAGACCCACAAACCCCCATCTCGCTGCTGCCTAATCAGCTGTGCTGGATGGTCAGCTGCCACGTATGTAACCACTGCCACCGCCACCCGATTATTCGTGCTTGCAGGGCTCCGCAGAGGCCGGGGAGAGCGTTTAGAGCAACGCGTAGAAAAACCCGACCAAAAGACACAAGAGGAGGCGGAGGGCCATTTGTTATGATCAGCGGTATCCCTAAATGTGTAATGCCAGTAGAGTGAACCTACGTTGTGAGTGGACTAGTGTCCACGGGAAGTAATGACAGGAGAGTCAGCCTACGTTGTGAGTGGACTAGTGTCCACGGGAGGTAATGACAGGAGAGTCAGCCTACGTTGTGAGTGGACTAGTGGCCACGGGAGGTAATTACTGGGGAGTCAGCCTGCAGTACGAGTGGACTAGTGGCCACGGGAGGTAATGACAGGAGAGTCAGCCTATGTTGTGAGTGGACTGGTGGCTACGAGAGGTAATGACAGGAGAGTCAGCCTACGTTGTGAGTGGACTAGTGGCCACGGGAGGTAATGACAGGAGAGTCAGCCTACGTTGTGAGTGGACTGGTGGCTACGGGAGGTAATGGCAGGGGAGTCAGCCTACAGTACGAATGGACTGGTGGCTACGGGAATGATCGAGAGATCGGAGCGTGGCCAGGTGACGGAAGAGGGCGGTGGAGTCAGCCGGTAGAGCGAGCGGTCTAGAACCAACGAGAAGGTTCGGGAATGGGGGCGTGGCCTCGGACCGTATATAAGGGAAGTGCGTCCAGGTCGTCGTCACAAATGGACGAGCAACAAAGAGACTCGGGAAGAGCAGAGAGGGCCATTGGTAACTAACCAGCGCAGTATCCGTAAATGGATCGCCACGATTTCAAACGTCCTCCATGCTTTCGTCGCCTCCGTTACAAACTCAACAAACCTCGAGCGGTTCCACAGGAGACGCGGACCCACACGCCCAGCTTCGGAACCCCGACCCGCAGAAACACGGCCGAGTAGAGAAGGCGCATTTGAAACTCGATGGGGTATCCATAAATTGATCACTCTGTATTCCAAACACCCCCCCCCCCCCGACATATTAAAGGGCCACCATACAAACCGCAATCGACCCGCGCGCCCCTTTGAATAGAGGGGGGGGGGGGGCGGGCGATCGCAGCCGCGGCCTCCACCGTCGACAGAAAACCACGCAAACGTCGGGGCAGTGATTTCATGGGCCGTGACACGGTCCCCTTCCCGGGCTCCCACGCCAGAGACCCATAAAGCCGTCTAAGAGAAGCGAATGCCGAAATCGATAGCCAACGCAAGGAACCAACAACGCGCTGCGTGTGCCATGCCCCCCCCCCTACTCCCCCTCCCCCAAATCCGTCAATTCGTCGAGGGGGGCGAAGGGGGGTCACGGCTGCTCACGCACCGTAGCGGAGCTGTTGTCTGTCCCATCTATCCCAGTCAAACGCGATGAGTTGTTGGCCGAGTGGCTGGGGGTGCTTGTGCGTAGAAGGGCTTTGGGGTGGAGGGTGCGCTGGAGGCTACGGGGGGGGGGAGGGGGTGGTGGAGTGCCGTGGGGGCGGAGGGCGGTGAGTGTGGGGGGAGAGCAGTTAGGCAGCTATCGAGTATGCAGGCGGTGCAACTGAACCGGGCCTCACCACGTGCCGGGAGGGTGTGGGAGGGGACGGGGGGACAGGGGCAGAGGAGGGTGAGGGGGGGGGGCACATGGGGGAATTTAATTGTACCGGGTGGGGGATGGCGGGGGTGGGGATCTAATTCCTTGCACCAGGGACCATGGCATGCACGCGACGCGGCTGGGTTGTCTGGAGGGGAAGGTGGTGGGTGGTGTTCGCAATGGCCATGTCAGAGACATACGAGAGCTGCCACTGCATAGCGAGCACGTGAATGCTACGACGCAGGGCCTTTACCCGAAACGTCGCCTGTTATGTTTTTTGTTTGTTTTCCTTTTAGGCCACACACACGCGCGCAGTTTTGGAATTGACGGAAGTGTGTGTGTATGTGTGTGCCGAACTTCTTTCGCACCGTACGTAGCGGGCGAAGGACAACAGATTTGGGGTCTTCTTTGTGGGTCTTTGGGTCTCTGTGTGAGTAGTATGCATGTACGTATGCTGAACTTCTTTCGCGCCGTACATAGCCACGCGTGCAAATCGGAGGTGCGGGAGGAGAACAAACGAAACGAATCCTCAATCCTTGCAGTGCCCCCCTGTAAACGACATCGATCCATACCCTGTCACCTTTTTGCAAGCTCTGTCATCAAGCCCGTTTACTGTAGGCGCTCTATATATATATGAATTAGATTAGCAGTAACATCACCCTCAACATAGTTTGTTTGATCGCGCATATTTCTTTAAGTGTCCAATATACAATTATCCGCGATAAATAAAACGCTAATTTGACGCAAGTGATTGCAATTCAGTTAAAATATCCCGCGTTACTTAAAGCAGCCCGCACGTCACTCATGTAAAACAAAGCAGTGCCTGTCGATTAGTTGCTGCACTTAATTTGACAAGTAAATCGATCCCAAGGAGACTTAAAGATCGTCGCTCTGGCTTGCCCTGCGACGAACATTAACTGTCGGAGGCCGAGCAGGCGGGGAAGTAGCGCTGCATGCCACCAGATGCGACTTGAAGAATGGCTCTCACAGCTAGCGCTGCGACAGCCACTTCCGCTGGTTATTCTCTAGCAACACGAGGGGAGGGGGTGGGGTGGGGCGAGTTTGAGCTGCCCCCGCGAAATTTCCGAACGGATTTATCGTCTCTTAACAAATATTAAGCACATTGGGGAGACTGGCGGTTGGAGGGCGTTGGGAGGAGGAATTGTGTTGGGCAATTAGGGGGGGGGGTAGAAAGGGGGCATTGAGGGGGGGGGGAAAGGGGGCATTGAGGGGGGGGGGTGGCTGGAGGGGGTCGCTGGAAGTTTTGTTCACCCCACACGGCGCACAGTGAGAGGCGCTCGTCACAATTAAGCAACTCGTTAATCGGCAATTATTGCCGTCATCATTCATTAATATCCGACCCAACTTGAGTTTTGTTTTTGCATCGCCCGGTAAATAACATTAAGGAGCGTGACAGCGTGAAGCTAACAAACATTTACATTGTTTAACCCCCCCCCCCCCCCCCCATTCAAGTAGCATTACCCCCACCTCCCACACACACGCAGAATAGCTCTCTCGTTGTTTGAATCAACTTGTCAACTTGGCACTCAAGATAAAAACACGCGAGTTTACCGATGCATGCACCAGTGGCTGCATGCCTGCCTGCATGCCTGCCTGCCTGCATGCCTGCCTGCCTGCCTGCTCAAACTTGCGAAAAGTTTGGCAAGAACAATCGAAAGTCGCGGAGATTCGCTTCTCAACTCACCACCGAGAATCGTGCCCATGTCCTGTTTACAAGCGCTGCAGAGCCATTGGTGTAAATTCCGCGTTCCTATGGCGGGGGAGAGGATGGGGGTGGTCGGTCGATTCTACCAATAAGATAACAGCTATTGACTCCCCCCCTCCCCCACCACACTGAAAGTAGCCCTACTTTTATCGACCCGAAAGGGATGATCGGCTAAGTCAAATGAAACTTACCAATAGTAATAATATGAAAAAATACTTGCGATTAATGAAAATCAAGTACAGAATCAAAGGTGATGCGGTTGTTTTTGTTGTTGTTTACAGTCATTGGAGACCGAGTAAGAACCTCAATCAACTCGCACGGCGATTGAGTGATTGCCCATCCGTCTATATATCTGGAATCAGCTCAAACCACTCGTAAATCACGTGACTTCTCTGTGATCACCCCCACTCTGAATCTCTCTTCTCTCATCTATGGATCTCTATCTCTATCTAAATCAGCCGAAGCATCCAGTAAATCACGTGGCTTTTGTGTGACCCACTCTGAATCCCACCGCTCCCTCTCCCCGCCACCCCCCCATGTCTATAGCCCTTATTGCGATGTAAATGAAACAAAAATTGGTTATCCTAACAGCGTGCTTCAGCCGCACCGAACCTCACAAAAATAATTTTCAGGGCCTACCTTGTCTCCTCCCACCCTCAACCAGTATATATAAAAATACTGATTCTTGGAATTTCTCTCACGGTTCCACCTGAAGACGGAAGCTTTTGTTGCCTCCGAAACGTCTTGATTTTTATTTTATTTTTTATTTTACTTTTATAAATAAATAAATTCCCTACGTGACTTTGCAGTCACGAAAGCTTCAAATCTAGAATAATTCCCAAGAACACAGGAGATTGTTGAGATGTTTAAAGACCGAATTGATACCCTGTTATCACAACGGCATCAAGTTTGCGTTAATTACAGATGCCTTTTGGTAAAACATGCAAAAGCAAAGTTGACAGTAATGTAGGCATCGTCCTTGAAACGCCATAAAAGGCCTTGCGTAGCTTTGTTTCACCGGTCTAACACCAATTAGACGAAGCCGCAAGAGAGTCTTTCTCCGGTGGAGGCAAATCAGTTACAACGGAGATGCATGTACATAGTTGTTATCAAAGCGTACGTTTTACCACAAGCATGATGCGTGGTTAATGCAGACTTGATGCCTTGTGATAATAGGCGTCTATTCGGTGCTTGAACAGGCTAGCGCCTCCTGTGTTCTTGCCGGACAGGGTAAGACCTATTATACAACACACTTTTTCTGGCATAAGGTATTCCAACGGGTTTAAGGTAATTTTGGGATGCTGATTCGAAATCTGGCATCAGGTTTTGTCTATCACATCAGGTTTTTTAGATATCAAATATTGCATTTTCAATAAAAACTGCAGAAGAAAAATATGAAATGGATGTGGATATCTACATAAAATGATATTATAAACACACTATCCTAAAAATACAGCACCATATTTTAACACTAAATCAGTCACTGACTCGCAACCACTTGCAATCATAAGTGACATAGTTAACTTCGGGTAAAATCAATGAAAACGGGGTATGCCGATAGCATAAAAATTAGATGTGATAAAGCAAATCTGAGATCAGATTTGGAATCAGCACCCTGCACTTAGTCTAAAACAGCTGCAAAAGTCCAGGCCAGAAAAAAAAATTGTTGACCAGTGTTATCTTTTCGTCATCTTGATACATGGCCTGCCGAAGTCATCAGCAACGTTTCACTGTTCAAGTCACCATGGTCAAGAAACAAAACTATGTATAGTGCCAGTGAGCATTGCTAAATCCCTGCCTCATCTCCTCGTTATAGCCCTGAGTCTGTGGTGGAAATTCCTCATTTATATGACGAGGGCCGATTCTTCTCCAAAGGGCAAACCGCTGTGGACTTCCTCACTCAATACTACATATTTTATCGACCTCTGGGGGGTAATGTGAAGAGTAGGTCGCCATGTACGACGAAATTAGATTGGTGGGTCGTTGGTGGGTGAGAGCAGATGGTGGGTGGGAGAAGGTGGGTGGGTGGGTGGGTGGGGGTAGGTGCGTGGTTGGGAGAAGGTGGGAGGAAATAGGTGGGTAGAATAGTTAATCACAATTCTAATAACAATATAGTGTCCCGTATTTGGTAGTCACTCCATTCTCATGGTGCAAGGCTATCACGAGGGGCGACGCGGCGGCGTTCCACGCAGTTCGCTAATAGTGTCAATTCAGTCATTTGCGGTGTAATTATTGTGACAAATTTGGACCCAGACTTATAGCACACGATGCCCGAATATTTTCGAATGACGGATGTTTAACCGTCCACTGGCGCGGAGTATTTATTTTAACAGTTAAAACACTTTTAAAAATATTTAAACTACATTTAGTTTTATACAAAGTAAGGCCCACTGAACGATGCAGCTCTTTTTCAGAAGGGACCTGGCAAGAAATGATACCTCAACGAAGTGGCTTATCACGTGGACATTTATAGCAGCTAAATGCAGTACTCTAAACCGCATGTTGATTCTAAATACGGGGAGAGAGAGAGAGAGACGTGCAAACTCCAGATGCAGTAATAACCGGGGCGGCCTGTCGGATTGGAACCGCGAAGCTCTGCAACAACAACGAGCGGCGAAGGGCGCTCGCTGCTGGGCCGACACCGGGACAACACGAACTGAAAAACACCAACAACAACAACAACAAACCACTCCGCAATATGCGGGAACAAAAAAAACGAATTGTCCCACTGGGAAGCAAATACGGAGGGACTCCTCCTGCTCCTCCCCCTCCTCCAGAAGCAACAGCGCTGTTTAATCAGCCGTGGCCTCATTAAAAATGATTAATTATCAGAGGTAGCTGCCGCAATGGGTGGCCGTGCATCTTATTCCCCTATGGTGCCGGGGAGCTCGCCCCGCCCCCATTGGCTGAGCCGCCTCTCAGCCAACACCTGACGAGTGATCATCAGCGGCGGGCGTATATCGAGGTACGCCGCGTTTTGCACCCCCCCACCCCATCCCCCTCATCCCCCTAGACCCCTCCCCCCACCTCTCCACCCACCCTCCTACCCACCCCTCTACCCACCCCTCTACCCACCCCCCTACCCACCCCGCCCCGCTCGCTCCTTCGCCCGAGGTAATGGGCCTCCCCGTCCCCCCGTAAATTACAGCGATACAATCTCGAAATATTTATCTTTTATTCCTCCCCCGTGTAAAAGAGGTGGTGGTGGTGGGGGGGGGGGTAGCGAGACGCGGGGAGGGAGGGAGGGGGGGCTCACGGTATGGTGCCGGTGGCTGAGTTTGATGTCGTGCGTCATAAAAAAAACGCAGCGAACTAAATATGCAGAACAATAACCAGGAGCGAGGCGAGGGAACGAGAGAGGGAGAGCGCGCGCGCGCGAGAGAGAGAGGGGAGAGAAGGGAGGGGGGTAGAGAGAGGGGGGGAAGGGGTAAGAAGGAGGAGAGCAGAGCGTAAAATCTTTCGTAACATCTTTCATTTAAAAGGGGGGGGGGAGGGCACATGAAGCAAAGCATTGAAAAAAAAACGAAATGATGAACGAAGCAAATTGCCGACTACACCGAGCATCTTCCTGTTTCCCCTGATCGCAAAAAAGAGAAGGGAGAGAAATCTTTCATTTAAAAAGGGGGGGGGGGGTTACTTAAAGCAAAGCATTAAAAAAAAACGAAATGATGAACGAAGCAAAGTGCCGACTACACCGAGCATCTTCATGTTTCCTCTGATCGTAAAAAAAAAGAGGAGGGCGAGAGAGGAAGGAGAGAGGGGAGAGGAGAGAGAGAGAGGAGAAATAGAGACGGGAGGAGGGGAAGGCAATGGCAATGCGCTTCCCTGGTGCTTTATTGTTCTGGCGGCCACTTAAGGCGGCTCGGCACTTAACGTGCCGAGCCGCGTAATGAAAACAAAGAACTGCAGAGGGGCCGCTCCCTAATTGTCTCCGTTATGGCTGCAGCCCAGCCGACTTTTGGAAGTCAGGACCTCCCGTAAGTTAATTGCCGATCCCTCCTGGAACACGTTTCGTTATGAGCCGCTCGAGCGCGCGCGTGTGAGTGTGTGCGAGATTGTGTGCGCGTGTGCGTGTGTTTGTTTGAGTGAGTGTGAAATCTTGTGAGTGTGCGTGTGGGTGCCATGACATCTTGCCAGCGGGCGTTCGACACGTGACCTTAACGTGGCACAAGCGCCATGGTGACGTCACCGGCGCTTCGTGGCGAATGGCGGTTGTTGTTGTTGTGAGTTTGTGTGAGATTGTGTGAGTGTGTGTGATAGTGTGTGAGATTGTGTGTCATCTCAGTCAGTCGACCCGTGGCACCTGGGTCTGCCCCGTGACCTCCTGCCAGCGGGCGTTCGACACTTCACGTGGCCTCAAGGTGCACATGGCCTGACACAAGCGTCGTGGTGACGTCACCGCCACTTAGTGGCGAATGGCGGTTGTTGTTGAGATTGTGTGTGCGTCGACTCAAATGAGTATCTGGTGCAGTGTGTAAACATTGCCACTGGGGAGACAAAGGCGGCCGGGCGTTATGCTGTCCCTTAATTGGGAATGGGACGCAAGCGTAGGATTGATCACCCTGTCGCTGGCCGCCTTTGGGGAGGGTGTATAGTATGAAAGGCCGAAACACCCTAGGAACCAAAGGTTCACTACTGACGATGCGCTCCCCAAATTTCACCAGGCTCACTGTTCATGAACTCTTGGAAGTGCTTGCACAAAGGATAGTACCATCTCATCCTGTGTTTTTTGGAATCCACCTCGTGCGGCCGTGCCTGCCTTCATAAGTGCTACTCGTTAACAGCACTTTCCCCAAAAAGCCGATGAAGGCTATAGGGGGATCTTTGTCTTTGAGAGCGGACGAGGATCTGCAGTGGAGTGGTTAGCGCACGGCGCTATGAACCCAGCGACCCGCTCGGGCTCCGGGCTGGACGTTGCGCTCCTTGGAGCCACGTGATCGATGCAAAAAAAAAAACCTCGAGATGTTACCGACAGCTTTAAATCACCGCGACCTTGTGGTCCAATAACCACGTCCATGAAGCACGCTGGTCACGTACACACCCCGCTTGTATTCGCCACTATGACATCGTGGTTACACTTTGTGATAGTGGTTACCTTTAATGAGTGGCTGCGGGGACCTGGGGTCCATCCCATTGTTTAGCCCCCCGCCCCCTAAAGCGTGGCGCCGGGGGCTCACGCCCCCCCCCCCCCATTCTCGCCGAAGCCAAGGGACGGCTCTGCCTATCGAGTGAGCAGTGCAGCGCATCACCGTCTGGCCCATAGAACTCGGAGCTATATTCTCAACATCGGGCAACATCGGTTGGCGAATATGTAGATGGAACTAAGTTTGAAACAGCCGCACTTGGGAGGCAAAGGCGGACCGGGCGTAGTGCTGATCACATTGCACACCCCTCTGTGTCGTTCCGGCCTTCATAGGTGCTCGCTAACATTTAACAGACTGTTGGGGCAAGCAGCTATGAAGGCAGGCACCACGCCCGGCCGCCTTTGTCTCCCGAGTGGTGATGTTCACACACCGTATTCAGGCACCCATTTGAGCCTGAGTCGACCTAGGAGAGGCCCAGGACAATACTGCTCCCACACACACAGACCAACACGCGCGCACACACGCACACTTGCCACGGTGAGAAACGCGAGCTATGGTGTGTCAATTTGAAAGAAAAAAAATCAGCACGATTGAAGCAGATTCAGGCCTATGACTGGTTCAGATAATCCTCAGTGGTGTTGGTAGCGATGAGCGGGAATCGAACTCGGGTCGCCGGGTTCGTAGCGCAGTGCCCTAACCGCTGCACTCCCCCTACAAAGACCCCCCGTATTGTCTGAACAGACTGTTGGGGCAAGTGCTGTTAGCGAGCACCTATGAAGGCCGGCACGTCAGACGAGGAGGTGGGTGGCCAACACCACGCCCGGCCGCCTTTGTCTCCCTAGTGGTGATGTTTACACGCCACACCAAGTACTCATTTGAGGCTGAGCCGACCTTAGTAGAGGCCCAACACTCGTTCAGATAATCGTCACTGGTATTGGCCATGAGCGGGATTCGAACTCGGGTCGCCAGGTTCGTAGCGCAGCGCACTAACCGCTACGTTACCGCTCCCCCGACAAGCACACCCAGATATACAAACACTCTCTCCAGAGTCTCCACCGCCTCCCAGCGTGCTGCATCATAGAGTCCTGCATGCATCGATCGAACGATTGAATGATTTCATGTATCGATCATCCCCACCAACACCACCCTGTTAGCGGCACCACGTCTCGCGAGTAGCGCCTTCGATCAACACCGCTCCTGATCTCTACGTTTATATATTTAAGTCTTACGTGCATTTAGTCAGGAGATTGAGCTCACGGGGTCCCACGTGGTGGCGCTTTGTCTGTAATGCGGCAAGCAGGGAGACCTCGCGGCAAGGATCGCCTGAGGTAGTTCGTGAGATGTCAACTACCTCGCCTGGTGCGCAGGTAGTCATGTGTTCGATCCCGTCCCTGACGCCTGTATATTTGGATTTTGCGTGTCTCTCTCCGGGTCCTCCGGTTTTTCCCTCCGCATGTAGAATCCGCATGCCTATGTGACTGCTATAAATGTCCACGTGAAAAGGCACTTCGTTTAGCTATCATTTTTAAGAGCCAGGCCATTTTCGAACGAGAGCTTTATAGCTCGGTGGGCCTCACTTGGTAAAATAATAAATAGTTTTGTTTCGTTTATAGAGAGTGAGCGGATCCCAATCGGCAGTTAAAATATCCAAGATAGGTTGGGGGGTAATCTCAGCGGATCATCCTTCTGGGGGGGGGGCGATAAAGTGAGTACCTCTGTGGGGACATTCACCCATAGCTTGCCTTATAGAGAGACTCACACCCACATCCTTCCTCGCCGCCATACGAGTGCGGAGTTCTCGTCGCTGGCTCAGGGCTGTTACATGGGGATGTGAGGAGCCCAACAGCGCTGCTTTGAGTTCCAAATCGCCGTGACGTAATGCAGGATTGGGCTCACCGGGAAGGTGACATCGCCGTCAAAGTACGATGGAACGCAGCGGAACAAAGTGGTGAGTCCGCGGGGGAAAATCCGAGGATGTTTTTTTTAAAAGCCCTGGCTGATGTTGATGGTAAAAAAGCAACTGCTGACCATTTACCGCTCGTCGGATGAATAAAAAATTGTACGAAGAAGGTTAAATGGATTTAAGGTCAATTTCCCGTCGTTGCTTGAGTGGAGATCGGATTCAATTTTTGCTCGTAATTTTTCTTTTTTTTGGCAGAGACGTTTACGCGGCGGAAATTATTCCAATTGAGAAGTGGATTTGGAGATCTGTTTTCACTTCCATCCGGATATCCATGACATCGCTCGCTCTAGAAGACAATAATTATTTGTTCAGCCGGTGAGGTCTCAGCATTGAGCTTAGCAACTCTGTTACGAAGGCGGTCACAGCCCAGGACGGTCGCCAGCGGTGGCAGTTACTGGATATTGCAGTTACATAGAGTTTAATAGAGAGCCATAGAATAACATAGAGATCCATGGAGTTGCATAGAGAGCCACAGAGTTACACGGATATCCATAGAGTTACACAGATATGCGTAGAGTTACGTGTAAACACCACAGCGTTACACAGAGATTCATAGAGTTACACAGATATTCATAGATTTACACAGAGATTCATAGAGTTACACAGATATTCATAGAATTACACAGAGATTCATAGAGTTGCACAGAGATTCATAGAGTTACACAGACATTCATAGAGCTACACAGAGATTCATAGAGTTACACAGAGATTCATAGAGCTACACAGAGATTCATAGAGTTACACAGAGATTCATAGAGCTACACAGAGATTCATAGAGTTACACAGAGATTCATAGAGCTACACAGAGATTCATAGAGTTACACAGAGATTCATAGAGCTACACAGAGATTCATAGAGCTACACAGATATGTATAGAGTTACACAGAGATTCATAGAGCTACACAGACATTCATAGAGTTACACAGAGATTCATAGAGCTACACAGACATTCATAGAGTTACACGGGGAAACCGCCCCGGGCCCCGCACCCCGTCACGATGTCAGATAGTTTGAAGGTGTCGCGGTGTGGGGGCACACACAGTTAGATTTTCCCCAAGGTCCCCCCCCCCCCCCCCGACTATGGACAGCAGTGGATTGACCATCCAGCATGCAGATTGCTGCTGCTGATGGCGTTATATTCAATAAAGCCTCAAACACAACACACCGGTCGCGAGACTCGCGTGGCCTTGGCAATAACTCACGGAGCCTTGTTAACACGAGGCCGCGCGTGAGGACACGCGACCGCTCAAGTTCAAAGGGCGATGCGGCCATGCGACGGCCGCTCCATAATTCAACGCCTCGACATCATCAAAGTGCTCCTACGGTAGTTCCCCCTGCCCCCCCCTGCCCCCCCGTGATTAATATTCGGTCGCAAAGCGGTTCCCTCGCACCGTCAGTTTCGAATGTTGTTTTTTTCGCTGTCGCTTTGGCCAAACATTGGTGAAGATCCATCATTGATGAGAATGCGTGTGTGCGCACTTGTGCGTGCGCGTGTTGAACTTCTGTAGCTAACCGTGCTCTATAGGTAACTTTTTCGCACCGTACGTAGCCGAACGTAATCATCGGAAGTGCCGGGGAAGGACAATAAACTAAACAGATAAACATCGACACTATGGGGACCTCATTTGCCAGTAAAAATATGATAATTGGTTCTTTACCCTTCTATCTGGCAACAAAACTGACACCTTTTTGCAAGGAGTCATGTTTGCATAGACCGCAATACCTGCAGTCATAAATACAAACAAAAGACATAACTCTGATAATGTGCACTGTCCTTGAAGTATGGGTACCCATATGGGTACCCATATGGGTACCCATATGGGTACCCATATGAGACTAGGCTCGAAGGAAAGCTGTCTCGGGTGTGGACCAATGGGTACCCATATGAGACTAGGCTCGAAGGAAAGCTGTCTCGGGTGTGGACCAATCAACTTCAAGGACAGTGCACATTATCAGAGTTATGTCTTTTGTTTGTATTTATGACTGCAGGTATTGCGGTCTATGCAAACATGACTCCTTGCAAAAAGGTGTCAGTTTTGTTGCCAGATAGAAGGGTAAAGAACCAATTATCAGATAAACATCGGTTCTAAAAATATGAGTTTTCAATTTCGATGATGTAAAAGTGCACAGTTTCAGTGGCTTCCTAATATCGGAAGGAAAGAGCGTTCCAGACGGCCTCAGGAGCGCATCTGAAAGCGCGGATAGCCAAGAGCCGTTGCGAGTGGCCCGGTTACCGAAACCGGCACTGGAGTTGTCTCCACGAAGAGAAGACCTACGACCAGATGGTGGGATCTTTTGAGAGGACACATCTATGCGTTTCTGTGCGAGCCTATGGGTCTCTGGGTCTAGAGGTATCAGCGTGAGTCTCTGCGAGTCAAGATGTAAGTGAGATTCTGTGCGAGTCGGTGTGTCTCTGTGTGAGTCTATGGGTCTAGGGGTCTCAGTGTGAGTCTCTGCGAGGCAATATGTAAGTGAGATTCTGTGTGAGTACGTGTGTCTCTGTGTGAGTCTATGAGTCTCTATGCGAGCCTCTGCCTTTCTCTCTCTATCTGCGTGTACAGGTCCCCGTGAGTATGCAGGCCCCGTGAGTATACACACAGTACCGCATGTATCAATGTGAGTCTTTGTCTGAACCTAACCCTCTTTAGACATCGAGTAGCATCGGATGTTAGCTGTGGCCGGGAATCGAACTCGGGTGTGACTGGGTTTTTTTTTACAGACGACAGCGCATTGTGTGGCTCGCCAACCACTGCGCCATCCGCCGCGCGACCAATTCATGAAGTGAGTGAACGCAATTCGTTACACAGCGAAATGCAAGTTTACAACAACAACCACCACCAAAAAAAATATTCACCAAAAAAAAATATTTTCCTAAAAAAATCCTTCTGGGTGACTGACAATCGTCGAGTCAGCGAGCGGCCCAATTCACACAATCACCGGGGTTTTGCCTCCCTTCACCCCCAGCTACTCCATCCCCCCCCCCCCCCGTTACTCTCCCCCCCTCCCGGCCTATTAATTGTGTCGCTACTTCATCCTCTTGGCTCGCGCTGCCGCGCGCTGAAACCGGCAGAACGTTGGCGGAAGCACGACTCGAGTTGCCGTCGGAGCGGTGAGAGGAGCGCGTGGAGAGGGGATGGAGAGGAGTGGGAGGTAGTGGGGGGGGGGGTCATTGGGGGGGTGGGGGGTATAGCGAGAGGGGGAGGGGGGTCAGAAGGCGGATGAGAAACTTCCCAAGGGGGGGAGGGAAGGCCGGTCTCTACATTTCAAGCCTTTTAAATAATGGCCCCATTCTATAGATTTTCTTTATTTAATGCCAGTAAAATACCAATTTTCGGGATCTCAAGGAGGGGCGGGGGTGGGGGCAGGTTAGGGCCCCCGTCGCTGCACCCGCCCCCTACGTTTGGATGAAGAGTAGTAGTTGCAACTACGCCCGGCCGCCTTTGTATCTCCCAGTGATGGCGTTGATCATATCCGAGACAGAAAATATTGTTTTCTTAATGGGAGCCGATTCGGTGGTTGTTTCATCATCACGGCTACCATCAGCAGCATTGCTCAATCCACTGCTGGATGAAGGAGGGCCTCTCCACCCCCATCCCCCCGTGCCGTGGGGGGTGTTTCGAGCATTTTGCACCAAGACGCTCTGCCCAGTGAGTGTTGTTAAAGGCTGGGCACGCAGCAGACCACAACAAACTAATTTGTGTAGAGGCGTCACGATGGCGAGATGTTAACTCCGTCGCCTGGTATACAGGAGGTCGTGGGTTCGATCCCGACCCAGACGCCTGCTGCTGCATATTTCGAGTTTGCGTGTCTCGCTCTCTCCGCGGTCGAGTGGATTTTTTTCTACGGGGCCTCCGGTTTTTCCTCTCCACATTTAAAATCAACATCACGCGTTTAGGGTATTTGGGTTGCTATAGGTTTCCACGTGACGATGAGCCACTTGGTTGAGCTATCGTTTGTGAAAGCCAGATCGCTTCTGAAAATAGCTCAGTGAGCCTTACCTGGTCAATACAAAACAATTTTAAAGTAATAAAATTAAACCCGTTGCTTGCTGTGAACCTCGTCCGTAGCAGCGCACGTCTCTCATCACGACGCAGGCTCTACGCCTGCTGAGATTCCGAGATCTGCCGAACGAGATCGGGCGGAGCGGCGCGTGAATCGGTGCTCTATGGCATTGATTTTGGCCCCACAGTAAAATCGTAGAGAATCAGAAATCGTTCTCTTGGTTTTTTTTTTTTCTGGAAGAATCCATTGAGCTTTGAAGCTCGTTTTCGCGAATGTGCAGGACTGTTTAACACATGTTATATTTCAAAGCTCTTTCTCCGGCTGGCTGGGACCGAGAGATGGACATATCCAAAGCACGCGTGCGTTGCTAATAATTTATATCCATATATAAATTAAACATTTTCCATTAACACTTCACAAGCACATGACGAAGGACCATTACTCGCAACGTGCCATGTTACATATTTATTTCCTATTAAAGCCACGATGTTATTGACACGTATGTTGAATTTTGATGTTGTTATTTGTGCTTCTGAACCACTGCTGCCAACGCAGCAGCATCACCAAAACCATGAGTTGCATTGTAACAGACGCGGGACATCCCCACGCTTTACCTCGCCACCAACAGCAACAACACTCCCGTTCGACTTTTAAACTTCACTCGCCACAACAACAACAACAACAACTACAAAGTCGCCAAGGGTGGTTGATAAAGACATCGGTAGACCGATTGCCTCGCCCCGGGAGAGTGACGCAGACTCACGGCACAACAGCGGGCGATTGTAAGTCTGAGTATTTGGGGTATTTAAATTCTCTGTGCGTGTAATTCCTACAGCGCGTGGCCCGCTGCTTAGATTTGGCAAGCGTGGCTTACCCCCTGGGGCAATTTCGGTTGAATCCCCAACAACGGCCTGATCTCTCTTGACGGAATCTATTTCCCAGATTTGAAATGATTTACTTCCAAGGAAAGCACTCCACCCCTCCCCCCCTTCATCCTACTCTCCCCCCACCACTCAACCACGCACCCAGCCTTCATCCCCCTCCGCCCAATCCACGAACAAATATTTCCAATTATTTACTGACAAGAGATGGCCACCCCGTTCCGCCTACAATCTACGCCCACCTCACCAAATCACTGTCACCCCCCCCCCCTTCATCCTCCGTCTCCCTCCCCTTCATCCTCCGCCCCTCCCCCATCATCCCCCACACCCTCCCCATTATCCTCCACCCCCTTACCCATCATCCCGACTCCCTCCCCATCATCCCCCACCCTCTCCCCATCATCCCACGCCTCCCTCCCCTTCATACCCAAGCCCCCTTTCTTTTTAAAACCCAAGCCCCCCCCCTTCACTCCCCCCCCCCCCCATCCTCCCCCTACCGAGCCGCAGCTGTTTTTAAGGTAATGGGACGTCACTGTGGTAAATAATTAATTAAACACCACTCTTATTAATTACCTAACCGCGTTCCTCCATCGCGACGTCTCGACCGAACCTTGCGGTGACCCGGCAACTCTCCTCCGATTGCCTTCGTTGACGTTGAGGCTGCTCTGCAGAAGGCTCATTGCCCGAACCGTCACTCAACTATGCATTCATAGGCTAAGCAAATCATGTTGCTAAAGCTGCTGCTGGTGATACTGCTGCGTTGGCAGTGGTGGACTTACACACACCAAATCTTAACACATTCGTCAACAATACTGTGGCCTAATAAGAACAAAAAATGTATCATAGGCGACGGTTCATGTAATGCCCCTTCTTCATGGCACATAATAGAGGCATTTTGTTTACGTGCTGTTAAGAAGGGACATTGCCCGAAACGTCGCCTATATATTGTTCCTATTACAGCCATACACACGCAGTGTTATTGACGAGTTCGCCAAAAAAACACTTGCCCCCACATCATATGCAGGTTATACGGGGAACATTTACCTTTGTCTTTGAATATAAGTAACACACTCAATAAACAGACGATATATCTACTTTACTAAAATTAATAAAAGTAAAATTAAAATTAAAATCACGACGTTTCGGAGGCAACACAAGCTTCCGTCTTCAGGTGGAACCGTCACAGTACGGTGGAACCGTCAGAGCACGATTGCTGTATCAAGTTACTTGATACAGCAATCGTGCTGTGATGGTTCCACCTGAAGACGGAAGCTTGTGTTGCCTCCGAAACGTCGTCATTTTTTTATTTTTATTTTACTTTTGTAAATTTTAATTTTATTTTTTAACTACGTGACTTTACCGAAAAAACCTAAGAGTATCAACTAAGGCTGCTGAACTGTCATCAAAATTCTGGCCATTGCCTGCATTCCACCAATCAATTGCTGTTAAAAATTGCGCACTCCCAGAAGGCCTCGTGACTGACGGCACGCGTAGAAGAAAAAATATATTTAAAACGTTGCTTTTCATTATTATTTATATTTAATGTGGACGAACAGCCGTGCGAAGGGAGGGAGGGTGGGGGTGTCTATGGTCCGGCTCGTTATATTTTGCCTTCTCGCTTAATGGACTGGCTTGGAAGCTTATTGCGGAACGTGTGCGCACCTTATTCGACTGCCAAAGGCTCCAAAAGTCACCCCCGTTAATTGACAACGCGAAGTTCCCTCCCCGCGGGCTCGGAGTCTAACTGACTGAGAACGCCAAAGCCTTTGTTGAGTCCTTCCTTAACAAGCGCCGGCACCACGTGGATGCTCGGGGAAAAAACTAAATCGATAGCCCTCGCCAGACACGGTGGGGGGGGGGGGGGGGTGTGGAAACACAATGTATGGCTGTATGTCTGTTGAACTTCTGTCGCACCGTACGTAGCCAACTGTGTTAATCGGAGGTGCGGGTGAAGGACAACAAACAATGGGCCTCTGTGTGAGTCTATAGGTCTCCGTGCGAGTCGTATTCATGTTGAACTTCATTCGCACCGTACGTGCCCAACTGTGCTAAACGGAGGTGCGGTCGATGGACAACAAACTAAACACAAAAACGCCATTCTAAATAAATCAGTTTGTCAATGTAGATGATGTAAAAGTGCACAGCTCCAGTGGCTTCCGTATATCGGGAGGGAAGAACGTTCCAGACGGCCGCAGAAGCGCAACCGAAAGTGCCGCGTTACGCGGTGACCTCCGACTTTGTTGGACGGCCGAGCCAAAAGCCGCTAATGCTGCTGCTACTGCTGCGAGGATGACGACTTGACCTCGCGATCCAGTCTCGCAGATGAGTCCCGTTTGCGGGTATAGGGTAGAGAGCAAATGCAGTTCCCTTCCATTGCGGCGATAAGCGCTGTTAAGCGAGCATCTGTTCAAGGTCGGAAGGGCGCACGAGGTGACGGTGTGGCCAAGAAGACCGGGGCCTTTGCGTCGCCCGTGACGGGTGTTCAAAACAATGGACCGAGATTGTTTTGTTTGTTCAGGGCTGAGTCAACCTAAGGGTGACCCGTCCCCGGACCGGTTAAGCTATCACTGATGTCAGCTGTGGATGTGACAACGAACTCGGGTTCGTTGGGTTTGTAGCCCGCTGTGTTAAAAACAACTGTGTCACCGCTCCCCGCACACTTACACGCACCGTACGTAGCCAACCGTGCTAATTGGAGGTGCGGGGGAGAGATGAATGTAAGATGCACTGCCCGTGCTCCCCACTGCGCCAATGTTCTGTATTTTAGTTGTACAGCGTTCCGCTCGTAGTTGCGGGCGTCCCTCCTCCACCCTCCATTATTTCCAACTGCCCAGTAGCGTCCATCATGAGCCTCCTGATCATGACACCGCTGGCTCCAGTCATCGGTAAGTTAAATCAGCTCCGTCTCTTCTCTAGCCCGTGCCGCGCCCGTTAAGCCCCCCTCTATCCGGCCAAACAAAAGCGGCTTGGGCATGCGGTGGCTGGACATGCGGTGGCTGGGCTTGCGGTAGCTGGGCATGTGGTGGCTGGGCATGCGTGCTACATGACCCAGCCAACACTTCGTTGCGTGCCAGGGGAGCTCACTGATGGGATTTTGTCCAAATATTCCAATGATCTATGAGCTCTCCACACAATCCAATCTGGATAGACCGTTTAAAAAAATAAAATTTACCTAGGCCTATATGCATATGTAACACAAAGTCTAAAATATCCTCCGTATAGCCTGAACAGACCGTTGGGGCAAGTGCTGTTCGCGAGCACCTGTGAAGGGCGGCACGGCACACGAGGGGGGTGGGTAGCCAACACCACGCCCCACCGCCTTTGTCTCCCGAGTGGCGATGTTTACACATCGTACCAGCTACTCATTTCAGGCTGAGTCGACCTATGGGAAGCTCAGGACCGTTTTCAGATAATAGTCACTGGTGTTTGGCCATGAGCGGGAATCGAACTCGGGTCGCCGTGTTCGTAGCGCGGCGCGCTAACCACTACACTACCGCTCCCCACACCACAAGAGACACGCACACACACGAACCTCTCACCCCACCACTCGCACACACGTCCAATTGCCCCCCGGGCAACATTCGCTGTCTATGAATCCACCATGCCCCTCCCCCCACCTTGTTTAAAACACGAAGCAGGCATTGCCCGCCAGGCATCCCTGTAGATCGCCCCTCACGGAGATTTAATCCAGGATCAGAGGGTGCCGGAGGGGGTAGAGCAAGAGAGTTAGTTCTACCGCTGATGGGGGGTGTGGACACGGATTGGTCCAATGGGACCCCTACTCCCTGTCTTGCGATCATGTTTAAAATTACAGCGGCACGGGTGAGGGGGGTGGTGGTTCTGTGGGACACGCACGAGGGCCACGGGGGGAGGGGGGAGGATTTGCGGGGGGGGGGGGGTAGCGACGCTCACCACAACCAGCGGAGTGCCAAGCGAATAAAACGCAACTTGGCACAGCGGGGCGCATAGGAGGTGTATCTGCCAATCATCGCAGTCAGTCAACCTCTAACAACCTCTGTGTCTGTCGCGTGGCCTCCTGCAAACAATACTCCTTAAACTTGACGTACCTTCAAGGTGCACCTAGCCTGGCACCAGGGCTGTGGTTACGTTAAAATCCACTTCGTTGCGAATGACGGTTTTTGTTGTTGTTGTTGGTGAACCTGTCAAAAAATCACCGTGTTTCTTAATGGTAGTGGGCAGAGTAACTGCTTTCACTGCGGGCAAAGGTGAGTACGCATTATTATTAAACTAAACTATGTCTTCAATTTCGATTTAAAGCTTTCGTGACTGCAGGGATTCATCTTCTTGGTTCTTTCGGTAAAGTCACGTAGAATGGAAATAATAAAATTATAAAAATTAAACATTATAAAATAATTATGTTTTATTTTTATTATTTCCATTCTACGTGACTTTACCGAAAGAACCAAGAAGATAAAAAATTCTTATTTACCAGCTAAGGCCCATTGAGCTGTGTAGCTGTTTTTCAGCAGCAACCTGGCCACAGATGAGAGCTCAACAAAGCGGCTGATCACGTGCAAATCTAGAGCAGCCAAATACTCTAAACGCGTGTTGATTCTAAATTGTGGAGGGAATAACCGATCGACCTGGAGATAAAAAAAATTCCACGCAACCACAGAGAGAGAGACACGCAAACTCCAAATATACAGGCGTTAGTCGGGCTCGAACAGACGACCTTGCTTTCTAGATTTTAAGTTTTCGTGACTGCAAGGATCCATACTCTTGGTTCTTTCGGTAAAGTCACGTAGGTTCATGAACCACCTCTACGGGGAGGGATTCCACGTATCTGTTATAGCTTTTAACAGACAACGGGACACACCTGATGATGATTGCTTGTGTTGCAATCGAAACGTCGTGATTTAATTAATTATTTGTCATCTTTTATTTATATTTTCTTTAACTACGTGAATTTACCGAAAGAACCAAGAGTATAGACGACCTTGCTGTTTCCTAGGCGAGGTAGTTAACATCTCACCACCGTGGAGCCACTTCGTTGAGCCATCTTTTGTGGCCAGGTCATGATTTAATGTTTAATAATTGTCGCGTTATTAATGGATGATAATATTTTACTTTTAGAAGGCGCGTTTCATCCGTGCGTGCCGTTTATGAAGTGCAAACAAAAAACGGAACCTGCAGGGTGAACTGCCAGAACCAGGTGGGGTGTGTGTGTGTGTAGGTCTTCTGGGCCACGGTCATTCCCTCCCTTCTCTACGCTTGCGAAACGTGGACCCCCCTAATGGAGCATCTTCGCCGGTTGGAAACATTTAGGCTGGCCTGCCTACGATCCATCCTGGGTTTAACCAGGCTGGATTGTGTGAGGAGCTCACAAGTCCTTGAAAGATCTGGGCAAAGTCCCATCAGTGAGTTCCTCCGGCAGGCAAGGCTGCGTTGGCTGGGTCATGTAGCCCGCATGCCTAAACAGCTTTTGTTCGGCCGGATCGAGGGGGCTAAACGGGCGCGGCACGGGCTAGAGAAGAGATGGAGTGATGTGGTACAGGAGGACGTGGAGCTGAGTGGACTTGACGATGACTGGTACCAGCGGTGTCAAGATCGGCCTCAGTGGAGGAGGCTCGTGAAGGACGCTACTGGGCAGTTGGAGGCAGTCGCCCTCCAACAACAACGGAGGGCGGAGGAGCGACGCTCACAACAACGAGCGGAGCGCCGGGTGGATAAAGCACAGCAAGTTGGTACAGTAGGGGGCACAGGTGGTGCATCAGCCAGTCATCTCGGTCATCTCGGTCAGTCGACCCGTGGCACCTGGGTCTGCCCCGTGACCTCCTGCCAGCGGGCGTTCGACACTTCACGTGGCCTCAAGGTGCACTTGGCCTGGCACAAGCGTCGTGGTGACGTCACCGCCACTTAGTGGCGAATGGCGGTTGTTGTTGTTGTATGTATGTGTGAGTCTATGTGTGTTGTGGGAGGTGCTCGCTAACAGCACTTGCCCCTATAGTCTGTTAAGGCTATACGGGGGATCTTTGTCTTTGTGTGGGGGGGGGGGGGGTAATATAGTGGTTAGCGCTATGCTGCGCTAAGAACCTGGCGACCCGGGTTAGATTCCCGCTCACGGCCAACAACACCAGCGACGATTATCTGAACCGGTCCTGGGCCTCCCCTAGGTCGACTCAGCCTTAAATGAGTACCTGGTGCGATGTGTAAACATCGCCACTGGGGAGACAAAGGCGGCAGGGGCGTGGTATTGGTCACCCACCCCCTCGTGTACCGTGCCGGCCTTCATAGATGCTCGTTAGCAGCACTTGCCTCAAAAGTTCTGTCACAGGCTATGCGGGGGATCTCTGTTATTTTGATATTTTGCATGCATGTTGAAATTCTAACCGTGCTCATCGAAGGTGCGGGCGGAAGGACGACCAACTCACCGCATGCATTGGGCAATGAAAGCTCATTTTCGATGGGGACTTGCGATGGGAGTCCGTGGGTCCCTTTCCAATTCGACGCGGCTGTATTCGTCCATTGATTGGCACGTGCCGTGCGCGCGCGTACCTTTGGCGACAATTCCTTTATTCGCCCTAATCCTTGCAACAACAAAAAAACCGGAGGCTCCCTTAACGGCCTGTCTTTGGCGGCTTGCGGCAGTTGTTATTGTTATGGATGCATACCTTGCAATGCGGTCTAACGCCCAGAGATAAATCACCGCGTGACCTGACCGACCCCTAACAACAACGACCGCCACCCCTCCCCCACTCACCCCACAATGCACACCTCCCCCACCCCTAGACCCACCCTCCACCCGCTCCCACAAACCCCACCCCCTGACACACACCCTCCAATAAAACCAATATCACCCCTGCCACACCGGGGGGTGGAGAGCAAGGAGAGGAGAGACACGTGTCCAGAGAGAGAGGGAGGGGGAGGGGAGGGGGAGGAGGGGTGGGGGCATATGCAAGGGAGGTGAGGGAGGGAGTGGAAGGGTAAGAACGGAGGATGGAGAGAGTATAGGTGAGGGAGGGCAGGTAAGAGAGGGGGGTGAAGGGTAGGGAATGGAGGGAGGTGAGAGAGAGAGAGGGAGGGGAGCACGGGAGGGAGTGGAGTCAAGTGGAGTCGAGGGAAGAAGACGAATGGGGTGGGGGGGGATCAGCGCATAGAGGGATGAGCGGTGTGGATTAGATTACAGCTGGCTATCCGTGTATCCATTGTGAATGTTTAACTTTGTCTGCGATGAAAGGGACGGTCCACTCGCAGAGATGGAGCGACGGAATGAGGTCGCGTGAATGCAACGGCTTGGGCGGGCCTTCATCCAGCAGCGGATTGACCATGACCTATGCTATATTCGCAAACTGTAGCAAGACTAGCGCAGAGAGCCGTAGATTAGCGTAGACTCACATAGAGACCCACAGACTCACACAAAGATTACAGGAGGTGACCCAGAGTGTGAGTGGCCGTGTGGTGACGAATTCTAGATTTGAAGTTTTCGTGACTGCAAGGATTCATACTCTTTGTTTTTTTCGGTAAAGTCACGTAGGAAAAAAATTGAAATAATTAAAATCACGACGTTTCGGGCGCAACACAAGCGTCCTTCTTCAGGTGGGGACAACTTAGCGAAAGCACAACCGCTTAAGTGTGTCTCAGAGGTGTCTGTGACGAGTAATTATATAGTCGCGGGGTGAGGGGGGAGGGGGAGGGGTGGACAAGGCCAAAAGGAATAAGAAAGAGAAAATAATCGATAATTGCTCGCCAGATTCCGTATGCAAATGTCGTGAGTCTAAAGAATCGATTTTAAATCGATGCGTCGTCTCTTGACACATGCTTTGTATGTGTGTACGTTCAACTTCCTTCGCGCCGTACGAAGTCAACCACGCTCATCGGAGATGCCGGATGAACAAACTAAAACACACAAAAATCAGTTCTAAAGAAATTAGTTTCAAATCTAGACAATTTAAAAGTTCATAGCTCAAGTGGCTTCCTAATATCGGAAGGAATAGCGCGTTATTGTCACGAATCTTAATCAGCCTCGAGCGAGCGACGCGAGGACACGTGGTGATGAGGCCAGGGAAGGAATGGGGTAGTGGGGTGGAGTGGGGTTATGAGAGTAGAGGGAGGTGGTGGGGAGGGGGTGGGTTGGCTTGGGAGATGGTGAGTGGGGGGGGGGAAGTTGTGGCTGGGTGCAGTGCAGGGAAGTGTGAGCAATACGAGATGGAGCCAGGAGTGCAAATCGTAAGGCCAAACTGCACAATGATCAAGGCCAGGGCCATGTAATGAGGCGATGGCTATACAGGCACGGAGTGTCCCCGTGTCTCCGAGTTCCCTGCATCTCAATAGCACTGCCCCCCCCACCCCCGTTCCATTAATGTCCCGATGTCCATGTGATCCGTCTCCTTACGTCATCGGGTCTTTCTGTGTCCCCATGTCCCTGTGTCCTTGTGTCTCCCTTGTCTCAGTGTCACCAATGTCGCAATGAACGTCGCCTCGTGTACCCATCCCCCCCTCCCACCCCCAGCGTCCCTGTGTCTCCAAATCCATTGAGGGTGGACAAATGAGTTACGCTCTCGAACTCGCCTCTAGTGGCGTCGGCGAGAAATCGCAGAGCCGCAACCTGTACGGCTTGCACGGTATCATGCAAAGAGTATGCTGATACGAAAGGCAGAGAGGGTGATTGTGAATGCCCGCATGAATATTAATAAGCGTGGCTTTGTGACGTCACAAGCGCGTGGAGTCGGCGGCGTTGGGAGGGGAAATCGATTAATCGGTCCACCAAGAGAGGTTTAAAAAATAACGAGGCGGTTACGTCAGTTTGCGCGATTGAAACAAAACGGTAATTTTTAAAAATAATAATTCGTGCATGCCTCTGTTAATAAATTGCCACTAATTACATTTTCTGGCTGAGCTATAGAAACCTCGTGCTGGGCTATTTTTTGTTAATCACGAATGACACTTAATGATTTGCTTTCACCGATCTCCCCCAATCTTACGCCCCCCCCCCCCCCCGTTTCTATTAGGATCAACCCGATTCGCGGTACAGGACAACATTTAGTCGCTTCACATATCGCTGTAATTGTAACAGCCTTCTCCGGATTATAAGGCTATCCAGAAAGTAATACGCACCCCCCCCCACCCCAGCCCCCCATAAATACATAAATAGATAAATATATAAACCCGCGTGTCCGGCGTTAATAAACTTATACAAGTCTGGTCTGTCACACAAACACAGCTGCACAGATATCGGATTATAATACGCCCCCCCCCCCACCCCACATATTTTGCTTTCAAAATACATGGGAGGAGGAGCGTGGTTATTCTGACGTTAAGCGTGGGCCAATAGCGCCTTCAAAACAATACAAACGAGACGAGATCGACATTGACAAACGATACAACGCGAGACAGAAACATCGATCGCAACTCTAGATTTGAAGCTTTCGTGACTGCAAGGATTCATATTCTTAGATTTTTTAGGTAAAGTCACGTAGGTAAAAAATTAAAATTAATAAAAGTAAAATAAAAATAAAATTAAAAATAAAAATCACGACGTTTCGGAGGCAACACAAGCTTCCGTCTTCAGGTGGAACCATCACAGCACGATATTTACTTTTATTAATTTTAATTTTTTACCTACGTGACTTTACCGAAAAAACCTAAGAATATTGATCGCAACCCCACACCAATTGTCGAACACCAATGGACACCCGCATCGGCAAGTCGCCAGATCTCGTCAAATCTCGCAAGCCAAGCAGACCGGACTCTGGTTAGTGCGCGGATGCGTGCCCATCAGCGCCGTGCAGCTGTGGCGAACATGCTGCTGTCACATGGCCAGGTGATGACGACCGAGGATGACCCCCCCTCGTTCGATGCACGATAGGTTTTCTCTGGGCTCATGAATATATCGCGTGCTGCGTATCATCAAGCGTTTGCGTCCAACTGCTACTCATATTTCACATGCGGGACGAGGGGGGTTGGGGCTCGCCTATTAGCATCCAGCAGTTCACAAGCAATGCTTCAAGCGAGCCAGTCGGATCTGCTGCTGAGCTATCAACAAACTACTCTGGACTTCCCGGGACACTAAATGTCGAAACCGCGTCCAGAGGTTTTTTTTTTCTGTTGTTGCACCAAACGCTGCTGAAATTGCGCACTCCACAGAAAGTCGGCCGTTGCGGCTGACGGGATGTGTCATGTTTGTGTACGTTGAGTTACAGACACGCGAACGAATCCAATGGTGTGCTTCGTGATGTGTGTCGCTCGTGTCCTCTGCACTGAGCCGCTAACGACTACTTCGTGTCCAGTGCAGCAGTAGCTTCTGCATCGCCCCACCCGCCGTCGTCCCATCGCACAAGGTGGTGCGCTCGTCGCTGCGAACGCAAATCCCTTCGTCTTAATGAGACAACGGCAAACACCGTCAACAACTGCACGAAATAACAGCAGCAACAACAACAATAACACGACGACGACGACGAAGCCTCCGCGCAGCAGTAGCAGCAGCAGAGGCGCAATGGGAATACAATTAGGGCGAGATGGACACAACACACTCACACAGCCAGAGCCACGAGTGTGCCATGTGTCAGCCGCTGTGACACCGCCCGTCTCACTTGGCCCATAGTCGACTCGTGATTAATGCAACCATTAGTGCCTTCTCAGCTCCCCAGGGATAGCGGGCCCGGAGGGGTGGGGAGGGGGGGCGAGAAGGGGGCAAGCGAGGGGAGGGTCTGGGGGTGTGTGGAAAGCTGTTGAGGAAAGTGGAGTTGGGGGAGGTAGAACGCATCACCCCCCCCCACTCCCCCCCATAATCACCCCCCCCCCCACATCATAATCCCTCCCCCCACCCCCATCGGAAGCAACGTCTCTCTGTCGCGTCTTAATTGGACGCGCAGAAGCGAACAACTCAGACAATCCAATTAACGCGGCGAGGTCGTTAATTAATTAATTGCTCCACCGTCGCTGTCGTGTTTTTGCTGCTGTCGTTAAAGTCACCTCGCCGTGCTGCGAAGAGGAGACGGCTGACGGCGCCACGGGTTCGCGTGGCCCCATGCCCGCGGTGCGAGCGTCAACATCGCGGAACGGATCTTGTGTTGGACCAACGGGTACAATGCTACGACCGAAACGGCGCTAGGGAGGCCCTCGTCGCGCGGTGGAGAGATCGTGGTTGATTTTACGATGATGACGATGGTGGTGGGTTCAAGAGCTTATGCGATGATGCCAGCGTGTAGCAAGTAAGCGGGTGGCACAATACGAATGCAGGTCGATTCGGTGGTCGTCCATGGGGTTCGAGAGTCACGCGCGCGTCGAATGAGCAGCGTTGGCAGCTGGTTATGTTGACGATGCTGTTGCTGCAATCAGGGCCGGATCAAGGCGTGGGGGCTTTAGGGGCTGCAGCCAGGAAGCCTCCGCCAGCTGGAGGGCCTCCAGAGATGAAGTGAAAAGTTATTTCGGTTGTGAATGTTGAATTGTATTTGTTGTCAGCCTCGTAAAAATAAATGAAAATTTTCTTTAACTTTCTTTTCCTTTTGAAAATATTCCTGGGGGCCTCACAGGACCTGTAGTCCAGGGGCCTGCACAATCTTAATCCGGCCCTGGCTGCAGTCAACAACAACAACTCAACACGTTCCGCGTCAATGTATGTTGTCTACAACAACACGGTGTGCGTGGCCTTACAAGGCAAGATGTAATAGGCGACGTTTCGGGCAATGATCCCCACCCCCATCCCAACCCCCGCCTTCTTCCCGGCACACAAACAGAGGCTTGAGAGATAGGGTGAATAAGGGTGGAGACTTCACTCAACACCAAGTAGGGATCGAACCTAGGCCCTTCTTTGCTGTGAGACTCAAGCGTTGCCACTGGGCCACCCTGCCGCCCACTATCACCAGACAATACATCTCCCGTCCGTCAACATACAAACGAAACAAACATTATTTTCACACATCCCATCAGTCGCGCGGCATGAGTGCGCAATTTCAGCAGCATTGGTTCAGTACAAGACAACCAGTGTCTCATCATGAGGGTCGAGATTGCTGGAGCCGCGTGAAGAATAGAGCATATTCACGATGAGTTTTTTTTTTGGGGGGGGGGGGGTTAGAGATCGCGTAAATGCATTTGTGTCGTGCACCCACCTCCACCCGACACAGCCAATTAGTAAGGGTTATCACGTGAACAAAACGGGCCAATGCGTGACTACTTAAGCACTCCCGTTACGTTTGAGAGCAAGCGACTGCTTGGGGAGGCCTTCATCCAGCAGTGGATTGATCATGGCTGCTGCTCATGATGGTGATGATGAGGCCACTGCGAATTCGATGTTGAACCGGTGTGCTGTTCATTAGAGGCGCAAAGCAATGTATATCGCTGTGTGTCGGGTTAGGGGAAGGGAGTTGTTGAAAGGTGTGCGGGGAGGTGGTGATGGTGGTGGTTGGTTGTGGTAGTAGTGGTGCAGAGATAGTTGTGATGGTGGTGATGGTAATGGTAGTTGGTGGTGGTGGTGCTGATGGAAATGGTAGTTGGTGGTGGTGGTGATGATGGAAATGGTGCTTGGTGGTGGTGGTTGTGGTGGAGACAGTTATAATGCTTGTCGTGGGGGTGATGCTGATTGTGGTTCAGATAGATATATTGGACATCAATACAGTCCCCACACGCGCATGATGCATCTCACAGACAAAGTAAAAAACCCCCCGTATAGCCTTAACAGACTGTTGGGGCAAGTGCTGTTAGCGAGCACCTATGAAGGCCGAAACGGTGCACGAGGGGGGTGGGTGGCCAGCACCACGCCCGGCCGCATTTGTCTCCCCAGTGGCGATGTTTACACACCGCACCAGGCATTCATTCGAGGCCGAGTCGACCTACGTGTAATGCCCAGGACCGGTTCAGATAATCGTCACTGGCGTTCGCCACGAGTGGGAAACGAACTCTGGTCGGCGGGTTCGTAGCAGAGCGCGCTCACCGCTGCACCACCGCACCCCGATGGGCCTCACACTCGCAACACCACACACACACATACTCTCTGGCCAAACGATGAGATATTCACTAATTACCCAGGGTATTAGTGGCAACACGAATAACACCACCACCAACAACAACATCCCGAAGGGAATTCCTCGAGTCGCGCATGGTTTTAGTTACACGATGACTTTATTTGATTCGCACCTTCTTCTCTCTCTCTCTCTCTCTGAGTCTCACACACACACGCATCGCGGCATCGTCATCTTCGTCATCATCTCGAATTACGCCGTGAGAACACTGCAGACCACAACTTTTGCTTCGCGGTTCATCACGCCGCGCGAGTTTCCATGCATTTCTGCACCCTTCCCGTGGCAAGGGGGGGGGGGGGGTAGAGGGTAGGGGTTACGACAATTACCGCATTCTCCGGATATAATATAAGACTCTTCGGGGACACACAAAAAAAAAACGAGTCGCGTAAATTAATTTTGTAACGATCCCCCGCGAACAATGAGGGCACGTGGTGCGTATCTCCTGTTCACAAGCCCTGCAGAGCCAGTGGTGGAAATTCCACATTCCTATGGCTGGGCGAGAATAGCGGTGATGGGTCAGTCACTCAATAACACAACCGCTGTTTGGCTTCCCCCATATTAGTGGTACTTTATTTTATCCACCCAACCATCCAGGGTAATGATGGGCCGAGTCAACCCACAACCACTCTCTCAACCTTTATCGATTGCAAGCCGTTCGCTCGAGCAGCAGGTCCCACGTTGCCTGCCGGGAAGTAAGACGCACCCCAACAACTTGTGTCCGGTGTCAATAAAGTTATACAACTGTGATCTCACACACACACACACACGTGCCGGATTACGAGACGCACCAGCAGATTCTCCTTGAACAAAATAAGGAGAGGGGGTAACACCGCGTCTTATATTCCGGAGAACACGGCAGATGTATTTAATTACGTTTAATTGTAATTATGTCGAAGGGAGAGCCCGTTTCTCTGCAAGGGACAATGAAACAGCTGTCATCATGACCATGCTCTCTTCTCAAAATGCTCCTTGTGCTCGGAGCAGTACACCTGATCTGCTCTATACGTTTATAATATATATAGTGATGGTTTTATTTACATAGTTTTTTCTAGGATTTATATAATAGCATGGCGAAATAATGACATTAACAGGAGCACAACTCGGAACCTCCTGGTTACACCAGCCCACAGGGGATTATTGTGTCCGTCCGTCGTGCAGGGAGGGGCTGGGTGGGGAGGGAGGGGCTTGGTGGGGAGGGAGGGGCTGGGTGGGGAGGGGCTGGGTGGGGAGGGTGGGGCTGGGTGGAGAGGGGAGGGTGGGGAGGGGCTGGGTGGGGAGTGTGGGGCTGGGTGGGGAGGGGAGGGTGGGGAGGGGCTGGGTGGGGAGGGGCTGGGTGGGGAGGGGCTGGGTTGGGAGGGTGGGGCTGGGTGGGAGGTGGGAGGGGTTGGGCTGGGTGGAGAGGGGAGGGGCTGGTCACCCCGTTGTGCCCTTATAAAACTCAACGTTTCACCTACTCACGCCGGCTTGTGCCCGCCCTCACAGTCGGGCATATTTGCGGAATACACCACGCTGCCGTTGACCCTGGCCATTGACCGAGCAACCCAACGTTCCTATCAGCTCCCTCCGCAGCAGGAATGTGTTACATGAGCAGCGGTCAGCCTCCTGTATTCGTCAAACCCACTTCTTCTGTATCGCCATCTATCATCTTCATTATTATTACTACAGTATTATGAATAGACGTCTTCCGAACGTCTCCTTCAGCCGTTTCACTTCAACTCAATGTTCATTTGTGACACGGGGAATTCCGCGTAGCCAGTTACCCAGCGACTCACTACGACAATGAAGTTACCGATGGGGTGGGTGGTGGACAGGAGCCACAGCCGGGAAACTCGAGGCGTAGATTTTTTTTTCCGCAATTATTATTTAAATCGTAATTATTATTTAAATCACGTAGATTATTTAAACGGTAGTTATGTCCCCATTTGCCAGGGGACGCGAGGCACGGATTATTTATCGGTCATTTTTTTTATCATTATCATTACTTAAATAAGTATGTATCAGACGATGCTTTACTTTGTGATTATTTTACAATTCCGCTCTCGGCGTGATGTCCCCATGTGCGTGTGCAGCCTCGTGTATCAATCCACTGCTGGATGAGTGCCTCCCACTCACCCCCTTTCAATGCCGTGCGAGGAGGGGGGAGGTTATTTTTACCATACTTCACCAAGCTGGACAGTGGCCGGGTAATGGGAGTCTGGGAGCAATTGCCGTGGCAGCATAGAAGTAGCGTACAACAGCAGCACTTGCCCTCTGACTGTCCACACATAGCCGGGCACCAAAATCGCGAGTTATCATCGAGTGTCACACCCACGGCAAACACCACGCGTAATGATTTTTCCGAAATGCTGCCTCGTCAAGACCCTCTACCACCCGACCCGGCCGCTTCAAATTGAATCGATGCTCGCGACACAAATGTGGCGAGACCATCACGTGGCGTTTACTCGCAAATCACAAATGAGCCGCCTTAATATTGGCTACGCAAACTTAGCACGCGGCTTAAGTGAATCACCACCACTCCCGTTGCTGCATTCAACTGTGATCCACTTTCACCACTACCCCCAGAGCCCCTCCCCCCCGAATTCGCATTCACCCCCCCCCCTCACCCAGCCCTCGAGGGTAACAGTTTACCTTGGTGTAAATAACCGCGGCATGGAATGAATAAAGCGAGCGTACTTATTGAAATGATTCTGCCCGCACAGGGAGAAGCGAGAGAGCGAGAGAGAGAGCACGCTTTATACAGAGATGCTGCAGCCACATGGTCGATATCCACCCCCTCTCTCTACCCCCCCCGCCCACCCCTAGAAGTCCACCCCACCGCCCCCCTCCCCACACGGGGTCTGCACACGAGCGATTAAGTTGCGCGCGACGAAATCGCAAACCGCTTTGTCCACCTCTGAGCGCGCGGTTGCGCAACCCGAATCGCCGTTCGAAATCGCGCCGCGACTGAATTGCGCCCGCGACCCGCCCTGATCGCACCCCGTGTGCGAGAAGTTCCCTCGAGATCATAAACTCAAAACAGCGCCGTTTAAGCAGGAGTCTAACAACCGAAGCATAGTTAGCGCAAATGTTGCACGTGACAAAACGCGTCGCTACAAATCGTTGAACATACCGCCGGTTGCAGGTCTCCGCCGACCGCGAGCAACCGGTTGCGCAACTGGCCGCAACTGGAAACATCCACGTACATATGAAGCGATTCAGTTGCTTGCAACCGAGTTGAATGCGAGCGATCGCTCAGGTGTGAACAAGGCCTACACTCTTTGGACGACGTCGAACCCTAACCCTTGCCCGTACGATTTATGAACAGAAGATCCACGTCGGGTAAGCAACCGGTTGCGCAACTGCTCGCACCGAGTTGCAGAAGAACGTCCACTGGATTATGTCACCGAGTTGAAAGAAATGTCCATTGGCTGAGATGTGCACCACGCCGTAGCAGTGGCACACACTCGCACACAACAACACTCAGCTGTTGCCTGTTCATCCCTTGTCGCGTTTTGTGTTGTGTATCCGTGTATAGCGGTGTGGGGAGCGGTGGTGCGGCGGTTAGCGCACTGCGCTACGAACCCGTGTTCGATTGCCGCTCACGGTTCATATGAGTGGTGACGATTTGAACCAGTCCTGGACCCTCCCACTAGGGAGACTCAGCCTTAAATGTGTACCTGGTGCGTAAACATCAGCTGTGGTGAGACAAATGAAGCCGGTCTCTCGGAGCTCGCTAATAACACTTGCACAACCAATCTGTTGAAGGTTATAGGGGGGGGGGATCCTTTGTATTTGTTACACAGCTGTTCGATGTGTTCATATGTTAATTAATCCACATGCACCCCCTCCAAAGAAAAGAAAAACACGACTATAAGAGACTATTGTTGTACTTACGAACGAAGGAGTCGCTACAAATTAGCCGAGCAGATCGATGCTTGAGTGTGTCTCCTTGAAGTGTCAAAGAACACGCCTACGCGCAGCATGCGGATACAAATATTCACCACTAACAGATGCTGAAGAACTGCATAGCGGTCCGTCTTGTCTTGAGTTAGGAGGTCACCGACAAATTAAAGTGAAGCACGTGTGACCGACTCAAAGCAGCAGGGATGAATACGCAGACTTCCGTGGCCCGGTTCCGTTCTTCTTGGAAGTCATCGGCACGGTCACAGATGCTCGCTGCTGCACAGTCGGCTACTTGGAACTGCGCGGACGGAGTTTCCTCTTCCATGCTAGTGGGACCCATTGTCGTATTTTGTTTCGGATACCCAACAAGTTCCGCAGACGGTGACTCTACTGGTGACACAAGCAGTCGCTCAGGTGCAGAAGGGAGGAGGCGGCGGTCACTTACAACTAGGACACAACTTTAGAGTCTTTATTTTTGTTTTGCGTGCGTAAATTAACCATTTAGGAAGCTTGAAAACTCATCCAGCAGTGGAGTTGGCAAACCGCGCTGAACATGTTTTACAAAAAACGAAAAAAACTCCGAGGACTGGCTGGGACGGACAGCCCACATTAGTTATGCGATTGCCTTTGTTTTTAATTTGTTCATTTAAAATGCGAATTTCGCGCTCGTGGTTGGTTCTGCGATGCTGGGACATCTTGAACAACACGACACTTTGAATGGCTCATCATCGGCGTTTCATTCGGGGAGGATAAACCGTGTACTCCCCGTGCAGCGAGTACACCTATCGAGATCAAAGCAAACAACATTCCCTTCAATAATCGATTACATATTCGGTATTCATGTTTTTTTTAACGCATAGGCTGTCGCTGATGATGCTGGATGTATCTGCCAGCGAAACGTCGGACTAACAGATTGTTAAGCATTGGCCAAGTTTGTTCACCACGTGACAACTTGATGAATTGGCTGTGTCGGGTGGTAGAGGGTTTACGACACAACCATAATTTAACTTGCACGATGCGACCCCAAAAATTCTCAATTTTAATTGAACAATTAGTAATCGATTCCTTTTCAACGTTTTGGCGAATGCAGCGGCGTTTGGCCGCTGCGGGGATCACGAAACAACAGCAACAACAACAACAACAACGGTCATGGTCGGAATCATCCCCATGCGCCACGATCGGTCCACTGCTGGATGAAGACTTTCGCGAGTCGCAGATGAATTTAAAGTTATTAATTATTACGCACGCGCGCACGACGAGCTAAATACGTCGATATTATTCGATTATTTCGATGCGTTTTGTTGCACCCCCCCCCCCCCCCCTTGGGTTTCATCGTCAGCAGGGCTGAATATCACCTCCAGTGTTAAGCACTGCACAGATCACTGAGCGATGAGCATAATAGATTGCACGTGTGTCTGTGTGTCTGTGTCCTCAAATGAGTACCTGGTGCGATGTGCAAACATCGCCACTGGAGAGACAAAGGCGGCCGGGCGTGGTGTTGGCCACCTCAACCCCTCGTGTGCCGTGCCGGTCTTCTTAGGTGCTCGCTAATAGCACTTGCACCCAACGTCTCTTAAGGGCTATACGGGGGATCTTTGTCTTTTTGTATTGGTGTATATATAAACTGCATGACGTTGTAAGGTAGCGGTGGTGCCGTGTTAGGCGCACCACGCTACAAACGCGGAAAATCCGAGTCACACCTCTAGGGTCGACTCAGCCGTAAATTAGTTACCGGTTGCTCCGCGTGATTAACATGAGCAGTAGGGGAGAGACAAAGGCGGTTGGGACGTGGTTCCGTCCACACCCGCCCCCCCCCCCCATTCGTGTGTGTGTGTCTCTCGTGCCTGCATACATAGCTGCTATTCGCGAGCAGTATTTGCCCCAACAGCCTGTTGGAGGGCCGCCGCACGGGGGGTCAGGGCCGTCGATCGGGGTGGAGTGCGTAGCCGAGGGCAACTCCCACACCGTGTGCCCCCCCCTCCCCCAAAGCGCAGGGCCTGGGGCGATCGCCCAGATTCGCCGACGTACCCTTTGGGACGGCTCCGCGAGGTACCTTTGTTTCATCGTGTGAATATGCGTGAGAACCCTTGCGGGTAGGAAGGTACAACGAGGAGACGAAGCTTTCACGACACGTGCGCGCGCGGGGAATGGGGGCTGATTAAGGAGACGCAAGCATCAGTGTACAGATACGGCATAGCATCCTATTGACATAGCCTCACTACAATGGGACGCCTATGGTTAGTTATTCATAGCTACTCACATTATGGAAATACTTATGTTCCATAACGCGCTTGCGTTCAGCTTGTATGTGTGTCTGTGTGTGTCTGTCTGTGCGTGTGTTTTCGGCCGTGGTGCTGGCCACCCACCCCCTCGTTTGCCGTTCCGGCCTTCATACGTGCTCCCTAACAGCACTTGCCCCAAAAGTAAATTGAGGCTGTACGGGGGATCTTTGTCTTTGTGTTTTGTGTGTGTGTGTGGAGTGGTAGCGTAGTGATTAGCCTCACTGCTCTACGAACCTGGAGACCTCGGGTTCAGTTCCCAGCACACGACCAACAACAGGAGCGAATGTTTGAACCGGTTCCGAGGCCTCTGCAGGGTCGACTTAAAACGAGCACCTGGTGTGGTGTATAAACATCAGCACTGGTGTGGGAGGGGGGGGGGGTCGGGGAGACAAAGGCGACCAGGCGTGGTGCTGTCCACCCACACCCCCACTCATATGCTGCAATTCGCTAACAGCACTTGCCCCCAAAGCATATATGAGGCTATACAGTTGGGGGTGTCTTTATCTGGTCGTGTGTGTGTGTGCCATGTATATGTGCTTTTTAAAATGTATTTAATCCACGTGCATACGAGTACCAGCGCGCGCGTGTGTGTGTATATATATTCCCAATTTGTGTTTCAGTCTCTTGCACACACACACACAAGCGCGTGTGTGTGCGCGCGCGCGCAAACACGTCTGTCGCCACGTCTTCGCCGTGCGCGCCTTCAAGACAACTTGGTCCGAAATTTTCGTCTTCGAACAGAGTTCCCGCTCAGAAAGAGAGCAGCGATGAATCATCAACAGTCTTCTCGTCGGCGGAGGAACAACCCAAAACAAAAAACACATTCGCGACGATAATCGTAATTAATTACATCCAAAAACGACAGCAATTGCTTTTTCTTCGCTCGCAATCACCCACCCCTCCTGTTTATAATTTAAGAAAAAATGCAATGTAATCATAGCAAAAATAATTAAATACATATATCTCGCCGTTCGCGCGTGCAGGGAGAGGATTGGAGGCAACTGATGGGCATGGAGTTGATTTGAAAATACTGTGGCATGCGTGTGAGTGTGCGTGTGTGCGCGTGTGCGTGTGTGGGTAAGTGTGCGTGAGTGCGTGTGTGAGTAAGTGTGCGTGTGAGTGCGTGTGTGCGTACGTGCGGTGCTGGCCACCCACCCCGTCGTGTGCCACAGTCCCCGCTTCATAGGTGCTCGGTGACAGCACTTGCCCCAACAGTCCGTTAAGGCTAAACAGGCGGATCTTTGTCTTGTGTCCCTTTTGTTCAAATTGTCCAAATGTGAAAATAAATTACTCGCAAATTACTCAATGTTGAAACACACAGCAAACCCCCCTGTTGTGAAGCTACAGCTGACTATACCCACGCCATAGCCTTGTGCCATATAAGAAGGACGCAAGCATCCAAATATAATGAGTTGTTTCAAACTCAACGATGCAGGTGATTGCGTCTAACTATACAATGCCACAGTGTCACTTTCCGTCGAAGCCCCATACCGTAAAGCGACAGCGCGTGCTTGCCAATAAACGTCTGGCAGGTCACCAGCATCGATTTAAGCAAGCGAGTCTGACCGCTGCTACTGCTGCTGATGAGACACCGCGTGTTGAAACCGGTCCAGAGTTTTGATTTTGTAATCTCGTCTTGAAATGAATGCTGCTGAAATGACGCACTCCCAACAAGGCCATGTGGCTGGCTGATGGGATGGGTAAGAGACACTTTGATATTTGGCGCTGCGTCGAGAGGCAGGACCGGTGAGATGGCGATAATAGTGTCTGCTTATGTAATGTGTTATTTATAAACCCCTTACTACGACGCGAATGATTAATTTGAGCCGAAGTCGGAATTTGCCGTGCGGTGGAAACGAGGAATTACCTTCCCTCCGTGGGTGAGTGTGATGAGGACACGTCCTCTGTGTGTGTGCACGTAGTGTGAATGTAGCGGTGAGCGCGCTGCCCTACGAACCCAGCTACGCCGAGTTCGATTCCAGCTAACGGCCAACAACACCGGTGACGATTATCTGACCCGGTCATGGGCATCCCCTAAGTCGACTCAGCCTCAAATGAGTACCTGGTGTGGCGTGTAAACGTCACCACTGGGGAGACAAAGGCGGCCTGGCGTGGTGTTGGCCACCCACCCCCTCGTGTGCCATGCCGGCGTTCATAAGTGCTACTCGCTATCAGCACTTGCCCGAACAGTCTATTCAGGCTTTACGGGGATCTTTGTCTTTTGTACATCGTGTAAATATATTCTCTACTGTATATGCATTTGCATGCAAGCATATTCTTACGAATCAATGTATACCCATGTGTGTATGTGTTGGAACATACACACACGTGTCCGTGCGTGTGTGTCTACGACAGTTTATTTTGTGTGACTGTATATGTAGTGTTTTAGTAAACACGTATGAGAATATGTGCATCATTGTATACGCGTGTCTGTGTATGGGAGTACGCACACACACACACGCACGCACGTAGATCTGTGTACATTCATGAGCGTGTACTCACGCGGCTGCCACTTCACGTGGTCCGCAAGCGCACCTAGCCTGGCACGGGCGGCGCGATGATGACATCCCCCACCACTCAGTGACGAACGGGCGGCTGTTGTTGTTGTTGCTGCTGCTGTTGTCGTCGTTGTCATTCTTGTTGTGCGTACTTACGCACGTGTCTGTACGTGTGTGTGTACGTGTGTGTGTGCGTGCGCGTGTGTGTACGTGTGTGTACGTGTGTGTGTGCGTGCGCGTGTTGAAACCATTCACAAATCTGCGAACACAATGCGACTCGACTCAGTCCCACAGCCATCGCCAATCCTCATCGCAACGCCGCTGGATCCACCCTTGCCCCCCCACCACCGTCCTCCAATAGAGACCCCCCCCCCCCACAACTTTCCTTGCCCCCTCCCCCGTCTCCCCCACCCCTCCACCACCCCCTCTGCCTTCGGAGCTCCCACGCGCAGGGCTCGGGTCAGGTGGGGTTTGAGGTGTGTTGGGTAAAGAAGAGGAGGCGGTAGGAGGGTGGCGGTCGTAACTAGCAGATGATGGTGAAGTATGGTGAAAGACGAGAAGGACGAGGAGGCGACGAGTGGGGTAATGGTGGGGGTGGGCAGTGGTGGTGTTGAGGGTAGAAGGGGCGATCGAGTGGTGAGCGACCTCTCCAGGGGCGGGGTCGAGTAGTGAAGCGACCTCCTGTCGATTAGAAGGGGAACACCATGAATCCCGAGAAGGTGGAGTACTTCCACCCGCCCATGAGGTTCCCACGCTCCAGCTTGAGGTTCACGCGGTCCCCCTTCTCCATGAGCAGCAGCACCCCGTTGCTGGCCGCTTCTCGCGTCACGTCCTGGTCGCCCGCGAAGGCGGAGATCACGGCCCAGCTGTTGAGCATCAGGCTCACCTGCGGCCGAAGGGCGCCACGGTGGCGATGAGATGTTAACTACCTCGCCTGGTGTACGGGAGGTTCGTGGGTTCGATTCTCGACCCTGTACGCCTGCGGTGTGTTTGGAGTTTTCCCCCTCCGGGTTTTCCCTGCACATTTAGAAACTTGCGTTTGGAGTATTTGGCTGCGAGACATTTCCACGTGATAAGCCACTTAGTTGCGCTATCATTTGTGGCGAGGTCGCTTCCGAAAAAGAGCTAAATAGCTCAGTGGGCCTTACCTGATAAAATTTAAAATATATATTGAGTTTAGAAAGCCACTAGGAGTTTCACATTTTTGATTAGTTACGTCAACTACGGGAGGCTCATACACCCGATTCTCAAGACTCGAAGTTTTTTTATTGGTACTAATTTTATCGACCTCGGAAAGATGATAGGCTGAGTCATCCGCTGCCCCAGAATATTTTAACTGCCGATTGCGAGCGTCTCGCTCGACCGCTGAGCCACCTGGCCGGTGATTGAGAGGGCAGACGTTAAAATATATGCGTATCCAAAACCCCAACATTGATGCACATTTGTGCTGAGAATAGAATCAGTGGCAGAGTGAGCGGGCCCACAACTTTGTCAAAAGGGTGCGAGTTCAAATCCTGGTTGGAGATGTTGCTTCAGCTCATCATCTTTTCAGGGGGTAGAGGGGGGGTTGTTGGTAAAATTGGTACCACTTCGTAGAAAAGTCCAAAACAGCGGTTGCTCTGCGGATTCACTCGTCTCCCGCCATAGGAACGTGGAATTTCCACGTACTGACTCAGGGAATGATCGCCACCTCAATGCTAATTTGCACAGGAAAATAATTCTGTGACTAAGTGGTGGGGAGGAGGGGGGTTAACCTCCCCCCCCCCGCCCCTCCTGGACTCCCAAGCCAGGACTCAGTACCTGCCGAGCCTCCACGATGCGACGAGATGGGGGAGGGTGATGCGATATGAGCCCAACGTGCATAGCTATGGGGAAGACGTACATCGTAATGTCGACTGGATCAGCGGTTAAGCATCTGAGCGTCGCTCCGGGGCGCAATTTGTTCTATCGATTGCTCGTAAATATAATTCACAATCGCTTGCCAGTGATTCAGTAACCTCCTCCTCCTCGTCGTAAATGACACGTGCATGTGTAGATTACATGGCACTTACGTAAGGATTATGCAATGACAACACAGTAATGTACGGCGCTCTAGTTTCGCTTGTCACAGGCTCACACGAAGACCGATAGAGCCTGACAGAGACCCACAGAGACCAATGTATAATAACCACACGGAGACCCCTACACCTATATTGTTGGACCCAAATGCTTTCAAAGATCCGGAGTCTCATGCACATGGAGACCCACAGTCGCATCGAGGGCGATACACTTCAATAGGGATCATAATCATCTCACACAGTGGTCCATGGTCACACAGAGACCGATGAACTCAGAGACCAATATAGTGACATGCAGACCCATAACCTCACGCTGTAACCGATAGTTAGATGGAAACAAAACAGACACAAATACATACCCATAGGCACACATAAGAAACCAATAGACTCATATAAGAGACCCATAAACTCACATAAGACACCCATAGACTCACACAGAGACCTAAATCAAATAATAGACCCATAGACTCACACAGAGACCCAGAATCAAATAATAGACCCATAGACTAACATAGAGACTCATAGACTCAAATCATAGACCCATAGACTAACACAAAGACACATCATCAAATAATAGACCCATAGACTCACATAGAGACTCATAAACTCAAACAATAGACATATTGACTCACATAATAGACACAGACTCCCATAGAGACCCATAGACTCACATAATAGACCCATAGACTCACATAGAGACCCATGGACTCAAATAATAGACCCATATACTCACACAGAGACCCATCGACTCACATAATAGACCCATAGACTCACATAGAGACCCAGAGACTCACATAGAGACCCATAGACCCACATAGAAACCCATAAACTAACATAGAGACCCATAGACCCACACAGAGAACCGCAGTTTATCAATTCAATGGGGGTGCCCACCAATAAAATAACTCTGTTTTGTTCCCCCACCCCCAATGACCCAGCCCCCCGTACCCCCCCCCCTCACCTGAATGGTCTGTCTGTTGTACACCTTGACCACGTGGAAACTGAAGCTGTAGACGCCCTTGCGAGGAGCGATGAAGGTGCTCGATTCCACGTCGAAGTTGTTTCCCACGTTCACCAGCGTCTGTGCATAGCGGAGGGCACGAAGTGCAGACCAACATCGTCATCAATATCAACATCGTCATCATCATCATCGTCGTCATGAACATCATCATTGTCACGGTCGACGTCACGGTAATCAACGTCGCATCATCATCATCATCACCACCATCGTGGTCGTCGTCATTTACGTTGACATCATTAAAATCGTCACCTTCATCATCAGGTACTAATTTTGAGGTCGAGTCGACCTAGGGGAGGGAACCACTGTGTAGGTATGCTGAACTTCTTTCGCACCGTACGTAGCCACTGAGTAATTTAGCATTAGCCGGGAGTTGAACACAAATCGCTGGGTTAAAGATAACGATCCCACCCCCCACCCCCCCCCCCCCCATAGCCTGAACAGTGTTGGAGCAAGTGCTGTTATCGAGCACCTATGAAGGCCGGCACGGCACACGTGGGTGGGTGGCCAGCACCACGATGTTTACACACAACACTAGGTACTCATTCGAGGCTGAGTTGACCTACGGGAGGCCCAAGAACAATTCAGATATTCGTCACTGCTGTCTGTGGCCGTGGAGTCGAACTCGGGTGGCCGAGTTCGACTCCACGGCACACGCGCTTACCCTCAAAACCACATCTATAAATATCCTGTCCATCACGACAATGTCAAATATAAACCACAGCGTTGGGAGGTTTATGCGTAATTCATACAGCTGTCAAGTCCACGGCATTACTCGCAAAAAACACAACTCGGAACATTGCACGTGGCTTAGCTTCGTCTGATTCGCGCGTTTGTACAACAACATGATGAAAAAAATACTTTAGGCTGCATCGTTTATCGAGATGAACCACCGGATCTTCCGTTGCACGGTCAACGTCTCGACGCAACCAAATATCCGGGTCACGTTTGCAAAAAAATGGGAAGTGCTTCGTGTATCTTTTGTCATGTTTCTAGTTGCCACTTTGTGTTACTGCCCTTGCCGAGATGACACGCTCAAAGGGCAGAGACGTGAAGCGGCCAGCGACAAACAGCACGGTCAAAGTTTCAATCGATGAGAGTCATGGAGCGGAGATGACAATGATGCTGATGATGGGAGAGAGGGTTGCAGAGTTGAGCAGTGTGAGCGAAGAAGCAGGGAGAGCAGAGGTGACCTACAGCGTGTGGTGAGTGAGTTAGTGGGTGAGTGGGTGAGTGAGTTAGTGGGTGTTTGGGTGAGTAGGTGAGTGGTTGAGTGAGTGGGTGTGGGTGTGAGTGAGTTAGTGGGTGTTTGAGTAAGTAGGTGAGTGGTTCAGTGAGTTAGTAGGTGTTTTGGTGAGTGGGTGAGTGTATGAGTGAGTGAGTTAGTGGGTGTTTGGGTGAGTAGGTGAGTGAGTGTGTGAGTTAGTGGGTGTGTGAGTTAGTGGGTGTTTGAATAAGTAGGTGAGTGGTTGAGTGAGTTAGTGGGTGTTTGAGTGATTGGATGAGTGTGTGTGTGAGTGAGTTAGTGGGTGTTTGAGTGATTGGATGAGTGTGTGAGTGAGTTAGTGGGTGAGATATTGGGTGAGTGGTGCATCTGCCAGTCATCTCAACAAAACCATGGCACCGAAGTCTGTCCCGTGATCACTCGCACGCACACACACGCATACACGTACACACACACGCACGCACACACACGGCGACGATGTGGTTACACCTTCACCAATTAAGCGTGAACAATGAAACTCGGTACGCGCAGCCCACGCGACAACACGAGCGAGCGAGAGGAGGAGTAATAATTATATAATACAATTACATTAAACACAAAGGGGGCGGTGTGGCACAATCACACCGACACGCGCAATTATTTCTACCTAACAAGCACTAATTAGTGAAAATAAATGGCCTCGACATAGCATTAACTATATTAATGGCGTGTGTGTGGGGTGGGGGGTGCGGGAGGTGGGATGGGAGAGGAGAGGAGAGGAACGGGGTGTGTGGGGGGCGCTGTTATCCCCGTTCTTTATGACTCTCTTCTGCGTCGGTAATTAGCTGGGGACACAAACTAAGTTTGCTGATGGTGACGACGGTAGCGTGTGTCTGTGTGTGTCCCTGTGTGTCTGTGTGTGTCGTGGTTTGTGTCTGTGTGTGTATCGTGGTTTGTGTTTGTGTCTGTGTGTGTGCAGTGGTTTGTGCCTGTGTGTGTAGAGTGGTTTGTGTGTGTGTGTGTATAGTGGTTTGGGTTTGTCTGTGTGTATAGTGGTTTGTGTCTGTGTGTATAGTGGTTTGTGTCTGTGTCGTGTATAGTGGTTTGTGTCTGTAGTGTATATAGTGGTTTGTGTCTGTGTCTGTGTGGCTAGTGAGTAGAGTGGATGGGGAGCGGTAGCGTAGCGGTTAGTGCGCCGCGCTACAAACTTGGCGACCCAAGTTCGATTCCCGCTCACGGTCAACACCAGTAACAATTATCTGAAACGGTCCTGGACCTCCCCTAGGTCGACTCAGCCTCAAATGAGTACCTGGTGCGGTGTGTAAACATCGCTCTACTCGGGAGACAAAGGCGGCCGGGCGGGCGTAGTGGTGGCCACGCATCCCTCTCGTGTGCTGTGCCGACCCTTACGAGGTGCTCGCTAACAGCACTTTCCCCAGCAGCCTGTGAATCATCTACGGGGAACCTTTGTCTTATTTTGAAGGTGAATGATGCCCCTCCACCCACCACCCACCCACACAGTGCTCCACGGAGACTTGCACACTGCCAGGGACACGTTCTCGGTCCAACCGTGACCACCACGTCGCCTTTCATCAACCGTCATCTCGACTCGAGTCCCGATCTCCCCCCCCCCCCTCTCCTAGGTGGACTCAACCTCGAATGAGTATACCTGGCTTGGTGCGGTGTAAAATCATCATCATCGCCACTAGGGAGACACAAGCGGCCGCGAGTGATTTCTGGTCACCCACCCGCTCGTGTGATGTGCCGGCCCCTGAATAGGTGCGACTCGTTATCGGCGCTTGCTCCGAAAGGCTGTCAAAGGCTATACGGGAGATCTTCGTCTTGGGTGGCGGTGGTAGCGTAGCGGTTAGCGCATTGCGCTGTGCACTCGACTCAACTACTGATCCCGCTCATTGGGTCGCTCTGCTCCTGCTGCTGCGGCTGCTGTCGCCATCCTAGAATCTCACCCCCATTGGGAAGAACGCTGACTGCTGTTAGAGAAGCGTCTAACAACGTGGAACTCGCGAATGGACCCTTTCACTCGAGACGCAGAACAGCATCGCGCATTCTCCTGGCGTTCAAAGTTTCCCTTCTCCTCCCACTCGAAGATTCCGTTCCTGTGACCGCCAATCGCACTGCGACATCACCGGCCAGGCCGACGCGCACGACATCTCGTGCGTAAAGTGAGAAAATAAATACGCAAGTCACGGTCAGTCGTGCGAGTGTGGCCCCGTGCTTCCTCCGGAACTATGCACCGTAGAGGAAACCCACGGAAAGACACGGCGAGACAATATGCTCTGAGAGACACACAAACATCCACATCGACTCGCAGAGATACATAGACATCCACAGAGACACAGCGATGATGCATCAAATACAAAGCGCAGTGGCGCCATTGTGGCCATGCAAACGCTCGAACTTTCGACTGTAGAGTAAACCCACAGCGACACGCAGAGATAGTTGATAACCTTAGAGACGCACATAGATCCACATAGAGTCATAGGGACACGTATACATCCACAGAGACACAGTGAGATACATCACGAAAGTACCGATTGAGGGTCAATGCAACCCCAAACTAGGTTCCGTGTAGAAGGGAAGTAATAAAATAATAAAAATAAAACAATAAAATAGCCGTCCTCAGGTGAAGAAATAGACTGTCTTCTCGACAGACTTGTTTCTTCACCTGAGGACGGCTGCTTGCGTTGTGGCCGTAACGTCGTGATAATTATATTATTATGTTTTATTTTTATTAATGTATTACTTCCCTTCTACGTGACTTTACCGAAAGAACCAAGAAGATGAATCCCTGCAGTCACGAAAGCTTTAAATCAAAATTTAGGTTCCGTGTAGTAAACCCGCTGTGGTCTGCGCTCACTTCAACGGAGGAGCAGGAGGAGAAACAGCGACACTCCACGAACTCTCGCTGTTCTGAAGCCCTCTCGTCGTGGCGAGCAGCACCAAGACGTCGACATTGGCAAGGAACTCCTCAACCACATTGCTGCTGCTGCTGCTGTCATCACCATGCGCACCGATCGATGAGTCTCGTGCCCACTTACATATAGACGCGGGCATTCGGTTCCAGCTGGAATGAGCCGATGAAATGTGATGTGTCCATTTGAGTGGATTCAAGACAAAGCTGGGGTAGGCAGTGGCGGAAATGTACAGAGGAAGTTACCACGATTACGAGGATCTCTCTCGCTCTCTCTCTCTCTCTCTATTTCTGTGCGTCTCTGTTGAGTTTCATTTATTTTAATGTCGTGATTAAACCCACGATCTCCTGTATACCAGGCGACGTAGTTAACATCTCGCCACCGTGGCGCTTGTCCGCTCCAACACCGACGAACTTCTGTTAACATATCTTACATGATAGAGGTGTTTTGGGTTAAACTAAAGTAAAATATCTTAGTCCACCTCCGCTCGGTGTGGGAGGTCGCTCCTTTTCGGCTGAACCTCCACTAGTCCGCCTTGCTGAGACCCCTTCCCACCTTCAAATTAGGGTCGTTAACATCCTTTCATGTGCATCAACGGGGTAACCGCATGAAAAAGAAACAATCACGACCCCGTTACAAACCGGTTAGCACTTTGTCGTACAAATATAAATGTTTAAAAATAAACAACAATTCTATTCTTTACTTTTTAACAGGTTCCCCTATCGACAGAAGTGACACGAGCAAACCAATTGCAAGGTCTCTGCGCCTTAACATTTAACTGAGAAACGATGTAAAAACAAGTATAACCCGTAAAAACAAAGTTTTTTACTATAAATCCTTTATATGCGTGGCGGCTAGAGTCCTTTCGTCCTATGGCTTGAGATGGCTGCCACCTATGGGTCAGATGATTGCATTACACCATTAAGCAATTGGTAATTAAATATAATATTTTTGTCCTAAAAAGTGTAAAATTTTGGAAAAAATTTTCACGAACATTAATTGTCACGCACAACGAGTCTGTGTGGAAAATGTCAGCTCGATTGGATCACGCGAAGTGGGTTAAAAAACGACCGAAAGATTAGCACGGTCCTAAGCAAGCAAGCGAACTTAATATAAAAGATTTAATAAGTATAACCCGTAAAAACAAGGTTTTTCACTATAAATCCTTTATATGCGTGGCGGCTAGAGTCTTCTCGTCCTCTGGCTTGAGATGGCTGCCACCTATGGGTCAGATGATTGTCTGCCAGTATTAAGCAATTGGTAATTACATATTTAATTTGTTTTCCCTAAACAGTGTAACATTTTTGAAATTTGTTTTTCACGAAAATTAATTGTCACGCACAACGAGTCTGTGTGCAAAATGTCAGCTCGATTGGATCACGGGAAGTGGGTTAAAAAACGACCGAAAGATTTGCACGGTCGTAAGCAAGCAAGCACGCAAGCACGCAAGCAAGCAAGCGAACTTAATATAAAGGATTTAAAAAGTGTCACCACGCGGTGACCCTAGGCGGCCGTGCCGTTTGTGCGTTCGCGCGCGCGCCAAATCGGCGCATTCATTTACGAGAGACATTCGACCTGGAAAAGTCCCGTCCGTATTAACCTGTTATCATTTAAACAACCCAGGTTCGAATCGGCGCTGAGTATCGCCCCCCTCCTCCACTGACCGTGACTTGTCCGTGTCATACTCTTAGTTATTTCGGGTAAAGTCACGTAGGTAAAAATATGAAATTATAATTAATAAAAATAAAACAATATTAATTATTAATTATTTATTTTAATTTCATTTTTTACCTACGTGACTTTACCTTGCAGTCACGAACACTTCAAATCTAGAATTGTCCGTGTCACTTATCCCAGCGTTCAGCACATAGTAGACATCCCTATCCTGATGAACGCATCGTGCACGTACACAGCTCCGTTGTCAATCCACTGCTGGATAAATGCCTCGCGAGTTGCACACCACGAGCGATTCCGGTGGTAGTTTTCGGCCATACTCCAGCGCTGCTGGACTGTGGCTGCTTCGCGCAGGGCGGGGGGCATCGATTGCAGAGCGGCTGTTGCCTTTGACGTGCGCAGCGTAGCACAGCACAGCAGCAGCGGCAGCAGCAGCAGCCTGCACGAGCAACACTGTTGTACACGACGGGTGCCCGTCCAAGCTATCGTGCAGGCTCAAAGCCTGCAACCTGCTGAGCTCGCGAGAGCGGACGAGCTCACGTGAGATCGAGTTTTCGTGGGCGAATTTTTAATTGCATAGTAAATTCGTCCATTGGAATTACACGTAGCAGAAATTATGCCCTTCCCCCCCCCCCACACACCCCCCTACTAAAAATAACTTGGTATGACCCTCCTAAAGAAGAGCCATGAGACTCAGAAACCCTGTCCTGGCATAAACATGCGTAAAAAAGGAAAATGTAAACGTGTGTTAAACATGCGCAAAACATGAACATGTAAACGTGCATTGAAAAGGTTATTGATGCATCACTCTGTTCACCCTCCAACCATCTCCACGCTCACCTCCTCCTCTCCCTCTACGCTTCATCACCACCTCTAATCTTAGGCACCGCTCAAGGGAGAATGTGAGTGATTTTTGTTTAAATATAAAAAATATACAGTTGTGTTTTCCACAATCGCGTTTCAGGTTTACGATTAGCATTGTGTCACGTGCAGGGAAATTCGAGAGAGATGATGCGGGAGGCAGGGGAGGGTGTGGATGGCAGTAGAGTGAGATGAGAAGCAGGAGAGTGCGTGGAGGGGACGAGAGTGAAATGAGAGAGAAGAGGTAGGGAGTTCATATTCTTGGTTATTTCGGTAAAGTCACGTAGATAGAAATAAAAATACAATTAAACATACATTTTAAATGAAAGCAAAAAACCCACGACGTTTCGATCGCAACACAAGCGTTCTTCATCAGGCGGAGATAAAAGAATATGAATTCCTGCAGTCACGAAAGTTTTAAGTCAAGAGAGGTAGGAGATTGCGTGGAGGAGATTCGAAATGTTTGCGCGCGTTATTAAGTTCCTGGGGAGCAGTGGCGGAGTAGTTTTCCGCACTGCGCTCTAAACCCGGCGCCCTGATATTAGCATCCGGGCCCCAGCTGACATGAGTGGCAAGCGATGAGTGAACCGGCCGTGGAACCCAACATAACCCTGCCTCCCTGTCACCGCACTGCCTGGCGCGGCGCGGTGTGGTGAGCGAGGATTGTTATTCAGAGTTGATGACAGTTTGACAGGGCCGGCCACGTGCGAGCAAAGTGTCGTTACTCCGTTCATCGACACTCCCAGCATCTCTCGAGGACTGATGTTTGTGATGACGTGTTAATCATTGGTGGTGACCGACTGATGATAATGTTGATGAAGATGGCGTTGATGTTGATGATGATGACGGTGATGATGGTAATGGTTTTCATGTGGATGTTAATAATACAAATATTGATGTTGATAATTATAATTGTGATGATGATGATGGTGGTTATAATGTTGACGTGTGTTTTCACATTCGTCGAGGATGTCCTACAGTTAATTACTCACCACTTCAGTCATTACACCAAATAATTGGAAGAGACACAAACGTTATATTGGACCCCAAAGCTTTTTGTCGAAATCAGTTCAAGCCTCCCGTAAACCACATGACCTATATGCGTGGCCATCCCCACTCTGAACCCCTCCTCTTACCCCTCTACCCGCCCGCTGTGAAAACAGACGCCGTTCCTCCTCGCAGCAGCAGCAGCTTGTGGGCTCTGACGCAGCCTCTCTCTCCTCCCTCTCCTCGTGTCCCCTGATCCCCCGTGCTCCAGTTTCTCCCCTCCTTCTCTATCCTTCACGTCTCGACTCCCATTTCCCATTTTGCCTTCTTCTCTCTTCCCTCTCCCCTTCCCTTCTCTTTCCCTCCACGCATCGCATCCTCGACTCCCTCGACTCCCCTTACAGTGCTGTGTGTCCACGGGTAGACGGCGTTGGCAGTAGTTGTGCAAAACAAACACAAAGACAAATATCCCACGTATAGCTTTAACAGACTGTTGGAACAAGTGATGTTAACGCAGCCCATAGGATAATCAACACGGCACACAGGGGGTGGTATGCATGTACGTTGAACTTCCTTTGCACCGTACGTAACCAACCGTGCTAATCGGAGGTACGGGGGAAGGACAACAAACTAAACACAAAAAGCAGTTCTCAATAAATTAAATTTCAATCTGTATTTATACGTGCATAGCTCCATTGGCTTCCTAATCTCAGAAGAAAGAGCGTTTCAGACGGCCGCAGAAGTGCATGTGAAAGTGCGCGATGCGGTGAACGTCTTCCTTCGATGGTTAGCCAGAAGCCGCTGCGATGATGACCGGAATTGGCTTGAAGGTTTACGCTCCTTGACGAGATCGGCAGGTTATTGTGGTGAGCTGAGCACCTCGCGCGGCCGCCTTTGTCTTCCCGGTTGGTGATTTTGTTTTCTTCCCACATCACACCACAGGTACGCCTACTCGCTCAATGCTGAATCGACCCAGCAGAGGCACGAGACTTCGTCAAATATTCGCCGCTGATGTTGCACGCACCCGCGGGTGAGAAATATAACTCGGGTGGCCGGATTCAAGGGCATTGCCGTTCCGCATCGCGCCAATTAGTTTTAATTAACCTCGTAATTACATATATACATACACAAATAACCTTAAATGTCTATTTAAATAATGGTAATTGTTACTACGCGATTGTGGTCTCCAGGGTCGTCATTCTGTAATTAAAAACGGAGACACCACCGCGGCACAAAGGGATTGTTGCCACGCTCGAATTAAAGGGCGCCGTATACGAAACGGGTGAGTGGGGATGGAAGGGGTGGGGAGGGTGGGTCATGTGGGGGGCGGAAGGGGGGAGCGGGGGGGGGGCATTGTCCATTGGTGAGCAAAGGTCACGGCCAATTTCTCCTCGAGTACCAACGACTGAGGTCCACGCTGCACAATTCCGAATGTTCGCCAGTGGAACAACCACGTGCAGTACCCCCCCCCACTGCCATCTCACCTCCCCCCCCCCCAAAAAAAATATACAACCGCGATAAAAAAAAATCCAATTAAGGCCAAGGCACCCCGGAGTCAATCCACTTAGCACCGCGATGACGCGCGCGTCTGTGCCTCTCAGACTAAAAACGGAGAGGAGCGGTGGCGCAGCGGTTAGCGCACGCTGCGTTATGATGCCCGGGGGGGGGGGGGGGGGGGGGACACGTGTGAGGTCGATTCCACGCGCGGCTGATTGTCGGCGGCGGTTTGACCGATAAACCGATTCGGGATTTACGGCTTAGAATCACGCGGCTCGGGCTTTTAAATAAGTAATGTACCTCCCGCGGTGCGTACACATCAACGCCGGGGAGACAAAGGCGGCCGGGCGCGGTGTTAGCTCGCGGGAGGACGGATGCGGGTTATGGGAAAGTGTCAGAAACGTGGCCGTCGTTGAAATTGCCGCACCGTGAGATCGCAATGGTACAGGCGGCCTCTCTGTTGTCACTGCGTCTAACCATTCCACGTTCGGCCACAGCAGCAGCAGCAACATCCATGCGCTCGGACGACTTTGTCTCTCCGCGCTGCTGATGGACATCTGCGAACAAGAGCTTTCACAGCTCCTCGGTTTCCTCCAGCATAAATGCGTATTCTGATTGTGATGTGTTACACATCCACAAAGGCAAAGCTCCCCCGTAGAGGGATGCAGCCAGTCGGGGAAAAGTGCTGTCGGGGAGTTACAATTACCACGCGATAATGTGAACCGACAGTCCTACTTTTACATACACGAACAGAAAATTAAATGTTAGGAATTAATTTGCTTATTTTCGTGGGGCCCTCTGGAGTTTAGTTGTGGGCTCTGGATCAATGACCCCATTTGCGCAGCTCAATCTGCTCTCTCCCTCCCCTCGTCACCCCCCAGTTACCCCCCCCCCTACACCCGCCACGCTCCCTCCCCCCACTACATCCCGGCCTGGAAAGGAGCCGCGCGATAATAACGGATGTGCAGATGTAACTGGGAACGCGTCAAATGTTCATCGCGTTCCGCCGTTGTCGCGTCTTTGCCAAGCTATCCCCCCCCCCCCCCCCCCCACGAGGGTCTGCGGGAGTCCGCGTGCCAAACGACTCTCGGTGCCCTCCGCAGGTGTTGGTTTGTCTCGCGCGTGAGCCCTCGACGAGCCGGCCGAGCTGATCGTACGAGCGGCAACATCGTAGGCGCGGTGTCGCTGCCGTGGCGCGGACGTCCGCTCTCTCGCTCTCGTAGGCGGGCGGAGCGATGGGAGGACGACTCGGAGGCACCAGGGTGGAGGGACCACAGACGAGGAGAGGGAAGGCAGCAGCAGCTACTCTAACAGCAGCAGCAGCAGCTACTGTTGCAGCAGCAGCAGCTACTGTTGCAGCAGCAGCAGCTACTGTTGCAGCAGCAGCAGCTACTGTTGCAGCAGCAGCTACTGTTGCAGCAGCAGCTACTCTAACAGCAGCAGCAGCAGCTACTGTTGCAGCAGCAGCTACTGTTGCAGCAGCAGCAGCTACTGTTGCAGCAGCAGCTACTGTTGCAGCAGCAGCTACTCTAACAGCAGCAGCAGCAGCTACTGTTGCAGCAGCAGCTACTGTTGCAGCAGCAGCAGCTACTGTTGCAGCAGCAGCTACTGTTGCAGCAGCAGCTACTCTAACAGCAGCAGCAGCAGCTACTGTTGCAGCAGCAGCTACTGTTGCAGCAGCAGCAGCTACTGTTGCAGCAGCAGCTACTGTTGCAGCAGCAGCTACTCTAACAGCAGCAGCAGCAGCTACTGTTGCAGCAGCAGCTACTGTTGCAGCAGCAGCAGCTACTGTTGCAGCAGCAGCTACTGTTGCAGCAGCAGCTACTCTAACAGCAGCAGCAGCAGCTACTGTTGCAGCAGCAGCTACTGTTGCAGCAGCAGCAGCTACTGTTGCAGCAGCAGCAGCTACTGTTGCAGCAGCAGCTACTGTTGCAGCAGCAGCAGCTACTGTTGCTGCAGCAGCAGTCACTCGGCGATGAGGTGCCTTTGCTACCAACAACTGCTGCGGCTTTTTGCTCAGCATCGCGCGCTTTCAGACGCGCTTTTGCGGCCGTCTGGAACGCTCTTCCTTACGATATTGGGAGCTACGCACTTTTAAATCTAGATTGAAAACTAATTTCTTTAGAACTGCTTTTTGTGTTTAGTTTGCTGACTTTCTCCCGCGCCTGCTATACGCACGGTTGGCTACGTACGCTGCGGAAGAAGATCAACAAACGTACAATTTCCCGAGCTCTGCGGTCCTCTTAGTTTGAACGTGTTTTTTTTGGCCAATCAATGAAGAGTTGTGTTTATCATTCAACTGCGGAGGAAACCGTAGCACCCGGAGAAAACCCATGGCGTGTGCGAGGGAGAAACACTCGATCCCCGTGCAGACGGAACGGGTGGGGTTCACGTATGGTTGCTGTACTGATGTCTCCTGGCGAGCCAGGGAACGGCTCCGCCTCGACGCGCACCGGAAAAGGGAGTTTCACAACCGTCTGTGCGTGATCCACCACCCCCAGTGACAGGGTCTGCTGGGGAGTGCGTCATGTCAGCAGCATTGCTTTCAATGAGAGAAAACTCGAGACTGATGAGACACCGCATGTCGAAACCAGCCAGTTAGGGCTTTGCCTCAGAGCGAAGAACATTGAAGTGGGAACACAGAAGTGCAGTACAGTACAACAACAAAAATAACATGCTAGTTTTTTTTTACATCCCATCAGCCAAGATGGTCAATTAACTTCTCACAACCCACACTAATCGTTCTGTCGTTTGTTTTAATCAATTCGTGACCGCAGGCAGTCCTGGCTAGAACAAGAGCAAAGATCCCCCATATAGCCTTCACAGACTGTAGGGGCAAGTGCAGTTTGGAAGCACCTATGAAGGCCGGCACGACACACGAGGGGGTGGGTGGCCAACACCACGCCCGTCCGCCTTTGTCTCCCTAGTGGCGATGTTAAACATCGCACCAGGTACTAATTTGAGTCTGAGTCGACTTAGGGGAGGCCCAGGACCTGTTCAGATAATCGTCACTGGTGTTGGCCGTGAGCGGGAATCTAAATCGAGTCGCAGGGGTTTGTAGCGCAGTGTGCTAACCACTACACCACCGCTCCCCACTCTATCACCCCTCACCACCCTCACCACCTTCACCATCATTCCCCCTTCACAGCCTGGACTGCACTGACCAGCCAATGCTGAAATATGGTAAAGAGAAGAAAATAAAATGTCCAAGACTGACAAATGGCTGTCAATGATGACTACTTGGGCCCTGTAGATTATTATCATTGCACGATCCATCTCCTGGACGGATGAGTCTAATACTTTGCTCTAAATGATACATCTAAGCGTCTATTTCATCGCATGGTGATAACACGTCGATACGTGTGGACATGTAGAGTTAGGCGTGTATTTCTACGTTGCCAAAAACAAATAAAATACGAAGCTCCCCCGTGTAGCTTTTTAACGGACTGTTGGGGCAAGTGCTGTTAGCGAGCGCCTATTCAGACCGAAACGGCGCACGACGAGGTAGTGACCTAAACTTAGACTAAAATATATGTTTACATTTTACAAGATCAGGCAAATGACAGCTCAAAGAAGTGGATTATCACGTGTAAATGTACAGCAGCCAAACACTTTAAACTCGCCTTCCTAAATATGGAGGGGAAAAACCAGAGAACCCGGAGAAAATTGCAGGCGACCACGGGGAGAGAGGCATGCGAACTCCAAATATAGAGCAGTCGTCAGGCTCGGGATCGAACCCACGACTTCCTGTATACCAGGCGAGGTAGTTAACAATTCGTCACCGCACAAGCCAAGTAGGCTGTGTAAATCTTAAGCGTTTTTCCGTTATTATGTGGGTTTCTATATAAGTCTATACGTAAGTATGTGCGTCTCTACGTAAGTATATGCGTCTCCATGTAAGTCCATGCGTCTCTACGTGAGTCTATGCGTCTCTATGTAAGTCTATGCATCTCTATGCAAGTCTATGCGTCTCGATATAAGACTGAAAATCTCCAAAAAGCATCCCATCCATCCATCCATTCCCTCGCTTTCCTTCTCTCTCCTCCTTCATTCTATCTCTCAATCAATCTCTCTCCAATCATCTCTCATCAAAATCCCTCCATCCCCCCTCCCCCACCCGCCATCCTCTCACCTGATCAAAGTAGATGATCATGGAGCGGTTGCTCATCTCGGATGGCTCGTGGTTGGTGCTCCGCACCACGGAGAACGCCACTTTGGCGGTGCCCGAGCGCACCGTGAACCCCAGCGAGGAGGCGCCGCTTGCCGGGTCCGCCGTGGGGTTGGAGTCGCACACCACGAGGCACTTGCCCTCGAGCACGATCGGCTCCGTCTCGTTCTGGGCCCAGCCGGGGCCCGGCAGGGGCAGTGCCAGGGCCAGCACCAGGGGCAGCAGCATGGCAGCAGCGGGCACGGCTCCCCCGCCCCTGGACGAGCCTTGGTGAGCCTGAGCGCTACGTCCCAGGACGCCCATGGCTGCTGGCTCGCCGGCTCGCTCGCGCGCGCGCGCGGGGAGAGAGGACAGACGGGGGCTGTGGATGCGGTTGTGGGCTCCTTTCCTTGGGTGGTGGTGGCTGTTGTTGTTGTCTCTGCTGGTGGAGGTAGGTTGTGGTTGTTCAGTTGGTGGTGGTTGTGGTTCTTTCCTTGCTTATTCTTGCACTTGTAGTGCTGAGAATTTGTTTTGGTGGTGGCGGTGGTGGTGGTTGTTGCTTCGTTGATGGTGGTGGTGGTTGTTGCTTGTTTGCTTTCGTTGGTGTTGATTATTTTTGGTGGTAGTGGTGGTGATGGATATTCCGTAGGTGATGGTGGTTGTTGGTGGTGATGGTGGCTATTGTTGTTACTAGTGGTTGTGTGTTAATATTGTTGGTGATGGTGGCAGTTGTGGCCGTCTCCGTGTGACAGTGGTTGTTGTTGTCGGTCGTGGTGGTTGTTCCGTTGGTTGTTGTTGGTGGTGGTGCAACGTCTCCTTTCCGTTCCTCTGCTCCCGTTAACAGATGCCGAAGCGCTGCGGATGAAACAAGCATCAGACAACAGAAGATAGAGAATGGCGATGATGATGAATTCGGCGGTGGTGATGATAATGATGAGAGTTGGACTGATCCGCCCACATAGGTCAAACCACCGTTGAACTCCTTACAACCTGGTACCAATTTTATCTGCCCCGCGAAGATGATGGGTCGGCCGGTTTAACCTGGCGACCACTCGTTGATCCCACGGTCTCCTCCTTGGCAGTCGGGAGCACTGACCAATAAAGACAAAAACAAAGTTCCCCCCTATAGCCTCAACAGACTGTTGGGACAAGTGCCAACAGTCTGTTAAGGAGCAGCACACCTCTGAAGACCGAAACCGCACACGAGGGGGTGGGCGGTCGCCAGCACCACGCCCGGCCGCCTTTGTCTCCCCAGTGACGATGTTTACATATTTGAGGCAGAGTCGACCTAGGGGAGGCGCACGACCGATCCAGTTAATGGTCACTGGCCGTGGCCGTGAGCGTGGAATCGAACTCGAGCCACGGGGTTCATAGCGCAGCGCGCTAACCACTACGCCACCGCTCCCCAGCACTGACCAGGTGCAAGGTCGAGATGAAGATGTATGTTTTATGTATGTATGCGTGTCGAACTTTACTTTCTAAACCTTACGTAGCCAACCGTGTCGATCGGGAGGTGCGGGGGATGGACAACAAACTAAACACGAAAAGCCGTTCTAAAGAATCGTGGTCAAAAGCTGCTGATGGTACCTCCACGGCTCATTGCCAACGCGCTCTGCCTTCCGCCAGATCATGCAGCCGCTGCACAGTAGAGAGACGGTGAACTCTAAGATCAGGCCTGACGGTCTCCCATCACCTGCCCTTAGATACTCACCACGTATCCACCGACTCACACGGAGACCCACAGACTCACACTGAGACCCACAGACTCACACATGGACCCACAGACTCACACGGGGACCCACAGACTCACACGGAGACCCACGTACTCACACAGGAACCCACATACTCACGCAGGGACCCACATACTCACACAGGGACGCACAGAGTCACAGAGATCAACAGACTCACGCAAAAACGCAGACTTTCACGGACCCACACAGACACACCGACGGACACAGAGACTCGAAGGCTCACACAGATACCCAGTCTCACACACAGATACCCATTGTCGTAATGTGTTATCATCAGCTGGGTTCAATTTCGAACACCACCACCCCCAACAACAACAACAGCAATAAATAACAACAAAGAAAGAGAGATGAGCGTTTGAAGGAACTGGGTGGTACACCACCAACATCACTCATTGTCTTTTACGATGCAGGCTTTCCAGGCGCCTCCATGTCGACGCACAGGCGGTGTTCACAAAGCACCGGCTGAGCGGGAGCCGTAATTGGACGGCCTGGGATTTGCTTGGCAACGAGAGCCACGCGGCCCCGGAGAGGAATCGATCGGTATAGTCGTGCCTTCTATGAAGATGCTCGCTCGAGTCGTTCTTAGACTCCCTCATTCGTCCGTTCGTTCGTTCGTTTTTTTGGATGTGGCTCGGCCGTTCGCGCAGTGTTGTCGCATCGCTGCCCCGTTCTTCCTTCGCGTCATCGTCGTGATCATTAACAACGTCTGGAAATGTACCTTGCTTTTATATATGTTCGTGTAATTTATGTCGCACCGGACGTAGCCGACAGTGCGAATCGGGCAAAGGACATCAAACTAAAACACAAAGAGCAGTTCTAAATAAATGTGTTTTAATTCCAGATTTTAAAGTGCATCGCGCCCAGTAGTTTCCTGATATCGGAGGGAAGAGCGTTCCAGACGGCCGCAGAAGCGAACCTGAAAGCGCCGCGCGATGATGCGGTGGCCACCGCCTTGGTTCGATGGCCGAGCCAAGATCAAGCTGCTGCTGCTACGAGGATAACCGGGAGTTCGCGTGATGGTTTTACGATCAGCAAGCTAATCAACGACGAATCGTGTTTGTTATTATTGTCCACGTTGGAGGAGGAAACAGGGGCGCCCGGAGAAAACCGCACGCCTTGCGCGACGGTGCGACGCTCTATCCCCGTTCAGCTGGAAACAGATGACGATCACGCCCACTTGCTGTACTGCCTACTCATGGCGAGCCAGGGATGTGCCACCACCTCGAAGTCCACTCACGGGTGAAGGGAGAGTCACGCAGCATCTGCGTGCGTGGTGAACCACCAACCCCTCGCTCGCTGCTGCCTCCACGGCAGCGCTGGATCGCAGGCAGCCGCGTGCAGCAGCAGCAGCACCGTGGCCAACACTGCCCAGCCACGATCGATCCACTGTTGGATGAAGGACGCCACGAACCGTCGCCATCCCTCGCGGTCGCCCGATACTGCCGTTCATCAACCGCTCGCTCCATCATCTCCGCGGAGGACGTCCCCGCCAGCAAGGCCCTTCGGTGTGCCCGCACGTGCCACGTTTAAATTTCGATTTAAAGCTTTCGTGACTGCAGGGATTCATCTTCTTGGTTTTTTCGGTAAAGTCACGTAGAAGGGAAGTAATAAAATAATAAAAATAAAACATAATAAAATAATTCTCACGACGTTTCGGTGAACAAGAATTCTTCACCCGAGGACGGCTGCTTGCGTTGTGGCCGAAACGTCCGTGAGAATTATTTTATTATGTTTTATTTTTATTATTTCATTACTTCCCTTCCGCGTGACTTTACCGAAAGAACCAAGAAGACGTGCCACGTTTATTCTCGACCTTATTCGACCCTGCGGTACTTTTCCTCGTTTTTGTCGTCATGTTCAGTGACCTCGGGGTCACTGCTGCAAATGAGACTCGACTGCTGACCTCTTGAGCGTCTCACCCCGGTTAAACGCGGACGCTGGTGCCGTGTCAAGCGACGCCTCCGGCCCGCTCACTTTCTTTTGTGTCCCTAAAGGTCCACACGACGATGTCTCAAACCCGCCTCGTATGTTCTCTCACCCACGTGGTTCCTCACCCACCCACCCGGCACCTCAACCACGCCGCTCCTCCTCTCCCTGCCTCTCAGTGTAATTTCCAGCGCGCCCCTCTCAGTCCCTCTTTGCGCACTGCTCATCCATCCTCCGTTGTTCCACTCGACGAAACCCGACGGCAACTGCCCACGCTGTTAATGGGCAACATTTTTGCCCGACTTCAATCGGCCCGCCTGGACACCCCCCCCCCCCCCCGCCGATCTGCCAAGACTCTGCTCCGAGCGCGGTCGTTCACCACGCACCGCCGTTGGCCATGGTCAATCCACTGCTGGATGGCGGCCTGGCCCCCCGCCCCGAGGCCGGGGTTCCGCGGTGGCGCGTTCGCCGCTTGTCTACAGAAGTTATCCGGGTTCGAATCCAGCGGACGCCCCGATCAATTACTGCGGCGGTGTTGTTGCATTAGCCGTAAGTTATACCGCCTGTTTTTATTTTTGTTCGGCATTGTGTGCCGGGGGCTGCATTCACATTTGCCAAAATTCGAAAAAAATATGTATCGCACAATTGAGATGATATACAAAGACAAAGATCCCCCGTATAGCTGTTAGCGAGCACCTACGAAGGCCAGAACGACACACGAGGGGGTGGGTGGCCAGCACTACGCCCAGCCGCAATTATCTCCCTAGTGGCGATGTTTTGATGCACCGCACCAGGCACTGATTTGAGGCTGAGTTGACCTAGAGGAGGCCCAGGACCGGTTCAGATAATCGTCGCCGGGACGCCAGGTTCGTAGCGTAGCGCGCTAACCGCTACACCACAGTTCTCTCACACACACAGCAGCAATAATCGCCCCCTACTGGCAAAGGAACGCCCGCTTGGAGGCCACGTGCCAGACGACACGTGCCGCATCGCGACTGCTGCCACTCGTCTGCGCTATTAAGATGTTGAAGGGCAGTGAGACGGCCCGGCGAACAGGAGGGCGCTTTGTGATGATCCGAGTCATCATTGATCCCTCGCAATCTCTCGAGCGATGTAATAATATAATCCACATCTGGTATCCGCACGCGAGCTGGGCACTCACACGGACTGCGCGAATATTATATTGCAGTGTTGTTATTTTGCACGTACAAAGACAATGACAAGGATAAAACCCCGACCCAATGTAGCCTCCATAGACTGTTGGGGCAAGTGCTGTTAGCGAGCACCTATTAAGATCGTCACCAGCGCAAGAGGAAGTGTGGTGTGGTCAGTAACGCTGCGCCCGGCCGCTTCTGTCTCTCCCTCCCCCCTCCCCTTTGTTGACGATCACCACAGCACACGGAACTTATTTCAGGCTGATCCGACCTTCGGGAAGCGCGGGGACCCGTTCAGGCTTTCGTCACTGATGTTAGCCTTGAGCGGGAATCGGCCGTCGTTGGATTCGTAACGTCGTGCGCTAACCACCGCACCACCACTCACCACACACAAAGACAAAGACCCCCCGTATAACCTTAAAATACATTTCGGGCAAGTGCTGGTAACGAGTAGCCCAATGAAGGCTGGCAGGACATACGAGGCGGTGGGAGGCCAGCACCACGCCCGGCCGCCTTTGTCTCCCCAGTGGCGATGTTTACACACCGCACCAGGTACTCTTTTGAGGCTAAAGCAACCTACTGAAGGCCCAGAACCGCTCTTATTTTGGGCGTGAGCGGGAATCGAACTCGGCTCGCCCCGTTCGTACCGCAGTGCGCTAACCGCTGCGCCACCGCTCCCCAGACGCACACACACACAGACGTGCGTACCAACAAGTGTACCCGTGCGTGCTCTTGAGACCTTGAGCACCGAGCAGACAACCCTACCCGCTGTCCTCCTTGTTCGGAACTCCAAACTTGACATTTTTTTACGAGGACTTCTTTTTATCTTTTTCTACTGCGGCGAGCCGGAGGTTCAATTCGTGGATGCAACTCGAGTGCGCGATTCACAGTGACGGCGATGGAACGACGGCGTTGGAAAGGCACCTCCACCGCGGAGACGGAGCGACGAAACCGACTCGTGCGCTCCGTGCCAGGTGGATCGTTACATTGCAGGAGCCGGGTGTTGAGAGATGTCAGCGGCGGCGGCGACTCGTGGGGTAGTCGTTCATACAGCAGTGGTGCAGCCTCAACCAGACTGTTTGGGCAAGTGCTGTTCACGAGTGGCAGCTATGAAGGCCGGCACGGCGCACTGGGGGTGTGGGTGGCCAGCAACACGCCCGTCCGGCCGCCTTTGTCTCCCCAGTGGCCATGTTTACGAACCGCACCAAGTACTCATTTGAGGCTGAGTCGACCGAGATGTGGCCCACGAACAATTCAGGTAATCGTCACACTGGTGGTTACCATGAGCGGGAATCAAACTTGGGTCGCCGGGTTCGTAGCAGCAGCGTGATAACCGTTGCACTACCGCTCCCCATGTAACTCACCACCACTACCACCATCAGCAGCAGCAGCAGCATGTGCCGTGGTCTATCAACTGCTGGGTGAAGGCCTATCCCCGCCATCACCTTCTCTCACGGTCCTGCGATGCCACTATCCGTCCATCCGTTCATTTCGCTGCCGCGCATGAACTTGATCGGATCGCTCCGGTTTACGTTTGTCCGCAATCGACATCCTCGTCTGGCCGGGTGCTGTTCGTGGCGGTGACGGTGGTGGCGGTGGCTATGCACGTGGCCTGTTCGGGTCTATTAGTCTCATCCCCCCTCCAGGCCTCCAACTGGAACAAAGCGCAAAGAATCCCTGCGGAGAACCGCGCGCGTCAATAGTGGAACTCGACACGAGGTGGTGCTGGTGACATACGTGCCCCTCCCCCCCCTTTGTCGTGTCCCCTGCCCCCCCCCCCTTGTACCCTATCCCCCCCCGTGTCGAGTCCCCTCCCCCCCTTGAGCCCTATCCCCCCCGTGCCGTGTCCCCTGTTCCGACCCCGTGTCGCATGTTCTTGCTCAAACGAGCATTGATGTGTTGGTGCTCATGGCATGTTTACAGCCTTGATTGGACCAGTCGTGGAAATTCCACATTCCTACAGCTGGGTCGCATCGGACAACCAATGTTGACTTCTTCACAACGTGGTACTATTTGTACACACCCCGTCGAGATGATCGGCTGAGTCAACCCCCGCCCCCTCCCGCCCCACTCCTTCACCAACCAAGATTTGAACTTTACCAACTACCCTACACTAACCACTCTACACTCCCCACTCTACACCACCACCCTACACCAACCACTCTACACCAACCACTCTACACCACCACCCTATACTAACCACCCTACACTAACCACCCTACACCAATCACTCTACACCAACCACTCTACACCAACCACCCTACACTAACCACTCTACACCACCACCCTACACTCCCCACTCTACACCACCACCCTGCACCAACCACTCAACACCAACCACTCTACACCAACCACTCTACACCACCACCCTACACCAACCACTCAACACCAACCACTCTACACCACCACCCTACACTAACCACTCTACACCAACCACTCTACACCAACCACCCTACACTAACCACTCTACACCACCACCCTACACTAACCACTCTACACCAATCACTCTACACCAACCACTCTACACCAACCACTCTACACCGACCACTCTACACCAACCACTCTACACCAACCACTCTACACCTACCACTCCACACCGCTCGCTTATTTCACGTTCGCATTGACACCGGTCGCTCTATTTACCCATTTGTTGGGCTGTGTGTAACACAAAATAAATAAAACACGCGCGTATGTGTGTGTGGATAGGCACGAGGGTGGATCCCTGTCATTTTGTGATGCGGGAGGCACGGATTCGGGGCAGCGCATTCACTTCTCGTTAAATGATTGAGTGGCCGCGCCGAATCCGCGCGAAAATGAACGGCGAATCGATTAGTGGCGAGCGGGTGGTGGCGGTCAGCTGTGTGAAACCACGTGTCAGCTGTGTGACGTCACGTGTCAGCTGTGTGAGACGACTTGTCAGCTGTGTGAGTCCACGTGTCAGCTGTGTGAGACCGCGTGTCAGCTGTGTGACATTACGTGTCAGCTGTGTGACGTCACGTGTCAGCTGTGCGAGACCACGTGTCAGCTGTGTGACGTCACGTGTCAGCTGTGTGAGACCGCGTGTCGGCTGTGTGACGTCACGTGTCGGCTGTGCGAGACCGCGTGTCAGCTGTGTGACGTCACGTGTCAGCTGTGCGAGACCACGTGTCAGCTGTGTGACGTCACGTGTCAGCTGTGTGAGACCGCGTGTTGGCTGTGTGACGTCACGTGTCAGCTGTGTGAGACCACGTGTCAGCTGTGTGACGTCACGTGTCAGCTGTGTGAGACCACGTGTCAGCTGTGTGACGTCACGTGTCAGCTGTGTGAGACCGCGTGTCGGCTGTGTGACGTCACGTGTCAGCTGTGTGAGACCACGTGTCAGCTGTGTGACGTCACGTGTCAGCTGTGTGAGACCACGTGTCAGCTGTGTGACGTCACGTGTCAGCTGTGTGAGACCACGTGTCGGCTGTGTTGCGTGATTCCAGACCACGCCTTTACATTTCGTTGCGATCGATATCTGAACCAATGCTTGGTTACCCCTAGGTTGACTCAACCTCAAAGCAGTACCTGGTGCGGTGTGTAGTTGTGTCCATATCACCACTAGGAAGACAAAGGCGGCCTGGCGAGGTGATAGTCACGTGTTTCTCTTCATCGGCGTTCGCTAACAGCACTTACCCAGAACAGTATGTTCATTCTATGAGGCGGGCGGTTGTCTTTGTCCGTGTGCAACTGTGCGTGTGTGGGTGCGGTGGTGTCGCTACGAATCCGACGACCCGAGTTTGATTCCCGCTCACGGCCAAAGACCGGTGACGATTATCGGAACCGGTCCTGGGCGAATCGCCTTCAAATTATTACCTGGTACGATGTGGAAAAGATCCCCACGGGAGAGACAAAGGCGGCCGGGCGTGGTGCTGGCTAATCACCACCACGTGTGCCGTCCCGGCCATCATAGGCGCTCACTCACAGCACTTGCCCGAACAGTTTGTGAAGGCTATAAATAGGGGGATTCTTTGTCTCCGTGTGCGTCCGTGTGGTTGTGTGTTATCCATCAAATCGGCGCGTTACCGTGTGTTTCTGAGACAGACGGAGACACATCCCGGCCTCCTGTGTTTCTCCAATTATCATGTTCACACACCACACCAAGTACTCATTTGAGGCCGAGTCGAGCTAGGTGAGACCCAAGATCAGTTCAGATATTCGTCATCGACTTCGGGCTGTGAGCGGGAATCGAATTCGTTCGCTTGTGTCCGTTCCTCGCAATATGAGACGTAGGCAAAGATCCCCCGCATAGGCTTAACAGACTATTGGGTCAAGTGCTGTGAGCGAATGGCTATGAAGGCCGGCACGGCACACGAGGGGTTGAATGGCCAGCACCATGCCCGATCGCCTTTGTCTCCCCAGTGGCGATGTTTGCACAGCGCACCAGCTACTCATTTGAGGCTGAGTCAACCTACGAGAACACACACACACAAAGCGTAACTGCCAGATCACGAGATGTGCTGTTGCTCACAGATGCGTGCAATGCAGAGGCACCGCTACTGCCCGACTCGTGTTGGCTGTCACTCGGAAACCGCACGCATGTAGAACTTCATTCGCACCGTACGCGTCCAGCCGTCGTGATCGGAGGTGCAGGGGAAGGACAACGAACTAAACACAACGTCGTACTCGGATTGTTAATGTTGTGGCTTGGCTCTCCAACACACCGGTGTGCTGTACTAGTGACGAATTGGCCACGTTCTGTTTACGTGACAACCCTTACTAGTTGGCTGTGTCGCGTGGTGGCGGGTTTAACGACACATTTATATATTTACGCGATCTAACCCAAACAACCTCTATTACGAATGATATTGATCGCGAAAGCCTACGTGTTAAACTAAACACAAAAGGCCAGTTCCAACGAAATGAGTTTCCAATCTAGATGACGATTTAACGGTTGGACAGCTCCCAGTTTTTTCATAATACCGGAAGGAAAGAGCGTTCCAGACGGCCGCAGAAGCCCATCTGAAAGCGGTGGCCGTCTTTGTCCGATGGCTTCGCGTTGCTGCCACCGGCGCGGTGGCTTACGCTCCTTGAGCGAAATCAGCGAGGCACCGTAGTTCATTCGCGGCAAGCAACTTGATAACGAGTGCCACCTTCATAACGAGTGCGACCTTTACATATATAATAACAAAACACTGGAAGATGTTTGGACTCTAATCGGTTCGAGTCGTTTCTGACGACAACAACAACATCAATGTTTTGGGAGAATGGGGTAAAGACAACAACCCGCATGCATTTCTGGAACACGCTTTCCAACACGCGCGCATCCTCGGATGCCCGCATCTCATCAATGTGTAATTAATCAGCGCTCCTACCACCACTGCCGCTGCTATCCCCAGCCGCGCAACAGCTCAACAGCTCACACGGGCGAACCGATCCCACTGGGATTGGCAGGCGAACTGCGGATGAATTCGTACCCGTGGCACGGCCACGTTGGTTTGGGTCTTTGTAGTCTACGACCACCACCACTACCACCACTATCATCGTCGTCATAATTATAATAAGCACCACTATGACCACCACCACTATCACCATCATCACCACCACGATCTTCATCACAATTACCATCGTTACCACCACCACCGCTATCACCACCACCACCATCATCATGGTAAGCACTGCCGCCATCACTACCAGCATCATCACCACCACCACCACTATCACCATGATAACTACAATTATCGTGACTAATAACCACCACCATTATCACTACCACAACGACCATCACGATAATCGCGATCACAATCATCATCAGAAAGATGAACCACCACCACCACCATGGTAATGAGACTACTAGCATCACCAACAGCAGCATCGTCGTCAAGATGAAGACTGCGGACTAAAGCTCATCCGTGCGTGGTCGCAACGGCAGAAGTCGAGAACATGACAGCACACAGGATCACGTGCGTGGCAATGGACAATTACCAACGCGTGTGCCCTGGTCGAGTGCACGAGGGAGTGGGATTTGAGAGGAGCGGTTGAGTGGTGAGTAGTGGTGAGTGGTGAGTAGTGGTGAGTGGAGAGTAATGGTGAGTGGATAGTAGGGGAGAGTGGTGAGTAGTGGTGAGTGGTGAGTAGGAGTGAATGGTGGTAAGGATCAGTGGAGAGTAGTGGTGAGTGGAGCGTAGTGGTGAGTGGTGAGTAGTGGTGAGTGGAGAGTGGTAAGTAGTGGTGAGTGGAGAGTAGTGGTGAGTGGAGAGTAGTGGTGAGTGGATAGTAGGGGAGAGTGGTGAGAAGTGGTGAGTGGTGAGTAGTGGTTAGTGGTGAGTAGTGGTGAGTAGAGAGTAGTGTTGAGTGGAGCGTAGTGGTGAGTGGAGAGTAGTGGTGAGTAGTGAGTAGTGGTGAGTGGTGAGTGGTGAGTAGTGGTGAGTAGTGGTGAGTGGTGAGTAGTGGTAAGTGGAGAGTAGTGTTGAGTGGAGCGTAGTGGTGAGTGGAGGGTACTGGTGAGCGAGTGAATAGTGGTGAGCGAGTGAGTAGTGGTGAGCGAGTGAGTAGTGGTGAGTAGTGAGTAGTGGTGAGCGAGTGAGTAGTGGTGAGCGAGTGAGTAGTGGTGAGTAGTGAGTAGTGGTGAGCGAGTGAGTAGTGGTGAGCGAGTGAGTAGTGGTGAGCGAGTGAGTAGTGGTGAGTGGAGAGTAGTGGTGAGTGGAGAGTAGTGGTGAGTGAGTGAGTAGTGGTGAGCGAGTGAGTAGTGGTGAGCACATAGCCGTGACGACCGATGAACCTGATTGGTAAGATGCCGACTTTGGGTGAGCAGAGCAGCAGCGGTGAGTGGAGCGCGTTAGGTGGCTGGGCGGGTGATGACAGGGGGCAGCGAATCTGAGATGACATCGGTGAGATGAGTGTGGTGTGGGTGGTGAGTAGCGGACGGCAATCGCTGCTCACCGACAGGGGTGAGGAGGGTGAGGCGGGCCGATTCTGCTCGGACGGTGGCATCGTCAGGGAAGCCGGGCGGGTGTCGGTGACTTTCTGTACGACTCCGCGTCAGGCAGCTATCGCAGCGTCGTCGGCGGCAGCGGCATCGGCAACAGCAGGCGAGGAGGGCAGAGCCGAGAGAAGCGTCTGCACCTCTCCCGTGTCCGAGAGAGCGAGGGAGGGGGGGGGTGAGGAGGGGACAGGGATGGCGGAGGAGGAGGAAGGAGGAGGATGCAACGCGATTCGACCGTCATTCTGTGGAACGCCCTCTTGGGCTAACCCCAAAGATAAAGATCCCCCTCGTGGCTTTGACAGACTGCTGGGGCAAGTGCTGTTCGCGAGCACCTATCAAGGCCGGCACGGCACACGAGGGGGTGGGTGGCCAACACCACGCTCGGCCGCCTTTATCTCCCCAGTGACGATGTTTGCACACCGCGCCAGGTACGCATTTGATGCTGAGTCGACCTAGCGGAGGCTCATAAACGGTTCGAATAATCGTCCCTGGTGTTGGCCGTGAGCGGGAATCGAAACCCGGGTCGTTAGGTTTGTTCCACAGCGCGCTGTTCCCCATAACCCCATACATACCTCACCATCCACCCACCTCACCATCCACCCACCTCACCATCCACCCACCTCACCATCCTCCCAACTAATCACTCACCTATCAAGCCGCATAGCAAATGAACCACTCGCTCAACTAACCGCCCGCCGAGCTAAATTCCCACCCCACTAACTACACACCAAACTAACCACCCACCCAACTAACCACCCACCCAACTAACCACCCACCCAACTAAAAACCCACCCCACTAAACGCCCACCCAACTAACCAACCATTAACCACCTAACTAAACACCCACCCAACTAACCGCCCACCCAACTAACCACCCAACTCACTAGCCATATAGCCGACGAATCACCCATTCAACGAACCACCCATCGAGTAACTCAACCATCCGTCCAACTACAGGACCAACCCCCAACCCAATTAAACACCCCCCACCCCCATCCAACCACGAACACACCAACCCAACCTCCTAAACATCGACCAATCCGCACGACCATCCGCCTGTCAAACTCCCTCTGAATCAAACCGCACGCCGAAGCGACGAACAAACCCACCACACGCAGAGCCACTCACGCGCCCGAGCCACGCGAATCCATCCAAGTCACTCACCCAGCATTCACCTACCCATGCGTCCTCACCCCCCCCCCCCCCCATTGTCTGACCAGCCCCGCCACGTGCCCACCCCCCATCCCCCGCCCCCAACCCCTGTCTCCATTGTCTGCCCTGCCCCGCCCCTCACTTAATTAGTCCCCAAAGGGCCGTGTCCGTAGAGACGGAGCTATTAAATCAGCTCGCGTGCTGGCCGGATTGTTGATATCTCAGGATCGCGAGGAGTGGAAAACCGTCATCCAGCTGTGGATTGACCATGGCTGCTGCTACTGCTACTGCTGATGATGATGCAAATCTAATTTCCACACACGCACACAAAGACGAAGATCGCCTCCCACATCCTTCATCGGCTACCGGGGTCAGTGCTGTTAGCGAGCACCTATTAGACCAAAATCAGAATATGTGTTTACACTGGAGGAATCCGATGAGCTATAAAGCTATTTTTTCCGCAGACGTCCAGAAAAGACCGGCACTGCCTAACAAGGGTGATGGTGGCGGTGTAGCGTAGCCACCACCACTCCCTGCAGCATTTGTCTGTACACATTGAATTCGTCCAGCTGTGGATAGACAATGGCTGATGGTGATGTCCCTCCGTTGGGTGTAGTAGCGCGTACCACAAGAGGGGAGGGGTCGGGATGGGGCTGGTTCCAAGAGGCGGGAGGATGAGCGGGAGGGGAGGAGAGGGGGAGGAGGAGGGGAGGGGGAGATGGAGGGGGAGATTGGAGGAGGAGGTGGAGGGGTGGGGGGTGAATCTCCGGGGAGAGACCGCCGCTCATAGCGACACGGGATCGCCACCTGCTGTCCGTCAACGAAGCGTGCACACGCGCGCTCTGTATTATTGTTGCTGCTGTCAAAGGCATTCCAAGTCGACTTTGCGTGGCCAGATGCGATCTGCGAAAGGCCCCGGGTATAATCTAACTCGCAAGAGTCACCTGGGTGAGTGAGTGAGTGAGTCAGTGGGCGGGTCGGTGAATGGGTGAACGAGTTGAGTGGGTGAGGTTTCTCGAGTGAGTGAATGAGTGGGATGAGCGAGTGAGTGGCTGAGTGAGTTGGTGAATGGGTGGGTGGGTGTGTGAATGGGTGGGTGAATGGGCAAAAGACTGAGAGGGTGAATGGATGAACGAGTGAGAGGGTGAATGGGTAAATGAGGTGAGTGGGTGAGTGAGTTCTCTGAGTGAGTTAATGAGTGGCTGAGTGAGTTGGTGAATGAGCGATTGAGTGGCTGCGTGAGTTGGTGTGTGGGTGAATTCGGGTCTCAAGTATATTTTGAGGAAGCAGGTGAGAACGCGTGAGACAACGATGAGTATCATTCACAAGGTTGACCGGGGTGGGGGGGCTTTAATTTGCCAGTAGTAGGGGGCGATAATTGATGCATGCTCTATGCAGTTCCAACTGAGTAATTTTCGGTGCAATTTTCTAAATTGACAAATTTAGACCTTGCTATAGTGATATATTTAAGGGGTTTTTTTTCTCCTCACTGTAGTATAAATTTTTCTTATTTTATATTGAGTATTAATGTGGTGGTGATGATGATGATGGCACTTTGAGTGGCAGATTGTGTGTCAGAAAGGCGCCGGCATGTGTAAACCACACATTGGCGTTCTGATGAACGCACCGCGGTGTTAACCAGGGCGGCCGCGAGATCCGAACCGCGAACCTGTGCGACAACTACCGCCGGTGCCTCCAGTCAGCTGTGAGCCTTCGACGCGTGGCCTCAGGGCACACCTAGCCTGGCACGGGCGCTGTGGCGAACGGCGGTTGTTGTTGTGATACAAGGGGGTGGTCCCTACGTAGCGAACGACGTTTCACGATTGGGACTCTTTGTTGTGGTCGTACTATGCATGACCGTGATATGTTAGCCTCATCGAAACGATCTTATATGAGGGTCGCTACCGGGGTCCTGATGAAAACAATTTTAAGGTCCAACATAAATGTTTAATAAGGACCCACCCCCCAGTACTCACTGTCTATGTACAGAATATGAAGCAGAATTCAATTGCGGCATGCGCGTGTACGTACGTACGTGCACAGGAATGTCTGCATATGCTCGCAGTATATACGCATCGTTAGCTTTCATCGCTGTCTTTTTTTACAGCACTTACCCCAACAGGCTGTTAAAGGCTGTGTGTGGGATCGTTGTCTTTTGTTGTGATTATATGAACCGGTCCTGGGCCTCACCTAGGTCGACTCAGCCTAAAACGTGTGCCTGAATGCGGTGCGTAAACATCGCCACTCGGGAGACAAAGGAGGCCGGGCGTGATGCTGGGCACCCACCCCCTCGTGTGCCGTGCCGACCTTCACAGGTGCCAGTCACTAACAGCACTTGCCCCGAAAGTATTTAAGACTGTACGGGGAGTCTTTGTCTTCGTGTGTATGTGTGTCTCTCTATGACACACACATACACACACAGACCGCGCTATGAACACTATTACTCTGTATTGATCACACGCGCGGCTGACCTTTGCTGCTAAACGTATTTGCGCATTGTACTCGGCGTGGTGATATTAGGCAGAAAGTGTTCCATCGTTACAAACCCCCCACAGCCCCGCCTCCCTCATCTCCAGCGCCCCCCCCCCCTCCCCCCACACTTCTCCCCGTCATCTCGCTCCACCTACACAGATTGTCCTTTCGGGCGAAAAATAATTAAATTTACCAAATCGATTAATGATGAAGACTGCCGAGAATTTGTTTTTGAAACAGCGAGCAACTGCTGAGGCCGCCACTGCACACGAGGGGGTGGGTGGGTGGCTAGCACCACCCATGCCCGGCCGCCTTTGTCTCACCGGTGGCGTAGACTCGCACAAAGACCGTGCCAAGTGCTCATTTGAGGCTCAGTCAACCTAGGGGAAGCCCAGGACCGGTTCAGATAATCACCGTCACCGGTGTTGATGCCGTGAGAGGGAATCAAATTCGGGTCGTAGCGCAGCGCGCTGCGACACCAAAGACAAAGATCCCTCCCCCCGTATAGCCTTAACAGAGTGTTGGGGCAAGTGCTGTTCGCGAGTAGCACCTGTGAAGGCCGGCACGGCACACGAGGGGGTGGGTGGCCAGCACCACGCCCGGCCGCCGTTGTCTTGCTCGTGGCGATGTTTGGAGTATGAGACGCACCCTCAACTTCATTTCTTATTTTAAATTGTATACAGGAGGTTGGGTGGGAGATTAGGGTGCATCCTATAACACGGATTATCCGTGACAATTATTTATGGACGGGACAGCCTCACTGAGTCTCAAGAACCTTTGTCTAGAGGGGGTGCCGCTCCATTTGGGACGCTTGGCCAGTGAGTTCCACGTGGGAAGAAATCGGGAGAACCCGGAGAACACCCACCGCTCAAGCGAGAGGGGATACAACGCGCAGCAGTGATGACGACAGTTCGGGGACAACGTGCAGACGTGACGTTTTATTCAATCACGTGGGGTTACAACTTCTTGTACTTACAACAACGGCAAGCCCTGCATACGTTGAGAACAATACAGCACCAGTGTATCCATGAAGCTATCTCCCATTAATTAAATAAATACCGTGATCTCCGCGTTATAAAATGATTCGTGAAGACGCACCCCATAACTTGTGGCCAGGTGTAAATCTGGTTAAATCAATCTGGTCTCATACACACACCGATACCAACACAGCCGCCGTTCGCCGCAAAGTGACCGTGACGTCACCACGGCGACTGTGCCAGGCTAGGTGCACTTTGACGCCACGTGAAGTGTCGATGGCTCGCTGACAGGAGGTCTCGGGACAGACCCAGCACGGTTGGCTGCTTGAGATGACTGACAGATGCACCAGCTGTACCCCCTACTACTTTAGTCGCCCGGCGCTCCGCTCGTTGTTGTGAGCGTCGCTGCTCTGCTCTCCGTTGTTGCTGGAGGGCGACTGCCTCCAACTGCCCACACACGACTGCCTACCGGTCTAAAAGACCCACCTGCCCACCACCATTCGCTTTTGAAAATAGGGTATGGAAAATGTACTGCCTAACAATCTGTAGAGAACGGTTTAATCACCAACTAAGTTGTCAGTCTGAACTGCGTGGTCGGAGCGTCGGCCTATCGGTGCTACCATTTACAGCGAGCGGGTTTCGATCCATTAATTCAAAGTCATACAATGGATAGGCATGCGGCGTTGAGGTGGGGAGTTTTGTGTGTGGATGGGCCTGGTGGCTAAAACACAGCGAGTTGGCACAGGCGGTGCATCGGACAGTCCTCAGTCAGTCGACCGATTGCACCTGCTGGGTCTGTCCCGTGACCTCCTGCCAGCGGGCGTTCGACACTTCACGTTGCCCTTAACGTGCACGTATTCTGGCACAAGCGCCGTGGTGACGTCACCATAACTCAGTGGCTGTTGTATTAATGTCAATCACAATCTGACGTTGCATCTTCACAGCTATTAACACAAAGATGACCCCCCCTCACCGCCCTGGAGTCTTAGCAGACTGTTGGGGAAAGTGCTCTTCAGCGAGTAGCACCTGCAAAGACCGACACGGAACACGAGGGGGGTGGGTGGGTGACCGGCACTGTACCCGGCCGCCTTTGTCTCCCCGATGCTGATTTTCACGCACTGCACCATGCGCAAGTTTCAGGGCTGAATCGACCACGGGGAGGCCCGGATTCTGTTGTTGTTCGTGAGAAGGAATCGAACTCGGGTCGCAGGATTCGTCGAGCAGCGCGTTAACCGCCACACACACACACGGCGACAGTGAACACTCATTTCTTTGGGACTGCTTTTTGTGTTTAGTTTGTCGTCCTTCTCCCGCACCTCCTATTAACACGGTTAGGTGGGTGATGGGTGGGTGGTTGGGTGGGTGGGTGATTGGGTGGGCGGCTACGTACGGTGGACAAGAATAAGTTCAACATACACACCAAAAACATTATTGCTGCTCACACAAAAAACCTGAGTTCGGGAGACCTGACAGTAGCACACACAGCCCCCCCCCCATTTCCTGTACCAGCCCCTGCCCCCCATCACTCCACGCCCTGTTACTCCCCCCTAAAACAAACACCATTGAGTTCTGACCTCCCGCACACACACAAACACACCGAGTACGCGTCTCATCGCAGCGTCTCTCGACCAGCAGCAGCTTCTTGTCTGTTACCTCCTCCCCAGACATCCCCCATCTCCCCACCCACCCTCCGAGTCATTCGCTCGAAGTCGCGAATCTGAAAACGACAGCAACAACAACCAACAACAAAAAGCAACAGCGTTTGGAGCAATAAGAATAAGTTTTACCCTTAGCCTCCAACAGACTGCTGGGGCAAAGTGTTGTTAAGCGAAGGGCACCTGCAAAGGCCGGCGTGCTGACCTTAGCTAACCTTAGATGACCTGAGATGACCTTAGCTGACCTTAGATGACCTGAGATGACCTTAGCTGACCTTAGATGACCTTAGATGACCTTAGATGACCTGAGATGACCTTAGCTAACCTTAGATGACCTGAGATGACCTTAGCTGACCTTAGCTAACCTTAGATGACCTGAGATGACCTTAGCTGACCTTAGCACCGCCGTTGCAGCATCCCAAGTTGTTTTTACGCAATGCATTAATAATAATGGGGGGGGGGGGTATGAACAAGCAGACTATGTTTTACCCTGCCTGGCAATTCAACTGGGAGGTTTTGAGATGTGAAAACACCAAATTGATCAAATGTCCAAGGCATCAAGTACTGCATTAACCACACAAAGTACACGCAAATGACCATGCTCTGATCATGTATGCGTTGTCTTTGAAGCTGATTGGCCTCCACCAGAGCTACGTCATTGTCGCACCACCACATGTTCGACCAGAGAACAACGCCAAAAGGTGAATTTTACAACGACAAAGCAAGAGCATTTAAACATCTTAACACCTCCTGTTATATTGGCAGAAAGGATAAAACCTATTCTATTTGTCCAAGCCAACTTCCTATTCTAATTGTTCAAGCTTTGATAATGGCACTAACGATTCCCAAAGCAGCAACAGCTCAGTGCACAGTTTTAATTCAACTCCCCGCTCAACATGTCACGTGGCTCCACTGGACCGGTAGCCACGAACAAGATGAGAAGTGGCGGATACTCGATGTGGTGTGCAGGGTGCGGGGAGGGAGCATCCAAAAGGAAGTTGTCCAAGCCAACTTCCTTGACAGGCAGGATAAGTATTTTTTTTAGTTACATCTGTCTGGATTTGTAAATATATATTTGTCCTGTAACGTGGTTTGTTTTGTTGGTGATTTCGATTTGGTTCCTTTTGATCTCAATAGTATTCGCTTGATTAGTGATTGCGGTTGATTAAGAACCACAGACATAGCCAGGTGTTTACTGGATGTGGTGTTCCGGGTGCCTACATATACCCGGCCGATCATTATTTTTTGGATGAACTCAAAGTGATGGCTGGCGCTGCGGTTGTGCTCCTGTGGAGCCACTGGGTACGGTTGCTGGACACCCACCCCGACCTTCACAGGTGCTGCTCGCTAACAGCAGCACTGGCCCCCAACAATCTGTTGAGGCTACACCGGCGGGATCTTTGTCTTTGTCTGAGTGAAGAGGTCTCCTTTCGCCTTTCCCACGCCAATGAGACCGCTGGCGTTCACAATACGAGGCGGGGGGGGGAGGTGTAGTGTAGTTAGCACCACTCCAAGCCGCCTTTGTATCCCCCAGTCCATTAAATATTTCGCGTCTAATGTCTCGTTGTATCTCCCCCCCCCCGCCCCACCAAGCAAAGAGGTAAATATCGTTGGATGAGTGAAGAGATGGAGGTGGATGCGGGGGATGCCCCCCCCCCCCCGCTTAATTATCTGCATTAGTCACGTGCCACCAATTAACGCGCTCAGCTCCCACGTGAACCATGAACGATGATGAACGATGCAACCAAACGAGGAGAAGCGCCCAGCTGGGGATAGGTGGTAGTGGGGGGGGGGGGCACCGGGTGGGAGCGGTGGCACAGCGGTTAGCACACTGCACTACGAATCATCTGCCTAACTGAGTTCGATTCCCGGCCGCGGCTTTGCATCGGTGGTGAGCGATATAAAACTATCAACTAAACTATTTTTTTTATTTCATTAGGTAAGGCTCACTGGGATATATAGCTTTTTTTCAGAAGTGACCTGACCACAAATGAGAGTCCAATGAAGTGGCTTATCACGTGGACATTTATAGAAGCCAAATGCTCTGAACGCGTGTTCTCTAAACGTGGAGGGAAAACCCGGAGGATCTGGAGAAAAATCCACGCAACCATGCGGAGAGAGACACGCAAACTCCAAAAAAGCCGGACGTCAGGGTCGGGATGGGATCCACGACCTGCTGTATACTCGGCGAGGTAGTTAGCATCTCGCCACTGTGGTTCGCCGCCTGAACCGGTCCTGAGCCACTTCAATGCAATGCGCTGGCAGTGGCTTCATCAGGACTTTCCCACGTAGAAACTCATATGGCGCGCACAGAGACCCATAGACTCACGGAAACCCAACGTTTATCTTTCCTCAGTGGGAGGTCGCTCCTTCTACTCTGCTGCCCTCATTGGCTGGAATTCCCTTGCCCACACGGTGCAGGGTGGTGGGTGCAGGGTGCAGGGTCTAGGGTGCAGTGTGCATGGTGCAGGATGCAGGGTGCAGGGTCTGGGTGCAGGGTGCAGTGTGCAGGGTCTAGGTGCTGGGTGCTGGGTGCAGGGTCTAGGGTGCAGGGTGCAGGATGCAGGGTGCATATTGCAGATTGCAGGGTGCAGGGTGCAGGATGCAGGGTGCTTGATGCTTGGTGCAGGGTGCAGGGTGCAGGGTGCAGGGTGCTTGGTGCAGGGTGCAGGGTGCAGGGTGCAGGGTGCTTGGTGCAGGGTGCAGGGTGCAGGGTGCAGGGTGCAGGGTGCTTGGTGCAGGGTGCAGGGTGCAGGGTGCAGGGTGCTTGGTGCAGGATGCAGGGTGCAGGGTGCAGGGTGCAGGGTGCTTGGTGCAGGGTGCAGGGTGCAGGATGCAGGGTGCTTGATGCTTGGTGCAGGGTGCAGGGTGCTTGGTGCAGGGTGCAGGGTGCAGGGTGCAGGGTGCAGGGTGCAGGGTGCTTGGTGCAGATTGCAGATTGCAGGGTGCAGGGTGCAGGGTGCTTGATGCTTGGTGCAGGGTGCAGGGTGCTTGGTGCAGGGTGCAGGGTGCAGGGTGCAGGGTGCAGGGTGCTTGGTGCAGATTGCAGATTGCAGGGTGCTGGGTGCCCCTCACCTTGCCTCCCCCGGGAGCGTCTCGTGCCCCGCTCTCTCGAGGAGCTCCCCCACGCTCCTCTCGATCAGCCCCAGCTCCAAGTTGGCCGCTCCCAGTGCCACGGCGTTAAGGTCATCCGCATCATCACCATCAGCATCAGCAACATCATCATCACCATCAACATCAGCATCATCAACATCATCATCACCATCAGCATCATCAGCATCAGCATCATCATCACCATCCGCATCATCACCATCAACATCATCACCATCAATATCATCAACATCACCATCAACATCAGCATCATCATCATCAACAGCAGCATCAGCAGCATCACCAACAACAGCAATATGACCATTACCAGCAGCAGCAGGATCAATGGAAGATGTTCAGTGTAACCTCATTAGGGCAAGTGCTATTGACGAACTTGTTGAGTTTATATTTGCGGTTAATAAATACACCCACCAGTATTTGCCAGAGTGGCCGAGGCTTACGAACTGCAACCCTCTGCAACGATCAGGGGTGGTGACGTAGCCTGGTGGTAGCGACGTCCGTCGCCTCTTGTTGCGGAGATTCACGGTTTGAAACCAGCAGGCCGCCCTGATTAACACTGCGGGCGGGTGCATGAGTCATACTAACAACCAAGCAAGATAATACTAGGCACGGTTTGCTTCACTTGCCAGGACCATCCTGAAATTGAGTCATGATTAATTAAGGGCCATGAAACTCGGCGAGATTTCCCCCGTGTGGTCCAGCGTAATCAGAAGAAGAAGCCTCGGCATGGTCGAGTGAAGGATATGCCTCTCCATCGCTCGCTCCGACACCGCGTGGATTTTCTCCTGCAGCTGCTGCAGCTGGAGATTTGCCTGCACGCGCGCACCCGCACACAGGCGGAGCGTGCCGACGATGTAGTTTTAATCTTGATTTGAAGCTTTCGTGACTGCAGGAATCCTATACTCTTTGGTTCTTTCGGTAAAGTCACGTGGGTAGAAATAAAACATTTAATTAAACAAATCACGACGTTTCGATCGCAACACAAGAGGTCGTCATCATGATGACGACCTCTTGTGTTGTGATGGCGACCGCTTTTGTTGCGATCGAAACGTCGTGATATGTTTAATTTTATTTCTAACTACGTAACGTTACCCAAAGAACCAATTGAGGACGTAGTTTTAGTTGCGTCTAACCCAGGTGAGGATCTCAAGAGAGACCGAGATAAGAGGAGTCTCACCAGCGAGAAAAGCCATCTGGGTTGTCACCAACATGACGAAAGGATTTGAGACAAATGACATATGTACACAAATGTAGGATGTTTTTGTATCGGTTACCTGTGGATTTTTTCGCATGAAGAATGCGCCGATTGCCATAGCTTATCAGTTGTATGTAACGATGTTGAATTACTTTCGTGCCGTACGTGACACTATTATTTAGATTATTTTCCTGCGAAAAATGTCCAAATGATAAACCACTTCGTTGAGTGGCTATCATTTGTGGCCAGCTCGCTTCTGAAAAAATATTTAACGGCTCATTGGGCTTTGCCTGGTAGGATGGGGATGTTTTATTTGTATCTGTATATAGATATTTGTTTACTTTTCTTGTACATTGCACTCCTATCGTGGTTTTGTATTGTCTGTTGTTGTAACCTTCTTACAAGCTCCGACTGGAAATCTGTGAAAAAGAGCTTCAGAGCTCATCGGATTCCTCCTGCAGCGCAAAGAAATATTCGAATTCTGAGATCAAGGCGCAGCGCTGCAATATCTCGCTCGCGACAATACTGGCAGAAGGGTCCTTCACTCAAGGGGGCTCTTGAGAGTATTGGGTCTACGACTCCACGCTGATTAGACGTCTTGGAGGTGGTGGAAGCTACCCCATGGACTTATCACCTGTGGTGTAGCCCATTTATATTCTGCTGGGTGTACAGGGAGGTCAGGCGGGTGGGGGAGATTGAAACAGACGAAACGTTCCCGATCGTTTCAACTACCGGTAATGGCTTTGGCCAACCATTACAATGTATGTATGTTGAACTTCTTTCGCACCGTACGTAGCCACCCACTCAGCTAACCATCCACCCACCTTAACGTGTTCATCGGAGATGCGGGTGTAAGCACAACAAACTAAACACACGAAACAAACAGTTCTAAATAAATTCGTCTTCAATCTCGATTTAAATGCATACAGTTCCCAGCGGCTTCCTAACGTGTTGAGAAAACGCAACAGAAGCATGTTGAAAAAAAAATATGATGACTGAGATTATTGTGAGCGAGTGAGCGAGTCTTTCCTCGGTAAATAATTACCATTGTCACGAAACGCACGGTCAGTTTAACACGTAGGCTTTGGCGACCAATATCATCCATTACACGTGTTTTTTTTGGGTGTTATATCGCGTAAATATATGAACGTGTCGTTAAACCCGCCACCACCCGACACAGCCAACTAGTGTGGTTTGTCACGTAAACAGAACGTGCCAATTCGTTACCAGTACAGCACATCGGTGTGTTGGAGAGCAAAGCCACAACATTTTTAATCCTAGTACGACGTTTCGCCAATAAATTACAGCTAGCTTCATCAGGTGACAGCCACATTTGTGGAGTAATCCTCCCTATGCATTTGCATAATGCGCATGCATAATCAACATACCAACCGGTCACCCATTGCAATTTATAAGCATTCATTAATTCCCCCCCCCCCCCCACACACTTCGTCAAGAAGGGCCCACAAGTGATGTCAACACATTTACCCCTCTATTTAAGGAACGAAACAGAAGGATTTCTCCACAAATCTGGCTGTCGCCTGATGAAGCCGATTGTAATTACTGGCGAAACGTTGTACTCAGATTGTAAATGTTGTGAATTTGCTCTCCAACACACCGGTTAGTGCTGTACTCGTGACGAATTGGCACGTTCTGTTTACGTGACAACCCTTACTAGTTGGCTGTGTCGGGTGGTGGCGGGTTTAACGATACATTCATAGATTTACGCGATCTAACCCAAACCCCCCCCCCCCCCCCCCACATCATGGAAACCAAACGGTGACAATTCGCGTGTTTGTGGACGATACGCTTCTAGCGCTCCCTCTCTGTCCGTGCAACGTCCTTTCTCAGAGTATTTCGAGAATCGGACTATTTCAGAATCGGAGTATCAATTGAGACTGGAGGAATCCGATGAGCTATAAAGCTCTTAAATATTAGGGGGACACAGGTGGTGCATCTACCTGTGATCTCAGTCAGTCAACCCATGGCACCTGCTGGGTCTCTCCCGCAACCTTAGCCTGGGAACAGCACGTGGGTCTGTCTGTCCCGCGACCTCCTTTGTCCACTTCACCCGATAACCCGCAAGGTACACCTAGCCTGGCACAAGCGCCGTGGTGGTAACGACGTTTAGCGGCCGTTTGTTGTTGTAGTTGTTGACCAGACAAATGCACACTAGATGGCGATAGAGAAACGCAAATCTGCGCGTTGGAACGGGGCGATGCGGTGCCCATGGGAACGGCTGTTTGGGAGTCGCGATGACTCCGTCAGCCACGCTCCGGTGAGCGTGACCGGGCCTGGCAGTTGACTCTGTTAAGAGTACAAAGACAAAGATCCCCCGTATAGCCTCGAATGCTATCGCCAATAAACTGCAACTTGGATCACTACCTGTGAGATCTTCACTCAAAACTGCTCTAGAGGAGTTGTGCACCCCGAGCTGCCACTGCTATTCAGTGGCCTGAAATTAAATGTATCGCTCCGGATGACCGCTGCAAAGTATGATCTTGAGTTTTGATTATAGTGTGCTGATCTTTAAAGGTGTTTTGGAAAATTGTGATACTCCTGCTGATACTCCTGCTGTTATGGAGTGACTCATGCTGCCAGCTATCGCTGCAAAGTTTGATCGTACATGTTATGTATATCGTTTATTGTTTAAATTTGAATCACAGTTCCTATGATCACTGTTACATTGTTTTTATCGCTTTATTTTGGTGATTTCGAAAACGTTTTGGTTTAGCCATATTTGATAATGTTTTTTTTACCCTTTTATCTGGTAATAAAACTGACACCTTTTTTTACAAGGAGTCATATTTGTTTGTTGTAGTACAGAGTTAGATTGATAACTTTAATCTAAATCGTCTTATGGTTGTTATTGTTTGACTTGCATCCCACTGGGATTTTTGCACACAGCGTTGATATACTGTGCTTTTTCTGGAAAACTTAGCTGTTTTACCCTGGATTTTTCTGTTGCGCGTAGTTACTTTCAGATGTTTCTTGTTCATGTTTTTGTTTGTTGCGGTTGCACACGATTCAAGAGCCGCATGGCTCACAGGGCTCTACCTAATAAATGAAACTGAAACAAAAAAGTGCCGTTAGCTAGCACCTATGAAGGCCCGCTCAGCGCACGAGGGGGTGGGTGGCCAGCACCACGCGCGGCCGCCTTTGTCTCCCGAGTGGCGATGTTTTTACGCACCGCACCAGGTACTCATTTGAGGCTGAGTCGACCTAGCGGATGCCTATGACCGGTTCAGATAATCGTCACCGGTGTTAGTGGCCGCGAGCGGGATTCGAACTCGGGTCGCCGGGTTCGTAGTGCAGCGAAGCGCTAACCGTTACGCCACCGCTCTCTTTAAGAGTACACACACGATCGCATGCACACACAAAAGGTAAACATCACCCGTATAGCCTCGGCGGACTGTCGGGGCAAGCGCCGTTAGCAAACACCGAAGAAATGCTGCCACGTAAACGAGACAAACACCCGCCGACTTGCAGGCCGTCCGACAACGCAAATCACTCACTCACTTCATAGTCGATCGTACAAAAGATAAAGACACCCTTCCGTATAGTATAGCCTCAACAGACTGTTGGGTCAAGTGCTGTTATCGAGCATCTACGCACGCCGGCAAGCGGCGAACATGCAGTGGGCGGGAGAGGGGAGAGTGTGTCGAGCACCACTCCCGGCCGCCTTTGTTTTTCCCATTGCCGACGAGTGGAGTTGACCCCATTGCTAACAATACGCGTGAAGCTTTCCGGTCAGCCCCCGCCGAACTGTGAGCGAGGTCACTCTGGGACGTGGCAAGAGCAGCAAGTAGGTTGACAGGGCACTCTGTGCATGATGACCGCTGTGAGTTGGAGCGAACTGCGGTTTCCGTCCAATGGTGGGGCAGGAACCTCGTGTGAAACAAAGTCCGGAGACGCGTCAATGCCCTCTGCTCAACGCAACAAATACAAGGCCACGGTCAATGAATTCTCGTGCAAGTGGACGATTGCTAATAGGTGACATGGGTCGAAGGGCGCAGCCCAGGAACTGCCCGGCTCACACCGCTGCTGGCGGAAGGGAGACCACGAGAGGGAGCCAGAAATACCCGCTCGAGGCCAGATTGGCCTACTCTTCCACGCTGCTCAGACGTTTTGGAAGAGTATACGCAGAGCCATCATTGTGTGAGCAATCGTGGTGGAGCGATGCCGCAAGTGCTGTGAGCAGAATCGCCTGTGATTCTGTAGATTATAAGACGTTGACCGGAATATAAGACGCATCCTCCCCAAAGACAAAGGTGGCCCGTGTGGTCCACGGGGCAAGTGCTGCTGGCACGCGGATGCGTTGTGACACAGGATCACAACCGGCCGCATTTGTCTCTCGAGCGCTCGTGCTTTTTTTTACACACCCAACCACGTGACTCGCTTAAGGCTAAGTCGACCTAGCGTGATGGCCCAGGACCGGTTCAGACGCCGACCACGACACTACCGCTCGGCATTCTGTCGTACGGTATACACAAACATTCCCCAAGGTAGCCTTGTAGCCTTACGCGCTATGTTGGGGGACGAGTGCTGTGTATGGGATACGTAACATACTCACGGTCATAACCATCTCGGAGGCGTTCCTCGAGTTCATTTCCTCCTGCATGTCCACGTGTCCTTAATGTCACCGTCGGAGGCAAGATGAGGACTTCTTTATCCCAGCAGGCGATCAGCAGGCGGGTCTCCGCAGTTTGACGAAGCCACTGCTGATGTCTCGGGACATCCCCCCCCCACCTCCCTCGCGTAGAAGCTCACCGCCGTCACCTGTGGTAACGGGTAACGCCAACTCTTGGCCAATGGCATCGCCCGCGTGCGCGAGCCTTCGCTGTTAATACAACGAAGCCGTCAGCTACAACACAGACAGCGATCCCCCCACCCCCACCGTGTAGCCTGTAACGGACTGTTTGGGGGCAAGTGCTGTCAGGGACGTTGATATCATATACAGCAGCAGGGGGGGGGGGGGAAGTGCGTCCCATAACTCACAACAAGGCAGTGGCCATGGAGTCAACATTGGGGGGAACCAAATCTTCCAGGGGGTCTGGGGGTCCCACTTCCCAAAAAAAAAAATATTTGAAAACGAATTTCCTGCCATTTCCTGCCTAAAATTTTAAACAATTCACTAATACATAGGATGGACTTTTGATTGTTTTTTTTTCTACAATAATGTTTAATAGTGTATTGTATTACATTGCTCTGTTTTTTTTATTTTTTACCTTTTCTTGTGTCATTGTATGCCATGGCAGAGATGAGGGATTAAGAAAGTAGAACCATAACCACAATCATATAAACAGAAATTTATTTTATATAAATATATTGGGGGGGACATTTTCAGCATATTTGAATATTGGGGGGGATATGTGTCATACTCTTAGTTCTTTCGGTAAAGTCACGTAGGTAAAAAATGAAATTAAAATTAATAAAAATAAAACAATAAAAATCACGACGTTTCGGAGGCAACACAAGCTTCCGTCTTCAGGTGAAACCGTCACAGCAAATGAATTCAAATTGGGATGACACAATAGCAATACTGGACTCCTGTGAAAAATATATTCATCGCTCATCGGATTCCTCTCGTAACACATTCCTGCGGAGGGAGCTGGTAGAAACGTTGGGTTGCTCGGTCAATGGCCAGGGTCAAGAGTGGCGTGGTGTATTCCGCAAATATGCCCGACTGTGAAGGCGGGCACAAGCCGGCGTGAGTAGGTTAAACGTTGAGTTTTATAAGGGCACCACGGGGTGACTAGCCCCTCCCCAACCAGCCCCACCCCTCCCACCCCCCACCCTCCCCACCCAGCTCCTCCCCACCCTCCCCACCCAGCCCCACCCTCCCCACCCAGCCCCTCCCCACCCTCCCCTCCCCACCCAGCCCCTCCCTCCCCACCAAGCCCCTCCCTGCACAACGGACGGACGGACACAATAATCCCCTGTGGGCTGGTGGAACCAGTGGGTTCCTACCAGTGTAAACACATATTCTGATGCTGATTCTGATCATCGCTCACCCCCACTGCCAGAATGGCGCCCTCTCGCAATGAAGGCGAGGGTTGGTGAACCACACGCAGACGTTGGTTGTGGAACTCCCTTCCCGTGGGTTGGCATCGACGAGGAGGCACCGCATCCTGGCTCGCCATGAGAGTGTAGACTAATCGCCCGACTGTTTACTTCGTGACTAATAAAGCTTTCGTGACTGCAGGAATTCATATTCTTTGGGTCTTTCGGTAAAGTCACGTAGATAGGTTCAAAGAAAATAACAAAAATAAACTACGACGATTCGATCACATCACAAGCGATCGTCATCAGGAGGGAGAAAAAATGACCCAAAAATGTTTGCTTCGTCTCTACGGCAACACCAAGCGTCGCACCCACGCAAAACGCGTGGGGGTTTCTCCCTGTGATCCGGTTTTCCTCCTCCGCACGTGAGCAGTGACTATTATTATCATTAACAGAGCTCATCATTCATTGGATGGACACTTCTTTCAAATAAACAGTCCATTGGCAATATGTATTTACACTGGAAGAATCCGATGAGCTAGAAAGCTTTTTTTTTTACAGATGTCCAGTAGATGCGGCGGCTGCAGCGTCAGCACTTTCTGAACAAAAGTGCTTTGACTCAATGTGGCTCTCGAGGGTAAAACAAATATATGATTGATTTGAAGCTTCGTGACTGCAGGAATGACTCTTTGGTTATTTCGGTAAAGTCACGTAGAAATAAAAGAAAATAAATAATAGAATACGACGTTTCGATTGCAACACAAGCAACCGTCATCAGGTGTGAAGGAATGCAAGCTCGGAGAGAGACACACATACAGAGAGAGAGACACAGAGAGAGAGAGAGAGACAAACACACAGATTATTAACGAGGAGGTCTGGTCGTCGTGGAGTGACGTCAACAGCGTTGCACACGGACATTCTCGGCTCATTATCGTAGGTAATAATAATGGGGGGGGGGGGTGTCCATTTGGAGGGCGTCACCTGCTCATGATTATTAATGAGGGGGGCAGTTCGATGTGGAGTGACGTCACTTGCTCATGATTATTATTGAGAGGGGGGGTGCCTATTTGGAGGACATCACCTGCTCATGAATATTAATGAGGGGGCTGGTCTATGTGGAGTGACGTCACTTGCTCATGATTATTAATGAGGGGGGCTGGTCTATGTGGAGTGACGTCATGAGCGTTAAGGACAGACATTCCTGGGTGATGATAGTAGGTATTCATAGTATTACTGACGTGCTGAGTCATCTAGTTTCCTTAGCGACTACTGACACTCGCCAAGGTGGGTGGGTGGGTGGAGGGATGGGTGTGCCGAGTGGGTGAGCTGTGGGTGCCCTTTAAAATTTGAATAAATTAAAAAAAGCATTCCGAGAAGAAATTAGATGTGCGTGCAATGCCGTGGGCGTAGAGCAAACAAATTACGTGACGGGTGGTAGGGGTGGGGTGAGCGAGGAAGACATCGTCTCTAACAATGAGACATTTGCGTTCGTGGTGAGTGGCAATCCAACATCGAAACCAGCGCCCTCCTTTTCACCGTCCGGTGAGTTCGGGTACAACAGCCCAGAGACACAATACGGGAAGTTAAACACGTAGGCTTTCGCGACCAATGTTATTCATAATCAACGTTTTTGGGTTTAGATCGCGTTTATTTATAAATGTGTCGTAACCCTCCACCACCCGACACGGCCAATCAGTAAAAATGTGTCACGTTGACAAAGACAAATAGTTCACTGCTTTAGCCCACCGGTGTGTTGAAGCCACAACATTTACAATTTGAGTACGACGTTTCGCTGGTAATTGCAACCAGCATCATCGGGCAATTCGCCAGAATTTCTGGCGAATTGCGTCTGAATGGGACGCTGTCTTTCCGACAGACCTGTTCTGGTCAGTCAATTGCTAGATACTGAGAGAAATGGTCAGACCGACCGCAGCTTGTTCCCTCTATTGGTGTTCAGAGCGCTGTGCAACGCTGCAAGGATGAGTGGTCTTCGTGGGTTGCTGTACCACCAGGAATAGGTTTGTAGTTTCGCTGAACATGTATGTTCAATAATCGTCCAGCTCTGCCACTGAGTAAATGCCACTGCACATGCAGGGGCGATTTCTCCTCTGCCTCGCTGCCCACACTCGCGAAGGTGCATTCACAATCCTCAGTCATGCGTTTGGGGGGTATCGCAAGTATAAAGCAACACACTGTCATACATTATTATTATTATGTTTTACCAAATTCCTTCCCTTCAACCTACTCCCTGTTTATCCTATTCTGCGTACATTCATTGCAAAATGTGTGTGTGTGTGTGTTGCGTGGGTGGGGTAGTGGGCAGTGTGCTCATGACCGGTTCTGGTTTGACATCAGAGGTCTCACTCTGAAGCAGTCGAGCGGGATTATCTTTTCATCGGCTGCCTGACGCTATATGGAAGATACCTGGTCTGTCGCTCCACAGGGAGCTTTGGGTCTTCTTAGTCATGGTCATGCCCACCATTCCCTATGCTTGCGAAACCTCGACCCCCTAATGGAGCATCTTCACCGGTTAGAAACATTTAGACTGACCTGACAACGATCCATCCGGTGTTTAACTAGGCTGGATTGTGTGAGGAGTTCACAAATCCTTGACAGATCTGGACAAAGTCCAATCGGTGAGCTCCTTCGGCAGGCAAGGCTGCGTTAGCTGAGTTATGTAGTCCGCATGCCCAGCCACCGCACGCCTGAACAGCTTTTGATCGGCTGGATAGAGGGGGCTAAATGTGCACGGAGTGGGCTAGAGAAGAAATGGAGTGATGTGGTACAAGAGTTTGCAGGGTTGAGTGGACTTGCTAATGACGGGTAACAGCGGTGTCAAGATCGGCCTCTGTGGAGGAGGCTCGTGAAGGACGCTACTGGGCAGTTGGAGGCAGTCACCCTCCAGCAACAAAGGAGGGCAGAGGAGCGACGCTCACAACGAGTGGAGCACCAGGTGGCGACAACACAGCAAGTTGGCACAGTAGGGGGCACAAGTGGTGCATTGGCCAGTCATCCCAGTCAGTCAACCCATGGCACCTGGGTCTGTCCCGTGACCTACTGTCAACGGGCATTCGACACTTCACGTGGCATTAAGGTGCACATAGCCTGGTCCAAGCGCCATGGTGACATCACCACCCCTTACTGGCCAAAGGCAGTTGTTATTGTAGTCGTGGGGAGGGGAGGTATAGCCGTGCGTGCCCCGTGACATGAACCTGGTGACGTGAGTTAAAATCCTGCTAACTGCTAACGCTAGTGACGAGTATCTAAACCAGTCCAGGGCTTTCCCAGATCAACTAAACCTCAAATGTGTGTCATATGTCAACATCGCCTTCGTAGGTACTCACGAGCAGCAACTTGCTGCAGCAGCCTGTAAAGGCTTCACGGAGGGATTGTTTTCGTCTGAAATGCCCGTGGTTTTCCTGGTTGCGAGATTCTGCATCCAGTCACCATGCAGTTGGTTGCTGATTACTTACAGACTTGACTGAGATGAAGATGCCCTATCTATTGTTTTTTGTCACGATTTGTAAAAAAAAAATTACATGACATTCATAAGTTTGTCCGTAAATTCGAGATTTGAAGCTTTCGTGACTGCAAGGATTCATACTCTTAGGTTTTTTTCGGTAAAGTCACGTAGGTAAAAATAAATAATAAAAATAATAGAAATAATAATAGAAATAAAGTAATAAATCACGACGTTTCGGAGGCAACACAAGTCTCCGTCATCAGGTGGGACCGTCACAGCTAAATTTACTGTATCAAGTGAGCTTGATACTTGCTCTGGAAATACCGCTAAAAACAAAAGCTAAAAGAAGAAAACACTACCAACAACTCATTTCGCTGAACAACGAGCATTCTGACGTTTCTAAAAATAGCAATTCCTGTAAATGCACAACTTCCATCAACAAATGTTATCAAGTCATCCCCCACCCCTATCCCGTGACCAACTCCCACACCGACAACTCCTCCCCCACATCACCACAACACCTCCCGCTCACAACTTTAGAAGGAAATCCACGCACCCATTCTCCCTCCTCGACTCGCCAGCCCCCTCACTCGCCCCTCGTCTCCCTCACCTCTCACTCCTCCCCGTGCACCTTAGAACCGCTATTTAAGATCACTCGACCCAGCGTCGGATCCTCAATCGCTTGCCCGGACAAAAGTCGTGAGGCTGCAAATTCTCTCTGCTTCCAACATCATCATCATCATCAGCCTCGGTATTCTTCGTCATCCTTTGCCGACAACTCCGTGCAGAGGTATCGCTTTTTTTCTTCTTACTACCTCCTAACACGTTGAAGTGTTCGTCTCAGACTCCACACTCGACCAAGTGTTTTTACTTTTTTTGTTAATGTTCGCTTCTGGAGTTTGAATTAATTCCGTGCTTTTGTCAATTTGGTTTTTCCCCACACTCCAGTCCTCAAGCGACGTCTTTCAGCGTGTATCAATTTACCACCCCTTCTAGTACAAATCTATTCGTTACACGCTGCACGCGCCCGATGATCGTTAAACAGTCCCACGAGACGCGTAAGCGACTAACGATGTCTGCCGCTGAACAGTTAGATTGAGCTCTCATTGTTCGTGTGTGTGTACACGTGAACACTTGTTCAACGCGTGTGTGTGTGTACATGTGTTCCGTGTGCGTGTGTACACTTGTTCAACGCGTGTGTGTGTGTGTGTACACGTATACAAGTGTACACGCACACATTGTCTCTCGCTCTCCCCGTGGTCGCGTGGATTTTTTTCTCCGGGTCCTCTAGGTTTTTCCTTCCACATTAAGAATCGCGCGCTTCGAGTATTCGGCTGCTAGACATTTCCACACGATGAGCCAACTTCGTTGAGCCATCATTTGTGGCCACGTCGCTTCCGAAAATAGAGCCGGATATCTCAGTGGGCCTTACCTGCTAAACAATCAAATATCGCCCCCCGATTTGCCGTACCCCGGGGACTTGCTCTGGGTCCCTACAACCCCGCCTCTTCCAACAGCACATTCTACAACGGGGCGCTCCGACGCGAATTGTTGCATGGGCTGTGCGATTTGACAGCAACTTTCGCGTTGCTCACGGCGTTTCCACGCGGTCCCCAACACCACCACCACCACCACTGGTTTCTCGCTCAGCAGGCGCAAATGTCGTCCACTCTCTTCGGGTCATTGGAGGACGTCGGATATCGCCCCGCACCGGTTCTCGACACGTGCGCCCAGCTCTCGCTGCACGGCGCACGCATTCCCGACCGGGTTGCCACGTTGCCAGCAATCGGCAACACCATCACCCGCAACTTCAGTTGCACCGACACCGGCGGCGGCAGCAGCAGAAGCAACATCGGCTGCAGCAGCAGCAACTTTAGCTTCGACAACATGGGCTGCGGTAGCAGCAGCAAATTTCGCTTCGGCAACATCGGCTGCAGTAGCAGCAGCAGCAACGTTCGCTTCGGCAACATCGACTGCAGTAGCAGCAGCAGCAACTTTCGCGTCGGCAACATCGGCTGCAGTAGCAGCAGCAGCAGCGACTTATTCCCAAGCAGCAGCAGCATCATCGGCTGCAGGAGCAGCAACTTCATCGCCGGCAACAGTAGCGCCGAATTATTCGCGAGCAACAGCAAAATCGGCTGCAGTAGTCGCAGCGGCAGCAGCAGCAGCATCTTAGCAAGCAACATCGGCCTCGGCAATAACAGCAGCAGCAACAGTCGAATTGTCCCGAGCACAAGCAGCAGCAGCACCACCAGCACCAGCCCGGCTGTGTCCCGCCGTCGTTCCGTGGAACCCGGCGGGGTGACGGCGCGCGCCTTCAGGGGCTCCGCGAGGCGACTGCGCTCCTGGATCGTGGAGCAGATCGACAGTCAGCGCTACCCGGGACTCGCGTGGGAAGACACAGAGCGGAGGACATTCCGGGTGCCGTGGAAACACGCGGCCAAGCACGACTACAACTTGGATGGCGACTCGGCGCTCTTCAAGGTGAGAGCCACGAGCCGTCTGTTCGGACGTCTGTGGCACGGGGAGTCTCTATGCAGGCTCTAAGAGTCTGTATGCAAGTGGGCGCCACGGTGGCAAGGATATATTAACCAGCTCGGCTGGTATACAGGAGATCCGCGGGTTCGATCCCGACCCTGGCTGCTGTCTATTTGGAGTGCGCGTGTCTCTATCTCTCACTCACCGTGGTCGCGTGGGAATTATCGTGCTTCTCTCCACCTCGCGCCTCGCTCGTCACCCCCACTGATGCCCCCCCACCCATGTGTGCAGATACTGCTGACACACGAGACACTACTGACCGTAGACGCTACTGACTCGATTGCATGTAGGGTGTGTAGGCATTTCTGCCCTACATGCTATAGTCAGTAGATACTACCGTTTGTTCGTACATGTGTTCACGCGTTCGTCTGTACGTCGGTCGTGGGTTCATGGGTTCTAGGAGTGTGTTTGTTCCTGCGTTAGTTTGTGCATTCGTTATTGCGTTCATTAATTCATTTATGCAAGTGCTCACACGTTGGTTCGTTCACGTGTTCATTCGTTTACGTGTTAGATTGTTCACGCGTCCGTTTACGTGTCCACACGTTCATTCGTTCCCGTTCGTTCGTTCATGTGTTCATTCGTTTGCGTGCTCGATCGTTTTTACGCGTTCGTCTGCCCGCACGCTCGTCCGTTTCACACGGTTCGCGCGCGCTCCGTCCACGTGCTCACGCGCGCGCGCGCTCCGTCCACGTGCTCACGCGCGCGCGCGCCTGCAGGCGTGGGCCGTGTTCCGCCGGAAGCACCACGAGGGGGTCGACGAGCCGGACCCGGCGGGCTGGAAGACGCGGCTGCGCTGCGCCCTCAGCAAGAGCCCCGACTTTGCCGAGGTGGTGGAGCGGCGGCACACCGGCGGTGCTCGGCCCTACAAGGTCTACCGCCTGCTGCCCGACGAGACCGCCGCCGGCATCAGCGGCCCCCCCACGCACCTCACCGGGGCCTCCTCCTCCCCCAGGGGTGAGCGCTCAAACTCCCCTCGCCGCTGAGGTGGCCCGGGGCGACTTAGGGGTGAGAGCTGAGGGGGTACAGATGGGCGCGAGGGCGGGGGTTAGGGTAGAGATTATAATGGTTAAGATGAGGGGTTCGGATGTGGGCTCAGGGGCAGGGTTAGAATTAGGTGACAGGGCGCAGGTTATAATAGTTAAGATGAGGGGTTAGTACGCCTTTTGGCGTCCTCTGGAAGAAAGCTGTTTCTGGTGTGGACCAATCAGTTTCAAAGACAATGAATATAATATCAGAGTATGTTTTTTGTTTGCATTCTGACCACAAGCATTGTGGTTAATGCACACAAGATTCCTTGTAAAAGGTTTCAGTTTGGTGTTTTAATATTTTAACACCTGTTTTGTTGCCAGAAAAAAAGGGGAAAACCTATTCTCATGAGGGGTTAGGGTTAGGATGAGGGGTTAGGGCTGAGGTTATGGTGAGCATGAGGGGTTAGGGTTAGTATGAAGGGATAGGGCTAGGGCTAGAATTAGGGGTTCGTGCTAAGGTTAGGATTAGGGCTATGGTTAAGGTTAGGGATAAGGTTAGGATTTGTGTTAAGGTTTGGGTCCAGGTTAGGATTAGGGTAAGGACACGAGATTCGTGCTAAGGTTATGATTCAGGCTGAAGTTAGGGTTCGGGCAAGTCCCACACTCCCGGTGTTAGGGCCCTGGCTGGAAATAGGACCAGCATTGTACCGAGTCACAGTGTTCGTGCTTAATGGGATGAGGATTGACTAGGAGTCTCAACAACTCCGCGCCCACCACATCGTCCCGTGCCGTGACCCCGTTGTGACCTCGTCGTCACCGATATTGCCCGTACAGGTCAGAACAACCGCGTCAGGAATGAGCGAGGTGCAAGCGGGGTGACAGATCTGCCGGTGAGCCCACGCAATCTTGCTGCTCTCTTGCGCGCTGAGCCATTGACGCTCGTCTAACATTGACGAACCCTGCAAAGCCGATGGTGGGAACTCCACCACATTCCAATGGGCCTCTTCCGCGAGTCTACAGTCCTCGACGCGAGTCCATGGGTCCTCTGCGTCAGTATATGGGCTTCTATGTGAGTCCATGGGCTTCTATGTGAGTCTATGGGCCTCTGTGTGAGTCTATGGGTCTCTGTGTCAGTATATGGGCCTCTATGTGAGTCCATGGGCCTCTGTGTGAGTTTATGGCCCTCTATGTGAGTCTATGGGCCTCTATGTGAGTCCATGGGCCTCTGTGTGAGTTTATGGGCGTCTATGTGAGTCTATGGGCCCTATGTGAGTCTATGTGCCTCTGTGTCAGTATATGGGCGTCTGTGTGAGTCTATGGGCCTTTATGCAGGTCCATGGACCTCTATGTGAGTCATTGGTGATCGGGCTTGGACCATGACCTCGCTATACCCTTGAGAGCCCCCCACTGCCCCAGTTTAATCAGGGTTTAAATGGCAAGCACAAGTGGTGGCGGAGTTGAACTCAGCCGATGTCTCAACCGCAGGCGGAGAGCTCGGAGAAACGCCCGCCACCTTCACCGTACCCAACCATCATCCCACCACTCGCCAGAACCGCAGAGGCTCCTCTACCCCAAGCATGGCGGCCCATCCTTGAACAAGGTGAGAATAACGAGTGACACATATTAACAATGTAAAGATCGGCATGTTCGTAGCAAAGCGCTATCCGCTACACTCCCACTCCCCACTCAAACACCCAAACACTCACACACACACACACCCACTCACTCAAGCACGCGCGCACACCCACTCACCACTCACTGCAATTCACGCCACTTCCTCTTCACGCTTCTTACCCTGCCACTGCTCCACGTTGGAAGTCTCCTCCAATCGCCTGCTGTCATCCAAAGCTCTTGTCAAAAATAACATTTCTCAATCCAATAAAAAAAAACGTATTGCAATGCTCGTCTATCTACGCCTCACATCATGCTGTTTGTTGCTGGCCGCTTGGTGTTGTGGACCTGTGCTCAGCAACCGCGATTGGAAATTACTTACCCCCCCCCCCCTGCCTTCCCAGCATAACCAACATCTCTAAACTCTCCCATCTCCAAACATCTTCCTTTATCACTATCTCTCATTTTGTCACTCGCAAAATGCATTTGCAAATAAATAAAAGCGCGGTCCATACACCTCCGTCACGTATCGTTCTCTCCAAATATGAAAATAGAAAAGTAGAAATGTTTTGCACATCCCATCAGAACCGTATTATCCAACAGGAACACGAGGCACTGGGCCTACGGCCTAAGAAAACTAAAGGACCTCCGTCAAAAATGTGACCATGTTTTTGGTTGTATGATAAAAAGTGTCACCAAGATATCTTCTAGCATAAATATATTTACATAGCAAGGGTGGTCAGCGTGTATGTTATTCTTCTTCAGATGACCTCTGCAAAGCTGAGGTCAGTGGCTTCACCCGCCCGATCACATTCCCATCGCTGCCTTTTCCCTGCTCCGGTGAGTGAAAATCTCAGCACGCCACCGATCGCTGCCGTGCCCATTGAGCGGGTAGATACAGAGAGAGATTAAAACACATTAGCACACCGCAACAATTCCAAAACATTTGTGATAACGCAACCACCAATCCGTATTCCATGCCCACTTTACTAACCACTACACTTCTGCTCTGCTCCCTCCATTGATAAATCTACCACCACCTCCCTACCACCAACACCATCCCACCACCACAATTCTACCACCACCACACCATCACACCACCCTGCCACCACCACCACCACACCACCACCACCACCCTACCACCATCACACTACCACCACAACTATCACACTATCACCACCACCACCACCACCCTACCACCATCACACCACCACCGCGGCCACCACCAGGCGAGCCGCTCGAGCTGGACGTGACGTTCTTCGTGCTGGGGGAGCGCGTGGGCCCGGCGCGCCGCGTGCGCAACGGCCTCGGCTGCCGCGTGGCGCAAGGGCAGCCGCCGGTGCACGACGAGGCGGTGTTCGGCTCGCGCGACCTCGAGCAGCTGCCCTTCCCTGACGTGGAGGCGGCGCTGAGCTGCCCGCTCCAGAGGAGCGCCTGCGCGCCTTTCCTGTCGCACCTCGAGCGGGGTCTCGTGCTGGAGGCGAGGGCCGAGGGCGTGCGGGCGAGGCGGCTGTGCGCCGCCAGGGTGTTCTGGACGGGGCCGCAGGTGGCGGAGGCGCAGGGCCGCCGGCCCAATAAGCTGGACCGCGGCGTCAGCGTGCAGGTGTTCTCGACGCAGCGCTTCTGCAAAGGTGTGTGGGAGGGGGGTGGTGCTGCGTCTCTCTGTGTCTCTCTGTGTCCCGCGTGTGTTGGGTTTGTGTGTTTCTGGCCTTCGTAGGCGCTGCTCGCCAACAGAACTTGCACCCAAAATGTCTGTGGCTCATGCTGCCAGCCGTGGCTGCAAGTTTGGTCGTACATGTTCTGTGTATCGTTTATTGTTACATTTGAATCACAGTTCCAATGATCACTGTTACATTGTTTTTATAGCTTTATTTTGGTGATTTTTAAAACGTTTTCATTTAGCCTTGTTTGTTTGTTGTAGTACAGAGTTAGCCTGATAACTTTAATCTGCATTGTCTTATGGTTGTTATTGTTTGACTTGCATCCCACTGGGATTTTTGCACACAGCGTTGAAATGCGGTGTTTTTTCTGGAAGACTTTGCTGTTTTTTCATGAATTTTTCTGTTGCGTGTAGTCACTTTAAGATGTTTCTTGTTCATGTTTTTGTTTTGTCAAGAGCCGCATGGCTCACAGGGTTATCTCCATCTCCATATATATAAAAGACAAATTTGTGAATATGTGTGTCTGTTAAAAATGTTTAGCGTACTTCCCGACATGCAACAAACTTGAAATTTGCAATGTGGGTACTTTCCAGACTGGACACCATGCAAAAAAAAAACTTTTTTGGGGTTTTTTTTTTTGGGGGGGGGAGCTCAATAATGCATGTATTTTTTTGCATTTCAAGTAAGCTGTGACGTCAAATCTGTCACGTGACCCGCACATGTGGAAGTGTAACGCATTGTAGTGTAGTGGTTAGCGCGCTGCGCTACGAACCCGGCGACCGGAGTTCGATTCCCGCTCACGGCCACCGCCGGTGACGTTTATTTGAACCGGTCTTGGGCCTCCCCTAGGTCGACTCAGCCTCAAACGAGTAACTGGTGTGGTTTGTGAACATCGCCACCTGGGGGGGGCAAAGGCGACCGGGCGTGGTGAATCCAAGTTACGGGCGAAGCCGGGAAGTAAAGCTAGTACATAATAAATTAAACTGAAAATTAAACTGTTAAACTATTTAAAACTGACTACTGTATGAACTTTTTTTTGCTGGGTAAGGACCACTGAGTTGTACAGATGTTTTTTTTTTTTCGTCCAGAAACTACCTGGTCACTAATGATAGCTCAACGAAGTAGTTCATCACGTGGCAATTATCGCAGCCAAATACGCTAAACCCACGTTTCTAAATGTGGAGGGGAAAACCGGAGGACCCGGAAAAAAATTCCACGCGACCACCGGGCGAACATTCTAACTCCAAATATACAGGTGTCAGGGTGAGGATCGAACACCACGACCTCTTGTAAACCAGGTGAGGTAGTTAACATCTGGCCACCGTGGCGCCAGGATCTACAGAGCGCTTTGTCACCGTCACCAACACCAGTGACTCAGTGAGTCGGGAACTCCTGGGTGGGAACAGGCGTAGCAGCAACGGTAACGACACGAAGAAGCCAACACGAGAATTCAATCACGGCGTTTGTGTTTTCAGAGCTGGAGGCGTACGCGCGTGGAGAGGGGCCAGTACCTCTGTTTGAGAGCATCTTCTGCTTTGGTGAGGAGTACCCGGACTCCGGAAAGCGGAGGAAGCTCCTCACAGTGCACGTGAGTGTCTCACAAGCGACGATTCGGCGTGCGGCACACCACATCAAGTATCGACCACCACGCCGGCGAGATTATTAGTTCATCAGTTCAGTTCATTAGGTATAGCCCTGTGAGCCATTCGGCTCTCGAGATGTTAACTACCTCGCCTGGTATACAATAGGTCGTGGATTCGATCCCGATCCTGACATATGCTGTATATTTGGAGTTTGCATGTCTCTCTCTCTCTCATCATCATCACGGTGGCTAGGAGATATTAACTACCTCGCCTGGTATGCAGGAGGTCGTGGGTTCAATCCCGACCCTGGCGCCTGCTGTAAATTTGAAGTTTGCGGTGTCTCTCTCTCTCTGTCCGTGGTCGCGTGGTGTTTTCCTCTCCACATTTAGAACCAACATCACGCGTTTTGGAGTATTTGGCTGCTATAACTTTCTACACGATGATAAGCCACTTCGTTTAGCTATCATGTGTGGCCAGGTCGCTCATTAAAAAGAGCTGTACAGCTCAGTGGGCTTTACCTGGCAACGTAATTTATTTTTTTGTTCATAGTAGACCTCTCGCTGCGGTTGCAGCTACTACCAGTCACGCGCCACCTCCCCTTATTATCATCTTGACTTTATAACCTGTAACACATGTGAAAGTCTAAGCCACGGGTGCGAGTGCGTTGATAGAAAGCAGAGATTCCCCCGTTTAGCCTTAGCGGAGTGTTGGGGCTAGCGAGCAGCAACTTAGGAAGGAGCACCTATGAAGGCCGGCACGGCACACGAGGGGCTGGGTGGCCAGCACCACGCCCGGACGCCTTTGTCTCCCGAGTGGGTGATGTTTACACACTGCGCCAAGTACTCATTTGATGCTGAGTCGACCTGGGGGAGGCCCAGCACCGGTTCAGATAATCGTCACCGGCGTTGGTGGCCGTAGCGCAGCGTAGCGCTCTCCGCTACATTACACTGGTCAACATAAAAAAAAAAAATTCTGGCCTGGACTGTTGCAGCTGTTTTAGACTAATTTCAGGGTGCTGATTCCAAATATGTTCTCAGATTTGCTCTATCACATCTCATTTTTATGCTATCGGCATACCCCATTTTCATTGATTTTACCCGAAATTAACTCTGTCACTTATGATTGCAAGTTGTTGCGAGTCAGGGACTGCTTTAGTGTTAAAATATGGTGCTGTATTTTTAGGATAGTGTGTTTATAAGATCATTTTATGTAGATATCCACATTTATTTAATATTTTTCTTCTGCAGTTTTTATTGAAAATGCAATATTTGATATCTCAAAATCCTGATGTGATAGACAAAAAATGATGCCAGATTTGGAATTAGCACCCCAAAATTACCTTAAACCCGTTGGAATACCTTGTGCCAGAAAAAGTGTTGACCAGTGCTACTGCTCCGCTACCCGCATCCACCACCACCACCACCATTACCACATTGCTCAGCGGTTGCCACTTTTTTTTCTTTTTTTTTGCCGAGAAGTTTGCGGCTCGAGCCCCGGCGAGCGCTCTGGTCACCACCGCACGCGGTGTCTGCGGCGTGGTTCCCGTGCAGGTGGAGCCTGTGTTCGCGCGCCGGTGCTGCGAGCTGCTGGAGGACAACTGGCAGGCGTCTCCCGGCAGCTTCCAGCTCTCGAGCGCCGACAGCGAAGACGAACTCGCCAACATCTTCAAGACGTTGCAGAAGTTGTGCTGAGACCTCCGGAGGGACGGTGGGGGGAAGGGAGGGGTGATGGGGATAGGGTTTGTTGGGGGGTGATGGGGGTAAGAGTTGGCAAACACGGGGAGGAGGAGGAGGAGGAGGCAAGAGGAGGAGGAGAATGAGATATAGAAGAGGCTGGAGTCACAAGGAGGCAGTAAGGGTCAGACAGGAGTGGAGAAGGGAGACCTGGGCAGCCGTCAGAATAAGAAGAAGACTGGGAGAGAAGGGGTGCAACATCAGGGCCTCTGCGACACAAGCACAGCCCCTCGTGTCAATCCACTGCTGGATGAGGGCCTCTTATGTGCCGTGGTGGCGAGATATGAACTACCTCGCTTGGAATGCAGGTGGTCGTGGGTTCGATCCCGGCCATGACGCTTGCTGTGTGTTTGAAGTTGATATGTCTCTCTCTCCCCGTTTTCGCGTGGAATTTTTTTAAAATTTCGGTCCTCCGGTGTGTCCCTCCACATGTAAAACCATGCGTTAAGATAATTGGTTGTTTACCCTTCTATCCGGCAACAAAACTGACACCTTTTTACAAGGAGTCATGTTTGCATAGACCGCAATACCTGCAGTCATAATACAAACAAATGACATAACTCTGATAATGTGCACTGTCCTTGAAGTTGATTTGTCCACACCCGAGACAGCTTTCCTTAGAGCCTAGTCTCACATGAGTTGGACCAGATGATGCCAACCCATGTGAGACTAGGCTCTAAGGAAAGCTGTCTCGGGTGTGGACCAATCAACTTCAAGGACAGTGCATACATTATCAGAGTTATGTCTTTTGTTTGTATTATGACTGCAGGTATTGCGGTCTATGCAAACATGACTCCTTGTAAAAAGGTGTCAGTTTTGTTGCCAGATAGAAGGGTAAACAACCAATTATCATATTTTTACTGGCAAATGAGGTTCCCATAGTCATGCGTTTAGAGTGCAGTATTTGGCTGCGATGAAGTTCTACGTGATAAGCCACTTCGTTGAGCTATCATTTGTAGGGGGGGGCGTATGGGGGGGGGGGCATTGAGGGGGGGGGGGGGTGGAGATCTTCGACGAGCCGATGACCCAAAGCGACCAGAACGAGAGGGGAAGGAAGGCTGAGATGGCGACAGACGGTGGGTGGTGTCTGGTGGACACTCGGGAGGGTTTGCCCACGAATGTGGAACCGGCAAACGTGGGCGGACAGACGATTACGGGGGGTGAGGGGGGGGGGGCGCACCACGTGGCTTGGGCAACACGTTCTGCTGCCACCTTCCCGTTCCTACTTTGTCCGTGCAATGCCATATATCTACTGCGTTATGTATTCCGTACTCGTGTCGCAGGTAAGGGGCCGTCCATAAATGACGTCACGCACCTGGGGGGGGGGGGGTCGGACATTTGTGACGATGTGTGACGAGGGGGGGGGGTGTTTGAGAAATGTGACGTCACATCAAAATGCGCAACTTTAAGACAGCACGTTCTACTTAATTATACTTTTTATTAAATGTTTTCTACTGCAACATCAGAGTGCAGCGCCACGTTAAATACGCACTACAATGACAATAGTTTAAAGCGATTTGAAGCATGTTTTTTTTTTGGGGGGGAAGAGCTTTGTGACGTCATATTTGAGGGGGGGGTCTGACTTTTTGTGAAGCCGTGTGACGAGGGGGGGGGGGGACAAAATCATCGACGGCGTTTGGGAATGCGCCTTGCGTGACGGACGCAAGGGTTGAAGATGGAACAATTAAAATGTTTTTTTTTTCAGGCAAAGGTGTAACCACCCCACCCCCTTTGGCTTTGGTGGGTAACGGTACCCCACCACCACCTCGCCCTCTGTTTCACGTTATGTCACCAGTGTGGTTTGTGTCATTATAAGTCACGCGTTGTGTCACGAGTGTGTCGCACCGTGCGCGTATCGTCCCGTCATCACGAAATGCCGTCGCGATCAACGTTGCTGATGTTGTCCTTCCGAAACGTTTTGTTTTTTTACACGCTCTATACTTACACCTGTGAATGACGAACTCGCGAATGGAACGTGTAAATGAATCGTCTGTCCAAAAAAAAAATTCTGATTGATGATTGGCGGGCACGGCGATTGTAAGGCGTCTCCGTTTTAATATATAAATTGTTATAGTTTTTTTATATTTATATTTAAATTAAGTTCTTCATTAATTTCGCGGGACAGCTGCCACTGGGGGTTTCCCTTTGAAAACGTGTCTGAGATGAGACGTGACGTAAGTCGCTTACAGACAGCCCCTGCGTGCTAGGAGACCGCCGCGTGATAGCCAAGACAAACAACACGAATTGTCATTCATGTACGGAGGGAAGTTAATTTGTTTTGACACCACGTGCCACCGGGGTAAACTTTCAGAAATAAAGCACGCGCACACAGCGCATGCCGACATTTTTATTGATGTGTCTGTTTATAAATGTCCACATTTCGCACCTGTACGGTCACAAAGGTCAATGATTTCTCCGCGCAAATAAGCCGACAGATTGATGCTCATCTGTTTATTTGATGCACCGCAAAGCCAATGGTGGAAATTCCACGTTCCATCAGATAACGACTGTTGAACTCGCCCACAAAGTGGTACCCATTTAATCGACCCGGAGAGATGTTGGGCTGGATCAATATCTCCCATCCCACCACCGGGATTTGACTCCGGCAGTCGATTGTACCCTCGAGTCACCTGGGAGGCGATCGCTATGCAAGCGGAATGCTGTCGCTCGTGCCGCGAGAAGCTGCCGTCATCAGCGCCGTTGGCAATGCTCGTGGTACTGTGGCTGAGCGGACTGGGTTTTAGCGGCGAGATCGTGAAAGCAAAAGTGACGTCGTAAGACACCACTTTCAGCGATAATAATGCGAGATGTCAGTCAGCTGGTCAAGTTTATTTAGGATGAGACCCACTGAGCTAATGAGATCTATTTCAATGAACTAAAACTAAACTTATTTTTTTTCATTTATCAGGTAAGACCCACTCAGCTATACAGATCTTTTTGTCAAAACCAACCTGCCTATCACAAATGAGAGCTGAACGAAGTGGCTTATCATCATGTTATAAAACAGCCAAATACCCGAAGCGCGTGTTACTAAACGTGGAGGGAGAAACCGGAGGACCAAGGAGAAAAATTCACACGACCACGGGGAGCGACATGCAAACTCCAAATATCCAGGTCTCAGGGTCTCGATCTAACTCACGTCCTCCTACATACCAGGTAAAGCAGATAACATCTCGTCACCGCGATGCCCAATAGCGATCCGGCCATAGTGGCAAGCAGGGAGCACGGGAAGGGAGGGTTTACAGGGGCTGCATAGAAACAAAAGTAGGGACGTTTCATCAACATAACTTAATTTAAAAAAATTACACACCAAGTATAACTCTGGACAACGGAAATGTAGATCACGTCACCCATTTGAGGAACTCACGAATGGCATTTCATAGCGGCGAGAATGATGTCACGGAGCTGACGCCACGTCCTGTGATGACACTTTAGAATTAGAAACTTTTTTTTTAATTCGGAAAGACCGAGGGTTCCGTATCTATCGCTGCGAAAGAGAGTCGTCTGACTCAATGATCACTGTTATTATTGCATCGTGAGAAAAAAACTGACAGAGATAAGATACTGTTGGATTTAAGCTGGACACAGAAGAGTGACCAACGTAAAAGACAAAGGTTGCACGTAGAATAAGGCCTGGTGATGCAGGCAGTGATGAGAAGGAAAGGGACACTATTTGGACACATTGGCAAATTCTAAGTTTGTCGATTCAGAAAAATGGAAGGAACCGGAAAGAAAGGAAGACCGAACAGAGAATGGCTTGACCACTACATTAAGAGATTGGTGCCAGAATAATGTTGCTACTACTTGAGCGTATCGGCACTACAATTGGAAACAAATGACGAAATGTTGCAGTGGACACCTACCGCTGAAGGCAATCTGCCCATGGATCGTGATGATGCGTAATCACGATGACAGTTAAAACGATCGCCCCGCTCTCCAAACAACCTTCACCATTACCGCCACACCGCAGAAACCCCAACCTCGTCTCTGGCTCGCTCTTGCGCAACTCTCAACCGCGGCGGCGGTGGTGGTGTTGGTGTTGGGAGGGGGGGTGAGGTGCTTCCCCCGAGATTAGCGCTCTGCAGCCTTTTCCTCGTTGCCCTGCCGCGAACAAAAACCTCCGCACCGCCGTCAGCTCGGGGTGCGCGCGCTCGCTCGCAGCGGCCGCGCGAACGAACCCGGCGGGCCGAGCTCGACTCGGCCACAATTGAGTGCCCGGTGCGGTGTGTTAACATCGCCGCTGGGGAGACAAAGGCGGTCGGGCGTGGCGCTGGCCAACGACCCCCGGTCGCGTGCCGTTCCGGCTCTCATAGCGCTTGCCCCAACACTCCATCAAGGCTATAAGGGGGATCGTTGTCTTTGTGGTACGTCGCTGACACGCAACCCCCGGTGTTTAGATTTTAATCTGAATCATCCTCAGGGATAACGCGAAGTGAAATGCACTCCGAAAATACATTCCCATAAGCCTCGGAAGTAAATTGTTACTGACAATCAGCACGCGTTCTACTCCACCCCCCACCCTCCTCTCGCCCGTATGCGGGTAGAATAGAGGCCAATGTCGACCAAATTATTATCGAGGCTTCACCACCCCCCCCCCCCCCGTTTCTGATGCGTACGCACATTGTCAGTAGACCCCCCCATACGTAAGCCTACATATTTGTGTGAACCCCCCTCCCCCCTCCATGCGAACGTACTAAATGGATCGCCCCTAAGGTGAATGTGAGGGACATGTTGTTTGTGTGTTGCTCTCTCTCTCACCATTTCTCTCTCTCTGTGTTAATGCACTGACCGCCATTCCTCCACACCTCGGACAAAGGTTTTTAGGCCAAGCCACTCCAAGTTGGAGGCCTGACTACGTGTTCTCCTAATGTAGGTGAGGTGCAATGTTGATCATATACGTGGTGGTCCCCAGCAGAGATTTGGAAATGGTCAAGTGCAAGCCCCTTGGAATGACCGCTTATCGCTGGGAGTCATTCAAAAGTTGATTGACAGTTAGCAAGTGAGAGAGGTGGGAAGGGTCAAGTCATTGGCGCGGGCGAATCTCGTACGACAACCCCCCTATCGGTATCAATCAGCGAGATAGGGCCCAGAGTGGGCCTCAGCCAGGAAGGGGAGAAAGAGGGTTCAGGGGCGGCTGAGTCTGGCGGTGAGCGAGCTGGAGATTGGTCGCGTGTGAACAAACGTAATGGCGTAGAGTTCTGCCTGAACTCTCACCTTCACCGTGCCATGCACACCAAGGCGAGTCGCCCCAGAAAGTCCGTCTAAGCCCAGCCAAACCCGAGTTGAGAGATCAAACGTTTGTGGGTGTGCAAGTGACTGTTGTGGTTAAGCAGGTATCTAAATCTATGAGAGGGCTTGGCGCGCACTGGAGGCCCTCAGTTTAGAAATCCCACCCTGCAGCCAGGGAGGCGTGTACAGGGTCCTCACCCCGAGGAGCCGTCTCCCTGAGCCGTGGGAACGCCGCTTAATGTCGGGTGGATGGGGTACTGGGTGGCGTGTGTGTGTGGGGCAAGGAGCCAATTTGAAGCGTTGTGCACGGCGCACGCAGAGGGTCCACCGCCGAGTAATTTACATCGTCAACAAATTTGTTTCAACCTCTTACTAGGCGAGACCAGGCACGTCCCGATGTGACCACGCCTCGCGCCGTCAGAGGCGGGACAAGTGCAGATTGGCCGGGAGCCCGAGGGGCCGACCTTAGGTTGTGTTCACGCCACCCCTGTGGAGAGATACACATGGACACATCCCCACCCGCCAGTTAGGTTGCACTATAGGTGCATACACGCATAAAGCACACACGGGCGCCTCCGACACCACATAGCAGGGTGTGGAGGATTAACCCCGGGGTGAGGTCGGCAGGTCCAGTGGTTACCCAGCTGCGGTGTGGGATCGTGAGTGTGTGGCGTATGCCGGTGCACTCGGAGAAGGGGGGGATGCCTCCAGAAGTGCGTTGCTTGGAGCAAGGACTGTCCTATACAGAAGACGAGGACACTGAGGAAGAGATGGAGACCTAATCTTGATTTGAAGCTTTCGTGACTGCAGGAATCCATACTCTTTGGTTCTTTCGGTAAAGTCACGTAGGTATAAAATAAAATAAATACCTACGTGACTTTACCTAAAGAACCAATGAAGATGGAGACCTGCCAGAGGCCCAGCGGCATGGTAGAGATTCGCACGATGCGCCCCCAAAGGAGTTGCTCGCGGACACTAGCGATGATGGTGCACGAGGGCCTGGCAGTGGCCAGAACTGCCCTGGGCAGGCATTCGCTATGCCAGCAAGTCCTCGCGTGGAGTCGGCCCACCAATCCCCCCACCCCTGCTCGCGTAGACTTCACGTTGCGTGACACTCTCTCTCTCTCTCTGTCTTCGGGAACCAAATAGCTTAAGCAGAAAAAAAAACATCTCTCTAGGTAATGAACAAGTACATGTGTAGAGACAATGAGCGGATAGAAGGACTAATTACGGGTGGGAGAACAGCACACAAACAACAGAAGAGAGTATGCACGCGAGCGACCACAAGGGGGGATAACTATCCGGAAGCTCCCAGAACCCGCGGGAGAGTTCGAGAAGAGGGGCGTGGCCAGGGGCGGGGCATGGCCACGCTGGGAGGATAAAAGGGCGGCGAGGAATGGGGTTTTGGGCTGCCATGGGGGTTCGGTGTCCTGGCTGTCGTTGCTGTCATCGCTGTCGTGTCGCCGTCGTCGCTATACAGTCAACCAGCTATATATTCAGTCAGCGCTATGTCCTACAGTGTGACTGTGTCGTCAAGTTGTAGCAGTAAAGTGGACGAGAATTAATAAAGAAGCCCTCTACGATGGCCCAGCTCGTAGATGGGAAGGGTGCAGGTCGGGTCAGTGTGCAGATGAGTGTGAGGCACAATTACAGTCATATGCCGTGGCACGGAACGGAGTTCTGCTGATGTATGGCTTCACGCGCGGTGTTCACACTATAACGCGTTTTCGTTCCAACGCGCTTCTCCCATTTGCGAACACTTTTCGCACAACGTGAAAACGCGCACCGTTAGAACGCGGAATGCGTGGCATTATAGCGCGGAACGGGCACCGGTATAACGTGAAACGGGTGCCGTTATAACGTGGAATGTGCACCGTTATAATGCGGAACACGCACCGGTATAACGCGGAACGGGCACCATTAGAACAACACAGTTTCTGAGCAGTCGATGACGAACTACTTTATTGAGCTGCGTGGCTTAGCAGTACATGGGGAAATTGTTTTCACTCAACGCATTTTTCGCTTAACGTGGCACTGTTCAGGAACGCATCTACCGCGTTAAACGAGGAGTTGCCATACTCCACAACAACGCATGATAAGTTTGTGTACAACATTGCTTTTTTGGGGGGGTTGAACAGGGGGCCCCATAGTTTTGATGGAGTCCTCGTGCCAACAATATCTGGTAAACAAGCAGCATTGTCTATAAGCAAGTCGGACAGCTGATGAGCACTCACAAGGTTGAAACCGGTCGAAATATCACTTGCCACTGACGTTAGTCCGGCGGCGTTAGCTGCTGGGTAAACCTCTGTTTAATGTTTGTTAATAAAAATGTTATTGGCCTCTGTGTCGATGATGGTGCAAGCAATTTCCACCGCTGTACTATTAGGAGAGTTGATTGCCAGCAGTCCAGACCGATTACGAATTGGCAGCCGAAGGTCCGCTGTTGGCAAATGAATTCGGTGTGTTGGTAATTTCCAATGTTGTACCGTTAAGTAATGGTGATGATGATGAAGGCAACTGTTGCTAATGATTAGAGGCAATGGGGTTGATGCTGTGACACGATTAGTGATGATAAATGCAATGACTATGGCATGACTTCACAGCAATGCAGATGAGGATGTGTGACGGGCTGTCATGAAGGCAATGGTGACGGTAATGATGCAACTGTTCATACAATTAATGTTGACGGATAATGACGTGTTGTATTTGTACAAGCGATGCTGCTGATGGTGACAATGATTCGATGATAATGCACAAACGATGATGATGATAGAACAAGTCAAGGTGATGTCCTGCTCAAAATAAGGACTGAAGGCACTCAGTGGTCATCTCCCGTGCACAGCCCTGAGCCAGCGGTCGGAAACTCCACGTCCCTATGCCAGGGGTACGAATATCAAAAATACAAAACCACCTTTGATCTCTCCACAACGTGGTACATATTTAACGACCCCTGAGATATGATGGGCTGCGTGAACCCCTCCTCCTCGACCAGGATTTGAGAGCGCAACCGCTGAAGCCACCTGGCAGGATCTACAATCGCAGCATGGCAATGATGCTGATGACACTGATGATTACGAAGTAAGTTGATGATGATGATGATGATCACGAAAAACGAAGCTCATAAATTGGGGCACTTCACGTTTTTGTTTGACGTTGACACTCACCGACAGCTGATCAGAAAGCTCGGTCGAGTGTAGCGATGACGCCGATGGCTGTGAAGAAATGTTGCGTTGTTTTTTTCGTCATGAATCTCGCCACGTTAAATCGATCCCGTGCCATTAATTCGCACAGCTGACAAGCGGGGCGGGTGACGATGAATTTCCTAGAAAATAAAACCGGGCCGGCATCCGCCTTTCCTTCCACCACCACCACCATCACGACCACCACCACCACCACCAATAACAACTCCTCCACATTCCACAAATAACCACTAAAGTCACAGACAAAGATCCCTCATATAGCCTCAATAGACTGTTGGGACAAGTGCTGTTAGCGAGCACCTACGAAGGCCAGCACGGTACACGAGGGGGTGGGTGGGCAATACCCCGCCCGACCGCCTTTGTCTCCTTAGTGGCGATGTTTTTTACACACCACACCAGGTACTTGTTTTGAGCTGAATCAACTTAGGGGAGGCCCAGCACCAGTTCAGATAATCGTCACTGGTGTTGACCGTGAGCAAGACTCGAACTCGGGTGGTCGGGTTCGTAGCGCAGCGTGCTAACCGCTACACTACCACCGCCACCAACCCCTCCACACACTACAACCCACCACTTGCCTACCACTACCGAAACCATAACTACCGACACACCATCCACCAACACCACTCATGCCACATCCCACAAATTTCCACCACTACCACCACCACCCACTCCTCCACAAACTACAAGCCACCACTTGACTACCACCACCATCATGACTACCAGCCCACAAACCATGTCCACAACCATCCACTCCACATGCAATACATTACTGTCACTCACGCACATCCAATTCGCAGTCGCTGTTCCAGATGGGGGGTGGGGCAGGGGGAGGGATGAGAAAGACATCGTAGCCTTGGATGTTAACATAGATTATCTGTGCCCACCAGCACCATACATAGCTGTCACTTGACGTGAAAACACGTTTAATGCATTACACATAAGCCGCGCGGCCTTCTGGCAGTCATATCTGTTCGGCGGTATCGTTTTCAAAGAAGCAACCTCTGGCACAGTTTCAGCATTCCGTGTCGAATCGGAAATAGTCAAGTTAGCTTAATAAAAAACCAATGGCTGATTGCATGAAACTAAGTGGACTGGCAATATGGGAAACAAACGAATTTCCTATTTAACTCAAGGCCTTTCGCGACCAGTATTATGATTCACAATTTACTTTTATCGCTCGAGTACAATGCGTGTCAGGCATTTGCCTGACGATGCTGGTTGTAACAACCAGCGTGCGTGGATTGGTCTACAGCATCACCGGCGGTGACAGAACACCATCGCGAGCCTTACACCGCGGTGTACGTTCAGCACGTCAACAAGCTGGCGAAGCCCAACGGCCTAGACGGCATATCCCCTGAACCACAGAAGCACCTTGGATCCCACGCACGGGGACGGCGAGCAAGTTTCTTCACCCGAATTGCGTCAGAACGCCAGCTGCCCACAACTTGGAGGAGGGTCAAAGTCACCGCACTGCCAAAGACAGGGAAGGACCTCAATGTGCCAGCTCGTTACCGGCCCATCTCCCTTCTGAGTGTTGTGTCTAGAACTGTTGGAGTGATCGGTGCTCGAACGCATCTCACGCCGACTCTCAACACAACATCGTGAGCGTCGGAACAGGCTGGTTTCCGCCACGGCCGAAGCGCTTGTTGACCAGGCCCTGCCCCCAGCATTTCCAACGTTTGCTGATGAGTGGTCTCAAAACAGGTGCACAGTGTTGGCGGACCTCACAGCAGCGTCACGATACCGTCTGGCACACTGCACATCAGCTTAAAGCTGTCACGGATCCTGCCGCGCTCAGAAGTCGACACCATCGAGCTTCTCAAAAATAGCTGCTTCCAGGTCAGCTCCCTTGCAGGTGGAAAAAAAAAAAAGGATTCCGATCTTGCCCCCAACACTCATCAACGTTGACATCAATGACCCGCCTCCTACAGAGTCACGACAATTTGTCCAACGCGGATGACATCGGCATTGCAACCCAAGCCTTTGACTTTGGCAGCCCGGAAAATTATCTGAACGGTGGCGTTGGCCATGGTAGCCGACTACTGCAGCAGATGGTGACCCTGGCCGAGTACAAGACCCGTTTGCAGTGCGTTTCACCTGCACAACGCCAGAGCCACCTACGAGCTCAAAGTTCCGGCATTTCTTAGTCGCGATGTTGGACAGGAGTCTGACAACGGCAAGTTGCTGCTCGCGGGACTGTCTGCTGGCCCGGCTGGCTGGCTCAACACTGGGGTGTTTGTGCCCGGTAAACTACGTTCTGCTTCCCTGTAGCCCTGTAGCAGAACAGGGATGAGGCGCCCGCATTACACTGCGCAACCCGTATGGACTCAATCGGCTTCACACCAAACTGGTGAACACTCTCCACCACCCGACACGGCCAATCAGTAAAAAAGTGTCACGTTGACAAAAGACAAATAGTTCACTGCTTTAGCCCACCGGTGTGTTGAAGCGTGAAACCACAACATTTACAATTTGAGTACGACGTTTCGCTGGTAATCGCATCCAGCATCATCGGGCAATTCGACAGAATGGTGGAGGGTTACGACACATTTATAAATAACGCGATCTAAACCCAAAAACGTTGATTATGAATAATATTGGTCGCGAAAGCCTACGTGTTAAACTGGTGAACACTCAGCTGAATGTCACCCTGAGAACCATCTCCGGTGCGATCGGGGCAACCGCACGATCGTGGCCGCCAGTACTCTGCATTACCCCCCCCCCCCCTCTCTCTGCCGCTACCAAAATTCGCCGCCAAGCTGCCGTGGCCAAGATGCTGGACACGATAGATGTGGCATCACCGGATTTGCTCATTCACTTCCATATGCTCCAAGCCGCCACCCCCGCGTGCGTCTGAAGTTCCGACACACCTGGGTGGGCATGGCCACAGCCCGAAGACTCGAGAATGCAGGATACCCGCACTGCCTGGGGCGAGGAATTGTGACGCGTGGATGTACCCAACAAGATCCTCATCAGTGATCCGTCTGTCCAGACGGCCGGCTTTGACCCCCCCACAAATGTGCCAGTGGGGTTCAGTTGAACCCTTTCCGGTGTGACCAGGGCAGGTTGTGTGCCACTTACGAACATCGATGGGACATCATTGTACGACTGTGTGACAGCCCCGCTGTGTGAATGCGTGTACCGTGAGACCGTGGCGCTGTGAAACAATGAAAGCTGAACGAAATTAAAGGGGACACCAGCCGATCAAATAAAGGGAAAACAAAGCGGTGTGCCACTTGACCATGTGACCATCTCGATCCACGAATTAATCGCTGCCACCGATGACATGTGTCGTGAATCTGCTCAATTATTTGCCCGCGAAATTAAATTGAATTTAACCGAAGATTATTAATTACAGTCGCGGAATTTAACTGAAAATTATTCATTAAAATATCTTGCCGCCTCAAGCGGCTCCCAGCTGCTAAGTTTGATGTTCATAAAAATAAAATTTGCTTGGGGAATCATCATAGCAGTCTCGTCTTTGAAATCTCGTTAAAAAAAACACGTTACTTTTGCTCCGCTAACCGCAGGTTATAAGTGTCAATAAAATATCGAACATTTCCAAGATGGGGGCCCCGGACGGGCGGGGTGGAATCGATGGGCAAAAATACCTTCACTTCCAAGTGTCCGCTCTTATTTAACCTCAACTTTAATCATATTAACACCACAGGTGGGCAGAGACACCCTCACTTCCAAGTGTCTCCCTTGTATTTCCCGTCACCTTTTAATCGTATCACAGCCCCGTCATCGTCTGTGATGTTAACGTGAGAAAATAGCATGTTAATGTAATATCGCAGAGGTCGGCGTCCGTAGGTGGCCACGTTGGCGCGAGAAATTCAACCTGATAATGTGAAATCGGAGAGCCGAAGCCACGGGGAAGGGAAAAAAATGTTTACATCGGAAGGTGGTAGGATGGGAACATCACAGCCAGTTATGACTTAAACTGGTTTATAACGTCCTTCCAAGGATTGCTAAGTCTGTACCCATGTTCTCGGATAAAATTGTGTCTGTCTATATGGATGGCTTCATGAACGAATCTTTGTTGATAGCCAGTGGGTTTGCAGAGTACATTCGTCTAAGAGAAATCAATTTCGTGTGAGCCCACCACATTAAAACAATGATCAGCCACGGCCGAGATATTGGTCCTACCGTGTTTCAGATCTGCCTTATGTTCACGAACACGGTCCGAGACATGTCGCTTAGTTTCCCCAATGTAACTGCTGCCGCAGACACAGATTAGTTTGTAGACGCCGGGGTATTGCATGTCAGGGATCACATCCTTCACAGATGGGATCAGATCACAAATTTTATGTACTGTGTTAAATCGAACCTGGATCTTGTGTTTGTTCATGATTTTGGAAATATTTTTGGTGATCCCTGCTATGTATGGCAAGGTGATGGTTTTGATTGGGTCCTCAGATGGTTCTTTCCCAACGGTTGGGGTGATAGCTTTACGGATTGTGTAGTCTGAGTATCCATTCATCTTGAGAGCTTGGTGTACATGTTCCAGTGCACTGGCTAGGTGATGGTGGTCGGAAATACATCGAGCTCTATGGTGTAGAGTTTTGATAAGGGAATTCTTCTGGGATGGATGGTGGTGGGAGTCAGGTTTTAGGTAGGCATCCGTATGGGTGGCTTTCCTGTAGACAGAGTGTCCCATTGAGCCATCTGGTCTCCTTTCGATTAAAACATCCAAGAATGGTAGCTTGCCATCATTTTCTACTTCTATGGTGAATTTGATGGCTGGGTGAATCGAATTGATGTGGTTGAGGAATTGGTTCAGAGCTGGTCGGCCATGTGGCCAGATGACGAACGTGTCATCTACGTCTCTCTTCCACAAGGACGGACGTAGGGTGGATGCCTGGATGGCATATGTATCACATTGGTTACAACTGGATATAAGGGAGAACCCATTGAGGTACCTTCAACTTGTTTGTAGAATGTTCCATTCCGGGTGAAGTAATATTAACAAAACGCCACGGCGCAAACACACCACTATTTGCTGCAAACAGCAAAAACCTTACTTGGCCAATAGCATAGAAGAGGCATGAGCATAATCGTTAAATATTAACATGTTTGGTTAGGGGAGGGGTGGTCAGAAACGCAAGAACCACTGATCATGCTATTCTGACAGTCGCATTTCCACACGCTGTACACATAGATGTAGACGAATATATATACACACAGATACAATTATACAATAAAACACGTAGACGCACAGCCACATGTACAGACATAGATGCACAGATAATATATACAGACACACATGCACATCATTACATATCCACAAATACTTATATAAGAGACACAACGCCCATTGCCATAATGACGGTGATATCACCACGATACCTGTGCCAGATTCACCACCTGTGCTCCCCAATACGCCAACTTGCTGTATTTTATCCGCACAGCACTCTGCTCATTGTTCTGAGCGTTGCTTATATGCCCTGCGTTGTTGCTGGAGGGCGACTGCATCCAACTCTTCAACAGAGCCCTTCACGAGCCTCCTCCAAAGAGGTCGATCTTGACCACCGCTGGTAACGGTCTTCGGAAAGTCCAATCAGCTCCACATATTTCTGTACTGCATCAGTCCATGTCTTTTCTAGCCTGTACCGTGCCAGTTTAGCCATCTGTATGCAGCCAAACAAACTCTGATTGAGCACGCGGTCGCTAGCATGTGACTATGTGACCCAGCCAAGGCAGCCTCGGCTGCCAGAGCTCACTGATCGTTTAGTGTGTAAGTTGGGTGTTCGTTAGTCGGGTGTTCGTAAGTCCAGTGTTCGTAAGTTGGGTGTTCACAAGTACGGGTGTTCGTGAGTCGGGTGTTTGAAAGTCGAGTGTTTGTAAGTGCCGGTGTTTGTACGTTGGGTGTTCCTAAGTCGGGTGTTCGTAAGTCGAGTGTTCGTAAGTTTGGTGTTCGCAAGTACGGGTGTTCGTAAGTCGGGTGTTTGTAAGTTGAGGACTGTCTGGAATGCAATTTGAGGCCACGAGAAGTGTCGAAGGATCGCTGATCTGACAGTTCACGGAATAGACCCAGTTGCCATGGGTTGACTGAAATGACTGGCAGATGCACCACCTACACACGACGTAACACCACACATGACAATATTTACCACACACTACACAACACTATACACAATACTGTAAGCCACACTACACTGTACACATTAAATATGAAAACAAAGATCCCACGTGTAGCCTTGAACGTCTTTTTGTGCAAGTGCTGTGAGTGAGCATCTTTGAAGGCCGCCACGGCACATGGTGGCCAGTACCACGCCCGGCCGCCTTTGTCTCCCCAGTGTGGCGATGTTTGCAGACCTCACCGGGTACACATTTGAGACTGAGTCGACCTACAAACAATGCGTGTATTAGCTAGCAAGCAGCCAAGCCAAAGTAATCTTCACAACGATTAGCCACCCGCCCATACCCCCCACACATTCATCTCCCGCCTCTCTCCCTCTCGCTGTTACAGATCAGCACTCGCAGTGCCCCGGCATCCCAGGCATTCATTCACCTTGCGGGCACCACACACAGAGTGACATTTAGACGCAACATAAACACACACGGGGGACATATCCGTCGACACACACACACAGACGTATACACAGACAATAGACACACACACAGACGTATACACATACAATACACACACAGACGTATACACAAACAATAGACACACAGACGTACACAAAGACAATAGACACAAACACAGACGTATACACATACAATAGACACACACACAGACGTATACACAGACACACACACAGAGTGACATTTAGACGCAACACAAACACACGGGGTATGTGTATACAGACGTATACACAGACAATAGACACACACACACAGACGTATACACATACAATAGACACACACACAGACGTATACACAGACACACACACAGAGTGACATTTAGACTCAACATAAACACACGGGGTCTGTGTATACAGACGTATACAGACGTATACACAGACAATAGACACACACACAGACGTATACACATACAATAGACACACACAGACGTATACACATACAATAGACACACACAGACGTATACACAGACAATAGACACACACAGACGTATACACAGACACACACACACAGACGTATACACATACAATAGACACACACACAGACGTATACACATACAATAGACACACACAGACGTATACACAGACAATAGACACACACAGACGTATACACAGACACACACACACAGACGTATACACATACAATAGACACACACACACAGACGTATACACAGACACACACAGAGACGTATACACAGACACACAGACACAATAACCAACTCTTTACAGGCTGGTCGGAGCAAAGTGTTGCTGTTAGCGAGCTCCTATTAAGACCGGGACGCAGCCACACAAAGACAAAGGTCCCCCGTGTAGCCTTTAACAGACAGTCGGGGGCAAGTGCTTGTCAACTTTGAAGACCGGCACACAGAGTCAGACACACACACAGAGACGAAACAGACGGGTCGAGAGAGGCAAGTGCTGATAGCAGCTGCTGTTGTTGATGATAGCGAGCACCCAAGCAGGATCAGCAGCAGCAGGATCAGCAGCAGGAGGAGGAGGAGGAAGAGGCGCGTGGTGGTGATGATGATGATGCCACTCAGGCGACAGGACGAGGAGGAGTGCACCGAGCCCGTCAAGCTGATGATCTCGGGTACAGTAGAAGAGGAAGTCTCTCTCTCTCTTTGTGCGCGTTGGTTGTGTGCTGGTTGTGTGTGTGTGCGTGATGTGTGTGTGCTGTGTTTGCGCGCTGGTTGTGTGCGTGTCGTGTGATGTGTGTACGTGTCGTGTGTGTGATGTGTGTGTGTTGTGTGATGTGTGTGTGTGTTGTGTGTGTGTGATGTGTGTGTGTGGTGTGTGTGTAGTGTGTGTGATGTGTGTGTGCGTGTCGTGTGTGTGATGTGTGTGCGATTGTCGTGTGTGTGATGTGTGTGTGCGTGGTGTCGTGTGTGTGAGTGTCGTGTGTGTGATGTGTGTTTGGTGTGTGTGGTGTGTGTGATGTGTGTGTGTGCGTGTCGTGTGTGTGATGTGTGTGTGTGTCGTGTGTGTGGTGTGTGTGATGTGTGTGTCGTGTGTGTGATGTGTGGTGTGTGTGAGTGTCGCGTGTGTGATGTGTGTACGTGATGTGTGTGTGTACGTGTCGTGTGTGTGATATGTGTGTACGTGTCGTGTGTGAGTGTTGTGTGTGTGATGTGTGTGTGTACGTGTCGCGTGTGTGTGAGTGTCGTGTGTGTGAGTGTTGTGGGTGTGATGTGTGTATGTGATGTGTGTGTGTGGGTGTGTGATGTGTGTGTGTGTGTACGGGTCGTAGGTGTGATGTGTGTGTGTGGTGTGTGTGTGATGTGTGTGATGTGTGCGTGTGGTGTGTGTGTGTGATGTGTGGTGTGTGATGGTGTGTGTGGTGTGTGTGTGATGTGTGTGTGTACGTGTCGTGTGTGTGATGTGTGTGGTGGTGTGTGTGTGATGTGTGGTGTGTGTGGTGTGTGTGTGATGTGTGCAGTGTGTGGTGTGTGTGTGTACGTGTCGTGTGTGAGTGTCGTGTGTGTGATGTGTGTGTGTAGTGTGTGTGTGGTATGTACGTGTCGTGTGTGTGTACGTGTCGTGTGTGTGATGTGTGTGCTGTATTTCCTTGTCGTAACTCAAAACTCGGAAGTGTCCCAGTATACAGTACAGCGTTTTAAAGACCGATTCTTGCTTTCGCGGGACATAACAATAACAATGATGATGATGAATAAACGCAAATACCGCCTGCCACGCGCCGTGTAATAGACTGTAGGGGCAAGTGCTGTTAGCGAGCAGCACCTATAAAAGCCGGCACGGCACACGAGGGGGTGGGGGTAGCCAGCACCACGCCCGGCCGCCTTTGTCTCCCCAGTGGCGATGTTTACACACGGCACCGGGTACTCATTTGAGGCCGAGTCAACCTAGGTGATCTACACACACACACCACACACACGATCTACACACACACACGATCTACACACACACACGCACTACACACACACTACACACACACTACACACACACCACACACCCTACACACACACTACACACACACACTACACACACTTCACACACACTACACACGCACTACACACACAGACAATGAGCTTTCTGCCGTGCGTGATTCACTCACGCCACTCTCGCAGCAATGCCAGGCCAGGCCCCGGGGGGGGGGGGGGTCGATTCGATCTCCCGGTGCGGCAGGTTTAAACGGTGGGGCGGGAGCGGGGTAAGATTGTAAGAGCAGATATTGCACATGCCAGTACCACGTGTTGTGGCGTTTCTTCTTCGGTGATTGCAATTTCTTTGTGTGGCCGATGACGGTGAATCATATGATAGATGCCCGCTCCAAATGTTCAAAAATAAGTCGCTCTATTTTTGTTATCAACCGCCTCTATTAATTTGTACGCATGAAGTTGTTGCTGTCTTGGGCGGAACCGATGTCAGCTCTGACCCGTGGGCTATTTGCATCAATTTAGCTGGCAATGGTGGTCTGGCGACGCGACAGAGAGACTGTGGAATCTCCTCCAGGACGCTTGCCAGAGTTGAGGGATTTTTGACATGTTTCAACGCATAAATAAAAAATAATAGCTGATGTTTAACGTATTGTGAACGTCCATGCAAACTGCTCGCTGTAGCCTTGGCTCCAGTTACAGCGGTGAGGGGTGCACTTTTGCCGATAAGACATCGGTATGAGGGCTGCCACACATTCGAAACCAATGTTGGTTTTGACAACACGATGATGATGATGGTGTTTTCACTGCCCAATTACATTTACAGCACTCAGGTTTCTATTCTCAACCTCCAAGATGCTTACCTTATCCTGCCACGACATTCCTAGCAGCCTCTATATTTTTGCTTGCACTCATAATACAGAAGCTCCTTTCATGAACTAAATAATAACAATAAAAATAAAGCCATTGATATATGTCCCAACATTTTTTTTCCAAAGTCCCATGACAATTTCGGTGCTTTTAGCTGCGTGAAAGTCACGTGTAAAAGCAATCGCCGAATACACAGGAGGGTCTTGCCCGTTTTTGGTAGTGGGTAATTGTGCTTGCGGAACGCTGCAGCATCACCGGGATTGTTCATTTCCCATAACAAGTTGGCACGGCGCGTCCGACTTGCTTGCGTTCGCTAATCTGCGCTTTCCTCTCTAGGGCCGCCCGGTGTAACTCCACGCAGGGCGTGTTTGCGCCTGCTCGTCACAGCCGGCGTTATTCGCGACAACAACAACAATGGCAACAAGACACAATTCGATGACCGCGCGACACCCTCCTCGTCGCGGCACGTGGCGCTCGGACGACTCGTCGATACGAATTTTGGTGTTGACATATCCGTGACTGTGCCTCTTTGTGTCTCCACCACCCCTCGTCTACTCTTACACCCCCCCGCCCGACCCCCCGCTGTGGTTAAACCCAGGAGGCCTGCCGGAGTGGCTGCGCGGTTGTCTGATACGCAACGGGCCAGGCAAGCACAGTGTCGGGGACACGCACTACTGCCACTGGTTTGACGGCCTGGCGCTGTTGCGCAAGTTCGACTTCAGAGATGGTGAGCGCAGCTGGTTGGGAGCCATCGGACCATCAGGGGGATAGATAAACTGAACTGTTTCGTTTTTTATTTGACGAGGTAGGGCCCACTGGTAGGGCATAGCTCTTTTTTTTACGAAGCGAAACAAATGATAGTTCAACGGAGTGGCTCATCATCATCACCACGTGGAAATGTACAGCAGCCAAATACTCTAAATGCACACGATGTTGATTTTAAATGTTAAAACCGGAGGACCCAGAGAAAAATCCACGCCACCACGAGGAGCGACATAGAGAAAGATATGCAAACTCCAAATAAGCAGGTGTCAGGGTCGGGATGTAACCCACGACCACCTGTATACCAGGCGATGTAGTTAACATTTCTCCACCGTGGCGCCCACAATCATTTCCATCATATGATCAATCAATCAGTATTGCGATCATGCGGTGCATCAATCAGTAATCTTGATTTGAAGCTTTCGTGACTGCAGGAATCCATACTCTTTGGTTCTTTCGGTAAAGTCACGTAGGTAGAAATAAAATATTGTTTTATTTTATTTCTACCTACGTGACTTTACCGAAAGAACCAAAGAGTATCAATCAGTAAATTTATCGGAATTATCCAACCACCATTGTCAGTAAATAACAATCATGGCATTCTCATCATAATCATGATTTCATCAAAAATAACCAAAACACAATTCATAGTCTCGACTCGTCACGTACACACGCGACGCTCTCTCCCATCTGTGCTGTCTCTCTCTCTCCTCCCCCTACCCCCAGGCGAGGTGTGGTTCAGCAGTCGCTACCTGCGCAGCGACACGTACACGAAGAACGTGGAGGCCAACCGCATCTTGGTGCCAGAATTTGGCACGAGGGTCCCGCTCGCAGAGGGCATGGGTCTCTTCCAGAGGTGCCGTTGGGCGTCCGCACGCCCTCGCCGTTACACGTCGTCACGCGGTTCCCTCGGTTTCCACGAGGGATTCCCTCTGGAGACGCTCACGAAGGAGCACATTTCGTGAATAATGATATTTGCATTACATTAAGTAAATACGTAAATAATATATTAAACGTGTTTAATAATGTATTAAACTCGGGAGAAAAATGTACAACGCAGACTCCCCGTGTAGCCTTTACAGACTGTTGGGGCAAGTCCTGTTAGCGAGCACCTACGAAGGCCGGAATGTCACACGAAGGGGTGGGTGGCCAGCATTACGCTGGGCCGCCTTTGTCTCCCCAGTTGTGATCTTTACCGCAGCAGGTACTCATTCGAGGCTGAATCGACCTAGGGGAGGCCCAGGACCGGTTAAGATAATCGTCACTGGTGTTGGTAGCCGTGAGCGGGCATCCAACTCGGGTCGCCGGGTTCGTAGCGCAGCGCTCTAAACCGCCTACGGTCAGCACGGCCGTCTGCGCGCGGTGCGAGAAAGCACATCAACGTGAATCCTGTGCCGCTCGGGGTCAGCTGCCACTCACTGGGGGGGGGGGGGGGGGACGTGAGGGAGGGGTGAACGTCTGTCCTGAGAGGGGTGTCCCGCTGCGACCCCGCAGGTCCCTGGCGCTGCTGCGGAGCGCGTTGCCCGAGGTGACGGACAACTGCTCGGTGAACTTGATGCGCTGCGGCACCGACGTGTACGCTCAGAGCCAGACGCCGCTGCTGCGTCGCATCGAGCCCACGTCGCTGCTCACGTCGGACAAGGTGTCACCACCGCCGCTGCCGCCACCACTGCCACCACCATCATGACAACGACCACCACTCCCACCGCCATTACGACCATGACCACCGCCACCTCCACCACCACCGCCATCTCGACCATGGCCACCGCCGCTACCGCCATCGCGACCACCACCGCCGCTACCGCCACCACGACCACCATAACTTCCACCGCCACGACCACCGCCCAGGACCGCTTCAAAGATTCGCCACTGTTTTTGGCCACGAGCAGGCATCGAATCCGGGTTTTGTAGCACGAGCATGCAAACTTGCTACACTGCCGCCCCCCCCCCCCCCACGCGCACGCACACATGCACACACTCACACAGGTGAACTTGGCCGAGAAGGTGGGGATGAACATGCTGACGGCTCACCCGCTGTACGAGCCGGACGGCACGGCCTACAACGTGGCCACGGTGATCGGCGAGAAGGGCCGCACCAAGTACAACCTCCTGCAGATCCCGCCCACCGCCGCCGGTACGTGGGCAAAACAAGGCAAAGCCCTCCGCCGGTTGGCTCCTGACAGCCCGCCGGGCCAAGTGCCGCTGTTAGCCGCGCACCTTGGAACTGGAATCGGAATTTAGATTTTTCACGCTGGAGGAAATCTGACGAGCCGTGAAGCTCTTTTACGAAGGGGCGCACGGCTCGCGCGTGTGCCGAGGGTGCATTGGACGGGCATGGCCGGCACGTCACCCACCGCCTTTGTCTCTCGCAGTGGTGATGTTTACACGCACCGCCAGAGTGCTGCGGTAATGAGATGCTAACTCCTTCTCCTGGCATGCAGGAGGTCGTGGGTTCGATCCCGACCCTGGCGCCTGTTGCTGTGTATTTGTAGTTTGCGTGTCTCTCTCCCCAACGTCGCGTGGATTTTTTCCTCCAGGTCCTCCGACTTTTCCCTCCACATTTCTAATGAACGTCACGCCCCCCATGGACGAGTATTTGGCTGCTGTAAATGTCCGCGCGACGATGAGCCCCCTGACTGAGCTGTCATTTGCGACAGCCACGTCGCTCCTGAAAAAAGAGCTGTGTCGCTCAGTGGCGCCTTACCTGGTGAAGTAAAACCAGAGTAGCTCTAGTTGAGTGTGCTCATTGAAGGCGTGTTGCTCGTAATCACCCCCCGATTAGCACGGGTGAAGTTCTGTGCCCCCCCTCACCACCACCACTTCACCCCTGCCTCGTGGTGCTTCAAGCAAACAGAATAATGGGCAATTTTGTGAAATTCCGACGATAATCTCAGTAATTAGGGGGTGCGTACAACTTGTCCTCTTAACGACAAGCCGTGTGATTACCACGCCCCGACTTCACGCCCTCTTCCGTTCTCTCCTGGCCTCTTTCCTCTCTGTTATCCCTCCTCTTCCCTCTTTCCTCTTCCCACCTCATCCCTCCATTCCTATACCCTCTCATTTTCTCCCCTCCCCTCCTCTCTCCTCCCCTCCCTTTCTAATCTTCCTCTCTCCTCCCTTCCTCTCCTACTCTCTGTTCCCCTCCAATCTCCCTCCCCTCCTCTGCGTCCCCTCATTTCCCTTCCTTTCCCCACCTTCACCCTCCCTCCTCTCCTCCCCTCGCCCCCGCTCTCCTCTCCCACCCCCTCTCCCCTCGTACCCCCCTCTCCTCTCCCACGCCACCCTCTCTCCCCTCCTCGCCCCCCCCCCTCCGTTCCCCTCTCTCGCACTTCTCCCCCCCTACACACATTCGTACGTGTGTACGCCGAACTCCGTTCGCAGCGTGCGTAGCCGGGCGAGTGCTAACCGGAGGCGCGCTCCTCCTCCATTGCGGGCAGGCGAGGAGCACAACTCGGGAGTGGGGAGGGCGCGGGTGCTGTGCAGCGTGCCCTGCTCCCGCATGATCAGCCCCAGCTACCTGCACAGCTTCGGCCTGTCCCACTCGCACGCGCTGCTCCTGGAGTCGCCGCACGTGCTGCACGTGCTGCGCATGCTCACCTCCTCGCTGCGCGGAGACAACATGGCCAGCTGCCTCTCCTACGACCCCGGGCAGAAGGTGCGGCGGCACGGTTGCGTGCAACTCCGGCCTGGTTGCGTGCAACTCCGGCCTGGTTGCGTGCAACTCCGGTTTGCAACTGATTTTACTCTCAGTCAGGGTCGACCACACCCTCGAGCAATCGGTCGCACGCAAACCAGAGGTCGCAATCGGGTACCCGATACCCGTACCCTACCGGATACCCGGCTACCCGTACCCAGCCGGGTACGGGTACGGGTACCCGTTTGTGACCCTGGTGCGGCCGGGTACGGGTAAGGAATCAAAAGCCGTTTGCGACCTCTGACGCAAACCTCCGACCGGCACGCCCGGTCTCCTGGCGAACATGGTGACGTTCAGGACCAACCCGTCGCTCGTGTCAGATCGCCTCCACAGGAGTCGTGACGTCGTTAAAGACACGGCAACTGACACAGACACAGCTCGTCACCTCCTCACTACCCCCCCCCCCACTCCCCGTGCGCCGTCAGACTCACATCCACGTCCTGGCGAGGAAGAGAGAGGACGCGGCACCGCCCTCCGCCCCTTCCTCCTCGTCGTCGTCGTCGCCTCCAGACGTCGTCACGTGCTACACGGACGCGGGCGTCTTCATCCACCACGCCAACACGTACAACGACGAGGGCCACCTGGTCGCGGACGTCACGTCGCACGACGGAGACGGAGTCTACGCGGCATTCTACATCGGCAAAGGCGAGGAGGAGGAGGGTCGTGACAACAAGAAGAAGAGAGTCAAGTCCATGAGCAACAGCAGCATTGGAGGAGGAGGAGGGGACGACGATGTGAAGGAGGGGAGAGCGCCCGCGAAGGGCCGCCTGCTGCGCTTCGTTATTCCGTTGGAGGCCAACGAGAAGGTGCGCGCGTGTGTACGTGTGTGTGTGTGTACGTGTGTGTGTGTGTACGTGTGTGTGTGTGTATACGTGTGTGTGTATGTGTGCGTCGACTCGGCCTCAAATGAGTACCTGGTGCGGTGTGTAAACATCCCCACTGGGGAGACAAAGGCGGCAGGGCGTGGTGCTGGCCACCAACCCCCTCGTGTGCCGTTCGAGCCCTACATAGCTGCTCGCTAACAGCACTTGCCCCAACAGTCGGTTAAGGCTATACGGGGGATCTGTATGCATGTACATAGGTGAGCGGGTTCATGGTCAGGTGAGAGAGTGAATCAGCAGGTTGATGTGTGGCTTAGTGTTCGTGTCCAGTAGGTGAGTGAGTAGGTGCGTGAGGAGGTAGGTGAGGAGGTAGGTGAGCGAGTGGATGAGTATGTTTGTGGGTGAGTAGGTGAGTAAGTTTGTGAGTGAATAGGTTGGTGAGTAGCGGGTGAGTGAGTAGGTGGGTAAGTGAGTAGGTGGGGGAGTGAGTACGTGGGTGAGCGAGGAGGTGGGTGAGTGACTGAGTAGGTAGGTGAGTAGGTGGGTGAGTTAGTGATTAGGTGGGTAAGTGAGTGGGTGAGTGAGTGGGTGAGTGACTGAGTAGGTCAGTGAGTAGGTGGGTTAGTTAGTGATTAGGCGGGTGAGCGAGTGACTGAGTTGGTGGGTGAATGAGTCGGTGGGTGAGTGAGTAGGTGGGTGAGTGAGTACGTGGGTGAGCGAGGAGGTGGGTGAGTGACTAAGTAGGTAGGTGAGTAGGTAGGTGAGTAGGTGGGTGAGTGAGTGAGTGAGCGAGTGAGTGAGTAAGTGTGTTGGTGAGTGAGTAGGTGGGTGCGTGAGTAGGTGAGTGGGTGAGTGAGTGAGTGGGTGAGTAGATGGGTGAGTGAGTGGGTGAGCGAGCGAGTGAATGAGTAAGTGTGGGAGCGAGTGAGTGAGTGACTGAGTTGGTGAGTGAGTAGGTGGGTGCGTGAGTAGGTGAGTGGGTGAGTGAGTGAGTGGGTGAGTAGGTGGGTGAGTGAGTGGGTGAGCGAGCGAGTGAGTGAGTAAGTGTGGGAGCGAGTGAGTGAGTGACTGAGTTGGTGAGTGAGTAGGTGGGTGCGTGAGTAGGTGAGTGGGTGAGTGAGTGAGTGGGTGAGTAGGTGGGTGAGTGAGTGAGTGGGTGAACGAGCGAGTGAGTGAGTAAGTGTGGGAGCGAGTGAGTGAGTGACTGAGTTGGTGAGTGAGTAGGTGGGTGCGTGAGTAGGTGAGTGGGTGAGTGAGTGAGTGAGTGGGTGAGTAGGTGGGTGAGTGAGTGAGTGGGTGAAGCGAGCGAGTGAGTGAGTAAGTGTGGGAGCGAGTGATTCTGACCGCGGTCGCAGGGTGTGGAGATCGGCACGAACCTGGTGACGCTGCCAGGCAGTGAGGCCTGCGCCATCCGCGACAAGGACGGACACCTGTACTGCATTCCCGAGGAGATCGCACAAAGTACGCCCCCCCCCCCGCTACGATCATTACCCTGATCCCCTGTTGTATATTTGGAGAGTGCATGTCTCGCTTTATCTCTCTCCCCGTGGTCGCGTGGATTTGTCTCCGGGTCCTCCGGTTTTTCCCTCCACATTTAGAATCAACGTGCAACGGTTGCGATATATTTCGTCGAGGCATCGTTTGTGGCCAGGTCGCTTCTGAAAAAGAATTACTCGCTCACTTGGCCTCACCTAGCAAAATAAAAAAATAACTAAACTAAAATCTAAACTATTTTTATTTTTCCAGGTTAAGCCCACTGAGCTATATAGCTATTTTTCAGAAGTGACCTGGCCACAAATGATACCTCAACGAAGAGTGGCTTATCACGTGGAAATTTATAGCAGCCAAATATTCTAAATGCACGCCGATTATAAATGTGGAGGGAAAACCGGAGGACCCATAGAATAATCCACTCGACCACGGGAAAAACATGCAAACTTCAAATATACAGCAGGCATCAGGGTCGGGAACGAACCTACAACCTCCTGTATACCAGGCGAGGGAGTTAGCATCTCGACCACCGTGGCGCCATAGATGGTGAGCGGTGGAGGCAAAGAGGGAATGTGGAGGGAGAGATGGCGGGAGATGGATGGAGGGATGGTAGGTGGGCGAGGGTGGCGTGTCTGTGCGGAGCGGTGGTGTAGCGGTTAGCCCGCTGCGGTGTGTGAACATCGCCACTGGGGAGGCAAATGTGGTCGGGCATGTTGCCCAAATGGAGTCAAACTCAGCTCACGTTTCTTGCCACCACTGTGCCCCCCAGGCGTGGACCTGCCCTGCATCAACCCGGCTTTCTCCGGGGTCAAGAACAGATTCCTGTACGTGGTGGAGACGCAGGCGGGCATGGTGGCAACCAAGGTGGGAACGGCCGCGCGACAGCAGGGGGAGCAGAGCTGGTGCATCTGCCGGTCGTCTCAGTCGGTTAACCCACGTTCACCTGCGTCTGTCCCGTCACCTCGTGCCAGCAGCGAGCCTTCGACGATTCACACGGCTTCGGAAGTGCACCTAGCCTGGCACAAGCGACGTGGTGACGTCACTGCCATTTGTGGTGAACAGCGGTTGTTGTTGTTGTTGTGTTTGTGTGTGAGCGTCCCTGTGGCACCTGGGTCTACCCCGTGACCTCCTGCCAGCGGGCGTTCGACACTTCACGTGGCCTCAAGGTGCACATGGCCTGGCACAAGCGTCGTGGTGATGTCACCGCCACTTAGTGGCGAATGGCGGTTGTTGATGTTGTTGTTGTTTGTGGGAGGTGGTGGCTCAGCGGTTAGGGCGCTGCGCTACGAACCCGGTGACATGAGTTCGATTCTCGCTCATTACCAACATCGGTGACGAAATAAATCTGAACCCCTCCTGGGCCTCCCCTAGGTTTACTCAGCCTTGGATGAATACCTGGTGATATGAGTCTCTCTGTAAGTCTATGGGTTTCTATATGAGTCTGTAAGTCCGTGGGTCGCGAAGTAAGTTCATGGATCTCAATGCAAATATATTTATCCCAGTAAGTCTCAGTCTATGGGTGTCATTGTAAGTCTATTGGTCTCTATAAGTCTATTGATCTGTGTCAGTCCAAGCCACTATGGGTATCTGTGTATATCTATGGGTCTCTATTGAGAACGCCAGCCCAGGTATCAGCTTCATCCGCTTGATGCGGAGTTTCTCCAATTTTCTTGCTTGAAGAAAAGTATCCTTACCTTCAAGGTTAGCCAGTTTAATGTGTCGGCTTTCGCGACCAATATATTATCCGTAAAAAAAAACTGTTTTGTTTGGGTTAGATCACGTTTTTGGGTTAGATTTTACGACCTAACCCAAAATAATTCTTGTTTATACACAACTGTCAACCCATACGGTTTACTCGTTATGCTTGTACGAGGAGTTTTCAGGTCCATACGGCCTAGAGCCGTTTCAATACGGGCACAAACATTGTTTTGTCTATTTGTTTGCGTTTCTCCCTTGTGATGGGACTGTGTAGGATGGACGTTGACATTTATAAGGGCACTGGGTAACCAATACGGTCTGAATTGGTCTGTAATAAGGTAGGGGCACTGATAAGGAGTTGACAGGTATGAGTATACGGACAATATTGGTGGCGAAAGCCTACGTGTTAAACTCTTTTGGCAGTCTGTACATCGTGTGGGATCATGCTGCCACCTCGCGGCGAAGCAATGAACTTCGTGACATCGCGAGCCTCCCGCGCGTACTCCCCTCCCCGTGTCTTTCTAAAATAAAAAACAATGTTGTTTTTACTTTACCAGGTAAGGCCCCACTGAGTTATGTAGCTCACTGGCTATCACAAGGGATTGCTCAACGAAGTGGGTTATCGCCATGTGACAATTTATGGCAGCCAGAAAATCCACGCGACCACAGGGAGAGAGACACAAACTCCAATTTTCAACTGACGTCAGGCTCGGGATCGAACCCACGACCTCCTGCATACCAGACGAGGTAGTTTACATCTCCTAGTCACCGTGATGATGATGATGATGATGAGAGAGAGACACGCAAACTCCAAATATACAGCAGGTGTCAGAGTGGGATCGCAGCCATGACCTCCTGCATACCAGGCGAGGTAGTTAACATCTCCTAGCCACCGTGATGATGATGAGAGAGAGACACGCAAACTCCAAATACAGCAGGTGTCAGAGTGGGATCGCAGCCATGACCTCCTGCATACCAGGCGAGGTAGTTAACATCTCCTAGCCACCGTGATGATGATGAGAGAGAGACACGCAAACTCCAAATATACAGCAGGCGTCAGAGTGGGATCGCAGCCATGACCTCCTGCATACCAGGCGAGGTAGTTAACATCTCGCCACCGTGCCCCCCCACGGGTAGATTTTGAAGCTGGATCTGTTGGAGAAGACTCGGAGAGAGTGGCGAGAGCCACGTGGCTGGGTGGGGGAGCCCGTCTTCATCGCCAGACCCGGGGCTACGGACGAGGATGATGGTGAGAAACACAAATATCCTCGATGATGATGATGCTGCTGCTGAAGTTGCTGCTGCTGATGCTGCTGCTGATGCTACTCCTGCTGATGCTGCTCCGGTTGATGCTGCTGCTGATGCTGCTGATGTTGCTCGTGCTGATGCTACTCCTGCTGCTGCTGATACTGTTGATGCTGCTGTTGTTGATGCTGCTGCTGTTGATGCTGCTGCTGATGCTGCTGAGGTTGCTCCTGCTGATGCTACTCCTGCTGCTGCTGATACTGTTGATGCTGCTGTTGTTGATGCTGCTGTTGATGCTGCTGCTGCTCCTGCTGATGCTACTCCTGCTGATGCTGCTGCTGATGCTGCTCCTCCTGCTGACGATGTCGCTGCTGCTGTGTGTCGACGCAGGGCTGCTGCTGGTGGTGGTGGGCCCCCTGCACTGCGGCGAGCAGGCCCTGCTGGTGGTGCTGGGCGCTCGCGACCTGGAGGAGCTCGCCCGAGCCCCCTTCCCCTCCGCCCTGCCCCTCGACATGCACGGCATCTTCCTGCCAGCGTGAGGGGCACTTCCCTCCCACTGGACCATACCGCTCGCTCGCTCGCCCATTTGGTCGTTCGTTCGTGCGTGCGTTTGCTCGCCGACTCGTTCATCCATTCGTGAGCTCGCTCGGTCAACCACACGCTTGCCTACTCGTTCATTCACCTCCTCGCTCAGTCAACCACTCGCTCGCTCACTGGTTCATTCACCTACTCGCTCAGTCAACCACTCGCTCGCCCACTGGTTCATTCACCTACTCGCTCAGTCAACCACTCGCTCGCCCACTGGTTCATTCACCTTCTCACTCAGTCAACTGCTCCCTCGCCCACTGGTTCATTCACCTACTCGCTCAGTCAACCACTCACTGCCCCACTGATTCATTCACCTTCTCACTCAGTCAACTGCTCCCTCGCCCACTGGTTCATTCACCTACCCACTCAGTCAACCACTCGCTCGCCCACTCGTTCATTCACCTCCTCGCTCAGTCAACCACTCGCTCGCCCACTGGTTCATTCACCTACTCGCTCAGTCAACCACTCGCTCGCCCACTGGTTCATTCACCTACTCGCTCAGTTAACCACTCCCTCGCCCACTGGTTCATTCACCTACTCGCTCAGTCAACCACTCCCTCGCCCACTGGTTCATTCACCTACTCGCTCAGTCAACCACTGGCTCGCCCACTGGTTCATTCACCTACTCGCTCAGTCAACCACTCCCTCGCCCACTGGTTCATTCACCTACTCGCTCAGTCAACCACTCGCTCGCCCACTGGTTCATTCACCTACTCGCTCAGTCAACCACTCCCTCGCCCACTGGTTCATTCACCTACTCGCTCAGTCAACCACTCGCTCATAAATCATTAACTGGCTCACCGTCTCAACCCACAGATGAGCGGAAAAGACCCAGAGGCCGAATGAAGGAATGAATGAAAGAACGAAGCATTGAATGAAGGAATTAATTAAGGAAGCAGCTACACGTGGGGGTGGGCAGTTGACGCGAATCCAGGAGGGGTTTATATTACACCTCTACCACCACCACCACCCCTCCACTCGTTTGTAATCCTCTCTAAGTCCTAATGAATCCGCCTGCTCAGGGATTTTAGTGGTCCCCCCCCGCCACTCCCCACCCCACTCTCGTTTCGTCCCGCGCAGAGCCAAACTAGCAGTCGTTAACGGGATAGGCCAAAATATACTAATAATTATCACTATGTAGTGTAACAAACAACGCGGTCGAGGTCTTTTTCGGCCAATAAACGACGAGCGGCGTCTCCGCACCCCCCCGCACGCGCAAATGGAACAGATGGAGTTTCACGCTCGCTGAGTGCTGTCGCTTCGTGGCCAGCCCGGGGTATGGCACCTCCTAGATGTCAGCGGGGGGGGGGGGGGGCGGGGGGGGCGCGGGGTTGAGTTTCCCAACATCTGCGCGCGTGATACGCCAACCCCTCGCTACCCCCACGGTGCCGCGTTACATGCGGTCACGTGCTGCGTAGCCGCCACCACCGTCACCGCCGCCGCTGCCCGGCTGGTAGCACCCAAGTGTATCGCAGGACGCTCCTAAAGATTAGCCTCGAGACTCGGTGAGACTCGACTGGGAGAATGCCACGGTGATTGACCGTGTCGGCGTTATGTGTGAGTGTTGGGGTTGTGTTTGAGTGGGGCCATTGACGTGTGCGTCTATTGCCTGCGTGCGTGTGTGAGTGGGGAGCGGTCGTGTAGTGGTTAGTGCGTGTGTGAGTGGGGGGCGGTCGTGTAGTGGTTAGCGCGCTGCGCTACGAACCACCAAGGCGGCTGGGCGTGGTGCTGGCCAACCACCCCTTCGTGTGCCGTGCCGGCCTTCATAAGTGCTCACAGCACTTGCCCCAACAGTCTGTTCGGGCTATACGGGGGATTTTTATACTGTATCGTGTGTGAGGAGCGGTGGCGTAGTGGTTATCGCACTGCGCTACGAACAAGAGTTTGATTTCTGCCCACGGCCAACATAAATTTTTCGACCGGTGCTAGACCTCCCCTAGGTGGACTCGGCCTTAAATAAGTACGTGGTGCAGTGTATAAGCATCAGCGCTGGGGGGACAAAGGCGGACGGGCGTGGTGTTGGCCACGTATTACCTTCATGTGCCTTGAAGGCTAGAAGCACTTTGGCCCTAATAGTCTGTTAAATGATGCACAGGAGGGCTTTGTCTTGTGCGTGTATGCACGTTGCAGCGTATGCTGGAGTATGTATGTGGTCAGTTCACTTTTGCTGCTCATCAATGTGTGTGTGTGTGTTCGTGTGTTCGTGCTGGGGAGTAATTAGCTCGCTGCACTACACAGCGGGCAACCCGAGTTCGATTCCCACTCACGGCCAACAACGATTGTCTCAACCGCTACTGCACCTCCCCATAGGTCAACTCGGCCTAAAATGAGTTCCTTGTGTGGAAGTGTGTAGACATCGCCACTCGGGAGACGAAGGCGGCCGGGCGTGGTGCTGGCCACCCACCCCCTCGTGTGCCGTGCCGACCTTCATAGGTGCTGCTCACTAACAGCACTTGCCCCAAAAGTCTGTGAAGGCTAAGGGGGGGGGGGGCAGGGGGATCTTTGTCTTTGTGTTGTTGTATGACCAGTCGTCCCAATGTAGCATGACCCTCCTGAAAATAAACACATTGAGACTAGTCATGGGTAAGTAAATAAAGGATGTTATTGCGATTATTACCGAGTGGAACTCAGTGATCTGTTTGTGCTAATCTCTGGTGTCCCTCGCCAGTACACGCTCTACATTTCATCCCAAGTACACGGTCTACATTACATCCCAAGTACACGCTCTACATTACATCCCAAGCAGGCCTATAAAGGAGGGATTCGGTGACATTAAGGTTCTGGCTGGCTCTGAATGAAAGCACACACAACACACACCAACAACAGCCGCCATTCACCACTTAGTGGCGGCGGCGTGGGCACCACGATGCTTGTGCCAGGCTATGTGCACTTTGAAGCCACGTGAAGTGTGCAAAGCTCGCCGCTGGCAGGAGATCACAAGTCAGACCCATGGGTTCGACTGCTTCGTTTTAGCCGCGCGGTGCTCCGCTCGTTGTTGTGAGAATCCCTCATTTGCCCTCTGTTGTTGTCGGAGGGTGACTGCCTCCAATTGTCCAGTAGCGTCCTTAACGAGCCTCCTCCTCCACAGATACCGATTTTGACACCGCTGGTACCAGTCATTGGCAAACCCATTCAGCTCCAAATCCTCCCCTACCTTAGCCCATCTCATCTGTAGCCTGTGCCAATGCCCGTTGAGCCGCCTCTGTCCGACCAACACAAACACATATGCAATTGAATATACATTAGACAAAGTCATACGGACACGTTCATACACACAGCCATTGATGCACACCGACAGTGATAGAGCCACACACACACAGTGTATGTATGTGTGTGGCAGATTGAAAAACACAAACCCGAGACACACACAAAGACACAGCCACACACAGAGCCACCCAGCCAGACACAGACACAGTCAGACACAACCACACAGAGCCACCCGGTCACACGCAAGTGCCAGACACAGACACAGTCAGACAGGGCCAGACACAACAAACGAAGATCCCCAAGTACAGCCTTTGAGCAGACTGTTGGGGCAAGCGATGTTCGCGAGCACCCTGTGAAGACCGGCACGGCACGGGAGGGCCAGACGTAACTCCACAGCCACCAGACTTAGCCAGACGACGCAGACACAAGCAGACACAGACGACACCGAGCAGACACACACACACACACACGGGGCCACACACAGGGCCAGACGAATGGGCGCTGCCACCGGGCCGTGTTTAAGTGGTCGGGGGGCAACGCCAGCACAAAGGAGGCGCCGTCTTGAGACGCATGGAGGTGGAAACCCAAAATGTCACATTCGTAGAAAGGACTCCAGCTCAGCCCCCCGCCCCCCTCCTCAACAGGAGGGGGTGGGGAGGTGGGGGGTGGGGGGGTGGGGAGTGGGGAGGTGGGGGGTGGGGGGGGTGCCTCTCCCTCCACGCTCTTCTAGCCACCCCCCCCCCTCAACAGGAGGGGGTGGGGGGGTGTCTCTCCCTCCACGCTCTTCCAGCCCCCCCACCCCCCCTCAACAGAAGGGGGTGGGGGGGTGCCTCTCCCTCCACGCTCTTCCAGCCAGCCACCCCTCCACCCCCTCGACACAGCGACCCTCACGCACGCTCCGAAAGGCAATTGCAAAGACTTCGGGGGGCTCGTGCTGTTCATCAGCACCAACCGACGCAGGCCGAAACGGCATCACGCCCGGCCGCCTGTGTCTCCCCAGTGGTGATGTTTACCAAGAGTGCGTGTGTTCAACTTCTTTCGCACCGTACGCAGCCGACCGCGCTAATCGGAGGTTTGCACACCACATCAGGTACTCATTTGAAGGTGACTCGACCTTAGAGTACGCGTGCTTCTTGTGTGCGTGTGGGGTAGTCAGAGTGTACGCGTGTGTCGATCTGTGTAGGGAGCGGTAGTGCAGCGGTCAGCGTGCTGCGCTACAAACTCGACGACCCCAGTTCGATTTCCGCTCACAGCCGGCACCAGTGACTATTATCTGAGTCGGTCCTGAGCCCCCACTAGGTCGACTCGGCCTCATATGAGTACATCGCGCCTGGGGAGACAAAGGCGGTCGGGCGTGGTGCTGGTACACGAGGGGGTACCGTGTCGGCCTTCATAGGTGCTCGCTAACAACACTTACCCCAAGCGTCTGTTGAGGATATACGGGGAATCTTTGTCTTTGTTGATCTGTGTGGGGTGGGGTTGGGGGGGGAGCGGTGGCGCAGTGGTTGACGCACTGCACCACGAACCTGGCCACGAAGGTTCTATCCCCGCTCACGGCCACCGCCAGTGACGATTATCTGAACGGGTCCTGGGCCTCCCTTAAGGCCGACTCGGCCTCAAATGAGTGACCCCGGTCAGATGTGTAAAAGCATCGCTACTGCAGGGGGGGAGGGGGTGGGGGGTAAGACAAAGGCGTCCGGGCGTGGTGTCTCTGGCCACATCACCCCTCGCGTAGTGCCGTGTCGGCCCTTCACGAGGCACTCCGCTAACGGCACCACAACAGTTCCGCCTGCTGCTACGCGGGGGATCTTTGTGTCGGGGATCATCTCGCACAGACCCTCCCTTTCGTCCCACACTATTCGTAATTTCAGCAGTTTTTTTTGTTATTTCAGATGCAATAAATATCTGCAAGAATGCAACCTTAAGCATATATTTATTAAACAAATCACAATTATATACTACAAAAGAAAATGTACAATCTTTGTCAAGACATTGAAAGTGGCAATCCAACCAAGATCCTTTATTAGGCTGCCAGAATGTAGCTGTAATTGCATCTTACATTGGGATGTTTAATTTGTTGTATGTGTATTTAATACAATTTTATTTAGTTTTTTTCCCGGGCTGTCTGACAATGTCTTACGCACGTCCGCATCGTATGCACACACACAAAACAAGACAAAGATCACCCGTGTAGCCTCAGCTTTACGGCGCACGAGGGGTGGATCGGTAACCAGCGCCACGCCCGGCCGCCTTTGTCGCAATCGTGGCGATGTTTACACACCGCACCAGGTACTCATTTGAGTCTGAATCGACCTAGGGGATCATCACTGGTGTTGATGGCCATGAGCGGGAATCGAACTCGGGTCGCCGGGTTCGTAGCGCAGCGCCCTAGCCGCTTGAATACCGCTCACACGAAGACAAATATCCCCCGTATAGCCATCACATACATTTGGGGCAAGTAATGTTAGCGAGCACCTATGAAGGCCGGAACGGTACACGAGGGGGTAGGTGGCCAGCACCACGGCCGGACACACACACACAGACACACACACACAGACACACGCACACATATCTGGCAGAGGCCAGATATGATTAATTATGTTTGTTCGGATTTGGCGTGTTAGCGATGTGGCGGCACCGATTGTTTAAACAAGCAACATTCTGAAGCGGTTTCGACGTTCAGTGACTCCTCCTGTGGCAGTTCGCCAACAGCGGGTCGAGCCATCTCGACTCTGCTGATGAGACATTGAATGTTGAATCCGGTCCAGAGTTTTTTTTTCGTGTGCGGTGAACCCACAGTCCTGCTGAAATGATGCACTAACGTAAAGAATGGGATGTGTAAAGAAAAGAAAAATACTGTTATTTTGTAAGTGGACAGACGGATGCGAAGGAGGCAAACTGTCCGCTTATCTCTGTCACGATATATATATACTTACCACGACGACCCTAATTGCGAGGCATTTTATCTCACGCATTGTATAGTTTATGGTGGTCCGACTCGAACCCCTATCTGGCAGAGAGACGGGACTCTTCTCTGTAAACAACCGGCAAGTTGATCGGCATTGCTTCAAGCCTGCCGACGAGACGCTGAACCTCGGAACGGGTGCAGAGTTTCCCTAACATTGCGAAAAATGTTTGATGACATAACTCACTCCCCAAAACTGCCGTGGTGCTGATAAGATATGCGTTGAAACAATAGCCGTGCCGTTTCAATAGCTACTTGCCAGGGGAACTTGCCCCGATAGTCTGCTTGTGTTTGTTTACGTGCATATTTGTTTACGTAACACATTCCTGCGGAGGAAGCTGGTAGGAACGTTGAGTTACTCGGTCAATGGCCAGGGTCAACGGCGGCGTGGTGTATTCCGCAAATATTCCCGACTGTGAGGGCGGGCACAAGCCGGCGTGAGTCGGTTAAACGTTGATAAGGACACCACGGTGTGACCAGCCCCTCCCCACCCAGCCCCACCCCTCCCACCCTCCACCCAGCCCCACCCTCCACCCAGCCCCACCCTCCCCACCCAGCCCCTCCCAACCCACCCCACCCAGCCCCCCCACCCTCCCCTCCCCATCCATCCCCTCCCTCCCCACCCCGCCCCTCCCCTCCCTCCCCTCTCCACCCAGCCCCACCCCTCTCATTTTGGATGCACGACGGACGGACGGACAGAATAATCTCCTGTGGTCTGGTGTAACCAGGAGATTACTACCAGTAAAATTCACTCCATATAGTAGTCAGTCTGTATGTGTGTATGTACTGTGGGTGTGGATACATAGGGTGTGTGTCTATGTATGGCAGCATGTGTGTACGTACTGTGGGTGTGTATACATAGGGTGTGTGTCTATATATGGCAGCATGTGTGTATGTATCAGTGTATTTGGGTGGGGAGAAGTGGTGTAGTGGTTGACGCACTGCGCGATGAACCCGGCGACCTGAGTTCGATTCCCGCTCACGACCAATAATAGGGGGTGAATATTTAAACCGGTCCCAGGCCTCCTCTAGGTCGACCCAGCCTTAAGTGAGTACCTCGTGTGGTGTGTAAACATCATCATTGGGGAGAGACAAAGGCGGCCGGACGTGGTGTTGGTCGCCCACTCCCTCGTGTGCCGCTCCGGCCTTCATAGTTGCTCGCTTACAACACTTGCCCCAACCGAATGTGTAGGCTATACAGGGGTCCTTTATCTATCTGCGTTTATTTGTCTATGTGTGTGTATAGATATGAGCGGTGGCGCAGTGCCACGCTACAAACCCAGTGACCTGCTTTCATTTCGCAGTCACAACGAACATCAACAACACATGGCATGTGAACCTATCATGGACCTCCCCTAGGTCGTATGCGAACATCAACAACATCAACAACAACAACCGCCACTCGCCACTAAGTGGCGGTGACCTCACCACGCCGCTTGTGCCAGGCTATGTGCACGTTAAGGCCACGTGAAGTGTCGAACGCCCGCTGACAAAAGGTCACGGGACAGATCCAGGTGCCATGGGTCAACTAACTGAAATGAATGTGCCCCCGACTGTGCAAACTTGCTGTGTTTAATCCACCCGACGCTCCGCTCGTTGTTGTGAGCGTCGCTCCTCTGCCCTCCGTTGTTGCTGGAGGGCGACTGCCTCCAACTGCCCAGTAGCAGCGTCCTTCACGAGCCTCCTCCACAGAGGCCGATCTTGACACCGCTGGAACCGGCCATCGACAAGTCCACTCAGCGTCACTGGAGAGACAAACGCGGCTGAGTTTGGTGACTGCACGCCTGCGATCCGGCGCTTTGGTGGGTTGACGGATCACGCAGAGATCGCGGATCACGCAGGGATGGCGGGGTCGGCGGATCACGCAGGGATGACGGGGTCGGCGGATCACGTTGCGGACGTTGTCGGCGGTACAAGGGACTACGATCGCCGCGCCCCCCTTCTCCCTCCTTTCTCCAGCCCCTCTCCCGACCCCCTTTGTCTTCCCAATGCAATGATGCTCGATTACTTTTCAGCCCACCCCCCCAGCTTTATGTTGCCCACCCCTCCCCAACTAGGACCTGGCTTATCCCAACCCCTCTTGCTCAATCCCTCTTGTTTACTGCCATCAGACCTACACCAACACTCACAAGAACCCCACTTCTTCATTTCAAATTATTATCATGCGATGTGCAATTATATAATGCACGTAAAGCGCCTTGGCAAATACGCTCTCTAAATCTCACTAATAAGCTAAGACGGGGGTGGAACACTCCCTGGGCGGAGTTCAGGTATCACTCGCGTCGCTGATGATGAAGATGATGATGGGGAATCGAACTGGGGTCGCCACGGGTTCGTCGCGCAGTGCGCCAATTGTCCTCGACGTAATTGCACGCCCGTCTCGCCACGTCTGCGGAGGGGTCGCGAGTGTCAGTCTGGGTGTACACAATAGGAATGCATTTCCCTCCTACGCCGATCGGTCTCAATGAATCAACTGTCTGGATTCAACCCCGCGGATAGCACCGCCCATCGAGAGGGCTGTGGTCAGCAGTTATGTAAAATTCGAGACGGGGCAGAGCCCCAACACAACATATGGAATAGGAAAAAATGATGATGATGCTGATGCGTGTCCGCCTGAAAGGTCACGAGTAATTTACGCGTGCATTGTGCATTTGTCATGCGTAAGATACGATCTGGAGAATCAGCTGTTTGTGAGATGGGGGGGCGGGGTGGAATTGAGAGATGTTTTCTCGAATTGCGCAGATGAAGACGAAGACAGATGGTGTTGGTGGTAATTATGGTCAAGGTGATGATGATGATGTTGATGACGACGATGATGTGATCATGGTGGCCATCGTGATGTCGAGGAGGATGATGATGATGATGATTTCGGTGGTGGTTGTAATTATTATTGTGATCGTAATGATGATGATTATCATTGTGGTGGTCACGATGATTATGATGATGAGACAATCATGATTACAATGGACAATCATCATGATGATTGCTGCAATGATTTTCACTCCAATGATGATGCCGATGATGGTGACAGCAAAGCTGATGATGATGATGATGCCGATGATGATGATGATGGTTGATCGTGATGATTGTGGTGATGTCGAGGATGATGACGAAGCCGATGACAAGCCGACGACTATGAACGTTATTATTTTAATTATTATTCGGCTGGTTTTGTATTCACCCTGACACAAGACAAAGATTCCCCGTATAGCCTTCACAGACTATCGGGCGAGTGCTGTTAGTGAGTAGCACCTCTGATGGCCTGCACGGAACACAAGAGGGTGGGTGGCCAGCACCACCCTGACAGCCTTTGTCTCCCTAGTGGCGATGTTTACACACTGCACAAAAGTAATACTTTGAGGCTGAATCGACCTAGGTGAGGCCCAGGACCGGTTCAGATAATCATCACGAGTGTTGGTGGCCGTGTGCGGGAATCAAACCCGGGTCGCCGGGTTCGTCGCCCAGCGCGCTAACCGCTACACTACCGCTCCCCACTACGAGCGTGACACACACAAGGACAAAGATCCCTCTTATAGCCTTAACAGACTTCTGGGACAACACACACACACTCATGCCCACACACACACACTCATGCACACACACACACGCGCACGCGTATACTAATCCTCTACAGTGATCACCATTCTCCCCGACTCTCCGACACCGCCTCCCTCTCCTCTCTGTCAAACTACTGGACACACGTGGATAAAGAGCTTCATAGCTCATCGGATTCCTCCAGTATAAATACATACTCTTTGGTTCTTTCTTTCATCAGGTGGACGCTTGCATTGCGCCCGAAACGTCGTGATCTATTTTATTTTATACCTACGTGACTTTACCAAAAGAAACAAAGACTATGGATTCCTGCAGTCACGAAAACCTCAAATCAAGATGATAAAAAACATACTTCTGATCCCCACCCCACCCCTCCTCACTCTCTCCACTCACACTCACACACGGCACGGCGTGTCCACTCCACTCTACTTCTCTCTCGCGCCCTCCTCTCCATCCCTCGCTCCTTATTATCACGCCGCTGGTTCAGCGGAAGGAATCCCACGGACACTGACCACGACTCCGGGTCACCGCGCCCCGGTGTTCCGAGAAGCTCCCTTGCCGACGGCGCGTGCGTGCGTGCTCGCGAGCGCATTTGGCTCTCGCACTCACACGGTGGCTGTTTGCGATCCGCGAGTCTCCGCTGTTGAAAGTTTTTCAAGTAACATTCTTTTTGTTTTTGAGTGCAGCACGATTACGGGTTTGGACGGCTTTTTTTTTTAGTGCCCGGTTTTGAAATGCATCGGCACCGGGGCTAACAATGGTATTGGTAACGTGGTGAGCCATTCCACGTTAGCATGCCGGGGGTAGCTGAGTGGTGCAGTCCGCTCGCTCCACCAGAGGACGCGAGGTTGGATTGGGCAGTCATCAATGATGCCCGCATGATGGTTCGCACCTCAGCAGATCTGCAGTTTCGTGGAGTCCCCGATGGTTCCACTTATGCAGGAAACATCCACCACACGATCTGTCCACTCTATTCTCTTTATGCACACGTTGACGGCAGCGTTGTTCAGCTGCTCGATGCCAATGTCGAGCTCTGCTACTGCTGCTGCTCACCACTACGAAAGGGGCTTCATCAGAGAGAGAGAGAGAGTTTGTGTCGTGTCGCTATTCCTCCTCCTCCGTTGAAGGAACGCAGACCGCAGTGGGTTTGCTACACGATCCAGGATGTGGATAGCATGACCACAGTCTCAGTACTGTGGTTTGTCTTGAATATGTCTGTATGGGTCTCTATAGGTCCCTACGTATCGCTAAGGGTGTGGGTTTACTCTATGGCCACAAACGCACCGCTGTGCCTTGGGACGTTACGTTTATATGTCAGATGGATATCTGGTTGCAGTGCCGCCCTCTTCTTGATGTTTCTGATGCAGTTGATGGCTCCACCTGTGACTTCAATTCCTGCCCCACGCGATGTTGATGTTGTTGTTTATTTGTTGTTGTTGTTGTTGTTGGGACGCGGGCGAGTGCAGTGCCCCCTGTCGTTGTAGATGTCACGGCTCTTCCAGAGTCGGGTCTTCAAGAGAACGTCTGTTGAGAGAAACGCGGCTCATCAACAGCTTGGCCACACTTTTCTCAATGCATCGATAGCGACTTAAGAAAGAAAGCAACAAGATGACCACAATGCAGTTCTTCAGGAACTGGCGGTTTTGCATACTTCATATGTATTCATTCAAAGCTGAGAGATGTGTGCATGCATAGTTCACGTTTTCGGCTGCTGCTGCTGCTGCTGCTACTACTGTTGTTGTTGTTGTTGAAACCTCTGTTGATATATTCAAGGCCCGGAGCTGTTGGGGGCTGAACTCCGGAAAACAAAATCCCTTCCGCTCAATTCTTCCACCGCCCCTCGCCCCCCCGCTGTTGGCCCGATCCGGGAGCAGAGGGAGGAGGGGGGTGGAGGCTCGCGAGAGAGAGAGAGAGAGACGGAGAACGTGGGTGCAAGGGGGAAAAGTTGCTGCGGTTACAATTCAACAGGACAGAGAGACAAAGCCACCTCTGTTCGAGCCGCGGGGGTCTAAGTTTTGACATCAAGGCCACGGTGGAAAGGTCAACATTCCCTCCCCCGTGGCGGACTGTCAAAGGCCAGCAGGGGAGAAAAGGTTCCCTCCACACGGGGGCCTTTGTCGAGGTCACTCGAATAACATCCGCGCGGATTTTAGGTGCCAAGCCGCGAAGGTCACCAAGGTTGGCGTGAACGCGAGCCGTTGTCGCGGCGCTCCGCGTACGAATGTGCTGCACGTCGCCCACCTGCCGGTCGGAGGTGCACACACCACCCCGCCTCCCCGCACGTTGTTGGGATTTAAACTAAAATAATAATAATTATGATTATTACACAGCAATACCCCGGTTTACGTCGAGGATGCGTTCCTGAAAGTTTGCGAAGACGAAGGTCGAAACGACGTCAATCAAATGATTTGGCTTAGTCTCCAAAATCACGAAACACACCAACGTAAACAAAAATAATATATGTTCTACAGAACGTTACATTTGTTGAATTGATTAAAACGTTGCATTCGTAGCATTCGTCCCAACGTTGCATTCGTTTAATGCGCTACGCAAAGCGGTTCGTGTGAAGGGTAAGTGGAAGCAAAGGCTGAGAGGCGATGGATGAGCACGGTTGGTTACGTACGATGCGAAAAAAGTTCAAAATACAACAACAATCGCCAGTCACCACTAAGTGGCGGTGACGTCACCACGGCGCTTGTGCCAGGCTAAGTGCACGTTGAGGCCACGTGAAGTGTCGAACGCCTACTGGCAGGAGGTCACGGGACAGACCCAGTTGCCATGCGTCGAATGGCTGAGATGACTGGCCGATGCACCACCTGTGCCCCCTACTGAGCCAACTTGCTGTGTTCAAGCCACCAGGCGCTCCACTCGTTGCTGGAGGGCGACTGCCTCCAACTGCCCAGTAGCGTCCTTCACGAGCCTCCTCCATTCACCTCCACGTCCTCGGGGACCACTTCACTCCATCTCTCTCGCCCGTTCCGTGCCAGTTTAGCCCCCTCGATCCGAACGAGCTAACGCTGTTTAGGCAAAATACAAACGCATGCTCACACATCATTGCCAAGGTGTGGCCAATGCCATGCATTCACGAGACTCAGCTGGTTTCACTGTGGTAAAAACAGCGGATAAAACTCATCAAGTGTACAGAGGGAAGAGCATGCACTTAAAGGTGCCCCGCGATAGAGATGGGTTTGACAAACCAACTACTTGCTGTACTGCCACATCTCCTGCCATACAACCCAGCCAGGGGTTTGGGAGTTCCCCAAATCTCTACGTGATCCGCCGACCCTTTCCTCTATCCGCACGTGGCAGATAAACCCAACCAGGCACACAGAGAAATGCATACCAATCAATGCTCCAGTCGTATATATACACACAGTTACCCACTTGCTGTACTGCTACAACTCCTGTCATGCAACCCAGAGTGGGGTTTGGGAGTTCCACACATCTCCTCGGGATCCACCGCCCCTCGCCCCCATCTCGACAGCTCAATGACGCGCACCACCGCGCACGCTTACATAACAACGGGCGCGTCCCCAACATTACTCACGTACACGTGCCTTGGCCAGAGCCGTCCCGAGGATACGGAGAGACACGCAAACTCCAAATATACAGCAGGCTTCAGGGGGTCGGAATCGAATCCACGACCTCCTGTGCACCAGGCGAGGTAGTTAACATCTCTAGCACCGGGATGTTAACAACGACGCCCTCAATCTAAACCAGAATATTACGTACGTATGTTTAATACATTGTGACAGTCGAAGCCTCCCCCCCCCAACCACAAAGCGTGGGGCCCGGGGCAGTCGCCCCGATTCTCCACCTCGTGGTCGCGTGGATTTTTCTCCGGCGTCCTCCGGTTTCCCTCCCTCCGCATTTTGGATCAACATCACCGCGCGTTTAGAGGATTTGGCTGCCGTCAATTTCCACGCGATAAGCCACTTGTGATAGCCCGGTCGCTTCTGAATAAGAGCCGCATAGCCCAGTGGGCCTATGGACGGGCCTTGGTCTCCGTGCACGACGTGACACACGGCGTGCGATTGACGCCACGTGCGTAAATCCAGGAGCAAATTGGCCCGTCAGACAATGCGACAGGCTTCTTCGTTGATTGTTGTTGTTATTGAGTAAAATTACTGAAAGTCTGAGTCGACCTAGGGGAGACTCTACTTAGTCTACTACCACCGGGTCGGATAATCTCCACCGATGTTTGCCGCGTTCGGGAATCGAATTCAGGATACCGGCTTCGAGGCGTAGTGCGTTAACCAGTGCACGATCGCTCTCCATCACCAAAGACAAAGATCCCCCGTGTAGCCTTAACAGACTGTATGGGCAAGCGCTGTTAGCGAGCACCTATAAAGGACAACACCACGCCCAGCCGCCTTTGTCTCCCCAGTGGCGATGTTTACACATCTCACCAGATACTCATTCGAGGCTGAGTTGACCTAGGGGCGGCCCAGTACCGGTTCAGATAATCGTCACCGGTGTTGACCGTGAGCGGGAATCGAACCCGGGTCGCCGGGTTCGTAGCGCAGCGCGCTAACCGCTACACTACCGCTCTCCACACACACACCACCACCACACACAAGCACCCACACACATCACTACCACCGCAGCAGCAGCAACAGCAGCAGCGGGTACGACCACCAGCCAGAGACATGCCTGTCCCGTCGCGTTGGCCATTATAAACCGGGCCAGTAATAACCGTGCAGGGAGATCAATGAATGGGTCCTTTGTGGGGCGCCGTGCGCGATTCCTATCGCGCACGGGGCATTTGTCCCACTGCCCCGCATGAGAACGGAGACATTCCTCGGGTCCGCGAGGGGAAGACGCGAACTTCTCTGCACGCGCGGCCAGGAACGGTCAGCGTGGAAAGTGCCACGCGTGCGGAAGGAGAAATCCGCGGAAGCTCCCACGAGCGAAACTTACGGAGAGGGGGGTGGGTGGGAAGGGCCAGGGAAGGGCGGACAAGTTTATGACGATTCGTCTCTTTTTTTTTGTTTTACAGTCGAATTTAAAAGTTGAATAAGGTAAACAAAGGCGCAGCACTGCAATGTCCGCGTTTTTACGCCGGTCACGCGACTTGAAAGAGGCGAGAAGCACCCGGATGTTGCCCTCGCCGCACGCGAACCGCCGGTCGATGTTTTGACCGACGGCGCCAATGAGCGCGTTGATTCGTGCGGGATGACACCGTAGTGCCACGTTGTGTACGGAACCTCCGCACGGATGGATTCAATAATCCGTCGCTGTCCTGCCGTATCCGTTGCCACCCTCGCATTTGGCAAACCTGCGGCGTCCCCATCCTGGTGATAATCAAAGCAGGCTCAACTCCTGCTTCGCCTCTGAGAACGCACGAGATTTGTGTGTGTGTGTGCGATGAATCGTTTGAGGCGGAGTGCGAGGGGGTGATGAGTCGACGGTGCTGCCTTGTTCACTGTTCGAAGACCCTCCCCACCCCCTCTACCGGGATGATACAAAGGCGGCCGGGCGTGCGTCTCGCATCCAAGTACTTCACCGGGCTCCAATCAATGCTGAAATTTCGAGGCCATGCCGAGATCAACGGCGCGTTCAGGGATACATTCGGTCACGAGCAGTAATAACATTTGGGTCACAATCACACCAGGAGAGAGGTTGCAACGTTGGAACTTCCACGGATGTCTGCTCGCTGTGCCTATTGCTTTTTTTCCCTTGCTCTCCCTCTCATTTCCCCATCCAATACGGATTCTGTGTCAGGAACTGGGGCCAAACTCACTGTAATTTATCCCCAAAGGGCACCGGGCACGTTCATGCCGACTCCGTGGACGTGCAAATGTGGGTCACGCATTCTACGGCTGCCTCTGTCTGTGTGTGTGCACGTGTGTGGAGTGGGGGAGGGGTAGCGTAGTTGTTAGCGAACCTGGTAACCCGAGTTCGAATCCCTTCATTACTCACGGCTAACACCAGCGGTGAACATTTAAACCGGTCCGTCCTGGACAGGCTTCCCACCGACATGAGCACCTCGTTGGTGTGGTGTGCGAAACGTCAGCACTGGGGAGACAAAGACGGCGGGGGTAGAACTGGCTTCACCGCTCCCTTGGTGTGTCGTCTCTCGCCTGCATGAGATGCTCGCTCACGGGACTTGCCCCAAGTACCTTAATCTTCGTCAGTGCACGTGATAAATACATCTGTGGTGCAATGGTTAGATTACTGGCTACAGGCTAACGTCAGTGGGCATAAAAGAGGGGGTGGGGGTTACGGGCGGGTGAGGGGGAGACGGAGAGGTGGGGGGAGACGGCGAGGTGGGGGGTGGGAGAAGAGGGGGGGTTGGAAGGTCACGCCCTCGCCAATTTTTAAGAAAATCAATTATTGCTGGGATAATTATTAGCTCACCGACCTCTGAACTCCACTGTCAAAAAACATTTACTTGTTCTGAAGATGCAAGGCCCGAACCCGACGCTGCCAAAAGGCGTCTACAGCACGACCGTGTGAGCGTTTGCACTACAAACGTGGTTTCAGAACGCACGTGGTACAGAGCTCACGTGGTACAGAACGCACGTGGTACAAAACTCGCGTGGTGCGGAACGCACATTGTCATGGCGAATGTTTCCTCTGAGCAACATGCAGTTGTTTTACGTGACTGCAAGGATTCATACTCTTAGTTTTTTCGGTAAAGACTTTACCGAAAAAACTAAGAGTATGCAGTTGTTTTGTCGTTTGCACCAATTATATCACGATTGGGCTATCGGCGTTCCGAGACGGTGAATGCCACCCGGATCCACTCGCGGATCAGTGTAACCAGCCCATCGTGTTAGATAGGGAAAAGGCCCGCGGAAGTAAATATCACAGATCTACTTCAATGGGATCCCTTCTTCCTCTTCAATTGGCTTCTGGTCCACAAAGAGAGTCAGTGGACAGCACTTTTTCCGCGTGTCCTGCCACCGAGAGTTAATGTTCCGTCGCATCGCAGCGACACTGATGTCATTGATTCCTCGAATGTGGAATTTAGCCAAATTAATTGCAGATCCACAATTTGACGTGATGGAGATATTTTTGAATGAATAATCATAATGTCAACTTAGCCGGGCGGTGGTGGCTATGCTCACCACCCAGCACCTCGGATAGGCACGATTGGCTACGTGTGGTGCTAACGAATTTCAACACACACATACGCTGCGTCACCGCTCCCCTTGTGTTAAGCCCCGCACACTCGCTGACGGGCGCCAATCACACAATAAATAGACGATGCATCTCCTTACCGCACGTGTCTCTCCACGTAAAACAAAATTAGAAGTATTTTTTGTCACATCCCTTTAGCGCCACCGCCTTCTCAGAGTGCGTCTCAGCGGCATTTGGCTATAGAGTTCAAAGCAAACTCTGGACCGGCTTTGACGTTCAGTGTCTCATCAGTAGAATCATGCTCGCTTGCAGCGATGCTGGTGAACAGCCACCTGTTCATAGGCAAGGTCCCTCTCTCTGTTTCCTGTGGGTCCCAGTTCGAGGCAAAACTCGACAGTACAATGCCCAAAACAAACCGATCGTTGGTGTCGGTGTAGAGAATGTTTAGGTAATAAGCTTGACAATTCATTTCTTTAGAACTGCGTTTTGTGTTTAGTGTGTTGTCCTTCCCCCCAATTCCGATTAGCTACATACACTGCAAACTAAGTTCGACATACATACATACATGCACATATCTAAATCAGCCCAAGCCTCCCGTAAACCACGTGACGACTGTGTTGCCACACCCACTCCGACCCCCCTCCCCTCTCCCCGCCCACTGTGAAAACAGACGCCACTCCTCCTCCTCCATGCAGCAGCAGCAGCAACGTGGAGCCCCTGACGCAGCCTCTCCCTCTCCTCGTGTCCCCTGATCTCCCGTGCTCCCGATTTCTCCGCTCCTTCTCCATCCTTCACCTCTCATCTCCCATCCCCCCTCTTCTCTCTTCCATTTTTCGTTCCCCCCCACGCATTACATCCTTGCCGCGCTGCGTGCCGTCGGGTCCAGAAATTGTGAGTATACAAATGATGAAAACAATTGGGCTTCATCAAGTGCGCTTGTCGCACGGGCTAATGATGATGATGGTGGTAGAACAGCCCCGCTATAAACACCACCATCATCTTTCTATGTAAAGCTTTCGTGACTGCATGGATTTATATTCTTGGTTCTTTCGGTAAAGTCACGTAGAAGGGAAATAATAAAACAATAAAAATAAACATAATAAGATAAAATTCTCACGACGTTTCGGCCACAACGCAAGCGTGCTAATGTCTTTCCGACAGCCCTGTTCTTCACCTGAGGACGGCTGCTTGCGTTGTGGCCGAAACGTCGTGAGAATATTATCTTATTATGTTGTATTTGTATTATTATATTATTTCCCTTCTACGTGACTTTACCGAACGAACCAAGAATACCAACATCATCATCAGCAGTGGTGGCAGTAGGATCATCATCATCAGCAGCAGCACCATCAGCAGCAGTGGAACCGCTTATAGCGTTGTGAGCCTTCATCTTCACGTGACGAGCGTGGCACATTTGGCACAGATCATTTATAGCGAGAGGAAGAGGCTGGAGCAACTATGGACTGAGCTCATAGTGCTGACATATCTCACCGTGGTGGGTGGGTGGGAGGGATGGAGGGGATTTTAGGAGTGGAGTGGGGGGGGGTTAGGGTATATTGAGACGCGGAGAGAAGTTTGCATGTACGTACGTACGTGCAAAGACAAAGATCCCCCGTATAGCCTTAACATGCTGTTGGGGACGAGGAGAACTGATCTAGACCGCTAACGGCACACGAGGGGGTGGGTGGCCAGCACCACTCCCGGCAGCCTTTGTCTCCCCAGTGGCGGTGTTTACACACCGCACCGGTTACTCATTTAGGGCTGAGTCGACCTAGGAGAGGCCCCGGTCCGGCTCAGATATTCGTCACTGCTGTTGGCCATGGGCGGGAATCGAACTCGTGTCGCCAGGTCCGTAGCGCCACTCGTGATGCAAACACACCCACGCACACACATGTGTCCATTTGTGGACACATATAAATAAACATTAATATACACACACAAATACGCGTGCAAGCATTCCTACAGAGACACAAAGACAGAGATACCCCTGCCTCGACCGTTACCCACCACTGTTGTCAGCGAGCCCCTATTAAGAACTTTTCATGAGCACACTAACCCATATATGGGAACGCTTTCAAGCCCTCTGCAATGACCCCCACAGCTTACGGACAGGTGATGGGCGGAGTGCTTGATGACATCTCGTCGAGCACTACCTATGGGAGGTGCTTTGTGTTGATGGAGCTGATGGCGAGGCCCCGTCTCTTCGTGGCACGCTCCAGGTTTTAAGTGCGAGGCTCCAGGATCAGCAGCAGCAGAGCCTCTAACTCCGTCTGGTTGGCCAGTAGGGAGGCATCCCTTGACAGCCCCCTGGGCGTCGATCAGCCGCCCATTATATTTGTACAAGATGCGTGATCAAAGAAGATGTTCAATAGTGTAGGGGTCAAAGGACATTTCTGTCGTACCCCAAGGTAAACAGGGAATGGCTCTGACCCTATCATGAAGGTCCTTGGTGATTGTCAGAAGAGGGTCAGGGACTCCGAACGCACGAAGAACAACCCAGAGCCCACAACTGTTGATGCTGTCAGAGGCCTTGACCAGGGTTAATAAAGCAGAGCCGTAGGTCCTGCCCGAAATTCCCTACACCTCCGTTGCAACAACAGACGCACTTCGAACGAGCACATCGCTAAACATCAACAACCGCCGCTCGCTCGCTGGCGGTGACGTCACCACGGCGCCTGTGCCAGGCTAGGTGCACGTTGAGGCCACGTGAAGGGTCGAAGGCCCGCTGGCGAGAAGTCACGGAACAGACCTCGGTGCAATTGGTTGACTGACCGAGATGACTGGCAGATGCAACAACTGTGAATCCTACTGTGCCAACTTGCTGCGTTTTATCCACCCGGCGCTCAGGTCGTTGTTGTGAGCGTCGCTCCTCTGAACTCGGTTGTTGCTGGAGGGCGACGGCCTACAACTCAGTAGCAGCAACGTCCTTCACGAGCCTCCTATTCCACCTACTCCACCGTTGAAGGTGAGATCACCTGATCAGCTGATCTCACATCGTGTGAAACTTGGTGACCTAATTTCTCCATCTCCACCAGGGGTCCGAGATGTTCTCTCCTTTGACTGTCGTTCCCCCCCCCCTCCCCCAACGCAACTCCGGACCCCCCCCCCTCACCCGGTCTTGCTGACAGCACCATGAAACACGAAGCCGAAAATGATCTTGAGACGCGGATAACGTCGGCCGAACTTGAGAAGGGTGGTCGTATAAGCAAGTTATTCTAATTATTACCGGCATTTGTTTTACATCAAGGGGTGCTTTTTGTGTGTGTCTCTAGACACGGAATCCTCACCCGTTAAGCGCGACAAATGGTCGTGAAATAAATATATATTGGGGTGAAAAATAATACATTTGAGACGAGGAACAGCCCGGGAGAATGATACGGGCGTCAATAATCAATTCGCGCTTTGGTCGAATGTCAGAAATATCTCCAAACCAGGAACCTCCCGAACGCAATCGTCCCGAGACTCGGTAGGGAGCAAGCAATGGGGAATTTAATTACCCAGGAAAGCCACGCTGAGTCGTATGACTTCTTTTCAGGAGGGTCCTGCCTCTGCTACATTGGGGTTTTAAATCCAAGAAGTTTTCAGCCAATCAATGTTGAGGTTGTCTTTATTATTATTATTAATCACGTGGGGAGCAACGGGTCGGGGCCTTGCGCGAGGGGGAAACACTCTATCCCGCGTACAGACGGAATAAACAGATGGGCGATTCGCCCACCTACGTTCTCCTGGCGTGCCGCGGGGTACGGCTCATTCCCGACTGCCCACCCACGGGAACAAAGACGGTCACTGGCACCGCACGCTTTCAGATGCGCTTCTATCCTGCGGTACATGTATAGCAAGCCCAGCACTCTAAACGCACGTTGATTGTAAATGTGGAGGGAAAAACCCCGGAGGACCCGGAGAAAAATCCACGCGACCACGGGAAGATCACGCGAACTCCAAATACGCAGCAGGCGTCAGGATCTGAATCTAACACGCGACCTCCTGCGTGCCAGGTGACGGAGTCAACATCTCGCTAGCGCGGCGCCCTCACTCAAGACTCGCAATGCAGACACGTGGTCGTCGGGTTGGATCCGACCTCCCGGTGCGGCAGTTGGAGCGGTGACGTCACAGTTCACCGATAGGGGCGAGCTGTTCACTGGGAACTCACCACTGCCCCCACCCCTCACCAACCATGGCAGCAAACCCCGATGATCTCTGTAATAATTAAATAATTTGGCGAGTTGGAGACAAAATGATTCACGCTGATGGCTGCGAGGGCTTCCGGAAATGTCGCTTGTGAAGCCGAGGGGTCCATCAATCAGCCGGGATCAGGGGAGACAACGTGGAGCGCCCGGTGCGACTTGGCCGAGAGACAAGGGGAGGGGAGGGGAGGGAGGGAGGGGGGAGGGAGGGAGGGGAGGGGAGGGAGGGAGGGGAGGGGAGGGAGGGGGAGGGGAGGGGAGGGAGGGGGGGATACTGGCGCGAGTGTCCAAGTGGGGGGGTGGAGGGGGATGGGGGGGGGAGTTGGGGAGGGGTAGTATGTGATCTACAGCTGTGTGTAATGTGTCTGTGTAATGTGTGTTGTGTGTGTGTGTAACGCTTGTGTTGTGTGTGTAATGTGTGTTTACTGTGTGTGTGTAATGTGTGTTGTGTGTGTAATGTGTGTTGTGTGTGTGTGTAATGCTTGTGTTGTGTGTGTAATGTGTGTTGTGTGTGTGTAATGTGTGTTGTCTGTGTGTGTGTGTAATGTGTGTTGTGTGTAGCGGTAGTGTAGTGATTAGCGCAGAGGTCGGCAACCAACACGCCAAGACGAGCCGGTTTGTTCGAATTCTGGAGACCAATCGGAAGTTGCAAGAGCCGCCACGCAACGTGAAGGACGTCACGAACCAGTCTTGAAAGAGCCACCGCATTCTGCCGACCCCTGGGTTCGCGCAAATCGCTACGAACTCGGCACGATGAGTTCGAGTCCGGCACAGGGCTAACAATAGTGGCCTCCTCCTAGGTCGACTCTGGCTAAAATGAGTACCTGGTGCGGTGTATAAACGTCGCCACTGGGGAGACAAAGGCGGCGGGGCGTGGTGTTGGCCAGGCACCCCCCCCCCCCCGTGTGCCGTGCCGGCCTTCATAGGTGCTCGCTAACAAAACTTGCCCCATCAGTCTATTAAGGCTATGGTGGGGGGGGTCTTTGTCTTCGTGGGGGGGGGGGGGGGTGTTGAGGAGGCTCGTGAAGGACGCTGCGACTGGGCAGCTGGAAAGCAGCCGCTCTCCAACAACACACGGAGGGCAGAGAAGCGACGCTCACAACAACGAGCCGAGCACCGGGCGGATAAAACGCATCGAGCTGGCGCTGTGGTGAGTACAGATGATGACGCATCTGCCAGTCATCTCAGTCAGTCAACGTATGGCACCTGGGTCTGCCCCGTGACCTCGTTGCCAGCGAGCCTCGTCAAATTCACGTGGCCTCGAAGTGCACCTAGCCTGGTACAAGCGCCTGTGGTGACGTCACCGCTACTGAGTGGCGGAGGGCGGCTGTTGTTTCGGGCATGGTGCCAGAAAGACACTTTAAAGTTATTTCTGACTTTCAAGTGTCAACTTTGACTTGTTTCGCATTCGCTAGGGAGTGCGGAATCCACTTCGGCAAATTAAGCTCGGACACGTGTCCAATAGAACGGTCCAATTCATTGATTCACGACCCAATAACGAAGTCTAATGGATATCTGAACATCTGAGAACATTTCCCATCGTCAATCTGCGGTGAGCATCTGACGTGTAAAACAACTGCATTTAAGTGCGTCTATGGGACTCTATGTGAACCTGTGAGTCTTGATACGAGTCGGTTAATCTATACGTGAGTCTGTAAGTATTTAGATCTCTAAGTCTGTGGGTCTTCATATGAGTGTAGATTTCGATGCAAGCGTGAGTCTGTGTGTCTCTTTGTTTGTCTGTGATTCTATGTGAGTGTGGGTTTCGATGTGAGTGGGAGTCTATGTGAGTCTCTGGGTCTCTACGTTTGTCTGCGTCTCTCCACGTAAGTTTGGGTCTCTACGGTTGCAGAGGTACGCTGTTGGAGCCCAGCATCCGCCCTGGGTCAATACTGCGAGTGTACAAACAATAAGAAGATACTACGCTCCGTTTGCTTCACAGTTCACGATAAAGACCCCCCGCCCCCACTCGTGTTGATATTCGAAAAAGGCGGTATATGCCATAGGCTGCAGGCGTAACGATCCAACTTTGCCAAGTTAGTACTTACAAAACCAAAGTGTACACCGAAAATGTATTAATTAGCAAACAAATCCGCATGGCGACACGGCCCACCTACTGTGAAACTCAACAGCGCCTGACTCTGCTCGCGGTGGCGAGATGTTAACTACTCTCGCTTGGTATACCGGAGGTCGTGGGTTCTGATCCCGACCCTGATGCCTGCTTAATTTTTGGCGTTTTCATGTCTCCCTCTCTCTCTCTCGCCTCGTGATCGCGTGGATGTTTTTTCCGGGTCCTCCGTTTCTTTTTTTTACCTCCACATTTAGAAGCAACATCACACGTTTAGAGTATTGTCTGCTGCTATAAATGTCCACAGTCCACACGATGATGATGCCACTTCGTTGAGCTCCCCTTTGTGATGGCCAGGTCGCTTCTGAAAAGGAGAAGCTAATAGCTCAGTGGGGCCTTACCTGGCTAAAGTGAAGGAAAAACGTTACAAAATAAAAATAAACTGAACGTGGAATTTCCACTGCGGACTTTTGGACCCCCAGGTCGGAAACGCATCCCAGTTGTTTACGTTTGGAGAGACAGAAGAACGGGCTCGTTTCACTCGTGGATGCCCACCCCCCTCCAGCCCCCCCCCCGCCTTCCCTAGAGCTTTCTAGGAAACATCGGACGGCCAACAGCGACGAGGCGGTGGGATCAACACCAGCAGACGGGACAGCCGGTCAACCTTGCCAGCCGTTGAACCTTGCCAAGATTTTCAATTCTCCAATTGTTCACCTTTGCCAGCTGACGGAGCTTGCCGGACACTCAACTTGCCAGGTTTTCGATCTGTCTGCTAAAGGACCTTGCCAGATATTCACTTTGCCGATGATTCACCTTTGCCAGCCATTGAACCCTTGCCAAATATTCATCTCGTCTGCTGTTCCACCTTGCCAGGTATTCCCATCCTCAGCTGTGAACCTTTCCAGACGGTCAAACGGTCAAACATGAACGCACCAAGCTCGCTGTTTGACCTTCCCAGAGATTTCACCACGCCAGCGACGACCTCCACATATCTGCTCGTGAGCGCGTGCGATTGTGGTGGACGACCACCGATTCTGAGCAAAATTCCAGCCTCGACATCACCTTGCTTCGAAATTTTCTGGGGTCTGATGGGAGATCCTCAGAGTCCGTGTGGATAATTTGGCAAAAAGCGCAGGGCCTATCATAGTGGGGGGGGGGGTGCACGGGCCCAGGTCAACTCACACACCGTGCCCCCCCCACTAACGCTTTCAAACTCAACCGGAAGTATTACATCCGGTGACACCGCCAGGTCGAAGCGGGCCCCCCTCCCTCTTCCAGAGCGCGGGGCCCAGGGCGGTCACCCCGCCTGAGTCGTTGTACCCTAGGGACGCCTCTGGCCCCAACATGATTCGATGCGTGTATGTATGTTGCCCTTCCTTCGCACCGTACCGTGCTAACAATATAATCGGCGGTGCGGGGGGAAGTACAACAAAACTCGGACAAACGGCCAGACGCAGATGGTCGGGCACTCGCGTGAATGATGGACACGAACGGATAACACCCACGGAGTCGGTGTTGCATTGCACGTGGACGCGCTTCCGACGCCGTGATTACCACTTAACCCAAAATATCGCGTACGTAATGCGCGCGCTGTCTGCTGGTGTATATCTGGGCGCCGTGTGTATATATATTTACACATATTGCTGGCGTTATTATAAGCCTTTACGTTATGCCATTACTTAACCCCTAGCTCAAAATACATCGGGAGAATATATAGAGTGTGCGCCACGTGGACTTAAAGGCGCACTGCCATGTGTGTGGGGGGGGGGGGGGGAGGGCGGCAGGGTGCCTTTAACGCAACGGGATATTATCCACGGGGCCCAATTATGGTGGATCAGCCAAAACAATGACACCCCTGTGCACTGTTACGAGGATGCAACAGACGAAGCATGTGGATGGGCTACTGGACATCTGTGAAAAATATCTTCATAGCTCATCGTATACCTCCAAAGTCGCCTTGAGTCTCAAAACTCTTCTGCAAGAGGCTCCTATAGTTTCAGGACGTTCGGCCAATGTAAAGGCGCAGCCCTGCAATTGCCTACTCACGCCCACCGCTGTTTGAAGCGGCGCCAACGAGAGGGGCGCGGGGATGGGAAGATTCAATACATCTGTAGGCCACTATTCCGACTGCAGCGCCTGGGAGATATGACCCATTCTAGATTTGAAGCTTTCGTGACAGCAAGGATTCATATTCTTAGGTTTTTTCGGTAAAGTCACGTAGGTAAAATTTTGAAATTAAAATTAATAAAAGTAAAGTAAAAATAAAAAAAAAATCACGACGTTTCGGAGGCAACACAAGCTTCCGTCTTCAGGTGGAATCGCCACAGCACGATTGTTGTATCTTACTTGAAACAGCAATCGTTATTTTTATTTTATTTTTTATTTTACTTTTATTCATTTTAATTTTTTACCTACGTGACTTTACCGAAAAAACCTATGAATATAGATATGACCCAATCAACGCAGCACTGCGGCAGCTGCGAAAGCTCCCAATCCCTTCCTCGTAAGTCACGGTTCTCATCAGTCGTATAGGCAGGCTGTCGAGTGTGCAGGGGCGTGCATTTGTTTTGTTATTGCTACAACAGGCGTGCGAGTGAGCGGAGTCCGTACGTGAAGGGCTGTGGTGGCGTGCATGTGGATATCACGATGACGGTGGCTGTAGGGGAGCGGTGGCGCAGCAGTTAGCGTGCTGCGCCACCACGACCCCAGCCACCCGAGTTCGATTCCTGCTCACGGCCAACACCAATGACGATTATCTGAATCGGGCATGGGCATGTCCCAAGGTCGACTCAGCCTCAAATGACTACCTGGTGTGGTATGTAACCATCACCGCTGGGGAGACAAAGGCGGCCAGGCGTGGTGTTGGCCACCCCTCCCCCGTCGTGTGCTGTGGCGGCCTTCACAGGTGCTCGCTAACAACACTTGGCCCAACAGTCTGTTGAGGCTATACGGGGGATCTTAGTCTTGTTTTTGTTGTTGGTGGCTATAGGACAGGAGGGACAGGAGGGACTGGGGGACGTGGGACTGGCAAGAGGGGGAGTGGGGGGGCTTCCTCGAGACAGCGAAGAAGATGATGGAAATAGCCCTCGCATGAGAATCCATAAGGAGGTGAATTCCGTGGACAAAATACAACCGCTGTCCCAAACACACACACACGCAATAACATATGAATATATAAACACACACGCAATAATAATATATAAACTTTTACACACAATAACAATAATATATAAATATATATGTACAATAACAATAATATATAAATATATATGCACACGCGCGAGCGAATTTATGTAAATAACTGTTCGCACCGCTGCTGCTGCTGCCATTATGAATCGGAGAAGTGGAATGCCCTCTGCCGTCGTGAGAGTTTGGGAGAGTCGAGGGAGAGAGGCAAGCGGGGAGGTGGGGGGGGTATAGGGTGGCGGGGGTTGGCAAAGTTGCAAAACTAACTAGGGCGGAAAGTAGTTTTGAGAGTAGCAGCTCCTGCCACAGCGTTCACATCGGTCACAGGCAGCGACGTCCCTCCTCACCCCCTTCTCCGCGTCTCCCCGAGCGGGGCTGTCGAGGGGGGCGTGGGAACACGGACGGTTGCGGTGAAGGGGGTGGGAGGGGAAATCTATAAACTAAGCTCTCATATTTTTTTTATTTTTGCCAGGTAAGGCCCCCCAGCTCTTTTTTTCAGAAGCGATCTGGTTATCGCAAATGATAGCTCAGCCCAGTGGCTTCTTATCAGCATCATCACGTGGACATGTACAGCAGCCAGATCGTCCGAACGCGTGATGTTGATTATAAATGTGGAGGGGGAAACACAACCGGAGGACCCGGATAGACAAATCCAGGCGACCGCGAGGAGAGAGAAAGAGAGACAGTTCAAACTCCATGTATACAGCAGGCATCAGGGTCGGAATCGAACCCACAACTGATTGTATACCAGGCGAGGGAGTTAACATCTCGCCATTGTGGCACCCCTAATCCCCCCCCCCACACACACACAATCACCACCCACCAACATTTGTGGTGCGGAGATAGATACAAGCCAACTCCGGTGCCCCTCACTAACTCCTGACCTACAAAGCACTAAATGTTTAACCCCGCAATGTCTAGGGACACGGATCCTTCGTTATACAACAACGAAGGGCCCTCTGATTTCTTCGGATCGCCTTCTGCTGAAGACTCCGAGGTCACGGCTCTGCCCCTGCAGGGCTGATAGCGATGTTGCCACTGTGCGCCTCCGAAACTTTAGAACTACGCTTTGCCTATTGCTAATAAGGGGCCGTCCATAAATGACGTCACGCGATTTTGGACGATTTTTGACCCCCCCCCCCCTTCGTTACACGACGTCACAAAAAGTCAGACTCCCCTCAAATATGACGTCACAAAGCTCTGCTCCCCCCCCCCCGCCAAAAAAAAAAACATGCTTCAAATCTATTGTCATTGTAGTGCGTATTTAATGTGGCGCTGCACTCTGATATTGTAGGAGATTAAAAAGTATATTTAATTAAGTAGAACGTGTTGTCTATATTTTAAGTTGCGCATTTTGATGTGACGTCACATTTCTCACCCCCCCCCCCTCGTCACACATCGACCCCCCCCCTAGGTGCGTGACGTCATTTATGGACGGCCCCGAAGGCAATCAGAGTCGTTAGATATAATTAAGTCTCGTCTTGACGTCTCACCTCGTCAAACTGGCCTTGAACTCCCGTCTAGTTCTTGCCGTTTACCCTGCAGGTTCTGAGCAGTGTGGATAAGTGAGTGGGTGGGTGAGTGGGTGGGTGAGTGGGTGGGTTGGTGAGTGGGTGTGTCGGTGAGTGAGTGGGTGGGTGAGTGGGTGGGTGAGTGCGTGAGTCGGTGAGTGAGTGGGTGGGTGAGTTGGTGGGTGAGTCTGTGAGTGAGTGAGTGAGTGGGTGGGTGAGTGGGTGGGTGAGTGCGTGAGTCGATGAGTGAGTGGGTGGGTAAGTTGGTGGGTGAGTCTGTGAGTGAGTGGGGTTGGTGAGTGGGTAGGTGAATCGATGCATGAGTGGGTGGGTAAGTTGGTGGGTAAGTGTGTGAGTGGCTGTGAGTGAGTGAGTGAGTGGGTGGGTAAGTGGGTGAGTGAGTCGATGAGTGAGTGGGTGGGTGAGTGGGTGTGTGTGTGTGAGTGAGTGTGTAAACTAGCCTTTAGCCCCTGCCTAGTTCAAGACGTTTACCCTGCAGGTTCTGTTCATTTCCTGCTTTCCATACACGGAATGGAGGGATATCAACGGATGAGATCTGCCACTTTAAAACATTTAAATTATTGTCATTGCCGTGGAACCACGTGCATATTTGATGCATGTGACGACGTGTCGTCAAAAAGCTTCCCGACGTGACCACAACAATAGCTACAACCACAACTTAACGCTCCTGTCGCAACCACGAGAAAGACAACCACCACTATGCCAACCTCCACCACTACGACTCTGACCACCACCACTCTTGCACTTCCATCCCAAACACCACGGAGTTCATCTCAACAACCACCAGAGTTCGGCGACAGTGACCTTTACACGCGAACAGCGAAGCCCAATACCCGAACGGTGCCGTAGTCTGTCTCAACGAGCCTAGGGAATTCTCACTCGAACCACAGAACGTCCTGAGGCTGCCACAGAGTGTGGTTCAACAAGCCACACGCAGTCCACGCCGATCCTAAAACTGGCGGTGACCACAGCCACCGTGCGTCATGCGGTCCATCATAGAGGGGTTCTCACTGACGGCACTTACCCCCCCCCCCCCCCACAGCCTGCGTATGGGGCTTTGTCAGTGGTGTGCAAGCTCGTTAGAAGGGAGAGGGTGGTGGTGGTGGGGGTGGGAATGGAAACTCGTGTTTCGCGGGGCCCCCTTTGGCGTCTCCCCGTACAGTCGGGGCTCCGAGGTTGCCAATCGGAACACCGTGAGAGCTGCGCAGTCAATGCTGTGAGTAGTTTAACTTTGACTTACGGCACAAGGGGGGAAGGTGGGGGAGACTTCCCCACCTCCCACCCCGAGGGGGGGGGGGGGCAGGGAGAAAGGGGAGAGGGGGGGAGACATCGGAGTGGACGGAGAGAGGGGGGGAGATGGGAGAGAGAGAGAGAGAGAGAAAAAGAGGAGAGTGAGAAATTGGAGAGTGGACACAGTGAGGAAGAAGGGGGCGAAAGAGGAGAGAGGAAGGGGGAGAGTGGGGGAGAGAGACGTATGGGAAAGCGAGTGGAGGGAGATGGGAGTAGAAGAGTTGGCAGAGTGGGGAGACACAGGACAGAGGTGGAAGAGGGAGGAGAGAAGATGGGTGAGAGAGAAACTTTTTACTTTTAAACAACTTTTATTGCCGCCAGCAGCGACAGCACTGGAGGCGATTTCGATATGAAATACACAAAGTCACCAGCAAACAAATGAAAATAAATGCTATAAATCAACGCGCTGTGGCGCTAAATGCACCGCGCACAACACGAAATCAAAGTCACGTGGTGGTGATGGTCATCGCGCACGCCACGGTGACGAGCGAGCGCTTCAGAAGGTGAACACCACGAGGGTGCCGTCCACGCTGGTACAGATGGCTTTTCCGGCTTTCCAGCGTTCGAAGAAGACGTGCACATCACCGACATGTGTGTGGTACGCGTGCTCCAGCCGGAGCCGCGCCTTGAGCAGGCCCCTGAACACTGGAAGCACAGAGCAGCCGTCAGTGTCACCTTCCAGCATCTTTTCTTCTCGTTCTGTACACGCCTGAGCACAGGCGAAGTTGGCGAGGTCATGGCGCTTGTTAGCCAGGTAAGGAGAGCAGGGGAGAGCAAAGAGAGAGAGAGATGGGAGAGTGTTGGAGAAAAGCGGATAACTTCTTCCTTACTCACATTCAAACAGCGGCAACCAAGACAAAGATCCCCCGTGTAGCCTTAACACACTTGTTGGGGCAAGTGCTGTTTGCGAGTAGCGACTATGAAGACTAAGCACGGCACACGAGGGGATGGGTGATCAGCACAACGCCCGATTCGTTTTGTCTCCCCAGTGGCGATATTTAAAGACGCCCACCAGGCTCTCATCTGGGGCTGAGTCGACCTAGGGTAGGCACAGGACCGGTTCGCAGAATCGTCACAAGCACAGTGTTGCCAGGTCGGAAATACTCCCCCAGCCACCCACGCATCCAGCCAGCCACTCTAGTCAGAATCAGAATATTTATTTTTATTGGAAGAATCCGATAAGCTATAACGTTTTTTTCACAGCTTTGCAGTAAGGAGGCACGGGGTCAGAACGTTGCAACAACAACAAAAAGTACTAAACACGATCGGAGTGCAAAGTATAGGAAAGGTAAACAAATCACATAAAATTTGACAATTAAAATTCAGTATATATATTTGTTTACCTTAAAGCGCACTAAGGCATCAACTTATTTTTTTTTCAGAGGGCGACCTGGCCACAAATGCTAGCTCAACAAAAGTGGCGTATCATTTGGCAATGTATAGCAGCGAAAATAATCAAAAAGCAAGTATCATCATCATGACGATCAACGCATGATGATGGCGATGACGTTCATCGTAGTGGCCATAATCATTGCTGCAATGGCAACGATCATGGTGATGGTGATGATGACGATGGCGACTCAAACGCTAGGCCATGGGGGTAGCCTTCACCACGTGGCCACGTCGCACTGAGATGCAACGAAGTCGCGGGCCGTAATCTGGCTCAGGCGGTGGCGCGTGCCACGAATGACCCACAGCACCACCTCGCTGCCCGTCTCGTCAAGGAGCAGCAGTCACCAATCGGTACGCGACGCCCCGACGGGCATCCTCGCTCGCAACAGCGGTAGCGGATTTTGTTCTCAGCCGCCGGACAAAGACGACCCCCTTGGATCGCGCGCTTCCAGACGCGCTTCTGTGGCCGTCTGGAACGCTCTTCCCGTCCGACATTAGGGGGCCACTGCAGCTGTGCACTTTTAAATCAGCTAGATTAAAAACTCAATTCTTTACATCTGTTTTTTGTTGTGTGTTGTTGTCTTTCCCACGCACCTCCGGTTAGCACTGTTGGCTACGTACGGTGCGAAAGAAGTTAGACATAGTATGCACATAGAGGAGAGAGATGAAGGGAGAAGGTCGAGGGCGAGAGGAGGGAGGGTGAGAGAGAGAGAGAAAGAGACGAGAGTGAGCTGGCGTGAGAAGAGAACGAGAGACGAGAGGGGAAGGAGGGGGAGCAAAAAGTAAGAGAGATGAAGAGGGAGGGAGGGAGGGAGGGAGGGAGGGAGGGAGGGAGGGAGGGAGGGAGGGAGGGAGGGGAGGCGGGCAGGGAGGGGAGGGAGAGACGTGTTCAAGCAGAGCTCCTTAGTTTCCCTCAACTTTAATTTTCTTCACCTTTTTCTTGGGATTTATTTTCACCAACAGTGTCTTGCTTAATACACATTTGTGATCGGTTTGTTTATTTAGACGTCTTTCTCTCTTTGTTCTTTTCCGTTGTTTCCACTCTTCAGGGCGCGGCTGTGCTCTCTGCAGTGTATTGGTATCTTTGTTTTCCACTTTAATTTGTTTATTTCATAATCACGCTTTTCTTTTTTTTCATTTCGATTTTGAGTTCCTTTGTTCCTCTAACAATTTTTGAGTTTCGTGATTTTTCGTGATATTTTTTTCATCCCTTTTTCTGGTGTAGTATGAACGCAGTACGCAGTAACACACAGTGGGATTCATGTTACACGGGAAACCATGGTGATATATTTGATTTTAAAAAGGTCACAAAAGCAAACAAAAAAACCTAAATGATGAACGAAACAAAGTGCCGAAAAACCGAGCATCTTTCTGGTTCTTCTGATCGTCAAGCAGGGAGGGAGGCAGGGATGGAGGGAGGGAGGCAGGGAGGGAAGCTCCATTGCACGCGCGGACCTCCATTGCCAGCTATACCTCCCCACAGGACAGCTGATCTTCGAGACAGAAACCCGTTTAGAAGTTCCGACCCCGATGTGTTTTTCGTTCTCTTTTAACATCGCCACAGAGCGAGTGATTGGCAACCAGCGTAAGAAGAAGAGCCATTCTTGTTTGTTTTTTTCTAACATCTCCTAATGCACTGTGTGATGAATACGAGAAGGTGGGTCCTAAATAAATAACGTCACAGAGGAGGCCTCAAAGAGTCGCATGCGGCTCCGAAGCCGCAGGTTGGCCCTCCCCTGCCACAGAACATCACCCACGAAGTGCACCTTTACCCGGACCCCTTGGTGGTGCAATTGGCACGGATCACGGATTCTCAGCGCTGTGCGCGAAAGCGCCACGCTACCGCTCCCTCCTCCTCCCCCACACACAAAGACAAAGAACCCGCCAGCCCCGTATAGCCTGCACAGCCAGTTGTGGAAAACACGATTAGCCAGCGCCTATGAGGAGGTGGCGCGGTCAGACCCATTCCCGGCCGCCTTTGTCTCCCCAGTGCCGATGTTTCACGCCGAGTCGATCTAGGGAAGGCCTCAAGGAGATGTTCAGATAAAATGTTAGCACCTTGAGTCGCCATCGAAGTGGGATGGCCCGGTTAGTAAGCGCAATTCGCTAACCAATGCGCCACCACTCCTTATGCACATACGTACACACGTACAAACATTCCTCCGTTACACAAACATGCGCACACAAACACAACGCTGAAGGAGAGCCACCGGATAGCCGCACCGAATTGTTGTTAGCGAGCACCTCCTGAGGCCACTGCGAATACAATCATCGTAATCATTGGCATTTCACAAAGTTTCTAACAAAGGCAGCTATATAGAAGCAAAGAAAAACGCCACGAATCTGTCGAGGAACTTAATGGAAATATAATATCCGTACAGTTCAGCTCCTCAACGCAGTCAAGAACACGCACGCTTGGCAGGAGAAACGGAACGGGCCTGGCAGTAAAACGCGCTCGGGAACCGGGTCCAACTCGAATCCAGGGTCAGTTTCAAAATCGCACTCAGCCACTTACAGATCCTCCACGCACTCCCCTGCCTCTCCCTTCTCATCTCACTCTACTCCCCTCCACGCACTCTCCTGCCTCTCCCTTCTCATCTCACTCACTCCCCTCCACGCACTCTCCTGCCTCTCCCCTCTCATCTCACTCTACTCACCTCCACGCACTATCCTGCCTCTCCCCTCTCTTTTTTTTTTTTTTTTTTTTTTTTTTTTTTACGATCAGTGGAAACAAGAAGATGCTCGGTGTATTCGGCACTTTGTTTCGGTCATCATTTCGTAATTTTTTTTTTTTTTTTTTTTTTTTTTTTTTTTTTAAACGGGGCTTTATGTTGCCCTCGCTCGCTCGCTCTCTCGCTCTCACTCGCTCTCTCGCTCGCTCTCTCGCTCGCTCTCTCGCTCACTCTCTCGCTTGCTCGCTCTCTCGCTCTCTCTCACTCGCTCTCTCTCTCGCTCATTCTCTCGCTCACTCTCTCGTTATTTACGCCGCCCCCCTCGCAGTCCTATGGCCTCCGACGGGTAGCTCATAACAGCATGCAGAGCTCCCCGTCATCTGCCACGGAGCACACGGCCTCCTCCATCGCCCACTGCTCCTTGAAGGCCGGCACGGCGTGGGTCAGCCGCGCGTGGCGGAACTCCAGCCACACCCTGGCTCCGACCAGAGCGCGGAAGATGCCCAGGCTGCTGGCCGGACGTTTCCCCTCCAGGGCCACCTTCCTCGCCCTGTAAATGGCGAGCTTGGCGTAGCCGACAAGCACGTTGACCAGCCCCTGAAGATGTTGGGATCCGTCGCCCTTTCGGTATCCAAAGATGAGGACCGTCGGGGAGAAGTGGAGGCTGAACTTTAGGAGGATGTTTCTCAGGACCTTGAACAGCGAGTCCAGGCTCTTGCACTCCACGTATTGGTGCGCCACCGTCTCCACTTTTCCGCAGAACCGGCACTCCGGGGGCGTGTCAGTGAAGCGCGCCAGGGAGGCGTTGGTGGTGACGGTGCCGTGGGCGATGCTCCAGCTGAGGTCGCCGATGCGGTTGTACGTCGGGCTGGAGTAGAGTTGCCTCCAGCGAGGCCTCTCCGGAGAGATGCAGGGCAGGGCTTTCCTCCAGGCATGGTCCTTATGGCTCCTCAGGGTGTCCTGTTGGTGAAACCGGACCATGTAGGAGTAGAGCACCTTCCTCTTGACATTTGCGAAGGCCACCTCTGGTAGGTCCTCCAGCCGGCACAGGTTGTGATCCGCCTTCGCTTGTCGGCATTGGCGACGCAGTGGCACGACGGAGAGCTCCGGTGGAGGGGGACCGAGAGGGGCCTCGTCATCCCCAACGCCGATGGGGGGCGTTCTCCCCGCTGCCGCTGAGAAGGCCACCTTGGCTTCGGCCAGGATCCGGGCAGCCACCCGGAGCGATTGCAGCCCTGTCTTTGCGGCCATGTCTGCTGGTCCGAGCCACCGGCCCCGTGTTCCAGGCTCCACCAGATCTCCCATCCTGGTGAGCCGCGCGTTGGTGAGGCGCCTCTCCATGCCGGGGGTGGCGGTGGTGGACGGCAGCTTTGTCTGCGGGTTCCTGAAGATCGGTTCGAAGACCAGATCCTCGGCCGATTGCGGCTGGTTCAGCCTCCTGACGGCGAGGGAGCTCCACGTCTGCAGGACGCTCCTGTAGAAAGGTGGCAGCTGTCCCAGTGGGAGGCCCTGCAGGTCCATGTAGAATAGTTGTTTGGAGCACTGCAGACCCCCCAGCTGTTTGAGTAGGAAGGAGGCCGTGACGCTCCAGGCTGGTGCAGGGGTGGTGGCGTGCAGGAACTTTTGTGCGGCCTGCAGTCGGAAGGTGGCCAGCTGACTCCGCACGCACACCAGCCCGTGACCGCCCTCGTCCAGTGGCAGGGCCAGGACCCCAGCCGCGACCCGGTGTCCTCTGCCCGACCAGAAGAAGTCGAGGACTCGCTTCTGAAGCGCGTTGACGAGGCTCATGGGGGGGTGCAGGGAGAAGAGTCGGTGCCACAGCATGGACGTCACCAGCTGGTTCACCACCAACGTCTTTGTCCTGAAGGTGAGGAACTTGCACAGGCGACTCCAGGTGCCCAGCCGCTCCTTCACCTTCCCCTCCAGCTCGACCCAGTTCCTTTGCGGTGGTTCCTCCTCTGGTCCCAGGAAGACCCCCAGGTGGTGCAGGTATGTCGTGCTCCAATTGATGGTTTTTGCCTTCTCCGGACACTCGGTCATGTCCCACGCTCCAACCAGCAGGCCGCTGCACTTTTGCCAGTTCATTTTGGATGAGGAGGCCTTCGAAAAGACCTCCTGACACTCGTGCAGCAGGGCGACATCATCCAGGGAACGAAGGATGAGGAGGATGTCATCGGCGTATGCCGTCAGGACCAAACTGACATTTGGTTCCCTGAGCACCAGGCCGCTGAGTCTCCGCCTTATGAGATTCAGGAAAGGCTCTAATGCCAGTGCATAAAGTTGGCCCGACAATGGGCATCCCTGCCTCACTCCTCGGTCGAATTTGACAGGGGCAGTGAGGGTGCCGTTGATCTTGATCATGCACTCCGCCTTGGTGTAGAGTAGGCGGATCGTTCGGACAAACCCATCTCCAAAACCAAAGGCCTTGAGGGTTCCCAGGAGGTATTTGTGGTCCACTCTGTCAAAAGCCTTTTCCTGGTCAAGGGCCAGAAACGCGATTGGGATGCCCAACCTCTGGGACATCGCGATGAGGTCTCTGACCAGGAAGATGCCGTCGTGGATGGATCGTCCGGGGATGGTGTAGGACTGGTCCCTGTTTACGACTTGTGCAATCACCCCTTTCAGTCGCAGGGAGAGAGCCTTCGTCAATATTTTGTAGTCGGTGTTCAGGAGGGACACCGGACGCCAGTTTTGTAGGTGCCTCAGGTCTCCGTTCTTGGGAAGCAGAGTGAGCACCGCTCTCCTCCAAGACTGAGGCATCACCCCGGTGACAGAGGCTTCCTCCAGCACCTCTCTGTAGTCCTCCCGTAGGGATGGCCAAAAAGCGGCGTAAAACTCCCCTGTTAGCCCGTCTAACCCTGGAGATTTATTTGGGGCCAGTCCTCCTACAGCTGCGTCAAGGTCATTCCTGGTGAGCTTTAGCTCCAGCAGCTCCTTCCCGTCTTCCTCCAGGGTGGGTAGACCGCTCCATGCCTCCGCCTGGGCCGCTCCCGATGTTTCTTCAGGGGAGAACAGGCTGCCGTAGAAGTCTCTGATGATGGTCGACTTCTGCTGGAGTTCGTGCGCCAGGACACTGTCACCATCAAAAAGGCACTCCATGTATTTGCGTCTCCCGTTCTGCCTCCCGAGGGAGTAGAAAAACGGGGATCCCGTGTCGAGGTCTGTGATGAGCTTCACCCGGGATCGCACAAACGCTCCCCTCGTCTGCTCCTCCTGTAGGCCTTTGAGACGCTCCCTAATCTCCTCGTATTCTCGGAGAAGAGCAGGGTCATTGTCCTCGGCGAGGCGACTCTCCAAATCGAGGACCCGGGCTTCCATGTCGGTGATGTCCGCGTTCTTCAGTCTGGTGCTCCCCCAGGTGTATTGTTGGCACAACAGCCTGGTGTGCACTTTGCCCATGTCCCACCATTGGGCCAGAGAGTCGAACTGCGTTTTGGTTTTTTTCCACTCTTCCCAGAAGTCCTCGAACATCTCTATGAAGGTGCCATCCCCCAGCAGCGAGTTGTTAAAATGCCAGTGGGACGCGCCCTCGCGAGCTCTCTCCAGCCTGACACGGAGCACGATGAGGTTGTGATCCGTGAAGGGTGCCGCCCTGATGCCAGACGTTATGGCGCACGTCACAAAGTTCTTAGAGATGTAAAATCTGTCGAGCCTGGACTGTGTCACCGAGCCATCGCGCCTCGTCCTCGTGTACGTGAACTGGCGTTGGCCAGGGTGATGTATGCGCCACACGTCCACCAAGGCGGCGTCCTCCAGTAGTCCCTGCATCTCCCTCTTCGGCCCAACTCCCCCCTGCTGCCTTCCCGAACGATCCAGGGCGCCGATTGTGCAGTTGTGGTCGCCACCCACAATCACGCACTCGTCGTCCGGGATCCCAGCCAGGTGCCTCCTCAGGAGGTGCAGGAACGGGATCTTCTCCTTGTTGTTGACCGGCGCGTACACGTTCAGTAGGTGGGTGGTGACATCGCCCACCCTGACCGTTACCGCGAGCAGCCTTCCCTTCACCACTTCGGTCTGGGTGATGAGCTCGGGATGAAACCCTTTAGCGAACAGGGTCGCGACTCCACAGGAGGTGTTGTCAAGGTGGCTGTAGAAGGAGTCCCCTCCCCACTCCTTTCTCCAGTCATCCTCGTCCTCGACCGTGAGATGCGTCTCCTGAATGAAGAAGACAGAGGCAGCGTGTTTCCTCGCAAGAGACATCGCGGAAAACCTCCGCACTGCCTCCCTGCAGCCGTTCACATTTAGGGAGGCGATGTACATAGGCATTGGTTTTTGCTTGCCTCCATGTCCTCCCACTTCCTAATTTGTCTGCGGAAATATCTCAGCTTTGCCCTCTCCTTGCCCCGGGACTTGAGTCCCTGATTGGCGAGGACTCTGTCGGCTTGAGTCACAGAGGCCTTTATTGCCTTGCTGTCCTTCCATCGAACCATGGCCATGTCCGCTCTGTCCTTCCTCAGGTTGGTGTCATCAAGGAATTTCCAGAGATCTTCCGAGGAGACCAGGCAAGTCTGAGAGTCAAGGACTGTAGACTCCTGGCTGCTGTCGCTCCCCACACTGAGGCAGTCGTCCCGATCAGAGTCGATTACCCCGGCGTCCGTCTCTGCTGGAAGAGCTGCAGCGGCTGGGCTGGCGCATGGCCCAGCGGCATCCTCTCCCCCAGTGTCGTGGACGATTTGGGATGTCTCCTGCTCAGGCTCTTCGGGTGGATGGCCCCGGGGTGTTTCTTCCACTGGTTTTGGGTCAGCAGTGGGACGGGGACCTTCCTCGTCATTCCCATCCATTTCATCCTCGGTGAGTGTGCTTGATGACTCTCCACCGACTTCCTCATCTTGGTCGAGGGCTGAGCCAATAGGATCTGTCATCGTTTCATGCATAGCTGGTGGGGAGTGAGTCTCTATCACCGCAGTAGACGGGTCGATTTCCGTGGCGATGTCGCCTTCATCGTCCGCGCTCTCCTGCTGTGGAAACCCGTCCCCAGACACACGCTGCTTCTTCCTTATGACGAGTTTCTTCCTCGCCGCCCGCGCGTCACTCGGCGTGGCGTCCGGGATGGCGAAAACCATGTCGTCGGCGTCCGGCAGCTGTTCTGGTTCCTCCCCCGGTGTGGGAGGTTTCACCGCTTCTTCCGGTTCGAGGTCTGGGAGGGGTTCCTCCTCTGAATTAGACCCTTGCGATCCGGTTTCTTCAGTATTTTTCCTCTTGCGATTAGTCGCTTGAGGTGGCGATGTTGGGGCCACTACCTCAGGTGTAGGAGGCTGCGTGGCTGGCGGGTCCGGTGTGGGCTGTTGGGGGCCTTGTTGCAGTGGGGGCTCTTGCTGCTTTCCCCCCTCTGCTGTGCCTCCCTCCTCCCCACTCTTTTCTCCGACCCTTGGCGTCGTCGGTTTAGGGCAATCCCTTCGGAAGTGGCCCTCTTCTTTGCAAAGATTGCATTTGATGCAATCCTTGGCATAGTACAGTCTATGGGCAACGCCTGCATAGACATCTCACTCCACTCCCCTCCACGCACTCTCCTGCCTCTCCCCTCTCATCTCACTCTACTCCCCTCCACGCACTCTCCTGCCTCTCCCCTCTCATCTCACTCTACTCCCCTCCACGCACTGTCCTGCCTCTCCCCTCTCATCTCACTTTACTCCCCTCCACGTACTCTCCTGCCTCTCTCATCTCACTCTACTCCCCTCCACGCATTCTCCTGCCTCTCCCCTCTCATCTCACTCCACTCCCCTCCACGCACTCTCCTACCTCTCCTCTCTCATCTCACTCTACTCCCCTCCACGCGCTCTCCTGCTTCTCCCCTCTCATCTCACTCCACTCCCCTCCACACACTCTCCTGCTTCTCCCCTCTCATCTTACTCCACTCCCCTCCACGCACTATCCTGCCTTTCGTCTATCATCTCACTCCACTCCCCTCCACACACTCTCCTACCTCTCCTCTCTCATCTCACTCTACTCCCCTCCACGCACTCTCCTGCCTCTCCCCTCTCATCTCACTCGACTCCCCTCCACGCACTCTCCTGCCTCTCCCCTCTCATCTCACTCTACTCCCCTCCACGCGCTCTCCTGCCTCTCCCCTCTCATCTCACTCTACTCCCCTCCACGCACTCTCCTGCCTCTCCCTCTCATCTCACTCTACTCCCCTCCACGCACTCTCTTGCCTCTCCCCTCTCATCTCACTCCACTCCCCTCCACGCACTCTCTTGCCTCTCCCCTCTCATCTCACTCGACTCCCCTCCACGCACTCTCCTGCTTCTCCCCTCTCATCTCACTCTACTCCCCTCCACGCACTCTCCTACCTCTCTGCACTCACGTTGCTCTATTCTCCTTAGCGCCATTCATGCGAACCAGTCGTTGCCCTTCCCTAGGTCGACTCAGCCTTAAATTAGTACCTCGGGAGACAAAGGCGGTCGGGCGTCGTGGTGACAACCGACCCCTTCGTTCGTGTGCTCTGCTGGCACTCCATAGGCGCTACTTGCTCACAACATTCTCCCCGACAGTCTGTTAAGGCAACACGGGAGACCTTAATCTGCGTCTGTCAGTGTGTGTGTGTGTCACTTGTGAAAATGCGTGTGTTTCCTTGTGAGTCATTGTGGTGCAAGTGTGCGTGTGCGCGCGCGTGTGTGTGTGTGTGTATGTATTTCATCCAATGACACGGGTTCGTGGCAGCCCTGACCCCACTTATAGTACAACTTGACCCCCACCTCCACCTCTTAGGGGGATGGGGGGACGAGGGGTGGTGGGGGTGGGTTGGACCATCGTTAATAAATTATCGCGTTATCGCCGTGGCGATGGGGAGCGGGGGAAGAGAGGGAGGGAGGGAGGGGGCATGAGTGGCGGGGGGAAGGGAGTATTGGGCGGTGGAGGGGGGGGGCAACGCCTCCTCCACTGCCAATGTAAACCGCTTGTCCGTGTAAACACACGCGCGCGCACACACACACACACACGTTTGCACGTGTTAACACTTGCAATAATATTCAACAATAAAAAGAAAATTACGTATTACTGGCGGAACGAAATATGAAGAAGCGGGCAAAAAAAGCGTGGAGATGTATATGATCATTATTATTCATGAATTGCAATCATCATCATCATCATCATCAACCATTATCTATCCACTGCTACGTGACAATCCTTCTAAGAACCTACAACGCGCTGTGAATGCGTCGCTCCATCTCTGAAGTGATGATTTAAGAGGTGATAATGGAGGAGGTGATGGAGTAGGATGTGATGGTGATGATGGAGGTGATGGTGATGGAGGAGGAGGAGGTGATGGAGGTGATGATTATGGAGGAGGAGGGGTGAGTCAGCAGCAGGAGGAAATCGAAGAGCAGTAGGAGGGAGTTTGGACAAGGGTGATGGTGATGAAGGAGGAGGAGGCGATGGTGATGATGGGGTAGGCGACAACATGTGTGTAGAACCTATTTCGCACCGCACGTAGCCAACCGTGCTAATCGAATGTGCAAGCACCCTCCTCTTCCATGGTGAGCAAGAGGAGGAGTGGGTCACGACGAGGGGATGACGATTGCGTTGATAATATAACAACGATGGCTGTAAGCTGAGAGCCGCAGACACCGCAGACTCGGACACATCGACCTGCACGTGCCGTGCCGTGCCGTGCGGTACCGTGCCGTGCCGTGCGGTACCGTGCCGTGCCGTGCGGTACCGTGCCGTGCCGCGCGGTACCGTGCCGTTCTGTGCGGTACCGTGCCGTGCCGTGCGGTACCGTGCCGTGCCGCGCTCTGCTGCTTGGCGCGCGCCGTGGAAACTCCTCTCGACGTCTCTCCTGGTCGCAGAGAACGTTCCCGACGTTTCCTGTTGTCTTTGCGGGGGATTCGTTCCTCCTGGTGCCGAGTGTTGCCTCACGTGCGCCGAGGGAGGAGGGAGGGAGGAGAAGGGGGGGGTGATAATTGGAGGGGGAGGATGAGGAGGGTTGATGATGGTGATTGGAGGAGGGAGGAAGGGGGAGGAGGATTGGGAGGATAGTTCGTGGTGATAATTATGGGGATGGGAAAAATTAGGAGGAATATGCTCTGTAAATGGCGGGGGGAGGGGGTGACAGGGGGGGTGACAGTGGGAAGAGTGGTGGGAGGGAGGAAGGCGAGATCGGGGGGCCACGGTGCGAGCGAATAACAGGTGTTACAGGCTCTAGGGGAAAGTCGTTGTATTGTACCCTCTATGCGCCCCTCCCCACCACGTCTACGGTGCTCACCGACTGCCTTAGCCCACACTGACCAGCGTGGTGAAGTATGGTCAAACAACAACAGTAGCAGACCCTCCGTGACCAACACGGCATTAGAGAAGGGCGGCGAGGGGGGGGGGTGAAAGGGTGGAGGGGGAGGGGGGGAGAGGTGGAGGGGGAGAGGTGGAAGGGTGGTGCCATTCATTCATCAGTCCTTTGACAAAAAAGAATAGGCAGAAAATTATAATTATATCATTATATATTAAAAAGCCTTACTGGAAAGAATAACTTCTCTCAATGTACAGAAATTTCTTTCAAGCCAATTCCAAAATTCCCACCAGACCACATCATTCACTTTAATATGCTCTACACATTTTTTTTCTCTCTCTCGTCTCAGCACACAAGTTTAGTCTGCACATGTGCACACATGTAGCCATAAAGGCAAAGGCAAATATACCCCCGTATAGCCTCCTACGGACTTTTGGGGCAAGTGCTGTTAGCGAGCACCTATTTAAGCCCGGCACGACACATCAGCGAGTGGGTGGCCAGCACCACGCCCCACAGGGTTGATGTTCATACACTTGCGCCAATTAAGGCTAAGTCGACCTAGCGGAGACACAGAATTGCGCCCCACAGGGCTGATGTTCATACACTTGCGCCAATTAAGGCTAAGTCGACCTAGGGGAGGCACAGAACTTCGTCCCACAGGGCTGATGTTAACATGTTTGCGCCAATTAAGGCTAAGTCGACCTAGGGGAGGCACAGAACCGCGCCCCACAGGGCTGATGGTAACACGTTTGCGCCAATTAAGGCTAAGTCGACCTAGCGGAGGCCCAGAACCGGTTCAGATATTCGCCACTTATATTGGTAGTGAGCGGGAATCGAACTCGGGTGGCCGGGGTTGTATCGCAGTAGCCACACACACCCATCAGCACCAGGCTAAATACTATAGGAACACACAACACACAATGTAATTTAAAACATATGGTAAATATAAAAAATAGCCACCTCCATCCGATCAAAATAGTAGAAAGTTTGTATATATATATTTAACACATCGCATGAGACACGCAGGCTGTCAGGCAATGCAACTTATCAGCAGTATTGGTGCAATACAAGCAACAGCTCTGGACAGATGTTTTTGACAGTCGGTCTGTCGAACAGCAGAGTCAGGCTCGATTAACCGAACTGGATGTCTCTTTGCTAACATAAAGACTGCTGATGAGGCACTGAAGGCACAAAGCAAGTCCAAAATTTGTTCGCATCAATGAGATGCAATCTCAGAAAGTTGTGTTTTTGTCGGAGCCGTTGAGTAACGTCTTTGAGGCTGTCGCGGTGGCGAGATGTTAACTCCCTCGCCTGGTATACAGGAGGTCGTGTATTCGATCTCGACCCCATCACCTGTATATTTGGAGTTTGAATGTATCTCTCTCTCTCTCACCGTGGTCGCGTGGATGTTTTTTTCGGGTGTTCCAGTTTGTATTTTTCCCTCCACATTTAGAAGCAACATCACAAGTTTAGAGTATTGTCTGCTGCTATAAAAGTCCACACGATGATGATGCCACTCCATTGAGCTCTCCTTTGTGATGGCCAGGTCGCTTCTGAAAAAGAGAAGCTAATAGCTCAGTGGGACCTTACCTGGGTAACATGAAGAAAAAAGTTACAAAATATAAATAAACTGAACGTGGAATTTTCATCATGGGACCTCCTTTGCCAGTACCAAAATATGAGAATAGGTTTTTCCTTTTTTTTTTATCTGGCAACAAAACAGGTGTTAAGTTGTTAACAACCAAACTTAAACCTTTTACGAGGAATCATGTCTGATTAACCACAATACTTGTGGTCAAAATGCAAACAAATAACAAACTCTGATAATATTTGCATTGGCTTTGAAACTGATTGGTCCACACCAGAGACAGCTTTCTTTTGAGCCTCGTCTCAAAACGGTGTTAGACCATAGGACGCCAAGAGGGTACAGCTCAAAGACAGTGCCACTATCAGAATAATGAGAGCTCGGGGTAGAGCATCTACATCATGGGAACTCCTTTGCCAGTATTAAAATATGAGAATAGGTTTTTCCTCTTTTATCTGAATTTCCACTGCGGACGTTTGGACCCTCAGCTTGGAAACGCGTCCCAGTTGGTTACGTTTGAGGTGACAACAGAACGGCCTCGTCTCAGTCGTAGTTGCCCCCCCCCTCCAGCCGCCCCCCCTCCCTAGAGCTTTCTAGGAAACATCGGACGGCCAACAGCGACGAGACGGTGGTATCTAAAATGTAACATGATAGGCCACTTTGTTGAGCAGCATTTGTGGTCAGGCCGCTTCTGGGCCCTTACCTGGTCAAATAAAACAAATGAAAATAATCTTGTTGGTTCTTTCGGTAAAGTCACGTAGAAGGGAAGTAATAAAATAATAAAAATAAAACATAATAAAATAATTCTCCCCGACAGACCTGGTCTTCACCTGAGGACGGCTGCTTGCGTTGTGGCCGAAACGTCGTGAGAATTATTTTATTATGTTTTATTTTATTATTTTATTACTTCCCTTCTACGTGACTTTACCGAAAGAACCAAGAAGATGAATCCCTGCAGTCACGAAAGCTTTAAATCGAAAAAAATGAAAATAAGTTCGGAACAAAAGACGTAAGCATACATAACGACTTACCCCTCCAATATCTGTCTTTCCACACACACACACGCCCGTTTAAAGCATTTTACGTACAATTAACGAGCATTATACGAAGCAAGTTTGACTCGTAGTAATAGCAGTAATATCCTTTATTTAACCAGGAAATTTGATATAAGCCCGTTGAGTCACATTCAATAAGTGTGCCTCTTTACTCTTCGGTTCTTTCGGTAAAGTCACGTGGGTGTTCCTCTTCCTACAAGGGTAGACCATGGGTGGGGGTTGGCCTGCTGATGAGACACCGCGTGTGAAAACCGGCCCCGAGTTTTCACTCACGCCATTTGGTCGACGCTGCTGATGAGGTAGATTAAGCTTGTTGGTCATAATTCCACGCGGTCGATGGGATTTGTCAAACAATACATAGCGCGTGTTTTTTTTTCAAATTTCTTTCTTTGTTATGCGTAGAGACGAATGCGGCCAGGAAGGAACCATTATTCACGCGCCCGTAGCGATATTATTTAAGTTGCTATAGAGATATATGTTGCAGTGCCCCAGGGAAATCCACGCTCTCACGCTCAATCAGAGAACACTTTATCAACGGACATCTGGACGACCGACACTATGCTATGTGTCGAGCTTGGCATCTGAAGCTGTCCTATCACTCGTCACAAAACAAAAAAAAACACGAGTTCGATTCCCTGCCGCCACAACGCAACACAGAAGTGCTCACGTTCACCAACCCGTGCTAACCGGCGTGGTGAAGTATGGTCGAATAACCCCGCCTCCCCCCAACCCCAATACCGGCTCTGCGTGAGAAAGGTCTTCATCCAAAGACAAAGATCCCCCGTGTAGCCTTAACAGATTGTTGGGGCAAGTTTTGTTAGCGAGTAGCACCTATGAAGGCCGGCACAGCACACGAGGGGGTGGGTGGTCAGCACCACGCCCGGCCGCCTCCCGAGTGGCGATGTTTACACACCGCACCAGGTACTCATTTTGAGGCTGAGTCGACCTAGGGGAGGCCCAGTACCGGTTCAGATAAACGCGGGTCGCCGAGTTCAAAGCGCAGCGCGCTAACCGCTACACTACCGCTCCGTACCATAGGACAAAGACAGAGTTCCCCAAATAGCCTTAGCAGACTGTAGGGACAAGTGCTGTTCGCGAGCACCACCGTGAGAACGAACACACAGACACACAGAGTAAGGAGTGATTGACTTTTCCAATGTTTTATTTTATTTTGCATCGTGTCCCGTTGTGACGACTGACTGCTCCACGCCAATAACGCCGAGCAGCCCGGCAGCATTTGCTTAACAATCCTGGCGCTTCTACTGTTGCTGATGAGACCCTGAATGTCGAAACAAAATCCACAAACCCTTCCTCCTCAATGAATACACGCGGGGGGGGGGGGGGGGGGCAGTGCCCGTGGTCGTGTTTAGGAGGCCGTCGCAAGCACAGACGACGATCAGCAATGTCTCGTCTCAACCTTGGGAGATTACGCACCTAGCCTGGCATAATTCATGGCGGAGTTTGGTGTTGGGGGAGGGGTGGGGTGGAACTTGACGACCCAGGTGGGGGGTGGCATGGGGAGGGGGGGCGGGGCACGGCGGGGCGGGGTTGGGGTGGTCACGGTACGCCGCATTGCTAGGCCGTGACCACCCCGACCCTAATCGGGTCACGGAGTGGTCACGGTGTGGGAAATGAGCAACATTAGACTCGGCGCACGGAGGAACGAATTTAATTCAAAGATCGAGCGTGATACCCGAGCAGCGATGAAATCAACTCGTGCGCAAGATGCCGCTGGGTGGATTTAATTCCATTACAGCGCGTGATGGCAGCAGCAGCAGCGGCGGCAATGTTGTTGTTCAGGAACTTAATGCCATTGTTGAGGTCTGCTGCTTGCCAAGACGAGAGGGCTTCAGCAGAGAGAAAGTTCGTGTCGTTTTGCTATTCCGATGATGAATGAGCGTCGACTACGGTGGTTTGCTGGGTGATGGAGAGTTTTCGTTGCACGGCCACAGTGGAACTCCCGTGACTTGTCTTTAATGTACAGGGTGCTTCAAAAAATGTTCACACTTACATGGGGCAATCGTTTTTAATGGAAAAAGAACAGATAATACACTGGAACATGATAACAAATGTCATGTTAATAGCTTCAAAATGTCAAAGAGTCTTCACTTGTTCGCCATCGTTGTCAGCACGTGCCTGGAATCTTCTCCAGGTGGTCTCCAGAGCCCGGAGCCACATTTCTTGCGGTGTTGTTGCAATTTCTCAGAAGTGTTAAGACATTTTTTGTAGAACCCTGTGTATCTACGTGTTTCTATGGGTCTCGCTGTGTATCTGTGAGTCTGTGTGTATCACTATGGGTCTCTGTGGGTTTACTACATGGTTCCATTGTTTGGGTTGTATGGCCACAATCTGGGTCTCTCCGTGTCTCAATGGGTGTACGTATGTACGTTAAACTTCTTTCACATCGTACGCGCTGAAGGGAGGGTGCAGGGTAAGGACAACAACCTAAACAGCAGTTCAAATGATATTCAAAAGTGCAAACGCCAGTGCACGTTTCGGTTATATTGTAAACCAATGTTTACAACCGGTTTATTGGGTTAGTGGTTGGTCAATTAAGCCATTCAATTGGAGACGGAGTGATAAAAACGGAGTACAAGTGGCAATGAGTGGAAAGACAGTAGCACAAAGACAATCACACACAGATACGCAAACGCGCAGAGATAGACAGACACACGCAAATATCCTCCATAAAGCCTCCACAGACTACATCACGGGACCTCCTTTGCCAGTACCAAAATACCCTATTAGTACCTCCACAGACTGTTGCGGCGAGTGCTATGAGCGAAACACAAAGGCACACATACTCACATACATACACACATACACACATACACACAGACACACATGCACACAGACACACAGACACACAGACACACATACACACAGACACACAGACACACATACACACAGACACACAGACACACATACACACAGACACACATACACAAAGACACACATACACAAAGACACACATACACACATACACACAGACACACATACACAAAGACACACAGACACACATACACACAGACACACAGACACAAAGATTACACAGACACAAATACATACATACACAAAGACACACATACACACATAAACAAAGACACAAAGACACACAGACACACAGACACAAATACATACAGACACACAGACACAAATACACACAGACACACAGACACAAATACATACAGACACACAGACACAAAGACACACAGACACAGTTGTAAGGCGATGCATGCGACGTGGGTATCAGGTACCCCTCATGGCACGGAGCCAGGCGCGATGTGGATAACGCGGCCAGTGGAACGACACGGGGGGGGGGGGGGCTGGGGTGGTAGTGGCGGGGGGAATGAGTTAGGGTATTAGCATTGGGGGGGTGGGTTGAGGGGTTTAAGTTGAAGTGGCGGGGGGGCGGTGGGGAGGGGGGCCGGGGGGTTGGAAGGGTGGAGGGGGGGGGCGCAGGGGTGAGGGGGCAGGGGGGGTTTGAGGGGTGGAGTGGGGGGGGGGCGCAGGGGTGAGGGGGCCGGGGGAGTTGGAGGGGTGAATTGGGGGGGGGGGGGCGCAGGGAGGAGGGGCGGGGGGGGGGGACTTTAGTGAAAGCTCAGGCGGTGTTCCGGAAATAGAGTTCCTCTGGGAGCGCATTTATACCGAGACAGCTGCTCCACTCACCCCCTCCCCTCACCTAGCCCTCACCAACCACTCCCCTCACTCACCCAGTCATCTCGCCACTGCCCCCCCCCCCCACCATCTCGCGCTCACCGCTCGCCTCGCCATTCGTGACACAACGTGGTGCACTGCTCGTTGCCAACTCACCCCAGGGTCGTACTCACCCCCCTCACTCCTCGTCAACACTCGCGCACACTCCTCTCCTCACCAACCCGCCCACCTCACCCACCGCTCACCTCACCTACGTATCAGCTCACCCACCATTACTCCTCACCCACCGGCTTTACCTCACCCACCCGCTCGCCTCACCCACCACTCACCTCACTCACCACCCACCTCACCCACCCACCTCACCCACCCGCTCACCTCACTCACCACTCACCTCACCCACTCGCTCGCCTCGCCCACCACTCACCTCACTCACCACTCATCTCACCCACTCGCTCACCTCACTCACCACTCACCTCACTCACCCACTCACCTCACTCACCCACTCACCTCACCCACCCGCTCACCTGACCCACCCGCTCACCTCACTCACCACTCACCTCACTCACCACTCACCTCACTCACCACTCACCTCACTCACCACTCACCTCACCCACCGCTCACCATCAACTGCCAGTCTTCCTCGACTCGTTCTTCGTTTCCGGAATCCGCGCGTCTCCCCCCTTCTCGTGTCGCCCAGGAGCCTTCATTAGCATCGCCGATAATGATCTACACATCAACAACGTCGCCGCGAATAAACTCAACATCTCGCGACGAGAAAGTAATTGTAGCCGACTGACGTCCACGGATGCCTCGAGCCGCAGGTGTGAGACGATGCTCGCGTAACGGTGAATCGCGAATCGGCGATGATCGATTCATCAGTGCGATCGGGATCCGTGTATTCAAAGCGTGCTCCTCTGAAAAATCCATTATTCACAACGCTACAACAGCAGTAAAATACAATATTGTGGTGAAGTATGGTGAAGTGGAGAGGGCCTCATCCAGCAGTGGATTAACAAAAGGGTAGCGGAGAAATGGTTAGCGAGCCAGGAGGCGGGGGGGGGGGAGTGGTTGTGGTGGTTGTGGTAGTTGTGGTTCTGGGTGGTTAGCGATGGGAGAGGTGGTGACTGGTGGCTGGGTGGTTGGATGAGAGTGGTTGGCTTGGTTGAGGATGGAGGTGGTTCGCGATGAGAAACGGGAGGTGGTGACTGGTGGATGGGTGGTTGGTGGGGAGGAGAGTGGTTGCGGTGGTTGTGGTTGGGGGTGGTTCTGGATGATTAGCGATGGTAGACGGGATGGTTGAATGGTTGGATGAGAGTGGTTGTTGTGGTGGTTGTGGAGGCATTCGGTTGTTGAATGCAATGCGTAGCAAGTTGCGGGGAATTGCTCCCTGCAGAACAGAATCGCCCATAACCTCTGCTCGTTTCAGTCAACGTACACACGGACACTCACGTGTGCACGTGTGTGTGTCGGAGCGCCCCGCTACGAACCTGGCGACCCGAGTTCTAACCTCCTAGATCCACTCAGCCTCAAATGAGTACCTGGTGCGATGTGCAAATATCGCCATTGGGGAGGCAAGGGCAGCCGGGTGTGATGCTGCCACCCACCACATCGTGTGCCGTGCCGGCCTTCATAGGCGCCCGGTAACAGCACTTGCCCCAAACAGTCTGCTAAGGCTGCACGGGGGGTCTTTGTCTTTTGTGTGTGGATTGGAGCACGGCCGACGCACGAGATGCTCACGGATTTAAGGCTGAGTCGACCTAGTCGGGGATTCCCAGGGGACGAGTGCCGACGGCACGTGCCAATGACGTTAGCCGTGGCCTGGAGCTGCACGGACAACGATCATCCCCCGTGTAACCCGATGAAGACGGATGCTTCAAGAGCTGTCAGAGCGCACGCACGCATACGCGTGTACGTAGCACCCATGAACCCACGCATTCACACAAATGCAAAAATCCCCCAGTGTATCCATAATAGAGTATTTATGGGGGGGAGGGGTGGTTAGATCGCGTAAATAATAATGCGTCGTTAAACCCGCCACCACCCGATACAGCCAATTAGTAAGGATTGTCGCGTAGACAAAATGTGCCAAAACCGCTGCTTGTGCAGCACGCCCGCGTGTTGGAGAGTAACGCCACGGCCGACGTTTATAATGCGAGCGCGACGTTTCGCCAGCAATTGAAACCAGCATCATCAGGCGACAGCCACGGAGTGGTGGAGAACTCCTGCTCCTGTGTCGGTCTGAAATAGACGGGGGCCTGCGATAGATGTGATATCGTCACTTGTGGGCCAATCAGGTGCGAAGGTCAGACGGGGGCTTGGGGGTGAATCTATAAATATATAAAAGAGAAATTTGTGAATGTGTGTCTATTCGAAATGTTTAGCATACTTCCCAGCATGCAACAAACTTGAAATTTGGCATGTGGGTAGCTTCCAGGCTGTACACAATGCAAAACGTATAAAAATAGACTTTTGTATTTGGGGGGGGGGGCGCAATTATGAATATAAATTGCACGGTAAGTAAGCGGTGACGTCACATTTGTGATGTGACCCGCATGCGGCAGCGGCACGCAGTGTGTCTGCTGACGTCACCCCCCCCCCACCCTCCGCGTAGGCTGTGTATTAATCCAAGACAAGAATCCAAGTTTCGGGCGAAGCCGGGTAGTAGAGCTAGTGTGTGCATATACATTACAATGGACACCCCCCCGTGTCGCTCACAAACGCTGGTGGGACGCGTGGTGTTAGCGAGCACCCGCACACGTGGAGGTGGGTGGCCAATATCACGCCCGGTCGCCTTTGTCGCCCCAGTGTTGACGTTTTCAACACCCACCTGAGGCTGAGTGGCCCAAGATCATTTCACATATTCGTGACCCATGATCGTCGCGAGCGGGAATCGCCGGCCGGGTTCGTAGCGCAGCGCGCTTACCACCGCACCACAGCCCCCCCCCCCCAACACACACACACACGTGTGTGTACGCACACCCACAGACATACAGTACTTACACACACACACCCAACACACACCACCCATTCACAACCTTCCTCTGCCGTACAATACAGTCCTTGGCTTCGCTCTGAGACAGAGGAGCTCTCATTCCCTCCGTTGACCCCACCTTGCCCCCTCCCCCTCTCCCCCAACCCCTCATTTACCCCCACCCCTACACCACCCTCCCCGCGCCCTCCCCCACAACCATCCCAGTCCTCTGGTCCCCAGGGTGTAAGGGGGTCATTGTAGTCATCCCGTAGCGAACATCAGAGGGTCTGAGTCGCGCGCATCTGCTTTAGCGAGTCAGACTTCCCGACACGTGGATTTCCACGAGCAAAGTTACACGATTCGTAAAAAAATAATTTCTGGGTGATAGCGATAAACATAAAACTACAATTTTTATTTTATTTTTACCAGGTAAGGCCGACTGCGCTTCGTAGCCCTTTTTTGTCAGAAGCGACCTAGCTGACAAAGGATTGCCCAACAAAATTGCTTACCACGTGGGGATGTATAGTAGCAACCACATACTCTAAACGCGTGTTTCTAACCAATAGCCTGGGTACACTGGTGCAGGTGATACGTCAGGTAGTGGAGGGTATTCACAGCTCACAGCTCTCGACGACACAACACAAATAAATCTATTACGAATCACCAGAGGTTTTCTTTGCCGCGTGCTCGTTCATCGTCAACCATCAGACGTGGTCGTCAATCCACTGCTGGATGGAGGCCTGTGTGTGCGCGCGTGTGTATGTGGAGTGGGAAGCACAGCTGGTGCATCTGCCAGCCATTTAAATAATTGACCCGTGGCACCTGGGTCTGTTCCGTGACCTCCTGCCAGCGAACATTCTCCACTTCACGTGGCCTTAAAGTGCACCTAGCATGGCACAAGCGCCGTGGTGACGTCGCCGCCACTTAGTGGTGAACGGCGGTTGTTGTTATTGTTGGAGAGCGGTAGTGTAGCGCGCTGCGCTACGAACCTGGCGAACCGAGTTCGATTCCAGCTCACGGAGAACCGGTCCTGGGCCTCCCCTGGGTCGACTCGGCCTCAAATTAGTACCTGTGCGGTGTGTAGTAAACATCGCCACTGGGGAGACAAAGGCAGCCGGGCGTTGTGCTGGCCACCCACCCCCTCGTGTGCCGTTCTTGTTTTCGTAGGTGCTCACTAACAGCACTTGCCCCAACAGTCTGCTAGGGCTACACGGGGGATCTTTGTCTTTGTGGAGACGTGGACTGAAGCGGTAATATGGCCCAGGAGGTAGCGTGTTTGGCCGCTCGTTGCAGAGGTTCAGCGAGATTAACCAATTGGGATCACACGCAAGAGCAATATCGTCCCCCCCCTCCCCCCCTACTGTGAAACTACAACAGGCTGCGTCTGTGAAACACAGCAGTAGCGCCTCCCTCGGCGAGTGTGCTGACGATTGAGTGATTGGGCGAGCCGGTGGGTGAGCGAGTGAGTGGGTGGATGACTGACTTCACGAGCGGGGTGGGTGAGAGGGTGGGCGAGTGAGTAAGTGGATGAAGGAGCGATGGGGGTGAGTGAGTGGATGGGTAGTTGAGTTTAGTGAGTGGATGAGTGAGTGAATTATCCGGTGGGTTGGTGAGTTGATGAGTGGCACTGTAGCAGCGCATTCATCCGTGAAGACCACCCTGCGCTATGAAAATTGTATCGCCAATAGCAATTGTATTCGATGGTTATATATAATTAAGCTAATATTATTATTTCTGTCAATATAAACAGCCACTCGTTAAGTGCTACAGCCAGAGTCGCCTTAACCTTAGCACGTGCCCAATCATCGTCATCATGGCCATCAGCCATGATCGATCCACCGTTCGATGCGAGCCTCTCGCAACACACCGTTGGGGTGCGGGGAGGGGGTCTCGTGGGCGGGGGCAATTCGACCATACTTCACCACGCCGGTCGGTGCGACTTTAACGGAGACATCGGATTATCGAGCATCCTGCGTGTGCGCTGTGGCGGTCACGACCGTGCAACGATTCTATTGCCCAGGTTCAAACCCCGATCAGTGCGGCTAAGATGCGTGCGATCACGGACACAATGTCGCGCGCGTGCCGTTTCGAAGTCTGTGGGCCTCGTCGTGTGCTCACGGGGGGGGAGGAGGAGGAGAGAAATGAATCGAAGTCGCGGCTCGTGTCTGGCCCGCGAGGTTCCACATTCTCCACCCGCGCCACCGCAGCCTTTGCTAAACGCTGTTGCAGACCACACGGCGCGGGAGGCAGGGGTGCGTGTGTGTGGGGGGGGGGGTGCAGACGCGTGGGGGTTGGCGAGGCGTGTGTGGTTGGTGGTGGAGAGAGAGCAGAGAGAGAGGCGAGAGAGAAAGGGGGGAGAGAGAGAGAGAGACTGGCGTTGGTGGTGATGGTGGTGGTGATGTTGGTGGGAGGTGTGGGCAGTGTTTGTGGGGGAGGATGGAGGGAGTAGAGGGAGGAGGAGGAGTGGGAGGCGCAGGAGGGGTGAGCACGGGTTGGGAGCGCTGGGGAGAGTGAGAGAGAGAGAGGGGGGGGGTTGCATTGTGTCACTGACTTGCACAGAGAGAGACACACACAGTCTTACTTCACTCGTGCAACTCCGCCGTTTGCTGTGCACGGACACGCAGAGACATAGGATGACACGATGCACCACGAACACTCCGCCTAAGTCATCTTGCACCAGAGGCATTCTCTGTCACAAAGGTTGCGGGATATAGACCATTCACATCATCATCATCGACGTCGTCGTCACCAACATCGCCATCATCATTCATCATCTGCAGCAGCAGCATCAGCAAGCGGCAGGTCCTCCGCTCAGCTATGGAGCTGTCTCGGCTCACGCTGTGGCTCAGGATAGCGTTGGCTTCCCTGCTCTCTCTCGCTTGCGTCGCCACTGAAACGTGGGTGAGTGCACGTGTTTTTGGTTTTGCATTAGCGGCAGCGTTATCGTATTATCTGTTCATTGTATTTGCGCGTGTGCGTGCGTGTCTGTCCGTCTAATCAAAGGCGGGCGAGCGTGGGGCTGGCCAACCCACCGCTGCCGTGTGCCGTGCCGCCCCTTCAGAGGTGCTACTCACTAACAGCGCTCGCCTCAACAAAGTCTGTTGGAGGCGATACGCGCGGGGGGGGGAAACCTCTTGTCTTTGTCAGTCGGATCGAAGTCTCCCTGAGCGAGGCCCGTTCACGCAAGAGGCTCAGAGGCTACCGCAAAAGCAGCGCGGCTGCTGGAGCCTAGCGAGCGCTACGATTTGAGACTGCCGAGAAATGTCAGACTCGGCATGGGAGGGTGGCCAGGCGATGGAAAAGACACGAAAAAAACTCAGCAATGGATCATTGAATCCGTCTGTACGGTGCTTTGTTGCCTGTTAGCCCCTTCCCTCCCTCCGCCCTCGTATGTGCGCTGATGGAGTTTCTGCGCGTTCGCCAGACTTGCATTCGTGGAATTGCCCATGAACGTCCTCATGTCAGCTAGATCCTCCTGTGGGGAGCAGTGGCGCAGTGGTTAGCGCCACTGCGCAATGAACTTGGCGACGCGAGTTCGATTCCCGTTCACGGGTGAGGGATATCTGAGCCGCCCCCCACCCCCCAATGAAACGAACATCAATCCACACTAAGCAGCATGGTGAAGTTTGGTCAAACAACCTCTTGACAAAGGGCTGTATATTGTACATTAGTATTATTATTTTGCATCAGTGGTTGCTGTGCATGATCGCAATAGGAAGCTTAATGGGTAGAATATGAAAACGTGAGAGGCAGAGGCCAGTGAAGTAATAACATCCATTGTTGTGCTGCACTTATATACTCCCACGTGTCCATGCCCACCCACCACCACCACCTCCCCCCACCCACCCCCCCTCACCAACCCGCAATGACCAGTGTGATGAAGTATGGTCAAACAACCCCCCCCCACGACCCAGCAGTGGCTTGACTAAATGGGTCTTGGCATTTGCTTGTTCGTAAAACAGAGTAGTTGAGTGAGCTAACAACCCATGATGATGATGATGCCTATAAGGATTATAATGTTTTTGCAACTGATGATGATTCCTCTGCCGATGCTGATGCTGATCACGATTATGGGTTGACGTAAATAGATTCTGATCGTGCTCGAGATCCCACTGATTGATGACAAATGCAGTTGAGCTTCGTGTGGACGATGATGACGATGATCGTGGTCGCGGTGATGATGCTGATGATGATCGTGGTAGTGATGATGGTGCTGATGATGACGTTGATCGTAGTAGTGGTGATGGTGCTGATGATGACAATGATCGTGGCTGTGGTGATGGTGCTGATGATAACGATGATCGTGGTTGTGGTGATGGTGCTGATGATGACGATGATGGTGGTAGTGGTGATGGTGCTGATGATGATGGTGGTAGTGGTGATGGTGCTGATGATGACGTTGATCGTGGTAGTGGTGATAGGTGCTGATGATGACGTTGATCGTGGTTGTGGTGATGGTGCTGATGATGATCGTGGTTGTGGTGATGGTGCTGATGATGACGATGATCGTGGTTGTGGTGATGGTGCTGATGATGACAATGATCGTGGTTGTGGTGATGGTGCTGATGATGACGATGCATTTACGCAAACACGATCATGCTCAATGGGGTGCTCATTGATGTATCCAGTCCCGACGATATCGATGATGAGACAATAGACGATGGTGTCGTCACAATTATGGCAATAAATGCGATCACGCTCGACACCGCGGGTATTGATTATCAACTCAGTGCCCATGGATTCCACGTGATGATGTCAGATCGTGATTATGGTGATGTCAGACCACGACGATATCACATTACGATGATGTCAGATCACGGCTACAATAATGATTGCATGTAATGATGATGTTACGTGATGATAACGATTATGTCAGATCATGATATCAGATGATGATGACGACGAATTTACCCAAACGCGATCACAATCAATGTCTCGATGATATATAAAGGTTATAGCAGCAGTGAATCGATGACGAGGATGACGACGACGATGATAGCATGAGATGATGCATTTTCGCCAATAACTTATGATTCAGAACGAACATATATATAGTAGCAATGTATCCGGGATGATGATGATGATTATGATGTCATCCCCAACAGGATCTGGTGCATGATGCTAGGGAAAGCACTACCATCACTCGCCCAAGTCGTCTCAGGCACAACAGCAGCATCAGCAGCAGCATCAGCAGCATCAGCAGCATCAGCAGCAGCATCAGCAGTAGGATCAGCAGCGGTATCGAATCGCATGTGCTCGAAAATGAACCTCCTCCTACTGCAATCACTCAGCTATACCCCGATGGTAAGTGCGTGTACGTGTGCATGAGTACACATGTGTGTGTGTACACGCATGTGTGTCCTTCATAGGTCGACTCAGCCTTAAACGAGTACCTCGTGCAGTGTGTAAACATCGCCACTAGGGAGACAAAGGCGGCCGGGCGTGATGCTGGCTACCCACTGCCCTGGTGTGCGGTGCCAGACTTCATAGGTGCCACTCGCTAACGGCACTTGCCCCAAACATTTGTGAAGGCTATACGGGGGACCTTTGTCTTGTATGTACGCGTGTGCGTACACGTGATGGGTATTCTCCGGGCACGCCGATCTCCTGCTACGCGGAGTAGCCAAACTCCCCCGCGTTTAGAATGAACGTGCTTTGACGTGTGTTCGTCTGCACCGACACATTTCCACATAAATCAGCCACTCCGTTGAGATATCATTCGTGATGACCAGGTCGCTTCTGAAAAAAACAAGAGCTATACAGCTCAGTCGGCCTTGCCTCGTCAAATAAACACAGTGGGAAGTGAGTTTAGTACATGGCCAAACATCGCAATGTGGCAGGACCCTCCTGCAAAGGGAAGTCTTTGGGACTCGTTGAGTCGATGCCTTGCATGGGTGCGTGCGCTATTGCACGGTTCCGCCGCTGGGGGGGGAGGTGGATGAATTGTCGACACCCTGAGGTTCGTTGTGTTCCTTTATCGCCGTCGCTCGCAACAAGAGAGGTCCGGTCTTGAACTTGACGCGGGCTCTTACAAGGGAATGCTCGTGTCCAGCCGCTCGTCCTCGCGGACAAAGCCGATTCATAGCGGGCAGTGCCACGTGGTTGAAACACGAGGGTTGTTCGATTTACCCTCCGTACAGGAGTTTCTTGTGAAGGCAAATGCACTGATGAGAGATAAATAGAGAGACAGAGAGAGAGGAGGGGAGGGCACGGGTAAAAATAGGCACATGGGGCGAGTCACAGACAACGACACAGAGACTCTGGTGATGGTTATTGTGATGGCGTTGGTATTGCCCTTGATGGTTGTGATGATGATGGTGGTGTTGATGATGATTGTGGCGATGGCTTTGTCATGATGGTGATGATCGTAATGGTCATGATTACGATTCAAATGCTCATGATGATGGCAATCATGGTGATAATGATGATTGTGCCAATAATTATGATGGTTGATGTGACAAAAATCAAGTCGATGGTGATAACCGTGATGGACATAAGTTTAATGATGATGGTGTCAGTCTTCGTGACCATCATAATGGTCAAGATGATGATGGTCGTGATTGTGGTGGTGAAGATGATGATGATAATCAGTGTTGTCATGACAATAATTATGCAAACAATACGGATTTGTAACCATCATTGAGATGATTATAATGGATCATATTGATGTTCAGAATTAGAAAATGTCTTTCTCCTGGAGGAATCCGATGAGCTACAAAGCTATTTTCACAGCTTTCCAGTAGAGGCGGGTCAGAACATTACAACATCAAACAACACGATAGGGGTGCCACGTATAGAAAACAAAGAACTTTTAAAAATATACGGATAAAACTAAACTATTTTTGTATATTATCAGTTAAAGCCTACCGAGCCTACTGACCTGGCCACACATGCTATCTGGACGAAGTGGCTTATCGTACGGACATTTATAGCAGTACAATCGTCTAAATAATCTAAGCGCATGTTTCATCACCATCATGACGATGAACGGCATGATGATGATGATGACGTTCATCGTAGTGGCCAGCATGATTACTACAATGACAAGGATCATGGTGATGAGGACGAGGATGATGACGATGGCATCATCATCATCATCGCCGTCGTCGCCGCCTTTAATGACAACAGATGTCGGAGTTGGTGTTTGTGTGGGGGGGGGGGGGGGAGACTGATCTGGCACCCGGCACGACGTGGATGTGGCAACGCATGGGCCGGTACCCGCGTAGGACGTGTCCGGTTTCACCAGCAGCGCAAGTGAGCGATGTGGCTGCTTCAAATTAAAATAATGCCAACCACTCCATCCAAACCAAACCAACCAACCAACACGCGCAACGCAATAATACCATCACATTTTTTTTTTTAATTCCAGCGTGAAATTTAACTGTAGCCCATGGGCGAGACAATGCCACTCTTCATTCATTCTGTAGACACCGAGTAACTGGCTCTCGTCACGAGACTACCTCTGATGCCACCCAGTCCCGATGAATACGCACACGCAGATAGCTTGCGTCGATGATGATGCTGAGTGTGGTTCTTGTGACCGTCATCACCTTCCTCAATACGATCATCGTCCAGACGGTCAAAGTCATCATCGACATTATTGTCATGCACACATCAGTGTGAGACGCCAGTTAGGCCCTGGGACAATGCAGGTTCCAACTGCACAAATACCGAAGGCGACATCACAGCGATACACTCCGCTGGAGCTGACGCAGTTGTCTGGACTTGAACACCTGCATGTGCCATTGTCGTGGTTGCTCTACACATGAGCCATGAGAAAGAAGACGTAAAGGTAGAATAACTACCGTCGTCATCATCACCATCATGAGTATGATCACCGCCATCATTATCAACACCATCATCATCATGACAACCTAAATAATACTACACATAATACTCACTTTCAGATAGGCATTTAGAGAGACCACGTGTTACCTACCTCGTCACTCACACCCACCACCACCTCGTCACCCTTATCCCGTCCACCTTGTCACCTCTCTTCTTAATCTTAACCTCGCTTCCCCTCTGCTGCCACCCGATCACGAGTGAAGCTATTATATGTTTTACTGGGTAAGGCCAACTGCGCTACGTAGCGTTTTTTTAAAGCCACCTGGCCACAAATGATAGCTCAACGAAGTGGCTTATCATCACGTGGGCCATTCATAGCAGCCACATACAACACACGCGTGATGCCGATTCTAAATGTGGAGGTGAGAAAAAAAAACGGAGCACCCGGATAGAAAAATCCACGCGACCACGAGGAGGAGAGAGAGAGAGATACGAAAACTCCAAATATACAGCAGGTGCCAGGGTCGGGATCGAATCCACGAACCCTCCAGCATACCAGATCGAGGTAATTAACATCTCGTCACTTACTCCCCACCACTTCGTCAACCCCCCGAACCCCCAACCCTTCTCTCCCCCGGCAGACTTCGAGATGGTCTTACCAGTCGAGGTGGACGCTCGGGGCGCCGTGGTGTCTCCGGCCACTCGCCGCCGTCGGCGTGCCGCCACCTCCTCGCTCGCCTCCTCCTCGTCGCCTCGCTACTACCGACTGCGCGCCCACGGGGGCCGCGAGCTGCGGCTGTCGCTGCGTCCCGCGCGCTCCCTTGCTGGCGCCCGGCCTCACCGTCTCGGTGCTGGGCGCCGCGGGGAGCCCCCCGCGGACCCGGCCGCTGCGCGAGCGCGAGCGGTGCTTCTACCGCGGCTCGGTGACCAGCGACGGGGTCGGGGATCGAACCGGGACGGCGGCGCTCGCCACCTGCGATGGGCTGGTGAGTGGGCGGGTTGGGTGAGTGGCCGCGTGGGTGGGTGGGTGGGTTGAGTGGGTGAGCGTGCATGCGGGTGGTGAGTGGGCGGGCGGGTGAGTGGGCGCGTGGGTGGGTGGGTGAGTGGGTGGGTGAGTGGGTGAGCGTGCATGCGGGTGGTGAGTGGGCGAGTGGGTGGGTGAATGGGTAAGCGCGCGTACCAGTGGTGAGTGGGCGGGTGGGTGAGTGGGCGCGTGGGTGGGTGGGTGGGTTGAGTGGGTGAGCGTGCATGCGGGTGGTGAGTGGGCGGGCGGGTGAGTGGGCGCGTGGGTGGGTGGGTGAGTGGGTGGGTGAGTGGGTGGGTGAGTGGGTGAGCGTGCATGCGGGTGGTGAGTGGGCGAGTGGGTGGGTGAATGGGTAAGCGCGCGTACCAGTGGTGAGTGGGCGGGTGGGTGAGTGGGCGCGTGGGTGGGTGGTGGGTGAGTGGGTGAGCATGCGTGCATTTGGGTGGTGAATGGGCGAGTGGGTGGGTGAATGGGTAAGCGTGCGTACTAGTGGTGCGTGGGTAGTGTGTGAGTGGTGACCGAGCGCATGGTGAGCGGAGAGTGGTGAGCGAGTGGTGAGTGCACGCAGAGTTAATCGAGGTGATCTCGGAGTTTAATTGTGTCTGTAATCGTGAACGCGTGATCTGCGTGTCCTGAACGGCGCGGGCCTCCCGATCGCTATCGGAGAGTTGATCCGATGTAGATGGAACTCTGGGGTAGAGCGGTGTCGCTTCGTATGGGAACCCGGCCACGCTCGAGACGAGCCCCAATACTTGGGGACGCCGTACCATTTAGACTTCACAACCATCAACATTGTATCACGTAAACTCACGGCGAGTCCTATAAACTGGCTCACAGACAGTCCCATAAACTGGGTCAAAAATAGTCCCATACACTGGCTCACAAAGAGTCCCATAAACTGGCTCACAAAGAGAGCCATAAACTCGCTCACAAAGAGTCCCAAAGACTTGCTCACAAAGAGAGCCATAAACTGGCTCACAAATAGTCCCATAGACTTCCTTACAAAAAGTCCCATAGATTTGCTCATAAGGAGTCCCATATACTGGCTCACAGCGCGTCCCCATCGACTTACCGAGAGCCCCATAAACTGGCTGACAGACACGCCCATTGAGTGGCTCACAGAGAGACCCCACGATGCACAGAGAGACCCAGGTAGGCTCACGTCGAGCCCCCATGCACTGCCTCGTCTCTCCATAACACAACCACGCGCACTGGTTTATGAACAGCGTCCTGAAGATGGAATCGCTATTCGAAGCGCTCCGTCAAATCCCACATTGTGCTGCGTTGTGAACGAGCCAACCCAACCCCTCTTGCCTGATACGCCACGGAAGAACCCTGGCCGCTGATGAGCGGTCCCACTTCAGATGAATACATACTTTGCAGTCTCTATGTAACTATGAGTCTCATTGTATCTACGTGAGTTTCCATGTATCTACATGAGTCTCCATGCATCTCTATGAGTCTCCATGCATCTCTATGAGTCGCTATGTAACTCTATGAGTATCCATGCATTTCTATGAGTCTCCATGCATCTCTATGAGTCTCTATGTAACTCTATGAGTCTCATTGTATCTCTGTGATTATCCATGTATCGGAGCGTCCATGCATCTCTATGAGTCTCCAGGTAACTCTATGAGTATCCATGTATCTCTATGAGTTTCCATGTATCTCTATGAGTATTCATGTATCTCTATGAGTCTCAATGTATCTCTATGAGTCCCCATGTATCTCTATGAGTATTCATGTATCTGTATGAGTCTCTATGCATCTCTATGAGTCGCCATACATCTCAATGGGTCTCTATGTGTCTCTATGAGTCTACATGTAACGCTGTGAGTTTCCATGTTTCGCTATGAGTCTGTACGATTCTCTATGCTAGATAAGTTTATTAAGATGTTGAATAGGCTGGGCAGGATAGGGCAAAACCTCGCCCATTTTTCACCCAGCAAACTGGATAGCACCACAGACTAACTAAGTGTTACTAACCTAACAAGTGTTACTAACCTAACATTAACACTAACTATACATACTTTGTTAAATTGTATCCATTTGTTTTTAGCGACTTGCTGATTTTTTCGTTTGACTCGGGAGCATCAAAGACCAAGTGCTAATAACCTAACCTTGAAACAATTACAATAAACATTGAATTGATTGTATTGTTTCTTTATTTTTAGTGATTTGCTTATCTTATCCATACTATGCACTCCTATTGTATTTTTTCGTATTGTTTGTTGTTCCAATTTTCCGACTTCCTCCTTACTTTACATCTGTGAAAAAAGAGCTTCATAGCTCTGCGGATTCCTTCCTCCTCCAGTCTAAATAAAGATCATGATTCAATTAATCTTTCGAAGAGAAACCGCACGGCCTCTGTCTGCTCAGTGGCTCAGATCACCGAGATGGCCATGTGGCGAACACCGCTGCCACAAATACTCCCTTCGTCGTTTCAGCATCTCCCCTTTCTCCCTCGAAAACTATAAACTAAACTTTAGAAAAATATATTTGACCACGCAAAGCCCACTGAGCTACATGGCTCTTTTTCAGAAGCGATCTGACACACAAACTATAGCTGAACGAAGTGGCTTATCATCATGCGGAAATGTATAGCCCCAGCGAAATACTCTAAACGCGATTCTAAAATGTGGAGGGGAAAAACCGGAGGACCTAGAGAAAAATCCACGCGACCACGGGGAGAGAGACGCGCAGACCCTGTCAGGGTCGGAATCGAAGCCACGACCTCCTGTATACCAGGCGAGGTAGATAACATCTCACCACCGATTCTTAAATATGGTATTGTTAGTTTTAATATTAGTTTAGTAACACTTTGTCTGTTCTGTTCTCCAATTGCCTGGGTGAAAAGTGAGTTAGTTTTTTGCCTAAATCCTGACTACCTGGCTCAACAACTTAATAAACTAAACTACCTAATATTGTGAGTTTTTTTTTAAAATCACATTTGGCCACAAATTCCATTCGCGATGGGACTTTGGGGGGCTCTTCGTATGGGAGGAAGCAACTGGAGAACCCGGAGTAAACCCAGCCCTGGGGTGGGGGGTAACACTCAGCTGTGCCATCTCCTAGCCACATCTCACGAAAAAAAACTAAAACAAAATAACAACAACGAATCGCGAAGCTTGACCTACATTATACGAGCGGGGCTCAGAGCCACAGCTGCTATCATTTCCATTTAACATTTTTTATGGCTTAATTAATGCATCCATAGCTTATTTATATATATTTTGGAGACAGGCTCGTAGCCCCCCCCCCCCCCCCCCATGTGTCAGCCACAGCAGATGGAGCGCAGATTCAAGACGGCAGAGACAGCAGCTATTGCAGATGGAAGCGTGTTTACACACTCCCAAGATTCCTGGGTTGATCGCTGGTTTTTAAAGTTTTCGCTCTTAACCAACAGATCAATCTCATCGTCAGCGACATCATCAATACCATCACCATCGATACCAACACAGCCGCCATTCGCCACTGAGTGACGGTGACGTCACCACAGCGCCTGTGCCAGGCCAGGTGCACTTTGAGGCCACGTGAAGTGTCGAAGGCTCGCTGACGGGAGGAGGTCACGGGTCAAACCCGGGTGCCAGAGGTTGACTGACCGAGATGATTGGCAGATGCACCGGCTGGGCCCCCGACTGTGCCAACTTGCTGTGCTTAAGCCGCCCGGCACTCCACTCGTTGTTGTGAGCGTCGCTCCTCCGCCCTCCGTTGTTGTTGGAGGGCGACTGCCTCCAACTGCCCAGCAGCAGCGTCCTTCACGAGCCTCCAGCGCCACCACCATGAGCCATGGTCATTCCACTGCTGGATGATTTTCTCCCTATCGTCGCTATCATGTAAATTGCAATCACACATCCCTCCGGATGTTATCCCTGCCACCTGTGTTCCATATAGTTTCCTGCATAATAAATAACATTACACAATTAAGGATGCGCCCGTAGCTCCGTACGCAGGCCGACTGCTAAGCACAGTTAGCGAGTGCCTATTAAGGCCGGCACAGCATTGCGGAGGACCGGCGGTGTACAGCCAGCAACAAACCCGGCCGCCTTTGTCTCTCCATCGCTGATGCTGTCACGTTGCACACCGTTTACTCATTTAGGGCTGAGTCAACCTTGGGGAGGTCCATGACAGGTTCATATACCACTTGCCACTGACAATATCCATGGCTGGGAATTGTATATGAATAGCTTTTTGTAACACGAACCCGAGCCGCTAAGATCATTGCAGCAATGGCGACGGGAGGCGTCTGTCTGGAAGCAACGGCCTGGGTTCGATTCCATGATCTGGCGCCGTTCTGTGTAGAGTCTGTTTGTTTAGCTCCCCCACCCCCCTGTTCTCCAGAGTGAGTGTGTGAGTGAGTGTGTTAATGAGTGTGTGTGAGTGTGTGAGTGAGTGTGTGTGAGTGAGTGAGGGTGTGAGTGAGTGTGTGAGTGTGTGAGTGAGTGTGTGTGGGTGTGTGAGTGAGTATGTGTGAGTGTGTGAGTGAGTGTGTTAGTGAGTGTGTGAGTGACTGTGTGTGAGTGTGTGAGTTAGTGTGTAAGTGAGTGTGTGAGTGTGTGAGTGAGCGTCGGTGTGAGTGAGTGGTGTTTGTATTTTCTCACCCTGTTCTGCAGAGTATGTGTGAGTTTCATTGAGTCTGAGTGTGTGTGTGTGAGTGTGTCAGTGTGTGTGTGAGTGTGTGTGAGTGTGTCATTGAAGTTTGTGTGTTGTTCCCCTGCTTTCCAGAGTGAATGTCAGTGAGTGAGTTCTGTTTATATGTCCTGCCCCTTTTCTACAGTGTGAGTGAGTGATTGTGATTGCGTCTGAGTGTGTGTTTGCATGTTCTCCCCCGGCTCTCCAAAGTGAGTATGAGTAAGTGAGTGTGTGAGTGAGTGGCGTTTGTATATTCTCTCCCCCTGTTCTGCAGAGTGTGAGTGAGTGGAGTCTGTGTGTTCTCTCCCCCTAGTTCTCCATGGGGGTTTCTCTTCCCATACCTAAAACCATACCAAGTGCATCCCAATGCTGCAAAAAAATAACCCCTGCAAATGACTCATTTGGGATTACAGAGTAGCAACACCGCGCCTTTCTGTAAATACTATGGCAAGACCCTCCTGAAAGAGAGTCCTGAGACTCAGTGAGACATTTTTCGCACCTCCGATTAGAACGGTTAGCTACGTACGGTGCGAAAGAAGTTCAACACATGTTACTGGCTAACAAAGTATAACGATAGAATGGAAACCCTTGCATGACTCTTCCCCGTACAAACACATTTAGCCATACAAAGACAAAGATACCCCATATAGCCTGACCATACCTGTTGGGCAAAGTGCTGTTAGCGAGCACCTTTGACGACCGTCACGACACACGAGGGGGTGGGTGGCCAGCACCACGCCCGACCGCCTTTGTCTCCCTAGTGGCTATGTTTACACACCGCACCAAGTACTCATTTGAGGGCTGAGTCGACCTAGGGGGAGGCCCAGGACCGGCTCAGACAATCGCCGCTGGTGTTGGCCGTGAGCGGGAATCCAACTCAGGCCGGCAGGTTTCCTAGCGCAGCGCGCTAACCGCTGCACCACCGCTCCCCACACGAGTACACACAGACGCAGAGAGCCACACAATTGCACGCGTAAATCTACACACACACGCGCGCACGCAGACCTACACACACACGCACACGGTCCATACTCACGCGCTCTCACACGCACACGTGTGTCAGTGTTGGTTGACCCGCGGTGACCCCGCTCTCGGTGGGGGAGGTGGTTGGGGGGGTGGTGGTGGTATGGGGGGGGGGGGTATGGGGGGTGTAGCCGGTCCCACACCATCACCAGCGCAGACTCATTCGTCTCTCGGCGTGGTCACCACGGCCCCTTCGCGGCTCGCGCGCAGCGCACCGCTCGCTCGCCCCCCCCATGCCACGGACCCCCCACCCCCATCCTTTCTCTCTCTCTCTCCCCTCTCCAATTTCCTCTCCCCCGTCTACTCTCGCCCCTCCTCTCCGCATGCCCTTTCTTTCTCTCTGGTCGCCCCCCCCTCCTCATTTACTCTCACTCCCCCTCTCCTCCATCTCTTCTCGTCTCTCCGCACCCGATCATTTCACTCTCCCATCTCCCCACTCTCCGTTCTCCCGTCTACTCTCACCCCTCTCCAATGTCTCTCGCTCTTCCATTTCCTCTCTCTCTCTCTCAACTGTCCCCTGCCATCTCTCTCCACTCTCTCCCATTTCTTCTCCGCCATCTCTCATTTGCGCCGCCCCCCACCCCTCTCCCTAATCTCTCCTCTCTCATCTCCTCTCTCCACTCTCTCCTAACCGAACAACTCCCTCAACGAGAGATCAGCAGCGGAGAGTGAAGGGCAGAGTGGGAGGGGGTGAAAGTTGTAGAGGGGGCAGGGGAGAGAGCTAAGAGAGAGAGAGAGGGGAGAGAAGAGGAGGAGGAGGGAGTGGGGGAGGTGACGGCGGAGGTGAAGGAGGATGGGGGAGCTGGTAGGGGGGGGGGAGCCTTGACAAATTATCTTCAAACACACGCGCGCGCGTGTCGCTTTGTGGGAGGTCCCTCCCTCTGCTCTGCTTACCTCACGGCCTGGAATTCCCTCCAACCAGCTCTCCGCACTGCTGAATAACGATGATCATTGTCATCGTGAGCCGTGGTCTATCCACCGCTGGATGAAGAGCTCCCCACGCCATCGCTATCCGCAACGGTCCTGCGATGCCACACATCCATCTCGCTGACGCACACGCGAGCCGTGATGCCAGTCGCTCCATCTCCGTGGCGGTGGTCCACTCTTCCCCTAACTCTCTCTCTATCTCTCTGCGTGTGTGTGGCGAGTTTTCGTGTGTGTGTGTGGCGAGTTTCCGTGTGTGTGTGTGGCGCGTTTCCGCTACCTTTTGGGGCTGCCCCCCCCCCCCCCCCCCCCCCCGTCACGAGACTCGTGACATCGTTGTGACGATGTGTTTAGGTTCGGGGAGAGTGGGTGGGGGGTCGCTCGTTGTGGATTCAAGGGTTCGATCTCTCACCCGGCAGACGTCGAGTCATGGATATTCCTTTTTCCACCCCCCCCCCACCCATCCCTCGAAAAAAAAAAACGAAACGCACGCGATTTTGGGCTCAAGTCCAATACCAATCTCGGCACTGGTCTCTGCTGTCAAAGAGTGGCACACCCACGAGCACACACGTGCAAAGACAAAAATCGCCCGTATAGCCTGAACATACTGTTGGGGCAAGTGCTGTTAGCGAACACCTATGAAGGCCGGCACGGCACACGAGGGGATGGGTGGCCAGCACCACGCCCGGCCACCTTTGTCTCCCCAGTGGCGATGTTTAAGACACACCGCACCAGGTACTAAATTGAGGCTGACCACGACCTAGCGGAGGCCCAGGACCGGTTCAAATAATCGTCACTGGTGTTTGCCGTGAGCGGCAATCGAACTCGGTTCGTCGGGTTCATAGCGCAGCGCGCTAACCGCTACACTACCGCTCCCCACACACACGTGCACACACACATGCACACACACGAGCATACAAACACGTGTACGCATTTGCCAGCGCCTCGTGTGCCACTGCAATCGAATGTTTATCGGCGAATCTGTGCCTGTGTAATCGTTGAAAATCAACGCATTATATGTTTAAAACTATTGCGCAAGTTTTATTCTAGCAGGTAAGGCCCACTGAGCTGCTATATAGTTATTTTTCTAAAGCGACCTGGCAATCACAAATGATAGCTCAACGAAGTGGCTTAGCATCACGTGGACATGTACAGCAGCTAAATGTGTGACGTTGATTCTAAATGTGGAGGAAAACAACCGTAGGACCCGGAGAAAAATCCACTCGACCACATGGAGAGAAAGACACGCAAACTACAAATTGTACGGCATCGTCAGGGTCTGGATCGAACCCATGACCTCTTGTACACCAGAGGCGAGGTATTTAGCATCTCCCTGCAGCTGTATTAGCAGCAACAATATGATGTTCTGAAACGAAAACAATACATGTGGCGATGTTTCGGGCGATGAAGCTTCTTCATAACACACGAAGCAGGGCCGTAAACTGTCTATGTGTGTGTTTTCCTTGTTGGTATTAACGAGTGTAACTGAGTGCTTAAGTATCATTGGTCACATTATCCCCGCTGTGTGTGTGTGTTGGTCTGTATTTGTCGTGTGTCCGTGTGTGTGTCTGTCTGCGCGTGTCTGTGTCTGTATGTGTCTTTCTTTGTTTGTCTGTGCACGTGTATGTGTGTCTGTGCGCGCGTGCCCGTGTGTGTGTGCGTCTGTCCGTGCGTGTCTGTGTGTCCGTGTGTCTGTGCGCGTGTGTGTGTATCTGTCTGTCCGTATGCCTTCCTGTCTGTCTGTCCGTGTATGTCTGTGTGTCTGTGTGTGTCTGTCCTGTCCGTATGCCTGCCTGTCTGTCCGTGTGTGTCGTCTGCCGTGTGTGTGGTGTCGATGGTCCGCTGTGCTGTTGTGTGCAGTCAGGTCTGATCCGCACTCCCCACGGAGAATTCTTCATCTCGCCGCTCGTGCCCGAGACTGCGCGGAGGAGCCGCCACCGCCACACTCGCTCCGCCACCTCTCCCTCCGGTCACGCGCCCCACGCCCTCTATCGCCGGCCGGACAGACACGCGGAGGACGCGCGGAGACGCGCGGAGGAGACGCGGAGACGCGAGGAGGAGACGCGGAGACGCGCGGAGGAGACGCGGAGACGCGCAGAAGAGACACGGAGACGCGGGGAGGACGCGCGGGCACGCGCGGAGGAGACGCGGGGACGCGCAAAAGAGACGCGGGAACGTGGGGAGGAGACGCGGAGACGCGGGGAGGAGACGCGGGCACGCGCAGAAGAGACGCAGGGACGCACAGAAGAGACGCGAAGACGTGGGGAGGACGCGCGGGGACGCGCGGAGGAGACGCGGGGACGCGCAGAAGAGACGCCGGGACGCGCGGAGGAGACGCGGGGACGTGGAGAAGAGATGCGGAGACGCGGGGAGGAGACACGGGGACGTGGAGAAGAGATGCGGAGACGCGGGGAGGAGACACGGGGACACGCAGAAGAGACGCAGGGACGCGGGGAGGAGACGCGGGAACGTGGGGAGGAGACGCGCAAGGAGCATTACTGCGGACGGCGCAAGAAATGTATGTAAGGATCGGACTTTTTCATAAATTTGCGACGCAGAGATGCAGCCTCTCTCAGTCTCTGCCTCAGTAATAGGCGATCACAGAGACACAGAGAGTATTCCAGATACCCATAATCTATTATAGAGATCCAGACTATCACAGCGACCTATATATTAGTGGAGATTCCCAGTCTCTCTCACTGTCTGCCTCTGAATCGCCATTTCCGAGTAATATCAGGAGGAAAGCTGCTGGTAAAATCGAGCCTTTAAAATGAAAACGAATGACATATTTCAGATGGATTGATGATCAATGCCCTTTATAGTTTAGCTTTTTATTTTGAAGGGGCATTTACAGTTTGTACAATTGCAAATCGTATTGTTATTATGGTGTGATTATTATGGCAAATCATTATTAGATGCAAAACGCTTTTAACGTGACTGATACAATCCACTGTGCATGCGTACTTTTGTATACAGATAGTACATCACATGTGATAAACTTACACATATGCACAAGTACGCGCACACGCGTATACACTGCACACACATAGACAAAGATCCTCCCCCACCCCCATGGCCTTTATTAGACTGCTGGGGCACGTGCTGTTAGCGAGCACCTATTGAATGTACTCCACGGCACACGAGGGGGGGGGGGTGGGTGGCCAGCTCCACGCCCCGACAAGCCCACCCACACACACCCACACACCAACACACCCACACATCAACACACCCACCCAAACACACACCAACACACCCACACACCCATCCACCCACACACTCACCCACACACACACCCACCCACCCACCCACACACCAACACACCTACTCACACACACACCAACACACCCACACACCCACCCACACACCCACCCACCCACACACCCACCAAGACACCCACACACCCACACACCCACCAACACCCCCACCCACTCACACCCCCACCCACACACCCACACACCAACACACCCACACACCCACACACCCACCTACACACCCACTCACACACCGACACGCACGTGCAACGCTTACAGATATTTTTTTCTTGAAGACCAATGATTTTTAGAAAACTGCTTCGGGGGGGCGGGGGTGGTGATTTAGCCCCCGCACCTCCGATTAGCGCGCGGTTGGCTCCTATACGGTGCGAAAGAAGTTCGACGTACAGGACACCCTCATGAGAACATCCACCAAACTCCATCATCCACACCATCGATCACTTGCAGCGACAGAAACATCGCCTCCGGCGACTCCCACGCGGCCGGCGATGCGTAAAGCCAAACCCCCACTCTTTACCCCCCCCCCACTCTCCTCCAACTGGACCCCCCCTCCCTCCCACCCCCCCCCCGCCCCCCCAAAAACCCTCCTCCTTGGAACAGACGCGCCGAAACCACCTGGCAAGGATGCGTTCATCCACCCGGACGAATTCCCCTTCCTGCCCGCGGGAAAGTCTCCCCACGAATCCCCTGGGCTTGTGTCTCGGGACAGGGGGAGGCGGTCACCCGTGAGCGCACGGCCCAGCCGACGTGGAGAGGCCACGGTTGAGACCCTGGTGGTGGTGGACCCACGTATGGTGGCCAACCACGGGCGCGCGAGCGTGTCCACCTACGTGCTGACCATCCTCAACATCGTGAGTGGGAATACGGAATCTTTCTGTCGGCTGGAGGAGGAGGAGGTGGAGGAATCTGATGAGCTATGAAGCTCGTTCATCACAACATGTCCAGTGGGGCTGGGGGGGGGGAGGGTCAGCAAGTTTCAACAACAAACATATACAAACAACGATAGCAGTGCAAACTAGAGATAAGGTAACAGTCACTGCAATAAATACATGAATATCACGAGTACAAACATTTCAGCCGATTTGTTAACACCAAGTACAATCTTGGCCAAGGCAGCAAAACAACAAGTGGTGACGATTCTCAGCCCGGAGAGGAGTTGGTGTAGCTATTGGTGGTGGTGGTGGAGGCTATACTCTACTACTGCTGCTGCTGCTAGACGCGGCTGTCTGTGATGCAGCACTGCTGTGGAGGCAGCAGCGAGGGCGTTGGTGGATCACGGCACACAGGATGGCGAAATGTTGCGATTGACATCATCGTCCATCCCTTCTGTACAGGGTAGAGCTTTGTCGCTCCTCGCATGCCTGGGTGCTTTTTTGTCTCCAGGTGCTCCGGGTATCTCTCCCCGGTGGCTAGGAGATGTTAACTACCTCGACTGGTATACAGGAGGTCGTTGGTTCAATCCGAGACCCTGACGTCCGCTGCTATTGTATATTTAGAGTTTGCGTGTCTCTTACTCTCTCTCCCCGTGGTCACGTGGATTTTTCTCCGGATCCTCCGGTTTTCCCCCCTCCACATTTAGAAACAACATCACGCATTTAGAGTATTTGACTGGGGCTATACATTTCCACGTGATGATACTCCAACTCGTTGATCAATCTTTCGTGGTCAGATCCCTTCTGTAAAAGGCCTATATAGCTCTGTGGGCAATTTTTATATAACAAACAGTGCACTGATTGGCTGAATAATTTTTTTAAACATCTTAATATTTAGAGAATTGTAGATCAGTTGTCGGTAGCGCTGGTAGCAGCTTTCCAGCACGCGTCTGTGAGATTCCTACTCCACGATTGTGAAAAGCAATTTACATGAATGACCCCCCCCAGACCCCCCCACCCACCGCTTTCCCCAGCTCCCACTTGACCTCCCCCCCCCACTCTTCTCTGTCGCTCCATGTCCTTTGCAGGTGTCCAGCCTCTTCCGGGACGGCACTATAGGAAGCAACATCAACTTGGTGGTGGTGGGACTCGTTCTGCTCGAGGAGGATCAGGTGAGTAACTCGCGGGTCGCTGCTGGCATTCTAGATTTGAAGCTTTCGTGACTGCAAGGATTCATACTCTTTGGGTTTTTTGGTAAAGTCACGTAGGTAGAAAATAAAATAAAATTAATGAAAACAACTAAGCGGGTGTGCTTTCGCTACGTTGTCCCCACCTGAAGAAGGACACTTGTGTTGCGCCCAAAACGTCGTGATTTAATTTTCGATTTAAAGCTTTTGTGACTGCAGGGATTCATCTTCTTGGTTCTTTCGGTAAAGTCACGTAGAAGGGAAATAATAAAATAATAAAAATAAAACATCATAACATACAATTCTCACGACGTTTCGGCCACAACGCAAGCAACCGTCATCAGGTGAAGAACAGGGCTGTCGGAAAGACAAAGGCGCTCTCCTCCTCTAACCCAGCTTAAATATACGCTGCCAAGCGTGGTGGTGTTCATTCGGACGCTGTCTTTCCGACAGCCCCTTTCTTCACCTGAGGACGGCTGCTTGCGTTGTGGCCGAAATGTCCTGAGAATTATTTTATTATGTTTTATTTTTATTATTTTATTATTTCCCTTCTACGTGACTTTACCGAAAGAACCAAGAAGTCGTGATTTAATGTAGTTGTTTTCATTTATTTTATTTCATTTTTTACCTACGTGACTTTATCGCAGCTGGGAGTCAATCAATCTATCGAGTCTTCATTTCTACGGCACTAGCGCGTGCAAACGATGCCATTCAAAGTGCCGTGCAAGGGTGAAAGAAAACATTTCTAAAAGCACAGTAAAAGCAATTTCCAGACGAAATACAATCGAGTTATAATCAATTACCGAGAACAGCACCGCTCACAAGCCTAGGTTCGACTCTGTGATCCCTGCCCACTTGGGGGGGGGGGGGGGCGTAACGAATTGCCACGTTTTGTTAGCGTGTCAAAACCTCACGAGTTGGCTGTGTCGGGTGGCGGCGAGTTTACCGACACGACATTTACATTAACGCGATCTAACCCAGCGAAACGAAAACAACCCGTTATTACGGGTAATATTGCTCGCCTAAGCCTACGTGTTAAACAACAAGAACAACAACAGAAAACAACAACAACAAACAGCATCAGCAGCAACAAACAGTCCGCGTTTTTCCGAGTCTCTCGCGAGAACGAACCGCGTTTGTCCCGAGTGGCCGTGGGTTGAGGTGGACGCTGCGTGCTCTGTCGACACGGCCAGCCAGGTCTGGTCATCAACCACCACGCCGACCAGACCCTGTCCAGCTTCTGCCAGTGGCAGTCGGGCGTGACGGCGGCCGGGCGCCACGGGGGCCGCCACGACCACGCCGTGCTGCTCACCGGCACCGACATCTGCTCGTGGAAGAACGAGCCGTGTGACACCTTGGGTAGGGTGCCCTCCTAACTCCTCACCCCAACCACCCTGGCCCCCACCCCCAAACCCCGCTCCCCCCATCTACCCCTACGCACACGGAGGGACATAGGCTGGCAAAGAGACCCATAGACTCGCATAGAGCCCCACACACACACTCACACACAGAGGGAACCATAGCGTCACATTGAGAACAGGAGACCCGTAGGCTGACAGAGACCCATAGACTCGCATAGAGCCCCAAACACACACTCACACACAGAGGGAACCATAGCGTCACATTGAGAACAGGAGACCCGTAGGCTGACAAAGAGACCCATAGACTCGCATATACACACACACAGCCATAGAATCACATAGAGAATAGGATACCCATAGACTGGCAAATATACCCATAGACTCGCATAGAGACACACACAGCCATAGAAAAACATAGAGAATAGGAGACCCATAGACTTGCAAATAGACCCATAGACTCGCATAGAGACACACACAGCCATAGAATCACATAAAGAATAGGATACCCATAGACTGGCAAATATACCCATAGACTCGCATATAGACACACACAGCCATAGAATCACATAGAGAATATGAGACCCATAGACCGGCAAATAGACCCATAGACTCGCATAGAGACACACACAGCCATAGAATCACATAGAGAATAGGATACCCATAGACTGGCAAATATACCCATAGACTCGCATATAGACACACACAGCCATAGAATCACATAAAGAATATGAGACCCATAGACCGGCAAATAGACCCATAGACTCGCATAGAGACACACACAGCCATAGAAAAACATAGAGAATAGGATACCCATAGCCCGGCAAAAAGACCCATAGACTCGCATAAAGTTCCACAGACACACACAGAGCCATATAATCACATAGAGAATAGGAAACCCATAGATCGGCAGTGAGAGCCCATAGACTCGCATAGAATACGGACTCCATAGACTCATACAGTCATAGACTAACATGGAGACCCATAAACTCTCGTAGCGACCCATTAGAATCCCATAGAATCCCATAGACTCGAAGAGAGTGCCACGGAATCCCATAGAGACCCATCGACTCAAAATACGTCCATATAATCCCATAGGGACCCAGAGACCTATAGAATGGTATATAGACTAATGGACTGCTATAAAACCCCATTGACTTAAGAGACCCAAAGAATCGCGAACAGACTCGCGTACACAATGATGGCTCTCAAACTAGCCCGCGAGCAGCACTTGCCCCACGAGTGTGTTGAGGCTATACGGGGCATCTCTGTGTTTGGTGCGTGACGCAGGCTACGCTCCCATCAGTGGGATGTGCAGCAAGTTCCGCAGCTGCACGGTGAACGAGGACTCGGGGCTCGGCCTCGCGTTCACCATCGCTCACGAGTCCGGGCACAAGTGAGTGCAGCGCCACTCCAAGTGGAGTGATCGCCCCCTCCCACTCCAAATGACGTCACGCACCTTGGGGGGGGGGGGGCCGAGGAAGTCAGACATTTGTGACGATGTGTGACGAGGGGGCGGGGGGGTTGAGAAATGTGACGTCACATCAAAATGCGCAACTTTTAATACATATCGGCAACACGTTCTACTTAATTAAATATACTTTTTGATAAATGTTTTTTTTCTACAACATCAGAGTGCAGCGCCACATTAAATACGCACTACAATGCCAATAGTTTAAAGCAATTTGAAGCATGTTTTTTTTTGGGGGGGGGGCGGGCAGAGCTTTGTGACGTCATATTTGAGGGGGGGGGTCAGACATTTTGTGACGCCGTATGACGAGGGGGAGGGTGGGTCAAAAATCGTCCAAAATCGCGTGACGTCATTTATGGACGGCCCCCAAGGCATTTGCTTGTTTTTCTGCACGCACACCTGGCTCCCTCATCATCATCACGATCTATGGGCAGCAAGCCCGTAGTAAGTGTCCACTGCAGCTTTTCCACTTTCCTCTCTGTCTTGTCTTGTGCCAATATGGCTCAAGTGGTGGCCACGTCTCTCTGGCACCAATCTCGAGTTTGTCGTCGTCATTAGCTATTCCTCTCTTTCCAGCTACTTAAATATATATTCCGAACAACAACACTTTTAAATGTCCTGTTGTTGTCCATCCCACATATGCGATATGTGTCCAAATAGTGTCAGTCTCTTCTTGGTTCTTTCGGTAAAGTCACGTAGAATGGAAATAATAAAGTAATAAAAATAAAACATAATATAAAAAAATATATTATTTTATTATGTTGTATTTTTATTATTTTATTATTTCCATTCTACTTGACTTTACCGAAAGAACCAAGAAGATGAATTCCTGCAGACACGAAAGCTTTAAATCGAAAGTGTCAGTCTCCTTCTCGTCACTGCCTACATCATCAGATTATTGTACGCACAGTTAAATCCGCCCGCCTTGACGAATGAGAGGCTCCCTCAACACCCTGGCTTAGCCAGCTCTGCCGCTACTCTTAGCAAGAGATCCTTGGGATGAGCCCGGCTTAGCATCGTTATTGTGACCGCATTCCCTGGGTCCGGATCGTTGTAAGCCAGCAGAGAATGAGGTCAGATAGTGGGGGAAATACAGGGGAATTCGTCAAGAGTGCATTCCTACGCAATTGTGCAGAGGCATTGGTGATAATCTCCCGTTTGTAGCGCTGCTAGTGCCGGTAGTGGTAATTCCCCATTCCTATGGCAGGGGAGGGGGGTGAGTCTCTCCATAAGACAACCAACTGTTGACTTTCTCGTAAAATGGTAGCTATTTTATCGAGCTCGGAGGGACGCAGATAAGGATGATTGGCTGAGTCAATCCGTCCTATCAGGATTTGAACTCGCAACGTACCGATTGCTGAGCTACCTGCCTGGTGAATAATAATCGCCATCACTAAATTAAGAAATCAATAAATTAGCTGATTAACACATGTCTTTATTAATGTATCATTATTGTTACGACTACATTTCCTCGCTCTGCTTGCTCTGGTGATGCAGCAAAGGAATGAGGTCAGAGAATGTGGGGAATTAGAGGAAACCTCGTTCGCTCAGGCGACCCTGGTATACTCCTGCAACTCCAACCACTCTGCCGACACCACTGACTTCCGTAACATCATCGCCATCACCATCATGATCATCATCATCGTCAACAGCCACGATCATTTCAAGGGTTGGTGGATCACCGCACAGGTGTCGCGAAACTCCCCTCCGGGGGTACGCTCGATGAGGTGCCGTACCCTGGCTCACCAAGAGAATGTGATACGACTAAGTGTGGACTAATCTCCATCTGTTCCATCTCGCCTTCCGCGGTGCGGTCGAGGAGGAGCCGTACCGTGGCTCATCGATGTCAACGTCCGGAGGCTCCGTGTGCGACTCCACATTGGTAATGAGTCAAGTGAAAGCTAGATTAATGTCCCCCTTCTCCTGCCTCGTCTCCCCTCTTCTCCCCGCGTGCTTCTCCATCCTCCTCCGTGGTGGAGTTTCGGGATGGTGCACGACGGGGAGGGAAACCTGTGCAAGAAGTCGGAGGGCAACATCATGGCGCCCACGCTGGCGGGCAACAACGGAGTCTTCTCCTGGTCGCCGTGCAGTCGCAACTCCCTGCAGCGATTCCTGAGGTGTGAGCGACGGTGCAGGGCGCGCAGTGAACACGGACACGCGGAGACACGCGGGGACACGCAGAGACACGCGGAGACACGTGGAGACATGCAGAGACACGTGGAGACATGCAGAGACACGCGGCGACACGCGGAGACACGTGGAGACATGCAGAGACATGCAGAGACACGCGGGGACACGCAGAGACACGCGGAGACACGCGGCCATGCGGGCGGCGAGTGGCGCGCGGGCACACGGACACGTGGACACATCCTCATCCCCATCATCCACTACGACTACCACCAACTACCACCATCCCCTCCCTCCTCGCCTCCATCCCTCGCCCTCCCTCCCACCCACCGCCACCATCACCACCTCCTTTTATTTTCATGCTCTTGGTTCTCATCCCGCCGCCTTCCTATATCCAACCACGACCATCATCACCACCACCCCTGCTAACGCGTGGCCTCGCTCTCCTCCCTCTCGTCCACCTTCTGAAGCGCTCGCTCGTCACCGTGGCGTGCGCGATGACACCACCACCACGTGACTTTTCTTTTGTATTGTGCGCGGTGCTTTCAGCGCCACAGCGCGTCGATTTGTAGCGTTTATTTTATTTTGTTTGCTGGTCACTTTGTGTATTTCATATTGAAATCGCCTCCAGTGCTTTTGCTGCTGGCGGCAATAAAAGTAAAATTTCGATTTAAAGTTTTCGCGACTGCAGGGATTCATCTTTTTGGTTCTTTCGGTAAAGTCACGTAGAAGGGAAGTAATACAATAATAAAAATAAAACATAGTAAAATAATTATCACGACGTTTCGGCCACAACGCAAGCAGCCGTCCTCGACAGACCTGGTCTTCACCTGAGAACGGCTGCTTGCGTTGTGGCCGAAACGTCGTGAGAATTATTTTATTATGTTTTATTTTTATTATTTTATTACTTCCCTTCTACGTGACTTTACCGAAAGAACAAAGAAGAGGGGGCAATAAAAGTTGTTTTTAAAAGTAAAAAAAATCTCGTCCCAAAACTCTTCTTAGTTCTCATCCCACCCTCTCGACCCCCCTCCCCTTCCCCTCGTCCCTCCCCCCAGCTCGGCACAGTCGCTGTGCCTGATGGACGCGGCGCGGAGCGTGGGCGAGCTCGCGCTGCCCGAGCGTCTGCCCGGCGAGCGCTACGACGCCGACACGCAGTGCAAGTGGCAGTTCGGCGACAGGGCCAAGCTCTGCACCTTCGACTTCAAAAAGGTCGGCGCGCGCCTCTTCCCACGCGGGGGGTGTGGGGGCGGGGGGCAGGGAAGGGGGGGGGTCACGCGCGAGGTGAGGCACGCGTGGCTCGGTCTGTGACGTCATCGCCATGGCCGAAAAGTCTTTTCCCATTTAGCGGTGTTTATTTGTTTTTTACGTTTTATTTAAATGTGTCTTCCCCTCCACCCATCCCCCCCGACTACGTTTCGGGCATTAACCCCTTGACCAGTACGCGGGATTCCGGTTTTCTCTCGAGGTGAATAACCTCCCGAACCACACCGCAACTCTTTAGGAGCCAGTTCCCGTGACCCTCGCGATCCACGTGATCCGGACGGACGCACGCTGTGAACGCCCCCCCACCACCACCCTTAGCTAGAAAGCGCGGACGCCGATCGCACAAACAACCCCGCACTCTGTGTACGCAGACTTAATCCATCCTGGCGCTCGATTCCACATGGGAAAACCTTAATGTACTAAGCACACATGTTCTAGTATACTCTAGACTGGGCTTGCAGCGCAAAGCCTACCCCCCGCTCAACCCCCACCCCCTGCCCCCACCCCCCTGGCTCCCCAATCAAATCCATTAGCGATGTTTTTTATCAACTTGCTTCAGGCTCTCAGTGAGATGCTCTTAGTGTTGGGTTAGACCCGGCCAGAGAATGACGCTGATCCCTAGGGTAGCACTGTAGCGGAGGCTGCTCTTTCTCTCGTTAGCTCTCTCGCTCTCGCTTTTCCTTTGCTCGACCTCTTTCTCGGTCTCACTCTCTCTGTTTCTCTCTCCTGCTCTCTCTTCCTTGCTCACACCCCTCTCTGTCTCTCGCTCTCTCTCACTCTCCGTTATCTCTCGCGCGCGCTCTCTCTCTCTCTGGTCGGAGTTAAGTCATCTGCGATTCTTCTGGGAGTTGATTCTTTTTGGGAAAATATTTAGATTCAATTAAAGGCGCGCACAGCAGCGATGAGAGGAGAACTTACCAATGTGCCTAAGGAAGTTTCCCTCTCTGTGTGTGTGTTTAACGACTTGTGTACATAAATCAGTTATGGCATATGGCTGAGAAGCCATGATATCGGCAACACAGAATGCTGCTAAGTGGGCCTCAAGATCGACACAAGCCACACCGTCTCACGGACGGCAAGTTTCACTGAATAATAATACTACACCAACATTATAAAGCACCCCTTGAACGAGCGTTCTCAGTGGTGCTATGCGTGGCAAGGCGGACATAGTTTAGCATCGACCAAGGCACGAAGAAGTGAGAAAGGGGTTTGAAAATAACTACAGAAAAAGAGAGAGAAAAATAAATTTTAAACAGAGAGGTTGTTCGTCGAGATTTGAAGATTTGTAAAGTGTCTGGGAATTCCTCTGACCTCGAATGGGGCAAAGAGTTACCGAGTTTTGGTGGCCGCAATTGCAAAGGAAACGATCACCCCCAAGGGTGAAGCTTCGACCGTGGTGACAGTGAGCAGTGCACAATCTGAAGATCTCGATGATCTTGATTAAATATTCGTGGCTGAAGGAGATCATGAATCTACGGAGCAACAAGTCTATTCAAGGCCTTGAATAGCAGCAACAGAATCTTAAAATCAATGCGGGTACGGACAGGGAGCCAGTGAAGGGGCAGGTGCACATGTGTTGTGATGTGATCCTTAAAAGTTTGTGTTCCAGTTAGCACCCTGGCGAACGCATTTTGAACGTACTCCAGCATTTTGGCGTCATCTGGTCCAACACCAGTGGAGACTAGGCTCTAAGAAAAGCCGTCTCGGGTGTGGACCAATCAATTTCAAGGACAGTGCCTATCATTATTAGAGTTGTGTTTTATTTGTTTGCATTTTGACTGCTTGTGTTGTGGTTATTGCAAACATGATCCCTCGTATAAAGGTGTCAGTTTTGGTGTCAGATAAAAGGGTAGAAACCTATTACAAGTACTCCAGCCTGTGTACGATCTTGCTCGTGGTTCCAAGAGGCAGGGCAATTGCAGTAGTTAATGCGGGAGAAAACACATGCGTGGTTCAGTCTTTCTTTCAATATCTGAACACAACTGTTTTATTGCCTGCAGAAAGGGTCAAACCTATCCTTATATTTTATAGTGGCAAGCGAGGTCCCATGCTGTAGCTGATCACCCGAGCTCTCAATGTCCTGATAGTGTATTGTCTTTGGGCTGTATGCCTTTTGGCGTCCTCTGGTCTAACACTGTTTGAGATTAGGCTCTAAAGAAAGCTGTCTCTGGTGTGGAACAAATCAGTTTCAAAGATAATGCAACATGTACTACCAGAGCATGATTTTTTTGCATGCTCACCACAAGTATACGTGGTTAATGTAAGACATGATTCCTTGCGAAATGTTTCAGTTTGTTGTTTTAACATCTGAACACAGCTGTTTTATTGGCAGAAAGGGTGAAACCCATTCTTACCGTCTTTCAGTGTTTGCGGTATTAAGGATGTGACGCAGCCGGGATATGATCCTCAGGTGGATAAACGAGGTTACCAGGGCTCTGTTGACATGGAACTGAAAGGATAACGTTCGATTTAGAAGGACATCAAGGCTGTTGACCTCGTGTGTTTGATAGACGTTCCAACCATCAATAACCAAGTCAAGACAGATTGATTTGGATATCTAGTTGGGTGTACCGATGAAAATAAACTGTGCTTTATTATGATTCATTTTAAGGACGTTTTGAGACGTCCATGATTTGAAATGAGACAATGATAGCCGGAGCCCTTGGTGCCGTGGGGCAACTGAAGATATGAGAATCTGCATTTATTCTGGAGGAATCCGATGAGCTATGAAGCTCTATATATATTTTTTTTACAGATGTCCAATAGGGGCGACTGAGCGAGTTACAACAAACAATACACGCAAAAAAAACCGACAGGAGTGCAAAGTAGAGATAAGGAAAGCAAGCCACTGAAACTAATAAAATATAACTATTTAATTCTAGATTTGATCAATAATATAAATAATAATATAAATAAAATAATAAATCAATAATAAATCACACAGTGATTATACCGGGTCATCAGCGTATAAAACGAATATAACGCGAATGATCCACACACATTCACACGCAAAACAAAGATCCCCGTATAGCCTAAATAGACTGTTGGGGCAAGTGCTGTTAGCGAGTAGCACCTATAAAGGCCGGCACGGTACACGAGGCGGTGGGTGGCCAGCAGCACGCCAGGCCGCCTTTGTCTTCCCAGTGACGATGATTTTGCACACCGCACCAGGTACTGATTTGAGGCTGTGTCGGCCTTAGGTAGGCCCAGGATCAGTTCAGATAATCGTCACTGGTGTTGGCCGTGACACAATTAAACAATCGTTCACAGACGAACACAACAAGAACCACCTTTAACCACGAAGTGGCGGTGACGTCACCATGAGGCCTGTGCCAGACCAGGTGCGCTTTGTGGCCACGTGAAGTGTCGAAGTCTCGCTGCTGGCAGGAGGTCACCAAACAAACCCCGGTGCCATGGGTTGACTGACTGAGATAACTGGCAGATGCACCAACTGCACTCCCCATTATGCCACCTTTGTTGCGTTTTAGCCGACCGGAGCTCCGCTCGTTGTTGTGAGCATCGCTCCTTTGCCCTCCGTTGTTGCTGGAGGGCGACTGCCTCCAACTCCCCAGCAGCAGCAGCGTCCTTCACGAACCTCCTCCACAGAGGCCGATCTTGACAACGAAAACACGCACACACTCGCTCGCTTACACACGAACGCGCACACACCACACGTGGTCTCGTCACCGCTAAAGTTGCTGATAAACGAGGAACAAAAACAAAACCGCGCAATGAAAATCTACGCGAGAACGCTCACTGGGGGGTTATCGCCAAGTGGGAGATGGAGCGATGAAATCATGGCACACGCGCGCCCGCTCGCACGCACGCGCGCCCCAGACGATATGCAGCTGCGCTGCAGCGAAAACGGTCAAAGGTGAAGGATTTCCGCATCGGCTATCATCGACAGTCGACAGCCACGCACCGGGTCCTATGACTTAGCAGCGTGCGGCTTTCTTGGATAAACAACAATAATAATAATACTAATCAAATGTACTTTAATATTGTATCATCCGTGCGCATTGCATCCCACAACGCCTGTACATTCACTAAAAATGGGGATCAATTCTGCCTCCCTAGCGATGTTTACTACACGCCGTAATTATTATTATTATTCATTATTATTAATTAATAATACTAATATTTGGACTGGAATAGTGCCGATGACGTCGCGGATTGGCTGTGTCTCGGGTGACGCGAAAACAGCGATCAGATGGCGCCACCGCGAGAGAATTCCACCGTTTCCCTGACCCAGGCGGTCGGCAATCTGCAACTGTGGAGCCGCATGCGCTGGCTCTTTAAGGACGGCTGCTTCGTGACGCTCTTAAGCCGACTCTATTCCTAACTCTACCCCGATGGCATTCCTATTCCTCACCCTACTCTATTCCTATGCGTAACCCTATTCAATTTCGATTTAAAGCTTTCGTGACTGCAGGGATTCATCTTCTTGGTTCTTTCGGTAAGTCACGTAGAAGGGAAATAATAAAATAATAAAAATAAAACATTATAGTATTACTTCCCTTCTACGTGACTTTACCGAAAGAACCAAGAGCCATGAAGATGTAACCCTATTCAATTCATGGCCCTAACCCGACTCTATTCGTCATGCGCAACCCCTATTCAACGGCTTGTTCCTAACCCTTCCGTCGATCCTGCACTCTCCCCACAGGACATCTGCAAGGCCCTCTGGTGTCACAAGAGTGGCCGGCGCTGTGAGACCAAGTTCATGCCAGCGGCCGAAGGCACCTCGTGTGGGATCAACAAGGTACGGGGGAGGGCAGGGGACCGCTCGCGCACACAAGCTCACCCCGTGTGGATGTTGACCTTCTTTCGCACCGTGCGTAGCCAACCGCGCTAATCTGATGTGCGAATGAAAAGCAACAAGCTAAACATGAAAGGCAGTTCTAAAGAAATGAGTTCGTTCGTATGGATTATTTTAAGGTGGATAGCTCCCAGTGGGCTTCCTGATTTCGGAAGGGAGAGCGTTCCAGACGGCCACAGAAGCGCATCTTGAAGCGTGCGCTACAGTGACCATCTTTGTTTGATTGCCAGCCTCGAGCTGCTGCTGCTGCTGCTGCTGCGAGGGAGCCCATTGTCTTCCCCCACATAGCTGGTTCATCCTGAGCATCATCCGTCGCGATCTTTCCACTGCTGGATGAAGGCCCTAGCCAAGCCGTCGCCATCTCGTGCGCAGGAGCCGAGTCAATCGCTCCATCTCCGCGGCGGACGCCCTCTCTCTCTTTCTCTCTGTCTCTCTGTGTGTCTCTCTCTGTGTATCTCTGTGTCTCTTTCTCTTTCTCTCTGTCTCTCTTTCTCTCTCGGGTGCGTTCTCTCCTTTGGCTGCCACTCCGTCGTTAGCCTCGCCCGCCGGCCATCCGTCGTCCCGGTGCCGCGAGCCGCGTGCTGCCCGAGTCTGCTGCTGCCTCCTCTTAGAGGCGGCCGCTGCGTTGGCTCTAAACGTGAGCAAGTTTATACGATCCACGCGCAACTCTTCCCTTCTCTCTGTTGCTCCTCTGGGCGCGCGGCCTCTCCGTCTCTGCCTTGCGCACTTTTCAGCTCACGCTTCGCTTGTCGTCGGGGTCACGGCTCGCTCGGGGTCACGGCTCGCTCGGGGTCACGGCTCGCTCGGGGTCGTGGCTCGCTCGGGGTCACGGCTCACTCGGGGTCACGGCTCGCTCGGGGTCACGGCTCGCTCGGGGTCATGGCCTGCTCGGGGTCATGGCTCGCTCGGGGTCACGGCTAGCTCCGGGTCACGGCTCGCTCGGGGTCACGGCTCGCTCGGGGTCACGGCTCACTCGGGGTCACGGCTCGCTCGGGGTCACGGCTCGCTCGGGGTCACGGCTCGTTCAGGGTCACGGCATGCTCGGGGTCGTGGCTCGCTCGGGGTCACGGCTGGCTCGGGGTCACGGCTCGCTCGGGGTCACGGCTCACTCGGGGTCGTGTCTAGCTGCGTGCATATATGGAAACGATGGCACTCATACCTACCGCTTTGGGGGAGGGGAGAATCCTGGGGTTCTGTGCACGGGATTCTGCAGCGCCTCTCTGATTGAAGCTGCAGACCATTGCCTGGCCGGATTTTCCAAAAGAGCCATCCAATCCCTGCGTGGTTTACTTTGGCAGCGAAGCACGCGAGCTTACTGTGCAGTTTTGAAACGGACGCACGCACCCACCCACACGACACACGCGGCTACACTCGACCAAAAGCAAAAAAAAACAACCAACCCAAAACCAAACCTTATAATGGATACCACATTGAAAATGAATTGTACGACTTGCTGCAAAAATAACAATAATAATAATCAATATATACGGATTTTATGTCGAACCGAGAGTTGAGATTCAAACGAATGGCTAGGAGGAGAGTCAACTGGCTCCTGACTTATTGATGTTATAATATATATAATGATATTAAGAACTTGTTTATTTATAATGGAGAGCCACGGGGAGGCAAAAAGAGGGTTGTGAATCTGTGGCAATAATATTTAAGCTGAAACGTGGCGTCGCACGCTACCCCCCCTGGCTCTCGTAGAGAGAGAACAGGGTGCCAACATTTGCCCGAGCTCTGCGGTCCTCTATATCGTAAGATATTTGCAGAAAATAACGACCAGTCTTTATTTATACACGTGTGGGAGGAGGAAACAGGAGTGCACGCAAGTTAAAAAAATAGCCCACGCCTTGCGCGAGGGGGAAACACTCTATCCCCCGTGCACACGATTAGTCTACGCTCCCTTGTACCGCCTTCTCCTGGCGAGCCAGGGGCATGGCGCTTCCTCGACGTCAACCCACGGGAAAGAAGATTCAGACGACATCTGTGTGCGGTGACCCACCAACCCGCTGCTCCCTCCTCCACAACGGTTCTGGATTAGAGGCAGCAGCAGCATCAGCAGCGTAGCCACCACCGCCACCACCACCACCACCGGCGATGCGTCTGGTGACATCACCGTCACCCGATGCAGTTTAAAGTCGCAGCCATACAGGACGTCGCATGCGCACGATTAATGCGGCCAATTCCAGGAGGGGCTGCCTTGCGTATGTGTTAAGTGACATTGGCTGGGTTACGAAGGATCGCGCATCTGCGTGTGCGATGTGTAATGCGGTATAACAATAATACAAAACACTACTAATGACCGGGGGGCGGGGGGGTTGGAGGAGGGGGGGTCTCAATTAGTCCTGCATTAAGATGTTTGGCCAGTGCCGTTACTCAGACTGCGGCTTCGTGTGGGAGGCGAAGAGCAAAGCACTCGGAGTGGGGAGGGCTCATGCCTATCTCCGCACAGATAGATTCAAGAATCTACTACTCAGGCACCAACGTTACCGACGACGTTCAGCAACATGCACGGGCGTCTCATCTCCCTAACCCTACCAAAGACCCCCCGTATAGCCTTAACAGACTGTTGGGGCAAGTGCTGTAAGCGACGAGCAGCACGGATCAAGGCACAGAAGGGGGTGGGTGGCCAGCACCACGCCCGGCCGCCTTTGTCCCAAGCGGCGATGTACACACACCGCACAGCAGGTACTCATTTGAGGCTGAGTCGACGCAGGGGAGGACCGCGAGCCGTTCAGATGCTGCCCGTCACCGGTAGTTGGCCGCGAGCGGTAATGGAACTCGGCTCGCCGGGTTCGCAGTGCAGCACGCTAACCACTTGCACCACCGCTCCCCAGTGGCGTTGTGACGGCATCGTCGGCACAGGTGATGCGGCAGTCGGTCAGGTGGGGGCCCCCCCAACATTTGATTTGTCTCGCACGATCGCACCCCGAGGATATTTAAATATCGCGGCTCCTCTTGCCCTAAGGGGCCGTCCATAAATGACGTCACGCGATTTGGGACGATTTTTGACCCCCCGCCCCCTCGTCACACGACGTCACAAAAAGTCAGACCCCCCCCCCCCTCAAATATGACGCCACAAAGCTCTGCCCCTCCCCCTCCAAAACCATATTTACATTGTGAAAATAACACATGCTTCAAATCGCTTTAAATTATTGTCATTGTAGTGCGCATTTAATGTGGCGCTGCACTCTGATGTTGTAGGAGTGTTGTTATAACAATAAGTGTTGCTATAACAATTATATATTTATTTGAAGTTGCGCATTTTGATGTGACGTCACATTTCTCAAACCCCCCACCCCCTCGTCACACATCGTCACAATTGTCTGACCCCACCCCCCCCCAGGTGCGTGACGTCAATTATGGACGGCCCTTAATCACATCGCCGCGCTCACGGTTTCGAACGTTTAGGTGCTGTAGGGGGGAGGGGGGGGGGCGCTCCGTTTTAAATAAGGTGCCAGCTACCAAACAACTGCCCAAGCTCCACGTTCCTCTAGATACCAAGATGTTTACAGCCAATGAATAATCCCCGTCATCTGCGAACGAAAGAGGCTTCGCAGCTCGTCGGATTCCATCCTCCAACACGAGTGACAATTCCCCACAATTCTCAACCCCCTGCCCCCCCAGTGGTGCCGACGCGGCCAATGCCTGCGGCACGGCGACGAGGGCAGCCGCCCCATCGACGGCCACTGGTCGCCGTGGTCGCCCTGGTCGGCATGCTCGCGCACGTGTGGCGGCGGCGTGAGCTCGCGGGAGCGCGAGTGCGGCGCCCCGCGGCCCCAGCTGGGCGGCCGCTACTGCCCGGGCACGGGCCGCACCTTCCGACTGTGCGAGGCGCGCGCGTGCGCCCCCGACGCCGTCGACTTCCGATCGCTGCAGTGCGCCGAGTACAACTCGCGGCCCTTCCGCGGCCTCCTCTACGACTGGAAGCCGTACACGCGCGTCGAAGGCAAGCGCGGGGGGTGGGGGGAAACGCCGAGAGAGAGCACGGGGGGAGGGAGGTGGTGGTGGTGGTGGTTGTTGAAGGAAGAGGGGAGATGCGCCGTGGAGGTTGTGGTGGGAAGAGGATGGAGGAGGTGATGGTAGTGATGGGAGGGGGAGGATTATGGGGAAGGAGGTGGTGGGAGGATGGAGGAGGAGGTAGTGGTGGTGGTTGTGGGAGGAGGAGGATGATGGGAGAGGTGGTGGTGGTGATGGGAGGGGGAGGATCATGGGGGAGGAGGTGGTGGGAGGATGGAGGAGGAGGTGGTGGTGGTGGGAGGGGGAGGATGATGGAGGAAGAGGTGGTGGTGGGGGGGGGAGGATCATGGGGGAGTACGTGGTGTCGGGAGGAGGATGGGGGATGGATGGAGGAAGAGCACGGAAAAGGAGGAAGAGGAATAATACAACGGAGAAGACGGGTGGTGGGAGGAGAGGGAGGAGAGGGGGGAGGAGGAGAGAGGGGATCAAGGAGGAGGAGTGACGAAGAGGAGATTGAGTGGTAGTCATAGTAGCAGTTAGTCCAGGTGGTGGCAAGAGGAAGAGATAGACGGAGACGGGAAGGAGTCGGGGTAGGAGGTGTGATAGTAGTGGAAGCAAGGGAGGTATGAGTAGTAGCGTCAGCATCAACATCATCATCTGTCGCAACAGTAGCATCATCATCTGCAGCATCAGGAGCATCATCATCATCCGTAGCAACAGTAGCATCATCATCTGCAGCATAAGGAGCATCATCATCATCCGTAGAAACAGTAGCATCATCATCTGCAGCATCTGCAGCATCATCATCATCCGTAGTAACAGCAGCATCATCATCTGCAGCGTCAGGAGCATCATCATCATCATCCGTAGTAACAGCAGCATCATCATCTGCAGCATCAGGAACATCATCGTCATCATCATCATCCGTAGTAACAGCAGCATCATCATCTGCAGCATCAAGAGCACCATCATCATCATCTGCAGCATCAGGAGCACCACCATTATCATCATCCGTAGTTACGGTCCCCCCCCCCCACACCTGCCCCCCCCCCCCGTGCTGCCCCGTGCACCTGACCTTCCGTGACCCTGCCCCCCCCGCCACGACCTCTGCGCCACAGAGCAGGACATCTGCCGCCTCTACTGCCTGGCCGACAAGTTCAACTTCTTCTTCGCGATGGCGGGCAAGGTGAAGGATGGCACGCGGTGCCACCAGGACCGCCGTGACGTGTGCATCGAGGGCGTGTGCGAGGTACGGTGGCCAGAAGATGTTAACTCCCTCGCCTAGTATACAGGAGGGACCATGGGTTCGATTCCCGACCCTGACGATGCCTGTTTGTTTGGAGTTTGCGGTGTGTGCGTGTCTCTCTCTCTCCCCGTGGTTGCGTGGATTTTGTCTCCGGATCCTCTGGTTGTTCCCCCCCTAATTTAGAATTAACATCAAGCGTTTAGAGAATTTGGAATTTTGGATAATGATGATAAGCCACTTCGTTGAGCTATCATTTGTGGTCAGGTCGCTTCTGAAAACGGGCTGTACCACTCTGGTCAAAAAGAAAAAAGTTTAGTTTTTAATCGTTTTCAGTATTTAAAGTTTATTTTTAAGCCGTCGGGACGGCGCTAAGCAGCATTACAAAATAATCTGCAATGTACACAAAAAACAAAGATCACCTGTATAGCCTTAACAGACTGTTGTGGCAAGTGCTGTTAGCGAGCACCTGTGAAGGCCGCACCAACACACTGCCACACACACACACCCACACACACCCCTCCCACACACCAACACACCCCCACACACCCACCCACACACACCCACCCCCACACACCCCCACACACCACACACCCCCACACACCCCCACACACCAACAGACACACACACCCCCACACACCCACACACACACACCGCCACACACCCACACACCAACACATACCCACACACCCCCACACACACCCACACACACCCACACCCCCCCACACACACACACCCACACACACACACCCACACATCCACCCCCACACACACCCCCACACACCCCCACACACACCCACACACACCCACACCCCCCACACACACACACCCACACACCCCCACACACACCCACACCCCCCACACACACACACCCACACACCCCCACACACACACACACCCCCCACACACACACACACACCCCACACACACACACCCACACACCCCCACACACACACACACACCCCACACACACACACCCACACCCCCCACACACACACACCCACACCCCCCACACACACACACCCACACACACACCCACACACACCCACACACACCCCCCACACACACACCCACACCCCACACACACACACACACACCCACACACACCCACACCACTCAAGTCCAAAAGAAACTCCCTGACTCGGGCCGTGCAACGGACGGCAACGACGGCGCTTGCCCCCCCGCCCCCCCCCCGCCCCCCGCCCCCCGCCCCGCCCCTTGCCATCTGGCCCACGTTAACGGGACTCTGCGTCTGCGGCGTCGTCGCTGCTGCTGCCGCTGCTGCTACTGCCGCTGCCGCTGCTGCCGCCGCTGCCGCTGCTGCTGCGTGAAGTTCTGTTTGCGATTACGGCCATGCAGGCGTCGCGGCTTTGAGGCGCTCCGATTTGTAATTCAGCAGCGCGGGGGTCGGGGGGGGGGAGAGGGTGAAAGCTCAGGGCCCCGTGCGGCTCAAGGGCCCCCCCTCCCCCCCGAGTTTTAATGGAAGCAAGATGGGGGGGGGTGGGGGGGAGACGAACGCGATTTGTCAGCTCGCTTTCAAATCCCACTGAAGTTAAATTCCAGCAGACACGAACACTCGAATTAGTCTCCCTCATCCGTCTCTCTGTCTGCGTCTCTCTCTCTCCTCACTCCATCTCTGTCTTGTGCCTGCATCTCTCTCATCTCAGGAAATGGATTGGACACTTTTGTGGCTTTCCTGGGTAAATAAGTCATCATTATCTCATGCTGTGACCCCTTCTCATGCTGTGACCCCTGTGACCCCCACCGCCCCCCCCCCCCCCCCCAAGGCTGTGGGCTGTGACAACGTGCTGGGCTCGGGCGCTCTGGAGGACTCGTGCGGCGTCTGCCGCGGGAACAACGCGAGCTGCCAGTTCGTGCGCGGCGTGTTCACGAGCCAGCAGCCCGGCCACGGTGAGCGACGCACACACGGACAACATCAACAGCAACAACAACCGACATTCGCCACTAAGTGGCGGTGACCTCACCACGGCGCTCGTGCCAGGCTATGTGCACGTTGAGGCCACGTGAAGCGTCGAACGCCCGCTGGCAGGAGGTCACGGGGCAGACCCAGGTGCCACGGGTCGAGTGACTGAGATGACTGGCAGATGCACCAGCTGGGTCCCCTACGCACACACACAAAGACAAAGATCCCCCGTGTAGCCTTAACAGACTGTAGGGGCAACTGCTGTTAGCGAGCACCTATAAAGGCCGGAACGGCACACGAGGGGGTGGGTGACCAACACCACGCCCGGCCGCCATTGTCTCCCCAGTGGCGATGTTTACACACTGCACCAGGTACTCATTTGAGGCTGAGTCGACCTAGGGGAGGCCCATTACCGGTTCAAATAATCGTCACTGGTGTTGGCCAAGAACGGGAATCTAACTCGGGTTCTCTCGGTTCATAGCGCAGTACACTAACCTTTAATTCTAGATTTGAAGTTTTCGTGACTGCAAGGATTCATACTCTTTGGTTTTTTCGGTAAAGTCACGTGGGTAAAAAATGTAAATAAATTAAATCTCGACGTTTCGGGCGCAACACAAGCTTCCATCTTCAGGTGGGGACAACTTAGCGAAAGTACAACCGCTTAAGTGGCACCAGCACACTTAAGGACGCTTGTGTTGCGCCCTAAACATCGTGATTTAATTTATTTTAATGTTTTAGCTACGTGACTTTACCGAAAAAAACAAAGAGTATAGTAAACTAACCACTATACGCACGCGCACACACACGTGCACACGCATGCGCCAAGATGCACACAAAAAACAAAGATCTCCCGTATAGCCTTTAACATACTTTTGGGGCAAGTACTCCTAAAGGCTGGTCGGACCGCCTTTGTCTCCCGAGTGCTGATGTCTCCACGCCGCAACAAGCGCTCATTTGAAGCTGAATCAACCCAGCGGAAGCTGAGGACCGGCTCACATATTCGTCACCGAGTGAGCAGAATCGAATTGGGGTCGCCCCCGGTTCACAGAGCAGTGCGCTCACCACTACACCACCGCTTCACACACACACACACTCACACATGCGCGCGCTCAGCACGAGCTCGTAGGAACGGACGCGTGCAAGAATGCGTTCATGCGTGCATGAGAGCATGGACGCATGAACGCACGACTGGATGGACGCGTGTGTGCATGCGTTCATCCGTGCGTGCGTGAACGAACGCGCGGATGGATGTTCTCACTCATGCACGCGTGAACACAAGCAACGGCAAATATCTCCCGTATAGCCTGACATATGTTGTGGGGCAAGCGTTGTTAGCGAGTAGCGCCTATGAAGGCCGGCACGGCACACGAAGGGGGTGGGTGGCCAGGCCAGCACCACGCCCGGCCGCCTTTGTCTCCCCAGTGGCGATGTTTGAACACCGCACCAGGTACTCATTTTGAGGCTGAGTCGACCTAGGGGAGCCCCGGAACCGTTTTAGATAATTGTCACCGGAACGGAATCGAACCCGGGTCGCTGGGTTTATAGCGCAGCACGCTAACCGCTACACCACCGCTCCCCAGCAGATAATCATTTGAGGCAGACACTCACGCACATGTTGAGACGTAGCTACTTCCTAAACTCGGTGAGCATGGCGATGATGATTCTTCGTGAATATTTGTGTTTGTGCTTCTTGTGCTGGTGCCATTCCTCAATTTGTTGATTCAATTTTAGATTTTGCTTGGTAGTAGTAGGTTTGAAGCTTTCGTGACTGCAGGAATCCGTACTCTTTGGTTCTTTCGGTAAAGTCACGTGGGTAGAAAAAAAAATATAAAAAAATATCACGCTGGTCGAGCAGTTAAACTGCTGGATTATTTTTTCCGCCTGAGGACGACCACTTGTGTTGCGATGGAAACGTCGTCATATATATATTTTTGTTTTCTTTATTTTAATATTTTTCTACCTACGTGAATTTACCGAAAGAACCAAAGAGTATAGTAGCAGTAGGGTTTGTTTATTTGCTTCGTCGCGGCGGTATATTGGATTGGGACCTAATATTTAGAGTTCATGTACAGCGTTATGGGGTGCTATTTGCACGCATGATGCTCTATTCACCGTCAAGTATAATTAGCATTCAATTCGGCCGGGTGGCTTGCTGGTCGAGTGAGCGGCTCACTTCCTGGGTTACAACGAGCGCCAAGGATCGGGGCTCGAACTCACGACCCCTCGTGCGGTACCAGACGAGGCAGTCGACATCTCGACGACGCGAAACGCGGTGAACTCGGCGTTAACCTGACAGCCCTTACCCCACGCTCACTCCTCCCTCCGCCTGCTGGCGACCCCGCAGGCTACCGCGTGGTGGTAATGATCCCGGCCGGTGCTCGGAGCATCCACGTGTCGGAGGTGAACATCTCGGGCTGCTACCTCGCGGCTCGGGACGCGCGCGGCCGCTACCACCTGACAGGCGGCCACACCGTGGACTGGCCGGGGCGATACGAGTTCGCCGGAGCGGCCTTCAGCTACAAGCGGCCCTACAACAACGGCGAGAGCCTCAGCAGCGCGGGCCCCACCAACGAGACGCTCGTCATAGAGGTGCGGGGGGTGGGGGTAGTGAGCGAGTGAGTGCGCGAGTGAGTGAGAGAGTGAACAGGTAAGAGAGTGAGCGAGCGAGGGAACGAACGGAGCGAGTGAGCGTGTTAGCAGGTTAGTGAGCGAGTGAGCAGGTTAGTGAGTGAATGAGTGAGTAGGTTAGTGAGTGAATGAGTGAGCAGGTTAGTGAGCGAGTGAGCAGGTTAGTGAGTGAATGAGTGAGTAGGTTAGCGAGTGAATGAGTGAGCAGGTTAGGGAGCGAGTGAGCAGCGTAGTAAGTGAATGAGTGAGCAGGTTAGTGAGTGAGAGAAGTGAACAGGTTAGGGGGCAAGTGAGCAGGTTAGTGGGTGAATGTGCGCGCAAGCTAGTGAGTGAGTGAATGAGTGAGCAGCATAGGGAGCGAGTGAGCAGGGTAGTAAGTGAATGAGTGAGTAGGTTAGTGAGTGAATGAGTGAGCAGGTTAGGGAGCGAGTGAGCAGGTTAGGGAGTGAATGAGTGAGCAGGTTAGGGAGCGAGTGAGAATGTTAGGGAGTGAATGAGTGAGCAGGTTAGGGAACGAGTGAGCAGGGTAGTGGGTGAATGTGCGCGCAAGCTAGTGAGGTGAGTGAATGAGTGAGCAGGTTACTGAATGAGCGAAGGAGTAAGGACTGAGCAGGTGAGTGAGCGAGTGAATGAGTGAGCAGGGGGGTGAGTGAGAGAGTGAGTGAAACAGGTAAGAGAGCGAGCAAAATAAGAAACGATCACGTTAGTGAGTGCACGTGTGAGCAGGTTAGTGAGTGAGTGAGCATGTTACTGAGTTAGCGGGGGAGCGAGCACTGAGCATGGTAGTGAGTAAGTGAGTGAACAGGCGAGTGAACGAGCGAGTGAGTCATCTTGAGAGAGAGAGGGCGAGTCACGGACACACGCCATCGACGCCTGCTAGCAACTAGCGACGTTCGCCACTCATGCTCACCATGGAGCGAGTCACCCCCCCCCCACTCGCCATCAATCGTCTGGCGTGACTGTGTGAGATTGTCTCTCTGCTCCGGCGGTGTCATCGCAGCTGCTGATGTTTGGCAAGAACCCCGGCATCTCGTGGGAGTACACGGTGCCACGTGGTGGCGGGTCGGACCGTACGAAGGTGGCGGCCGCGCCGCGACACTCCTACAGCTGGGTGGTCGTGCGATCCACGTGCAACGCCACGTGTGGCCGGGGTGAGGCGCGCAGACGCACGCACGGACACACACACACGGGGAGACACACGGGGGCAGACATGCACACACACACGGGAGACACACACACGGGGAGACACACACATACGGGGAGATACACACGGGCAGAGACACACACACGGGCAGAGACACACACACGGGGTGACACACACATGGAGAGAGACACGGGCAGAGACACACACACGCGGAGACACACACATCGAGAGAGACACACACGGAGAAACACACACACACGGGGAGACACACGGGGAGACACACACACGGGCAGAGACACACACATACACAGGGATACACACACACGTGGAGACACACACATGTAGAGAGACACACACGGGGAGACACACACATGTAGAGAGACACACACGGGGAGACACACACAAGGGGAGACACACACACATACATGGGGAGACACACACATAAACAGGGAGACACACATCCACACGGGGAGACACATACACGGAGACACACACACGCAAATACACACGGATACACAGACTCAGACACACAGACATACAGACATACACAGACACACAGACATACATACACAGACACACAGACATACATACACAGACACACAGACACACACGCATACATACACCCAGACATACACACATAAACATACATTAATACACACGTGCCCACACACACGCATGCATGCACTTACTGATATGAACACACACGCGGAACCACTTACGTACACAAAGATGCACTCACATGAACACACACACGCACGCACACACACACACGCATGAACACGCACGCATACGCACACACACACGTGCCAAACCCCTGCCTTGCCCACCAGTAGCGAGCGCCTCGTCAGCAGAATCCTCTTGACAGATTTGTTTTATTTGGTGACGATCTCGACGCAAGTCGAAGCCAAACCTTCTAGGAGCAAGAGGGGGGAGTGGGGTGGGGAGGCGTGGTGGATTCAAGTGCCCCCAGTGTTTACCTCTCTGCCCCAGACGCGCCCCGGCTCCCACTGCCCACTGGCCGGGGGGGGGGGGGGGAGGGTCTGCGCGTGTCTGGCCTGGGACGGAGAGGGCTTTTTGCACACACACACACAGAGTTTGGAGAGATGGTTTGGAGAGAGAGAGGACTTTGGCGCGTGTGCTCTTGCGTGCCTTGCGCGTGTGGTATAATTATAGTGGGGGCGCCACGCTGGCTAGGAGATGTTAACTACCTCGCGTGGTATACAGGAGGTCGTGGGTTCGATCCCGACCCTGCTGTATATTTGGAGTTTGTATGTTCTCCCCGTTCTCGCGATTGATTTTTCTCTGGGGTCCTCCGGTATTTTTTTGTTACCCTCCACATTTAGAATGAACGCGCGTTCAGAATATTTGGCCGCTGTAAACCTCAACACGATGATAAGCCACTTCGTTCAGCTATCACTTGTGACCAGGTCGCTTATGAAGAAAGAGCTGTACAACTCAGTGGGCCTTCACCTGGTGAAAAAACAAACAATTGTTTGTAGATTTTGATTTAAAGCTTTCGTGACCGCAGGAATTCATCTTCTTGGTTCTTTCGGTAAAGTCACGTAGAAGGGAAATAATAAAATAATAAAAATACAACATATGTATATAAATATATATAAATATTAAATTGTTTTATATTTATAATATTTTATTATTTCCCGTCTACGTGACTTTACCGAAAGAACCATGAATACGTTTGTTTGTAGTTTTAGTTTGTATTGGGGAGCGGCGGCGCAGCGGTTAGCGCTGCGCTACAAACTCCGGAGACCCGAGTTCGATTCCCGCTCACAGGCCACCAATCACAGCAAACGATTATATAAACCGGTCATGGAAGGGTGTAAGAGGTTGGGGGGGGAGTATTCGGGAGAGGTACTCGGGAGAGGTTGCCAAAACGATCGTGAACTCATTTTACCCGGCTCCAAGTAAGGCACAAATAATAGCCGATTGTTTTGGAGTTTTTCAAAAGCCAATTCTTCTTTTTTGCCGAAGGTGGGGTGGGGGGGGGTCTGGCAGGCCGCGGGGGGTGGGAGGATGGAGAGGGGGGGTGGGGGGGGGAGTTGCGGGCGATGAGGATGGAGGGGCTGGCGTGTGTTTTAGTACAACCTGAGCGGCGTGTGGTGGTGGTGGTGGGGGTGGTTCGCGCCCCTGGCCCTGCTGAGTTTGATCAGAATCAGCTGAGAGGGCCCCTTCGCTGCTCTGAATGCGCGGTGAGTGAGAACAGAAACGAACAGCAAAAAGAAAAAGTCCCAAACACAACACGAAAATTAAAACCAAGTGAGGTGGCTCCCGTTGCCCAACAGGTCACCAGACGCGGAGTGCCGAACCGCCACCCGCTGACATTCTTGGGTTCTAAACCGGGTGTCATGCGCCTCGGATTATACCGGGTTCGAATGCGAAGTAGGCTTAGCGGCTCGAAACGCTGAGCCTTGCACCCGCTGAGATTCTCGAGTTCGAATCCGGGTTCCAAGCCCCTGGGATCAAAGCAGGTTCTCAAACGAGTTGGCCCAGCAGGTGATGACGCCGAGTCGGCACCCGCAGAGATCGAACCCACGACCACCTGCATACCAGGCGAGGGAGATAACATCTCGCCATTGCAAGGCAGGACACGCCGGGAAAAAAAATAACACGAAACCGGCAGCCCTCGGATTTGATGGCCTCGGGTTCCACCCCCTGACGGGAACGACCCCACCCCTCTCTCGCCCCTGCCCCCTGCCCCCCACCATCCGTCCATCGCAGGGAAACTCACCACGAGGCCCGTGTGCCTCCAAGACCGCAAGCTGCCAGTCAACGGCAGCCGATGCAGCCACAAGGTCAAGCCCCCGAGCCGCGTGCTGCCCTGCAATGAGCAGCCCTGCCCGCCGAGGTGAGCAGAGAAGGCGCAAGGGGGGGGAAGGGGTGGGACTGCCTGCCCCCCCCACACCCCCCCACACCCCTCCCCTACAGGCCCTTGCCCCTCCGTGCTCGGTGCTGACGCTGCCCCACAGTAACGCGCGCACTCACACACACGATACCCCAATAGGCTGTGCAGACTGCTGGGGAAAGTTCTGTTTGCGAGAAGCTCCTATAATGGTGAGACAAATATCCCCCGTAAAGCCTTCGTGGAAAGTTGGGGCAAGTGCTGTGAGCGAGCAGTTCATATTAAGGGGGTGGGTGACCAAGACCACGCCCGGCCGCCTTTGCCTCCAGAAATAGCGATTTTTACACACCGCAGCAGGTACTACTTTGAGGCTGAGTCGACCTAGGGGGAGGCCCAGGACCGGTTCATATAATTGTCAGTGCTGTTGGCCGTGAGCGCGAACCGTTCACCACTGCTCCCCACACACACACACCCACACGCACACCCATACACCCACACACACCCACCCACACACACATCCACACACACACACCTACACACCCACACACACACCCACAAACACACATCCACACACACACACCCCACCCACACACACCCACACACACACACACCCACACACCACACCCACACACACACCAACACACACACCCACAACAACACACACACACCCACCCACGCACACCCACACACACCCAAACACACACCCACACACGCGTGCATGAGGCTCAGAGGGAGGATCGTACTTGAGGAGCGGATGCCAAGAGGCCAGGAGAGAGCCTCTCACTGCTCCACTATGAGGGGGGGAGTCGGGGAGAGGGGGGGGGGTAGAGAGTAGGGGGGGGGGCACCAGGGTCACATTTTCTCCGTGCCCAGTCAACGAGGGGGATCCTCGGTATTTAACGTGGGGGGGGGGGGGGGCAAGCGGGAGGTGGGGCCGTGGGGGGGAGTGTGTGTGTGTGTTGGTATGTGTGCGTGCGCGTGTGTATGTCTGTGTTCACGTGTTCTGTGAGGAGCGCTGGCGCGGTGCATAGCGGTAGTGTAGCGGTTAGCACTACGCTGCGCTACGAACCCGGCGGCCCAACCTCGACTCACGGCCAACGCCAGTGACCATTATCTGTACCGGTCGTGGGCCTCCCCTAGGTCGACTCAGCCTCAAATGAGTAACCTGGTGCGGTGTGTAAAATCATCGCCACTGGGGAGATATGTACGGCCGGGCGTGGTGCTGGCCACCCACCCCCTCCCGATCTGTGCCGGCCTTCATAGGTGCTCGCTAACAGCACTTGCCCCAGCAGTCTGTTGAGGCTATGCGGGGGATCTTTGTCTGTGTGTGAGTGAGAGCGCGGGAGACCATCGGGGTGGTTGAGCCCGGGAGGCTGCTGGTGACTTGATTAGATTTCCCCGCTCTTTCTCTCTCTCACTCTCTCCATCCCTTAATATTCGCCTCTTTTAAAAAATATATATATATATTAAAAATAAATAACCGCGGCGGGTTTGGAATGCCACGTTGATTTGTGTTGCCCTGGGAGGGCTTGGGGGGCGAGGGGGGGGGGAGATTGGCATAGCTTGTGGACTGCGTGGATTTCAGAATTACTTGTGGAATCCGATGAGCCATAAAGCTCTGTTTTCACAGATGTCCGGTAGATTTGAGTTGAGAGAGCTATGGAGGAATTAACGTTAGCCACGCGGCAGGGAATCGAACTCATAAGTCGCCGGGTTCCTTGCAAGATTGCGAATATCTGAACCGGTAAGGAGCCTCATCTAGGTCTACTCAGCCTTAAATGAGTACAATATCTGGTGCATTGTGTAAACACCACCACTGGGAAGGCAAAGTCGGCATGCCGAGGTCGGTGTTAGTCAACCACCCCGTCGTGTGCCATGCCGGCCTTAATAGGTGCTCGCAGACATCTCTTGTCCCAACTCTGTAAAGGGTATACGGGGGGTCGTTGCCTTTGACACACGCACAAAATAACAAACACAAAAATAACACACACATTCATTCATATGAGCAAAGACAAAGATCCCCCCCCCCGTATAGCCTTAACAGACTGCTGGGGCAAGTGCTGTTAGCGAGTAGCGCCTATGAAGGCCGCAACGTCACACGAGGGGGGGGGGGGTGGCCAGCACCACGCCCGGCCGACTGGGGTGGGTGGTGGTGGTGTTGGCACGGCAGAGGGCGAGCGTCTCTGTCTAGTGGGGTGTGGTGGGGGGTGAGCCAGTCCAGCTGGCACGGATTAGCCGCCTCGCCTCGGCAACACTGACGGATGGGGGGGGGGTCGTGGGGGTGGTGGGGGGGGGGGGTCATGTCTGGCCTCACTCTCTCCGCCACCGGCTGGGGGTGACCGCAGAATAAAGCCGAGAGGCGTCAATCTGCCGAGACGACGCCGCAGATTGAGAGAGAGGGAGAGGGAAGAGAGCGAGAGATAGCGAGCGACGCTCACGTCGCAGTATTTTGGCTCGGCCATCGGCCAAAGACGTTCATCGGTATCGCACGCGCGCGCTCGGGTAATGCGCTCCTGCGGCCGTCTGGAACGCTCTTCCTTCCGATTATTAGGAAGGCACTGGGAGCTGTGCGCTTTTAAATCATCATCATGTAGATTCTCGATTGACAAATTCAGCAATCGCTCGCTCTCGAAGATCCGCATTGCATTGTGTAGAGTCGCATAGAGATCCGTAGACTCACATGGACACGCAGATAATCATAGAGACCCGTGGATTCACAGGGGCGACCCATAGATTCATATAGAGACTAGGAGACACAGAGACTCGCATATTCAAATAGAGACTCACAGATTCACATATAGACTCACAGATTCACATACAGACTCACATATTCACACGGAGGCTCACAGATTCAAGGAGACTCACAGATTCAAATAGACTCACATATTCAAATAGAGACTCACAGATTCACATACAGACTCACAGATTCACATATAGACTCACATATTCACACGGAGGCTCACAGATTCAAATAGAGACTCACATATTCACACGGAGACTCACAGCTTCACACGGAGACCCATTGACTCTGTTAAAAGTGGTGGCTAAAGACCTTCATCGTCTCCTCCGCATGAGACCACCTCCTGCCCCCCCCCCCCGCTCTGTCTATATATATAGAATATAAACACGGCCAATCTATCAGTACGGGCGTCCCGGGATGCGACTCACATTCAGTGGCGGGGTAAACCCCGCACAGGGCATCGTGGCACGACAGTCGCTGGTCGCCTGGGAAATCCGCGGCGACTTTCCCAGAGCTGCTGGTTCGCAGAGAGGAGACTTCCGAGTTATTTGACCTTGGATATTGACCGTGTATATATATATATTTATTCATTTCATTTTCCCATCGGGTGACTTTGAAGAGGAACATTTGGGAAAAAGTTTCCTTGAGTGCAAGGACACGGGGGGGGGGGGGGGGGGGGGGGGCGGGGGGGTGGGGCGAGAGTCCAAACCGAGGAGTCGTCTTGTCAAGCTGAGACGTGGCGAGTGGAGCTGATGGAGCTTTCGGAATGTAGACATCACGGTGTGCTCGATTTTTGTTTCGATTTAAAGCTTTCGTGACTGCAGGGATTCATCGTCTTGGTTCTTTCGGTAAAGTCACGTGGAAGGGAAATAATAAAATAATAATAAAATATAATAAAATAAAGAAAAAAAAAATAATAAACAATAATCAAAAATAATAAATATTTTTATTATGTTAAATTTTTATTATTTTCCTTCCACGTGACTTTACCGAAAAAACTAGGAAGGTGTGCTCGATGTTAATTACCTCGCCTGGTATGCAGGAGGATCGTAGGTTCGATTCCGACCCCTGCCCGACGCCTGCTGTATACTGTATATTCGGAGTCCGCGTGTCTCTCTCTCTCCCCGTGGTCGCGTGGATTTTTCTCCGGGATCCTCCGGGTTTTCTCTCCACATTTAGCATCGACATCATGCGCTTTGAGTGTTTGGCTGTTTCTATATATTGCCACACGCTAAGCCACTTCGTTGAGCTATCATCTGTGGCAAGGTCGCTTCTGAAAAAGAGGTACATAGCTCAGTGGATCTTTCCTAGTAAAATAAAATAAAAAGTTGAATAGGCTAGTGAATCGGAAGAGCACACTAGGGTTATACATTGTCTTAGATGGGCAGACGGGCATACAGGGCAGTCCAATGCACTTGGTAGATGTTCAGACCAACGCAGACTCATACAGACAGAACGACACACGTGGACAGACCAATACACACGGAGAGACAGACAGACATAGACACACAACACACATACACACAGATACATGTGTTGAATAACACACGTACATACAGATGTATGTTGAACTTCTTTCGCACCGTACGTAGCCAACCGTGATAATCGGAGTTGAACACGTAAACACGCACAGACGGAGAGAGAGAGAGTCAAATAATGTCTCAGCAGCATACAGACAGGCCGAGAGACAGACCGACTCAGAAACAGGCAGGCAGGCCGACTGAGAGACAGAGCGAGGTTTACCAACAGACGTATAAACAGACAGACAGACAGAGAGACATGCCAAGACACAACCGAGCAAACAGAGGCATCGTGTGTTCCACGTGGACTCTGCTCTGTGTCGTGTGTCACTGCGCGACAGAGCCGACGCACAGCGGCGAGCAAACACCGCACAGAGCCAGGAGTCGAACCCAGCCCCCGTTGTCTGGGGCGCTGCGGGCACCACGACTCAGCCTCAAATGAGTACCTGGTGCGGAGTGTAAACATCGCCACTGGGGAGACAAAGGCGGCCGCGCGTGGAACTGACCACCCACCCCCATTCGCGTGCTGTGACGACCTTCGTAGGGTGCTTAGTACTCGCTCGCAGCACTTGCCCCAACAGTCCTCTGAAGGCTATACGGGTGCCCTTTGTCTTTGTGCGCGCGCGTTCGTGCTCGCAGCTGGCAGGCGGGCGATTGGGCGCCGTGCTCGCGCTCGTGTGGGGGGCTCGGCGAGCAGAGCCGCCCCGTGTCGTGCACCCAGCGGGCCGCGGGGGGCCGCCTCGCCGCCCTGCCCCCCTCGGCGTGCCCCGAGGCCCTCGCGCCGGCCCGGAGCCGCCCGTGCAACGCGGCCGACTGCCCCCCAGCCTGGGTCCCGGGCGCCTGGTCGCAGGTGGGGTTCCAAAGTTTCACATTGGCACCCTCCTCCCCCCCCATCGTTACCCCCCCACCACCCACCAACATCCCCCCACCTACCCCTCCCTCCACCTCTCCCTACCCCCACCTCCATCCACCTGCTCCACACATCCCCTCCGTCCACCCCCTCTCAACCCACGAACCTCCTCCGCCACAGCGCGTTATTTCCATTTGTTTGCTGGTGAACTGTAGTATTTCGAATCGAAATCGCCTCCAGTGCTGTTGCCGCTGGCGGCAATAAAAGTTGTTTAAGAGTCAAAAGTCTCCTCCTCTCCCTCCTCCCCCCCAGTGCTCCAAGACGTGCGGGCGAGGCGTGAGGACGCGGGAGCTGTGGTGCCGCGCCGAGGGTGCCGGCGGGGAGTCGCGCTCCGTGCCGAACGCGCGCTGCCGTGGCCTCGCGCGGCCCGCACGCAAGGAGAAGTGCTCCCTGCACAAGCGCTGCAAGAGCCCCCAGCACCTGCAGTGGGTGCTGTCCGCGTGGTCCGAGGTAATGACCATTCGAAGCTGCGACTAAGTGTTTAGTTTCACCAGTTCAGGCCCAACTGAGCTATGGATCGCTACTTTTTTTGTTTGTTTTCAGAAGCGATCTGGGCCATCGCAGATGATAGCTCGAAGTCGCCGTACCCAATACCAATACCCCCGCAATTCGGCCACTAAGTGACGGTGACGTCACCACGGCGCCTGTGCCAGGCCAGGTGCACTTTGAGGCCACGTGACGTGTCGAAGGCTCGCTGATAGGTCTCGGGACAGATCCTGCAGGTGTCGGAGGTCGGCTGACTGAGATAACCGGGAGATGCACCAGCTGTGCCCCTTACTGTGCCAACTTGCTGTATTTTAGCCGCCCGGCATTCCGCTCGTTGTTGTGAGCGTCGCTCCTCTGCCCTCCGTTGTTGCTGGAGGGCGACTAGTTGCTGCATTTTAGCCGCCCGGCGTTCCGCTCGTTGTTGTGAGCGTCGCTCCTCTGCCCTCCGTTTTTGCTGGAGGGCGACTGCCTCCAACTGCCCAGTAGCGTCCTTCACGATCCTCCTCGTGGCCGAATCGTCACCTTGTGGAAATTCATTTATAGCAGCCACCCACCTCGCAGGTAGCCCCGCCCACTACTCTCCTAGTCCCGCCTACTACTCTGGAAGCTCCACCCACTCCAAACTAAAACATATTTTCATTTTACCAGGTAAAGCCCACTTCGCGATGTAGCTTGTTTTTCAACAGCGACTTGGCTATCACAAATTATTGCTCAACGAAGTGTCTTTTCATCGCGTGCGAATTTATATCAGCAGACAAGTACTCTCTAAACACACGACGATTCTAAAATGCGGAGGGAAAAACCGGAGGACCCGGAGAAAAATGTCCACGACCACGGTCAGAGTGAGAGACACGCAAACTGCAAATATACAGCAGGCGTCAGGGCTGGGATCGAATCCAGACCTCCTGAATACCAGGCGAGGAAGTTAACATCTCGCCACCCCACGGTAGTGCCAGGACACCGCTGCTGGGCCCAATGCCACGACCACCGCCACCAATGTTACTCTCAACATGGGACCTCTTTGTGCTGGTTGCCTTTTGGTTGAGACCAGGCCCTAAAGAAGGCTGTCGCTGGTGTAGAGAGCAGTCCGTTTCAAAGACAATGCCAAATATAACCGGAGCATGTGTTTGTTTGCATGTTCAACACAAGAACCGTGCGTGGTTAATGCAGGACATGATTCCTTGCGCAAGGTTTCTGTTCGGTGTTTGAACATCTTAACACCATCATTAGACCTCCTTTGCCAGTACCAAAATATAATAATAGGGGTTTTCCCCTTTTTTTGATAGTGCGTTGTCTTTGAGCTTTACGCCTTTTGGCGTCCTCTGGTCTAGCACCAATTGAGTCGAGGCTCAAAAGAAAGCCGTCTCCGGTGTGAATCAATCAGTTTCAAGGACAATGCATATATTCCATTGGTACCTCATTTGCCAGTAAAAAATATAATAATTGGTTTTTTACCCTTTTATCTGCCAACAAAACTGCATTATGACTGCAGGTATTGTGGTCTATGCTAACATGACTCCTCGTAAAAAAGGTGTCAGTTTTGTTGCCAGATAGAAGCGTAAAAAAACAATAATCAATGCATATATTATCAGTGTGTTTCTGTTTACATTTTCACTACAAGTATTGTGGTTAATGCAGACATGATTCCTTGAAAAAAAAATTCAGTTTTGTTGCCAGAAAAAAAAGGGGAAAAACCATATTATCTTAACACTAGTTTTATTGCCAAAAAGGGTATAACCTCTTCCTGTTACTCTCACCCCTTCCCCCTTCCCCCTTCCCCCTTCCCCCTCCCCCCTCCCCTCACCCCTCCCCCTTCCCCACCTCCCACCTTCCCCCTTCCCCCTTCCCCACCTCCCCCCCTCCCCCTGCCCCTCCCCCTCCCCCTGCCCCCTCCCCTTCCCCCTCCCCCTTCCCCTCCCCCCTCCCCCCTCCCCCTTCCCCCTTCCCCCTTCCCCCTCCCCCCTCCCCTCACCCCTCACCCCTCCCCCTTCCCCATCTCCCACCTTCCCCCTCCCCCTTCCCCCCTCCCCCCTCCCCCTTCCCCCTTCCCCCCTCCCCCTTCCCCCCTCCCCCTCCCCCTTCCCCCTGCCCCCTCCCCCCTCCCCTCACCCCTCCCCCTTCCCCACCTCCCACCTTCCCCCTCCCCCTTCCCCCTTCCCCACCTTCCCCCTTCCCCCCTCCCCCTTCCCCCTTCCCCCTGCCCCCTCCCCCTCCCCCCTCACCCTCCCCCTTCCCCCTCCCCTTCCCCCCTCCCTTTTCCCCCTCCCCCTTCCCCCCTCCCCCTTCCCCCTCCCCCTCCCCCCTTCCCCCTCCCCCCTCCCCCCTTCCTCCTCCCCCCTTCCCCCTCCCCCCTTCCCCCTCCCCCCTCCCCCCTTCCCCCTCCCCCCTTCCCCCTCCCCCCAGTGCTCGGCGTCGTGCGGCGTGGAGGCGGCGCAGTCGCGTGAGCTGCGCTGCGGCAGGAAGAGCTCCTCCTCGGGCCGCATCCGGGAGCTCCCCGAGCGCCGCTGCCACCGTGTGGCCAAGCCGAGCGTGGCGCTCACGCGGCCGTGCGCCACCAACCCCGGCGGGGGCGGTGCCGTGCCGTGCCCCCCCGGGGCCGCGCAGCAGCCGCCGCTGCCGGGGGGCGGAGCGGCTCCGGGTCCCACCCGCCGCTCGCTCATCAGCAACGCGCTGTCGGGGTGGTACGCGGCACCCTGGACGCAGGTGGGTTACTGCGGGACGCTCCGTGAGCCTCGGAGTGGGTGGTGGAGGAGGGGGTGGAGGGGGTGGAGGGGGTGGTGGAGGAGGTGGAGGAGGGGGTGGAGGAGGGGGTGGAGGAGGGGGTGGAGGAGGGGGTGGAGGGGGTGGTGGAGGAGGTGGTGGAGGAGGGGGTGGAGGGGGTGGTGGAGGGGGGGGGTCGGGAGGGGGTGGTGGAGGGGGTGGTGGAGGAGGGGGTGGTGGAGGGGGGGGTGGAGGAGGGGGTGGTGGAGGGGGGGGGTGGAGGAGGGGGTGGAGGAGGGGGTGGAGGGGGTGGTGGAGGAGGAGGGGGTGGAGGGGGTGGTGGAGGAGGGGGTGGAGGGGGTGGAGGGGGTGGTGGAGGGGGTGGGGGAGGAGGGGGTGGAGGAGGGGGTGGAGGGGGGGTGGTGGAGGAGGGGGTGGAGGAGTGGGTGGAGGGGGTGGTGGAGGAGGTGGTGGAGGAGGGGTGGAGGGGGTGGTGGAGGAGGGGGTGGAGGAGGGGGTGGAGGGGGTGGTGGAGGAGGGGGTGGAGGAGGGGGTGGATGGGGTGGTGGAGGAGGGGGTGGAGGGGGTGGTGGAGGAGGGGGTGGAGGAGGGGGTGGATGGGGTGGTGGAGGAGGGGGTGGAGGGGGTGGTGGAGGAGGAGGGGGTGGAGGGGGTGGTGGAGGAGGGGGTGGAGGAGGGGGTGGAGGGGGTGGTGGAGGGGGTGGGGGAGGAGGGGGTGGAGGAGGGGGTGGAGGGGGGTGGTGGAGGAGGGGGTGGAGGAGTGGGTGGAGGGGGTGGTGGAGGAGGGGGTGGAGGAGGTGGAGGGGGTGGAGGCAATGGCGGAGCCAGGATTTTCAGGTAGGGGGGGCAACCCCTCCAGCCATGAAACATGATAGAGGAGTTGTTAGTAAGGACTTGTCCCTTGCTTTTTATTCGACTCGTGTGCGGCGATGGCGCAGCCATCGATCGAGGGTCGAATTCGAACCGCGTTGTGTGATCGGCATCGCGCTCGCTGAAGGTGAATGCCTTCAGGGAAGTCGTGTACTGTATACGCAACTGCGAACAATTTTGTCACTTAAAACTGCTTTATCGTTACTTATTGCCAATTATGGACTCAGACTATTGTCCTATCATCTCATAGAGTCCCTGGCACATAATGATATGCTACACAGTGGCAGTGGGGGTCGCAAATTGCCGATTTATTACTAACAAACCCCAATGATCCGATCGAAATTAGAGATTTCGCCGGTGGGTGGAGGAGGGGGTGGTGGGGGTGGAGGTGGTGGATGGGGTGGAGACGAAGTGGTGGAGATGGTGGAGGTGATTATGGTGTTGGCCTCTCAACTCAAATTCGTCAATAACACTGCGTGGCCTTAAAGTAAAAATATATATAATGAATATATGATGGGTCATTGCCCCGAAACGTCGCCTATTGAATATATTTAACGCCTCATTGGCTCATTCGAGCAGTCAAACTCCCTGACACCTGCGCACCAGCGCGTCGCAGAGCGTCGTGGGGTGTTGGGAGGCATCCCATGCGTGCGCGTGGTTTTTCTTCCCCGTTGTGCTGCGTCCATGTCGACGGGGAGCAGTGCGCGGCCACGTGCGGCGGCGGCGAGCAGACTCGCTCGGTGCGCTGCCTGGCACAGGGCAAGCCCGCCGTGGGGTGCCAGCCTCACCACAAGCCGGCCACCACGCGGGCCTGCAACAGCCAGGCCTGCCCAGGACACGCAGGTGAGTCTGGTTGACCCGCAGCGCCACACCGCACAGCACCGCAGCGCCACGGCTGCTGACGAAGGCGGTCCCGGGCGCGTGTGATGACCACTCCGGCCGTTCGTTTCGCCGTCCCGGCCTTCACGTACGTATGTTCAACTTCTTTCCCACCGTACGTAGCCAACCGCGCTCATCGGAGGATCTATGGGTGCTACTCGCGATCGGCACTTGCCCCAAGTTTTTTAATGATATATGGGGGATCTTTGTAATTGTGTGAAGCGTGCTTTGCTACGAGCCCAGCGGAATCGAGCTCGATCCCCAGCCTCAAAACGAGTACCTGGTGTCGTGTGTAGAAAACATGAGCACCGGGGAGACAAAGGCGTCCGGGCGTGGTGTTGGCCACTCCGCCTGTTCGTTTCGCCGTTGCCGGCCTTCGCGGGTGCTACTCACTGACAGCACTTGCCCCCAAAAGTCTGTCGAGGCTACACGGATCTTTTGTCTTTGTGTGTGCAGGCGAAGTACCGGTGTGCCAAGACCACTACACGTGGTGCTCGCTCGTGCCACGCCACGCCGTGTGCAGCCACCCGTTCTACGGGAAGCAGTGCTGCCAGGCCTGCACGCCGTCCAACCTCATCACCCGATGAGATGCGTCTCACACACGCGCAGTACACTCACCAACCTCATCGTCCGATGAGCCGCGTCTCACACACTCACCGACCTCATCCGATAAGCAGCGTTTTACACACAGTACACACAGACACGTGCACACGTATCGAGCACTGTAGAACCATAACAGCCACGCAAGTGGCGGCAACGTCACCGTAGCAATTGTGCCAGGTTAGGTGCACCCCGAGGCTTATCGCGTGACGTGTCAAAGGCTCACTGCTCGCAGGTGACGGGAGAGCCCCAGGGTGCCATGGGTTCCGACTGAGATGGCTGGCAGATGCTCGCCACCATGCCAACTTGGCACGCACTTGGTACACAAAGATCCCCCGTATAGCCTTAACAGACTTTTGGGTAAGTGCTGTTAGCGAGCATCTTCGAAAGTAGGACGGCACACGAGGGGGTGGGTCGCCAGCACCACGCCAGACCACCTTTGTCTCCCGAGTAGCGATGTTTACACATCGAACCAGGTACTCATTTGAGGCTAAGTCGACCTAGGCGAGGCCCGATACAAATAATCTCCACTGTCATTGAGCGGGAATCGAACTTGGGTCGCCGGGTTCGCAGCATCGCGTGCTGACCACTACACAGCCGCTCTCCACACACTCCGACACACGCAGCGTACACTCGCACGGACGTTTCAACACATTATCATCTTGACACATCACCGGAACACATCCTCACCACCTTGACACAGTTGGTCCCGTGTGGCCTCCCAAACCCCCTCAACACCTTGGGCCTTCAGCTCACAATGGGCCCTCCATGACCTCTCATGAAGGCAGGGGCCCAAATCACCACGTGAGATGTTAACTACCTCTCCTGCTATACAGGAGGCCGTGGGGTCAATCCCGACCTGACCCCTGCTGTATATAGTATTTGGAGTTTGCGCGTGGCTTATCGCAGCCAAACACTTGAAACGCGTGTCGTTGATTCTAAAATTGGGAGGGAAAAACAGGAGGGCCAGGAGAAAAAACCACGTGGCCACGGGGAGACACGGAAACTCCAAATATTAAAGCATCGTCAGGGTCGGCGTCGAACCCACAACTTGCAAACTCCCAATATACGTACAGGCATCGTCAGAGTCGGGATGGAACCCACGACTTTCTGTATAGCAGGCGAGGTGGTTAATAGCGCCCACTGCAGCGACAAGGTATGGCAAAGTCACTGCAGTGGCATGACTGGAGTGTCACTTGAAAGTCATTGGCAACTTTTCAGGGCTACTTGAGGGAGAAGCCGGGGGGGGGGGGGGGGGGCACCACAAACACCGCACAGCCTTGGTCGTTTGAAGCTACAAGAGCAGCTTGCGAGATTTGGATGTCGCATCTTAAGTTTTAAAGACGTCTTTAAAGTCCTACGCAGCTGCTGTGTTGGGGGGTGATGAGGGGGTAACGACGCAGACACCAAGAAAATAAATCAGGATAACATAGCGGAGCATGCGAAGTTTAATAAGCGTGTGCGCGCGCGTGTGTGTATATCTATAAATATGCAGACACGGTACAAATATAAGACAAATAAATCGCTTAAAAGCTCTTGTAACTGCTCTCCTTAAGAGGGCAACAATGAGCCCCCGGTGCTGGACAGGGATGTTGTAGATTCACCAATGTGAAATGTACCATAAGAATGGCTTTTGCACAGTATTTTCCTTTTTTTTAATTGTTATCAATGGTATTATTATTTACTACTACTACTACGTTTTGGTGCTCTCCAGTCAATTGTAATGGACTGATAGACGTTGCAATATTTGTGATGTTAATGCAAACGGAAGGAAACACGGCGCAAGGAAAACCCCATTGCACACACATTGACTCAACTTCCCAAAGGTCTCGCACCCAACGCGTTCGTTATTGCGTCCCGTGTATTTAATTAGCCGGGAAAAACTAGAGGACGATAATTTTAGCGCTGGGATTATTTTTAAAATGTACACAACCCTTCCCATCGATGTGGCCGGCTTTCTCGACATTCGAGTCCCGACTGGCAAGGCGGCTTGCTCGATACTCAAGTTTCGTTGACATTGGATCGTCGTAGAGTTATTGTGGCCCCGAGTTGAATAATCATTGAGGACATCATCGGTGAGCCTCATGCAGAGATCACTTACCCTGGTGCTCCAAAAGGTCGTGCCGTGCCCCATCCAGCTGCTGGGAGTTCACCTGCTGGAAGATTTAATCGTCGCACATCGCATCGTTTGCATTGATTTCACGACGGAACTTTCACGACCCTACGAAATGCGTACGGGATGGTCACGTGCGCGCGAATTGCCACGATTTGGGACGCACCGTCGCAAGCAATGCACTGTAAACTTTCTGATGAATTGTCACCGATTGGACGAAGCGTGCCATGTTCTGTGATGTGTCAAGATCGGATGAATCGTCACGTTGCCGGTGAATTGACGCAATCGTATGAAGTGTCACATTTGGTGAATTATGAAGTTTTCGCATTTCCGTTGAATTGACACAATCGTCTGAAGTATCACCTTCTCCGTGAAGTCACCATTGCGTTGGTTGTTGCGATCGGCTGAAACGTAAAAAAAAACACATTTCCGGACGATCACAATTCAATGAATCATCGTAATTCCAGGAGGGACTTACGGGGCCGCAATACGCCTGGCCGATGTTTTTTCTCATTGTTGTTACTTTTTACGATTTACCCGAAAGGATGACAATCACAGGAAATCAATACTAAAGGGAGGGTTTTTTTCCCTGTGTCGTGAAACCCGCCACCACCCGACACAGCCAATGAGCAAGGTTGAAGCACGTAAACAAAACGACACTTTAATATTTACACCGTCTAACCCAAAATGAAACGCCCCTTGATAATGGACAACATTGGCAAGACATTCACTTCCGGTGAACGACCTGCCAAAAGCGACGTCGCGTTTTGTTGGCCCGGTGACGCGTCCCAATTGTGACGTCCCGTGAGACAAGCCGCTGTATTCTCAGAGATCCCATATTGTCATTTGAAAAAAAAGTAAAAACTGAATATTTCGAAATCCTCATTTGAAAAAAATAGAACTCGTCCCCCCCCCCTCGTGTAAACCTCGAAGGACATCGTCGTACAGAAAATGTTTCCTGTACCAGACCGCCGTTATGCGAATTAACTAGTCTCACACGTGTGTAAAACGAAAAGGAAATATTAAAACATGACGGACAGCGGCTGCACAAACCTCGCAGCGGAACTCAAAATGTATAAAGTAACCAAGTCGCATTAGCAGTTAGTCGACGGATCAGCAGGTCGCGTGCGTTGGGGGGTAAAGTGTGGGCAACTTCCGTCGTCTCCTAAGATTTCTTGCCAGCATACACGAGTCGACGCACGCACCCTCTCCGGAAGGGGTGGCTCTCTAAGTCGCCCACTAGCAGAGGGCCGCTTCCTCCAGGAGGAGCGTGAGCAGGCAATTATAGAGTCGAACCTTTCCTCTGTGTATCAAAACAAAGCATGAAGCCCTCTGCGACCCAAACAGTGCGGTGCATAGAGGCGCTTCTGTGCTAAGAGCCAGCTTGTGTGTCCGGCTCGTTGTTGTGTGGCTCCTACCATCGACGGTATTCTTTTGAAACTCCCGATCTCGGCGGGCGCTTTCGCAGCCCTCTGAAGGGCCACGTGAACGCAAGGTGGTGGTGGTGGTGGTGGTGGGGAGCGGGGCGGTCAACGGCGTACAACGGAGTTTCCCAACTTGCGTGCGGGTGCTCGGGCGTGTTGATCGGTGGCGAGAGATGAAACGGATCGACGGTTTTCACCGGGGGGGTCACACAGGTCATGGCGATTCGATGACCACCTGTCACGGTCGGCTCACGACGACGCCGCGGGTTGTCGTTCGGCGTCACGGTCTCGCATCTCGGAGGGGGAACTGAATCTATTAAAGCATCTTTTTTTTTTTCCAGGTAACGGCCCACTGAGCTATGCAGCTCTTTTACAAAAGCGACCCTGGCTATCGCAAATGAGAGCGCAACGAAGTTGCCTGTCATCACGTGGACATTTACAGCAGACAAATACTCTTAAAACGTGATGATTCTAAATGCGGAGGGGAAAAACCGTAGGGAAATCCACGCGACCACGGGAAAGTGAGAGAACACGCAAACTCCAAATATGCAGCAGGCGTCAGGGTTGGGATCAAACCCACGACTTCCTGTATACCAGGCGAGGAAGTTAACATCTCGCCACCGTTGCCGGGTTGCTCCCGGAGAAGGTGCCAATGCGCGTGGAGCAAAACGTCGGACTTATTCCGATTCCTGTCGCCCTCGTCCGAAATTCCCTTCGCCAACGGCGATCGTTGGCAGAATCCGATCCTCTCCCCAACCCCCTTCTCTTTGCAGGACTTGTCAAAAGTAATCTTCGTTCAATAATTTTATGACAAAATATATTAACGATAACTTTTTTGGCAGGTGGGCAGGGTGGGGCCGGGAGAGTGAGCGGGCAAACGGTCAAAACGCTGCACCTCCAATTAGCCCGGTGGGCTACGTGCAGCGCAAAAAAAGTTTCACGTACGTACAAATCGAGCAAACGAATGTGACGCGGCCGTTTCAATTGATTTCGCAAAATGGATTCCCCGTTCGTACCAATGAGACAGCACCCCCCCTAACCCCCATCGCCCCCCCCCCCCCGCCGCCGCCCCCCACAAAGGGAACATTCTTCGGGAGGTCCTTACGGAGAAAACAAGTGTCGATTTCGTCAAATGATTCTCGTGCGCACACTCACACTCACTCTCCGTCTCTCGCGCGTGTGCGTGCGATCCTCACGCCTTGTACATTGTGTACAGACCGTCGGGCTCACCCTTCGGGTGAATCGTGCAGGCCCTGTCATGTATTTACATTTATCCACTTGTCTCTTCACTCTTTTGTAATAATAAATAAAAACTACACAATTTACGTCACCAACGTGAGCGCCGGAGCCGAGTCCTACTCTGCTCGCGCGCCGATGCGTCTTATGAATTGACGCGTATTTTGTTTCGTTTGTGTATGTGTGCGTTAGCATGCTTTCGCACCGCCGTGCGTAGCACACTGCGCTGATCGGAGGTGCGCACCGGGCAGGGGGGGGAGTGGACACAGCAAACTAAACACACGCGGGAAAAAATCAAACGCACACGTGCGTCGTCGCTACAACGTCAAGCGCCCATGACCAGATCAGCCGCCAACGCGCCCGGCCGTGCCACGCGCACTCAGACGGAGGCTAAGTAGAGGGGGGGGGGAATCCTGCCCGAATGACGACGCTGATGATTGACACTAGGTAGCCGTCTTGCATGGGTGACCGCCTGGGACTAAAAGTCGGCCCAGGCAATCGTAAACATTCCGGCCCAAATTTGGGCTATGGGCAATTATTTATTTTTGAAATGGGTTGTGTGACAAATTGTGGACAACAAAACGCCTCTTAACGAGAACCCTGTTAACGATTAATCGCTTAACGACAGGCCTCCACAGAGCCCAATTTGTAGTGTATAGTAGTGTAGTGTATAGTGTAGTGTATAGTGTAGTTTATAATGTAGTGTATAGTAGTGTAGTGTAGTTTATAGTAGCGGAGTGTATAGTGTAGTGTATAATGTAGTGTATAGTAGTGTAGTGTATAGTGGAGTGTATAGTAGTGTAGTGTGTAGTGTATAGTAGTGTAGTGTATAGTAGTGTAGTGTATAGTAGGGGGGTCTCAGGGCCCAGTGTGTTCGCTTACCGACCATTCCCCTGTCAACGACGGGCTGTTGTAGTGACAGTAAATCTCAAATATTGCACAACTGGTCGTCACAGGCTAATGACAACCGAGACCTCAACATGGATACCTCGTCGCAGACTCAGACCCCCCTGCTGGGATCACGCTGCTGCTGCTGTCATCATCCCAGAGTCTCACCCAGGTCTGGAAGAAGGCTGCCGCTACCGCTGCTGCTGCTGCCATCGGCCAACGGAGTGGAACACTGCGGGCCCCTCCAGATGAACTCCTCGTTCGAGAATAAAACGTCGTTGGCACCTCCTCCTGGCTTCGACATTCCTCGTCCTCGAAGACACTGCTGGTGTGACCATCAACTGCACAATCAGGACATGGTCAGCAGGACGATGCGCGCATCTCCTTTGTAAAAGACAGTTGTGGCCACACAACCCATACTATGGACTGTATAGCAAACCCAGAGACACACAGATACCCAAGGAGGCCCATAGAGATACGCAGAGGTACACAGTAGACAAACCACATGAGAGCAATTGTGTCCATGCAATACAACTCAATGGTTTAGACGGACGCACTGCGATCGATCACATAAGCCGAGCCTCCTGCCTCGCTCTCGCTGTGTAACAAAAAATGTATCTTCCTAATTAATCGTTAAAATGCCACATCAACTGCAAATTAAATGGGAATAATTACATGAACCGCAGCGAAGAGAAACACGAACCCAAAAAAAGAAAAACCTTTAAATCCTATCACAGAAAGTGTTCTCCCTTCTCTCCTTCTCACCTCCCGCTGCTCCCAATGACTCAAACTCTCAGCAGGGATTAAATTCATCGCAAGAGGACGAATTCACTCACGGGTATAGATTGAGATTACCCGTCAAGAAAACATTGCACGGCTTCACAATCTCTCCTCTCTCTTGACTCGCCTCACCCCTCCTCCTATCATCTCACTCTTCATCATCATCCACAGAGCGAGACTATTACTTGCCCCCCATCGTAAAGTATGGTTTGGGGTGCAGTAGTGGCGAGATGTTAACTCCCTCGCCTGGTGTACAGGAGGTCGTGGGTTCGATCCTGATCCCGACGCCTGCCGCTGTATATTTGGAGTTCGCGTGTCTCTCTCTCTGTGATCGCGTGGATTTTTCTCCGGGTCCTCCGGTTTTTCCCTCCACATTTAGAAACAACGTGTGTTTAGAGTATTTGGCTGCAATACATTTCCACGTGATAAGCCAATTCGTTGAGCTATCATTTGTGACCAGGTCGCTTGTGACAAAGAGCAATATAGCTCAGTGGCCCTTAACGTGGTAAAATAAAAATGCACAAGACCCCCCCCCCCCCCCACCACCTTTAGTGCAGATGGAGTGAAGGAGGGCTTAGCCGCAAAGAAGATGACCAAGGCGTTGTTGCTGCCAACGACTTGTTGATGGAATGGGCGCACAAATGGGGCGGAAGCCATCATGTGCTTGGTACGCCGTGGCACAGCTGTCACATCTGGGGTGGAGTGGCCCGTTCCTAGCTCTCTGCTCACCCCCTCATTCATCCAGTCACTCACTCACTCACCAACCCACCACTCACTCACTCACCCACCCAATCACTCACTCACTCACCCACCCACCAACCCACCCACCAGTCACTCACCCACCCAATCACTCACTCACCCACCCACCCACTCATCCACAGCACCCTCTCACTCACCCAGCCACCCATTCACCAATTAAACAGATATAATTCAGAGGGAAGTAGCAATCTGGGTGACTGACGATGTGGCACTCACCAATTCACTCCACTGACTCGCCCACCCACCCACACATTCACTCACCCACCCACGCACTCGCTCACCCACCCACGCACTCGCCCACCCACCCACGCACTCACCCACCCACCCACACATTCACTCACCCACGCACTCGCTCACCCACCCACGCACTCGCTCACCCACCCACGCACTCACTCACTGACCCACACACTCGGCAAGCATGATTCAAAGAAAGAAAAAAAATCGCAAAAGGGATAATTATCTACCCGAAAGATTCTCTCTCCTTGTCTCTGTCTCCTCCCTCCACACACCCCTCTTCTCATCTCTATTTTCATCTCATCTCTCGCTCGCTCTCCCTTTCCTCTCTCACGCTCGTGGGCCCTCTCTCCGACGTGACGGCACGCCACGGCTGCCTGCTCCGCCGCCCGCTCTGCCCGCCACCTGCTGTGGCCTCCCGGTGATTTCAATTTAAAACTGAGATGCCACTTGCAGCCCAGTTGCACTTTCGCAATATGTAACACCACCACCACCACTACTACTACATTCTTTCACTTCTTCAGATGCACACTTTAAATTGGCGCGAGTGCGTGTGTGCGCGCGTGTGTGCGCGTGTGGTGCTTGCAATCAGCACTTGCCCCAACAGTCTGTTCAGGCTATACGGGGGGGGGATGTTTGTAAGTGTGTGTGTATTGTGCATGCAGCGGTAAGCGCATTACGCTACGATCGTGCCTACGAAAACCAGTTCGATTCCCGCTCACGGCCACCGACACCAGTGAAGATTATCTGAACCGATTCTGGGCCTCTCCTAGGTCGAATTAGGCTCCAATGAGTATGTATGTTCAACTTGTATTGCACCACACGCGGCCAGCCGTGCACATCGGAGGTACAAGTACCTGGTGCAATGTGAAAACATTGCTACTGTGGAGACAATAACCCCCCACCAATATAGCCTCAACAGACTGTAGGAGCAAGTGCTGTTGGCGAGTAACACCTACGGAGGCTGGCACGACACATGAGGTGCGTGGGTCGCCGCTACCACGCCCGGCCGTCTGCTCACTACACACCGCACCGGCTACTCATTTGAGGCCGAGTCGACCTAGGCGAAGGCCCATGACCAGTTCAGATAATCGTCACCCGTGTTAGCGGGCCGAGAGCGGCGATCTAACTCGGGTCACCGGGTTCATAGCGCAAGCGAGCCGACCGCTGCACGATCGGCGGTCCCCTCGCGTACACGCAAGACACGGGGACACGCAGACACTCGTATCACCAGTACGCGCAGACACGCACACACACACGCATCACCAGTACGCGCAGACACGCACACACACACGCATCACCAGTACGCGCAGACATGCACACACACACGCATCACCAGTACGCGCAGACACGCACACACTCGCATCACCAGTACGCGCAGACACGCACACACACGCATCACCAGTACGCGCAGACACGCACACACTCGCATCACCAGTACGCGCAGACACGCACACACTCGCATCACCAGTACGCGCAGACACACACACACACTCGCATCAACAGTACGTGCAGACACGCACACACACGCATCACCAGTACGTGCACACACGCACACACACGCACCACCAGTACGTGCACACACGCACACACACGCACCACCAGTACGTGCACACACACACACACACGCTCGCATCACCAGCACGAACATGTGAAGCCTAGCTCCGTGTCCAGGGTGACACTTCGAGAATTAAAGCGATATTGCTCGGCAGAGGAGGGGCCCTGCTTTGTAATTAGCAGCTGTTGGCAGCGCCTCTCAAGACAGAAACGGTCTCGAAGGGTGGGGGGGGCATAGGGAGCGGGGGGAGGGGGTCGCCCCCACAGACCACCGCACCCCCGCACCATGTGCCACTCTTCACGTCGCTCCGGGCAGGACGATAGACTTTCCTAGACCCCCTGCGGCAGACTGCCGCACACTCCCCCCCGTCCCCCACTACGCGAGGTCTGACAAATGAAAGTGAATGGAGATGTTAGCGACTTCGCCTGGTATGCAGGAGGCCGTATATTTGGAGTTTGCATGTCTCTCTATCTCCCCGTGGTCGCGTGGATTTTTCTCCGGGTCCTCCGGGTTTTCCCTCCACATTTAGAATCGATATCACGCGCTTAGAGTGTTTGGCTGTTGCTATAAATTGCCACACGCTAAGCCACTTCGTTGAGCTATCATCTGTGGCAAGGTCGCTTCTGAAAAGAGCTCAGTGGACCTTTCCTTGTAAAATAAAATAAAATGTTGAATAGGCTAGTGAATCGGAAGAGCACACTAGGGTTATACATTGTCTTAGATGGGCAGATGGGCATACAGGGCAGTCCAATGCACTTGGCAGATGTTCAGACCAACGCACAGACACATACAGACAGAACAACACATGCGGACAGACCAATACACATGGAGAGACAGGCAGACACACAACACACACAGATACATGTGTTGAATACCACACGTACATATAGATGTATATCTTCAGAGTATTTGGCTGCTTTACATTTCCACGTGATAAGCCACTTCGCTGAGCTCTCATTTGAGGCCAGCAACAATCAGCACTATCGTCACAGTCGTGACAGATGAAGAGTGTCTTTTTTTATCTCGGGCAACGTTATTGTTATTATTGTTGTTATAATGAGCTTGGGGGAAAGGATAAGCTGATGGGAGGAAGGAATTGCAAAGTGGAGCATTGGTGCGAGAGGAGTAGCGGAGAGAAAAGTGAAGTGAGCTGCATTGTGGTGAGTGGGTGGGTGAGAGGGTGAGTGGGGTGGGGAGTGGAAGTGAAGCGGTTAGCGCGCTGCGCTACAATCCCGCTGATCCGGATTGTTTTCCTGCTCACGGCCAACACCAGTGACTATTATCTGAACGGGTCCTGGGCCTCCCCTAGGTTGACTCAGCCTCAAACGAGTACCTGGTACGGTGTGCAAACATCGGACATGCAGGAGACAAAGACGGCCAGGCGTGGTGTTGGCCATCCACCCCCTATAATAGTGTGCTGTGCCGGCCTTCATAGGTGCTACTCGCTAACAGCACTTGCCTCAACAGTCTGTTAAGGCTACACGGGGGATCATTGTGGGCTGGTGAGTGAGTGGGCTTGTGAGTTGGTGAGTGGGTTGGGCGATTGAATCGCTGATTGAACGGGTGAGTGTGTTGTTTTTGCCCTTGGAACACAGCACAGATGACGAGTCAGTGTCTGGTCGACCCGGGTCCTCGACACACGCATGATGCAGGAGGAGGAACCTGACGAGAATAGATCACGGGACACGGCAACCGTGGCGGGTAGTAGCGATAGCAGAGTGACGAGGAGGTGACTGACCGCCAGCGGGGGGGGCGAGCGAGCGGCTGCCGTGAATCGGCGGGCACCGATTCATTAGCAACAAAAACTATAAATACCAGTTTTCACGTGCACGATTCTGCACGCGAGCATCGAGTGTGAATGGTGAATCATCGGGACCCGGTTGGCTGCCCCCGCTGTGGTTCTAATTAGCTGCAGCGGCGTGCGCATCTCACAAGCATCCTCCTCCTCGCCCGCCAACGACGCTCTCAGCTCCGCTCTGCGAGCACGCCGTGTTCACGCTGCCGGCGCTGTCGGGGTAGAGAGTCGTCTACGGACAAAACAAGAGACACGAGCGACGTGAGGGAGACGAGAAACACGAGAGACAACAGCGAGACGAGGGACACGAGCTACACGACGAGGCGCGACGACTCATGCTGTTCCAACTCCCGATGCACCGCACAATCATTATCATGCTCGTCATCTCCCGTCGTTAAGCGTCGTCGCTGTTGTCATCAGCGGCTTCATCAGTCATCGTCGTCATCAGCAGCACTGTCCCTACGGTCGTCATCGTCATCGCAATCATCGTTGTAATTAACATCGAAGTGAAGTTACTATACTCAAACTAAAGTATTTTTTTTATTTTAACCAGGTAAGGCCCACTAACCGACACATTTTTTTCACAGACACACACATACACATACAGACACAAACATACACACACGTACAGAGAGACACACATACATACGTACACATACACACGCATATGTAGTGTCATGGAATAAGTAATGTAGCAGGATAGCGCTGGCTTCTAGCGGGGAAGGGGATCTGCGGCTTACGGCAGCCGTGACGTCAGCAGGCCACGTGATAGACTAGGGGGGGGGTCTAGGGGAAAGGTCACGGAAGGGGCACACCAAGAACCCGCTGGTAGGTTCTAGAAAGGGGACGTGGCCGGGGGCGGAGCCAGGCCACGCTGATAGTCTATAAGAGGGGCCCCTGTAGGGGACCTCGGGGCTGTCGACGTGGAGTGTCGACACATTGCCTTGCGATACGGTTGTTGGCTGTATCGGTCAGCGCCATCGGTGTTAGACAGCTTGTGTTGTGTGTAGGCTCGGGTGTGTGTAGCCTAGGCGACTGTAGGGTGTGTGAAGAGAGATTGTGTGTATAATAAAAGTGCCTCCAAGAATGACTGCCTCCGAGTTGAACCACTACAGAAATACATACATATAGAGACTCACCGATGAGGAATTGCAATCAGGCTTCGCCAGCGCAAAGTGACCAGGCAACTTCATCTGAGGGCGGCAGTCTCTTCACAGGGTTGAATCAGCCTGTCACAGCTGAAGACGTAAACAGAGAAAGAGCCCCAGGTTAACCGTAAACAGATTATTTGGTGACGCTGCTGCTACTGCTTCGTTGGAGTGGTGCACAAAGACATTCATCAACCACACTGTGGCCTTAAAATAGTACGAAACAAAATATATTCTGGACACTCGGATGAAGAGAGGGGCAGAGCTGTCAACTGATCACCACCTGGTGGTAAGATGGATCCGACACTTGGGGCACCGACCAGATGGACGTGGAAGGCCCAAACGAAGTGCAGGTTTTCGGGAAACGCCTGGTGGAAGACCCAATGCAGACATATTTCAACTTCCACCTCCGGAAAAAACTTCTCCTGCACTCCAGGGGAGGTCGTGGACATTGCGTTTGAGTGGACAATGTTCAGGATCTCGATTGTGGAAACAGCTGTGAAAAGCTGGAGCCTGAAGGCAGTTGGTGCCTGTCATGGAGGCAACCCTAGGACCCGCTGGTGGACATCAGTGGTTAGGGAAGGTGTCAAGTTGAAGGAGGATTTCCGAGCTATGCTAGGAAAAAGGTCTCCCAACTCGATTGAGAGGTACCGGCTTGCCAAGAGGGCGGCAGCTGCAGCTGAAGCGGAAGCCCCGTCGGAGGTGTTTGGAGGCCATGGAGAGGGACTACCGGGCACCCTCAAAGATGTTCTGGCAAATATTCCGACGACTTAGGAGGGGGTCGAGGACATGGCGGAGGCGTAACATTGACCTTAACTAAGGAGATAGTCGAGAGGGGGAAGGGAACACTTTGAGGAGCTCCTCAACCCGGTGGACATGCCCTCCTCTCAGGAGGCAGCCCTGGAAAAATCTGCGGCGATCGAGGGCCTTCATAGTGGCAAAGCTGCCAGAGTAGACGAGATTCGCCAAGTTGTTGCAAGTGCTGGACAGTGTAGGAGTGTCGTGGTGAACACGCCTCTTCAATGTTGCATGGAAGGCCGGTGCAGTACCTCTGGATTGGCAAAATGGGGTCGTGGTTCCCATTAAAAAAAATGGGACCAGGATATCAAGCCACATTGGAGGTTTGGAGAGTCATACAGTACAGGGGCATGGAGGTGGCGTCGCTGCTTTTTGCAGGCAACGTTGTCCTCTTTACCTCGTCAGTCTGTGACCTCCAACGTGCACTTGAACAGTTTAATGCCGAGTATTAAGTGGCTGAGATGAGGATCGACACCTCCAAATATGAGGTCACGGTTCACTCCTGGGAGATGGTGGATTGTTCTCTCCAGTTGAGGGGGCACAGCTGCCCTTAGTGGAAGAGTTTAAGTACGTCGGAGTCTCTTTCGCAAGTGATGGTAAGTGAGATCAGGAGATCGGCCGGTGGATCGGTGCGGTGTCCGCAGTGATGCGGGCGCTGTGCCGTCCCGTGGTAGTGAAGCGGGAGCCGAGTTCTCGACCAAAGCGCGCGGTTTACAGGTCGATCTACGTTCCCACCCTCACCTATGGTCATGATCTTTGGGTAATGACCGAAAGGATGAGATACTGGGTAGAGGGGGCTGAAATGAAGTTTCTACGCAGGGTTGCCGGGCCCTCACTCTCCGTGATCGGGCAAGGAGCTCGGTAATCCGGGAGAGCCTCAGAGTCGAGCCGCTGCTCCTCCGGATCGAGAAGAGCCAGTTGAGGTGGTTCGGTCACCCAGTAAGGATGCCCCCCGGAAGACTCCCCCTGGAACTCTACCGGGCAGCGCGTCCCATTGGGCGAAGATCTCGGGGCAGGTCCAGGACACGCTGGCGGGACGATGTCGCTCGGCTGGCCTGGGAACGCTCGGGATTTCTCCAGGAAGAGCTGGAGTCTGTCGCCAGGGAAAGGGAGGTCTGGACCGCCCTACTCAACATGCTGCCGCCGCGACCCTCACCAGGACAAGCAGACTGAGAAAGGAACAAAACGAAATATTAAGATTCGATAACTATTCATATAACATCGGAAAAAAATGTTCGTGAGAAAAAAAATCTAATGCAATTCTCATCAGGCGCCATGGTGTGTATTATTTGTGCCTTCCCCAACCCTCATTGTCCACTCCATCTCTCCGGCATCTATATATATAGCACTCTGAAAAAGGGACATTGCCCAAAACGTCGCTACTCATCAAATAAGACATTGCCTTAACAGGGGTCCCGATGAGACGTTTCGAATAACATTTTTGTTCATATAACGGCATGCATGCATTGTTTTTTTTATTTTCCCCTACACCGCCAAGGACGAGCGTCGCCCTTGCAGACGAACATTCACGAAGGACGGTCGAATCACACCGCTAATTGCGCTGCGCAGCACGGGGGCGGTGGTGGCCCCAAACGACTCCCCGTCGCTCGTTTGGCTTCGTTTATTCGTTGCAACGTTCCTGTCCCCTGCACACCGAGATGGTCTCCAGGCACCGCGCGTCATGATGAGCCGAGCGCGTGGGAAGCCACCGCACAAAGGCCCCACCACCCCAACACAGTATAGCTTCATCAGGCTGTTGAGGGAAGTGATGTTAGCGAGTAGCGGTAGTCAAACAGCGCCTATAAACTAATGAAACATCTATTTATTTTTTTCTAACCAGGGGTAAGGTCCACTGAGTAGCTCTTTTTCAGATGTGACCTGGCTATCACAAATGATAGCTCAACGAAGTGGCTTATATGTCGTGTGGAAAATTTATAGCAGCCAAATACTTTGAATGCACGTTGCTTCTAAATGTGGATGGAAAACCCGGAGAACCCGGAGAAAAATCCACGTGGTAAACATGCAAACTCCAAATATAAAGGCTTCAGGGTCCTGATAAAACCCTGTATACCAGGGGAGGAAGTTAACATCTCACCAGCGGTGACGCCATACATTGCCCCATCAGCAGGGGCAGCCTTGCATAAGCCATCCGCTCGGTGAACTGCAAGATGTAATGGGCTAGGAGTCCCTGTATCGGAATAGTCTTGGATAGAGATGGAACTTGTAAGCTGAAGAAGACATCCCTCCCGGATTATGGATAGAGAAAAAAAACATTGTGAAGAGCATCAAAAACAATTTCAATTAATCAGCCGCTTAACTCCAGCACTTAAAATATTGTAAATCCCAATCGCGCCCAGGGCACTCAACAGGTTTACGTGTAATTGGGATGATTTATCGCTGGCAAAATGCAACGGACGGCACCCGTCAAACTTCATACTCCTCTGGCATCTCTCAACGACGCTTCTTCCTCCGCCTTGTGCGCGCGCACCGCGCATTTGCGCTAATTGCGAGTCGCTTCCGTACGCGGTGGCCCAACACACCAACGCGTCCCTTGATGGGTCTCGGCAGCGGTTAATCACGCGTGCTAATTCAGTATGCGCGAGGAGCACGTCTTCCATTTAAGCTCCCTTTTGAGGGTCCATTTGCTTCGGAATTGAAGCTCAGAATTGTTTCTTAACGAGTGTTATCGGTGAACAAGAATCGCGCAACACTGATTGTGTTGACATGACGGGGTTCTTCTTCCGTTGTACGGATGACAGGCCACGGCTAACATCAGTGGCTAATACAGGGGTCGGCAACCTGTAGATCGAGTCGCACGCGGCTCTTCATGGACCGATTGGAGACGTAATGCCACTGATATTTTGGTTGCTTGACCCCTGAGTGAGTGGTATCCGAACCGGTCATCCCTTCTCCATCCGTCTAAACCAGACGAGGGTGGCCACCCTGTTTTGATAAGTCTCCACAACGCCGTCAATTATTATTTTGTTAGGAATCGTGTAGGACTCGGTAGGACCCGCATCTAACAGAGAGGGCCCTTGCCTATAAATGCGTGGAGGTTCGCCTGCGTTGGATTAAGGCTGACGGAAAGATGCAGAATGTTGAACCCGGTAGTTTCCTCGCATTAAATCCATTCCTCTGATAAAAAAAAAAACATCTAATCCCGAAGTCGCCGTGTTGCTGATGGGATTTGTAAAAAAACAAAAAATACCATTATGTTTTAGGGACAGCTTTGGCAAGCAGACGTATTGTCTGCTTACTTATTTTCGGCACTTCACATCCTGGTTGTTTTCATTTATTTGTTGTAAACGATAAACACATTTCAACTCATAACAGCGGTGTTGGCTCATTCTCTGAGAGGAAAACTCGAGAGGAGCGAGGAGGAACCACAGGCAAGCGGCAACGCAACAGCAGCCAAGACGGTGAGCCGGCGCGAAATGCCACCCCAAGCTCTGCAACCTTATATATATTAAGGCATTATCAGCTAATTAGCGAGCGTTTATACACGTCGGAGTACATCGGACCAACCGGAGAAATCCCACGTGCGAGGGGACAACGCTCTATCCCATACAGGTGGCGTCGGCATGTCTTCGTATCGGTCGTATCGCTGTATCCTGGTTGAGCCAGGGTACGGCGACCTCCTAAACGCCCACCCACGGAAAGAAGGAAATTTCACAGCATTCGTGCGGCGGTCCAGGAACCTTCACTGCTGCCTCTGCAACAGTACGAGACTAAAACTACGAACTATTTTTAATTTTACCAGGTAAGCCCCAGTGAGCCATCTCGCTCTTTTTCAGAAATGACCTGGCCACAGATGACAGCTCAACAAATGGCTTTTCACGCAGAAATATATAGCAGCCAAATACGCACATTGATTCTAAATGTGGAGGGAAAAAGCGGAGGACCTGTAGAAAAATCCATGAGACCAGAGGGAGAGAGACATGCAAACTCCAAATATACAAGCGTCGTCAGGGTTAAGATTGAACCCACGACCTCCTGCATACCAGACGAGGGGTAGTAGTTAACATCTCGCCACTGTGGCACCCCACCGAGAATTGGACATACACAGTTGAGTAGCCACCGCGACCGCCACCCGCCTAGATGCAAATAGAATTTGAAATCAGAGGAAGTTGTACACGCCAAGGCCGATTCGACAAGCCCCTCGTTTCGGGTGTGGAGGCACGCTCGCCTATTTTTAATATCTCCGGAGTCATCGCGTTCGCGCTTGGTGGGCGTCTGACAGCTGGGCGTGTGGCGCTCGCAGAGCAGGCAACGATGCGCCGATGAGTAAAACAATATAAACATATATATTGTATCGTTAACATTATTATTGAAGTCGCCGGCGAAGTAGTTTCGCGATAGTGGACGGACGTTCCAGACACTTGCGAGATGTGGGCAATCGTGAGGATAATCAAATAAGTGGATTTGGACACAGCAAAGGTAACGGTGCAGCTCTGCAATATCAAACTTGCGTCACTGCTGGTAGAAAGGGGCATTGACCGGAGGGAGCGCCGGAGATCCCCCGTCCGCTCTCACCTCCTCTGCAAGGGGTTTGGCCTACTCTTCCACACTGGCCAGATGTATTTAAGTCAACGGGAGTACCCACACTTTATCCCACCACACGTGGAGGGGGATTATAAAAAGCCTGCCTCATTCAACCCGCTAACCATTCAATCACTGTGAAAGAGCTTTATAGCTCATAGGATTTCTCCAGTATAAATATTCTGGACACAGCACGTCAAGCAATTAGAGGACTGTAATTCAGAATGAAATAATTAGTCTGCGCCTGCCGATTAAACCCTTTGCGATAGCTCGGGGGAGGGCGCTTTCAAAGGGCGTTAAACTGTTCAGTGTCACAAAACAGACGGAAGCTCCCGTCAGTTCGGAATACAAACGCTGCCAGAGAATCGGCAACTGGGCAGCTCTCCCCAGCGCACCCGGAGAGGGGTTTGCGCACCACGTGCCGCTCGTCCCGATGTTGCGCGCCCGCGGTCGCGGGTTTCCGTTGATGAATGCGGCCGCCGACGCTGTGCCGGCAACCTGGAGCCCAAAATGTTCGGCCGTCGTGCCACAACGACCACGCACGCCGGTGGTGCAGGCGGGAGGAGAGAGGGGGGGGGGGGGGGGGATGACCTTAAAAGAACCACACACACACGCCAGAGGAGACGACGGCAGTCGCGGTGGCGAAAGAAACCCGACGCACTTGGGGCGAGCCGCGCGGACAGCCCGGGGGGAGGAGATCCCAGACAAACGGGGGCAGCGAATAATAAAGAGCGACCACCCACACAGATTGGAAAGTTAGATTTTTATTTTTTCTACTGCCAATTCGCTGGGGTCTGTTTGGCCGACGTTGGGTGTGGGGGGGTTTGGCGGTAAGCGCTGCCACGTATTGAAACCAGAGCACCTTTTAAAGATTATACCAAGGTAGACTGACGTTTCTGGGCAGTGGGCCTTGTTCAGAGCAGACAGAGACGGACGGCGTAGAGATCGGCAGACCCGCAGCTGAATGAGGCGTTCATCATCTTCTTCTTCTCAATGCTCTTCTGCTCAATGTCGACTCAGCGTCAGGTGGTTCAGTGGCAGAGCGAGCGAGCGGCATAGGAATCGCAAGGTTGAAGGTTCACATGCTGGTCGGGGGGTTGACTCAAACCATCATATCCCTCGGGGGTCTTTTAAAACGGGCACCACGTTGTGGGGATATTCAACAGCAGTTTCCATTTGGAGAAACTCGCCCCGCCCCCAACGAGGCTATTGCAATGCTTTAGCCAGATGAGCACCGATGCCGCAATGCTCATCTAAGGAAGACTCACGGAGTATCAATGTCTACTATCCACCGGTACTCATTAGAATGAGATTTTTTTTCATCACGACAGCGTCCCTTCAGAAATCTTGCTGGTTCACCTGTAACGCATCGAGTTAATATCGATGATGATTCAGTTTCTTCTGTACCGCGATGGTTTTTGACCTCGTATTCACTTGGGTTGTTTTGGCTCCAACTTCTATTTTCCGCAGCGTTGTTCCGTTTTTTGGACTCTTGCTTCTGTCTTTGTGCGAGCCAGGTCACAGCTAAGAATGAGACTACCCTGGTCCCTCGAGCCCTCAACTTGGCGAAACAAAAAGAAAACTTGAAAACTCAGGGTGTGAAAGGTGTTGTGAAGATATGAACAACACTCACAGCAAGCGCTGTCACATCAGTGGCGATGACTGATAATCAATAAGAATAATTGATAGTCAATAACCGAATTAATCGAGCGACAATCACGATCTGCAAGTGTTTTGTGACTGTAACAACACTTCCTGAAACAAAAATATTTACGGAGACAAGATTAGTCATTCTCAACGAGTTGACGTCAATTAATAAAATCCCAAACTACTTTGAAAGCCGTTCTTAAACGAACACTTGTTGAATCCATCCACCCTTTCGACGGACAGTATAACGCCGCAAAGTTAAATGGGCTTCGTCACGTTTGGCGGACAAATTCGATTCAAGAAGAACACACGATACTCGTCCCAACACTTTGCCGCTTTGAGCGCGATTGCGCATTCCGTAACGAGTTGGTGTCCACCGAAGCCGCACGCGCCACCAACGAAAACGCAAGGAGACTCAGTCGTAGCCCTTACCCGAAGGGGAGCCTGGCTCGTGGCTTGACAAGTTATCGCGAGACGGGGATTCAGGGATTCAACGCCGACTCGGATTAAACGGCAGTCGCGGGCAATGTAATCCGTGGGAAACAAGGCAGCGTCGCCGAGGCTACAGGATGCAAAACATCCACGGCCACGAGCGGAGGCCACGTCAGCGAGGCGTTACACCCTGGCTCTCTTGAAGCGGGAGTTTGGGGTGAACCCACGTGACAAAACACATGCCGGGGGGAACTTCTTCTGCAAGTCACGTGGGGTGAAACGCCGGACATCATTAACGTACTTCATTTCAAGCTCCCAAAACGTGGTGGTGGGGGGGGGGAACCGACGAGCGACGTTTCGTTCCACGTGCTGGGCGCTTCTTCAGCAGGTGAATTATTCCCGAAGAAGCTTATCAGCGACATGCATTTTTTTTATGAGACATTGAATATCGGCGCAGAGGTTGAGACCTGAGATTAGCAGCTACGCGTTGAGTTTGTTTGACCATGCTTCACCACGCTGGTCAACGGGGGATTGGTGGAGAGGATGATGGTACAGGAATGGTTCTGAGTTCACTCGAAAGACGTGGGAAAGGAGTCGAACTCGAGTGGTCGGGTTTATAGTGCAGTGCGCGATCCATTGAGTCACCCCCCCCCTCCCAAAAATGTCCATGCGAGTGTGGCAGAATGCTTGTGACGTGAACTATGCAGGAAATGTTGAGGTTGTGTGCATACATGTTGATGTATGTTTCCGTGTGCTCATTTATGTAGTATGCGCATGTGCATGCTTACATATAGTTTGTTGTCCTCTCGCACCTCCGCTGTACACGCTTGGCTACATATGGTGTGAAAAGTCAACATACATACATTCATGTAGACACCCCGAAGTAGCCTTTTAACAGACTGTTGGGGGGGAAATTGCTGTTAGCGAGCAGCTATTGAGGCAAGCACGGCAGGGCGAGCGGGTGGGTGGCCAGTAACATGCTCAGCCACCTGTCTCCCTAGTGCTGTTTACAAGCATGGCACCGGGTAACGCATTTTAAACTGAGTCAACGTAGGGAAGAACCCACGACTGGTTCAGATATTAACCACTGTTATCAAGCGTGAGCGAAAATCTAACGTGGGCCGCGGGTTCGTAGCGGAGTGCGCTTACCACTGCAACACCTGTCCCCATACGCATGCACATATACACACGGAGCACGAACAATTTAGCACCTCAAACACCATTGGCGATAAAATGAAACACAGAAAACAACAACACGGCACATAATACACAAGATTTTTATTTCGAAAGATTCGCGACAATTTTTTTCATAATTATAAATTCTTCCGAAGTTGTTTCATAACCCAACGGCAATGACAATCTACATCCTTCGCTGGTTTTCAGTAAATCGACTCCACTAAGCTACCTCAAGGCTGCGGATGCCCAGAGGTCCATGTGTGAGAGATTCGCCACTCTCACCGCTCACCAAAACCATCACAACCCAGCATAAAGAATTTGTTGACAAACCAATTTTGTTTTGCCAACGCGAAGGATTTAGAATCTATGTAGTCGTAATAATCTGTAAAACATAAAAAATAACTGATAAGCGTGTAACTGAATGCAGATGCCTCTTTTGGCAATCCACAACCTACACGGACGGGCCTTCCGGATTGACCAATGTCAAGTTTGTGTTTATGCAAGCGAATCAGGAATCGGTTTTGACTTTTCCGGTCTCATCAGCAGGTCAGGCCCTGCTTGACGACCTACTGCTGGGGGTGCCAGACTTTACGGGGGAGAAGGGTCACGACGGAGGAGCATGAAAACACAAAACCGCCATTTCACACGAACTTCAGCAAGAGCTACAGCAAAGCGGCGTGGGACGCGTAAAAAATGGAAAATGATCGATTCCTCCCACACGTACGGTTCGATGCATGCACCGTGGCGATTCACAAGAATTAATATTAACAAACAATTCGATGAAACGATCACAAACATCGCAAGCGCACACCCATGTGGTGGAAGGGGGGGAGAAGGGATGGGTCTCTTTCGCCGCGACGTGACAAGGTGCCAAAATCACCAGTCTCAGAAATAACTTTGCCTATTTCCTGTGGTAATAAAACACTACAATCTGGTGTGGGCCGCCGACAGCTGCGTCTCTTCGCCAAACTGCAACACGAAGCGTCAATATCCCGATAGCAAAAAACGTTAATCATTTATGACTGCGAAGGTTTTTTCACCGCGTGTACCTCGGCAGGATGTCTAATGTTTCGCCGCACGTGCAGCATTTTAAACATAGCCTAACCCCCCCCACCGTCTCAAACTCGTGAAAGCCACCAAGCTCAAAACGTGACAGCGGACAGCCAGATACGCAGCTCATGGTCGTTTAAATGATCATCAGCCACGATCTGTTCACTGCTCGATGACTCCCTCCAAAACAGTCACCGTGTCCTATTATATCAAAATGCATCGATGCATCTGGCTCCGTCACGAGAGCAGATTTCATCACTCCATCTTCTCGGCTCAGTCGGGCATTCCTCCTTCCTCCGCCTGCCAAACCATCCTACGTCTCGACTATTGGCCGCCACCACTGTCAGCATCATCACCATCCCCCCTTCGAGCTATGTATCCCACCCACGCTCACTTTAACTCATCTTGACAGTCAATGGTTGTCTCTCTAACTTGCGTGTATTCTCAAATCCCACAAGTTTTACTCTTCCTGCCATCTCGGCATATATCCTGGCGTTGCGCCTGATCATATTTATATCAGTGGCTCTTTTCAGCTTGGGTATATACAATATTTACAAAAACGTTTTCCGAGCCCCTCAAACGAATAAATGTCAACCAGTGGACGGAAGGCCTGACAGTTCAAAACCAGAGCAGGTTCATTCTCGCTCTACTTCCGTGATGGTGCAGCATGCTCCGCTGCTGCACTCAGAACAAGGACTTGGAACAATTTCTCGTCACTCAATCATCGAGGCGTAACCATGCCTCGCAATGAGCCACACGAATAAGAGCCGAATGGTTCTCACCGCTTTACAACTTAGGTTGAGTGCGTGAAAGTGTCAGCTCTGTTTGTCCGTAACTCGAGTGGGTGGGTGGGAGGGTATGATAAAACTTGCACAGATGATCAACTATTCATTATTTTTTATATCATGTTGTGTTCCTATTGGGAAAATTGGCCAAATTAATAATCAGAACCTTTAATTTAGGCTCTTTTTCATAGATGTCCAGCAGATTGATCGGAGGATTACCCAAAATTTGGCGATACAACACAGAACCGTTTCAAGGATTCACACCGTGCAGATGTCGCCGTCTCGTTTCATCACAGTCATTCTGGCCTCCTGGAATTAATCCTGGTTTCCTAGATTTTTTCCCCAAAGTTGCTTGATGTAGTTTCAAGCCGAAACTTTCATGGAGACATATTTGCTTGTGAGAATGGTAGGCTCAAATAAATCTAATTCAGTGTCGGTTAGGTGGAGGAGGGTATTAATGACACAAATTTGGGCAGATCATTACGTGGGCCTAACCAATTAATTCCATTAAAAATCGTATTTTCTGTGAAAACCTGCGAGTTAAGTTAGACGCTACGTGGCGTTTTGCTTCGCGGCTCAGAGGGTGACTTCAATTTTCACCAATCAAAAACTTCCCCCGACAAACGTTCATTGAGGAGCATCACAGAATCCCACGGCTACTCGTCAAAGTGTCTTCCTCGTTTGGGTTTCCTCTTTCGTGAAGGATGTTTACTTTACACCGGGGCCTGTGCAGGGGGTGAAAACAAAAATCCAGAGCAACAAGATTGTGTCGATGTGTCCTTCTCCCTGCCCGACGCCAGCACCTAGACGTCCAAAGCATCTTTCTTCTCACGACACCAACGGCCAAACCACGGGTCAGCATCGCTGGTAACCGCGCACGCACTGCCACTCCAGGGCGATGTCCCGGTAAAATGCAGTGGCCCAGGAAGTCTCCTCCCTCCTCTCAGCGCCCACCGTTTCCCGCAAACGACGACTTGGCTTCTCCCTTCCACGGCACCTCTGGCCCACGCCAATTGCCGTCGGCGACGCTCTGGTTGTCCCCAGAACCGCCTGGAGGGTTCTGTATTCGCGAGTATGGTCCCAGGGACGGCCTCATCACCGGCTGCCCAACCGGCATCAGTGGTATGATCCTCACGGGCGGTTTGGCTGGAACTTCGGGTTTGCCCTGCTGCTTCAGGGACATTACTGAAACTCGGTTGTAAGGTTGGGTCGTTGCAGAGGTCGTTGCTGGGGTCGTTGCCGGAGTCGGGGTCGGAGCCGGAGTCACCGTTTGTTTTGGAGCCGAGGTCAACGGGACTTGAGTCAAATTCATTGGAGAAACTGCTGGGGTCACTTGCCATTCTAAAGTAGAAGGGACGACCACCTTGGCACCTCCGATGTTAAAGAGCTTATGGATTTTAGCCTGCAGCTCCTGCTGCTGCTGTTGTTGAGCTAGAAGCTTTTTATCTCGTTCCTCTTGCTGTTGCTGCTGACATTGCTTCAGAAGCCGTATCAATGAAATGTTCTGCTGCTTTTGCTGCTGCTCTTGTTGCTGCTCTTGTTGCTGCTGCTGTTGCTGCTGCTGTTGCTGCTGTAGCTGCTGCTGTAGCTTCTGTTGCTGCTGCTGCTGTTGCTCTTGTTGCTGCTGCTGCTGTAGTTGTTGCTCTTGTTGCTGCTGTTGTTGCAGGGACGGCTGGCTCGGCTGCATCGGTTGCTCCTGTTGCTGCTTCACGAGTAACAGCTGTTGAGACAGCAGTTGCAGCTTCTGAAGCTCCGACAGGTCCGACTGCTGCTGCTGTTGCTGCTGTTGCTGCTGTTGCTGCTGCTGTTGCTGCTGTTGCTGCTGCTGTTGCTGCTGTTGCTGCTGTTGCTGCTGTTGCTGCTGGTGGTCTATGCGCTGTTGAAATTCAGGCTGGCTCGTCGCTGAAGGCAAAGAGGAGGGGCTAGCCGTGGCTACCGCCGCCACTGACGTGGGTCGAAGAGCCACAGGAATTTGGGGAGACAGCACAACGCCTGGTTTGGAGAAAACAAAACAGTCAATAACAATTACGGGCATTCCAGAGCTTTAATATCGACAATGGTGATAATTGTACGTGTCGTTGTATCGATTTTCTTTAGAGCGGAGTAGGCTAGAAACCCTCTTAAGGAGGGGGGGGGGGGTTCTCTCTAAAGCTTGCCACTCGAGGCGAACACTGTGACCGACTCGCAGACGGATGGTATAAATGAAACGTTTAATATAATGCAGATTGCCGAGGGAGACCGGCAGTCATAAGGGAATGATTTAGATATTAGGTACAGGGTTACCCCTCGATTTACGTACGTTCGGTTGACGTAATTTTGCGTTGACGCAAATTTACAAATTATGCACACTTTTCAATGAACGAAATCGAATTTCGGCGTGAACGATATTTCACACGGCACGCACCACGAGATCATTAAACAAGAGCCACACGTGTGTGTCATGGTAGCCCTACAGTGCAACAGTAACGGCCTCAACTTCACCTTTCCAATAATATCCAACGTACAGCAGATATATTGGCAGAGTTCCCTAACAAGGTCAACTATTTTTGTTTTAAATATATTTTTTTACGAATGTGTTCTTTCTTTTTATATTGTACGCTGCGCGTAAGTTACCAATCTTGCAAATTTAATCAGGCATTATAAAGTTACACAATGGTGATTTCGGAAGCCTGTTTTTAAATATATTAATCAAGTGTCTGCGATTCGGATCCGCACGTCACAGCACCTAATGTGCACAGATTGAAAACTTCCCCTCGATGGGCACGTGGCACCGGTACGTGACGATTTTCATTTTGATTTGATAACAGACAACGAGAAGCAAAAGCTGAAAAGTCCACAGAGAAGCATGATGAGACGCATACCACTTGGAATCCCACTGAGACACAGGAGGAGAGAACGCGTGGATCAGGTAACGAGTGCAAATCGCAGACATCGTATTCAACGTTAGGGAATACCGAGTGAGTTTGAGCAAGGACACATCGTGCCGGGCGAGGATAAAAGGCTGATGGATGAGACTGGTGACAGAAGGGCAGTCAAATGAGCGATCGTGCCCAAGAGGAAGGGATGGAGAGATGAGGCCAGCTCAGGTGCAGGAGTGAGATGGATTATGGCAGCGCTAGAATTCACCCAGTTATGACAAACAGCAACATTTTACATCGAGGGATTTTTTTTTAGTGCAGTCAGCAGTGGCTGGCCTGAGACCTTTTAACTCGCTGAAATTTGAGAACCCGCCTTAATCTGTGCGAGTCTGTGGGTCTCTAAACAAGTCTGTGGGTCTGGGAGTTGATTGGGTGCCTATGCGGGTCTATGGATCTGCTATTAAAGTCGATGGGGCTCTTTTTGAGTCTTTGCTGAGCAGGGCCGAAACCATGAACACTCACTTGAGAATCCAGTTTAACCCTGGGCAGCCGATACCTGGATTTAAACCCAGTGCCTGCGCGCTACTGGTTCAGCATCTCCGACATTTCAACCAACCAGCCACATTTTCTTTTAGTTTATTCGATAGCCGATAGGCTAATTATTGTTATGTTTGGAAAGTATATTTTTTATATCCATCTAAAGATATCACCTTACGTAAACTACAAGACCCCTTCAACCGATATCTTGGAATGGACCACAGTTTAGTCATGTTGGGCAAAATGTCATGAACTTTCTTTATTTAAGAAAAAAATTATTTTATACATTAAGCTACATACCAGGTGATGTTAGCATGTGTGAGTTAATATGCATGTGTGGGTGTAAGCATGTGAGTGCAAAAACAGACAAAGGTGAAATCTTGCCTATGTACAAATGCTCAATTCAATGTACATGGCATACACTGTGTACAATCAGAACAGTTGTAGCATGCATCAATATGGCAGAACACACGCGAACAACAATTGTCCCATCAGCATGTTAATGTTATGTGGGGGATCTTTGTCTTTCTTACATATCAGTATACATTCATTGATGTGTGTATACGTGTGTGTGTGCACACATTTCTTCGTAAGGATATTCTTGGGCATATCTCACATTGTCATTATATACAAAGGATACTTACATCCAAAGGTTGTCAGATCTACGAACATCACAATCTGTTTTGTATAACACCTGCACCGTTGCAGGACACCCATGAAATAGCATCTCTTTGGGCCATTTACACAAAAACAAATAAAATACCTATCTATACGTGTTTGAACTCAACTTCTCCTTAAACAGACGGGTTTCCCAGCGTGTTCATTTGCTTCAACAGCATAACGCAATGTGGATTTATACAGACGTTGTAGATATATTTAGATGAGAGAGGAAGATGGTCATAGGCGGAGGGAACGAATTAAGCTCTCGAGCCTGGACTTGTAAAAAGGAGTCGACAACATGGACGGCTGTGGGAAGAAAGTTTCGGATTGTGGGGGAAGTTAAAGAAAATGAGTGACGAATCATAGAGCAAAAGCTGACCGGGGGCCTGGACAGAAAGTCTTGGTTACTGGAGCAGATAGCATATGAAACAGAGCAGAGTGAGATGAGAGGGAGAAATATAATAGTGCACGGAGAGTAGTAGAGTGAGATGAGAGGGGAAAGGTAGGAGAGTGCATCTGGGGAGTAGAGTGAGATGAGAGGGTGAAGTAAGAGAGGGCATGGTGGAGAGGGGAGTGAAATGAGAGGGGAGAGGCAGGAGAGTGTGTGTAGGGGGAGTAGAGTGAGATGAGAGGGAGAAGTATGAGAGGGAGTGGAGTAGGCTGATTTGAGAGGGGAAGGGTTGGCAGTGTGGGTCTATGGAGCATCTCGAAGACAGTGAATGTGATCTTGAAATTGATTTAGGATTGGACTGTGAGCAAGTGGGGTGTTGTGGTCTGAGTGGCAGCCGAAGGATGGCACACACCAGAGGGAACATCCACTGCGAGAATTGGAAAAATAATGCAATCAGCTCGTGTGCAGGACCGTACATGCTGGCATGTCACGGGTAGGCTTTTATTCATCCAGCAGTGGATATACCACAGCGGGTGATCATGATGATGATGTGGTTGGGTTTGTCAAAATGAACGGTTGAGCGAGTGGACAAAGGAACGGACAACCGCAAATGAAGGCAGTCTCTGATCACATGACCTCATCTCATCCATGCAGAGATCCCCATATAGCCTTCACAGACTATTGGGGCAAGTGCTGTTAGCGAGTACCTATGAAGGCCGGCATTGCACACGAGGTGGTGGGTGGCCAGCATCACGCCTGACCACCTTTGTCACACTGCACCACGTATTAATTTGAGGCCGAGTCGACCTAGGGAAGGCCGAAGGCCAGTTCAGATAATCGTCACTAGTGTTGGCCGTGGATGGGAATCGAACTCGGGTCGCCTGGATCGTAGCACAAGGCGCTTATCGTTACACTACCACTCCCCTCATACGACACACACAGACACATAAAGCACATATGACAGCACGAGTTACCAAACAGCGATAAGCCTCCAGAAACATTTTTAGACTTATAGTTGTAGAAACGACAATGAGTTTTGACCTCTTCATCCTTTAAGCCACCCCGCGACAATATATCAGAGTGGCAGACAATCCTTCAAGATGCCGCACGGATCGCTTAAGCGCTTTAAGTGTTGCGGGGCGGGGAAACTCGGGTTCTGCGAACATTTGGCCAATGACCTTCTGAGACCCGAATATCAATCATAGAAGCGGCGCTCGCCGCAGTCCACAGAGGGTTCCCGCAGGCACCCTTTAAATACGTTGGGACCGGCGAAGTGTTTGACAGCGATTTGTGCGAATTGACGGGGCGGATGGATCGCTGGGGGGTTTGCCTTCGCAAATTCGCCCACGGGAAGGAATCCGCCGGGCGGGCTTTAAATGCCACCGGATACGCGGCATAGGAACACGTCCTAAAACAAGCGCGGTGCTGAGGAATCCATCAATCTTACTTTGAAGGGACGGAGGGAGGGAAAGCGAACAGGGAGAGAGAATGAGTAGGGTTTGGAAGCTGAATTCCAACAACAAAAAGGCACTGCGCTTAGGAAAACAAATGGCCAGATGGCCACTTGACACCCGGCTCCCCGCTTTTCTCAACGTCACGTCTGGGATGAGAACTTGGCACCGAGTCAAACGGACAGTGGGGCAGGATTTATTTTGGTCGTATTTTAATATATATATTTTTTTATAATAATAAAAATCCCCCCAATTTTATTCCAATGCGCACGACAAACGAGACGAAGGAGAGCTTTCACCTGGCTATCAGTGCACCACCTTGTGTTGGAGACGCAGCATGGGATAGATCACTTTGTCAGGCCGTATTTAACACGATGGGTTTTCACAACAGCCATTATCAGCAAGCGACACGGCCGAGACCTTCAACTGAGGCCCAAGTCCTGAGAAACTGGTTTTAAATGCGGGCGGTTGGTTGAATCCTGGATTCGAAAACCCAGGATTTCAGCGGTGCCGACTTAAAAACACTCCAACTTCTCGAGCCATCAAGGCCTCTTGGCATGTGGTTTTAATGATCGAAGGTATGCAAAGGGCATAGGCGAAAATGAGAAACTCGCCCACGAAGCAAGCAGCAGTCATGTTCACGCGACCGAACGTGAAACGGCTGTTGTTTTTTATCTCTTGAAAACTTTATTCAAATATGGAACGATTTCAAAGTGAGCGCGCACGTTCAATTTGAAATAAAACCGAGACGCTTTGTCCGTTGTTAAAAGCTAAAAGAAAAATCAAACTAAAAAGTTGCACATTATTTTCTTGAAAGGGTTTTAAATTGAACGAAGAATGTGACATCGGTTATGGTGACATATGCACCCATTCCAACGTCTCACGTCCACTGACAATGAGCGAACGTGGGCCCAAGATTATTTATATAGCGCACTTGAAAAATAATTACACTTGACATGATTTTATACGCAGTTATTTTTTGGCACAAATGTTAAATTATTTAAAAGCCTTTTTTTACATAGTGTAAACAGACCGTTATCCTGAAAATTATCATCATCTACATCTGTTACATTTCATCACAATGAGCATCATCATAGTATACAGTGCCAAACTAGCACAATAAAACTAAAAATATTTAACACCAAACATTGCATTGTTTGAGAGAAATTGAGAGGTTACATTTTAGATACATTTTAACGCATTGAACCAAACCCATATGGTTTTCCTTTATAGACAAATGTGTAACTATTATATTTAGCCTTGTAACGAGGGCGGACAGCACAGACGTTGAAGCATATCAGTGGATGCACTACCCTTCCCTGACAAGGTCACCCTGTGTGGCTATCAAACTGGACAATGAGAAGTCACGCTTGGATTCAAGTAGGAATCTCAATGTATGTCAGGATTCTGTGCATCGTCTTAAGTGCCACGCCGGGAGATTGAAAGGCCGCCACCTCTGCAATGCAAGCGCAGTGGTGCTAACCGTTACACCGCGGCAGTTTCAAAGACAAGACGTGCATTATTATCGAGGAACATTTGTTTGCATGTTTTACAACAAGCATGTGGTTAAATGCAGACCTGATGCATTGAAATAGGTGTCTATTTGGTGTTTGAACATCTTAACACCTCCTGTATTACTGGCAGAAAGGGTAAAATCTTTTCTCTCTTCGTCATCTTGACACCAGGCAAAAAAGGTTCCATAGATAGCGTCCCCTTTTAATGGTAGGCACGATCCGTTTAATATAAATATCACTCACCCCATTCATCGTTAACAGTGCCTTGCAACGGAAAAAGTGAAGGAGAGAGGCAAGGTTGCTGTGGGGGGCGACTTCAATTCACACAGAAACCACCCCCACGAGCGTAAGGAGGTGGCTGCACGACGTCTCAACTACCGCGCGCCGCCCAGCGCAAACGAGCGGGCAGGATGGGAGACCTAAGAACCCTGCAGTGTGCTAACCATCGCGATCGCGGCCGAGCCCTGCGACCAGATTTTCGTTCAGTGGCTACAATCGCGACCCATGCCTCGCCAACCGTCGTCACTGGCACGCCGGTTCCGGCTGCCGTCCTGCCCGACTGTGGTTTACCGCGCCTCTGAATCATTCTCCCTCTCTCTCGAGATCAAGCGAAGACTGCTACGCATTACAAATTCTAATTTCTTTGTTTTGTCGTTCAAGAACCCAGATTCCGAAGTGAGGGAGGGAGGGAACAGCAAATAGTGTGGAACCAAACTTGGAGCGATTCACCCTCAAAATGAGGGAGCGGACCAGTGCGGTCTGAGCTCACTGCCCGACCGCGGTAGGGGTAACAATCAAAAGCAGTAAATTTATGAGGGAGGGGGGTGGGAGAGGGGGGGAACAAATCCAAAATTCTCATTGTTGTTATTATCATTGTCGTGCACACAATCCCCATCACATCCACCCACCCCACCCACCTCGACAAGAAGCCAATGTCCACCTTACCTTCTGCAGGAAGAATGGCGCCAGCAGCGCTACCACCAGCAAGCTCGCCATTACCAATGCCGCCACCTCCATCGAGGTTCATCAGGGCCTCCTTGCGCCGTTGCAGATAGCGGACCACTTGGTCGATCTCCTCGGCCGCCAAGTGGCGGCTGTCCACCAGCAGGTAGAGCAAGGCCGCGATGGAGGCCGGCGGGATCAGGCTGTCCTCGTAGGCGCGACGGAGGGCCATCTCGCGCGCCAGAGACTTCTCCGCCGCTTCAGTCGCCCCCCTCGAGGCCTCCGCGTGCTCCGACTCGCGCCGGGCCAACACGTACTGCTCGTACCGCTCACCGATGAGTTCGATGGCAGCGTACTCCTTCATGTTGCGGTGCTCTGTGGGTTTTGCGACGTTGGGGATTTCAAAACAAACAAATAGTGCGGAAAAACTAAACCTATTATTTATTTTATCAGGTAAGGCCCACTGAGATATGTAGCTCAGTAATAGCTCAATTAGGTGGCTTATCATATGGACATTTATAGCCGCCAAATACTCTAAACGCATGATGTTCATTCTAAATGGAGGGAAAAACCAGAGGACTGGGAGAAAAATTAACGCGACCACAGGGAGAGACATGCAAACTCCAAACATACAACAGGCGTCAGGGTCAGGATCGAACCCACATGACCTACTGTATACCAGGCGAGGGAGTTAACACCTCTCCACCGTGGTGCCCTACATTTCCCCTCTTCCACTGAAACTTCTCCTCCTCCCCACAGCTTCCCTTTTCTCTCAACAACCGAGCGAGCAAAGGGTGACACTAACACGCCCGCACCTTGCTTGCGGCCGTGCAGGATGATGACGGTGCATGACTTGTAGAGCTCGTGCTGCTGGGAGACGGTGATGATGAACGGCGTGCCGCTCTTGCGAACGTCCTCCATGGCCTCCACGAGTGACTTTTCCGTCTTCAGGAAGATGAGGTCAACAGAGAGGCCCAGCCCCTGGACTTGGCAGCCAAGACTCTCTGCATACGCCCTGTGAGAGCGTGTGCGTGCGTGTGTATCATTATCAGACACATGGGTGTGACAAACGCACCACCCTGCCGCCTTGCGTAATCAGCTCATTCCCCAAGTGGTTCGACTCCCGAGGCGTCTCCTCTTGAGCTTCCACATGACAGGGCCCACAATCTAGGCAAACGCTAATGGGCCCCCCCTGCCAACACCCCCTGCAGTATAAAAGAGGCTCCTCTCCATAACCAAAGCTCCCAGAGGCATGATGTGGCAGCAAGCGATCATTGACGACTGCACTGCACTGATGAGTCCTCGTGAGGATGACAGCGTTATGCAGGTTTGTATTCACACCTCCGATCCGCACCTCCAATTAGCACAGTTGACTAGGTAGAGTGCGAATAAAGTTCAACATACATACAGGACATCTAATGAAACCGAACTCGAACCGACCCCTGACCCCCCAGCCCCTCGAGTCAGGAGGCAAGACACCGGCGGCGTACTTGAGCATCTTGTTGGTGACGACGACCACGCAATCGACGGGACGCTCGCGCTCCAGCTTGAACTGCAGCTCGTCGTAGAAGCACGAGAAGAGCTCCTGCCTCCTCCGCTTCTCCTTCGTCAGAGCGTCCTCTGCACGGCGCAGGCAAAAACAAAAGGCGCAGCGGGTCCCCCTTTTCAACGCGGTCAAAATAGTAGGAGACTATTACGTTCCTGAACAGGTTTCTGCGTCAAGGAAGTGAAAAACGCATCGAGCGGAAAAATAATTCCCCGTTTGTAATGCGGCGGTAAAGCTTGGCGAGATACGGTTTACGCACACACAGCGCAGTAAGATGGCGGGACGAATAATCGAGAGTACGCCACACTCCGCGTTAGCGCATTATTCCGCATACCGTGTCATCATACCACTCAGCCGGAGAGCTCGAGAAAGTAGTTCTTCGTCGACCGCTCAGGTAACTGCATTACTGCAAAAACCCGCCGTGTGAACACCGCGCGTTAAGCGAGGACTTACCATACAGATTGCACAGAGCAACATTTCAAATATGTTATAGTTTTTATATTTAAATCTGTTCATTTCGTAGGAATACTCTCTTGGTTCTTTTTGGGGCTTTGCCTCTTACTCAAAAGCTACTATCGAGTAACTGTTCATATGCCGATTTAAAAACTGATAATCAAAACACGTTATGTAAGTATGAATTCTTGTCAGGCCCCATGGTGTTGAGGGCAATCTCCAACCATTATTAACTCTCACCTCTTTGGCCTCTCTATTTGAGTATAATGAAAAAGGGCCAATGCCCCTAACATCTATTACATTTTTATTTTAAGGTTATGGTGTTATTGACTAATGTGTTGAGTTTTTCGTTGTTAATTTTGCTCATGCACCGCTGCCTAAGCATCAGCACACTGGACTTGAGTTATATAGCTCTTTTTCAGAAGCAACCTGGCCACAAATGATATTTCAAAGAAGTGGCTTACCATGTGGAAATTTATAGCGGCCAAATACTCGAAGTGCACGGGGAAAACACGCCTTTGTCAATCCACTGCTGGATGATGGTCTTCCAACGCATTGACGGTTGTTTGACCAGACTTCAGCACGCTGGTCAGTGCGGGTTCGTTACGATGTTGGGCACGGTGTTGATGATACTCACGATACGATTAACGTATTGATAATGGCAATGATGGTGCTGGTGATGATGATGAGTGTTGATTTCAGTAAAAAGTACGTGAATGAATAGACGATAACGATGATGAAGACAACATGATGATAACTATAATTGTTATATTTTAAACTAAACTATTTTATTTAATTTTACCTGTTAAGGCCACCTACATTATAGCTCGTTTTTTCAGAAGCGACCTGGCCTCAAATGATAGCTCAATAAAGTGGCTCGTTACGTGGAAATGTACAGCAGACAAATACTTTAAACGCATGTTGATTCTAAATGTGGAGGGAAAACCCGGAGGACGCGGAGAAAAATCAACGCGACCGCGGGGAAAACGTGCAGACTCCAAATATACAGGCGTCAGGGTCAGGATCGAATCCACGAAATCCTTGCATACCAGGCGAGGGAGTAATCATCTCACCACATATACATATAGTACCCATTACATCTGGTCGCTAATGGGTGCTATATGTATATGTTTACATATATCCAGATGGTATTACGTAGATTGTCAGCAACAGAATTATCTATGGAAGCACACATTCCGCCTTCCATAAGTGGAATTTAAAGTCCAGGCTCAAGATCTTCCTCCTCTCATCTACCTATGACCCGATTGCCTCTTTATAAAACCAAGATGCCCACGGTTTCTGCAAGGCGTCTTGACATGCAGTCACATTTAATTGCTATGTAAATCCACGTTCCACTACATAACCATCTCTCTCTCTCTGCGACACGTCTTCATTCGCACATCTCTCACATTCTACCTCATTCTCTGCTCTAAAAAAAACACGAACACACCCAAAGAATATGAATTCCTGCAGTCACGAAAGCTTTAAGCCAAGATTTACACTTCTTCAAATTATCTAGATACACGTTCCCCATATTTGTACAACGCACTGAGATGCGGTCACAATAAGTGGCATTACAAAATCCAAATCTCGTATCGCACTGTACATTTCAATTTATATCGCTCTCTCGAAAAAAGAGTTGAAAGTGTTTGTGTATGAGCTCCTCTGTATGCCCATAGCGGTGCAGGCACTGATGATCCAGCATGATCCAATATCAATCAAACGGCAATATAAAGGTCAGCACATTCAGAATCCAAATATGTATTTATTCTGGAGGAATCTGATGTCCAGTAGAGGCCTTCATTATAGCACATAAATGTACAAGTACATAAACGTGCTATGATGGGTCCTTTCCTGAAACGTTCCCTGTGATATTTTTGCTCCTTTTAAACACCACAGTTTAATCAACGAAACGAGTTGAGTTTTTGTTGTTATTGCCGTGTGATTGTGCAACAGTGCCAACGTAGCATCACCAAACAATCTGCAGTATAAAGGTGGGTATGTTATAACTATTAACCTACTGTATTGGGAAACTGGCAACATTTCTAATAATACAATTAGTTACCCCAAAACGCAAGAGATACAAACCAAAGCACACAGAAATGTTTGCATATACACAAACACATTCTGCCGAGACAGCTACCACCAGTCTGTTTCCGTACTGATAAGTAAACATTGCACAATCCGTGCATATTTATTAACGTTTTTTTATAAGATGCAGCAGGCCTAACAAAGTACTTCAGAGCACCATACGCAGAAAATCTGTAAGGTTTTGGTTTATATCTAAATGGGAGAATCTCGGCGGTCAGGCCGCAGTTCTTCAGGAAAAGCGTTCCAGATCTGAGGGCCGAGGACCAAAAAATGTAGACGCGTGATTTTTCCTAACTTTTTTTTCGTTAACTGATTTTTGGATTAGGCCACGTCACGACTTGGCCGAAATGTTGTGTTGTTAAAACCCTCGACCAACCGACGCGGCCAAGCAAAATTAAATCGCCACGTGTACAAAGCCTTGAAAACGTGCCAAACAATTACATTGACATCGATTGCTAATCGGACCAAGTGCTTTGAAATGGAAAATTGATCCCAAGAAGTATTCCAACATTGTCCTCAACATCCCTCGTATTTATAGTCAGGGCTATGCATCAGCCTGGCTTTTGTCTGGTTTGGCACACCACACCCAGTGTACCTCCCACTGTGGCTGCGTGGCTACGAATCACGTGCTACCGGAAAATACCGAGCGAGAAATCAAGCCCCGTGCGTGGTCATCGTTGGACGCCAGATTTCAGACACAGAAGGGTCACTTACTCAGCTCTCGGGAGTCTTCGTATCGCTCGAACAGAGGGTCGCCACGGCTCTTAAAGTAGCCATCGTAAGAAGGGAGTTCGCTCCTCTCAGCTCTCCTGCAATCGCAAAACAAAATTAAGAGCCAAACACTCACGATGGCGAGAAGGCCTTGGTGAAAAATCTGCAGGATTGTAGGCACTTGTGCAATGTGTACTTATATATTTTACTTATTTTTATTCATTCTCAGTGACTTGCTTACCTTCTCTCTCATTTCACTATCGTTGATTGTATTAATTCTAGATTTGAAGCTTTCGTGACTGCAAGGATTCATATTCTTAGGTTTTTTCGATAAAGTCACGTAGGTATAAAATTAAAATTAATAAAAGTAAAATAAAATAAAAATTACGACGTTTCGGAAGGAACACAAGCTTCCGTCTTCAGGTGGAACAGTCACAGCACGATAGCTTTTTTTTTTACTTTAATTAATTTTAATTTTTTACCTACGTGACTTTACCGAAAAAAACCTAAGAATATGTTGATTGTATTGTTTGCTGTTGTAACTCGCTGACCATGTGCCCCTACTAGACATCGGATTCCTCCTTCCAGTCTAAATAAAGATTCTGAATTACCGCCACCACACACGACCTGCCGGCGATTTGGTTAAAAACAAGAGGTTCATCCGCGTAACTGAATTCTTCCTAACTCGGCAGAATTCCACAGTAACAGGATAAAATGCAAAACGATCGTGTTGTTCTGCAACTTAAGCAAAGGGCCACACTTTCGATTGCTCGTAAAGTTAACGAAAATATATTTTTAATACCTTTGAACATGACACACGCACAAACCTACGAAAACCAGCATGAGCCAAGAGTAAAGTGCAAGCGAGCAATTATTTCTACTGCTCCCAAGGGGTCCCTTCGTGGAGTAATGGCTGTTAATAAACGGAAATCGCAAGTCAACAGAATGCATGTTAATAACCTGCGCTTCACGCAAAAATTTTCCGAGCGCAGTGTGCGACGTGTTTAACAACTTAATAAAGGCTTCGCATACGACACCCATCCTTTACGCTCACCGCACCGTGCGCCAAACTGTGTGCAAACACTGGAGACGTTGCCGCAGTCTGGCGATTCGAAGATATATCGGACAAAAGTAAACTTCCAGAGTCAATATCGTCCGTTTCTTTTGTAAATATCGTCAGATTGTACTTGTTATTATTCTCGCTTGCTCATCCATAAAAGAGCCTCGTTGAGTCTCAAAATTATTTCCCAGGACGGTCCCTTGGCAAGGTGTTGCGGTACTGGAGCATGTATTGCTCGGTGTCATCTCAAGAGAGGAATGTGCAGAAAAGAATGTTCAGCGTTTGGATAATTCGTCAATACCGGTTATATCATATGGTTTGCGCTTTCGCCGATGAGAGAAAATGTGAGAACCCAGAGGAAACCCGTGCACAACAGGGGAGAGAATGTGCAAACTCCAGCCCCGAGTCTGGATTCAAACCTAGGCTTTTTTTGCTACAAAGCATGAGTGTTACCAATATGCCCACATTACCAACCATTAGTATCACCCATTTTGCTAAACAGTCAGTCATGATTAGAATAATTAATTGTAGATTTATGAAAATTACTTCTCGAGATAAGAATAATTATAACATAAGCACAATGATGAAAATTGTCCAAACAAAACTGGTAAAACGTTATGTTAATCAACAAGTAATGACTTTACATTCCAAATAAACATCGCTTCTTCGCCAAATAACATGCATTGTTATAAGACCGGCGAGTCATTACACACCTATATTCAGAATTGATTGATATTTTAAATGCAAAGCAGGTTTCCCGCAGCCAACATTACAATTAACAATTGACATTTGGGTTATACCTGTGTTGTAAGACCCTCCACCGCCCTCGAAAGCCAAACATAATTCAATTTATCAATAGAATTGTTTCGCCAGAAAATCACATGGCTTGCATCCCAAAACAATTGTGGATCACAATACTGCCTACAAAAAAAAATATCTATTCTATTTGGAATTGATATAGTGCTATGTGCTTATCGTGCCGTTTGTTGCCGACCGCTTTACATGTGCTTAGCAACTATGATAAACAATATACCTGACATCTATGTGCCGATCATCCCCTCCTCCTCCTCCGCTTCCTCGGCTGATGGAGCGCTGTGCGTCTGGTTGTCTGAGTTCCAAAGTTTCTGGGATTTTGACACCAGCGGAGGGGCCAGGCTCTCTCCCTTCCCATCGTGAGCCTTGACTCCTGAGCAGAGATCACAATCGAAGGGGGGGGGGGGGTATGGAGGGGGTTCCATTATTGTACACATGTTTGTATCGAGCAGACTGAAACCCATGCTGGAATGTGCAGAAAGAAGATACAGTAAAACCTTGGATTGCGAGTAACTTGGTCTGTGAGTGTTTTGCAAGACGAGCAAATTTTTTTAATAAATATTAATTTGATAAACGAGCGAGGTCTTGCAATACGAGTAGTACGTGCATACGCTTTGTCTGCCGAGCGTCAAGTGATCACAACTGATATGAGTGTTTTGGATTACAAACAAGTTTCTGGAACGAATTATGCTCGCAATCCAAGGTTTTACTGTATTGTGTTGCCTTCCTCTATTAGAACTATTTTTACTATACACTAGATATTGCACAGCGTATACCATTGCCTTTATATACACTATATGCTATACGCACAATTTTTTTATTGCATTAAATATACATTATGTACACATGCTTAGGAACGATGAAAAACAAAGTACCTGACATCTATGCGCCGATCATCCCCTCCTCCTCCTCCTCCGCTTCCTCGGTTGATGGAGCGCTGTGCGTCTGGTTGTCTGAGTTCCAAAGTTTCTGGGATTTTTACACCAGCAGAGGGGCCAGGCTCTCTCTCTTCCCATCGTGAGCCTTGACTCCTGAGCAGAGATCACAATCGAAGGGGGGGGGGGATATGGAGGGGGTTCCATTGTACACGTTTGTATCGAGCAGACTGAAACCCATGCGGGAATTTGCAGAAAGATACTGCGTTGCCTTCCTCTATTAGAATTATTTTTACTACACATTAGATATTGCAGTGTATTCCATTGCATTTAATATACACTATATACTACACACACAATGTATTTGATTGCATTTAATAAACATTATATACTACACAATGTATTATATTCCATTTAATATACATTATATATTTCACAATGAATTATCTTGCATTTTACATTACATACTTTTCCATCAAAGCAACATATGACATCCTTCCAACACCAGTTAATCTTCACCAATGGTATGGTGAAGATCCGGACTGTGCCCTCTGTTCCATGCCAGCCAACCTCAGGCACATTCTCACAGGGTGTAAAACAAGCCTCACCCAAGGACGCTACACTTGGCGTCACAACCAAGTCCTTAAAAACCTTGCGTCCGCCCTGGAGGACAAGCGAGCTGCCACCAACTCCCTACCACCCCCAGCAGCATCACACCCCTTACGGACGACCTTTGTCCGCGAAGGGGCTAAACCACCGAAGAGCGGCTCTACACCAATAGAGCGAGACCAGCTGCGCTTGGCCCGCGACTGGAAAATGCTAGCTGACATTGGCCAGCAACTTGTGTTTCCTCCGGAGATCGCAACCACCACCCTAAGACCTGACATGGTGCTCTGGTCCCGTTCGCTCAAGAAGGTCTTCATCATTGAGCTCACAGTACCCTGGGAGGACTCAGTAGATGAGGCTTATGAGCGAAAACATCTGCGCTATGCCGATCTAGCTGCCGAAGCACGGCATCATGGCTGGAACACAGAAGTCCGACCAGTGGAGGTGGGCTGCAGAGGTTTTGTGGCAACATCTACAACCAGACTGCTTAGAGACCTGGGAATTAAGGGCCAGAGCCAGCGTTCGGCAATCAGAGCTGTATCGGAGGCGGCAGAAGGCAGCAGTCAGTGGCTCTGGATGAAGAGGAAAGACCCCAGCTGGGCCCCAAAGTGAGAGGGCCAGGAGGTATGCAGTCAACAATGCTTGACTCAGGGAGGAGGACGCCCCTGCCATGCATAGTCCCATGGGATGTTGGCTATCAACAACAAGGCAACTCCTATGACTAATTGGGAATGGGATGCAAGCGTAGGATTGATCACCCTGTCGCTGGCCGCCTTTGGGGAGGGTGTATAGTATGAAAGGCCGAAACACCCTAGGAACCAAAGGGTCACTACTGACGATGCGCTCCCCAAATTTCACCAGGCTCACTGTTCATGAACTCTTGGAAGTGCTTGCACAAAGGATAGTAACATCTCATCCTGTGTTCTTTGGAATCATAACATTCCAGTGCATTTAAAGTATAAACCACATCGGGGTATTGCAGTGCACTTAATACACAAGGTCTATTACACAGCTCACCTCACCCATACCCCAAGATCCCAGAATTATGTGTTAATTGTGTTGTGCACCATGTGATATTTTTCTTTCATCTTTGGCTAGTATTTTAAACCTTCCCGCTTGAATTCATGGTCCCTGTTAGTGGTTCAGGAGGGGCGGCATGTGACTGATAGGATGTGTAACAAATACTTTTATTTTAACGTGAACAGATATGTGAATGGGCCATATTGTCACCTTATCTATTTGACTACTTATGGTCTCCACAAAAAAACCATGAACGATTATTCTGTATAGTTTCATGTCGAACTAGGGATCTATTTTCTAACATGAAGGGTCTTTTCCCACAAACATCTTGCAGTTCACCAGCATCGGTTCAAGCAAGCCTGACTGTTGATGACACTGAATATAGAGGTTAGTCCTGAGTTTGCTTGTGTTGTACCAATGCTGCTATGATTAAACACTCCCAGAGGGCTGGGTGGTTGATGTGATGTGAAAAGACACCGTTTAATTTCTCATGCCGAGGGCTAGATATGCGAAAGGAGGTGTACCGCCTTGCTTATTTATGTTGCCACTACAGAAAACGAATCAGTCTTCAACAGTCAGACTGACGAACGCTACGATCCCATTCACGGTCTGAGAAATACATCATTTATTGAAAATATACACTGCCCAAAGACATCGTCATTCAGTAACCCTTTATTTAACCCACGTGATAAAATAAACCCAATGAGACGCGTGGAACCACATTGCCTATTTTTCAAGGGCGACTTGGGTTACATCAACTCGTTTCAAATGCACAAAATATTTTGAATGTAACAAATCTAGCCTAAATTTATGAAAAAAAACCCATGTTTAAATTAGGTCAGACGCCTGTCAGAAGTCTGCTCACCGAATAAAGCCCATTGAGCTATGCAGCGCCCTTTTCATCGGCCAGTGGTAACAAAACTGTACGAAAATTACCAATCAAACGTGCCATTAAACCCAAAAAGTTAATCGTAACAATAACCTTGATTTGAAGCTTTCGTGACTGCAGGAATCCATTCTCTTTTTTTTTATTTATGTTTAATTTTGTTTTATTTTATTTCTCACTACGTGACTTTACCGAAAGAACCAAAGAGTATACCTAACAATAATCCTAATAAAAGGTGAACCGCACTTTGTAACTTGAAATATACAAAGAATACAATTTTTGGAAAACAAGTGACTGGATTAGGCAAAGGAGAAAATTGTAGATGTAATAAAATATAAACTGGCTGAAGGCAGACAAACATCATGAAACAGTCTAATCAAAGCATTTACGAAGATATCATCGTGAGTGTTCATATCCTAGGCCCCATCGCTTGTGTTTGCAAACTCTTACTTTGTTTGGTACTCAACAGCATTCCTTGATGTAAAAATAACATCTGCAAAACACAAGATAAAAATACGAATCATAAACACAGTTCCACATGCTGGCAAATTACATTTGTGTTTCTGAATTGTATTGGGAGTGGTAAGGGAGCAATTGAGTGGTTCCTCCGCTTCATTTATCCAAATTTCAGCGCTTAAAATTAAAACATCGCTTGGACTATCATGCAACGAACATTGCTCTCATGCGGAATGTGGCAATGTGCTGTTCTCTACGGTTTAAACCGGAGGTCACTTAAAGGGGATATTAGGGCTAACTCTGATATCTGCTTCCATGAACTGCTTTGCAAGAGACCCGAAGACAGTTTATCCCATGATGAGATGTCAAAAGCACCATCGGGATAAAATTGCGGTGGGGGGGGGGGAAGGTGAAAATGTTTTAAAATGAGGGCGTCCACGTACCGAGATGTCTCCCACAAATTGTTTGCTTGTTTGCAGCCTTGACAGCGGCGTCCGCATCCCGTGTACGTTTGAACTGAATTAATAAACGATCCTTGAAGACCTCCAGCCCTGTCAACAACAACGACCACCACTGTCAGATATAGGGTGCCATGGTGGTGAGACGTTAACTAACTCACCTGGTATGCAGGAGGTCGTGGGTTTGATCACGACCCTGATGTCTGCTGTATATTTGGAGTCTGCACATCCTCTGGTTTTTCCCTCCACATTTATAAACATGCATTTAGAGTATTTGGCTGCTATAACTTTCCGCACGATAAGCCACTCTGTTGAGCTATCCATTTGTGGCCAGAGCACTTCTGAAAGAAGTAATATTTAAAAAACTTTTTAAAAACACGCTTTTATGAAATGCACTAGTAATAGAAGAACTCCACGACTCCAGGAAGTAGCCCTGAAGCTTGCTATAACATAAGGGACCGTGGCCAATTACAGCCAATGTCAGTTGACCGTGGACAATTAGACCCAAGCCGAAACATAACATATCAAAAAGAATGTTTAAAAATATCTATTATTTTCTTTTTTTATGATAGAATATAGTAGTGTCATCAGTATGACATAAGTATACCAAGTTTGCAGTCGACACATTGGGAAGTGGGTTAAAATTGAGTTACAAGATTTGGGGATACAATGACAACGACAACAACAGACAGTGAGTTCAATGAAAGCGTGTAAAAAGAGCTAACACAGCTCAGTGGACCTTTACCTGCTAAAATTCAAAGTCGTTGTAGTTAGTTTACGCTACTCACACTCAATCTTGCCGAAGCGGTCGAACGCCTTGCGCAAGCTCGTGGGAGAAACGTCCCTGGTGTTCCGCACCCAGACGCTTCTCTTCGCCACGTCGACAGCAACGGCGCCGTTGATGCCACGTGCACCGCTGTCCTTTGAGCGTTCGCGACGCCGACGGCCGCCGCGGCTGCGCGAGCCGCTACGGCTGCGGCTGCGGCTTGCCCGCAGGTCATCCTCGTCGAAGGGGGAGTACAACCGCTGCATGGTGGTGGACGCTAGCCGGGCCACGTCCTTCCCCGGGTTCACCTCCTCGCCCGACTGGCAAGCGTAAACATCATTGCACGCAGACACAGGGTGCGCGTGTGAACTTTTTTTCCGCACCGTACGTAGGCTAGCCGTACTAATCGAAGGTGCGGGGGAAGGAACTAACAATATTATATGTAAAAAACTGGTTAAAAGAAATGGGTTTTCAACCTACATTTACAAGGGGCAATGCTCCAGTGGCTTTCTGAGCCGTGCAACTCAAAACGCTCGACGTGCACCGGGATTACGATCGCAATTCGTTTGCTCGATTAACCCCTCCGGAGCGAAGTGACAGATATGTCGCCATGATGAAGAGGGGAGCAAATAAACTCAATCATCGGCTATCACCTGGTTACATGCAGGACAGCGATTGTCAATGGCCGGTGATGCATATGTGTTACAGAACATGATACCGCATTATATAAATTATATAACGTCACATGGTCAAATAAAGGGTGGGTCGTAAAATGCATTACACCTCAACAGTTGTCACTTGGGTCACAGTGAAATGCATCGCAATTGGCGGTGATGGATAGAGCACGTCAAACATTTAGTCGACATATTCATATTCTTTGGGTCTTTCGGTAAAGCCACGTAGATAGAAAAAATAATTTTAAAATATCACGTTTCGATCATGATGACGATTGCTTGCGTTGCGATCGAAACGTGATATTTTTTTTCTATCTACGTGGCTTTACCGAAAGACCCACAGAATATGAATTCCTGCAGTTACGAAGGATTTTAAGTCAAGATTTAGTCTACCTCTTAAATGAGCCGCGATAATGCTAAACAGTTAATACTGGTAGGAACGAAGTGGACCAGACCACCAATAGATTAATGTGTCCGTCCGTCCGTCCGTGTATCAACATCGCCCCCTACTGCAAACACTTGGCATGACCCTACAAAAACCTTTAGACTCAGTGACGCTATCCTGGTAGCAACATCGCCCCCTACTGCAAACACTTGGCATGACACGTGTAACATTCCCTTATAATTCCCTGAGAAAGCTTTTAATTAAAACTTTGAAATTAAATAAAAAAACTCACAGCGCCCTAAAGCCTACAGCTAGGCCTAAAGCCTAGAACTAGGCCTCAATCTCTCCCTTCGTATCGTCCGATTTGGTGTAGCAACATCGCCCCCTACTGCAAACACTTGGCAGGACCCTACAAAAACCTTTTGACTCAGAGGGGCTTTCCTGGCTTAACAAGTGTAATAATAAACTTCGCTTCAAATTTACATTACTGCAGAAGGTGGTGGTGGGTGGTGGGGGGGTGGTGGTGGTGGGGGGTGGTGGTGAGGGGTGGTGGGAGGGGTGGTGTTGAGGGTGGTGTTGGAAATGAAAGACGAGTCTTTAAATCTCACAGCGTTTCTTGTCAAAACAAACACTTTTAATTAACGTTACACTAGAATACAGTAATTTTTTCTTTAACTCCTCTATACCCGGTCGATATCCCTGTACCGGTACTAAGTATTATTCCTACCAGCCCACCCCGCAGGGTCCTGTTTTGACTTCGTTTAACCTGGCGAGAACTCATGAAAGTGGCAAGGGACAGCAACGTTTTGGGTGTTGTATTTGGGGGGGGGGGGGGTGGAGGAGGAAGTGGGGGGTGGTTTGAACAGATGTTGACCTTACGCAGGCAGTGGGCCCACACTCTTGCTAAAGACGTCGCGGAAGCTTTAACGTCCACCGTGCAGCGGACGCTTTCAGAGCATTCCGCTTCAAACGCCCGCAGCGATAGTCAGGGGCGGCCGTCCGATTCGAACCGCGAAAGTCTGCAACAACATGGGACGAAACGTGAGGGGAGGGGGGGGCGGATTAACTCACGACCTCATTCAGTTTGGGCCTGTGCCGTTGTCACAAAGTCAGAGTAATCTCAACGGTGTCGTGGTTAAATGCAAGTGCACGATACAGTACCCCGGTGCTGTTACGCTGGTTAAGTAAAGGTAACGAAACGCAATGGGCGTCCCGAATCAGCGGCTCGGTTAAATAAAGTGCAATGCATCTCCGTGAACAGGAACGCGATACAAAAATTCGACGTATTCATGATGAACAATATAGCCGCGTAGATAGAAAACAAATAATAAGAAGATATCACGTTGTAAAAGGGCATGACGCATTAATTATAGTAATAATAATAAGCTTAATAACGATGCTAAATGGCATCGTAAGTTGTCGCGAAGTGGTGGTGTACGGAAACAGGGCTCAGCCGTACCCGGCACAAGCCGCTCCGGGGCAAGAAAATAAACCTTCTTTTGATCCTCTTTCGTCGGCGAAACGATACAGAAAACACAACTTATTAGACGATACTACATACGTGTATGTATATAAAATAAAGGACATCTAAAAGCGAAAACTGAAAGGGCATTAAAGGCCTCACGACTGTAGGCCTCAAACGAGCCTGTGAGATGGCGGCCGGCAACGCGCGTCACGTGACGAAGACGCGAGAAAAGGGGCGGGGCTCCGGGTGAGGGGGGCGGGGCTCCGGGTGAGGGGGGCGGGGCTCGGACAGGGGGCGGGGCGACGGAGGGAGGAGGCGGGGGTCTTGTGTGAGGGGCGGGGCTGTGTGTCAGATTCGGAATCAGTATCGAAACTGCAGGTGGAATTCGAAGAGCTATAAAGCTCACTCAGGTTAAGAACCAGGCTACAGCCTAGATTATAGACTGCCAGTACGTTCACTCAGTTTAGTAGCCATTGCTACAGTCTACACTATAGACTGCCAATACGCTCATCAAGGTTAAAAACCAGGCTACAGTCTACATTATATACTGCCAGTAGGCTCATCGAGGTTTAAAACCAGGCTACAATCTAAATTATAGACTACCAGTACACTCACCCAGCTTGATAATGTAGTCTGTAATGTAGACTGTAGCCTGGTTTTTAAGCTTGATGAGCGTATTGGCAGTCTATAATGTAGACCAAGGCCGTAGCTATGGAGTCAACATTGGGGGGGACCAAATCTTCCAGGGTGTCTTGGGGGTCCCAACCCAGAAAAATATCTAATTTTGAAAAATTATTTCCTGCCTAAAATATAAAAAAACTCACTAACACATGGGATAGAATTTTCATTTATTTTTTACAATAATGTCTAATAGTAGTGTATTGTATTGCATTGCTCTGTCTTCACTTTTTTACCATTTCTTGTTTCATTGTATATAATGGCATGGATTAGGGATTTATAAAGTACAACCATAACCACAATCATATAAACAGAAATCTATGCGTTGATTTATACGAAGACAAGTCCAGATAGTGTGGCCAAGGTTTAGCAAATTGTTGTTTTTATTTATATAGCATAGCAAATATATTTTTTATAGCAATATATGGGGGGGGGGGGCATTTTGAGCATATTTGAATATTGTGTGTCCCTCCCAATATATATTATATTATAAATATAATAATTATTATAATTACTGCCTTGATGTAGACTGTAGGAATGGTTCTTAACCTGAGTGAGCGTACTGGCAGTCTATAATGGGTGTTTATGTTTAGCGATTTGTCGTATTATCTGGCTGTATAGAAAATGAAAAAAATACAATTACTTTACTATGCAAGTTACAAATTAGTTTTTTATTTATATTTACGTGTTTTTTTATATATAGGACCCCTTTATAACATCATGCTACAGGTCTCGCACTAGCTTCATCCGGCACTGACGTACGGCACTCTCCATTCCGCGTGTTTGCCCAGGAAATCCTCGCAGTCTCGACTTCATCTTCGTCTCGACTTCTTCTTCCCAAGAGGGTGCTGCCGATGTTTGGCGCTACGGGGCGATGATCGCTGTGCATGGTAGTGTAATACCAACTGAGCAAATCGGCGATGTCATTTTTCAATGGTGGTAAACAAAAAAAATGGAACATGACGCGGGCAACGATGCCACCGTCACTGCTGCATCACAAATCGGCATTGGGTCTCGGTGGAGAGCGCACGATAGGGGGCGGCAAACGCCTGCAGAGACACCGATCACCTGTCAACAGGTGTGAACGTCGCAGGAGTTTAGCAGAGTGGCAGAGAGAGAGGCTGTGGAGCGTGCGTGCTCCTGGCCACACGAGCCGTGTCGTGATATTATAATAATAACACGAATGTACACCCCTTTGTCAATCCACTGCTGGTTGATGGTATTCCAACGCATTGACGGTTGTTTGACCAGACTTCAGCACGCTGGTCTGCGGGTTGGTTACGATGTTGGGCACGGTGTTGATGATGCTCACGATACGATGAAAGTATTGATAATGGCAATGATGGTCCTGGTGATGATGATGATGAGTGTTGATTTCAGTACGTGAATGAATGGACGATAATGATGATGAAGACAACATGATGATAACAATAATTGTTATATTTTAAACTAAACTATTTTATTTTATTTTACCTGTTAAGGCCACCTACTTTATAGCTCGTTTTTTTCAGAAGCGACCTGGCCACAAATGATAGCTCAACGAAGTGGCTCGTTACGTGGAAATGAACAGCAGACAAATACTTTAAACGCATGTTGATTCTAAATGTGGAGGGAAACCCCGGAGGACGCGGAGAAAAATCAACGCGACCACGGGGAGAACGTGCAGACTCCAAGTATACAGGTGTCAAGATCGGTATCGAATCCACGACCTCCTGCATACCAGGCGAGGGAGATAACATCTCGCCACCGCGGCGACCCACAATAATGACGACAGATACAATGAGGATATGGCAATGATGATCACGAGTCTGATAATAAGGATGCTGACTGCTATTAATGGATGTGAACGTGATGATGATTACTATACTTAAATAATAATCATAATGATGATCACAACGACTATTACAGCTCACGTAAGAACTAACACGTTCAATGATGATCACGATGATGGCGATTGCCACTCCACATTCGCAGTCTGCGCACTACCGCACAGGGCCGAAGACGACGATGACGGTTCTGGAAAACAGGGTCGTCCTAATCAGCTGTCTGGTATTTAAATTAGATTAATAAGCAAGCGAGCTGTGAATCCGGACTTGTCACTGGGCTAATGAAGCTAACGAGAATCCCGGCCAGCCGGCGTGACAGTTGGGGACCCCAGGGGGCACACGGAGGCGTGCTGTGGAGGTCCGGGGGATGAACGCGTGGGGTCTCCACGCAGGTGAAACTGATTGTCCCCCTGGAATCACACCTACACCCCCCCACCCACCACCTCCCACACCCTCTTAAGGATGAGTTTCGGTGCGTTTTCGGGTGGTGCCGTGCGTTGTTCGGCACGAATGTTCGCACCCAAGTAGTGGGAGATTGCTCAGGAACTGGATTCGGCACATATGCAGCGAAACGTCGGACATCGTGCAGAAGGACAGACGGTAGAACTCGGAGCCCATCCCTTACACAATCACCCCCACCCCCAACATCATCTCTCTACTCCCATGTTCTCCCTCCCGCCTCCCCGCATCACGTCCTCCACCCTCCGCCTCTCCTACCTCTCTAACATTACCCACACCCCACCAAACCCTCCCGCTAAATACAATAAATACAGTCTGTTGATGGCTTTGTTTTTTTGAGGTCATTAGGTCGTTGGGTAACCGGGTTAAGACCATCACCTCGCTGCCCTTGGGGCGTGTGACCCGCGAATTCGCACCCAGGATATCAGCTGTACCGGCTCCATGTCTCGGCCTCAGTTATTATAATCATTATAATGATTATAATTATGTACCCTCGGAGCGATCCCCTTCCACATCCTCATCCCTCGTAAAAAAAAATCCTTATTAATAACTTATTCTTTTAATTGATTTTACCAGGTAAGGACCACTGAGCTATAAAAAAAAATCAGAAGCCACCTGGCCACAAATTATAGCTCAACGAAGTGGCTTGCCATGTGGAAATGCATAGCAGGCAAACATTATAATTTGTAGAGTCTAAACGCGTGTTTCTAAATGTGGAGGGAAAAACCCGAGGACTCGGAGAAAAAAAAATACACGCGACCACGGGGAGAGAGACATGCAAACTCAAAATATACAGGCGCCATGGTCAACATCGAACCTACGATCTCCTGTACACCAGGCGATGGAGTTAACATCTCGCCATCACGACACCCCATGATCGCTTCCCCAATTAGTATAAATGCAGTATACACATTAATAAATGAACGTTAAGAATTTAACAACATTCAACGTTGTGACAATGACGAGGCCCTATTAGTAAGCCACTGGAGCTATACGCACTTTTAAATCATCTAGATTGAAAACTAATTTCGTTAGAACTGCTTTTTGTGTTGAGTTTGTTGTCCTTCCCAAGCACATCCAATTTGCACGGTTGGCTACGTACGGTGCTAAAAAAGTCAACATACATTCGTAAATTGTAAGTTCCACTGCATATATTTAGCATAATTATTATAAAATAATCATTATAATCATTCAATTGGATCGGCGCTCCATTGTAGCACGCATGGATTTTCTCCCGGTGTTTAGGTTCTTATGTAGTGTATGTTGAACGTCTTTCGCACCGTACGTAGCCCACCGTGCAAATCGGAGGTGTGGAATAAATATGATTTCCTGCTACCCAAATGAGCATTGAGGCGTTGGTGCTCATCTTCCGTTTATTTACAGCCCTACAGAGGCAGCGGTGGAAATTCCACGTTTCTATGACGGGGCGAGTCTATACGTAAGACAACTACCGTGCGGAATAGAGGTCACTTAAGCAAATGCATTGAAGAGGTAGTTATGTGATATCCACATCCGCGGGCCGTTCTCGGACATACGCTTTGTCGCGTGACGACACTTTTCACCAATGGCACGAGCGGGGTTAGCACTGGGGGGTGGGGGGGGGTAAAAAGACCAAAAATAGTTTAAAGCCAAACGCATAGCGATGTCGCGTTCTACCTGTGACACTTTCACCCGCTCACCTGTGTGTCCATTAACACCTGCGCAGAGCGCTCTGTGGCATATACGTGCATGTACCTGCAAATTCACACCTGTGCTGTAGGGCACAATATCACGGGCAGTGGTCACACCTCTACACAAGAGATGTAATAATACTTTCAAACACGTCCCCCCCAATCCCCCTCTCTCATCCCTCATCTCCTCTTAAGCTTCACGCATCCACCTCATCACCTCCTCCCCCCTCACCCTTTACCCCCCCCCCCGCACGTCCCTCTCTTCCCCCCCCCCGACCCCCCCCGACCCCCTCCGGGGAACCAACGCCGAGGCTCCGCGTGTGTGTGGAGGTCCCTCCGGGGGAGGGGGGGGGGTCACCAATCAGCGCGGCCCGACCCTTAATTGGCAAGGACATCGTCGTGAGAGCAATTATCCCGGTCAGAAGAAATGCACTGTAATGAGTCCAGTAACACCTTAATGAAGCCGTGGCCCGGCCGGCCGGTTAAATAGGTAACAAGGCAACACGGGGGGTGTGCGTGGGGGAGGGTAAGAAGCAGGGGGGACAGGGAGTGGGGTGTGAAGGGCGTAGAGAGTGGCAGGTTTCGCTATTCTTGTGTTTGGGTGAACCCGGCGAACCGAGTTCCATTCCCGATTCTACGCCCACGGCCATCGCTACTTATACTATTACCGCCGTATTTTTATTTTTTTATTTTACTAGGTAAGGCCCCCTGAGCAATGTAGGTTTTTTGTTGTTGCAGAAGCGACAAGGCCACAACTGGCAGCTCAACGAAGTGGCTCATCATCGTGTGGAAATCAACAGCAGCCAAATACTCTAAACAGGGCTTGGCAGCCAAAAAAAAACACGAAGAGAGACATTTTTGATTTAAAGCTTTCGTGACTGCAGGGATTCATATTCTTGGTTATTTCGGTAAAGTCACGTAGAAGGGAAATAATAAAGTAATATAAATATGAAACAATATATTATTTTATTATTTCCCTTCTACGTGACTTTACCGAAAGAACCAAGAATAAGAGAGACATTTCTTTTCGAATTCTCAATAGTTCATTAACCGCAATGCGTGTTTATAACGTCACGAAGCAGCGGTCCTTAAAGAGCCGCAGGTTGCTGTCCGCCTATCTTCGTCCGATCACCGCGACATCTCGATAACAATGATTCAGTCGCACGGACAGTGGCTGATGTCGAGGGTAGGAGAGAGGCGGGGGTGGTGTGTGTGGGGGGGGTCGTAGTAGGAGAAGGAGGGGTGTGGGGGCTGGGGGGGTACCAGAACGCGTTAATTACAGCTGCTGGGAGCTCGCCCGACCTTAATTAGTCTTCATTAGTCCCGCGTTAGAGTAATTAGTTGGCGGGGTTTTTTTTTCCATCACGAACCCCGTGCGTTCGCGTCGGTCGCAATCCGAAAGTTTCCCCCCCTCCCGCTGTTGTCCATCGCGCTCCACGCACTGCTCACAGCCGACCGCCGTTGTCGTCCGGAATCATCAGCTGCTGCCGGAGAGTAAGAAGCGACCCTGCCCCCCCCCCCCGCACGAAAAAAAACAACAACTTGTGGCGGTCTTCTTTGTTCTTTCGGTAAAGTCACGTGGAATGGAAATAATAAAATAATAAAAATAAAACCTAATAAAATAATTCTCACGACGTTTCGGCCACAACGCAAGCAGCCGTCCTCAGGTGGAGAACAGGTCTGTCGAGAAGACAGAGACCATTCAGACTCTGTCTTCTCGACATTCAGACTCTGTCTTCTCGACAGACCTGTTCTCCACCTGAGGACAGCTGCTTGCGTTGTGGCCGAAACGTCGTGAGAATTATTTTATTATGTTTTAGTTTTATTATTTTATTACTTCCCTTCTACGTGACTTTACCGAAAGAACCAAGAAGATGAATCCCTGCAGTCACGAAAGCTTTAAATCGAAATTTTATGATGTTTTATTTTTATTATTTTATTACTTCCCTTCTACGTGACTTTACCGAAAGAACCAAGAAGATGAATCCCTGCAGTCACGAAAGCTTTAAATCGAAATTCAACTTGTGGCGGGTGTCAATGAAGTGGCACAGACGTGTCACTCTCGTGGCACCACTGCCCTCGGTTGTTTTTGGTCGATCCCCCAAGTCCCTGCTGCGAACGAGACGTATCCTCCTGGTCTCGAATCATCAACAGGTTGACAAAGACGAATACACGTACCGGATGATAAGACGCACAATCTCCCCCGCCCCCAATAAAAAAAAAACTAGCGACTTTGAAACCACGGAGGAGAGAGTGCGTCTTATATTTCGGAGAATGCCGTTATCATTGTTAAATACGTCGCACGGTTCAACGGCATAACCGACTCCCTTTTAGCGCCGATTCGATTAGCGCTCACCTCGCCAGGAACGCATCCTGAGCGCTAAGCGAGGTCTGCCTGTTTATTTGTCGAGTTCGTGGTGGTCTGTGTGTGTGTGGGAAGGGGGGGGGGGTTATTGAGTGTGGGGGTCACTTAGATGGCGAGTGGCCACGCCCATGTCACGATGAGGCAGAGGGAGGGGACGTGGCGATGGGGTGGCAAGGCAGGAGGTCGTAAACAGCCGTGTTGGTGCGTTACAGCCAGGACGATCTCAAGCGGGGTCCGGGGCAACTCACAGTGCGCCCCCCCCCCCCTCCAAAGCGCGGGGTCCGGGGGGGTCGCTCCGATTCGCCGTCCTCTAGGGCAGCCGTCCCCAACCTTTTTGGCACCAGGCACCGGTTTTGTGGAAGACAATTTTTTCACGGACCGGGGGGCGGGGGGGTCATCATTGGCTCTTTCCCACTTTTCAAAGAAGCTCTCCAGCGACGTTTGTTTTTAACTATTTTTTTGCCAGGAGTTAGCAGCTTGTGGGCTTACCAACACCGTGACTGAGACAAGAGCGCAGTGCGGGAAAGAGGCGCGGATGGAAGTCGTGAATAATAATACAATGGGGGCGGGCCACGCGCGGACCTCCTGCTGTGCGGCCCGGTTCCTAACAGGCCACGGACCGGTACCGTTCCGCGGCCCAGGAGTTGGAGACCCCTGCTCTATATAGGGGTGGCTCTGGTTACAGGTGTTGCATGGAACAACGAGGTTCCCTCGGCGGGACGACTCACGTGATGGACTGCATGGGCCTCACTTTAGCTGATCGGCAGGCCGGGCCAAGGCGGAGGAGGCTGCCAACCGGCGTGCTGTGCACTTACATTGGGAGCAGGTGAAATAAAACGACCTTGACGTTGAAGTAGGTCCGGACCGGACTCGTCGCTTGAAGGGACAATGTCCGGTGGTCGAGACTAACGGCGGAGTGGAAGCCAAAGGAGGGAACGCGCCCGAGAGCCCCTCCACCGCGGAGATGGAGCGATGAGATAAACTCGTATGGTAGTTGTTGGATGGATTGTGACACCGCAGGACCCCCGTGAGAGATGGCGACCGACTGCGCAGGCCAGCAGCGGATTGACCATGGCTAATGATGCTGATGAGAAAGAGAGAGAGGGAGACACGCTAAGGCGATACACCGACAGTGGATGTCGTCGCTATGTTCGGCATTAATCTAATTATTGTATTACATTCTCACTGTCACCTCGAATGCAGTGACCCTGAGGCAGGCAGGCAGGCGACTCTATAGGCCGAAACGTTTGAGATGGACGCTCGCCAGCCACGATTTTCTTCTCGCAGAGAACATATCAATTGGCTCACACCATCCATCACGGTCACGAGAAGTCATTGAGGTAGGCAGGGGAAAGGGTCCGTGGGGTGACCGAGGTGTGAACCTCACGCCCAGAGGAAAACTGTGTGAGAAGCGCAGATGATGTAATCCCGAAGACAAAGATCCCCCGTATAGCCTTTAACAGAATGTTGGGGCAAGTGCTGTTATCGAACACCTATGAAGGTCGGTAGGGCACACGAGGTGGTGGGTGGCCAGCACCACGAAGGTACATCGGACCAGGTACACGTCTCAAGCTGAGTCGTCCTAGGGGAAGCCCAGGACTGGTTCAGACAATCGTCATTGGTGTTGGCCGTAAGCGTGAATCGCTGTTCCACACTAAGTGGCGGTGACGTCACCACGGCGCTTGTGCCAGGCTAGGTGCACTCTGAGGCTATCACGTGAAGTGTCGAAGGTTCGCTGCTGGCAGGAGGTCACGGAACAGTCCCAGGTGCCGTGTGTTGACTGACCGGGATAGCTGACATAACCACCACGCGTGCTCCCGACTGTGCCACACACACACACACAAGCCTGCACGCACACACACACACGGGAGGAGAGAGCTCCCGGCTAATTTTTCTGGTGCGTGTGTGTGTGTGGAAGGGAGGAGGAGGAGGGGGGGTGTTGAAAAAAAACCTCTCCCCTGAGTTCCTGACCCTCCCAGAGCCGCGCGTCTGAATCAATTTTTACACACGAAGCCCTGGCTCTTCGCGCGCAGTAAGGGCGGCTCGATAATTAAGTAGATCCTTCACTCCCGACAATAACCCTCCTCATCTCTCGCAGCCTACGAAGACAAAGATCACCCGTGTAGCCTTCGGCAGACCGGTTGGGGCAAGTGCTGTTCGCGAGTGGCACCTGCGAAGGCAGGCACGGCGCACGTGGATGGGGGGGGGGGGGGTGTCGAGGTGGAGGCGGCCAGCACCACGCCCGGCCGCCTTCGTCTACCCAGTGGCGATGTAGGCACGTGGAACTTCTTTCGCACCGTACGTAGCCAACCGTGATCATCAGAGGTGCGGGGGGAAGGTTAATAAACGAAACAGAAAACAAGAAGCAGGTATTCATTTGAATCGACATAGTGGGAGGCTCAGGACTGGTACAGATAATCGTCGCTGGTGTTGGTAGCCGTGAGCGGGAATCGAACTCGGGTCGCCCCCCCCCCCCCTATACCCGCTACCCCCCCCCCCACCCCAGCGAAATCAACAATTTTGCTGTTGTTGTTACCGCGAGGAACATTCAAATGGCACTCGCACTGGAAACGCTGGGCGAGTATCAAACTGTGTCCACTTCAATGAAGTTGCCATTCATCAAAGTGACTTGGGGACAGGGTGGAGGAGCGAAGCGATGATGCCACAGCTGTCAGCGTCAGCGAAGGATTTGAGCAGCAGCAGCACGAGGAGGTGGAGGAGGAAGATGAGGTGGAGGAGAGGGTAGAGGAGGAGGTAGATGAGAGGGTAGAGGAGGAGGTAGAGGAGAGGGTAGAGGAGGAGGAGGTGGAGGAGGAGGCACTTGGGGTGAATGTGGGCCGATCGATTAAACTCAACTAAAAACTACATATTTTTTTCCCCAGGTAAGGCCCACTGAGCTATATATCTCTTTTCCAGAAGCGACCTGGCTATCACAAGTGATAGTCCAACGAAGCGGTTCATCATCATCATCGTGTGGAAATGTATCGCAGCCAACGGCTCTAAACGCGTGATGCTGATTCTAAATATGGAGGGAAAAACCGGAGGAACCCGGTGAAAATTCCACGCGATCACGGCCAGAGAGAGAGAGACACGCAGGGTCGGGATCAAACCCACGACGTCCTGTATACCAGGCGAGGTAGTTAACATCTCTTAGCCACCGATCTTGAGCGAATATTATATCCTTCCTCGTGGCGTGCGATTCGCCCGCTGAGAACGTCAATGAAACGTGAAAGAAACCTCCACAAACACACACAAACGGATGAAACTGTAACTGAGGATGCTCGGAGGGTTGATAATGGCCGTGACAGAGAGACATTTGAGGCATCAGTGTCGTGATACCGCGTGTTAGAATCCGGTTATCAGCCGTCATGTGATTGAACGGGGTGTTCAAGTGAAGCGATTTGACGATGACATCAATGAATAAGAATAAGAGAGACCCACAGGCTCATAGAGAGCCCCATAGACTCACAGTGGCCAATCTAATTACAGAGACCCTTAGACTCACAGCGAAACCAATATGATTGCATAGAGACCCATATAATTGCGGAGACCCATAGAATCACAGACACCTATAGAATCACAGATCTACACCGAGGCCCATAGACTCACAGCAATCTAAAGAATCAAACATAGACCCATACACTCACAGAGAGACCCATACTATCACAGAGATACCTATACACTCACAGAGAGACCCATACACTCACAGAGAGACCCATACACTCATAGAGAGACCCATACACTCACAGAGAGACCCATACACTCACAGAGAGACCCATACACTCACAGAGAGACCCATACTATCACAGAGAGACCCATACACTCACAGAGATACCCATACTATCACAGAGAGACCCATACACTCACAGAGAGACCCATACACTCACAGAGAGACCCATACACTCACATAGAGACCCATACACTCACAGAGAGACCCATACACTCACAGACAGACCCATACTATCACAGAGATACCCATACACTCACAGAGAGACCCATACACTCACAGAGATACCCATACTATCAGAGAGAGACCCATACTATCACAGAGAGACCCATACACTCACAGAGAGACCTATACACCCACAGAGAGACCCATACTATCACAGAGATACCCAGAGCCCCGTGTTTAAGATGCTTGCGCTCTTATTGTAACTGCTGCAAAGCTGCCCCGGCAAATCGAATTTTCACCGGAGATCTCTGCTTTGCTAGAGTCCCAACGTGCTAACTATAACAACCACGGGTGCGGCGGCCGTTACAGCATCCCTTTACACACACACACACTGTATCTTTCTCTATATATTGCCCGGGTGCTAATGTAAAAGTTTATGGAGCGGTAATGGGGAGCGGACACGCAATGAATGGCGACAGGTGGTAGGGTAAGTGCTTGAAAGCAATTACCCGTGATGCGTGCCGGCCAGGCGGCGAGGGAGAAGGGCAGAGAGGGGGGGTCACGTTACCGACTCACAGTACTCGCCTTTCGCAATACTCGACTCAGACACGGACTGGGAACTACAAACCAACAACAACAACAGAAATCGGCCCAGGCATTTTGGAAAACAACACCGGCCCGCGAAGTTTGGGGCGAGTGTGGAGTTCCCTTCGCGTTGCGATGTGACGACTTTATTAATGTACTAATATAACCCTTTGACAATTCGTTCATTTATGTATGTATGTATGTGTTTATTGAACCTTGATTTTGCCGTGCTATCTCGTTGACCCGTGGGGCTGCTAACAACAACAACACAACAGATGGGGCCGGTGAGAGGCAGTTTCGTTTCGGGCCTGCCGAATTTGGGGACTTGATGATAACCGTAGAGCGTGAGTAAGCGATGAAGCGAACACGTTAGAGGCAATAAAACATGTGAATAAAAAAAAAACGTAGATATTTTATTATACTAACATAATATGTAATAATATAGATTGTTCTACTCTGATCACATTTACAATTTCCCCCCACACGGAGACTGCCGCCCCGATGGTCAGTCCGGGCATTTGCCTGCTTCCATCACGCCCCCCCCCCCCGACTCACGCGAGATAAACAAGCCGGAGGATGATTTATTCCTCGATCGGCTCGAGCAGAGGGTCGGCAAAACGAAGACAATAAGGAGGGGCACATTTTTTTGTCAAATTTGGTAACAAAAATATATCTAGATTTCAAGAGCCGCCAATACATGTCGCGTAACTTCGTAAAGCAGCAGTCCTTCAAGAGCCGCGTGCATCTCCAGAGCCGCGGGTATCCGACCCCTGGGCTCGGGTACCTGCATGTATTCAATTGAAGTGGGCGAGTTGAGAGATTCACGATCATCACGATCATCGTGATCATCGTCGTCATCATCGTCAACAACAAGTATGGTCAATCGATTGTTGGATGAAGGCTTTGTGACCTCCTCCCCAAGCCCCCTCTCACGATGAGCCTGTGATGTGATAATCCACGAGCTGGTCTCACCATCACTCCGTCTCAACCATGTGAACGGAATGCATGTTCACCTCGCTATGCGCGGTAGGAGTAGTAGCAGTCGGAGATGCGCTGCAAAAAAATACCGCACGAAGCGAAACTGCACGAGGAGACAGCTGCCTCGCAAGTAGTGCACACAGTACACACACAGTACACACACAGTACACACAGTACACACAGGACACAGTACACACACAGCACACACGCAGTATACACAGCACAAACACAGTACACACGCAGTATACACAGCACACACAGTACACATACAGTACACACAGCACACAGTGCACACACAGTACACACGCATTACACACACACAGAACACAGTACACACACAGCACAAACAGTACACACGCAGTACACACACCGTACACAAACAGAACACACACACAGTGCTCATGCAGTATACACAGCACACACACAGTACACAAACTGTACACACGCAGTATACATGCAGTATGCACAGTACGCACACAGCACGTACGCGCAGCCCAAACAGTACGCACGCAGCCCACACGCAGTACGCGCACATCACACACACACAGTGTTGCATCTCTGTATATATAGCTGTATTTCTACGAGTATGTATATCTGTATACGTGTTTACATGCGTATGTATCTCCATGAATGAGATGGCTACCTGCCGAGTAGCTCACGCAGTACAAAGACAAAGATCCCCCGTATAGCCTTAACAGACTGTAGGGGCAAGTGCTGTTAGCGAGCACCTATGAAGGCCGGCACGGCACACGAGGGGGTGGGTGGCCAACACCACGCCCGGTCGCCTTTGTCTCCCTAGTGGCGATGCTTACACATCGCACCAGGTACTCACTTGAGGCTTAGTCACGCAGTACAGACAGACACACACACACAGGACACGCACAACGTTGTCCCACGTCTGACCGCACGGCCGCGTGTCGAGTGAATTTAAACCGCACAGAGCGATCCGACCACTGCCCAGGCGGAATGCGGTTTGGATTTCGCGACGCGGTCATGTGCGTAGAGCGTCTGGGTTGTTGCTGCTAATCCTACATAATGTAGGGCATAATATGACTTTGAGACCCCCCCCCCTCCTACGCATTCCACAAGTAGTGACTAATGCCATATCTGCATTTTCCATAAACATGATAAATTCCTCTGTTGATATGCAAATTGCTTTGTCAAGGCGCCCTTCCTCCCTTAACCCAGCTTAAATATTCGCTGCCAAGCTTGGTGGTGTTCATTCAGACGCTGTCTTTCCGACAGACCTGTTCTTCACATGAGGACGGCTGCTTGCGTTGTGGCCGAAACGTCGTGAGAATTGTATGTTATTATGTTTTATTTTTATTATTTTATTATTTCCCTTCTACGTGACTTTAGCGAAAGAACCAAGAAGATGAATCCCTGCAGTCACGAAAGCTTTAAATCGAAATTGTTGCGGGTTATCCAATTTTTACTTTTTTTTATTTTCTAAACAGCAACCGTGACAGGGAACCGCGAGAGTCGTCGCTAGCCGCGAATCACCCCGTGGGTCAGAGGTCGCAACCGGGTACCCAATACTCGTACCCTACCCGATACCCGGCTACCCGTACCCGGCCGGGTACGGGTGGACGGGTATCCGTTTGCGACCCTGGTGTGGCCTGGTACGGGTACGGGTAGGCCGTGAGTCACCGGTGAGTAACCGTTTGTCACTCATTTCGGGTAGGGTACGGGTAACGTACGGGTACCTATACCCGGCCGGGTACGGGCACGGGTACCCGTTTGCGACCCTGGTACGGCCGGGTACGGGTAAGGAATCAAAACCTGTTTGCGACCTCTGCCCCGTGGCACGCAGCGCAATTCAATCTGAAAGAAGCGATACCGGAAAGCGGGCTCACGATCAGAATATGATACATACGCAGTACGTATAGAGGCAAAGACGCCCCGTGTAGCCTTCTGACGTGGTCTCTGGTCGCGAGTGCTGTCAGCGAGCACCGGTCGAGGTCGCCACGACACAGGAGGAAGTCGTGTCGTGTAGACGTCACCACGCTCGGCCGTATTTGTCTCCCTCGGTGCTGCTGAATTTTTTGTTCAATGCACCAGGCACTCGTTTTTTTTTAAGAGGCTGAGAGGACCAGAAGGAGAACCTGGAAAAATGAAGGTCAATCAGCTCGTGGAACATAAAGATTAAAGAGAGAGAAAAAAACAATGGTAAAATAAAATAGTTTAACATGGAGAAAGAGCGGCATATGGAACGGGATATCATAGACCTACTGCTGAGACGCATTTAAGGATAGCCTCTGGTCCACAAAGTAGCGACCCTTTATTTTCCCGTCCGCTCTGCCAGTGAGAGTAATGTTCGTCCCGTGACAGTCGAGCAGATATATTTTTTTTGAAATTCTCAGAACTGGAGGAATTCAGTTCAATTTAAGTGACAAACCAGACAGTCATCGGAGACACGGCCGATACCATCAACTCACTCCACTCAAGAACCCGGTTTAATTACAACTCGGTATATGTGAGTCTATGAGTCTCCATGCGATTTTATGAGTAGTTTATATATGCTCCTATGGGTCTCTATGTATGTGATTGGTGACCTGGCCCATACCATCAACTCACTCAAGTTTCATTGCAACTTAGCCTATGTGACTCTATGGGTCTTTCGATGAGTCCATGGGTCTCTATGTACGTCTATGGGTCTCTGTGTAAGTGATTGGTGACCTGGCCGATACTACCAACTCACTCCACTTAAGAAACCGGTTTAAACACGACTTAGTCAATGTGGCTCTATGGGTCTCGATGTGAGTCGATGGCTCTCTATTTGCGTCTATGGGTCTCTGTGTAAGTCACTGGTGACCTCGCTAAGACCTTCAACTCACAGCTATTGCCAACCAGCATTAGCATCACAGGCAAGAGGTTGAGACACAGAATCGAACCCAGAATCTGAGCGGTGCCGGCCACAGCGGATCCGAACCTCTGAGTCCACCAGGACGCTTCTGCCTAAACATGGATCAGCGTTGTTGCACCACGAGGTGCTGCACCGGTCGCTGCGGCAGTTTGACCTGGCAACAACAAACGCGATGCCCTGTATGAACACGTAAAAATTGTTGTATATGAAAAAAAACCACGTGTATTTATATATATTTTAAATATTTCACGCGACAAAAGCATGGCTCTCAGAGATTACAGCATTTTATAGGGAGAGCGAACAATACAATCCCCTTGCGAACGTTCGTGCCATCTCGAATTACTCTTTTCGTAAACTGAATTACCCCTCCCCCCCCCACCAGACTGCCCCCAGCCCCATTAAAGAAGAAGGGGCAATAATAAGCACAACGTTTTGAACGTTTAAGAAAATATTACTTAGTTATTTTATTCCATACGAAACGCTAAGCGCGGAGATGGAGAGGTCTGATGATGGTGATTAATCAAAAATGAGTTTTTGAATGCATCTCGGATTGTATCGCATTAAGCAGGAATGATCATGAATAGTTTATGAATCGAGTCTTCGTGCTGACTCGGCTCTAGTCACTCTCTCCCTCTCTCTCTGTCGCTGTGACGGCACGCCCTGCCTCGCTCGTGCCAACCTTGCCCACCACCATCGCCCCTCGCCCATTCATTGCGGCTCCTCGTCCCTCTTTGTCTCTCTCTCTCTCTCGGTATGCAGGAGATCGTCGGTTCGATCCCGACCCTGACGCCTGCTCTATATTTAGAGTTTGTATGTCCTGTCTCCCCGTGGTCGCGTGGATTTTTTCTCCGGGTCCTCCGGTTTTTTGCCTACACATTTAGAAGCAACATCACGCGTTCAGAGTATTTCGCTGCTATACATTTCCACACGATGATAAGCCTCTTCGTTGTGCTGTCATTTGTGATAGCCAAGTCGCTTCTGAAAGATAAGCTATACGGCTCAGTGGGCCTTACCTGGTTGAATGAAAGCAAAAATGTCGCGTAATTATCCGTAACCAATGTAATTCTATATTCATGAAGCTTAGAAAACGGCGACGCAGAAAGGAATGATAGAGTTGACGGGGGCGTGACACGAGGACGGAGGGATGAGCGACAGCGCTTGAAGGCTACTCGAGGGATCACGAGCAGGGCAGGGGAGGGACAGGGATGGGTGGAGGGGGCGAGAACAGGGAGATCATTAACATCTCGATTTAAAAAACCAAGACGAAGATAAATAACATCGTCATAATGAGCAGACTCGACATCTTCACAGTCGTCATCGTCAACTGCGGCTTTGTGTTCAAGCGGAGCTTCAGCCACGCGGTGCCCATTCATCGTCCGTCTTTGTATCTCCCCATCCTTCTTTCTATCTCTGTCTCCGCTTCGCTCGTAATGCTGACGAGAATGGACACTGTGAGGGGGAGCGGTAGTGTAGTCGCGGTTAACGTAATGCGCTACGATTCTGGCGACCCGAGTTCGATTCCCGCTCACGGCCAATATCAGTGACAATTATCTGAACCGCACCTGGGCCTCACCTATATCGACGCAGCCTTAAATAAATGAGTGCCGGGTGCGCGGCGTGTATTAAATATCAGCATTTAGCTAAAGACAAAGGCGGCCGTCCGTGGTCCTGGCCACCCCACGCCCACCCGCAGGTGCACCGTTCCGGATTTCACAAATAGGTGCTCGCTAACAGCCCTTGCCCCAACATTCTGCTGAAGGCTATACGGGGGACATTTGCCTTTGTATCCGTTACAGGGGTCGCGAGGCTGTGGTTGTTCAGTCGCAACTGTCTCTGTTTCAGACTAACACCGTTTTTTTTACTTGGTAAGACACACTGGGCTGTATAGCTATTTTTCAGAAGCCACCTGGCAACAGATGACAGCTCAACGAAGTGGCTTATCACGTGGACATTTATAGCAGCAGCCGAATAATATGAACGGACGTTCATTCTCAATGTGGAGAGAAAACCCTGAAGGACCCGGAGCAAAACAACAATCCACCCGACCACTGGGAGAGAGACACACAAAGTTCCAAATATACAACAGGCGTCAGAGTCGGGATCGAACCCACAACCTTCTATGTAGCGCTAGAAGCGGCGGGTAATTAGCAATTAGCGTTCCGCACACGCGCTAAATTATTCACACTTCACGTTACCTGTGCTCGGCTTCGCGGTGCACCGGAGCAGAGAGAATCCGCACGCTTCGCCTACTCACACCAGCAAACAGCCCCGTGCACATTCACTGAGTCGGGCTAGCGTCGTTCGGGCAACAGAGAGCACTCGAGAACTATCGCTTGTTGTACTGTACTATTCAACTCTTGCCTATGGCGCCAATATTGTTCAGGAGCTGTGTGGATGCCACTGTCGAGGTCTGCTGCTGGTCACGACGAGAGGGCTTGAAGTGAGAGAGAGAGAGAGAGTTCGTGGATTCATCTTCTTGGTTCTTTCGGTAAAGTCACGTAGAAGGGAAATAATAAAATAAAAAAAATAAAACATAATAAAATAATGCTCACGACGTTTCGGCCACAACGCAAGCAGCCGTCCTCAGGTGAAGAATAGGTATGTCGACAGAGTCAGACTCTGTCTTCTCGACAGACCTGTTCTTCACCTGAGGACGGCCGAAACGTCGTGAGAATTATTTTATTATGTTTTATTTTTATTATTTTATTATTTCCATTCTACGTGACTTTACCGAAAGAACCAAGAAGATGAATCCGTGCAGTCACGAAAGCTTCAAATCGAGAGAGTTCGTGGAGTTTCGCTGTTTCTCTTTTGAAGGAGCGCAGACCGCAGTTGGTTTACTACGCGATCCGTAATTCGGATTGCATGGGCCACAGTCGCAAAGCCCTTGCGGCTTTAACATTTGGGAAGGCGATGCGCATATCGGCCTGCCGCTGATGGTGTTCTGATGACGCGGTTGACGGTCACACCAGCCGTGTCTTCGAGGAGGAGGAGGAGAATGAGGAATATGGAAGCCAGGAGGAGGTGTGATGATGCGTGCGTCTCGAATGAGGAGGGCATTCTGGACGTTCGCGTCGTTCATCGGCAGCGTTCTTCCGGACACACGACTCACTCACAGCGGCCACGACGTGGCGCTGACGTCAACACGGCGCTTGTACCAGGCTAGGTGCACTTTGAGGCAAGTTTGGGAAGGCTAGCTGCTGGCAAGAGGACACAGGTGCCATGTGTTGACTGACTGAGATGACTGACTGGCAGATGCACTACCCGCCCTCTCTACTGTGTCAAGTTGCTGCGTTTTAGCCGCCACGGAGATTCGCTCGTTGATTAGAACGTCGTTCCTCTACTTCCACTCCCACCACAGAGAGACACACGCAGACTTGCACATCAGATACAGACAGACACAACAAACAAATGTACGTACACACACACGTGCGCACACTGTTGAGTCGACCGAGGGTTCAGATAATCGTCACTGGTGTTGGCCTTGAGCGGCAATCGAACTCGGGTTGTCGGATTCGTAGCGCAGCATAGCGCTAACCGCTCCTCACACAAAAACAACAACAAAGACAAAGATCCCCCGTATAGCCTTAACAAACTGTAGGGGCAAGTGCTGTTAGCAAGCACCTGCGAAGGCCGACACGACACACGAGGGGGTGGGTGGCCAGCACCACGCCCGGCCATCCTGGCGATGTTTACACATCGCACCAGATACGTATTTGAGGCTGAGTCGACCTAGGGTAAGCCCAGGACTGATTCAGATAATCGTCACTGGTGTTGGCCGTGAGCGGGAATTGAACCCGGGTCGCCGGGTTCAAAGCCCAGCGCACTAACCACTACACTACCGCTCCCCCCCACACACAGACACACACAGACACACACACAGGCACACTCACAGACACACACAGAGACAGACACTCACAGGCACTCAGCAAAGCCCACCTCCTGTTTCCTCCACACGGTGGCAGACCGGACCAACGCAGCAGCAGCAGCAGCAGCATCCAGTAGCGGCATTCAGGGGTCGCTTCTCATCCCCACTCACTCGCCTGCTCGTGTCATCCGCTAATTAAACTCAAACGTATGGACGCCGCTGCTTCTGCTGCTGCTCGCTCTGATCAATAGCCACCTTAGTACCGGGCACTTCATTCGGTAGCCTGCTGCTCGGCGTTATTGCACACAACAACAACACGTGCCATGATTTCGCATACGAACACGAGGTGAGTATATTTATTTATAATAATAATTATTAATAATAATCTATTTTAAAAAGTCTGTAATGCGGTCACGCTGGTAATGTGCGAGCTTGTGCGTGTTGGTGGTGAGCGTCAGCGAGATCTTCGACACTTCACGCGATAGCCTCGGAGGTGCACCTAGCCTGGCACAAGCGCCGTGGTGACGTCACAACGGCGGCCGTTGTTGTTGTTGTTGTTGAAGTGTGGGGAGCGGTGGTGTTGGTGGTTAGCGCGCGGCGTGCTACAAATCCCGGTCACCCGAGTTCGACTCGCGCTCACGATCGATTAACGGTGGCGAATATTTGAACCGTTCCTGGAGCGCCCCTAGGTCCACTCAGCCTTAGAAAATTCGGAGTTTGTTAAACGTCGTCCGCGTTGTCGGAGACACAAAAGCGGCGGTCGGGCGTGGTTCTGGCCACGCTGCGCCCCTTCGGGCACTTGCCCCAACATCCCGTCGAAGGCTACACAACACCGGGGGATCTTTGCCCTCGCTTTGCTTCGCGTTGCGTGCACGCGGCTGATTCAGGTGGCGAAGGTGTGAACGGAGGTGACATTTCGGCGCTCACACCTTTAGCCCGAAACGCACGACCCCCGACCGCGGCGGGAAATAATGATTTCTTCAACGATAAACCGGTAACCGTTTTCAAAATACTACCCCACTACACCCCGAAATCAACGAAAAAAACGACTTCCGAAAGTCAATAACCGGTACACGGTAACCCAGCCACGTGCCGAGTCGCCGATTGGCTGACAGCACGCGCGCGGACTGACGCAACTGCGGCCTACGTCACAGCGCGGTACGATGACGTTTGCCCTCGTGGCTCAGCTACGTCGACGGTGTTCACGTGTGAGGCTGACCGCGAACTGTTTTTTTTTATCTTCGTGCGGTTACCGTTAACGCGATGTATTTTCTTGTAATGAAGACGTTAACCACCGCGAAGAGATCGCGTGTTTCAGTCGCCGTGATGAGTTTCAACACGCGCAAGAGAGAACGGGAAGGGGAGATCAGATTGTGTGTTCATATTGGAGACGTCCAGTAATGGATTGTGGCACCGATGGTTATTGCGCGGGAAGTCCGTCGTCGAACAGTTGATAGCCCATTGGCAGACGGTGACAACGATGAGCCTCTCATTCCACTGGAGACAGAAACGAGGACTCCGCTCATGTGTTGGCGTGAAGGGAAAGATAGCGGAAGGCGAGAGGGGAGAGAGAGAGAGATACGAAGAGGAGAGGGAATGGGAGATGAGACGAGAAGGATGGAGACGGAGCAGCGAAACGGGAGCACGGAGGGTCAGGGGAGCCGAGGAGAGACGGGAGAGGCTGCGTCCAGGGCCTCCGCGCTGCTGCTACACGGAGGTGTCGCGGTGTCTGTTTTCACAGTGGGCGGGGGGAAGGGAGGGGCTCAGAGTGGGCGTGACCACGAACATACGTCACGTGGTTTACGGGAGGTTTGAGTGCATTAGTTCGAGAGATGGAGATGCATAGATGAGAGGGGACGGATCCAGAATTGGGGGGGGGGGGGGGGGGTGTGACCACGCACAAAAGTCACGTGATATACGGGAGGCTTGAGCTGATTTAGACAGACGGTTCCGAAACGCGATTGGATGCAAAGATCACACGAGCCTCAAAAATCGGCATAAATCGACGAATCAGTGGTATCCCACCACGCCAGCTAACGAGACAGGGCTAGTCGTCGTTGCACTGTACTTCTACGCTCGCACGCCCATTCATCAGCGTGCACTTGGTGGTGAAGTATGGTCAGTCAACTGCCACCACCACGCACGGAGATTGGGAGGCCCTCCTCGTTCAGCAGTGGATGTAACGAGGAGCGCTATGCACGCACAATCTATGTGGTTCGGGGGGGAGTGAAGGTGCGGGGTAGGAGATGCAGGGTGTTGGGAGAACGAGATAGGCTGGCGGGGTGGGGGGGACGAGGAGGAGAGGGTGGGTGGGGGCGGTGGGGGGGTAGGAAGGAAAGACAAAGACGGCTGCGCATCGCGTGTCCCACGTGCGTCCCGCCGTCCCACTCTGCACGCCAACATAAATTATAGCCGTACTTTCAAGGGATCAATATTAGATTTCTGATACGGACATCCTTTGCGGGAGAGGGGAAGCCCTGATGAATGGGACCTGCCGCCAGTTTTGACAGCCGATGTTAGGAACAGGAGCCCCGTGCATAAGGCGTGGTTGAGACCTTTACTGCTACCCCCCCCCCTCAATCCTCCCCCCCCCCTCCTCCCCTTCCTCCAACTCCGCCCCCCAATTTTGTTCTGGACGGGTCCAGGTGGCTCAGCGCTCAGAGGAAGCGAGCGGCTCGCAATTGCAAGGTTGCGAGTTAACACATTTTCCTTTCTTTGAGCGGTGGGGTTCACTGCCCATCAAGCCCTTTCGAGACGGGGTAGACCCTTGATGTTAATTAAAATTACCTTCCAGAATGAGCGGACGCCTGGTGCACTGCCCTCTGAACGCGGTGACCCGAGTTCCATTCACAGCGGCGACGAGGATTTCGTGGCGAGCGATGATCTGAACACGGCCCTGCTGCCCTCCGACCACCCACCCACCCAACGCGCGCTGGCCAGCGTGGTGAAGTATGGCGAAGCAAACGTCATGACCGACACGGTGTGGGGAAGTGATTTGACAAAGGCCTGCTAGTGCCTGACAGTCGAGTCTTCGTTAAAAACTTTAAAATTAAACAAACCAAAAAAAAATCGCCAGTGATTTCCTGCTAATCTACTGATTACAGCCCTGCTGTAACCAGTGGTGGGAATTCCATATTCATATGGCGGGGGCGAGTCTATCCATAGGGGAACCGCTGTTGACTTCCCTCACAAAGTGGTTCGCAATTTATAATACTGTATCGACCCCTGGATGCATGATGGGCTGAGTTCACCCCCGACCGGAATTTGACCTCGCAAAAAAAAATCCACCGGTTTTGCGGGCCTGCCCGCTCCAACCGCTGAGCCGAGTTCAATTCCCGCCCAGGGCTAACGTCGTTGGCAAGCGATGCACCCTGCAAGAGGCGTGCGCTTAGAGATCACGCTTAGAGGGGGCGCTTAGAACTCGCGGAGGGCGCGAGAACACGGGACGCTGGCGGGGGGGGGGGTTAATGACGCGGATACACTCGGGGGGTACCGGGGGTAATGATGAGGCGAGAAGCAGCATCTGCCACTCCACGCGGCCCTTATGCTCTCACGCCACCCCCACCACCCTCCCCAGCGCGTCTGTGTCCGTGAGTGTCTCTATTCAAAGCGGCGGGGTGCTATCTGGCGCCGTCGGTTAGCGCTGCGTTGCTCTCCGCCCCTCTGCCTCCCTCCTCTCCCGCCGAGACTGGGTTCGATTCGCGCTCACGACTTAAATGACGGTGGCGAATGACCGCGCCCGAGTCCTGGGCCCTGCCCCCTAGGTCGACTCAGTCGTGAGGAATTGGTACCCGGCGCGCGGCTGCGTTTAAATAGACAGCGTTGGCTCAGACGAAGGCGGTCGGGCGTGGGTTGTTTTTGTCAGGCCACACCACCGCCGTGTGCGCCGTGCAGGAGCTCGCGAGCAGCACTTGCCCCAGCAGTCTGCGAGAGAGCAACGCGTGGAATCGTTCTGGGGGAGCGGTGGCGCAGCGGTGAGCGCGTGAATACAAAACGAATCGCGGTCCAACATCATTGACAATTATTCGAACCGGTCCTGGGCCTCCACCTAGGTCCACTTGGCCTTAAAACCGGTTAGCCGAGTGCGGTGTGCAAATAACGAAGTCGTGGAGCGACGCGGGATGAGGTGTTGACCACGCGTGAAGAGGCGATCGCTCACAACAACAACAACAACAGGCAGCAACAATTGCTTCAACAACCTCTGCGAGGCTATACAGGGGAGCGGTGGCGCAGTGGTTAGAGCAATTGTAGAACGCATACGCTCTTGCGGAGCAAAGACTCAAAAGCAAAACAAAAACAAGAAACGGCCAGAAGTCATCAGCGCTGTTGCAGGTACTGCGTGATTCATGTGGTTAAGCCGGCCACCTGAGCTGGATGCCTGAGCACGGCTGACCTCAGTGGCGAGTGATGATGTACACAGTATAGAGGTGGTCCCTTGCTTCGTGCGGTCGTAGTAGATGCGTTTAAAAAGTTAAAGGCACACGAAGCGAAACCGCAAGACGAGAGAGCTGCCTGCCGAGTAGCGCACACAGTACAGACACAGTACACACAGTATACACAGCACACACAGTACGCACACAACACACACACAGTACAGACACAGTACACACAGCACACACAGTACACACAGCACACACACAGTAAACACACGGTACACACACAGCACACACGGTACACACACACAATACGCATACAGCACATGCAGCACGCACACAGCACACACACAAAACACACAGTACAAATAAAGTACACACAGCACACACGCAGTATACACACACAGTACACACGCAGTACACACAGTACACACACCGTACACACAGTACACACGCAGCACACACACAGTACACACAGTACACACGCAGCACACACACAGTACACACACAGCACACACACGCAGTACACACGCAGTACACACATAGCACACACGCAGCACACACAGTACACACACAGTACACACGCGGTACACACACAGTACACACACAGTACACACACGCAGTACACACACGCAGTACACACGCAGTACACACGCAGTACACACTCGCAATGTCGCTGTCCCACGTCCGATCGCATAGACGCGTGCCGAGTGAACTCAAACCGCACATGGCGATTTCTTTTTTAAAAATCGGTTAGCCTCAAATACAGCGCGAATTAACACAAACCGAATCCGCATAAACCAAATGCAACCTGCACATATATACGACACGTGCCTGAGGCTCACTTCCTATCCTATCGTAACTTATGTGGGGTCTTCACAAACGTGCCGAACAAAGAATTCGCAATGTGTACAGCGGCGGTGTGATGAGGTTACAACTCTGCTTGGCATGAGCACCTGGCGGGCATTTCGTCGAGGCGAGAGACATCGACGCGACGTTTCGGCCGACTGGCCTTTCTTTTTTCAAGGAAATGCTGATGTTTACACACAGGAGAAAGAGAGCGAGCAAGGGTGAGTGAGAGAGAAAGATAATGTTTAGTAATATTGGACAGGGTGGGTGTGGTCCGGTGAGCGTGATGCAGAACCAATCGGCAAAGTGGAGGGTGATGTTATGCGCATTGCGTGGGATGTTGATGTCAGTCTCACCGAAGTTGTCACACGTTCTTAGAATTCGAAGAAGAGGGGGAAAAAACCACATCAGCTCGATGCATTCCAGGAGTTAATAACACGAAGATTGTCTCCCTGAAGTGTAAAAGAGACCCCCCCCTCCCAGAGTGTGAAGTTCACGTGGGGATTCTACGTTTACGTGTTTGTAACAAATGTTCATCCACAATCGAGGTTGGCTAAACGGCAGAGCGAGCGGATTGGGAGCTGTTGACTCGGCCCATCATCCCTCCGGGGTCAGTAAAATAGGTACCACTTTGTGGGGAAATCAACAGTGGTTGTCCTATTAAAAACCACCCCCTCCCCGCCATAATAATGTGGAGTTTCCACCGCTGGCGCTGCGGGGTTGTAAGCAGCAAATGAGCAAACCTATACAGCGAATGTCGCTTTAGCAGGAAAGCACGTTTTTATATATAGTTTGAGTTGGTGTACGTATGTAAGAGATTATGTGAATTGTAACGGGTTTCTTGTAATGGGCAATGTTATTATTTAAAAGGCTTTCGAAACAGAGACGATGGTGATGGTGTTGATGATCACGATGACGCTGACGATGATGGGAGGAAGGATTTTCCAAGTGAGAAGTGAGGTGACCTGAAGGGTGGTGAGTGGGTGGGTGGGTGAGTGGGTGAGTAGGTGAGTAGGTGAGTAGGTGAGTGGGTGAGTGGGTGAGTGGGTGAGTCCGTGTGTGAGTGGGTGAGCGAGCGGGTAAGTTGAATGAGTGGGGGAGCGAGTTGATAATTGATTGAGTGGGTGAGTGAGGGAGTGAATGGGTGGGTGTGCGACTGGGTAAGTGAGTGGGTGAGCGAATTTGTGGGCGTGTGGGTGGGTGCGTGAGTGAGTGGGTGAGCGATTGAGTAGATTGGTAAGTGAATGAGTGAGCGAGTGGGTGAGCGAGTGAGTGAGTCGGTGTTATTGACGTGAGCTGCAGTGTGGTTGTGGTTGAACATAGCGTGGATGAGATGAGATAGTCTGGTCGTCCGAGTGCTTAACATGGATGGATGAGGATGAATCAACGAGTGAAGTTTATGGGAACAGTCCCGCATGGTGGTGGTAGCGATGGGTAGAATGATAGCAGCAAAGCAGCAGTGTGTGGAAAAGACACCCAGCGTTATGACCTACAGCGTGCTGATATGTGAGTGAATTAGTGAGTAAGTGAGTGGTTGAGGAAGTAAGTGGATGAGTGTATTGCTGTGACCTGCAGCACGGTGAGTGAGTGAATTAGTTGATAGGTGGGTGAGTGAATTAGTGGGTGAGTGAGTGGGTGAGTGAGAGGGTGAGTGAGTGGATTGGTGAGTGCATTAGTTAATTAGTGGGTGAGTGAGTGGGTGGGTGGGTGGGAGAATGAGTGGTGGATGAGTGGGTGAGTGAATTTGTGGGTGGGTGAGTACGTTAGTGAATTAGTGGGTGAGTGGATAAGTGCGTGGGTGAGTGAGTGGGTGAGTGAGTGAGTGAACGAGTGAATTGGTGGGTGAATGAGTGAATTAGTGAGTGAATGAGAGGGTGAGTGTATGAGTGAATTAATCATTGGGTCAGTGAATTAATGATTGGGTGAATGCATGTATGAGTTAATTAGTGGGTGAGTAAATGAGTAATTGAGTGAGTGGGTGGGCGAGCGAGTGAGTGGGTAAATTATTGAGTTAGTCGGTGAGTGAGTGGGTGAGTGAATGAGTGGGTGGGTGAGTGAATGAGTGAATTAGTGAGTGAGTGGGTAAGTGTTTGTCTGAGTTAATTAGTGGGTGAGTAAGTGGGTGGGTGAGCGAGCGAGTGGGTGGGCGAGCGAGCGAGCGAGTGCATAAATGGGTGAGTTTGTGGGTGAGTGGGTGGGTTAATGAGTGGGTGGGTGAGTGAATTCGTGAATGAGTGAGTGAGTGTATGTCTGAGTTAATTAGTGGGTGAGTAAGTGGGTGGGTGAGTGAGTGAGCGACTGGGTGGGCGAGCGAGCGAGTGCGTAAATGGGTGAGTGGGGGGGGTGAGTGAATGAGTGGGTGGGTGAATGAATTACTGAGCGAGTGGGTGAGTGTATGTCTGAGCTAATTAGTGGGTGAGTAAGTGGGTGGGTGAGTGAGCGAATGGATGGCAGAGTGAGCGACTGCTATAAATGAGTGTGCGTGCGTGCATTTGTTACCCGCGGCGCGGTGAGTGGGTGAAGTGAACACACAGCACGCACGAGACGAAACAGTCGCACAACAACAGAACACAATGGGCTTAACCCCGCCACCACCGCCGCCGCGGCAGCGAGTGATGGAACGCAGCTATTTAACATGCAAAGGGCGGGCAAGAGAGAGAGAGAGCGAGAGAAGGGAGAGAAAAAAATACACGGAGGCCCGAGCAGAAGACTTGACTTTTAGCTTCCTGCGTCCCATGCTGTGAAGCAAATGTTAATGGGAGACGCAGATGAGACTTATTATTTATTTATATATGTATAAAACGCAGGGCCAGACGATCGCGTGTGGTCATTAACGAGGAGGGTGGCAGTCTTTGCCTCCTTCAGGGCCATTCATTTCATTGATGGCTCCGAGCGGTCATCCAACACCCGGCGACGCGGGGGGTTCGACGAGACAGGGACACTCCTAATTGCATTACCTCCGAGTAGGGCGCTCATGTATATGCATGTGTGCGTATGCACGTATGTATACAAAGACAAACCATGTATGTGTACAAAGACTAAGCGTGTATGTGTACAAAGACTAAACTATGCACGGATGTGAATAGCGGTAGGGCAACTGTTAGCGCTACGCGCCTACGAACCGTCCCCGAGTTCGATTCCGAACCGGCGCTGAGCCTGCCGTAGGTCCACTCAGCCTTAAATGATTACCTGCAGAAACGAAGGCGGCCGGGCGTGGTTATTGGCCGCCCACTGCCCTCGTGTGCCGTGCCGGCCTTCATAGGTGCTCGCTAACGGCACTTGGCCCAACCAGTCTGTTACGAAGCCTATATGGGGGATCTTTGCCTCTGTACTATACAGCGAAGAGGAGCGGTGGTGCGGATCGTTAGCGCACTGCGCGACAAACCTGGCGAACTTGGAGCTCATCGAACGTTGAGAGCTACCCGAGGAACAACAACAGTGGCGAGTGAGATCTAAACCTATATCTTAACTGGAAGGGGCATGGCGGGTGGGGAGTCAGATTCACGAAGAGCCCCCCCAGACTCATGTAGAGACTGCCCCCCCTCCCCACAAACTCACGCAAGGAGCCATCGGCGTAGCCGTGGTTGGCATGGTTCCTAATGCAAGGAATTCGACGCAATGTTCCCTCCTGTAATATTTATCCTACCGATTTGCACGGTTGGCCAAGTACGGTGCAAAAGAAGTTCGGCATACACGGTATATACATCCTCGCCCCCCCCACTCCTTCCCCGCCCGGGCCTCTCTGACGGAACGGTGGGTTCCCAGCGCAGTTGCACCGCCTGCACACTCGACAGCTGCGCCACTGCGGTGCGCGGCTGTGGTAATTGGAGGTGAACGCGCACGCGCACGCGCGCGGGCGCGCTCCTGCGAAAGCGCCGAAGCGTGACTCGTGACGCGCGCCCCGCGCTCTTCTCAGCGCGGGGCCGTCTCATTCCTCCTCCACTACCACCACCACCACCACCATCATCCTGTATCCATCCTCTTCCAACACCACCATCATCTCCTATCCATCTTTTTCCACCACAACCACTACTACCACCACCATCCTCTATCCATCCTCTTCCACCACCACCACCATCTCCTATCCATCCCTCTACCATCACCGCTATCTCATCCTCCTCCACTGAGTGAGTGAGCATGTGAGTACATGCGTGGGTGGAAGAGTGGCGGAGTGAGCGGGTGGGGCGGTGGATATGTGGCTGAGCGCGTGCGTGAGTGAGTGAGTGAGTGAGCGGGGGGCTGGGTGAGCCAGCCGTTGAGCGGGTGAGTGCGTGGGGTGAGTGCGCGGGGTGAGTGCGCGGGGTGAGTGCGCGGGGTGAGTGCGCGGGGTGAGTGTGGGGATCAACTCAGTTGAGTTTGCGCCCTCTGCGCACGAGCTCATTTGCCATGGAGACGCGCGCGTGTCGCGGAGAATCTCGCAAGGAGATCTCGCGACTGTGAGTGATATGGGCCTTCATAAGTCTGGGTTCATTGGCTCACCAGGTGATATACAGAAACCTCCCCCTCCCAAAACACTCGGGCTGGCGAGAGATAATGATGCTCTCTCTCTCTCTGCCGGCTGTGGATGGAGCGTCCGCTCGTGAGTTGCGCGGAGCTCGGCGATGCAAATGCGCCGCGCGCTCATTAGGGAGGCGTCATACGAGGCAAGGTGCGGTGGCAATTTGCCGCCGCCGACTCTTCATCACGCGAGGGGTCCCCTACCCGGAGCGCACGAATCCATCTCTCGCCCCTTGCTCGCAATCGCCGCGCGTGCCACTCTGTGTGTGTGTGCGCGCGCGTGTCTCCGTGTGTGTGTGTTTGAGGAGGGGCAGCGTAGCGGTTGTCGCGCTGCGCTACGAACCTGGTGACCCGGGATCGATTCCCGCTCACGGCCGAAATCGGTTACGATTATCTGAACCGGTTCTGGGCCTCCGCTAGGTCGACTCAGCCTCAAATGAGTACCTGGTGAGATGCGTAAAAACATCGCCACTAGGGAAATAAGTGGGGGGTCCCCCTTTCCCACCCCTTCAACTCACGAGTGGCAAATTCGGGGAAACTCACGAAAGCACCACTATTTGAAAACACCCCCCCCCCCACCAAATAAAGAACAATTTGCCAACTCCATTCGAGATCTTCGACTCGAGAGTTCTGCGCGAAATCGGGACGAATTTCGGGACACTGTCAATCATCTCGAGCTGCATGCCCAGTCTACACGACTGTTGTTTCGTGAAATAAAACTAAAATATAAAAATGTATTTTTTATTTTACCAAGTAAGGCCCAAGTGATAGCTCAGCGAAGTGGCTTATCACGTGGCAACAATATACTCTAAGCCATTGGGTTTCAACCTTTACTTCATCTTTGCACCCCTTTGTTTCTCAATCGTTAAAACGTTTAAAATTTTAACACATAGATTTTGTTTGATGAAACAATGTATTAGTGCTTAGTCTGTGTTTAGATTATTTACCTTCTGAAGAAACCTGGCCACGTCTCGCACCCCCAGAAAGGGCATCTCGCACCCCCAGTGTGTGGGTGCACCCCCAGATTAAGAAGAACCACTGCTCCAAACGCACGGTTTTGATTTTACGTGGAGTGAAAAGCCGAATGACCCTGATAAAAAAAAAACAAATACACACGCGACCACGTGGAAAGAGACGTGCAAACTCCAAATATGCAGCAGGCCTCGTCAGGGTCGGCATCGAACCCAGACTCAATCGGTTTGCGCCGCGGTTCGTGGTGGAACCGAGCTCGCTCCCCTGTGGTCGTGGAAACGCCGAATTCAGCACCAACAGAGTCCCACCCCAGCATTAGCCCCGTGCCGATTTCCCGCGTGTTATATTCTTTGTTACGGCAGTCTCTGTATGACGTCGTGAGTCGCCGCGTGTGGTTTATGTCCGATTCGGATCCATCAGGACGACATCGCACGCCACAGGCGCGAATGCGTTTGCGTCCAATGACAACGTTGCGCCCGATTTCATTGCGTGTTAGCCCGTGTTTTTGAATGCGTGTCGTGTGTGTGTGTGGGGGAGGATGGGGAGCGGTGGTGTAGCCGTGAGCTCGATGCGCTACGAACCCCGGCGGTCCCCGAGTTCGATTCCCGCTCACGGCTAACGCCGGTGATGATTATATGAACCGGTCCTGGGCCCCCCGCTAGGTCTACTCAGCCTCAAATGAGTACCTGGTGTGGTGTGTAAACATCGCCACAGGGGAGACAAAGGCGACCGGGCAAGGCGCTGGCCACCCACCTCCTCGTATGCGGTGCTGGCGGTCATAGGTGTTCGCTAACAGCACCTGCCCCAACAATCTGTTAAACACATTCCTGCGGAGGGAGCTGGTAGGAACGTTGGGTTGCTCGGTCAATGGCCAGGGTCAACGGTGGCGTGGTGTATTCAGCAAATATGCCTGACTGTGAGGGCTGGCACAAGCCGGCGTGAGTAAGTTAAACGTTGAGTTTTATAAGGGCACCACAGGGTGACCAGCCCCTCCCCACCCAGCCCCTCCCCACCCAGCCCCTCCCCACCCTCCCCACCCAGCCCCTCCCCACCCTCCCCTCTCCACCCAGCCCCACCTCTCCCATTTTTGGATTCACAACGGACGGACGGACGGACACAATAATCCCCTGTGGGATGGTGTAACCAGGAGGTTCCTACCAGTAACATTCTATACGGGGGCTCAGCGATCGCATAAAATAAAAACCAAAACCTCAATTCGCGATAGATATGTTTGTTTGAAACACGCCAACCATCTCGCACCTCCCTCTCTCCACTACCCCCCACTCACCACTCACCCCCTATGGTAATGACACACACACACACACGCAAACACCGCTGGCTGGCCCACACTTGTAAATTGAGACGTTGCCACATCTCAGCGGTGCCCTCTTTTTGAAGTCGTGATGATGATGATGATGACGATTCTCCCTCCTTTAGATTCCAGTCGCTAATTTGTATCCAACGCGTCCACACGAGATGCCCAATGACAACAACAAACTCTCACTACAATCCGCGCAATAATTACATCAGCAGCATCAACAACAGCTCCGGCTGCGGCGGTGTCTATTACTCGAGTCTGAGAATCGCACGCTTTAATTGAACTTGCAAATTAATTCCATCGGTTGAAATATGGAAAATATTACGAATGTTGTCGGTTGCAGACGTGTCAAGTCGCATTTAAAAGTTGCGCGGCGCCAAAGAAGGGGGGGGGGGAAGAAAAAAAATTCGCCGTTGATAAGTTCAGTGGCGCCGCACCGAACCAAACACGTTTAAATTAGCTCGCTCTCAGATGTGCGCCGTACACGCGTCTAATGATGTGTGTAAACAGGCTCGCGGTAAACAATCTCGCAGTAAAAATGATGTTAATAGGTGGCTAATTATCTTGTGGATTTATATATATCTCTTCTCTCTCTCTCGCGCTCGCTCTCTGTCTCTCTGTCTCTCTTTTTCTGTCGAGGATGCAACTAAAATAGCTGTGCGCGTAGATGCACGACCAAGTGCAGTGGGAGGGTGACGCAGTCAGAGTGTTGTGATTGGTTGACGAACGCTGCAGGACTCGCAATCACCTCGCTAACGTCTCCGGCTATGGTCGATCTTCCACTGCGGCTGGTGGACTCATATGAGCGAGTTTCTGAAATCCCAGCTCACCCCACTCCCCGCTCATCTGTAGACCCACGGTCTGTGCAGGGGAGCCGCGGTGCTGCAGTCGAACCCGGAGATCACCGAGTTCGATTCCCGCTCACGGCCAACATCGGCGACGATTATCTGAACCCCTGCAGGACCCTCCGCTAGATCGACTGAACCTTAAGTGGGCACCTGGTGCGGTGTGTATTGAACATCAACATTACGGGGGAGACAAAGGCGGCCGGGCGGGCATTGTGTTGACCACCCCCACCCCTCGTGTGCAGTTCCGGCCTTCGTATAGATGCTCGGGAACAGCACTTGCCCCAACAGTCCGTTAAGGGCTATACGCGGGGGGCAGGGGGGGGACTTTTGTCACTGTCTTTGTTGATCGTGACAAATGCGCGCGTGGCGAGCGCTCAATGATTGTCTCCGTTCGAGAATCCAGATCGTTGCCTCGATGCTCGAGGCCCCGCGATGCCCCCCCCCACCCCCCTTCCCCCCCCCCACCCCCCCACCCCCCCGTGTGCGGGAAGGCTGCACCCCGCAACACCGCACGCGGGGAGACCGCAAAAGCATTCGCTGTCGTTTCTCTCAGCAAGTACCCCCGTACCCCGCGTGCCCTGGGCGTACATCGTTGAAAATCAAGATACGTTTTGACCGCTCTGCAGCAGCGAAACGTCGGACAAAATTGTCAAGATAAATGTTTAATTTCTGAGAAATAGAACGTAATTGAAGGCACATTGAACCCACGTGGCAACTTGATTTATCTCGGTCGGGTGGTGGAGGGTCCGTGGACACATCGAGTCGACAGTACATCGACACGAGATGACCCAGAGAGAACAGCAATTATGAAATCACAATACGCTTAGTGTGCTGCCCCTAGCACACTGAGAAAGCCCGCATAGACAAAGACAAAGATCCCCCTCATAAGCTGAACAGATTTTCTTTTTTTAATAGGCAAGTGCTGTTAGCAATCGCCGACGAAAGCCGGCACAGCACACGAGAGGGGGTGCGTGGCCAACACCACTCCCGGCCGCCTTTGTCTCCCCAGTGCTGATGTTTAATACACACCGCACCAGGTACTCATTTAGGGCTGACTCGACCTATTGACACACACACACACACGCGCGCGCGCGCGCGCACGCATGCGCGAGCAATGTGCATGATGGATGGCCTTCCCAAGCAGGGCTCACACCCGGCCTGACAGCATTAGCGTGGTTTTAATTACACGCGCCTCGAATGCCGTCTATCCATATCCATCGGATATGGTCGGGAGAGCGAGCAATCTTCGCGAATAGACAGACACGCAAACTCGGTTACGCACGCAAACAATGATCCCCCGTGTAGCCTTAACGGACGTTTCGTGGCAAGTGCGGCTTGCGAAGAGCACCTATGAAGGCCCTTCACGGCACACGAGTGGGTAGCTTGGTCAGCATCACGCCCGGCCGCCTTTGTCTCCCGAGTGGCGATGTTTACACACCGCACCAGGTACTCATTCGAGGCTGAGTCGACCTAGGGGAGGCCCTGGACCGGTTCAGATAATCGTCACTGGTGTTGGCTGTCATCGGGAATCGAACCCGGGTCGCCGTTTCGCAGCGCAGCGCAGCGCTCACCGCTGCACTGCCGCTGACCAAAACAAACACTTCACACAAAAATACCCCGTATAGCCTCAACAGATTGTTGGGGCAAGTGCTGTTAGCGAGCACCTTGGAAAGCTGACACGGCACACGAAAGGGGTGGAGGGTCAGCACCACGCCCGGACGCCTTTGTCTCTCTCGTGTCGACGTTTGGACACCGCACCAGGTACTCATTTGAGGCTGAGTCGACCTAGGGGAGGCCCAATGACCTGTTCAGAGAATCATCACTCAACACAAAACAAAGACCACACACACACACACAGGCACCAACACACGCGCAGACGCGCGCACGCAAACTCGAGACCGCCTTGAGCGGGACCGAGACAACAGACTCCCTGCCGCGTCCTCTCCATTAACGCACGCGGACGCATCTCCTCCTGTGAGCAATTTCGCTCACAACGTTGCATCGGACAATTTCCACGGGAGCTCATCAGCATGCCAAGCCACGCTTTTGCACTCTAGCCGTGGCAAATTCGGAAGCGTTCCGTGCGTTTCATATTGCGGCTCATCGGCACGCCAAGACAAGCTTCACACTCATAACCACGGCAAATTCAGAAGAGTTGCGTGCGTTTCATATTGGAGATCATCAGCGGTGCTTTGCCCGGCTACGGACTGCCAAGGCGAGAAATTGGTGCGTCAGACGTGTGGACGTGAAATGATCATCAGCCTGTGACCAAATCGGCCTGCGAATCGCCAGATAATTTGACAGATAATTCGACAGATAATTCGCCGGATCTCGGAGGCTCGGCAGACTCGAAACCCGTCTCGTCACAGGCCGCGGTGCTGTGTCATCACGAGAGGGCAGCGGAGCAACACTTCGCGCAAGAAGAGCGCAGGAGCGTGGTCACCACATCGACGCCTCTACGTGAGGAACGAAACAGGTGGACTTCTCCGCAGATATGTCTGGCACCTGGTGAAGCTAGTTGTAATCGCTGGCGAAACGTCGTACTCAGATTGTAAATGTTGTGGCTTGGCTCTCCAACACACCCGGTGTGCTGTGCTAGTGACACATTGGCACGTTCTGTTTACGTGACAAACCTTACTAGTTGGCTGTGTCGGGTGGTGGCGGGTTTAACGCCGCATTTATACATTTACGCGATCCAACGCCCAAAAAACCACCTGCATTATGGGAGCTATCGTTGTGCTGTACTTGTAGGCTCTGTGCGTTTCACCAACCCGCGCTGACCACCACCCCCACTCGTGTGGGTGGTGGTAGGCCGTCGTCTTGCAGTGGATCGACAATCGGGACCGTAGTTCAGGAGCGCGTGACGCTTTGAGCTACGTTGGATGAAGTGTCCCCCACCCAGCCCCCCCTCCATCCCCCCACCCAGCCCCCCCCCCCTCCACGCTCCTCACCCAGCCCCCTTCCACCCCCCCACCCAGCCCCCCCCCCTCCACCCCTGGTGGCCCAAGCTACGAGTTGCCCCCCCGCCCCCCAACAACCACCATGAGATTTGTTTTCAACAACAGCAGTAATAAAAGAACAACGACGCTTATTTAAGAGCAGGTTTAAATATATATTTTTAATGAAAATTTTTTAATTGGCGTTCCACGTTTTACTTTCATTCAATTCCAATCAAACATATGCCGCCCCCCCCACTGCCCCCTCGTGACCGATTGCCGCCCCCCCCCCCGAACTGACGATGTTGTCCTTGCACCACCGTGCCGCTGATGTCGCCGAGAAGTCTCGACCCCTCCCACGGGGGTCTTCTTTCGTCCCCCCCCCCCCACACCACCCTTCTTCTCCCGCGGTCATCACGTTCCCGGCAGCCGCCACCCACGAGTCTCTGGCTCTCACACTCCGCCGTTCCGAAAGGCGGCAGATCAAGGTTCATTCTCTGTTCGTCGCGTAGCGCTCGCTCGCTCGCTCGAGCACGCACGCGCGCACGCGCATCCTTCCGCTCGTTCGCAAACGTGTTCCAACCCACTGCTGTGAGTGCTTCTGAGATGTTAATTGCATTTAAGACGCTCAATAAATTATAACAGTTGCTGTGGTTGCTCTTATCGTCATCGTGATCATCGTCGTCGTCGGTGCTACTGCTGCTGTTGATGGGGACGGCGCGGTAGTGGGGAGCGGTACTGCGGCGGTTAGCACGCCGCGCTACGAACCCGGTGCGGAATGTCGTAAACATCAGCACCGAGGGAGACAAAGGCGGTCGGGAGTGGTGCTGGGAGCCCACCCCTTCTCGTGTGCCGTTCCGGCCTTCATAGGTGCCACTCGAAAACAGCACTTGCCGCAACAGTTTTCTTAAGGCTACACGGGGGATCTTTGTATTTGGTGATGATGCAACCAAAATCAGAGTGAGAGGTATTGATTAATTTCACGGCACTATTATAAACATTTACGACCAAATCACACTGATTGCGTGCCAGATATTGGTCTGATCTGGGAAGCTAGGCAAGCCGGAGCCTGGTTTTCTCGTCGGATAAAAGACTTCCTTCAAAACATCACGCTTTTGCTGCTATGTAACGGTATGGCAATACAACGATGGATTGTTGAATGCATCTGTGCAGAGCTTTGAGTGGTTTGCCCCCGCTGGGTATGTGTGGTGAGAGTATTCCTTCCCGGTGCTCCTCCGCTTTCCTCTACCAAATTCCCGTGATTTACAGAACTGGTCAAACATCCAAACCGCAGCAAGACCCTCCTGAAAACGAGTCATGAGACTCCTGAGTGGGCGCCACCGTGGCTAGGAGATGTCAACAACATCGCCTAGTATACAGGAGATCGTGGGTACGATCCCGACCCTGACGGCTGCTGTATATTTGAAGTTTGCGCGTTTTCTCTCTCTCTCTCCCTGTTGTCGCATCGGATTTATCTCCGGGTCGTCTGGGGTTTTCCCTTCCTCATTTAGAATCAACATCACGCATTTAAAGTATTTGGCTTTGCTATATATTTCCACGTGACGATAAGCCCCTTCGTTTAGGCATCATTTGTGGCCAGATCTCTTCCGAAAAAGAGCTACTATATAGCTCAATGTGCCTTACCTGGTAAAATAAAATAAAAATATCGTGTTTCCTGGAATATTAATGATTAAATTTGATGTGGCAACGGCTTGTGGGAGTGGGGTGGCTTTATCCAGCAGTGGATTCACCATGCCTGATGATGAGAGTAGCTGTTCGATATCGTTGGTAGGAGGAGGAGGATGATGATGACGAGGATGTTGATGATGGCTGTGTTGCTGCACGTGGCTGCCCGTAATCCAGCACTCCGTGTGGAGGCAGCTTCGAGGGGTTGCTGGATCACCGCACAGATGTTGTATGAAACTCCCTTCCGCGTGGGCGACTAGGAGGAGCTGTACCCCTGATACTCTGGCTCGCCAGATGAAGGCGTTACAGCAAATGTGGAGTTGGACTGTTCCGTCGGTTTGGGATCGAGCGTTTCCCCCTCGCACACGTGTTTTTTCTCAGGGTTCCGTTCCACATGTAAGCACTCATTCATTGGCCGGTGACGTGACACCTCGATATATAGGACCGCAGATCTTGGGCAATGGCTGCCTTCCCGTTCGCCTGCGGTACCTCATCCTGGCGCCTCTGAGTCGTCCCTCCTCTCTCTGTCTCTTCACGAGAGTGAACGAGCGAGCGCGCATTGAACATTATCTACGTCTCAACATCTCCTGCACCCCAACTCCAAACTGAGCATTGACCAGCATGGTGAAGTATGGTCAAACGACCTCCAAACACCACCCCCCCCCCGTGTAGATGTCTTCGTTCAGCAGTGGACTGGCGACACACGAACGTAAATGAGCATCGATTGTTCGCGTGCATTTAAATCGTCGTCGAGAATTGTTGCTGTGCTCCGAGGCCAATTAAGTCATTTAGCCACAGGATCTCCCCATTGGGATGGAATTGGGTCCAATCAGCATTACCGCCCGTGTAGGGATTTAACCTTGACCCAGAAGGCGAGTAAACGCGTGAAACAAGTTCGACAGACGTACATACACGGAACGCGCGCAATGGAGGCAGCCTCATTAGCCAAGAGCGTCTCTCTGCCTCCCTCCCGCGAACCACCCCCACCCTCCCCCCCACCACCCTACCCCCACGACCCTCCCCCCACCACCCTCCCCCCATCCCCCCTCCCCGCCCCTCCAGTGCTAGTTGTGGGCGCCACATTGGCGAGATGTTAACTACCTCGCCTGGTTTACAGGAGGTCGATGGCCCTGACGCCCGCTGTATATTTCGAATTTGCGATGTCTTTCTCCCCGTGATCACGTTTTTTTCTCCGGGTTTTCCCTCCACATTTTGAATCAACACCGCGCCTCTGGTGTGTTTGACTGTTGCTATACATTTCCACGCGATAAGCTACTTCGTTAAGCTGTCATTTGTGGCCAGGTCGATTCTAAAAAAGAGCTCTATAGCTCAGTGGGCCTCACCTGGTAAGAACGATCGCCATTCGTCACGAGTTGGAGGCAATGTCACCAGGGGGCTCGTGCCAGGCTAGGTGCACACTGAGGCCACGTGGGGCGTCGGAGGCTCGCTGGCAGGTCACGAGACAGACCCAGGTGCCATGAGTTCAATGACTGAGATGACACAAAGCTCCCTCGTATAGCCCGTAACAGACTGTTGGGGAAAGTGCTGTTAACGAACACCTATGAATGCCGGCACGGCACACGAGGGGGTGGCCGCCTTTGTCTCCCTATTGGCGACGTTTACACATCGCAACCGGTTACTCATATGAGGCTGAGTCGACCTAGGGGAGGCCCAGGACCGGTTCAAATTATCGTCACCCGTGTTGGCCGTGAGCGGGAATCGAACCCTGCAGGTTCGTAGCGCAACGCGCTAACCGCTAAGCGACACCACCGCTGCCCACACACACGCAGACACACAGACAGCGAATCTCCGATAGATAAATCATTGCTGTGGCGGTGCCGGTGGCTGCGGCTGTTAAAGGGCCCGGGCGGCCACTCCGAGGGAAGGTCTCCGTGTTCCCGTGTCCTCCTCCTCCTCCTCCTCCGCGGCACTCGCGGGCTGCGCGTTGTCCCGTAATGAGGCCCCGTGACGTCGCGTCCCTAACAGATTACAGTAATTATCCGACTTTTGTCTCCGCTTTGCATAAAGCACCCGTGTGCTTTGTTAGGTGGGGGCTGGGAGGGGTTAAGGGGGGCGGTGGAGGGAGGGAAGTAGGGAGGATGGGGAGGATGCACGTGGAACACATGTGTGGGTGTGGGAGGAGAAGTGAAAGCGGTGGGAAAAAGAGGATAGAGGGGTGGAGAGAGGCGGAATAAGAGGTGATCGGTGAGAGGATAGGAAAGAGGGATGGAGCAAAAAGAGAGGAGAGGCGAGCGGAGATGGGTCGGGGAGAAGGGAAAAGCGACTAGTGGCCAGATTGGGGAAGAGTTGAGTGAGGCAGGAGGGTGGAAAGGATGGAGAATGGAGGTGGTGAAAAGGAAGAGAGGAGCGAACTCGTGGAGGAGACATAACGGATGTAAGACGAGTGGGGATAGCAGAGACGGAGGAGACACAATGGGAGGGCGGGGTGGGGGCGGTGAAGAGGTTGGAAATAAAGGATGGAGTTTGGTTGGGGTCGTGGTTCGAGTTCAGTGGCTGAAGAGGTGCGGAGAGGAGGGGGAGGTTGACGAGGAGGTATGGGGAGATGACGAGGTAGGGGTGCGCGGATTGAAAAACTAAACTATTATTTTTTACCAGGTAAGGCACCACTGAGCTCTATGGCTCTGTTTTCATAAGCCACCTGGTTATCACAAATGATAGCCCAATGACGTGGCTCATCCATGTGGCCAAATACTCTCAACGCGTGATGCTGTTTCTCAACGTCGAGGTAAAACTCCACACGACCACGGGCAGAGACAGACACGCAAACTCCAAATTACACAGCACGCGTCGGGGTCGGGATCAAACCCACGACCTCATGTACACCAGGCGAGAGAGTTAACATCTCGCCACCGCAGCGGAAGAAGAGGCAGGAGGAGGAGGAGGAAGAGGTGAGGGCGCGTGGGGGTGGAGGCAGGGGGAGGGGTGCGGAGAGGGCACAATGTAGGCAAGGTGCCTCCGCTAGGAACTGTGACGAAAAGGTCGCCTTCATTTGCAATCCGAATGTCATTAGAATATGCTAAAGAGGCCGGCGCGACGCCGGGGGCGCTGCAGCCTCCCGCATGTAATGATGAATAACTCGCGTTTATTTAGGGGAGCAGAGGAGGAGGCGGTCGACCCCCCCCTCCCTCCTCCACCCCCACTCCACCACCCCCACTCCCACCCCATCACGAACGCGCAACGTCTACAATTTGCCCGCGTCTCCTTGTTATGTAAATATCGCGTGAGCGCTTTGCCTACTCCTCCTCCTTCTCACCACCACCACCGCCGCCACCAAAGATCCCCCGTGTAGCCTCAACAGACTGTTGGGGCAAGGGCTGTTAGCGAGTAGCACCTATGAAGGCCGGCACAGCACACGAGGGGGTGGGTGGCCAGCGCCTCGCCTTGCTGCCTTTGTCTCCCCAGTGGCGATGTTTACACACCACACCAGGCACTCATTTGAGGCTGAGTCGACATAGTGGAGGCCCAGGACCGGTTCAGATAATCGTCACTGGTCTTAGCCGTGAGCGGGAATCGAACTCTGATAGACGGGTTCGTAGCGCGGCGCATTAACTGCTCCACCACCACCACCATGACGTCAAACGGTCAGGAACGCCATCAAACGTTGTAATAGATGCTCAGAGTGTAATAACGCGTTTCTTGAACTGAGCGGTGCCAGCCACCGTGGCACACCAGGTGGCCAGGTGGTGCACATCGGCCAGTCATCTCAGTCAGTCGACCCGTCGTACCTCGGTCTCGGTCTGCCCCGTGGCCTCCTGCCGGCGGGCGTTCGACACTTCACGTGGCCTCAACGTGCACATAGCCTGGCACAAGCGGCCGTGGTGATGTCGCCGCCACTTAGTGGCGAATGGCGGTAGTTGTTGTTGTTGTGGATGTGTGCAGAGTGGGGAGCGCTAATGGAGCGGTTAGCGCGCTGCGCTACGAACAAGGTGACCCGAGTTCAATTCCCGCTGACGGCCAAAACCAGTGACGATTATTTGAACTGATCATGGGCGTCCCCTAGGTCGACTCGGCCTCAAATGAGTAGTTGGTGTGGTGTGTTAACATCGCCACAAGATCGGTCTCTGTGGAGTAGGAGGCCCGTGAATGACGCTACTGGGCAGTTGGAGGCAGTCGCCCTCCAGCAACAATCGAGGGCAGATGAGCGACGCTCATAACAAGCGAGTGGAGCGCCGGGCAGATAAAACGCAGCAAGTTGGCTCTGTTGGGAGCGCAGCTAGTGCATCTGCCGGTCATCTCAGCCAGTTTACCCATGGCACCTGGGTCTACCCCGTGACCTCGTGCACCTAGCCTGGTACAGTCAACCCATAGCGCCTATGTCTATCCAGTGACCTCCTGGCAGCAGCAAGAGCCGTCCACGCAGGGCCGGATCATGGTGTCTTGAGGACGCTGGGCACATGTCTTTTGGAGCCCCCCCCGCCCCCTCCGCTTTCCTATATTGGTGTCTTTCTTGCCTTCCTCCTCGCAGAATCATCCACTAGATCGTCGAAATCCTGCTGTCTGGCAAGGTCTGCCTCTATTGACACAAGTGACAGTGAGCCGAGACGTGTTTGGCACATGCTACTCTGCAGCTTATTGTTTATTCTGCCTCAATAGGAAAGTGTCTGCTCACCCTGGCAGTTTGACACTGGCAAAGTTAGAAACATCCGAGGTGCCGCGAAAAAACTTGGGGGAACGCTGACTGCAGATTAAGCGCCTGCAACGTTTCAAGCGATTTAGTTGGGCACTTCTCACCCTCAGTCAGACATGAAAGTACTTGAATTGAATGAGTTCGTTGGCAAAGTTAATGTCCAGGTCTGATGGATATGCAGCGGAGCGTGGCTGGTTAAAGAAGTCAATTATTATCACAACGGATCTGACCCCCCGCGCCCTGCCCCCCCCTCCCCAACCCCTTCCTTCACCAACCTCGACAAAGCCATTACCCCCGCGCATTGCTAACGCATGTTCACCCAACATAAACAAGTCATGAAACACGTCTTTTGTTTTAATCCACGTACAACACGAACGGGTCTCGTAGCGCGTCGCACAAACGCCTCTAACGAGTTGGAGACGCGTCAGGAGGGGTAGTTCACGCCGCAGTCGTTAGCGCAGTGCCGCTGCGAACCGCGGCCACCTGAGTTTGACACCAGGCCGCTGAATACACGAGCGGGCTGAGTGATATCAGTCTGAACCCGTCACTGCAACCCCCCCTCCCCCACCCTTATCCCACCCCATAGTTACACTCCCTTGTCACACCCCGCACGGACCAGAGTGGTGAAGTATGGTCAAAACCTGCGACCCCCCCCCTCTCCGCCACCACGTCCCTGCCGATGGGCACGGCGTGGTGCGGCGACCTTTATTCATCCAGCAGTGGATCGACAAAAGGATTGCAATTTATGTTAAGACGTTGGATTCGATTCTCATTTTGTGGTGGAGACACGGGGGGGTGGGTTGATATTGAGAGTCCATCAGTCACGCAGTTTGGGAACGCGCCGGGCAAAGGCGACAATATCTCTCTCACTCCCTCCCTCTCTCATTATCTCTCTCTCACTCTCTCTCGCTCTACCCCTCTCCATCTCATCCTCCTCACACGATGTCTTTCTCCCTCTCTCTCTCTCAAGTTCCCTCCCTCTCACATTGGCGCTCTCTCTGCTCGCCCCTTATCTCTCTAACATTTTGTTTTTCTCTCTCCCACTCTCTCTCTCACTCTCTCCACGTTTATTTTCATTTGTTTGCCGGTAAATGTGTATTTCATATCGAATTCGCCTCTAGTGCTTTTGCTGCTGGCGGCAATAAAAGTTATTTAAAAGTCAAAAGTCTCCACGTATTCTCTCTCTCTCTCTCTTTCACCCTCTATCCATCTCTCACTACCTCCCCTCCCTCCATCCCCTTCCTCCCTCTCCACTAATTCTCCGATTCTCCGAAGCTCTCTCTTTATCACCCGCGAGCCGCAAGTGGTGCGATTGAGGATCCATGCACTCCGAATCATAGACGCGTTTAGTAAACCCACAGAGACTCGTCGAGATGCACAGACACCCCTAGAGACGCACAGAGATCCACAGAGACGCAGAGAGATACATCAAATACAAGCCACGGTGGTGCGATCGAGGGTCCATGTCACCACACCACGTACTGCAGAGTAAACCCGCTGTGGTCTGGGCTCCTTCAGCCGAGGAGAAGGGAAAGCGACACCAACTCGCTCTCTCTCTGCTGAAGCCCTCTCGTCGTGGCGAGAAGCAGCAGCAGCAGCAGGACCTTGACATTGGCGTCGATAACTCCTGAACCACGTTGCCATACTCTAGAATGAAAATAGTCTATGGGCAATGTTAGTCTATGGGCAATGTTAGTCTATGGGCAATGTTAGTCTATGGGCAATGTTAGTCTATGGGAAATGTTAGTCTATGGGCAGTGTTAGTCTATGGGCAATGTTAGTCCATGGGCAATGTTAGTCTATGGGCAATGTTAGTCTATGGGCAATGTTAGTCTATGGGCAATGTTAGTCTATGGGCAATGTTAGTCTATGGGAAATGTTAGTCTATGGGCAGTGTTAGTCTATGGGCAATGTTAGTCCATGGGCAATGTTAGTCTATGGGAAATGTTAGTCTATGGGCAATGTTAGTCTATGGGCAATGTTAGTCTATGGGAAATGTTAGTCTATGGGAAATGTTAGTCTATGGGCAATGTTAGTCTATGGGCAATGTTAGTCTATGGGCAATGTTAGTCTATGGGCAATGTTAGTCTATGGGCAATGTTAGTCTATGGGCAATGTTAGTCTTTGTGCCAAAAAAAAAACCCCACTGCGGTCTGCGCCCCATCAACAGAGGAGGAGGAAAAGCGACACGAACGCCCCCTCTCTCTGTCCGCTGAAGCCCTCCCTCTGCGTCCCGACGAGCGCTTGAACCACATTGCTTTGCAGCTGCCTGCTGGACATCTGTGAAACATCGCTTCACAGCTCATCGGATTCCTCCAGAATAAATATTCTGATTCTGATCTTTGAGTCTTTCGGTAAAGTCAGGCAGATAGGTTCAAAGAAAATAACCAAAAAAACTACGACGTTTCGATAGCAGTCACGAAAGCTTTAAGTCAAGATTCTGATTCTCATCATCATCATGCGCAATAACTGAATGGAATTCACTTCTCTACCACCCCCCCACCCTTCTCACCCCTCCCCCAATTCTCTAAACACGGACCGAGAGAGACGCCAAGGCGTCGCGACACCCAAATGAAGCATGGGACCCCGCGCATTCCCATTATCCCTGCTGCACAAACGCCACATCCCTTCTCATCTCATCATCTCGCGAGCGCACGCGCGCACACAAAGACAAAGATCCCCCGCGTAGCCCGCGCAAGGTTGGTCGAGGGGCAAGTGCTGTGAGCGAGCAACAATTGAATGCCGCCACGACGCGCGACTGGAGGTGGGGGTGGGTGGGTGACGGAGGCCAGAAGCTCGCCCACAAGGCCGCCTTTGTCTTCCCTGTGCTGATTGGGGGTTGTTTGTTCGCACACCCCACTAGGTACTCATTTAAGGCTGAGTCGACCTAGGAAAGGGCCCAGGTTCGATTTTATGGAATGATCGTCAGAGGTTAGCCGTGAGCGGGAATCGAATTTTAGATAGCGTGTCCCGGGGGTCGTGGCGCATCGCGCTAACCAAGGCGCTACGGGACCAACACACAAAGACAAAGATCCCCCGTATAGTCTGCACAGAATGTGAGGGCAGGCAGCACTGTGCACGAGCAAACACTTGAGGCCAGCACGACGAGCGAAGTGGTGCGTCTGTCAAGCCCCACGCCCGACCGCCTTTGTATCCCCAGAAACGTGGGTCGCGCGCAGAGAAACGACAACTCTCCCACTGCAGCTATCGACAGAGATCGGTGCACCGCAGCGGTGGTGGTTCGGATATCAACTTGGCACGGCCTCCTTTGTCTTCCCAACACACACCACAAAGGTAAATATCACACAGCACTGCAGCAGGCACTCGTGTTGAGGCGAGAAACTGGTTCACATTAATCGTCGCTGGCGTCCGTGGCCGTGAACGCGAATCAAACTCAGGTGGCCGGGTTCGTAGCGCGTTGCGCCAAGCGCAGCGCTGCCGCTCCGCACTTGCAGACAGACACTCTTGCGCCGTCCCGGAATTCACAGCCCCTTCCCCGACGGCGTGCGGAGCCTAGAGTGGCATCCAGCTGGCGTCACCGGGTTCGTAATCGCAGTGCACTGCTAGCCACTGCGCTACCCCTCCCCTCAACACAGAGACAAAGATCCCCCGTATAGCCTCGAAGAGACTTTTGGAGCAAGTGCTGTTAGCCAGCACCTACGAAGACCGACACGGCGAACGATCGTGAGGGTGACCAGCACCACGCCGGGCCGCCTTTGTCTCCCGATTGGCGATGTTTACGCATCGCACAAGGTAGTCGTTTGAGGCTGAGTCGACCTAGGGAAGGCCCAAAACCGGCTCAGATAATCGATAATCGCCACTGTTAGCCGTGAGCGGGCATCGAACTGGTGTAGCCGAATTCGTATTGCAACGCGCTGTTAACCGCTGCGCCACCACTCCACTTGGGAGACAAAGGCGGCCGGGCGTGGTGCTGGCTGCCGTTCCCCTCGTGTGCTCTGCCGGACTTCATAGGTGCTCGCTAACAGCACTTGCCCCTACAGTCTGTTTAAGCTACACGAGGGAACAAGCAGCCTTAAACAGACTGTTAGAGCAGTGGCAATGTATACACACCGCACCAGATACTCATTTGAGTCTTAGTCGACCTAGAGGAGGCCCGGGACCGGTTCAGATAATCGCCACTCGTGTTGGCCATGAGCGGAAATCGAACCTGAGTCGCCAGGTTTGTAGCGCAGCGTAGCGCTAACCGCTACACTACCGCAACTGTGTGTGCGTCCTCAACAGACAGACACACACACACACGTAAAGACACACACGGACACACACACACACATAAAGACACACACAGACACACACAGACACACATAAAGACACACACACACAGACACGCACACACATAAAGACACACAGACACACACACACACACATAAAGACACACACAGACACACACACACGTGCGTGCGCGGCGCGTTCCAAAGCTATCTCGCGTCAGCGTCATCCCCTCTCGGCCCCGATGACTTATCTCCGCTCGCGAGGAACGGGCCGATCTCTTATTGAATTCGATCCGTTCGGGCCGCGAGAAGAGCTGGGGAAGATGGGGGGGGGGGGGTAGGACAAAAAACAAACCCTCGACAGCCATCCTTCATCAAGGCGGGACCCTACAATAAAGCACAAAAGGGCATCGCTGTAGTGGCGGGGGGGGGGGGACAATAAGGCGGTGGGGGAGAGACAGGAGTCTTCGGGTCAATGTGAAGTCGTTATATTCGTAACGAGGTAAGCGTCCGCAGGAAAAGGTCGCCACAATACATTACACTAATAAAGCCGGGAGCCGGCAAGACGCGGGCCCCCATCGACGAGCTCGCCCCCCCCCCCTCCCACCCCCCTACCCCCCCCTACCCCCCCCTCCTTTAAGTAAACAGCCCCTGCCGTTGTTTTGGTGCTCTGCTGTTGATGGAGCTGTTTGGTTGAGTTGTGAAGCGAGCGCGCAAGGGGGGAGGAGGGAGGCTGGGGGTTAGGGGGGGGGGCTGGAGAGAGGGGGTGTGCTTGGTGGGGGCGGCGTTCGATCTAATTGCGCGTGACCCCCCCCCCCCCAATCCATCCCCGCCTCCTTCTATTAATTTCGTTCAATCAAGGTACAAAAAAAAATCTACGTGGGTTGCGTGCAACCGTGAGCGGATCAAGTCGCATGCAACTGAAGTTGCGCGCAAACCGAGCAGCGTACGTTTAGTCCGTGCGCCCGCACACAAGAGAAAGTTCACTCGCTCGAGATGAGCTCACTGCAGCGGTGCCAATTTCTGCACGGGGCCAATAACAGCGAATTCATCGTGAGATCCACGTTCGCAATGAGTGGCGTTACGTCAAGCAATTCGCTCGTCGTATTTCCCATGTAAATAAATCGGTACGACTCGGGGTTTTTCCGACCTTGTATGGCACCTAAGATGCCTAAGGTATACCAACACAACTGCACGATAACACTCCTTTTTATTTAGGGACCGTGGTTAGCGTACTATGAACCCGGCGAACCGAGTTTGAATCCGTGTCATGGCCATATCGTTCAAAGGACCTTCCCCCAACACCGCAAATCTACTCGAGCGGCAGTTGAAATAATTGCCACGTTTGTTCAATTGATTAAATTCCGAGGATGCAGCGGATCATTTCAGAGAATCACCACCGATGATGCTGACCATGAATTGAATCCCAGCGAAGTGCGCTGACCACTGCGCCACCGCTCCCCTAAACTCGAACACCTCCCGTGTAGCCTTTAGCAGACTGTTGGTGGCAAGTGCTGTAAGGCACGGCACAGGAGGTGCCGCCTTTGTCTCCCCAGTGGCGATGTCTACACACCACACCGCTGGTGTTGGTCGTGAGCGAGAATCGATGCCGGGTTACCGAGTTCGCAGCGCGCCAACCTCTTCACTACTGCTCCCCACACAGACACAAAAGACAAAGATCCCCCGTAGAGTCTGAACAGACTTTTGGGGCAAGTGCTATTAGCGAAAACCTGTGAAGCCCGGTACGAGACACGAGAGGGGTGGGTGGCCAGCACCACGCCCGACAGGTTCTGTCTCTCACACAACACTCTGGGTGCTGATTTGAGGCTGAGTCAACCTAGGGGAGGCCCATGACCGGTTCAAATAATCGTCACTGGTGTTGGCCGTGAGCGGGAATCGAACCTGGGTCGCAGGGTCCGAAGCGTAGCGCCGTAACCACTGCGCCACCGCTCCACAAACACAGACAAAGATAAAGATCCCCCGTATAGCCTTAACAGACTGTAGGGGCAAGTGCTGTTAGCGAGCACCTATGAAGGCCGGAACGGTACACGAGGGGGTGGGTGGCCAGCACCACGCCCGACCGCCTTTGTCTCCCTAGTGGCGATATTTACACACCGCACCAGGTACTCATTTGAGGCTGAGTCGACCTAGAGGGAGGCCCAGGACCGGTTCAGATAATCGTCACTGGCGGTGTTGGCCGTGAGCGGGAATCGAACCCGGGTCGCCAGGTTCATAGCGCAGCGCGCTAACCGCTGCACTACCGACACACACACAGAAACACACATGCATAAGCCCTTCCCCGAGACACGTACACACACGCACGCGCGCGCGCGCGCCGCTTTTAGTGGGGCTGGCCGCACAGGTCGATTAGGCTCCGAAATTCGCGTTAAATTCAATTATTCGTAATTACAACCCGAAATTAAATAGTTCCCCCTAATGCGCCGTGAAGTTAGGCGCTGCGGAGTAATTGAATTGAATTCGGGGGCGCATCCACCTCGGCGCCTCCATCCTGGTGCAACAGGGGTCACGTGACACGCGATTGCACCGCATGAACCACGAACCGCGGAAGCCGCAACCACTCACCGCGTGCACGCCTCAAACCACGAGCTGCATCCTCGACCGATCAACCACAATCGCCATGACGAACAACAACAAGACCCACCACAAACCACACCACCAACCACGGAAGCCACAACGCATTCATCACGTGCACGCCAAGAACCGCAGGACGAACCACGCACCACGTACCACATCCCAACCGACCAACCACAATCGCTATAACGAACAACAACAATAACAACAACCACCACCACCACCACCACGTGCAGGCCGCGAACCACATCGCGAACTAAACGAACCGCGTCACGACCCACGAACCGCGGTGCACAAATAACAACACCCCCAACGCCTTCCGTCGAAAAAATCCGCGCGCGGCCTTCAAATATACAAAGATATATAACATGCGACGTTTCGGGCAATGAACCTTCATCATTAAGGTGGTCAGACATCCCTCCTATCACCTCATCACTGATATGGCGTGGAGGGGGGGGGGGGGGCATTAACCAGCAGCGGATTGACAAAGGCATGGAGAAGGGCCATTGCCCGAAACGTCGGCTTAGATTTGTATTTCCACGCCACGCTACACACAGTGGTATTGTCGAATGTGTTGAGGATCGTGGTTGATGACACGCCACATTGAAGTCATGATAAATTTCGTATTTTTTTAATTTAGCTTTTGTGTTATTTTTGCAAAGTGACAAACGAGACATTCTTAGCCGTGGTGTCTCTTCTGTTCGTCTTTTCTCCAAAACCTCACGGAGTCAGTCGAGCCGAGGACGCAGTCTGGTCAGCGTGACCGGGTCTTCCTGTGTCCTACGCGAGGAACTCATTCACCGTAATTACCCAGGAGGGTAATTGACAGCTTTAATCAACGTGCCCCTAGGATGCCGTCTCCTCTCTCTCCCTCCCTCTCTCTCTGGACATTTCGAGCTGTTGACTGCAAGTGCTGTGAGCGAGCACCTACGACGGCCGCTGGCAAGGTGCAGCGACGAGGGGCTGGGTGAGGTAGACACGCACACCCAGTCCCCCCTTCGTTCTCGCCCGCTTGAACGCTGGGTCGAGCCAGGGCCCGATGCAGCTATTCGTGACTGACCTTGGCCGTGAGCGGGAATTGAAACTTGGGTCTCAGACGCGTTCGTGGCGCAAGGTGCTGACCACCGCAGCCTTAACGGACTGTTGTGAAGGCCGACAAGGAACACGAGGGGGTAGGTGGCCAGCACCACGCCCGGTCGCCTTTCTCTCCCCAGTGGCGATGATTTTACACACCGCCCCAGGTACTAATTTGAGGCTGAGTCGACCTAGGGGAGGCTTAGGACCAGTTCAGATAATCGTCACTGGTGTTGACCGTGAGCGGGAATCAAACTCGATCCGCCGGAGTTCGAAGCGCAGCGCGCTAACCGCTGCACTAGCGCTCCCCACATACAGCCCCCCCCCCATACACACAACCCCCCCCCCACGGACACGCACACAACCTCTCCCCCCACCCTCCCCCACACACAACCCCCTCGCCCCCACACATTGCCCCCCCCACACACACACAGCCCCCCCTTACACGCACACAGCCCCCTCCCCACTCACAGCCCCCCACCCCACTCACAGCCCCCCACCCCACACACACAACCCCCCTCCTCCCCCCATACACACAGCCCCCCCCCGACATGCACACACAGCCCCCCCCACCCACACACAGCCCCCCCCTACACGCACACAGCCCCCTCCCCACTCACAGCCCCCCACCCCACACACAGCCCCTCCCCACCCCACACACACAACCCCCCTCCTCCCCCCCATACACACAGCCCCCCTCCCGACATGCACACACAGCCCCCCCCACCCACACACAGCCCCCCCCTACACGCACACAGCCCCCCCCCCACTCACAGCCCCCCACCCCACACACACAGCTCCCCCCCGCCACCCAAACACGCGCGCGCACAAAGCGCCGAGCGGCCTGCGTCGACTCCCAGACAAAAGTGAGCAGCAACACGCGTCAGTCAGGGAGGGAGGGAGGGAGCCCGCGGATGGCGCAATTCCTCGGGGCTGATGCTGCCATTGAGATAGCGCGAGGTGACGCGGCTCCCAGCCTTGCATGCTCCATTCCGCCAGAGGGGTTACCGTCCCCTGAAAAATTAAAGAGCCCATCTCCGGCTTAAGTGTAATTAAGTCCTACCCGAGACAGTCCTGGGAGACCGAGATTTAAAGCAGTAAATCTTTGATATAAATATGTATATGTATAAAATGCGAAACTTTCAAATAATGTGAGCGATGCGACGAGAACGCGCGCGCGCGCGTCCCAGAGGAGAGGCGCCGCACGCGCGCGCGCGTGCGTGCGTGCGAGTGTGTTTGAGGACGTGTGTGTGTGTGTGGTGAGAGTGTGTATACCGTACGTGGTGCTGGCCACTCAACCCCCTCGTGTGCCGTTCCGGTCTTCATAGGTGCTACTCGCTAACAGCACTTGCCCCAACGGTCTGTTAAGGCTATACGGGGGATCTTTGTCGTTGAGCGTAATTGTGATGGGGAGCGGTTCGCGCGCTGCGATAGGAATCCGGCGACAAAGACAGAGATTCCCCATGCAACCTTTAAGAGACTTAGTGGAGCGAATGCTGTAAGCGAGCACCTATGAAGGCCGGAACCGGCACACGAAAGAGGTGTGTGACCAGCACCACGCACGGCCGCCTTTATCTCCCCGGTGGCAATGTTTACACACCGCACCAGGTACTCATTTGAGGCTGTGTTTGAGGCAGATAATCGTCACTGGTGTTGGCCGTCAGCGGGAATCGAACCAGGGTGGCCAGCCGTACTCCCGGCCGCCTTTCTTCCCTGCGTGGAGAAGGACGACCCTTCGTGGCCAAGCTCTCATATAGCAGTGGATTAACAAAAACATCAACAGGCTGGAGGTGTACAGGATTCACACTGCTTTTGGTATGGGCGGAAGGGGAAGGGGGGTTCAGCTACGTAACGATCTGGCCAAACTTGTATCGTGAGAACCCTTGGCCACCCGACATAGCCAGACAAATGACAATACAAACAAAACAACAACAACAACATGAAGTTTAACACGCCCAATAATGATGTGATTGTTTTCAGCTCTCAACCCGGTGAAGAGTTGAAGATCGATTCTCGCGATCGAATTTCGCGGCGATTTTTAGATGCGCGACGTTGCGCTTGAAACTGCGTCGACCGTTATCGGGAGTGAACCCAGGAGGTCGGCGCGGTGCATTGGGGGAGGCCAGATCACTGCTACTCACGCGGCCTGAGCCCACGCATGAAATCCTCATCGTGTGAAAATCCGTTGTGAAAACCCCGCGTGCTCAGACAGATTCGTGCACCCGTTTAGCCGATTGGCTTCTCCCTACACAGCGCCGGCCTAGCACTCTCTTTAGCGCTCTCTCTCTCCCTATCTCTGCCCTTCTCTCTCTCTCCCTGTCTCTGCCCTTCTCTCTCTCTCTCCGTGTCGTTTGCCCTCCAAGAGAGGTGGTCTCTGGGTGCGGGGCGCACGCGATACCGTGGGGAGTCGAGGTGCCTTACCCGCTGTCACCCAGCAACAACGGGGATAACGAGAAGAAGAAGAAGGAAGAGGAGGAGATAGGGGGGCGAGGCGGGGGAGGTGGACGGGGGGTTAGGAGTCGGTGTGGGGGGGCATGAGAAAGCAAGACGAGGGTGGTGGTGGTGGTGGACACGCAGGGGAGCGGTAGTGTAGCGGTTAGCGCGCTGCGCAACGAACCCCGCTCATGTCCAACACCAGTAATGAATATTTGAACATTAGTCATGGGTGAAATAAACGTATTTTTGTAGGATGGTACAGCGGGCAAAAGAGAGCCTTGAAGTTCGCTATCCCAAGAATTTGGTGGGAACCCACTTGCCCACTCAAGCAACTGCTACTTCTGCATGGTGGACCCTTCCAAACGTCGGACTGGCAAGAATGCACCTGCTATCACGTATTCGCCCAGTGCCACACTGCCATGAGCTTGCCTGTACCCACTTCTCCAGAGAGAGAGCAGCCGTCTTTAGAAGAGAGCAGCAAGTCAGAGAGCGAGGAAGACGTTGTAGATCCAGATGGCAATTTCAGAAGTGGAGCTGAGGAGAGAAACCCACTACTGCCCCAAACCAAAAAGACCTCAACGACTTGATCAGAGATCTTGGTCTCATCAAGTCCAATTCCGAAATTTTGATGTCTACGCTCAAGCAGTGGAACTTGTTGGATGAAAGTGTGCAAGTCGCAGATCAGAGGAAGCGTCACCAACCTTTTTGCATCTTCTACACCCGTCAAGATGGGCTCTGCTTCTGTCACAATGTGACCAGTCTGTTCGAGGCAATCGGAATCGCCTGTAACCAGAATGAGTGGCGCCTCTTCATTGACAGCTCATCCAGGAGCCTCAAAGCCGTGCTGCTCCATAATGGTAACAATTACCCATCTCTTCCCCTGGCTCACTCGGTGCAAAGAGGATTACAACAGCATCAAGATATTGCTGGACGCCTTGAAGTATGATGAGTATGGCTGGGACGTCATCGGAGACTTCAAAATGGTGGCATTCCTGATGGGTCTCCAAAGCGGTTTTACCAAGTTTCCCTGCTATCTTTGCCTTTTAGATAGCAGGGACACCAAGGCGCACTACCACAGGAGGGACTGGCCACAGCGGACCGAGTTCTCTGTGGGGAGGAACAACGTCAAGTGGGAGCCACTGGTGGACCCCCGGAAGGTGTTGATGCCACCACTGCACATCATATTGGGCCTTATGAAACAATTTGTCAGAGCCGTAGATAAGGAGTCGGCAGCCTTCAAGTACCTTCAAGAATTCTTCCCTAAGCTGTCTGAGGCAAAGGTCAAAGTCGGTGTCTTCGTCGGACCATAGATAAAGAAGATCCTGGAGTGCAATGAATTCCCCAAGAAGCTCACTAGTAAGGAGAAAGCGGCTTGGAACAGCTTTGTCGGAGTGGTTCGTGGCTTCCTGGGCAATCACAAGGTCGAAAACTACGTGGAGCTGGTTGAGACTGGTGAAAAACTAAGGCACAATGGGCTGTAGAATGTCCCTCAAAGTCCATATCCTTAATGCTCATCTTGATCAATTCAAGGAGAACATGGGAACATACTCGGAGGAGTAAGGCGAGTGCTTCCACTAGGATATACTGGACTTTGAACGCCGCTACCAAGGACAGTATAACGAGAACATGATGGGAGACTACATTTGGGGGCTGATTCGTGAAAGTGATTTACAGTAAAATCGTAAATCTCGAAAAACTACTCACTTCTAAATATTGTGTAGTCATTTTTGTATTACTTTAGTATAAATACATTTGCATTTGTATTCATATGTTGTTTTCTCTTTCTTTTGTGCACTAAGATACACAAGTTCGCCCGTTTTCTCATTGAAAAAGGTACATTTCTAAATATCACTGTCTTGGTCACAAAAGCAAAGTTTGTGGGGAATAACAGCCATTTTCTATACTTTTTAGGCATAAGCAATTATGAAGTAACATTTACTACCCAGGAACAAAACTAGTGTTACCTACTGTTATTATCATAATCATTCACTCGATCATCATCATAAATATGATGATGATCACGTGCTTCTCGTCTTTCGCCACTCATCATCTTTACAAAGTGCGTGCGATTTACGCCCTCGCTCGGGCGGAACAATAAACCCGGCGCTGGAGCCGCGTTGGCCTGGATTTACACCGCGACTCGCGCGCCTGCAGTGACATACGGAGCGCGCCACGTGTGCGCTAGTATGTGTGCGTGTGTCAGTATGTGTGTGACCTTTGTGTCAGTATGGGGAGCGGTCGTGTCGCGGTCAGCGCGCTGCGCTACGAACCCGGCGACCCTAATTCGATTGTCGCTCATGGCCAACAACGGTGACGATTATCTGAATGGGTCATGGGCCTCCCCTAGGTCAACTCAGCCTCGAATGAGTACCTGGTGCGGTGTGTAAACGTCGCCACTGGGGAGACAAAGGCGGCCGGGCGTGCTGCTGGCCACCCACCCCATCGAGTGCCTTGCTGGCCTTCATAGGTTCTCGCTAACAACACTTGCCCCTACAGTCTGCTAATGCTTTAGGGGGGATCTTTGTCTTTGGAGCAGTGGTGCAGCAGTTAGCGCACCACGCTTCGAACCCGGCGATCCGAGTTCGATTTCCGCTTACGGTCAGCACCATTGGCGAATATCTGAATGGGGCATGGTCCTCCCCTAGGTCGACTCAGCCTCGAATGTGTACCTGGTGCGGTGTGTAAACGTCGCCACTGGGGAGACAAAGGTGGCCGGGCGTGGTGCTGGCCACCCATCCCTTCGTGCACCGTTTCGGCCTTCACAGGTGCTCGCTAACAGCACTTGCCCCAACAGTCTGTTAAGGCTCTACGGGGGGTCTTGGGGTCTTTGTCTGTGTGTACGCACGTGCATGTGTACATGTATGTACGCGTGGGTGCGTTGGACAAAATTGATTGGTTGATTTTTTTTCATTTTTTTTATCGGGTCGGGAGATTTAATAGAGTTGTTGTTGTTGTTCCCGTGTTGTCTGGGACTGTGGTTGTTCCTGTTTCGCTGCCTTGTCCAAGTTTGCATTGAGTGCTGGACAATCTGCAGGAATGTACGTACGTATGCAATTTGTGCTAACACACTTTACGTATTTATAATTATTATTTTTTAGTGACTTGCTTACGTTTTCTATACTCTGCACTCCTATCTGTTGCTTGCATTGTTTTGTTTCGCTGTAACTTGTGATTGCGAGACTGGGCGCAGAGCGAGGGAGGCACAGACAGGGAGGGACAGCGTGGAGGATGGGACGGGACAGATTACTAAGATAAAAAAACTCAACGATGAACTCTGTTTTATTTTACCAGGTAAGGCCCACTGAGCTGTGTAGTTATTTTTCAGAAGCGACTTGGCCTAACATGATAGCTCACCAAAGTGGCGTATCACGTGGCAAAATGCTCTAAACGTACGTTCCTAAATGTGGAGGGAAATCCCGAGGACCCGGAGAAAAATCCACGCCACCACGGAAAGCGAAACGCGCAAACTCCAAATATACAGCAGCATGCGCCAGGGTCGGAATCGAACCCACGACCTCCTGCACACGAGGCGAGGTAGTTAACAACTCGCCTCTGTTGAGCGCCCATAGCGGCGAGAGGATGCGAAAGGTGACGTGGGGCAAGACCGTGACGCCTTCCCCTGCATCACACGCCAAGCTCAGCCACGTGCTCGGAACGAGCCCACGTGCGGCAGCGCACGGACGCGCGCAACGCGAGTCGTCAGTGACCGGGCTGAAGACCGCACCGTGAACTCCGCTGCACTTGAGAACCCCGCGTTAAATCACGGCCGTCCAAAATAAAATAAATAAACAGTCCTCGGGGTTAGAAAGCCAGGGTGAAATCCACTTTGAATATCAATACATGCAAATGTTCCTCATTGCGATTGTCTATCTCGCGTATCGCGACGGCGGCGCTGATGATGATGATGATGACTGCGAGATGAGCTGAACCATTCACCGAGTTGAGCGCCGCGTGGCTGGGTTGGGTTGGGGACCGCTGCAAGGAATTAAACGAGGACAGCTCGCGAATTACTGCTCCCTCCCTCTTCCTCATATCAACACCACCCCGCTCCCTCTCGCCCCCCCCCCCATCCCCAGACTGTGTGCAGTTGCACCGCCTGCATACTCACCAGTAATGTCACCCAATTCACTCGCTCCTGCCACGTAATTGTAATAATAGTATGCCGACTCGAAATTAAAAACTTAACGCACTCAGATTGTTTCGGCGATTTCTCGGTTGGCAGTGGCGCAAAAGCACAATCGACAAACGTTCGTCAATAACACCACTGTGTGAAAAAAAAGTTATTTTAATTGTTAATTTTAACACTCTATACATTGTTTTCAATCTTGATTGAAAACTCATTTAATTGTGAACTGCTTTTGGTGTTTCGTTTGTTGTCCTTCCCCGGCACCTCTGGTTAGCAAGGTTGGCTACGTACGATGAGAAAGATATTCAACATACATATTATGTTTATTTTTAAATATGTTATTGCTTAGTTTGAATGTTAGGTTAGTCACACTTGTTAGTCTGTGCCACTCTTCTGTTGCTGGGTGAAAGTGGGCTCCATGTTGCCCAATCCTGGCCAGCTGGTTAAACAATCTTAATATAGAAATGGATGAATTATATAGTAGACGACGTTTTGGGCAACAACCCTGTGATATGAAGAAGGGTTATTGCTCGACACCCCTCCGCCCAACCCCCACCCCATGCATTTTAAATCAAAAGTTGGAGATGCGTCTTATGATCGGGAAGCTGTGTATGTGTGTCCAGATTTGTGTAACTTCACTGAGTCTGGGCACATGTTTGCGGGTGCGTTTTATAACCGATCTCTGTTGACTAATTCACACGAAATTCAGACTGCATTCATTTTTTTAAAATGTCTTCAGAACTGCGTGTTTGTGTTTAGTGTATGTTGTCCGTCGTCTGCACCACCGATTAGCACGCTTGGCTACGTACGGTGCGAAAGAAGTTCGTGCACACGAGATGACCCTCGGAGCACAGCAATTATTAAATCTCACCACTCTCAGTGTGCCGCCCGTAGTACATATGAGACCTAACGAGACAAAGACAAAGATGCCCCGTATAGTCTAAACGTACTTTTAAGCAAGTGCCGTTAACGATCACGGATAAAGGGCGGCACGTGATCCCGAGGGGGTGGGTGACCAGAACCACGCCCGTTCACCCGCCCGCCTTTGTCTCCACGGTGGCGCGATGCTCATCACATCACGACGGGTACCCGTTTGAGGCCGAGTTGACCTAGGGTTCAGATAATCGCCGCTGGTGTTGGCCCCCCCGTGAGTGAGAATCGAACTCGGGTCGCCGGTTTCAGCAGTGCAGTGCGCTAAGCCACTACACTACCGCTCCCCACTGCACACAAACCAAAGACAAAGATGCCCCGTGTAGAATTTACAGACTGTTGGGTCAAGTGCTTTTAGCAAATACAAATAAAAAGATCCCCGCATAGAGTAAACATACCGCTGAGTAAAGTGTTGTTAGTACATGCAAATACAAAGACAAAGATCCCCCGTGTGGAGTTAACATACTGTTGGGGCAAGTGCTGTTAGCGAGCACCTGCACACACACACACGCACTCACACACGCGCTCACACTAACTCACTCACTCACCCCACTCTCGCTCGCCTGTTAATCTTGCCACCCATTCAACCATCCACACTCTCGCACTCTCTCTCGCGTGGCTCTCCACCCTGCCCCCCTCCCTCTCTCGCAAGCACAGGCAGAGAGCAGCCAAAGCGACTCCAAAATGGGCTTTGAAATGCAGTTGTCAGCCGTGACCAGCACAATTTATCAAATCGGGACTTCACTTTACATAATAGCTTTCATTATATTAACACAATTTTTCATGTTGTGTCAGTCGGTGATTTATGAGTCACTCTAGGTACAAGGTGATCATTGAATTATAATTCGTCGGTAATGGAGGTGCGTACACGTGTGTGTGTGCGCGTGTGTCTGTGTGTGTGTCTGCGTGTGTGTCTGTGTTTTTGTGCATTGTGTATTTGTTGTGTCCGTGTATATGAGAGTTCGAGTGTACGTGAATCCGAGCAGATATGTGCACGTGTGTGTACCAGTAACAATTATCTGAACCGGATGCTGGACCTCCTCTAGGTCGGTTCAGCCTCAAATGAGTACTTGATGCGGCTGTGTAAACATCGCCACTAGGGAGACAAAGACGGCCGGGCGTGCTGCCGGAAACCCACCCCCTCGTGCGCCGTGCCGAACTTCACAGGTGCACGCGAACAGCACTTGCCCCAAACGGCTATCCATGACATAGGATGGATATTTGTATGCGCCTGTGCATGATTGTAACGCTGCTGTGTGGAAGCTACCTGGGCTGTCGCTCCTTATGAAGCCCCAGGTGTTCTGGGACACAGGCATGCCCTTCCTACTCTATTCTTGCGAAATGTGGACTCCTTTAAATAAACATATGCGCCGGTTTGAAACATTCCGGCTGGCCTGCCCACGATCCATCCTAGGATTAGCCAGACTGAATTGCACGAGGAGCTCACAAATCCATGAGAGGTCTGGATTAAGACCCATCAGTAAGTTCATCCGGCAGGCAAGGCTGCGTTGGCTGCGTCATGTAGCCCGCATTCCCAGACAATGCAGCAAGAGATAGATTGATGCGGTACAGGAGGAGGTGGATCTGATTTGATTTGCCGATGACTGGTACCAGCGGTGTCAAGATCGGTCTCTGTGGGCGAGGCTCGTGAAGAACGCCACCGGGCAATTGGAGGTAGCAACAACAGGGGAGCAACGCTCACAACAACGAGTGGAGCGGCAGGTGAGTAAAACGCAGCAAGTTGGAAGCACAAGTGATGCATCTTCCAGTCATCTCAGAGAGTCAACTCATACCGCCTGCGTTTGTCCCGTGACGTTTTGCTAGCAGAGAACCTTCGACACTTGGCGTGGCCTCAATGTGCACCTAGCCCGTCACGAGCGGCATGGAGACGTCCCTGCCACTTAGTTGCGAACGGCGGTTGTTGTTGTTGTGTATGTGTGCATGGTCGCTAACGTGTAGGAACGTACGTGTATGTATGTATAATGTGGGTGTGCGTTGGAACAATTTAGATTGATGAACCGATATCGTATTGATTGGCTGATCAATTTAATAAATGCGTTCATATCCAAATCGATGGGTTACATAATTGATATGCCAAATTAATCGGGTTATCCAATCCATTCATTGGTAATTTCATTGAACTATTTACAAATGGATTAACCTACCAATGGACTGAGTAATTGAAATGGGCCATTGAACAAAGTATTTTCTTCGATGAATTCAATTACCAACCGATCGGTGCAGGGGTGCATTGATTAATCGAATTTGCCACATTGATGGGCGACCCAAATTTGGTTGACACTTATTTTACCAATCATTTTAACCGGTCGGGTGAGCGATTGTTTTGGTCGACTGATGATCTAAATTAGGCGAGAGCCGCCGGGGCAGAAAAAAAAAATGCCACATCCTTGGGCGCATTCACGGCGATGGTAGAGTTTGTGAAACTCCAGCGGACGGAACGAGTTGATGGTGTAAACAAAACCACGACCGGAACGTTCGGCATGTGGAACGGAACACGTGACTGTTCGTGTATAACTTTAGACAACGAACCAGCAACTTGTTACACGTGGTCATGGTCCTCCATAACTAACGACAGTATTTACTATTTTTTTTATTTACCATGTAAGGCCCGCTGGGCTGCTATATAGCTCGTTTTCAGAGGCGACCTGGCCACAAATGACAGCTCAACGAAGCGACTCATCTCGTAGAAATGTATAGCAGCCAAATACTCCAAACGCACGTTGATTCTAAATGTGGTGGGAAAAAAAACAGAGGACCCGGAGAAAAATCTACGCAACCTTGGGGAGAGAGAGTGAACATGCAAACTCCAAATATACAGGCGTCAGAGTCGGGATCGAATCAGCGACCTCCTGTATACCAGGCAATGTAATTAACATCTCGCCACCGCGTCCTAGGAGAATACCCACGGTGTGGGCGCCCATCCCCCCGCACCCGCCGCCTCCCCCCCCCAAAGTGAGGGGCCCGGGGCAGTCGCTCCGATTCGCCGTCTACCCGAGGGTCGGCTCTGCCCGTGGCTACGCCGCACGGGAAGGGTGAGTAGAGAGAGATAGAGTCGAGGGTGTGATGCGTGGGGGGAAGAGAAGGGAACGGGAGAGGGGAGAGAGAAGACGAGAAAGAGTGAGAGACGAGAGGGAAGCCTCTCCCATTCCCGTGCCTCTCTTTCAGGAGGGTCCTGTCACGTGTTCGCAAAGTGGGGCGGATTGTTTGCCATTGTTGTTGTAAAGTTTTGACCGCATGCCCCTGCGCAAAACAGCTTTATAGCTATTCTTGGTTCTTTCGGTAAAGTCACAGTAGAAGGGAAATAATAAAATAATAAAAATAAAACATAATAAAATTAAAATTCTCACGACGTTTCGACCACAACACAAGCAGCCGCCCTCAGGTGAAGAAACACAGCTGTCGGAAAGACAGTTGCTTGTGTTGTGGCCGAATCGTCGTGAGAATTTTCTCTCTCTAACACTCTCTCTGCTCTCTCTCTGCACGCTGGGGAGCCGGACAAGCCCCTCTCTGTACCAGCGTGTACGGCACCCTCGTGTTCACCTTCTGAAGCGCTCGCTCGTCACCGCGGCGTGCGCGATGACCACCACCACGTGACTTTTTATTCGTGTTGTGCGCGGTGCATTTAGCGCCACAGCGCGTGGATTTGTAGCGTTTAATTTCCATTTGTTTGCTGGCGACTTTGTGTATTTCATATCGGAATCGCCTCCAGTGCTGTCGCTGCTGGCAGCAATAAAAGTTGTTTAAAAGTCAACGTCTTTCTGCTCTCTCTCTCGCCTCCCGTGCCCCCTGGATTCGTGGACGTGACCAGTTCCGCGAGCGGCGCGCGAATACACGAGCATGCTAAGTGGTCGTCAGGGGCACGTGCTCGCTAACGGCACTTGCCCCAAACGTCTGTTAATGCTCTACAGGGTGGATGTGTGTCTCTGTATGTGGTCGTGCGTGCTGCTGACCACCCATCTCCTCGTGTGCCGTGCCAGCCTTCACAGGTGCTCGCTAACAGCGCTCGCCCCAACAGTCTGTTAAGGCTGTTGGGGCTCGCTAACAGCGCTTGCCCCAACAGTATGTTAAGGTTGTAGGGAGGATCGTTGTATGTGATCGGGAGTGGTGGTGCTGGCCACCCACACCCTCGAGTTACCGGATTTTTTAAAAAATGGGCTCGTCTTGAATTGTGGTTGCCGACCCCTGGAATAGACTAACACTGAGGGAACCACCTCCCCCCAAATCCCCACAGCCCCCCCACAAACACGTCCTTCTGGTAACGTCCCCTCCTGCCCCCCCCCCCCCACCTCAATTTCTTTAAAAAACGCACGCGTGATCAGTGCACGTTTTGTGTTCCGCCAGAAATGCCTCGGTAACGGAATGCCTCTGTGCGGCCCTGCCAGTTGCCGCGGGGCGCTCTTCGTCTGACCATACTTCACCACGCTGGGTGCCATGGTCGCAGCGCCGCAAACCCATCCGCCTTCTCCGCGCCGCGGCTGCCAGCGGCTGCCCGTGTCGCCAAGCGGCAGGACGCGAATGAAGACGTCCCAGCCGAGTCGCGTCTCCGGCAAGGCGCATTTGGAACGATCGCGAGAGTGGCAACGCCTCCACCACGCCTCTCCTCTCCCCCTCCCTCCGTGCCTTCCCCCCCTCCCCGCTCCTTTCTGTTTCCCTCCGTCCATTCATCCCCACCGTTCTCCCTTCCTCGTTCCCCCCACATCTCCCCCCCCTCTCAAATCATCCCCACGGATTTATTCATTTGCGTTCTCTCTCTCTCTCCCGCCCCGATCTCTCACCTCCCCACCCGACCCCCCTTCACGCACGAGATTCACACGAGATGCACATAGACACGCGTACGTACGTTGAACTTCTTTCGCACCGTACGTAGCCAACAGTGCCACTCCATAGACTCACACAGACCCATACATTAAACACGGCAGACTCCCACAGGAGAGCCATGGACTCGCATAGACACCCATAGACTCGCTACTCGCGAAGAGAACTTGCCGTGACATCCTGTTAAAGGCTATATGGGGGATCTTTATCTTTGTATCTGTGTCAATCAATCATACTGCCTGACTGTTCCGTTTCATCCACACGGTGTTCAACCACCACACACTGCTGGTCACAACAACACATTCTCACCCCCTCACCCACCCACTCACCCACTCATCCAGCCACTCACCCACTCACCCACTCACTCACACACTCACTCACCCACCCAATCACCCACTCACTCACCCACTCACACACTCAATCACACACTCACTTGCCCACTCACTCACTCACCCACTCACTCACTCACCCACTCACTCACACACTCACCCACTAACTCACCCACCCACTCACTCACCCACTCACTTACCCACTCACACACTCACCGACTCACTCACCCACTCACTCACCCACTCATCACTCTGCAGGTCACCTCACTTCTCTCTCTCTGCTTCTTCTCTCGCACTGCTCCACTTTGGAATTCCTTCCCCCATCATGTCTCTTTTTCATCCTATTATAATAATTATAATAATAATATCCATTACAACCATATTCTTATTCAGGGTCATTGCCTGAAAAGTCGCCAATTATATAATGTAGAATCGTTGCTGATGTTTTTTCCTTTTATGGCTAGTGTTGTTGGCGCATGTGCTGAGTTATTTTTAATACATTTATTTGCATTAATTGTGCTTGTGTACCATTGCTACAGCAGCATCAGCATCACTAAACTAATCTATTCCGCAACTTTTTGTCAGGGCTGTTTGTCGCTGGCCGCTTGACGCTCACGGACCTGCTCAGCAAATTGTGCTTTCAAAAATAAAGAAACAAAAATTCTGGGCCTCTTCCCAAATCGATATCGACGACTGGGTCACGGCTTTCCGTTGCGAAATTGTGGAGCGACCAGTGAGGGGGCGGTAGGGGGGGGGGTGCAGGGGCGTGAATGAAAAATCAACAGAAATTACTTATTATATTGTAATTGGTGCCGATTATGTCTCCTTAACGGTGGATTAAACGCGTGCTGGCTCGCTCCGAATTAATCAGACGAGAGGGGGAGACCTTGCCCCCCCCCATCCCACCCCTCCCCCCCCCCCTTTAACCTCCATGAGCCACGATTGTTGAGGAACATCGACCGCCGCTTCCAACTCACGGCGAGAATTTGAGAGCTGCCCTGAGATGGGCGTAGTGGGGGGGGGGGGGGTGTCCTTTGTCAAACGGACATGGAATCCTGAAAAGAAATATATTTTTTTAAAAATATAAATTTTTTTTTATAGGTATAGGTTTTCGAGGGTCAACGTCACGTTTTGGAATGTTGTTGTTGTTTTTTGGATTTAATTCACGCGTAATGATGATCTGCCCGAATTATGTGTCGTCAATTACCCCTCCACCACCCGACGCAAGCTGATTAAATTGATCACGTGAGCAGGCGTTCGGATGAAGCGTCATGCACTTCCAGAAGAAATTGCGGCTGACGGGAAGTGTTGGTGCTGTTTGTAATGCGGAGGGACGGATATACGGAGGAGATAAATAGTCTACCTATTTTTCTTTTCTTTTTTTTCGATTTAAAGCTTTCGTGACTGCAGGGAAGTATGTTTAATTTTTATTATTGTATTACTTCCCTTCTACGTGACTTTACCGAAAGAACCAAGAAGATTATATTTTTTTTGTTTTGTTAATTATATTTTTTTGTTTTGTAAATTATATTTCCCACTTACTTGTGTTGTTGGGAAAAACGGAAGGAACCAGAAGGAGAGGAAGACCTAACAGAGAACGGTTTGACGAGATAAGAATTTTCGGGACAGAAAGATGTGGTCCCACTTGAGACATATTGGCATGACAAGACAGAGATGAAAGTGGAAACTAAAGACGACATTTTCAGTGGACACCTACTGCGGACTATCTGCCCATGGATCGTGATGATGATGATGATGACGATTTTCCACTAAGATGCACACGGTGTTGTTTTTATTAATTGAAGTTCACTGGTAAGTTGAACAATAATCATCACAGCATGCCGTGCTAATAACCTACAACTTAATTATGAATCACGTATATGCATCCATAGCTTACAAATTACAAACGTTGTGAATCTCTTTCCCGTGTGGTCCCAGGAATTCCCACACCCTGGCTCGCCAGGAAAACAAAGACGGCGAAACAGCAAATGGACTAATCGCCATCTGTTTATTCCATCTGCACAGGAATCGAGTGTTGTCCCCTCGCGCAAGGCGTGGGGGTTTGCTCCGCATGCTCCCGTTACCTCCTCCCCCTCATCCTCTTGACGTGAATAATATTAATAATAAACATAGCTCATCATTGATTTTCTGACATTTTCGAAGAATATCTAAAAACATCTAAAAAACCCAATGCAGCAGAACCCTCCAAAAAAAAATCGAATCGTACGACTAAGTGTGCCTCTCCTGAATAGATAAAATAATTATCTACTATTTTAGCATCATGACTGTGAATGCGTTATTATTAATAGTGGTATCGGACGCTCCTGTTACATTGTGACATTCGGTCTGAGCAAGGATTTAGAGGCCTGCGTCTTTGCGGAAATTCGGTACAAGGGTGGGGGGCGGGGGTAGGGTGGGGTGGGGGCAGTGGGGCGGGGGGCCGTGGGGGGAGAATCGGAGGGGGGGGTGGGACAAAGCTTATTTCTCCCGACCGCCATCAGGCTCCCACCGTCTCGGGAAGGAGAAACTTGCCGTGCCACATCCACTCATCGTCCCGCCGGAGAGGAGAAGCGGCCGGCACAGGCACCTCATTGGGGTGAGGGATGAGACCGCGCCGAGGACCTAACGCCGAGTGGCAGGGTCATCATCCGGAGAGACAAAGACGGTCGGGAGCATTGCTTGCGGCCGCCGGGGGGGGGGGGTGGGGGGGGGGTGTTGTATGGGGATGGAGAGAATGGTGCGCGAAGCTTTCTTGCCGCTCGTCCTGCCGCCCCCTATCTCAAACTCCACTCCCCATCCCCTTCTTCCCCCACCAAACTCACCCCCCCCCCCCCACCCATAGACTCAACACTGCCCATAGACTCAACACTGCCCATAGACTCAACACTGCCCATAGACTCAACACTGCCATTAGACTCAACACTGCCCATAGACTCAGCACTGCCCATAGACTCAACACTGCCCATAGACTCAACACTGCCCATAGACTCAACACTGCCCATAGACTCAGCACTGCCCATAGACTCAACACTGCCCATAGACTCAACACTGCCCATAGACTCAGCACTGCCCATAGACTCAACACTGCCCATAGACTTAGCACTGCCCATAGACTCAACACTGCCCATAGACTCAACACTGCCCATAGACTCAACACTCACCCATAGACTCAACACTGCCCATAGACTCAACACTGCCCATAGACTCAACACTCGCCCATAGACTCAACACTTCGCATAGACTCAACACTGCCCATAGACTCAGCACTGCCCATAGACTCAACACTGTCCATAGACTCAACACTGCCCATAGACTCAGCACTGCCCTTAGACTCAGCACTGCCCATAGACTCAGCACTGCCCTTAGACTCAACACTGCCCGTAGACTCAACACTGCCCGTAGACTCAACACTACCTCTGTACATGAAGTAAGTCCCCCTCCTAACTTCCTTAAATTTTTCTCTTAACGCCTCACCACCACTTCTCCATCGCCCATTCCCTTCCTCCTCCCTTCCCTCGCCCCTCCACTCTGTCCCGTCCCTCCCATGTAGCCCTCTCGTGACCCCCACGTGCCCTCTGTTACGGTCACTCATTCCTGGGACCTTGCACCGCCCTCTCCGTATAAATCACTCTCTTTTTATTACCGCTTTTAAACTCTGTTATAGAGAACGCCTTGGGCTGAAACGCTCTATAAATATGAAATAATAGAAGATAATATCTGCGTTCGATTCGAGCCCACGGCTATCATCAGCGGGGAGCGGAACCTCGGATCGGCCCTGGGTCTTCCACCAGGACCACTGAACCCAGCCTCGCATGAGAACTTGAGAAAGACAAAGGCGGCCAGACGTGGCGCTGTCTTCACCAGGATACTTCTGTAACCTTAGGGGCCTCAATAATATTAATAATATTAGCAATTGTAAAAAAAAAAAATCCTGTTCAAATAGGCATCGGGGCATTTGGTGATCATCTCCCGTTTACAACACCGAACCAAATGGTGGACATTCCACATTGCTATGGCTGGGTCGAGTCCACCTATAAACTAAACTGGTTATTTTACCATTTAAGGCCAACTGAGCTATACAATTGTGTTTCAGCAGCAACCCAGCCACGAGTGAGAGCTCAACGAAGTGGCTTATCATTCGTACATTTATATCAGCAGCCAAATCCTCTCGAGCACCAACCGCTGTCGGATACCCCACGAAGCGATACTCATTTTATACCCCCCCTCCCCTCGGAGAGAATGATTGGGCTGATACAAGCAGCCCCCACCCGCCCCAGGCATGGTTTGAACTCTCAACCTGCCCAAGGTGGTCTCTTGTAGACACACAGAGCCCGCCCGCCCGCTCGTAACAGCCCCACGAGACTATAGCGCAGAGGTCTTCACTCATTTCAAAGGGGGGGGGGGGGTGGAGGGGCGTCACTTTCGTCGATACAACATCATCAGTGTGTGTGGGGCCCGCTACACATTTGGAACCATTGGGGGTTTGACAGCGGCACGATGATGATGATGATGAGGGATGGTCTCACTCTGTGTGTGGATTGTCACGTGGCAGCACTGAAGGCCACCAGCGGGCGTCGGTGGTCCGCGGGCCTTGCAATGAAGGCCGCTGCTCTAGCCCCTTCACTCAGGACTTCCTCCCTCATCTTCCCCTCCTCACGTTAAAGTGCGCGTAGCACGCTCGCTCACAACAGCCCCAACAGTCTATGGAGGCTACCCCCCCCACACACACACACACCCCAAGCGAAGGTGTGTGTGTGGTGGGGGGAGGGGGTATATCTGTGTGAGAGTGAGAAGAAAACGGTGGGTGAGGGGGGAAAGAACGAGAGACAGAGAGAGAGAGAACGTGATGAAGAGAAGTCCAAGGAGGGACGCGCCACGGCTGCGTTTCCACGAACTCCTATCGGGGATGGACACCGCGCGAGAAGCGACCGCAACTGGGGGTGGAGGGGTGGTGGTGGTGTTGGTGGTGGTGGTGTTGGTGGTGGTGGGGGATCAATCGATGTGCGAGATCGTGTTGGGTGGGTTGGGTCGCGTGATTAGCTCGCTAGCTCGCTCCGGGCAGGTGGGCGGCTCGATTGGAGGAGGGGGGCGAGGTGGGGGAGGTAAGGGGGGGGGGGGCAGTGAGAGGAGGGAGAGATGGCGAGAGATGCGACGAGTCAAGGAAGAGTCGCTTGAGTGCTGTTGGGTGGCACGCGGCCGATGACATCGGTGGTGGCGATGGTCGCTGCGCTCCGAACCCGGCGACGCGAGATCGACTCCCGCTCGCGGGCAGCACCAGTTGACGATTATCTGAAAAGGTCCTGGGCCTCCCCTAGGTCGGCTTATCCTCAAATGAGTACCTGGTGTCGGCCACCCACCCCGTCGTGTGCCCGTGGCCGGCGTTCAAAGCGCTGTTCGATAACAGCACTTGCCCCAACAGTCCGTTAAGGCTACACGGGGGATCTGTATCTTGCGCGTGTGCGCTGGTGGAGCGGTGGTATAAGCATGTTGATCTTCTCTCGCACCGTACACAGGCAACCGTGCTAACAGAGGAGGTGCGGTGCGGCTAGCGCACCCCGCTCACGAGCCCGAGTTCACTTCCCGCTCATGGACAACATCCGTGACGCTTTCTCTGAACTGGTGAGCTGCTGTGTCGATTAATTGGGGGGGGGGGCGGGGCAGTAAATAGGGGGGGAGGGGGGTATCGAGGGGAGGGGGGGGGGCGAGTCGGTGAGTGGTGGTGCTGGGGAGAGAGAGGGCAGCAGACAACGTTGGGTATGAGTGCGAAAACAGATGAATAGGGGAGAGACGGGTGGCGGAGTGGATGTTGGTGGTGGAGCTAGGAGGTGAGGGAGGTGAGGTAGGTGGGTATGGGGGGGAGAGTGTGGGAGATGGGAGGATATGGGGAGGGGGTGGGGGAGTGTGGGGAGGGGTATTGTGGAAGAGAGAGAGAGAGAGAGGGTGGGAGGGGAGGGGAAGGGGAGGAAGCACAGCAGCAACATCGATTAATCCTTGAGCCTCTGACACCCGGGACTGTCTTCCCTTCCCGGAGGGGGAGTGGGAAAGACGGGAGGGGGCTGGTGAATTGGGGGGAGGGCTAGGGGAGGGGTAATGTCTGCATTGACCCGGGCAGCGGGCGGGGTTGAGGGTGTGAACCCAGGAGCCGGGCTGGGTAACGATGTCCGTGACAGCTCCGATAGCTCGAAATGAGCGCCCGACTCGCGCACGCCAAGACAGAGATGCCTGGCGGGCTTGCAAGTGTTGTTGGCGAACGCGAGCGGGTGGGTGGCCAGCACCTCGCTCGACCGCCTTTGTCTCCCCCACCCCCCACCCCCACCCCCCCACCCCCGCCAGTGGTGATCTTTAATACACCCCGCACCAGGTCCTCGTTTGATGGAGCAAGGAGGTGAGCGTTTGCTACGTACGGTGCGAAAGAAATTCAACGTGCATGCGTCAAGTTCAGCTGATCGCCACTGACGTTTGGCACTGGGACTCTGCGACGCTGCCGCCGTTCGCAGGGCAGGGCGTGCTCACCACTGCGCCACCGCTCCGGCGAAACAATGGCACACAGTCGCAAATGGCACGCATCTACAACGACACAGATACCCCGTACAGCCTGAACAGACTGTTGGGGCAAGTGATGTTAGCGAGTAGCACCTGTGAAGTCCTGTACGGTACATGAAGGGGGAGGGTGACCAGCACCACGCCCGAACGCCTTTGTCTCTTCAGTGGCGATGTTGACGCACCGCGCCAGTGTGTGTGTTGAACTTCTTTCGCGCTGTACGTAACCAACCGTGCTAATCTGAGATGTTCATTTGACACTGAGTCGACCTAGGGGAGGATTAGGATCGGTTCAGATAATCGTCACGGATGACGCAACACAATAGCACACACACAACAAGACACACACACATACACAACAAGACACACACATACACAACGACACACACACATACACACCGAGACACACACACACAACGAGACATACACATACACACCGAGACACAAACACATACGCAACGAGACACACACATACACAACGAGACACACACACATACACAACGACACACAACGAGACACACACACACAACGAGACACACACACATACACACCGAGACACACACACATACAGAACAAGACATACACACATACACAACGAGACACACACACACAACGAGACACACACATACACACCGAGACACACACAACGAGACACACACACATACACACCGACACACACACACACAACGAGACACACACACACACAACGAGACATACACGCATACACAACGAGACACACACACACAACGAGACACACACATACACAACGACACATGCACACACATACACAAAGAGACACACACAGACGCACACGAGTCCTCACGACACTCTCACCCAATGACGACACACTGGCCCGGCATCACGCTCACCACTCATTGTCATCCTCGAGCCGATGGTGGAACTTTGACCCTCCCCCCCACCACCACCACAACCCTCCTCCCACCACAACTCCAACTCCACCCCCCCCCCCTCTCTTCTATGGGATCGTGTTCAGGACGAGACAAGATCTGGACGTTGCCACTCACAGCAACACGCGCCTTCACTGCAGCTGATGGTGGTTGTCTTGGTGATAACTGCTGATGATCATGATAGTGATGATGATGATGATATGAATGGTGGTGATAACTGCAGATGATCATGGTAGTGATGATGATGATGGGAATGGTGGTGATGATAACTGCTGATGATGATCATGATAGTGATGATGATGATGGGGATGGTGGTGGTTGTTAACTGCTGATGATCATGATAGTGATGATGATGATGGGAATGGTGGTGGTGATAACTGCTGATGATCATGATAGTGATGATGATGATGGGAGTGGTGGTGGTGATAACTGCTGATGATCATGATAGTGATGATGATGATGGGAATGGTGGTGATAACAGCTGATGATCATGATAGTGATGATGATGATGGGAGTGGTGGTGGTGATAACTGCTGATGATCATGATAGTGATGATGATATGAATGGTGGTGATAACTACTGATGATCATGATAGTGATGATGATGGGGATGGTGGTGGTTGTTAACTGCTGATGATCATGATAGTGATGATGATGATGGGAATGGTGGTGGTGATAACTGCTGATGATCATGATAGTGATGATGATGGGAATGGTGGAGATAACTGCTGATGATCATGATAGTGATGATGATGGGGATGGTGGTGGTTGTTAACTGCTGATGATCATGATATTTGACACTACCCCGAACCAGTTACAATTCATCTTCTAGACACGAAAACATTCACGCGGAAAATCAGAGGTAACTTTTCATTTTGAATGCAGACTTGATGACGCCTTGCAATACGTGCCTATTTGGGGGAATGAACATTTCCTGTGTTCTTTCCGGAACGAGTAAAGTCGCATCCTTTGTTCTTTTTTATTCTTGATTCCGAAGAAAACAAATAAAACGGACTGATAGACGTAACTAGTTTTTCTGTCGTAAAAATATAAATAAATAAAGTGTTTTTGTCTGATGCTTGGTTTAAAAAAAGCATGGAGGATGAGGGTGATGATGGTGTTGGTAGCAAGTGACAATCCATCACCAGCAATAAACTCACCACACACAAATCAACACCTTGGTCAATAACACTGCGTGGCCTTCACATGAGAAAACATACACAATCTCAGACGGTTCGGGCTGTGGCCCTTTTTCATAGCGCATTGCCTGAAACGTCAGCGATTATTTATTTACATGTTTGAAAACATGTCCTGGTTCCCTTCATTACCATCCCATGATTACCATCACCACCATCATCACCATCCCAACATCCCAACATCATCATCACCGCCATCACCACCATCATCAGCAGCCCAACATCACCATCACCGAAATCATCATCATCATCATCATCTTCACCATCTCATCATCACCATCACCACCATCATCACCATCACCACCATCACCACCATCACCACCACCATCACCACCATCATCACCATCATCACCACCATCACCACCATCACCACCATCCCCACCATCACCACCATCCGTGTGGAGATCTCCTGCCGGGTCGAACGATCGCCCCTGGCACGGGCGCCACCTCCTCCTAACGAGCAGCACTTCCACTAATGACAAAGATGCCCCGTATAGCGTACACGGACTGGTGGGGCAAGTGCTGTTAGCGAGCACCTATTGATGTCGACACACACCTCACAGAGACATACGGTACAGACAGACAAAGATCCCCCGCATAGCCTTTAGCAGACTGTTGGGCAAGAGCTGTTGGTGGACACCCAATGGAGGTCAACAAAATGCACGATGGGGTGGATGGCCAGCACCACGCCCGGCCGCCTTTGTCCTCCCAGTGGCGATGTTTACACATCGCACCAGGTACTCATTTGAGGCTGAGTAGACCTAGGGGAGGCCCAGGACCGGTTCAAATAATCTCACTGATGTTGGCCGTGAGCGGGAATCGAACCCGGATCGCCAGGTTCATAGCGCAGCGTGCTAACCGCTACACTACCGCTTCCCCACCACATGACACACACAGAGACAAAGCCCCCCCCCCCCCCCCCCGTGTAGCCTCAGGGAGTCGGGGCAAGTGCCGTTCGCCCGCTCGTACTCAGACCAGCAACGCGCACGAGTAAGTGGTGTGGCCAGACTCACGCCGGGCCGCCTTTGTCACCCCTGTGCTGATGTTTACCCAACGCACCAGATTCTCAGAGCAACTGCCGAGTCAACCTAAGTGGAGCTGTCGTTAAGGTTTTTTAAATCTCAATCGCTACCGATGTCAGCAGTGGCCTCGAGTCCAACTCAAGTAGCAGGAAAACTGCTCCCGACGCCACCACCGTGATAGTCCGCCCTGTGTGGCAAGTGCCCAGGTCACCACCATCACTCCAATGTCCACCATCATCACTCCAATGTCACATCCACCTCCATCGACAAGAACAGCACCCCCACCTTTCACCACCTCCAGTAGCACAGTCGCCCCAACTGCCATCAAAACCAACACCTCCATGAACGGTCACCACCACCACAGCCACCACAGCCACCACCACAGAAAATTATTTGGTAGTGCTGCTGCTTGGGTTGGCAGTGGTGGATGATAATAATCAACCAAAAAGCAAGATCAACGCATTCACCATCAACGAATTCACCGATCAACGCATTCACCATCAACGAATTCACCATCAACGCATTCACCATCAACGAATTCACCATCAACGAATTCACCATCAACGCATTCACCATCTACGAATTCACCATCAACGCATTCACCATCAACGCATTCACCATCAACGAATTCACCATCAACGCATTCACCATCAACGAATTCACCATCAACGCATTCACCATCAACGAATTCACCATCAACGAATTCACCATCAACGCATTCACCATCAACGCATTCACCATCAACGAATTCACCATCAACGCATTCACCATCAACGAATTCACCATCAACGCATTCACCATCAACGAATTCACCATCAACGCATTCACCATCAACGAATTCACCATCAACGCATTCACCATCAACGCATTCACCATCAACGAATTCACCATCAACGAATTCACCATCAACGCATTCACAATCAACGCATTCACCATCAACGAATTCACCATCAACGAATTCACCATCAACGAATTCACCATCAACACAAACACCGTGCGGCCTAAATAGCGAACCTATACAATAGGCGACGTTTCGGGCTTATGGGCCTCTTTCTCTCTCTTCTTAAGCCACATCAAACTACTCGAGCAGCAGCAGCAGAAGCAGCAGCAGCCGAACCAACCTCTCCCCCCTCCTCCACAACCTCCACCCACCCACGTCCCAATGTTCCGTAACGGGGGGTGGTGGGGGGGTGGTGGGGGGGGGGTGATGGTGGGGGGTGATGGTGGTGGGGCGGGGGGGGACCTATCGAAAACCCGGCAATACAAATGAATCAGAAGTCTCTTGCCAATCAATCAGAGGCGGGCAAACATTTGTTTCGCCGTCCGGTAATTTATTATCACGGAAAAGCAGACCCTGTGGAGTGGATAACAAATTATCCGGGCAAAGCGCTATCCATTAGTTTCTGATAGCTGCCGCTGGATTTTTGTCGTGCGGCGATGACTTATTCGTCATGTTTTAAATATTAACCTGTTTATTCCGTCCGCCGGAGCAGCCCCCCCCCCCCCCCCCGCACCGTGCGCTGAAAGAAACAATATTTCATCTTATAAAGCCCCGGCAGATCGTCGTAAATATATTGAGGGGGCAGAGTGACAGCGAGCAATAAAGCGGCGTGCCATTCATTAGGCCGGGGCTGTTGATTTCTGGGTTGGGAGTATTGATTGACCGAAAGTTATGATTGCTCCCCGTGACAAGTAACAGAAAGTGTTTGCGGCCCAGTTACCTGGGGGCGAAATGGGGAATGGGAAAATGCAGTCAATATGAGAGCACGGGCGAGATTAGGACAATCACTCAGAGGCCCACGGGCTCAGACTACAGCCACCACCACCACCACCAGCCCACACCACCACCCCACACCAGCACACACACACACGCGCGCGCGCGCGCACGCGTTGAGATCCCACCCAGCTTTATAATCCAATTCATACCCCTCTGCGCGTGATTAACTCTGCTCGGCCGTTTATAAAGAAACATAGGCCCGAGCGAGCGCATGCCGCAAAAGAGAAAACTCATTTTGAGATCAGACCACCAGTAACTCACTCAGCCGCCAAACCCCCCGCACTCCGCCCCTTCTTCCACACCCCCCCCCCCGATCCCCGCAACCCTCCCTTAGCCCCCTTCCTCCTCCTTCTCCTCTCCACCTTCTCCTCTCGCCCCCTCCCTATCAACTCCTGAGCCTCATCCGCCCCACCGCATCCTCTCGACGCGTCACTGACGACAGCCCCCCGGCTCGGGTATCGAACTCAGGCCGCCAGGTCACGTGCCGGAGGGAATCTGCACAGCCGCGCCACCTACAACCCCCAGAGACAAAGGCCCCCCGTGTAGCCTGCACACGCTGCTGGGGCAAGTGCCGTTAGCAAGCACCAACCACCACCAGCAACTGAATAATTCCACCGCCTTCACCACCTAATCTCTCCTCTGCGCTAAGTAGACAGCGAGCTGTCTGTCTGTCTGTCCGTGTCAGGGTATCTGTCTGCGGTCGTGTTCGTGTCGTCACGTCACGCGAATCCCACCCGTCACGAACGAACGGCAGCGGCCGCCATCCGACTCTCAGTGAGAGCGACATCGCCACGCAGCCGCCTGTGGTCCAGGCTCACGATCACCGACCCCAACAAATACAGAGATCACCCACGTAGCCTTTGACGTGCTGGGGACAAGTCAGCACGCTTTTCGCATCGACATGGCAACACGAGGGAGCGGGTTGGTTGTCCGAGCAAACGCCAGCACGAGGTCCTCCTTTGAGGCTGAGTCGACCTACAGGTGATGCCCAGAACCGGCTCAGGTATTCGTCACAGATGTTGGCCGTGAGCGGGAATCGAACCCGGGTCGCCAGGCTCATAGCGCAGCGCGCTAACCGCTCCACTACCGCTCCCCCACCACATGGCACACACAGAGACAAAGCCCACCCGTGTAGCCTCAATCGGAATCGAACTCTGGTCGCCCGCTTGGCTTAGCTTCAGTGCGCTAACCGCGGCGCCACCGCTCCGCCCCGGATCGATGGTAGGCTTGGGTGAGGTGGCACGTGACTCATAACCAAAGCCCACAGGGGAGCTAAGATGTATACTGGATGTGAAATGCCGAGTGCGGAAGAAAAAAAGAAGCCCACTATCCGGGACACCAGATAGAAAAAAAATATCCTGAAACGAAGCCACTTTAGGGGGGTGAACCGATTCCAATGCGATTGTGATGCCTTTGATGTCGATGTCTGTTTTGATGTTGTCTGTTTTGATGTCTGCCGAGCGAGTCGAGGTTGGCAAATAGCTTGTCGGTTCAATGGGCTTTCCTCGGAAAATTTTACTTTTGATCCGTCTGATTACGACATGATGAGAAGCTCGCGAGACAGAAAGACGGGTAGAGGCTGGATACCGACGATGCTACCACCGAGAGAATGTGCAAACCCGTGATCTATAGGGAGGGAGCTCTGGACAATGCTGTCACCCTAAGGCCCCTCTCCAATCACGCCTGGCATGGCACGTGACATCACTCTACTGCTTGTGTAACGCGCACAGCATCACGGGCAGACTCACAGCCATCACCATTCAGCATCACAGTCGTCATAAGCAGCATCACAGCTATCAGCAGTCAGCATCATACCCATCACCATTCAACATCACAGCCATAGCCCCCCTCCCATAATTATAGCCATCACCCACCAGCATTGCAGATATCACCCACGAACATCACAGCCATCACCCACCAGCATCTCAGCTGCCATCTGCAGCATCACAGCCTTCACCAACACCACCATCGCCATGTCCACCAGCATCACCACCACCACCATCACCACCGCCCCATCCGGCACCACGCAGACACCACCGGCACCACAGCATCACCGCCATCACTGCATCACAACCACTTGAACCACCACCACCACCATCACAACCACGACTGCCGACAAGCACCGCATCATCACCACCGCATCATCACCATCACCACCACAACTACATTGACCACCACAACCACCACCACCACAACCACCACCACAACCACCACCACAACCACCACTCACCCCGGCACGTATCCCCCTCCCGCCTCCCCCGTCGGCCCCAGCCGAGGCTGCGGAGTGAAGCGGCTTTAATTAAAAGTAATTAGCTGTAAAGATGCCGACTAACACGAGGAGAGGCTCTGTAATTTGATGTACATCAATGTAGATAATTAGGTAATGCGCTTGAGCCGTGGAGGAACCTCAAGTGGTAGTGGAGAGTGTGCGTGCGCGTGCGTGCGCGTGCGCGCGCGTGTTAATAGCGCGCTCGATAATTGCACTCGGCCCAACAGTCTGCTTAGGCTATACGTGGGATATTTGTCTATGTGCGATTGTTAATAGCGTGGTCGCTGATAACACTTGCCCCAATAGTCTGTCAAGGCTACATGGGACACCTTTGCTTGGGTGGACAGGTGGTGTAGTGGTCAGCTCGCTTCGCGGCAATCTCGGGCGGCCCGAGTTCAATTCCCACTCACGGCCACCACAAACATCACTCGCAATTATATGAACTGGTCCTGGGTCTCCCCTAGGTCGACTCAGCCTCAAACGAGTACTGTACCTGATGCGGTGTGTAGGAAACATCGCCACTAGGGAGACAAAGGCGGCCGGGCGTGGTGCTGGCCACTCACCCCTTAGTTCCGGTCTTCATAGGATGCTCTCTAACAGCACTTGCCCCAACAGTTGCTTAAGGATACACCGGGGATCTTTTGCCTTTGCTTTGCGTGTGTAGGTGGTATTTTCTTTCCATTATCACAATCTTCATCATTGCATTAATTTCGTCTACTACTATTATTCCAATTCGATCCCCGCAGAGCTGTCATCTATACCAACACAATTTAGCATTTACCGCAAAGTGAGGCTTACAGATAAAAAAAAACATCTCCACTGGGGAGACAAAGGCGGCCAGGCGTGGTGCTGGCCACCCCACCACCTCGTGTGCCTTGCTACTCGCGAACAGCGCATGCCCCAACAATCCACCCGAGCAGCTTTCATCGTTCCATCTCCTTTGGTGTTCCTCGTGCACTCGACCCGAACGCGTTCCATCCGCTTTGGGCTCCACTCCCTTGTTATTTGTGACCATCATCATCACGAAGGGCGGCTCGTTTCATGGCCATTCTGGCAAAAAAAAAATGTCAAAAGAGTTCCGATGATTCCACGACCCCGATGTGATCCACGCGTTCCTCTTCCTGACTCTTAATGCTACGCGTGCGTCTCTCCTCCACACTTCTTCGCACACTATTCAACCCATCTTCTTCAGTATGTGTCAAGGGCACGTGCTATCTCTGTGCTCCAAAAAAAACATACGATTTCGCCTAAGTGGGAACATGCGAATTCTGTTTGACCAATTCGAACTTTAACCAAAGTTTCGCGTGATTCCGAAAGTTCATGAGTTTTCTTTGCGTATTGCTAACGTTCATGACGATAGACCAAATAATTTGTATACATTGTATATTAGTAATAATAATAACAGCACTTTACAACACTGTTGGGGCAAGTGCTGCTCGCGATTAATTACGAAGACTGGCACGACACACGAGGAGTTGGTCACACGCAACTTAAATTGTGAAACACCATGTTCAATCCACTGCTGAATGAATACCTGCCCACGTCATATTGGTCGTGGGAGTTATTTGACCATTGTGCCCCCCCCTTTACCCCCCACAAAAGACTAACATCTCTGCTGATCTTGTAGCCACACAAGCCCGAGTGGGTGTCAAGAGTCGTCCACCACGCCTGTTCCAAGATTCGTTACCAGGAACAATCGCTCTGAATTGGCGCTCGCCACGCGATCCGCTCCTTTACAATTACTCAATGGCATCGATGGTGCGGACGGGGGGTTCATGTTACGTATACATGCATGTTGAACTTCTTTCGCATCGTACGTTAGCCAAACCGTCGCTAATCGGAGGTGCGGGTGTAGGACGACAAACAAAACACAAAAAATGTGTTATAAATTAATATATATTTTAACGTGAATTTAATTTTACAAGATCATTGCTATTAATATTATGTTTGTTAATTTTAAATCGAAAGTTGTGGAATGCTTGAATGTTGTCTTTCGGCTGAGAATCCCTAGAAAAATTGATTTTGAGCTCATTGGGTTTTACTCGGTGGGAAATAAAACTTCTGACTCCGATTGTCAATGAGATCGCAGGATCGGGAGAGGCGATGGCGACTTGGGGAGGCCTTCATCCAGCAGTGGATTGACCATGGCTGATGTTGATGATGACAATTCCATAGCTTAGTTGTTCCCGTACACTATAGGTACGAATCATTTAGTGATTGTTGATGCTGCTGCGTTAGCAGCGGTACACTTTAAACGCAACCAAAAAATTACATTAAATGTGAAAACACTGTATGTAGCCTTTATGGTAAAAAAAACCACATATAATAGGCGACGTTTCGGGCAATGTCCCTTCTTCATAGCAAAGGTAAAACAATTGGCAATGGCATTTCATCAGAGCACAGCTGGCGACGCGACCCTCTCTCGCTCTACGTACTATGAAACAGGAATGTTACCCGAAACGTCGCCTATTATATGATTATTATTGTTGTTATTATTATTCACATTTGAAAGGCCACCCACATTGTCATTGAACACACGTGTTGAGTTCGTTAACCCCGCTACGCCATAGATACACGTCTCATTATCACACGCAAACACAAAAAAAAACAGCCGTGGGCTGTGGAAAAAAGATAGAATTTTGGCAAACCAACTCCGTCCGCCACGTGAGAAGCTCACGCTAAGTACCTCGCTCGGGACGTGGAACATTCACGCTGCCGGGCGAACGCAGCAGGCCCCCGTCGCAGGGCAGCGAACGCTGCAGGAATCGGTGGAGGCCGTGAGGGTTCGCGGTCCACGTGACAGAAAGGGTGACCCCCCCTCCCCTACACCCCCCCTCCGCCCACTCCCCCCCGAAATCCGTGGCTTTTGTGTGAGCCCTGCTTTGTGGAGTCCCGTGGGAGGGTGCGCGCGAGTGCGTGGTGGTGCTGACCACCCACCCTCTCGTGTGCCGTGCCGGCCTTCGTAGGTGCTACGCGCTAACAACACTTGCCCCACACGAGGGATTTGCGTGTGTGTGCGTATGGCCAACGCCAGTGGCGATTATCTAAACCGTTCCTGGGCCTCTCTTAGGTCGTCTCAGCCTCAAATGAGGACCTGGTGCGGTGTGTAAACATTGCTACTTAAAAAAAACAAAGGCGGCCGGATCCTGATGCTGACCACCCAACCCCCTCGTGTGCCGTGCCAGTCTTCATAGGTGCTACGCGCTCGCAGCACTTGCCCCTACAGGCTGTTAAGGCTGTTATACTTCGGATCATTGTAGAGGCAACACCAGTGACGATTATCTGAATCGGTCCTGGGTCTCCCCGAGTTCGACTCAGCGGTGTCAGCATGTCTTTGTGTGTATGTCTTTCTTTTGTGTCTGTCTGTATTTGATGAGCGAGTCTGTCTGTCTCTCTGTGAGTGAGTGAATGAGTGAATGTAGAGCAGCGATGCTCACAACAATGAGGGGAGAACCGGGGCGGATAAAATGCAGCAATTTGACACAGTAGAGAGGGCGGGTGGTACTTGGGAAATAAAGGCGGCCGGGTCTCGGTGCTTGCCACCCAACCCCTTCATGTTCCGTGCCGACCGTCATCTGTGATCGCGAACAGCACTTACACCTAACATTTCGTTATGGCTATAAGAGGAACCTTTATCTGTGCTTTTTGGACACAATCGTTTCACTCAGTACCGGATAATCGTAGTAGCAAAAGTAGCTACATATGCTACGGGCCCCGCACTTTCAAGGGCAGCGCGCTAAATGCTTTCAAGCTATCAATAATGTTCTTGCTTCTTTTGGTAAAGTCAAGTAGTAGGGAAATAATGAAATAATAAGAATAAAACAATAAAATTATCACGTTTTGATTGCAACACACGCAATCGTCATCAGGTGTGAGAAACCACAGCATTACATTCTCCTTCTCTCCCCCCTCCTCCGTTCTGAGCGTAGATGGACTCGTCCGCCTTAACAACCGCTAGTCGCTGTCCGTGGTGCTAACGTTGAGAAAGAAACGCCACACCTGATGAGGATTGCTTGTGTTGCAATCGAAACGTCCGTGACCATTTTATAGTAAAAAAATTATTATTTTATTATTTCCCTTCTACGTGACTTTACCGAAAGAACCAAGAATATGAATCCCTCAAGTCACCAAAGCTTTAAATCGAAATCTATCAATTCTGATTCAGTGATTCTGCACTTGCTCTATTACTGTAGTACTATATTGCCGACATATGATAATGGGTTTTCCCCTTTTTTCTGGCAAACAAAATAGATGTTAAGATGTTAAAACACCAAACTAAAACCTTTTACAAAGAATCATGTCTGCATCAACGCCTTTTGGCGTCCGCTGGTCTAACACCGTTTGAGACTAGGCTCTAAAGAAAGCTGTCTCTGGTGTGGACCAATCAGTTTCAAGGACAATTCATATATTATCAGAGTATGTTTTTTGTTTGCATTCTGACCACAAGTATTGTGGTTAATGCAGATATGATTCATTGTAAAAGGTTTCAGTTTGGTGTTTTAACATCTTAACACCTGTTTTGTTGCCAGAAAAAAGGGGAAAAACCTTTTTTCACATTTTGGTACTGGCAAAGGAGGTCCTATGATGTACTATGCTGCCTTCAACTTTTTTGAACGACTGGGTGTTTAAGGTGAGCGATTTGTCGTAATATCTGGCTGTAAAGCAAATGAAAAAATACAATTACTTTACTATGCAAATAAAAATTGTGTGTTTTCATAATTACGTGTTTTTTTATTATTTAAGAACCCTTTATAACATATGGGCCCTGCACTAGCTTAATCAGGCACTGGTTCCACGGCTGCCCGTAATATGTCACGGGTTCACATTCCCCGTCTCGCTGTGGCAGCTGCCTGTCGCGCACACCCGCATCTTCTGCTACGACCGCGCGGCCACGGCGGGTGGTGAGCGAACGCCTCCATCGGCAGACGGAAAAGCACTGCTAGTTCGCCCGTAGTCAACTCTGGTCTCCGAGTGGTCCATCATCATCAACATCATCATCAACATCATCGTCGTCGTGTTCACGAGTTCTAGACGGCGACACGCGAGCGAGACACGCACGCCGGCCACGCTAACACGACCTTGAGTTGAAACTCCACGCAGCAGCAGCAGCGGCAGCAGCTCTAAAATAATATCGTGGCGCACCGTAGGGGGGGGGGGGCTCGACCCGAGAGCCCCCCAGAGAGTCGACGTCCACTGCCCCCCTAACACGCGGCCTAACCCGTCCGGTCAGACACGTGACGCGCGGCCCACCCCACGTGGTGCGTGTGCGGCGTGTGTCATTCTCACCCCCCGCCAACTTCTCACCCCCCCCCTCTTCAATCCCACCAGCCCCCCCCCCGCCCGCCTCCCTCCCCTCACTCCGCCGCCGTGCCGACTCGGCATTGTGCTGCACGCCGGACAAGAGTAATGACAAATAATGGGCTCGCGAAGCTCGCCATTACTCATTGCTAGTTACCTGGCCGCACTGAAGGCACGCCGGGGTGGAGAGGAGGGGAGAAGGGGCGGGGATTTGGGCGGGGGGGGGGTTGGCGCGGGGGTGGGAAGGGGAGGTGGGTGGGGGTTGAGAAATCAGGGAGGGACGGGATACCGAGGGATAGGGCAGGGTGATGGGGAGGGAGGAGGTGGGGAGAACTTCAGACGAACGGAACGGGGATTCAAGGAACGTGGTTGTGACCGATGGTGGAGTGGCTGGGGGGGTGGAGTGACCGGTGGTGGAGTGGCTGAGGGGTGGAGTGGCGGGGGTGGAGTGGTGGGGGTGGAGTGGTGGGGGTGGAGTGGCTGGAGGTGGAGTGGTGGGGGTGGAGTGGCTGTGGTGGAGTGGTGGGGGTGGAGTGGTGGGGGTGGAGTGACCGGTGGTGTAGTGGCTGGGGGGGTGGAGTGACCGGTGGTGGAGTGGCTGGGGGGTGGAGTGGTGGGGGTGGAGTGGTGGGGGTGGAGTGGTGGGGGTGGAGTGGCTGAGGGGGCTGTGTAGAGATGCGAGCTCTCGAGGAGCCCTGCTACATGCGGCAGTGGATAGAGCCTGGCAGGCTCGTCTCGCGAGTCAGCTGTATGAATGTGCGCACGATCGGTCGATCGATTCGACACGTCTCGTGTGGTGGTGGTGGTGGGGGAAACCGTGGGTAACGCCCATCGGCTATAGACTCTCTAGAGTTCTTTCCGTCAGCAGTGGCGTAAGCAGGCACTTGCAGGCGCTGCGCTTTGACCCGCCATACAAAATCAAAATCTTTCGCACGTGTAAACCAGCCACTACTAACCACCACACACTATTAGACAAAGACAAAGATCCCCCGTCTAGCCTTAACAGACTGTCGGGGCAAGTGCTGTTAGTGATCACCGATGGAGGCTGGCACGGCACACGTGAGGGTGGGTGGCCAGCACCACGCCCGGCCACCTCCTTTGCCTCCCGACTGGCGACGCTTATACATCGCACCGGGTTACTCATTCGAGGCTGAGTCGACCTAGGGGAGGCCCAGAAATCCCCCGTTCATCAATAATCGTCACGGGTTGTTGGCCGCGTTCGGGAATCGCAACCACCGCCACAGCGACCGCCGGACAATTTCAATTTTACCAAACGCATCTTGCCGATGGCGAGACGTCACACGCAGGCAGGAGCAGCAGCAGCAGCAGCCGTCATCTACGGGCAATGAGGAATAAAGAAGAGGCGGAGAGGGAATGAGGTGGTGAAAAATGTGCTTGCGCAGGGCTAAGAGAATATATAGAAAAAGAGGAAAATATGCGAAGATTCGTGGTTATCATCGCGGTTCCTTTGACAGCTCTCTCCCAGCGCTCACCACCATCCGCGGGACACCCCCCCCCCCCCACCTCTATTAATCATAGGGCCAGAATGGATAACATCAGCAGGTGAAACAATGTATTGTGTGTTGTTTGTGGTGGCGGCGGGGATGGGGGGGGGGGGCGAGTGTGGGGGGGGAGGAGGTTCGTTTGGCAACTTCTGTGAAGCTGGCAAATTCCTCGCGTAAACATCAAAGCAAACAAAACAACCCCACGTGAGCGCGCCTATTTGCTTGTAAAAGCTGTTTTCCACTGTCGTGCCGAGAAACTTATCGGCACAAATACATATTCATGAAATTTCCACGAGATTATTCACTGTCAGCGAGAGGACAATGCGGTAACGACGAGGGTAGCAAATGAATGGTTCCGTGCGGGGTGCGCGCGCGCGTGCGTCCGTGCGCGCGCGTGTTTACGCGCGCGTTTTTAATCGGTTTTGCAATGTTTTATGCGCAATAAGGTGAGTGTGCGTGTGAGTGAGTGAGTGTATGCGTGTGCGTGTGTGTTGTGTAGTGGGGAGCGACCCGAGTTCGATTCACGCTTGCGGCCAACACCACTGACGATTATTTGAACCGGTCCTGCGCCTCCCCTAGGTCAACTCAGGGTTAAATGAGTACCTGGTGCGTAGGGAGACAAAGACGGCCGGACGTGGTTACTGGCAACCCACCCCGCCGCTCCAGCTTTCATAGGTGCTCGCTAACAGCACTTGCCCCAAGAGTCTGTTAAGGCTATACGGGGGATCTTTGTCTTTGCGTAGTGCTGCGGTACGAACCCGGAGACCCGAGTTTGATTCTCGTTAACGGACACCAGCAAACCAGGCACGGTTATCTGAACCGGTCCTGGGCCTCCCCTAGGTCGACTCGGCCTCAAAATGAGGAACTGGTGTGTTGTGTAAACATAGATGGCGTGGTGCTGCCCCCCCCCCCCCCCTCGTGTGCCGTGTCGGCCTTCATAGGTGCCACTCGCTAACAGCACTTGCCCCAACAGTCTGTTTAGGATAGACAGTCTGTTTAGGATAGGGGGTGGGGGAGGAGATCTTTGTGTTGTACCGGTGCATGCGTGTAGTGGTTAGTGAGAGTGGTGAGCCCACTGCGTTTATAGATCCGAGTTCAATTCCCGCTCACAGACAGCATTCTCTGATACGGGGCATCCCCAAAGTCGACTAAGACTTTAATAAGTACCTGATTGTTGACAATGTTTGTGCGTAAGTATTGTATGTTTGTGGATTTAGTGCCACCAGGTGAGAGATTAATGGGACGGCTCCACATCTTCGAGAGAAACATTTACTTGAGGTTAATGGGAGACACGTGGAGGTTCGAGAATCCAAAACCATTAATTTCCCTAATACTAATCTTCATTGTCATTCCAGTGTGACAACTATACATGGGGACGATGCCATGGTGTAGTCGTCACCACACCAGTCCTGAGGTCACCGCTAAAATTCGATCTCCGGGCGCGGCACTTGAAACCGAAACGGGACGGTTTCATCAAAAGTCTCCCACACACGGAAACATTTCCCGACGTGGAATCACCGCAAGTCAGTCGGCGATCGGTTGGCAGGCCACGTGCGACAGGGCAAAGTGCGGGGAAGCTCCCAGCAACATGCAATACAGTCAGGCCAGCGTGGAAGAGTAGGCCAAAATACAATCGTGCTCTCTGTTAATTGGTGGCCCAGACCGCCAGCGGTGTTTTAAGAAAGTAATTGCAGCCCTGAATCGTTGCCTTTCTAGACAGCTCACCCTGTGTGTGTACATATATAAAGACAAAGTAACCCCGGGTAGCCTTGGCAGACTGTTGGGGCAAGTGCTGTTAGCGAGCACCTATGACGGCCGAAACGCCACACGAGGGGGTGGGTGGCCAGCACCACGCCCGGCCGAATTTGTCTCCCCAGTGGCGATGTTTACACACCGCACCAGGTACTCATTTGAGGCTGAGTCGACCTTAGGGGAGGCCCAGGACTGGTTCAGATAATCGTGACTGTTCTCGTCCGTGAGCGGGAATCGTACTCTGGTCACTGGGTTCGTAGCGTGGCTCGCTCACCGCTACTCTAGCGCTCCCCAGACACACACACCAACACACACACACACAGACACACACAGACACACAGACACACAGACACACACACCAACACACACGCAGACACACATATATACACAGACACACACAGACACACACACCAACACACACACAGACACATAGACACACATAGACACACAGACACACACAGACACACACACAAACACACACACAGACACACAGAGACGCACACAGACACATACATAGACACACACACACGGACACACGATTTCGGGGACTGTGTTTTTTTTCTTTCAGAATTGAGCTCCCGAAGCGGCCGAGTCAGCGGGTTTGGGGGGGGGGACAGTTGAGGCGGCGCACGGGAGAGAGAGGGAGAGACGGGGAAGGTGGACCGGGCGGGGGTGGCGGGAGGGGGTGGCGAAGAGTCGGGGGGGTGAGGGGGTAGGTGTGTAGAAGGGGGGGGGGCTTAACATGGTCGAGGGTCACATCACACGACTAGAGGTGTCAGCACACTTCTGGGTCTTGCAAAATAGCGCGCGTTGGTGTGCGAGTGTGCCTCGTGTGTGAGCGTGTGTGTGTGTCCTGGGGAGCGGTAGCGTAGCGGTTAGCGCGCGGCGCTACGAAGCCGGCGACCCGGGTTCGATTCCCGCTCACGGCTAACACCAGTGACGATTATCTGAACCGGTCCTGGGCATCCCCTAGGTCGACTCAGCCTCAAATGAGTACCTGGTTCGGTGTGTATACATCGCCACTGGGGAAACAAAGGCGGTCGGGCGTGGTGCTGGCCACCCACCCCCTCGTGTACCATTCCGGCGTTCATAAGTGCTCGCTAACAGCACTTGCCCCTACAGTCTGTTAAGGCTATAAGGGGATCTTTGTCCTGGGGAGCGGTAGCGTAGAGGTTAGCGAGCGGCGCTATGAAGCTGGCGACCCGAGTTCAAATCGCGCTCACAGCCAACATGAGCAGTGACGGGCATCTCGGCCGGCCCTGGGTCTCCCCCCTAGGTTGACTCAGCCTGTGGAAAAGCCTGCCAGGGGATTTGAGGGCTTCGCAATCATGAAGCAATTTTAAGTTACGTCTAAAAACGTACCCTTTTTAAACGTGCTTTTACTTAACATTCTTATATAGTGTTATTTGTATATTCTTTGGTTCTTTCGGTAAAGCTTTGTTGATAGAAAAAAAATGTGTTCTTTTTTTTAAGTGTAATTTTTTTTTCGTATGCCTTCGATAGCAATTTATTATCACGCAATTTAGTTTTGTATGAACATTGCTTTTACTGTTCTCGAGATGTAGTCTTTTAATAATGTTTTATTTGATCTGTACAGCACTTTGAATTGCATTTTTTGCACGAAATATTCCTACAGCATTAAAGACTTGATTAATTGAATGACTGGCGCGGTGTGTAAACATTAACACTGGTGGAGACAAAGACGTCTGGGCGCGGTGTTGGCCACCCAGCCCTTTGCCTCCCGTTTGCCGACCTTCATCGGCGCTGCTCGCTCAGAGCACTTGCCCCTGCAGTCTGTGAAGGATACCCGGGGAATCTGTGTCTGTTTTGTGTTTCTTTTGGGGCATCAGCGGTGCGACCGTGCGTCTGTACGAAAGGGTGAGGGTGGGGGGTGGTGGAGGGGGGTTTGAGGGAGCATTCATCCGAGCCTCCAAATTGAAAGTCGAACATGAAAAATGTAACTCGTCTCTGACAATAATCAAGCGTCGCGCCCTCGCATTAATCTTTCTCACTTGACGCCCGTCGCCGACTGTGGATTTAACTAATGTCCAGGTTTGTATGCGACCCGGGTGGCCAGAGCGAGTCCATTGCTCACATAGCCGCGTGGGGGAGAGAAGCGGGGGCCACGGTGGTGGTAGTGGCGGAGAAAGATTCATAAAAATAATAATTTCAATTTGTAACTCTGCGCCTCCACTGCTGCGCAGTTGATGGTCTCTCGCTCGTGAAGAGTGAGAGACAGAGAGAGATGGACGACTCAGATAGAGAGAGAGGACGACTCAGAGAGAGAGAGGACGACTCAAAGATAGAGAGAGGAGGACTCAGAGAGAGATAGGACGACTCAGAGAGAGAGAGGAGGACTCAGAGAGAGACGACGACTCAGAGAGAGAGAGAGAGAGGACGACTCTGAGAGAGAGAGTGGACCACTCAGAGAGATAAAGAGGACGACTCAGAGAGAGAGAGAGGACGACTCAGAGAGAGGGAGAGAAAAAAAGTGGACGAATCAGAAAGAGAGTGGAGAGACAGAGATAGATGGACGACTCAGAGAGAGAGAGGGCGACTCAAAGAAAGAGCGGATGACTTAGAGAAAGAGAACAAGTCAGGGAGAGGACGACTCAGAGAGAGGGCGACCTGAAAAAAACTAATAGGTTTGATCCTTTCTGGCAATGAAACAGGATGTGTTAAGATGTTCAAACACCAAATAGAGCTGGGTGGGGGGTGGGAGCTGGGTAGGAAGGAGGGAGCTGGGTAGGAAGGGGAGCTGGTTAGGGAGGGGTGAGCTGGGTGTGGAGGAGGGAGCTGGGTAGGGAGGAGGGAGTTGGGTAGGGAGGGGAAAGCTGGGTGGGGGGGGGGAGCTGGGTAGGGAGGAGGGAGCTGGGTAGGGAGGGGGGAGTTGGGTGGGGAGAAGGGAGCTGGGAGTGGCCAGAAACTCTTGTTAAGACAATGATGCAATTCCAGTACTGAGCTAGGGGACGGTCCAGGACCCTTTCATAGTTGGAATCGAACTCACGTTCGCCGCGTTCGTAGACGCCAGTGCGATAACCACGACACGCTGTCTACAACACCCCCCCCCCCCCGTATCGCCTTCAACAGGCTGCTGTGATCAGTGCTGTTAGCGAGCACCTATTGAAGCCGGCATGGCGCATGAGGTCTGGGTGGCCATGTTTACGCAGCGCACCAGGAGCGGTCCAGATAATCGTGACTTGCGTTGGCCGTGAGAGCTGGACTCGAACTCGGGGTTCGCCGGGTCACGTGACGCAGTGCGCTAACCACTGCGCCACCGCTCCCCACACGTACACACACACACAGGCACGCAGCACGCACGCGATGCGCGCCCCGTCCGCACGACGGAGCGACTGGCGCCTCCTGCCTCCCTGGACGCGCGTCTGCTCGGTGTTGATCCCGCGCCGCGCAAACGCAGTGAAGTTATTGCGAATTCCGTTTGATTAATGTCCCTTTCCTGGAGACGGTGGGGAGGCGGTGGGAGATGGTGGAAGACTGTGGCAGTCGCTGAGAGACGCTGGGATTCGTTTGGGGGGGGGGGGGGGGGCGGTGGGAGGTGATGGAAGACGGTGGGAGGCTGTGAGGGTGCGATGGGAGGCTGTGGGAGACTGAAAGACAATGTTGAGTCGGTGGGAGACTGGGGGAGATTGTAACCAGAGATGAGCAGGAAGTGCGACGGGGCTGCGCGGCTGATGGACATTTAAAACCGGGCGTTTTCGAGAGGAAGCCTGCCATAGGGATGGCAGCATGCCGTGCCTCTCGCCATCACAACCCCGCTTCTCCCCGTGATCCCTCCACCTGCCCCCATCCTAAAGAAGCTGGAGCCGGGCCTGGCCTGTGCGCGCACAGCAGAGAAAGAAACAGGAACATCTATTCACCGAAACGAAGATCAATCGACACTTAGTCCATTGGGGGGAGGGTAGGGGGGGGGGAAGTCGTCGCAATCGATGCCAGACATCGACATCCGCGTATAGCAACGCCTCTCGCCAAACATTCCCGTGGCCGGATGCGACTTTTGTGTCCATGGTCAGCGGGGATGGGGTGGGTGGGGTGCTCGTCTCCGAGCCACGCACTCCTTCGACAAGAAGAGCCCGATGTGGAGCTGTTCGTGGATAAGACAACAGGGAGATTGACGTAGGCAATTGGACAATTATGATGATGACGAATTACGACGAATTTGCTTTGAGGCTCGGCCACACGTGTTTTATGCAAACTTCTTTCGCACCCTACGTAGCCAACCGTCCATCGGTTGGCTACGTAACCTCTTCTATCGCGCGAAACGGGTTCTCGCGTTTTCAAAGAGTCTTGTATCGTTGTTGTTGTTCTTGTTTGGGTCTTGTTTGTTTATACGTGTGGCTACGCATCGATCACATTCTGACCGATGAAGTGCCGATTGAAAACTCATTTATTGGGAACTGCGTTTCGTGTTTGGGTCGTGTCGTCCTTTCCCCCCGCACCTCCGATTCGCGCGGTTGGCAACGTACGGCGCGAAAGAAGTCAAACGCGCGTACAGCCTTGCTCGAAACTCCACCCGCGGTAGACTTCTCACGAAGTCTGAAATCCACCATCAGCACAAATCTCGCAATATTTCCAAGTTCGTTATCCGCTGCGGGTTTCATCCGGACTTTGTTGACCTTCCTCAATTCTCCCGCACCCCCGATAAGCACGGTTGGCTAAGTACGGTGCGAAAGAAGTTCATCATACTACGTACTTGGTACCTACGGCGGCGACGTCGGATCAATATCGACGGCACGGCTGCATCCACGATTTTAATTCTAAACTACGAAGTTGTAACCGTCGAACATAGGCCGAGTTCATTATTGGGTGGGGGGGGGGGGTAGTGGTTCGCTTTGGCCCTCACATAAGGAATCGCATGTGTATGTAATATATTCATACATTTTTAATCTTTATTGTAAACTACTGAAGATAAATGCATGAAGGTGTCCAGTTTGGGAGGGGCCTTGTCCCCTCCCCTCCTGCCCCTCCCGACTTCGTCCCCCCCTGTGCCCCCCTTGTGCCCCCTGTGCCCCCCCCCCCCGTGCCACCTACCCCGTGACCCTCCCCCCTGCCCCCCATGTGTGCGTCACGTGTTCTATGTGACGCAAACAGCGTTACTTGTTCAGCGCGTCGCGTCGGCCGTGCTTAACAATCATCGGGCGCGTGAAGCGTGTAAGGAGTAAATTGCCTGGTGATCAGCGAGGACGACACGCCACGAACCGTACGCGCATCCGCGTGTTGCGAATTTGCGCAGCGATCGTGCGATTCGCTCGCGCAGTTGACGCTGCTACATATGAACGTAGCAATGGGAAGGTATCGTTCCGATGATATTATAAGAAGACGACACCACTTTGTTTGGCAATTGAGAAGAGCAGTTGTGCTCGGTTGGGCTGGACGTCGTGGCTATGGGGGGGGGCGGACACAGGGATGGCCAGGGACGTGCCACCGATCGGAGTGACCTTCGACCTTCATCCAGCAGTGGACTGATGCCAGAGAGACAGACAGATATCGCGGCTGGCGGAGGGCCACGGTGGAAGGTGAGCGAGCAATTGCAGGGGCTGCGCTTTCACCTTCCGCCCACTTGGACGGAAATCTAAGAACCTCATCTCGCCGGTCTGTGGCCGCCGCAACAATTCTGCCAAACGGAGCGAGGAGAATGACCGCCCCCCTCCCCAATCCCCCCCCCCTCCATCTCTCTCTCCCAGCTCTCCGTTCTCCAGCACCCCCCCCAATCCCCCCAACCCCCCCTCCCTCTTTCTACCCCGGGGCTCCCCTGACACCGCTTGCAATTATTGACAGAGCCGAAGGTATCGACAGTTTGGCGCGGGAGGGAAAATTGAGGTCTGATTTGACATACAACGCCCAGGCAGATGCCATTAATATTGTTGACAGGGGCCGCGTTAGATGCCGGCCAGACTGGTGGGAGGGAGGCGGGGGGAGGGAGGAGGAGGGGAGGGGAGGGAGGGATGTGGGAGTTTGGAGATGGTTGGTGGGAGGTGATTTTTGAACACGCGGTTGCCTCTGTGCTCTTGTTTTGCTTGGCTGGTGATGGTGGTGGAAGCCGACAATGTGGTGGTTGTGGTGGTGGTGGTGGGGAGTGGTGGTGTAGCGGTTAGCGCGCTGCGCTGCACAGGCCCCGCGACACGAGTTCGATTCCCGCTCACGGCCAACACCAGGTGACGATTAACTTAATTGGTCCTGGGCCTTCCACTAGGTCGACTAAGCCTCAAATGAGTACCTGGAGCGGTGTATAAACATCGCCGACTGGGGAGACAAAGGCGGCCGGGCGTGGTGCTGGTCACCCACCCCCTCGTGTGCCGTGCCGGTCTTCATAGGCGCTCGCTAGCAGCACTTGCCCCAACAGCCTGGTATTTCTATACGGGGGAGTTTTGTCCTTGCATTGGCAGTGGTGGAAGCTGTGGAAGTCGTGGTGGTGGTGGTGGTGATTGTGGCAGCTGGACGTGTGGCAGTGGTGGTGGTTGGCATCGTGTGAATCACAGGCGGTGCATCTGTGAGTCGTCTCAATTACCGACGCCACGACCCCGTGGATCTGTCCCGTGACCTCCTGCCAGCAGCGAGGACTTCCATACAGCACGTGGGCTCAAAAAGGCACCTTCTAACCTGGCACAAGCGCTGTGGTGATGTCACCTCCATTCAGTGACGAAGAGCGGATTTTGCTGTCGCCGTGGTATCGGCTGAACATGCGGTGGTCATGGGTTGTGGTGCTAGAAAATGTGGAGATGGCTGGTTGGTGAAGCGGATCTGACATGAAAGCTGTAGCACTGCTGACTGGACTATGGTGGTTGCGTTGGTGGCAGTTCTGGCGGTGGTGGTGGTTGTGGTGGTAGCGGTAGGCATGGGGAATTCATCCTTCGGTTGCGGAACTTTTACAGAGACAACTATCCCCCGTATAGTATTATATACTGGTGGGGCGAGTGCTGTTAGCGAGCACCTCTTAAGGTCGCCACGGTGCACACGAGATGGGCAGCACCTAGCCCGCCCGCCTTTGTCTCCCCAGTGCTTGTTTAAGGATGAGTCGACCCAGGGGAGCCCGAGCACCAGTTCAGATTGTTGTCACTGATGTTAGCCGTGAGCGCCATGCGCTAACCACTGCGCGACCGTTCTCTCGGATGCACAAATGAACAAGATCCCCCGTATAGCCTTAACAGACTGTGGAGGCAAGTGCTGATCCCGAGCACCTTAATTAACAGACACACACACAGACAGAAACAAACTCTAACACGTACGTAGAGAGAGAGAGAGACAGACACACATATAGAGACACACTCGTACATACATAGAGAGTCACACACAGAGAGAGAGACAAAGACACACACAGCCAGACAAACACGCATAGAGAGAAACACACACATCGACAGACAGACACACACACACATAGACAGACACACACACAGAGAGACAGACACACACACACATCGACATACAGACACACACATAGACAGACACACACACAGAGAGACAGACAGATACACACATACATCGACAGACAGACACACACACATAGACAGACACACACACACATCGACAGAGAGACAGACACACACAGAGACAGACAGACATACACACACAAAGACAGACACACACACACATAGACGAGACACACACACACAGACACACACATCGACAGACAGACACACACACACAGACATACACAGACACACACACATACAGACAGACAGACACACACACAGACAGACAGACACACACACACGCGGGCGCGCGCAGGGCCCGAGAAGCGCGTGCGCGCGCCGCGGATGATGCACTGCGCGTGTCACCCCCGGCGCGTGATTGATAGGCGCGTGTCCGCCGGCGGTCGCCCGCTGGCGGCTCGCTCGGGAATCTGCCAAGTGTAATGGTCAAATGACATTACAGAAAGGACAGCGCAATCTTTTTCTAATTAGGTTTTGGGGCGTGAACCTGGGTTCCTCGCTCTTTATGGAGTGAACGCGGCCAAGGAGTGAGTGGAAGGTTGGGGTAGTGGTGAAGTGGTGGGGGGTGGGTGGGTGGGTGGGGGGGGCATTTGTTGGGAGTGGGAGGGGATAAGGAGTAGTAGGGTGGGTGGGGGAGGGAGAGAAGGAGGAGGGATGGGAGGGAGAGAGTGCGTTAAAGAAGATGGGAGAGATGGGAGATTATGAGAGGGGCGAGTGGAGGGAAGAGCGGGTCGGTAATGGGCGATTGGGCGGTGCGGGTGGAGGAGAGGCGGGGGGGGAGGGAGTAGCGGGGGGTTTAAAGAAGGCGGTGGGGGTGGTGCTGGGGCTGGCGGGTGGGGGGCGAAGAGAGGAGGGGAGTGGGGGGCTCCCGGTGGGGGTGTTGGGGGAGAGAGAGGGGGGGGGGATGCGGTGACAGAGATAGAACCGAATTACGAGCGTACATTATGTACAATATGCCGCTTTTGTCGGGCTGACACACGGGGCGCAAGTGTCCTTCAAACATTTGCCATTAAAGGAAATAACAGGGTGTAATATTGGCGCTTCCTTGGGCGGGAATAGCATTAAGATCAGCGATGATGCAGTGCATGTCACACGCGATGCTGCAATCTGTTCGTCTCGCCTCGCGAAGCCACCCCTCGCTCTCGGGAGACTTGCGGGCATCCTATCTGTGATAGAATAATCCACAAATGCCACAACCTTACAAAATCACTGCGCCGAGGCGTCGCGCGCGTGCGTGCGCGCGTGTGTCTGTGTGTGTCAGTGTAGTGTAGCGGTTAGCGCGCTACGCTGCGCTACGAACCTGGCGACCCGAGTTCGATTCTCGCTCACGGGCAACACCCGGTGACGATTATCTGACACGGTCATGGGCCACCCCTAGGTCGACTCGGCCTCAAATGAGTACCTGGTGCGGTGTGTTAAAGCATCGCCACTGGGGATACAAAGGCGGTCGGGCGTGGTGCTGGCCACCCACGCACTCGTGTACCGTTCCGGCCTTTAAAGGTGCTCGCTAACAGCACTTGCCCCTCCAGTCTGTTCAGGCTATACGGGGGATCTTTGTCATTTATCTTTGTGTGCGCGCGTGCGTGCGCGTGTGTGGGTAAGAGGAAGAGCGACGTGGGTGGGAAGGCGGGGGGTGGAGTGGGGGGTGGGGGGTGGAGTGGGGGGTGGGGGGTGAGGGGTGGAGTGGGGGTGGGGGGTGGGGGGTGGAGTGGGGGTGGGGAGTGGGGGCTACTGAGTGAGAGAGAGAGGAGACGAGAGAGTGAGACGGGAGAGAGAGAGGCAGACAGACAGACAGGGCGAGGGAGGAGATGGGGATAGGGGGGGTGTGGTGTAGGAAGACATCACAAGCAATCATAGATACCGATTCAGACGGGGGAGGGGGGGGGGGATGACTGACAGCGAATTTTGTCAGCAATTTTGTTGTTGTTGTTGTTGCTGTCTCTTTGTGCGCGGAACGCAAAAGCCGCGGCGCTCCATCTGTCGCCGACGCCACTCGGCTGAGCGGCGCTGCCTTTGTCCCGTCGTGTGTCGCGTGTCGCGTGGCGGTGGTGGTGGTGGTGATGTTTTCCTGTGATGCGTGTTTTACACAAGTATCAGCAAAAACCCCGCGTCTCGCAGTGGTAATAACGACACCACCGCTCGCGGTCCGACGCTCGCCTACCCCTCCCTCTCGCATCCGGCATCTCTGCTACTCGATACGCGCGCTCCGTAGTAATGCTCCGGTTTACGTCGGGGGGGGGGGGGGGGGGTGCGTTCCTGTAAGGTGCCACGACGAATATTGAAGCGACGTAAAACACGAAGCGATGTTTACAGGGTGGTAGTGGTGGCGGTGTTGGTGGTCGAAGCGGGGGGCTGAGCGGCGAAGGATTACGAGAAAGGACGGATGATGATGCTGTCAGCGACGTAAGTGTGGGTTTGGAGGCGACACACATCGGGGAGTGGTGATATATAAAGTGACGACGTATTTAAGAAACGACGTAATAAGGGGGTATTACTATACTAGCTCCCTCCTATCAAATAACTCTCATGCCCTACACGTGCGCTCTCCTACCTCTCCACTCTTATCTCGCTCTGCTCACTTCCGCACACTCTCCGCTCCAGTTCCTAGCAGTTGAGCGTGTGACCCATAGAGCCACTAAGAGACCCGCAGACTCACTTAGAGATGCAATGACTCCCATAGAGATCGATCGATTCCCATAGAGATCCATAGACTGACTAAGAGAGCCGTAGACTCCCATAGAGATGCATTGACTTGCATCGAGATACATAGACTCATACAGAGACCCATAGACTTGCATAGAGACCCAATGGCCATCTTTTTCTCCCATAAACTCACATATAGAGACCCAACGACTTGCTCACCGACTCACAGACTCGCATAGAAACCCCTAGACTCACAGAGAGGCCCATAGACTCGTATAGAGACCCGTGATTATAGCCTCTAAATATAAGGATTATTCCCACGCGTCAATCCGCACTGTGTTCCATATTTTCTCCGGGGCCTCCGGTCCCCCTCCCCCCCCACCCCACATTTATAAAAGTGCGTTAAGAGTATTCGGCTGCTATAAATTTGCACGTGACGATAAACCACTTCGTTGAGCTATAATTTGTGGCCAGGTCGCTTCTGAATAATAGCTACATAGCTCAGTAGACCTTACCTGGTAAAATAAAAAAAACAAATTTGTGATCATGCCATCTGGATTGCTGGTCGGCGCTCATGTCAGCTGCTCATGGTCGAAGTGAATTAATGGTGGAGAATTCCACATTTACGCGGCTGGGCTAAGTCGTCCCTGCAAAAAAAAAAATCAACCGCCGATGACTTTCAACCCGAGTGGTTCTCATCACTCCACCCCTCCCCCCCGTACCCCCCGCAAGAGCCTGCGATGGGATTAATTGACAATGTGAATTGCTTGTTCCATTGATCCCTTGATTGGCGTAAATGCAATAACGAACAAAAACAGTAAGAATTTACAGCGCTCCGCCAACGTAAGGCCAGATAAACGCATCTCGACGCCGTGTCCTCTTGGGGGTTCATTGACCATACTTCACCGAGCTGGTCAGTCGTGTGGGTTGGCGACGGGGGCAGGGGCATGACTCTTGTTGATACACCACTCGCCACCGATGTTCGGCCGTGGCCGGGGATCAAACTCATGGCGCCGGGTTTGTTGCGTAATGCGCCGATCATTTCGCCAGCGCTCTCGAACTCCCTCCCCCATGAGCGATGCCAGTTACATCACCTTCATCACTCCACAGCTGGATGTAGACATCCACCTGCCGAGTCGGCCATGCGGGTTGCTTGACCATACTTCACCACGGCGGTCAGTGCGGGCAGGTGAAGGCCCGGGACCGGTTAATCTGTGGCTCGTCGCCGACTTCGTTCGCCCTTGGCTGGGAATCAAACTCGACAAGCTGGGTGGGTTCACAGTGCAGTGCGCTAACCACCTGTGCCACCGCTCCATACACACCGGGGGCCAGATTCGCGTCTTTGCGTCAATGTCCGAGACATCCCATAGCCACATTGATAGCTACAGATGACAAAGACAACTGAACATTTTAAAAATAGATACATACTAATACAGTCGGAGGCAGGCAGTTGAATGCGTGTGTAGTTGTTGAGTGTGCGTTTGGATAGATGGATGGGTGGGTTTGTGGATGGGTATGTAGGCGGTGTGTGGATGAGTGGTTATGTGTGCGGGTCTGTGTGTGTGTGTGTGGGGGTGGGGGGGGGATGGGTGAGTGGGTGTGCCTGTGAGCACGGTTGGCTACGTACGGTGCCAAAGAAGTCCAACGTACATACAACAGGTGGGTGCATCGCTGGCTGCATGAGAACGTAAACGGACATGCAGGCATGCGATTAAACCAACATGCAGGTAGCACCGATAGAGAGACAGCGAGACAAAGACACTGACATTGAGACAAGCAGGCGGTGAGACAGACAGCCACAGAGCCACAGAGACAGACTCTGGCTGACAGGCGCTGATGTGGGACGGTAGGAGATCAGCGCTATGTGATGTCCCCACTGATGAGAGACATCTGGCTGGGTCCATGATGCTCCCCCCCCCCCCCCGCCAACACACCCCTCCTGCCCCCTCGCTCCCCCCCCTTCTCACCGGTCAGGAGCCTCATTATTGATTTCAGGTTAATTTCCCGCATAACGGTCGTCGAAGTGCCGAGCCTGCACATCGCCTCTTCACTCAAAACCAGGGCTCGTAAATCCAGGAGGGCTTCTGTCTCAACTCATAATTCTCTCTCTCTCGCTCCCGCTCGCTCTCCCTCTCCCCACGTGTCTAATGCAACCGTCAATTAAGATAGTAAAATGTGTCACATGGCGAACTTTTATTATTATTATCATCATCATCATACTATATGAGAAAAGGAAGGAAAAAAGTTTTACTGGCTGGATTACTGCCTGGATATCCTTGGCTGGCGCTCAGCCGAAGTGCTCGTGCGCGATGGTGACGTCACGGCCGCCAACCCCTCCCCTCCGCGCCCTCTCCCAAATAAATGTAACGCGTCCGAGTGGGGCTGCCCGGCGCGGAGATGGAGTGATGAGATCGGCTCGCGTGCGTATCACGATCCACCCCACGTTGCTCCCGGTGCAGTAGGATAACGAATCGCCGGCTCCACCCGTCGGTCCCAATTCTCCGACCACATCCATCGAGTCTCATCGGCGTCACTCTCGACTCCCACCCCACCCCCCACCGCATCCTTCGACAGCCACGCCAGCCACATCATCAGATCCCTCAACCACCACAACCACCTTCGGGGGCCCTCCTGTCCACGGACGAGCGAACGGCACGGATGGATTGTGCACGGGACAGACGAGATAGACGGGACGGATGGATGGGACGGACAGACGGAGCGAGTTGCATCAACGCGTTCAACGTCAGCAGGGAGGTGAACAACAACAACAGCAACAACAGCAACAACGCGCGCACCGACGGCGATTTACAGCGAGCAGACGAAGGCGGCGCTTGCCACATGTCGGGAACAGCTGTTTGGCTGTTTGGGATCGGAGCGCCGCTCGCGTCGATCGCGTCGCCAGCGTGGAGGGTAGGGGTGGGGACTCGCACTGCCGCATCAAAACGGGTTCCCAGTAGCCCCCCCCAAAAAAACACCAACACGATTCTGAGTCGCGGTTCGACTCCTGCCCAAGCTGCTTGGTCGGATAGAGGGATGGAGAAAAGACGGATGCGGGCTGGTGCGGTACGGGAAAGGACGTGGGTCTGAGTGGACTTGCCCAAGACTCGCTACCGGCGGTGTCAAGATCGGCCTCTGTGGACGAGGCTCGTGAAGGATGCTACTGGGCAGTTGGTGGCAGTCGCCCTCCAGCAACAACGGAGGGCAGAGGAGCGACGCTCACAGCAACGAGCGGAGCGCTGGGCGGCTAGAATGCAGTGAGCTGGCACGGTAGGGGGCACAGCTGGTGCATCTGCCAGTCATCTAAGTGAACCCATGGCACCCGAGTCTGTCCCGTGACCACCTGTCAGCGTGCTTTCGACACTTCACGAGGCCTCAAGGTGTACCTGGCCTGTATGTATACGTGTGTCTGTGTGTGTATGTGTGTATGTGTGTCTTCATGTGCATCGCGGCTCAATACATATTTGAGTTTTGTACCTGAATTTGTAAAAGATGTAATTTTGAGTTATTCTGGTTGCCGACCCCGGCCCCAAAATAAAACAAAAGACAAATACCCCCCGTATAGGATTAACAGACTGTTGGGGCAAGTGCTGTTAGCGAGCAGCATCTATGAAGGCCGGCACGGCTTCACAGCAGATTGGGTGGCTAGAACCAGGCCCCACCGCCATTGTCTCCCTCGTGGCAACGTTACCACACCCACTACACCAGCGTATCCATTTGAGGCTGAGTCGACCTGGGGGGTGGCCCAGGACCGGGTTCAGATAATTTGTCATTGGTGTTGGTGACCGTGAGTGGGAATCAAACTCGGGATCCCCCCGGGAAGTTCGTAGCGCTAACCGCTACACTTCACCGTGTCCTAGAATACACAAAAAAAGACCCCAACAACTCCCTCCACCTACAACTGCAGTGGCACGCGGTGCCTGCAGCCACGCGACCCCCCGGGGGATGTTGGTTTGGGGGAGTGGGAGATGTGTGGGAGAGGAGAGGGGGGAGGCTCGAGGCAGACAGAGGAGAGGGGGTTGAGGAAGGGGGGGGGGGGCTAGCTGGGGACAGGAGGGCGGGGAGACGGAGCCGGCCGTCATCAATAACCGTGACACCGCCGCGAAATCTCTCTCCAAATGAGCCATTGAGGAGGCAAAGCCGGTCGTTTGTCGGCGTGATAAATACAAATGATGTTAATGAAAATGAATTTTTGCCCGCAGTTGTCTCGGGCTACGGACCGGGAGAATGGGTGGCCTGGATCTTAGCTCGCACGTGTGTCTGTGTAAGTGTGTTTCTGTCTGTCTGTCTGTCTCTCTGTGTGTGTGTGGGTTGACTCGGCCTCAAATGACTACCTGGTGCGGTGTGTAAATATCGCCACTCGGGAGACAAAGGCGGCCGGGCGTGGTTATGGCCACCCACTCCCTCGTGTGTCGTACCGGCCTCAATCAGTGCTCGCTAACAGCACTTGCCCCAACAGTCTGTATATGCTATACGGGAGGAGTGGGTGGGGAGTATCTTTGTCTTTGTAAGTGCGTATTGTGTGGGTGGTGGGAGCAGCAGCGTAATGGTCAGCACACAGACGAAGAGACATACACGCACAATCGGATAGCTGGACATAGAGACACACGAACAAAGCCAGATAGCTGGACATACAAAGACAAAGATCCCCCGTGTAGCCTGAACAGACTGTAGGGGCAAGTGCTGTTAGCGAGCACCTATAAAGGCCGGCAAGGCACACACGAGGGGTGGGTGGCCAACACCACGACTGGCCGCCTTTGTCTCCCCAGTGGCGATATTTACACATCGCATCAGGTACTCTTCATTCGAGGCTGAGTCGACCTAGGGGAGGCCCAGGTCCAGTTCAGATAATCGTCACCGGTGTTGGCCGCGAGCGGGAATCGAACTTGGGACGCTGGGTTCACAGCGCAGCGTAGCGTAGCGCTAACCACTGCACTACCGTTCCCCATACACAGTCTGCTAGCTGGACATACAGACACATACATACAGACACACATACACAGCCTGATAGCTGGACATACAGACACATACATACAGACACACATACACAGCCTGATAACTGGACATACAGACACATTCATACAGACACACAAACACAGCCTGATAAGTGGACTTACAGACACATACATACAGACACACATACACAGCCTGCTAGCTGGACATACAGACACATACATACAGACACACACACACAGCCTGATAGCTGGACATACAGACACATACATACAGACACACATACACAGCCTGATAAGTGGACATACAGACACATACATACAGACACATACATACAGACACACATACACAGCCTGCTAGCTGGACATACAGACACATACATACAGACACACATACACAGTCTGATAGCTGGACATACAGACACATACATACAGACACACATACACAGCCTGATAAGTGGACATACAGACACATACATACAGACACATACATACAGACACACATACACAGCCTGATAGCTGGACATACAGACACATTCATACAAGCACACATACACAGCCTGATAGCTGGACATACAGACACATTCATACAGACACACATACACAGCCTGATAGCTGGACATACAGACACATACATACAGACACACATACACAGCCTGATAGCTGGACATACAGACACATATATACAGACACACATACACAGCCTGATAACTGGACATACAGACACATTCATACAGACACACATACACAGCCTGATAACTGGACATACAGACACATTCATACAGACACACATACACAGCCTGATAGCTGGACATACAGACACATACATACAGACACATACATACAGACACATACATACAGACACATGCGGTGAGGCCAACCGGGATGAGCTCGAGGATAAATCGCCCGCTTGCCGTGAGTTATTCCTCCTCATTTTACCCCCTGATCCTTGGCCTTGTTCATATCTCCGAATGTAAACTGCTCTCCAAGCTCAAGGCGAGCTTTGTTCGTGCGTCAACTCTGTTCCGATAACAAACAAAAAAGTTCACTCGAACTCCCATACAGGCGTACGTACGGGTCTCGATGCACGTCTAAGGGTGCCTGGGGAAAGGCTATGTCCATGGTTCCCTGTGTAAAGTCGATGGGCTACTGGTAAGTCTGTGGATCTTCGGATAGCTAGACAGTCTACCCTCAATATAATTCATTGAGACATTAATCCGCGTGTGAGTCTATGAGTCTCTGTGTACGTCAGTCAATGGGTTGCTATGAATGTCTATGGGCCCCTCTCCCTCTAAATGTGCCATATCCATTTAGCTCTGTCCATGCTATTACTCGCTTAACTTTGCATTGGATACTCCCTCCCAGTTGCATCCAATTGTTCAAATTGCTTATGGAGTAACTTAATTCGCTGTCTTCTCTGACTTCTCGCGGTAACTATAATTTTCCCGGTTAAAACATTATTTTCATTATGTTCAGTCCCATGGGCCTCGATGTAAATGTGCGGCTCTCTAAGTCTATGGATCTCCCCTGCAAGTCTAGGCGCTGTCGGCAAGTCTCTGAGTCCTGAGTAAGTTCATATATGAATCGATGTCTAAGTCTACGAGCCTCTGTTTATGTCGATGGGTAGTTGGACAGTCTGCCAGCTACTCGGGGGAAAAAATATATTCAGAAAATTATTGAGTCTTGCAGGGCGGTGCAGTGGCAACACTCGTGGCACACAGCAATAAATAAGCACCTGGGGTCGAATCCCGACTCGGGTGCCGTTCTGCGTGGATGTTGTATGTTTTTCCACCCCTGCTCTCTAGAGTACTCCGGTATTCCTTCTAAGAGCAAAACAAACAAACAAAAATCATCCGCACAATGTAAATACACTAACACCCTGGTTTACGTCGGGGATGCGTTCCGGAAAAATGAGACGACGAAAATCGCCATCGACTTAAATGAAGGCGATGTACGGGGTAGTGCCGCGGTGGTGGTGGTGGTGGAGACGAAGGCTGAGAGGCGACGTACACCGAGAAAGGACGCGGACGACGCTGCCAGCGACGTGAGTTTGTGGCGGTCGAGGCGACGCAAATCGGGGTAGCGGTGGCGTTAGCAGCAATGTGACGGCGCATTTGCGAAGCGACGTAAGACGGAGGGAGACGCGAATCGGGGCGTCGCTGTGACTCGCATTGGCCAAGAAAAACACGTCCCGACGTGTGACACTTACTCGCACGCAAATTGCGCTCGATCGGATTGCCACGCAACCACGGCGGCAATCGCTCCCTGCTGCAACTGCGCAAATGTGTGGCAGAAGCCTCTTTGGAAAACAAAAACGAGTTTTGAGACTGTGCGAGGGGCTTTTATTTTTTTTTTTCATGGATGAACCAGCGTAGTAACAACAATGGTAGCAAGAGAAATAAGAATAATAATAATAATAATGAATATAAAATGTATTATTCATAATAAAGAAACCCCACGGCATCACCCCCCGCGCACACTCACCTCAAAGTCTGCAGCCAAAACAACAAGAGGAGTAGGAGGAGGAGGTAGTCCCCAGACGTCGTTCCTGGAAGAAGCGGCGGTGGCCAGGAGATGCTGCATCTCATTGCTCTGATTAAAAACATCCCCTGCCTGTGAGAAGCGGAGACAGACAGACAAAGCAAGGGACGACTGCGTGTGTGTGTGTGTGTGGGTGCCACGGTGGTGAGATGTTAACTATCTCGCCTGGTATACAGGACGTCGTGGGTTCGATCCCAACCCTGACGCATGCTGTATATTTTGGAGTTCGCGTGTCTCTCTCCTTGTGGTCGCGTGGATTTTTCTCCGGGTCCTTCGGTTTTTTTCCCTCCACATTTAGAATCCACATCACGTGTTTAAAAGTATTTGGCTGCTATACATTTCCACGTGATAAGCCATTTCGTTGAGCTATAATTCGTGGCGAGGTCGCTTCTGAAAAGAGCGATATAGCTCAGTGGGCCATACCTGGCAAAATACAAACGACAGTTTAGTTTGCGTGTTTGTGTGTTTGCTGTGCTACAAACCCAGCAAACCGAGTTCAATTCCCGCTCACGGCCACCACCAGCAGTGACGATTATCTGCACTGGTCTCCAACCTCCCCTAAGTCGACTCAGCCTCAAGTGAGTACCTGACGCGGTGTGTAAACATCGCCACCGGGGAGACAAAGGCGGCTGGGCATGGACCTGCCGACCAATTCCCTTGTGTGCCGTGCCGGACTTTATAGGTGGGCGCGAACAGCACTTGCCCCAATAGTCTGTCAAGACTATACGGGTGATCTTTGTATTTGTTTGGGAGCGAGTGATCTCTTCGTGGTTATCGTCATTGCGCACTGAGCCTGGTGACCCGAGTTCGAACCCCTGGGCTCGAACAGTGGCGAGCGATATCGGAACCCTGCCCTGGGCCTCCCGCGTAGGTCGACTCAGCCTTAACCTGAGCACTGTAATCTGGGTGCCAGTGGGAAGTAAACATCAGAGGCTTCGAACCGGGGCCGTCATCTTTCTTTTTGCCACGCATCCCGTTCGCGTGCTGCGTGACGGATTTCACCGACGGCTCTTTCAGAGACCACTTGTCCCACAACTCTATGTAGGTTACGGGGGGCGGGGCAGGAGTAGGGGTGGAGGAGGAGGAGAGGGGGGCGGTCTTGTTTGTGTCTCTTTCATAGCCATGCGCCTGTGTGTGTTGTCACCTTTGTTGTCATATTCTGTGCTGTCATCATCTGCGCTGTCATCAGCAGCGCTGTCATCAGCTGTTATGTCTTCAGCTGTGCTGGCATCATCTGTGTTGTCATCCGCTATGATGTCATCGGTTGTGCTGTCATCAGCTGTTATATTTTCAGCTGCTGTGTATTCAGCTGTGCTGTCACATGTGCTGTCATCAGCTGTTATATCTTCAGCTGTTATGTATTCAGCTCTGCTGTCATCAGCTGTGTTGCCATCCGCTGTGATGCCATCAGCTGTGCTGTCAGCAGCTGTTCTGTCATCAGCTGTGTTGCCATCCGCTGTGATGCCATCAGCTGTGCTGTCAGCAGCTGTTCTGTCATCAGCTGTGCTGTCATCAGCTGTGCTGTGGCGACAGGTGTAAACAGACGCAGTTATTTTTCCTGCTCCCAAATTCCCCGTCAGGCTCTCGCGTTTGTCCCAATAACCCGGATTTCATTTCTGTGATCAGGGCGCCCACGTGCCCGTTGCATCATCACCTCCGGCCCAGCGTCTGTGGGCAGCGCCACGCGATCTGTTGTTGTGCAGGACAGAGCGTCTCTGCTCTCACGCCTTCACCTACACGCACTGACCAGCGTGGTGGAGTGTGGTCAAATATCCCCTCCCTCTCCACGATCCGCACCGAGATGACGGTTTAAAGTCATTCCTTGCTCCCGTTTACAGCCTTGAGCCAGCGGTGGTAATTCCACATTCCTATGGCGAGGATTCGGGTGGCGCGGTTGCGGTAGAGTGGGGCGGGGGCGTGTCTATACACATGACAATCACTGTTGATTTTCCCCACAAAACCGATAGTGATTTTATCGACCCCCAGATAGGATGATGGGCGGAGTCAAGCCACAAACCAGGCAACACGGTGGTTGTGCACGTGCACGCGTGTAGCATTTAAGCGTTGCTGGCGACTTGTTAAGTGGCGACTCTACGACTATTTTTATTTAACCAGCCAAGGCCCATGAGCTATGAAATGATAGCTCAACGAAGTGGCTCATCATGTGGACATTAATAGCAGTAGCCAAATACTCTGACACGCGTATTTTTTAATGTGGAAAGGAAAAGCCAGAGGACCAAGACGAGAGAGAGAAAGAGACGCAAACTCCAAATACACAGCAGGCGTCAGGGTCGGGATCGAACCCACTGCCTCTTGTATACCCGGCGAGGGAGTTAACATCTCCTAGCCACCATGGCGACTCGAGGAACGCTGCTCATAAGGATGACACCTGCACAGTGTTAAGCGCGTGAGGGTGAGGGGTTGGTGTGAGAGCGCTCGGGGGAGGGGAGGGCTCAGGATGGGGGGCTCAGGGGAGGGGTTGGGGGGGCTCGGGGGAGGAGAGGGCTTGGATTGGGGGGCTCATGGGAAGCGTTGGGGGGGGGGGGCAGATAACCGGGATCAAGTTTCCGCTCCGTGTCCCCATTGAGTGAGATTCACGGAGACCCGGTGAGACGAACGGTGACACGAATTTGTAGCGAGCAAAAGCATTTCCATGTTTGCCTTCTCGCATTTGATTTGATTTGGAGTTTTATTTTATCTTCAATTGGGGGGCGGAGTAGGAGGAGGGTGGGGGTGGTATGAAAAGAGTACTAGACATTAAATGAAGCCGGGTGTCTGCGCTTGCCAATGCGAGGGGCACTCTTAGCGAACACATTAGAATAAAAACAATCCATTTCACAATAACGTGGACTTTATAAATATATTTACTTAATATATATAGCGTACATTCTCCCCACCACCACCCCCACCACCCACCCATCAGCCATTCCCTCCCCTCTATTTTTTTTTCTTTAAGCCTCACTTTGCGGTGAATGCGAAATTGTTTTGTTAAAGATGACAGCTCCGCAGGAATCGAATAATAATAATAATAATAAGAAGAGTACACAAAATTAATACAATGATGAAGATGATGATAATGGAGAAAAAAAATACCGCCCACACACCCAAAGCAAAGACAAAGATCCCCGTGTAGCCTTAGGCGACTTTTGGGGCAAGTGCTAATGTTTACACAGCACACCAGGCACTCACTTCAGACTGAGTCGAACTATGCGAGGCCCCAAGACTGGTCCCGGTAATCGTCACTGATGTTGGCTGTGAGCTCGAATCGAACTCGGATCGGCGGGTTCGTAGCGCAGCGCGCTAAACCGCTGTGCCACCGCTCACCCACACAAAACACCCCACCACGCACAAAGACAAAGACAAAGATCCCCCCTATAGCCTTAACAGACTGTTGGGACAAGTGCTGTTAGCGAGCACCTACGAAGGCCGGAACGGGTACACGAGGGGATGGGTGGCCGGCACCAACCCCGACCGCCTTTGTCTCCCAAGTGGCGAGGTTTTATGAACACCGCACCAGGTACTCATATGAGGCTGAGTCGACCTAGGTGAGGCCCAGGACGTGTTCAGATAATCGTCACCGGTGTTGGCCGTGAGCGGGAAGGGAATCGAACTCGGGTCACCGAGTTCTTAGCGCAGCGCACTAACCGCTGCACTACCGCTCCGCACACACGGACGCACACGGACACACGCACGCACACGCGCGCACCAGGATATAGTTTGCATCGGGAGGCGGTCCATTTTAAAGTCAACATTTGTATTATTTAAACTCAGAAGTAATTTGCTTTGCTCCCCTCCACAATTCCCACCCCTTGTCCCGAAAGCCGCAGCGGTCGCTCGCAATTTCCGTCACTCGTGAGAAGAGGAGGGGGTGAGTCGCGGGCAGAGGACTCGGCTCTGGGTTGGCACGGCTCTCCTCCCCCCCCGCCACCACCCCTCCCCCCCATAGTTCACCAAACGAACGCGCAATGTCCCGTCCGCTGTTGACGCATTCTTCATGCTCGTAGCTCGCAGACAATGACCCCTCTCCCCCAGCCGAGAGAAGAGAAAAATAAAAAGAGCCCCCCGGTAAAGCCTCAAACGACTGTTGGGGCAAGTGCACATCCGATTTAGCACGGTTGGCTAGGTACGGTGCAAAATAAGTTCAACATAGATGCATTCTATTTCGATTTAAAGCTTTCGTGACTGCAGGGATTCATCTTCTTGGTTCTTTCGATAAAGTTACGTAGAATGGAAATAATAAAATAATAAAAATAAAACATTAAATAATTATCACGACGTTGAATGACTCTGTCTTCTCGACAGACCTGTTCTCCACCTGAGGACGGCTGCTTGCGTTGTGGCCGAAACGTCGTGATAATTATTTTATGTTTTATTTGTATTACTTTATTATTTCCATTCTACGTGACTTTACCGAAAGAACCAAGAAGATAGATGTATTCTGTTCGCGAGTAGCAGATTTTATATATATATATAACTAATTTATCTAGCAACGTCACGCTGAGTCTTAGGATTATTTTACATTGTACTTTTTAAACATCTTTTCAGCGATTAATTATTGTCTCATTTTCATTGTTATTATCATTCACCTGGAGCAGCCGGAGGAAACCCTAGGCCACGCGCGAGGGCGCAACACTCGATATCCCACGCACAGACGGAACAAGCAGACGGCCGTTGAGCCCACGCGCTGTTCTGCCTTATCCTGGCTACCCAGGGGTGTGGCTCCTCGTCCCGCTCGACGCCCACACGGAAGGGAGTTTCACAATAGCATCTGTTGGGTGATCCACCAACCATATGAAGGCCAGGCACGGCGCACGAGGGGCTGGGCGACCAGCACACATCGTGGCAATGTCAACGAGTCGCACCGGGTACTTATTTGAGGCTTAGTCGACCTAGGGGAGGCCCATAACCTTTTCAGATGATCGTCGCTGGTGTTGGTGGCCGTGAGCGGGAATCGCGTGGTGCTGACTGCTACACGACCGCTCCCCACACACGGAGCCCCGACACACAACGTGGACGTGTAATGACAAAGACAAATATCCCGTGTATAGTCTTAACAGACTGTTGGGGCAAATGCTGTTAGCGAGCACCTATGAAAGCCGGCGCGGCACACGAGAGGGGTGGGTATTCATAGTCTTAGTTTTTTTCGGTAAAGTCACGTACGTAAAAAAATAAAATTAATAAAATTAAAATAAAAGCAAAATAGAAATAAAATAAAAATCACGACGTTTCGGAAGCAACACAAGCTTCCGTCTTCAGGTGGAACAGAGGGGTGGGTGTTCAGGACCAGGTCCGGCCGCCTTTGTCTCCCTAGAGGCGATGTTTACACACCGCACCGGGTACTCATTTGATGCCGCGTCGACCTAGGAGAGGCCCAGGACTGATTAAGTTCAAATATTCGCCATTGTTATTAGTCGTTAGCAGGAAATCGAAATTGGGTCACAGGGTTCATCGGGCAGTGGGCTCACCACTACGCCACCGCTCCCCGCAACGTGCACTGACGCACAGGTGATCACGCGTGTGGAACGCATGTTGATTCTAAATGTGTGGGGGAGGCGGGCACCCGCAAATTCCAAATATGCAGGTGTCGTCAGGGCCGTGATCGAACTCACGACCCCCTGTATACCAGGCGAGGTAGTTAACATCTCGCCACCGCGGCGCCTGGCAAGCCCTGATCGTTACCCATCCAGGTACTGCTAAGTCCGACAAAAAATACCGGAGTGGGGGGGGGGGGCGTACAACTTGCAAACACTCCAAGCGCCGCACAGACGGATTCAATAATCCATTGCTGGCTGCAATGCCGTCTCTTAGGCACGTCTCACCACCCCCACCCCCAAGGCCATCGAACTGAACAAACATCGCAATTCCATTAATGATCGCTTTGAATGCAGGAGACAAAGCGTAGTGCCTCTGAGTGAGTGAGAGCGCGGGAGAGATAAGTGAGAGAGATAAGCGCAGAGTCTATCCCACGCACGCAGACGGCTAACGATAGTCCGTCACTCGACGAGAGAAATGCTCGTCTCGTCTCAAGAGCTCGGAGTCGTGACCTCTTCTGAAGCACTCCCCACACCCCCCTCCCTCCCTCCCTGCCTTTCCCCCCCTCCACCCTCCATCTACCTCTCTCAGAATGAGAACCTTTATTTGTTCTGGACAAATCCGATGAGCTATGAAGCTCTTTTTCACAGATGCCCCTCCCTCCTTCCCTCCATCCCTCCATCCCTCCCTCCCCGCATCCTTCCCTCCCGACTCTTTTACCTCCCCCCCCTCGCACCAAGCCCAGAATTTGGCGCTGTGGCTCAAAGACTGAGACGGCGCTGCTGATTTCCTGGGGTTCATGAACGGGATTCGAACTCGGGGGGAGGAGGGGGGGCGGATTTCGTAGCGCAGAGCGCTAGCCACTACCCCCCCCCCCCCTCAACACATACCCACGTGCACACAGACAAATACTTCCCGTAAAGCCTCAAGAGACTGTTGGTGAAAGTGCTGTAAGCGAGTAGCGCCTGCGAATGCCGACACGGCACACGAGGGGTTGGGGGTGGGGTGGTCAGCACCACGCCCGCGAGGGCCGCCTTTGTATCCCCAGTGGCGATCTTTACGCAGCGCACCAGGTGCTCTTTTGAGGCCGAGTCGACCTACGTGCACACACGCGCAAACGCACCCACGTGCACACTCCGCGCCGCAAAGCAACTTCTATCGGAGATTATGTTAACATCCATTTGCTTTGGGGTACATAGATCACACTGGTCTACAAGTTTTTAGACGTCATCTGCTTTAGAGATGAAATGTGCTCTTTATTATGGATGTCGATGTGCTGAATTCAAATATGACAATTACAACAAATGATTGGCTACTGTTCCCATGATATTAAAGTTTTTACATTTCACGTCTATGTATGTTACTTTACACGATCACATGTCACCTGTCCTGTTCATGTAACACTTTTAAACTCAGCAAAAGGGTTATATAAAAAAAGCGTATTATGAAACAAAAGGCACAAAACCATGATGTATAATAATAGGAACATAGTTTAGTCCTTATTCAGTGTTTACTCGGCGCTTCTTGGCTTGTCTCTTGTATTCATCAAATGGAGCATCTCTTGTTACTGTCCAGCAATAGTCGACAAGCATTGATGGGCTACATTTGCCCTGATAGCGTTTCTCCATTGTTGCAATGTCCTGGATGTCTGCCTTGTTGTTTCCGAGAAAATGTGTTGCCACTAACTGGAAGGCGTTCCATGCCGTGTTTTCCTTGCCATGCAGTGCACTGTCAAATGCATCATCTCGAAGAAGTTCACGAATCTGAGGACCAACAAAGACACTTTCCTTTATCTTCACTTTGTCTTAGCTTCACTTATCCTTTGAAATTTTCCACGGAGGTACTTGCAAGCTGTTTGTGTTGTGTCCATGGCTTTGACAAAGTTCTTCATCAGACCCAGCTTGATGTGTAAGGGTGGTAACAACATATTGCTTGATTCAACAAGTGGTGGATGCTGAACACTATTCCTCCAAGGCTCCAATGACTGTCGGAGTGGCCAATCTATCTTGATGTAGTGGGAATCTCTCGCACGACTATCCCATTCACAGACAAAACAGCAGCACTTTGTGTATCCAGTCTGCAGGCCAAGCAAGATATTAACAACCTTCTAATCGCCACAAAGCTGCCACTGATGTTGGTCATATTTTATGCACCTCAAAAGTTGTTTCATGTTCTCACATGTTTCCTTCATATGGACTGTATGACCAACTGGAATTGATGGCAAAAATGTTCATGATGCAGCAAAACAGATTTAAGACTCATCTTCGATGAATCGATGAACAGTCTCCACTCATCTGGATCAAGAACGATGTTGAGGGCTGCCATAACACCATCGATGTTGTTGCAGGCTACAAGATCACCTTCCATGAAGAAGAATGGGACAAGATCCTTTTGACGGTCACGGAACATGGAAACCCAAACATCAGCTGCCAGGAGATTCCACTGATGCAGTCTGGAGCTCAACAGCTCTGCCTTGCTCTTGTGTAGTTCCAGATCCCTAACAATGTCTTTCAGTTCACCTTGTGTTATGAGGTGTGGTCAAGAGGAGGAGGATGGGAGAAAATCATGTGACCTTGATGGTTCAGGACCAGAAGTTTCATCCTCTTCCTTGTCTGACTCAAGTGAGAATGATTCTGGTGCATCAGGAACCGGCAGTCCTTCTCCATGGGGTACTGGGCATATAGCCGATGGAATGTTTGGATAATGCACCGTCCACTTTTTCTTCTTTGATACACCTTGCCCAACTGGAGGCGCCATGCAGAAGTAACAATCGCTGATATGATCTGTTGGCTCTCTCCAAATCATTGGCACTGCAAAATGCATATATTTCCTTTTCCTGTTCAACCATTGGTGAAGATTCGTTGCACAAGTGTTGCACCATATGTGTGGGGCCCACATTTTGTCCTGATGTTCCAATGTTGCAGCCAAAATAAAGGTGATAGGCTTTTTTAACCATCGTGGTTATACTGCCCTTTTGTGATGCAAAAGCTACTTCACCACAAACTGCAGAAGTTCTCTGCATTGTCCGAGGCATCTCTGGTCACTTTGGCTCAACAGAAATGTGTCCCTTTGCAAAATCAAACACTGACAAATAACAGAACACGACGCCGTATTATTTCTCGAGCTGATGTAGGGAAATTTAATCAGCAGAAGGATGTAAGCCTAGTTATGATTGCATCATCCATGACTTATAGGAATATCATTATGCAATTCATATCATGTATGATGCAATGTCAGGTTCAGATTGCATCATTCATTGTTTCGTAAAAAAAACAAATACTGTCCAAACCCAGTCAAAGATTTATTCATAGATCCAGTCAAAGATGTATTTTTGTAATTTCTGATTTAAATTGAAATCCCTTCCTTTTATAACTTACTTATCCTCTGACATTCCCAAGTCAAGGGTCGTATATACTGACCCAGTAGAATATCTTGAAAACGAGAGCCAATCAACAATTGTAATCATCATTTTCATTCTCAGTGACCCAGAATTATTGAAGTCGGAGCACATTTATTTCGCAAGCATTTTGGCTGTAGACCAGTGTAGTTAATTATCATACCGGCAGATGGTGATGCTTGTTAAGAACATTAATGTGTGTACGATTCACGTCGAAAACCCCAAAGGTGGCATGGTGAGGTTGGGCGGCACCGATTTAAGGGGCTTGACTCATGATGGCACCTCCGATTGGCTACGTACGGTGCGAAAGAAGTTCACCGCTTACAACATACACACATAACAAGGTTGCATGCTCGTGATCCAGCGCTGTGCGGAGGCGGCAGTTGGTGAATCACGGCGCGGATGTTGCTGTGGAACTCCGCTCGCCATGTGCAGCCGAGGAGGAGCCTGGCTCGCCAGGTGAAGACACTACATCATTCTAGATTCGAAGCTTTCGTGACCCAGTGTGCAGACGAACATGATCTGTCCCCTCCATATGGGATAGAGCGTTGCCCCTTCACATTGTTTGGTTGTATCACAGGGAGCTCCTCCGACGTGTACACACCTACATTGATTGGCTAAAAAAGCATCTTACTCAATAGAGAAATGCAGAGCTTGGGTAATATGTTGGAACCGGTTCACTGCCTGGCTTGCTGCCTTCCGGCTTATCTGTGGTTTTTCAGAAATTGTGAAATGCAATTTGCATGCGTGACGACGCGATATGTCATACTAAACAACGTACTAATGATTCATAACAAGGATGAAACAGGTACATAGCGGTCTCGTTGCTTTACTGATGCTCTTGTGAGTTTGTGGTCTGCACCATGTAACATACAAACTGATTTCCTGCTCAAATCAGCATTGAGAGCGCTCATCCCCCGAAGTCACTCCGTGGTGACAATTCCACATTACCACGGGGCGAGGCCGAGTCCATGCATAGAACTTGTTTTATCGACTCGCGGAAGGATGATATGCCGATTCATTAACTCCCAATCAAGATTTGCTATGGCAGTACAGCAGGTGGCTTCGCGTGTGGCCGTCCTGTGAGTTTTACGAAGTCTCCTTCGATAAAGGACATTTTCTGTCGGTGAAACAAAATCAATGTTTTACTTCCACGGAGTTACGCTGCTATAGACAGCCGGGCTGTTGAGGCGGGTGCTGTGAGCAAGCCCAGGCGCTGTGTCGTGGCGAGCACCCATCCCAGCCGCATGTGTCTCTCCCCTGCACCAGGTGCTCATTTAATAAAACCGCCGAGTTGACCTAGAGGATACCCGGGACTCGATCACATGGAATTGAAGAGGGCGTAGGTTCGATCCCGGACCCTAACGATGTCAAAAGTGCTGTCCCTTATAGGCCGCGTTCATCCCCAGAGAGTGATGTGAGTCTCACTCACCCACTCACTCAACCACTTACTCACCCATCCCATCACTCACTCAGACACTCACTCACCCACCCACTCTCATTCACTTAATCTCTCACTCACTAACCCATTCACTCACTCACTCGCTCACCCACCTACCCAATCTCCCACTCACTTGAACTCTCACTCACTGACTCACCCATTCACTCACTCACTCAGACACTCACTCACCCACCCACCCACTCTCTCACTCACTTAATCTCTCACTCACTCACCCATTCACTCACTCACTTGCTCACCCACCCACCCACTCTCTCACTCACTTAAACGCTCACTCACTCACTCACTCACCCATTCACTCTCTCAAGACACTCAACCACTCACTCATTCTCTTTCTCACCCACTCACTCACCCACTTAATCTTTCACTCACTCACTCACTTACCCGCTAACTCACTCACTCTCTCACCCACTCTCTCACCCACTCATTCAATCTACACGATGTGAAGCGCTCCTGTAGCGAGGATATGTTACCTGCCTCGCGTGCTATGCAGGGAGACGTGGGTTCGATCCCGTTGTTGTTTATTTGGAGTCCGCGTGTCCTCTCTCTCTCCTCGTGGTAATCACGTGAATTGATCTCCGGGTTACTCCTCTTTTGCCCCCCCCCCCTTCCTCCACATTTAAAAGTCAACACGCGTCGAGAATATTAACCTGCTGCTATACATTCCCACGTGTTTGGTGATGATGATGATCATGATGATATACGCCACTTCGATGATGTGGCCAGGTGACCTGTGAACAAAGAGCTAAAGGTGGTCAGGTTCCCATCGCGGTGCCCTAACCACTCCACATTCTGAGTCACCCTACCACCACATCTTACCCACGACCGTGACTCTCCCTCACTCCCCGTTCGTCTCTCTCTCTCGTTCTCTGCCCCCACCCTCCCCCACCCTACTCCCTCCTCCCTCCCCACCTCCCTCCCCACCTCTCTCTCTCGCTCCACTCCTCCCCATACATCTGCACAAGACCCCACTTAGCGCTGAGACGGCGCGCTCTGCCTTTAACGCAATGTAGCTTCAGCTCAGTGTAAACTCACATCGCACGATGCACACCAAGGTCGACCCCCCCCCCCAGGCAGCCCCCTCTCCCACCCCAGTCTCCCCCACCCCCCTCCCAAACACCCCATGAGCAAACAGCCGTCGCGTTTGTAGAGCGAGAGTCGCGTCGTTTATCACGTGTTTGCTTTCGTGCGGCGGTCAGATGCACGGATTTTCTGTCACGGCCGTGAGCGCGAGAGCCACCACCACCGCTATCGTCACGCACCCCTCCACTGACACTGCTGGTGTCACGGCCATCGTCGTCGTGATCGCCATCATCGTCGTTATCATCATCATCGCAGTATAACCGCCACCATCGTTATCATCATCACCCTCCTCCAACCACCAGCGTCACAATCATTGACATCACCAATATCATCACATTCCCAAAACTACCATAATAGTGATCATCATCAACACCTTCGCCCAACCACCACGCTCATCATCTTCACCTTCCCACCATCACCCTCACCCTTCCATCACCATCACCCTCACCCTTCCATGACTATCACCAATATTCGCAGCCACAGATAAATTAGCGGGTGGCTCCGCGCAATATACATTCTGAAATAAAAATAAGCAAAGCAAACTGAAATTTCGATTTAAAGCTTTCGTGACTGCAGGGATTCATCTTATTGGTTCTTTCGGTAAAGTCACTTAGAAGGAAAATAATAAAATATTAAAATTAAAACATAATAAAATAATTCTCACGACGTTTCGGCCACAACGCAAGTAGCCGTCCTCAGGTCTGTCGAGAAGACAGCGGTATTCATTTGAGGCTGAGTCGACCTAGGGGAGGCACAGGACCGAACACACAGAGACAAGCACACAAATAAGCAAATAACTCAGCCTATGTGTATTATGCAACAACAACAACAGCAACAAAACTGATCAGCAGTTCATGCGGAACTGCATTATGCTCCACTCGTGTTAAGTCATCACGGGGAAGAAAAAAGCCGTGAATTTGAGCCGCGTCGACCGACTGAGCAGGCAGCCAAGCGGTGAGACGCATTGCCAGTCGAGGTTCAGCATCGCCTCGATTGGGACTCGCCAGGAGCATTGTCCGTGATGACCGCGAGGCGATGACTCGGGATGGGGGGGCACACGGGGAGGGGGTGCGAGGGTAGCGGGGTGGGGGTCGTGGGGATGAAGGAGGGGAGGGGAGAGTTGGGGTGTGAGGGGCGGGGGGGCAGCTGTTGCCCTGACTGTGTCCGACCGCAAGACGAGATCACATCGATCCAGTTTCACCATAAGCACACACACACACACACACCTCCTGTATTTCACTTAAAAAGTTGCGTTTACGTAGCAAGTGCAATAATTGGATTGTTTGTTAGGCGAGGTGGTCATCTTTATTTAATGGTTAAAACCCTCCACCACTCCACAGCATAATTTATACGCGAGTCACACTGTATTGGTCACATTTTATTGATCACATTATATTGGTCCCCATTGCATCGGTAACATTGTACTGATCACATTGTGGTGATCACATTGTATTGGTCACATTGTATTGCTCACGTTGTATTGATCACATTCTATTGGTCGTATTACATCGATCACATTAGATGTTACCATATTGATCACATCGTATTGGTCGCATTGTATTGCTCACTTTGTATGGGTCACATTGTATTGGTCACATTTTATCGATCACACTGTATTTATCACATTGTATTTAGCACACTGTATTGGCTACACGATATTGACCATATTGCATTGGTCACTCCGTATTGATCACAATGCATTGGTCACATCGTATTGATCACATTGCGACGGGGACAGCTCCTGCTGGCTTGAGACCTTTTTTCCACGACTGAAATTCAACATCAACGTGAACTCACAGACTCACGAGTTCGCGTGGCCTTGGTGGAAACTCGGGAGGTTGAAAGAAACGCCGCCGTACGTTGATGTTGAATCAATAATGTTCAACTTCTCAAGCCACCATCGATGCAGCTGTGGCTTTGTCGGTTCGACTGTGATCAATACGATGTGGTGCGTGTCGGGTGGTGGAGGGGGTCACGACAATAATCGTTTGAATATTAAACTCTCGCAAAAAATAATATGGATCACTTCCTCCATTTCCTGATGTCATGAATCGTTGTTATCACCATTGACCATGATCGATCCACTGCTGGATGAATGAATAGTGCCCTCTTTACACTGTATAGGGTGGTTTCACGCTTCAACACACCGGTGGGCTAAAGCAGTGAACTATTTGTCTTTTGTCAACGTGACACTTGTTTGCTGATTGGCCGTGTCGGGTGGTGGAGGTTCACGACATATTTATAAATAACGCGATCAAACCGAAAAACGTTGATCATGAATAATATTGGTCGCGAAAGCCTGCCACGTGTTTTCTTGGGAATTGAAAGCACTCGAGGATTTCGCTCGTTGTGATGAGCGTGGGGAGACAGAGAGACACTTTGACTTTTACACAACTTTCACTGCCGCCAGCAGCAACAGCACTGGCGGCGATTCCGATATGAAATACACAAAGTCACCAGCAACACAAATAGTCGCTATAAATCCACGCGCTGACAGAGAGAAAAATGCAGAGAGACACGCATGTATTTATGTTGAACTTCTTTAGCACCGTATGCAGCTTAGCCGTGTTCATCGGCGGTGCGAGCGAAGGACAACAAACTGAATACAAAATGTAGTTCTAAATGAATGGGTTTTTAATCTAGATTTAAAATTCCATAACTCCAGTGGCTTCCTAATATCGGATGCACAGAGATACAGAGAGATAGACAACGCATGGAGGATGCATACAGAGACATAGATGCAGACAGAGAGGGATACTTTGAGGGTGACGATGATGATAGTGATTGTAATTGTGGTGGTAGTGGTGGGGGAAAGGTGACGATGATTGTGGTGGTGGTGCTGGTGGTTGTGGTGGTTATGCACCTATCATGGCACAAGCGCCGTTGTGACGCCACAGCCACTTAGTTGTGATCGGCGGTTGTTGTTGTTGTTGTTTGTCGTGGTGGTTGGGTGATAGTGGGGGGCGGTAGTGTAGCAGTTAGCGCGCTGCGCTAGAAACCCGGCGAGCGGGGTTCGATTCCCGCTCACGACCAATACCAGTGACGATTATCTTAACCTGTCCTGGGCCTCCCCTAGGTCGACTCAGCCTCAAATGAGTACTTGGTGCGGTGCATAAACATCGCCACTAGGGAGACAAAGGCGGCCGGGCGAAGTTGCTGGTCACCCACCCGCTCGTGCGCCGTTCCGTGCTCGCTAACAGCACGTGCCCTAGCAGTCTCTAAAGGCTTTACGGGGGATCTTTGTCTTTGGTTGGGTTAGAACGATAGTCATCATCGTAGCGGTGGTGGTGGTGCTGTTTGGTGACGGTGATTGGAGGGGGCGGGGGGTTGGCGCGGGGGGCGCAGTGGGGATGGCTACAGCGAGTAAATAAACGCGCCTACCTTTTGGGGGGCTCGGGAGGGGGGCTCGGGAAGCGGGGGGGGGTTCGAGTTACGGAAGAGTCGGGGGGGGGGATGGTTCATTTGTGGATGTTGTGGGCAGCGCCACCACTAAAAGCTTCATTCAACGATCTCCGCTGGAGCCGGGTTCGCTGAATCATTTATGTCCACCAGGCTCCCCGGGCGGAGCGGCTGACCCGAGACTCCTCTCGCGCGCGCGAACACCTCCTCGGGTCGCACCCGGGTGCTCTGTCTCCAATACCGGGAAGATGGGAGGGGGGACGAGTGGCAGTGGGGGGGGGGGGGGGGGGTGCAAGGAACGTGGGGGAGGGATAGGGAGCGAGGTGGTGGGTGACGGGGAAGGCGTCGGCATTCACAATCTGGGTGGAAACATACAGAAGTCACGTGCTTTACGGAATGATTGAGCTGATTTAGACAGATAAATGATGATGATGATGACGATGTCTGTTAAGTGTAGTCGAACAGGAGCGGGCAACCCAAATATCAAGATGAGCCATTTCGATTTAAAGCTTTCGTGACTGCAGGGATTCATCTTCTTGGTTCTTTCGGTAAAGTCATGTTGAAGGGAAGTAATAAATTAATAAAAATAAAACATAATAAAATACAAATCTCACGACGTTTCGGCCACAACACAATCAGCCGTCTTCAGGTGAAGAAACAGAGCTGTCAGGAAGACAGCTGCTTGCGTTGTGGCCGAAACGTCGTGAAAATTCTATTTTATTTATTATTTTATTATGTTTTATTTTTATTATTTTATTATTTCCTTTCTACGTGACTTTACCGAAAGAACCAAGAAGAAGATGAGCCATTTTTTTCGAATTCCGTAATGAAATAAAATGCTTGGCGCGTCACGTGGGACGTGTCGAACAATCATCGGGCGCGCGCGGCGTGCATGGAACGGCTTAATTTGTGTTGAGATCGAGGGTGCGGATGGAGTCAATTGGTAAAAGCAGATAGACGGAGTGTGGTGGTGGTGGTCCGTGAGGACTGGAGTTTGGTAAAACCCTGTTGTCCTGCGAGTCGGGTGGTAGAGGGTTTTGACGACACGCGCCACGGTGGCCAAAGGTCAACTACCTCGCCTGGTATGCAGATGGTCGTGATCGACCCTGACGCCTGTTCTATATTTGGAGTGTGCGTCTCTCTCTCCCCGTGGTCGCGTTGATTTGTTCTCAGGGCTCCTCCCGTTTTTTCCCCTGCACATTTAGAATCAACATCACGCATTCAGAGAGGAATATCTGGCTGGTATTCATTTCCACGCGATGAGAAGCCACATCGTTGAGCCATCGTTTGTGGCCAGGTTGCTTCTGGGGGGAAAAAAAGAGTGAATGCCTTTAGATTTGAAGCTATCGTGACTGCAAGGATTCATACTCTTTGGTTTTTTCGGTAAAGTCACGTTGGTAAAAAAGTAAAATAAATAAAAACAACTAAATTAAATCACGACGTTTCGGGCGCAACACAAGCGTCCGTCATCAGGTGGGAAAGCATGGCCTACTGCTGATGCATTCTGTTGTGTAGCGCCCGAAACGTCGTTATTTAATTGAGTTGTTTTAATTTTTTTAATTTTTTTATTTTTCCTACGTGACTTTACCGAAAAAACCAAAGAGTATGGGTGAATACCTTACCTGGTAAAATAAAAATAGCGATTGAACCAAAGAAATAAAATAGATTACCACCTAGCTACTGCGTCTGTGTGGCTCTGTCACGCGGTGCCGACTCCGCTACCGTGGATCCGGCGGTGTGTGTTTGGTGTTGTTCAAGAGGAGGCCACGAATCCACTCCGCGGATTCCCAGTCTCAGGTGGATTCACCGACGACGACAATGATGGTGATGATTGATGATAATGCACCGGTCCTCCTGGAACGCGTTGGCAGTGGCTCCATCATCACTGTGCTTTCCACCAGGACTGCCGCAAAGACACACAGGCGCACGCATACAGAAAAAAATGCCCCCCCCCCTCCAACCCCCCTCCGCCCCCCCTCCGCCCCCGTATAGCCTGAACCTACTGTTGGGGCAAGTGCTGTTAGCGAGCACCTATGAAGGCCGGAACGGCACACCAGTATGTGGGTGGTGAACAGCACGCCCGCCGCTTTTGTCTCCCCAGTGGTCATGTTTACACACCACAGCAGGTACGCATTTGAGGCTGAGTCCATCTAGGGGAGGCCAAGGATCGGTTCGTATAGTCGTCACCGGTTGGTGGCAGTCGGGTCCCCGGGATTCGTCGCGAAGCACGCTATTCCCTACACCTCGGTCCACCACAAACAACAACCGCTATTCGCCACTAAGTGGCGGTGACGTCACCACGGCGCTTGTGCCAGGCTAGGTGCACATTAAGGCCACGTGAAATGTCGAACGCCCGCCGACAGGTGGCCACAGGACAGGCCCAGCAGGTGCCACGGGTCGACTGACTGAGATGACTGGCCGATGCACCACCTGTGCCCCCTACTGTGCCAACTCGCTGTGTTTTAATCGCCCGACGCTCCGCTCGTTGTTGTGAGCTTCGCTCCTCTGCCCTCCGTTGTTGCTGGAGGGCGACTGCCTCCAACTGCCCAGCAGCAGCAGCGTCCTTCACGATCCCGATCTTGACACCGCTGGTACCAGTCATTGGCAAGCGGACTCCCCAATAAACCCACACACTACCACACATGCACACACTCTCACGCACACAAGTACAAAGATCCCCCATATAGCCTTAACAGACTTTTGGGGCCAATGATGTTAACGAGCACCTACGAAGGCCAGTACGGCACACGAGGAGGTGGGTGGCCAACACCACACCCGACCGCCTTTATCTCCCCAGTAGCGATGTTTCCACACCGCACCAGGTACTCATTTGAGTCTGAGTCAACGCAGGGTAGGAGGTCTAGAACCGGTTCATATAATCGTCACCGGTGGGTGTTGGCCGCGTTTGTGTGAAGATTTATTTGGGCAGCCGGGTTCGCTGAGCGGCGCGCTAACCGCTGCACTACCGCTCCCTCTCTCGCACGGACACACACACACACGCTCTCGTGTACACACACACACGCGCGCTCTCGTGCACACACACACACGCGCTCTCGTGCACACACACGCGCTCTCGTGTACACACACACACGCGCGCTCTCGTGCACACACACGCGCTCTCGTGGACACACACACGCGCGCGCTCTCGTGCACCGACACACACACACACTCTCGTGCACACACACACACACGCTCTCCTGCACACACACACACGCTCGTGCACCGACACACACACACGCACGCGCTCTCGTGCAGCAACACACACACGCACACACTCTAGTGCACTGCTACACACACACACGCGCGCTCTCGTGCACACACACACACGCGCTGTCGTGCACCAACACACACACGCACACACTCTAGTGCACTGCCACACACACACACGCGCGCTCTCGTGCACACACACACACGCGCGCTCTCGTGGACACACACACACACTCGCGCTCTCGTGGACACACACACACGCGCGCTCTCGTGGACACACACACACACGCTCTCGTGCACCGACACACACGCACACTCTCGTGCACACACACACACACGCTCTCGTGTACACACACACACGCGCGCTCTCGTGTACACACACACACACACGCGCTCTCGTGGACACACACACACACACGCGCGCGCTCTCGTGGACACACACACACGCTCTCTCGCGGACACACACACACGCGCTCTCGTACACACACGCGCGCTCTCGTGCACCAACACACACACACACACGCTCTCGTGCACACACACACCCATGCGCGCTCTCGTGGACACACATACACACGCGCTCTCGTGGACACACACACACACGCGCTCTCGTACACACACGCGCGCTCTCGTGCACCCACACACACACACACACACGCGCTCTCGTGCACCAACACACACACGCACACACTCTAGTGCACTGCCACACACACACGCGCGCGCTCTCGTGCACACATACAAACGCGCGCTCTCGTGCACACACACACACACGCGGTCTCGTGGACACACACACGCGCGCTCTCGTGCACCGACACACACACGCTCTCGTGCACCGACACACACACACGCGCTCTCGTGCACACACACACACGCGCTCTCGTGCACACACAAACACACGCTCTCGTGCACATACACACACACACGCGCTCTCGTGCACCGACACACACGCGCTCTCGTGCACACACACACACGCTCTCGTGCACACACACACGCTCTCGTGCACACACACACACACACGCTCTCGTGCACACACACACACACACGCTCTCGTGCACACACACACACACACACGCTCTCGTGCACACACACACACACGCTCGTGCCCTGACACACACACGCTCTCGTGCACACACACACGCGCTCTCGTGCACCGACACACACGCGCTCTCGTGCACACACACACACACGCTCTCGTGCACACACACACGCTCTCGTGCACACACACACACGCGCTCTCGTGCCCTGACACACACACGCTCTCGTGCACACACACGCGCTCTCGTGCACCGACACACACGCGCTCTCGTGCACACACACACACGCTCTCGTGCACACACACACACACACGCTCTCGTGCACACACACACACACACGCGCTCTCGTGCACACACACACACACGCGCGCTCTTGTGCCCCGACACACACACACGCGCGCGCGTGCTCGAGATAAGCGAGGAAGTAGCGTCGAGGAGTGTCGGACGGTGGGCGCGCGATTGACGCAGTTATCAGCTAATTCCAGGTAGCCTTCCATTAGTTTCCATGGTGATTTGCGCGGCAGATTAAAGAGCCGAATTAAGCACTGTCACGGCGCGACGTCTTAATTCAGAGCACGTGCCTGAGCCGCGCGCAACACGCCGGACGGAATGATGCGTACACACCAAACAAATACAAAGATCCCCCGTATAGCCTAAGCAGGCGTTTGGGGCAAGTGCTGTTAGCGAGCACCTGTGAAGGCTGAGTGGTGGAGGCGGCCCAGGGACAGGTTCAGATGCATCGTCACTGGGTGTTGGCCGTGAGCGGGAATCGAACTGGGCTCGCCGGGTTAGTAGCGCGGCGCGATAGACGCTACCCCCCCCCCCCGCCCACAATACACACACTACACACGTACATAGGCGCGATCACAAATATCCTCTGTATAGCCTTTCAACAATCTGATTAGCAGCGCCGATGCAGGCCTGCCCGGCACGCGAGTGGGTTGAGCGACCATTAATCCCCCCCCACCCGGTCAACATTAAATTTCAGGCTGAGTCGACCTAGCAGAAGACTAGGACCGGTTCAAATAATCATCATTGGTGAATGGGCCGCGAGCTGGGATCGAACTCTGGTGGCAGGGATCTTAGGGCATGCAAAGACAAAGGAATCCCCACCCCCATGTAGCCTTCAACACACCGACGAGGCAAGTGCTGTCAGCGAGTACTTACTTTCAAAAGGTCGGAACGGCGCATGACTGCTGTGTAGGTGTGGCCGCAGCTTTGCATTCAAAGCGGCATTGGTCAAACATCCCAAACCGGACACTGCTAGTCTATTATTATTATTACTATTATTATTAAGCGGTCCAAAGTTGAGGTTGCATTGGCCGCAATCTCACAAATATTACTTGTCTTAAATGTGTTTCTACGTATCTCTGTGGGTCTCCATGTATCTCTGTGTCTATATGCATCTCTATGAGTCTATATATCTCTATGTGTCTCTATGGCTTTATTATATGGCCCATAGTCTGGGTTGCATGGCCAAAATCGTACGAATGTTACTTGTCTTAAATGTGTTTCTACGTATTTTTGTGGGTCTCCATGTATCTCTGTGTCTATATGCATCTCTATGAGTCTATGTATATCTATGTGTCTCTATGGCTTTATTATATGGCCCATAGTCTGGTTTGCATGGCCACAATCGAACAAATGTTACTTGTCTTTAATGTATCTCTATGTATCTCTATGGGTCTCCATGTATCGCTATCTATATGCATCTCTATGAGTCTATGCATCTATATAGGTCTTGATAGGTTTACTCTATAGCCCTTAGTCTGGGTTGCATGGCCAAACTCGTAATGCTGTAACTTGTCTTTAATTTCCCATTCATTAAGGAAATTTGCCAATCGGCTTATTGGTCATAGGGGGGGGGGGTTGGGTGGCGTGTGGAGGTTCCTCATCCAGCAGTGGATTGCCCATGGCTGATGATGACGATATTAATAATGACGAAGTAAAAAAGTGGTGTCTCAAGCGAGCCATCAATTCTGCTGCATGTCGGCTATATCAAAGATTAATTGGAGACTCCATGAGATTAATTAGTCGCTGTAATTACCAATCAACGTAATGGATCAATTACAACTAAAAACTCGGGCGCTAAGAGGAAGTGCTCATTTGACCAACCATTCAAAAACCACAAACACACAACAAATACAAAGGTCCCCTGTATAGCTTTAACATACTGTTGGGGCAAGTGCTGTTAGCAAGGGCCTATGAAGGCCCATCACGGCACAAGATGATGAGGTGGGTGGCCAGCACCACCCTCGACCGCCTTTGTTTCCCCAATGCTCATGTTTACGCACCGCACCAGCTACTCGTTTTAAGGCTGACTCCACCTAGGGGGAGCCCACGATCTGTTGCGTTATTCGTCACCGACGTTGGCTGTGAGAGGGCATCGAACTCGGGTCGCCGAGTTCGTAACGGAATTCGCGAAACTACAACACCACCGCTCCCATCTAAACAAAGACACTGATCCCACGTATAACCTTCACCGATTGTTAGGACAATTGCTTCTCACGGCACACGAAAGGGTTGGTGGCCAGCAACACGCCCGACCGCCTTTGTATCCCCAACGGCGAAGTTTGCACACACCCGTTTAATCGCTACGATAGTCACGCCTGATTATCAATAACCAAACGGTTATGGTCGTAATCTTTCGCGTGGCATTGCCTCTCAGGTCAATAGTTCACATAGGGTCAAGGTCGAATTGATTTCAGAATCGGGCGTTTGCTGCCTGATATCGCCATGTTTAGAGTAGCAAACCAACCCCACTTCATCATCAACATCTGGGATGACCCTGGGTGGCTTAGCTGATAGAGTTTGGGGGATGGGGGTTGTTGTTGTTGAGGTCAAGAGGTCAAGGTGAGACGGACAGGAGGTACGCTTACCTCCTCTGTCACCTCTCGCGAGAGCAGCGTTACACCACTGCGTGGCGTTACCTCCCCTGTCACTTCTCGCGAGAGCTGCTTTAAACCTCGGCGTGCCGACCAATGTTTTGATTCCATATCCAAGCACGGCGCTTCATTAAGCACTATTTAATTTTGGTTTTCAAATGTAAAATATATACATGTACGCGACGAGCAAATGTGATCAGACGTTTAATTAACGGAAAGCGACAACAATTGTCGTTACTTAGATTTCTTTCCAGATTTTTTTTTCGTAAGCTTGGTGCGTAATCATACGTGGGTGTAATGTTGGAATGATGGTAATGCATCCCATCGCGAACGCTTGGTTTCTGAGTGTGCGCGTGTCGGGAAGGGGTGGTGCAGTGGGTTAGCGAGCGAATATCTGAACCGTTCCTGGGCCTCCACCGAGGTTGACTCAGCCTCAAATGAGTACCTGGTGCGATGTCTACTGAACATCGCCACTTGCGTGACAAAGTCGGCCGTGCGTGGTGCAGGCCCTCACCCCCTCGTGTGCCGTGCGGGCCTTCTTAGGTGCTCGTAGCTCAACAGCACTTGCTCCAACAGTCGGTTAAAGGCCGTGCGGGGGACCTGTTTCTTTTTTGCAAGCAGAAGCAACTCATGTTTGGCCGGATAGAGGGGGTCAAACGGGATGCGGCACGGATAGAGGAGAGACGGAACTGGTGCGGTACAGATGGACGTGGAGCTGAGTGGACTTGCCGATGACGGGTAACAGCGGTGTCAAGATCGTTCCACTGGCCCTCCCTCCCCTCCCTCCCTCCCCTCCCTCCTTTCCGTTCCGTCCGCCCGTGTCTAAGAGCGCCGATTTCTTTTGCAATTCGCTGCCACTTTCAAGCAGCCCACGAGACGCGTGCCCACGGACGACGCGTTCAGTTGTTTAAAGTGATTGGAAATTGTTATTGATCGCTTGTGATTGCCTCGCGAACCCCACTGGCTGGGCGCGCGGAGCGTTAGCGCGCACGCGTGGCCTCGGCGTCTTCATGCGTGCGCGTGTGTGGCGGGGAGCGGTGGCGCAGCGGTTAACGCGCCGAGGATTACCAAGTCGGCGATCCGAGTGACCGACACCGGTGACAATGATCTGAGCCGGTGCCTTGCCTCCCGGAGCTCGACTCCGCCTTGTGTGTAAAAGTCAGCGCCGGGGAGACAAAGGCGGCCGGGCGTTGATGGTTGACACCAATCCACCGCTTAGTGTGCCGTGCCCGACTTAATCAGCACTTGCCTGAGACAGTGTGTTGAGGCTATACGGGGGATATTTGTCTTTGTGTGTGAGAGTGGTGTCGAGGCATTTGTTGGTGATGCGGTCAGAACCGTGCCCGGCAACCATCACCCCACACAGCCCACGGTCGCTGCGTTGTCTTGTGGATGCACAGCACGGGGAAGGGGGCAGGAGAGCGAGAGATAGTTTTGGGGGTCCGATGCGTAGTGGGAAAGAGGAAAGGAATGGGAAAGGGAAGAGAGAAGAAATAGTTTGTGAAATATTTCATTTAAACAGTGGGAGGGAGGGCACATAAAGCAAAGCATTGAAAAAACTAAATGATGAACGAAGCAAAGTGTCGACTACACCGAGCATCTTCTCGCATCCTCTGATCGTAAAAAACAGAGAGACGAAGGAGAGATGGAATGTGAGACGAGAGGTAAAGGATGGAGATGGAGCGGAGAAACGGGAGCACGGGGATCAGGGGAGACGAGGAGAGGGAGGAGGGAGAGTCTGCGTCAGGGTCTCCACGCTGCTGCTGCTGTACACACGAGGAGCGGCGTCTGTTTTCACAGCGGGCGGGGAGATGTGAGAGGGGAGGGGTTCAGAGTGGGGCTGGCCACGAACACGAGGCGCTGACGCTGGCTCTGGCTCTGGCTCGGCTCGGGCGTCATCCTCTTCCCACGACGCACGAGCGACGCGGCTCAGCCGGTGCTCGGCTCAAGGGCTCCGCTCGTGGGCATCCAAAGGACGGCTGGGACCGTGCTTAGAGCCGGCTCAAGTTAAGCGCATGGCTCCGAGCCGCGACTGACTTGAGCCAGAGCCCAGCCTGGGCCGAGTCGTGACTGAGAAAAAAAAAATTACGAAATGATGAACTAAGCAAAGTGCCGACTACACCGAGCATCTTCTTGTTTCCACTGATCGTAAAAAAAAGAAAATCCTGCACGGCCTCATCCGAGCAAGTCGAGGGTAAGGGCCACGGAAGGTGTCCGAATGCACCAACGCGGGAGGAGGATTTATTCGGATGATCGCACGAGCCCAAGTATCGTCGATATCGACCCGACGTGGCCAGGAATCAAACTCGGCACTTCGGAGGTTGATTGGCACCAGAAGGAGAGAGGGAGAGATGATGTCGACGAGGGGTCATGAGCTCAGAGGCACCGGGCACGGGGAGAGAGGAGACGGAGCGCGCCCTTCAGACTGGAGAGGGAGGGAGAGAGAGAGAGGGAGAGTAGGGGAAGACTCGCGCCCAGGGGAGTGAGACGAGGCTCTCGTCAGAGGCGCCAGACCCTGCGTGAGTGTCTCGATATGTACGTGTGTATGTATGTATGTGTGTATGTATTTGTGTATGTGTGTATGTGTCTGTGTGTATGGGGAGCGGTAGTGTAGCGTTTAGCGCTACGCTGCGCTATGAACCCTGGCGACCCGGGTTCGATTCCCGCTCACGGCCAACACCAGTGCCAATAATCTGAACCGGTCCTGGGCCTCCCCTAGGTCGACTCAGCCTCAGACCAATACCTGGTGCGGTGTGTAAACATCGCCACTGGGGAGACAAAGGCGGGCGGGCGTGGTGCTGGCCATCCGCTTGATCTCGTTTGCCGTGGTGGCTCGCGAACAGCACTTTCCCCAACAGTCTGTTAAGGCTATATGGGGGATCTTTGTCTGAGTCTTTGCATATATGTATGTGTGTAGGTGTCTATGTACCTGTGCGTGTGTGCGCGTAAGCACGTGACGTAATCGTGACCCAGGCGCGGGAGGGAGAGGGAGGGAGAGGCAATGCGAGGTGGAGAGAGACGGAAGGAGGGAGATGGGGAGACGCAAAGGGAGAGTGGCGGGGCAGAAAGACACCACGGCCATCGAGTTGCGAGAGGGCACCGCGACACAGAGCGGAAGCGCGAGAGAGACAGAAAGAGGGCGAGCGGCGAGTGTGTGGGAGAGCGGGCGGGAGAGTTCGCGTCAAGGGGAGAGCGTGGTGGCTGGAGAGGTGGGGGCGATGGGGAGGTAAGGTGGGCGGGGGTCAAACGGAAACGAGGGCGACAACGGTGAGCAGAGAGTGGGGACAGTCACAAGGGAGGGAAGGGGGGGGGGAAGGAATGGTAAGGAGATGGGGGGCGAGAATTGGAGGAATTGATGCTATTGACGATAAGATTGCAGGACGGATGAATAATATGGAATTGGTTGGTGAGGGGTGGGGGTGGACGGGAATGGAGGGAGGGGGGTAGTTTGGATGCTAGGCGGAGGGAGGGAGGACTGAGAGGGAGGGGATGTGCATTCGCGGAAGAGAAGAGGGGTGGGCTGGGGGCGGCAATCAGGGGTCGTGGATGAGCGGGGGGACACGATTTAGGAGCGGCATGGAAGGAGGGAGAGATCCGATGGATGGTGATGGAGGGAGAGGGATGGAGGGATTAAATGACGATGGGGGGGGGGGGGGGTGTTGAAGAGAGTGGAGGGGGCGGGGCTAGTGAGTGAGAGCCCTCCCCCCACCCCCCACCCCCCGCGCCACCCCTCCAACCCCCACCCCCTTGATGCAGCGCCACGTGACGAGCCCGCGCCGCCTTAATTGCGCCTCGCCCGGCCGAAGCCACAAGATTTATGTCCGTGCCCGGCCCCTATCTGCGGGGGCTAATGACATGTACGACGGCGGCATCATTGATTTGTATGAGGAGTCTCCGTTCATCATTTATCACAATTTACGGGCAGCCCGGTGCTTTATTTTTGTTCGTGTCTCTTGCATTGGCGACCCCCCTCCCCTTCCTCCCCCCCACCCCTCCCCGGTCGGCTGACCGCCCCCTCCCTCACCTTAACCCCCCCCCCCCACCCATAGGCAAGCAACAACTCTCAGCCGACGCCCATTCTCACCAATGCTGTGCCAAGCACTTTGTGACCAGCCCCCCCCCCCCCCCCGCTGTGCACCCCCAATCTACCCGCGACCGTCCACCCAACTCGATCTCACCCCCCCCTCTCTCCCAGCCCGCTCTCATTAGCCCCCCCCCCCCTAAACGATGCTGTGCCAAGCACTTCACACCACCCACGCCTCCCTATGGCCCCCTAACACCCACCCTGCCACCCACACCCACCCACCTCTACATCCCTCTACCCCCCCTAACAACCTTGACCCCCCCCACGCCTCTTTCCACACCGACACCAAACACCCTCACACCTCCACCACTGTCTCTACCCCACGCACCCCCACGACAACACCCCACAACATCGCCCCCAACTCCCACACTCTACCCCGTAACGCACACAGATGCCCCGTGTAGCCTGTGACAGACTGACGGGGCAGGTGCTGCTAGCGAGGGGCACCTAGGAAGGCCAACACGGCACACGACGTGGCCAACACCACGCTGATCCAGCACCACGCCCGGCCGCCTTTGTCTTTCTCCCAGTGGCGATGTTCACTACACGCCGCGCCAGGTAGACATTTGAGGCTGAGTCGATCTACGCGGGAGGCCCAGGAACGGTTAAGACAATCGTCACCGGTGTTGGCCGTGAGCGGGAATTGAACTCGGGTGGCCAGGTTTATAGTGCATCGCCACCAGCAACCATGCCACGTAACTCCACCGCCACCACCGCCACCACCACCACCATCACCACCACCACCACCGCCACCGCCATCACCACCGCCATCACCACCACCACCTCCTCCTCCTCCCTCCACCCCGTAACGCAGCGAGTGATCAATGTCTCGCGAGCGCCGCGAGGCTACGGAGCCCGCCTTTATTTTGTTGAAGCGCCGCGTTAGGCGGGGAGACGCGGCTGCAGCTCGCGGGAATTTGGGTTGAGTGTGGGTGGAGGGAGTGAGGGAGGGGGGGGGGCGGAGTGAGGGAGGGGGGGCGGAGGGAGGCGGGGTGGGGGGAGGGGAGAAGGGGGAGGGAGGGGGGAATGGAGGGCGGGGTGAGCCGAGTGAACAGCAATAATTTTTCACAATGAACCGGATTTTAATTTTAAAGACCGCGCATGGGCGAGATGATGGTGGGAGTGAGGGTGAGGTGTGGAGAGGTGGGAGGAGGAGGAGGGAGGAGGAGGATATTGGAGGTAGAGCGAGCGGTGGCGCAGTGGTTTGCGCACTTCGCCTTGAACCCGGAGACCTGAGTTCGATCCATGATCAACAACGACTGGCGAACGGTGGTGAGTGACATCTGACCAGTCCCCACCTCCCCTTGCAACCTTATCTTAACCAACTTGCACTGACCGTTGCGGTGAAGTATGGTCGAACCACCACCCCAACCTCTGTGGCGCTTTGTCAATCAGCAGCTGGTCAAAGGCTGCGCGCTCTAAATGAATAAATTTATTTATCGATTAATTAATTACTTCCCACGAAACATGTAAATACACATGCGTCACGTGATGTGTTGATGATGATGATGATCCTTGTCTGTTGTATTTAGTCAGAGGGGTATCAAGATTCAGGATATAAAATTAACACGGGTCAAAAAAAATATGTTCATGTTATTTTAGCAGATAATGCCCGCTGATCTATGCAGCTATTTTGTTTTCAGAAGCTACCTGGCCACAAATGACAGCTCAAATAAGTGGCTTATCATCATGCGGACATTTATAAGCAGCCAATCACCCCGAACGCGTGATGTTGATTGTAAATGTGGAGGGGGAAAAAAAGGAGAAAAATCGACACAACGACGGGGAGAGAGACATGAACACTCCGAATATACAGCAGGCGTTAGGGTCGGGATCGAACCCACGACTATCCTGTATACCAGGCGAGGTAGTTAACATCTCGCCACCGCAGATAGTCGGAGTTGCGGGACAAGGCCTTGAACTAAATTACGAGGATTTACCCGGTCGTGAGGCAGACTCGGGGAGAGGAGATTATCCGTTAGCTTTGACGAGCAAGGTAAGGTAATTTACCCTTTTACCGGGTAAAAGGGTAAAGGTGTCGACGTGCCAAGGGGTAAGGTAATGGGTAGGGTAAAGGTAGGGCGAAGTATTACCCTGTAAATACCTTGTTTACCGCTCGCTAACAGCTCCGTGACGCAGTCCGTAGCCTCCATTTAAAATTGGAATCATCACGAGTATTCTATATGAATACAGTGCTCTACCTAGCATTTACCTGTTATAAACCTTTTTCATGTGTAGTGTACCCCAGTAATTACCCTGTAATCGGATGAATTGTATGGGGTAAGGGTAAAAGATAGGGTAAAGGTAGGCTCGTTGTTTTTACCTTTTACATTTTACATTTCCTTGTCGAGGCCTAGGAGAAGGAGCGACCTCCCATTGAACTGCGAGACGACATGGGACCACGTGGGGGGGGGGGGAGCATTGAAAGTACCAGGGACTTGTTTTCAGCCGTTTTCAGATGGCAGCCCCCCCAATCAAGCCCACTACCCCCCCCCCCTCAATCCCATCGCCCTCCAGCACCCCCTTCCACCTCCCCCAGGTTACTAAGAGCGCTTGTCCACACCTCTAGTCAATGTGGTGTTAGACAGGCGTTTGGTGAGTGTTGTGCTTCTAGATTTGAAGTTTTCGTGACTGCAAGGATCCATACTCTTTGGTTCTGTCGGTAAAGTCACGTAGGTGAAAAATAAAAATAAAAAATAAATAAAAGTAAATTTACTTTTTATTTATTTTTATTTCTATTTTTATTTTTTATTTTTTTTACCTACGTGACTTTACCGAAAGAACCAAAGAGTATAGTGTTGTGCTTGTGGTAGTGTCGTAGTCAGCGCACCGCGCTAGGAGACCCAGCGAGCCGAGTTCGATTCCCGCTCACGACCATGAATAGCGGCGAATAATTTTGCATCGGTCCTGGTGCCTCCCCTAGGTTGGCTCAGCCCTAAATGAGTACCAGGTGCGATGTGTACGCGTACAAACAGAAATACCGCTGGGGAGACAAAGGCGGCCACACCACCCCCTCGTGTGCCGTGCCAGCCCTTTATAGGTGCTCGCAAACAGCACTTGCCCCGACAACCTCCGTTGGCTACACAGAGAGGATCCTAGTGGCGTGCTGTCTGGGAACGAGGAATTCCCCCGTCAAAAACGTCTGACCAGTGCGGAAGAGTAGGCCAAACCCACCCCATCGTGCGTGTTGCGCAGTGTGTGTTTCGTCACCGAAACGTGGGGCTGGACTAGTTAGTTAGATAGTTCGACACTTGCTTTTGCCTCCACATTCAGAATCAACATCACGCTTTTAGAGGATTTGACTGATATGAATCTCCACGGGACGATGAGCGAATTCGTTGAGCTATCGTTTGTGGCCAGGTCACGTGTCTGAAAAAATAGCGACATAGCTCCATGGGTTTCACCCTGGTAAAAGAAAAAAAATCATATATTTGTGTTTAGTTTATCCTGCACGGTATCCATGCTGCGGGCTGCGGTTTAAGTTCCCCCACCACTGATACGGGGATGTGGCCACCCGCATTAGGGACTGAATCGTTCTCAAAAGCAATTTGGCGATATAAACCGTCTCCACGCAGTTAGCCGCCGATCCGCATATCAGCCAGATAATGGATCTCAACGAGCTCCCGGCTGGCGAACGGACATCGATCAGTCGACGTCTTAATTACGCAATGTCGTTTGGCTAATCGGGTGAGACCCAGATGAGAAATTCAATCTTTTTTTTTCGTATTCTTTTTTCATAAAGGAGATCCCAGAGATGTGCTCACGTGAGCGATGCATGTTACGAAGACAAATCTATATCGTATAAAGTGGAAACACACCACATGCCAAGTTTATACTCTGAGCTCTGACCATTCGCCAGTTACAGCTCTGGTCATCTTGAGAGCATGAACGTTCACATTTTGTGTATATTTAACAGAGAAAATACGTAGATAATTATCTATTGTTTCCAAAGGAATGTAAGGCCCTATTTTAATCTTGAATCTGCATATGCCTCTATGACGCGGCATATATATACTGTACGTACACAAGAGGCATGGACCCCCCCTCACCCCACTTCCCCATTCCCTCCACCCCTCCCTCCTGCCCCCCACAGTGTCGCCATGCAATGTCAGGGCTACATCTTCGTCTCAACCAGCGTTCAATGCGCGACACATTCTGGCACATTTAATAGACATCATATCTCTCTATCTAAATCAGCTCAAGCCTCCCCGTAAATCACGTGACTTCTGTGCGTCACCACCCCCCCACTCTGAACCCCTCCCCTCTCCCCCCCATCGCCGCCCACTGTGAAAACAGACGACGTTCCGTACAGCAACAGCAGCAGCAGCGTCGAGTTCCTGACGCAGCCTCTCCCTCCTCACTCTCCTCGTCTCCCCTGAGCCCACGTGCTCCCGTTTCTCTGCTTCCATCTCCACCCTTCAGCTCTCGTCTCCCATTCCGTGTCCTATTTCTATTCCCAGGCCCCTTCCCTCTTTATTTCCCATACAATCCATCCGCGGCTCTGCTCCTCCTTCCCGTGGGGTGTGCGCCACGGGTGAAACGTTGCCAGAACATTGAATATCAAATTCTCGCGTGCGAAACACTCCACTCCCACTGCCGGCGGCTGTCCCATTACCGCTCATCAGTGGCGATAGCAAAGTGATGCTGCATCCTGCACGTATTTTAATTCTAAGCTTTCATTACCTGAACTCAACAATCAATTGCAAAACTACATAGGGCCCACCTCCTTCCTCTTTAGGCCCCACCATTTCCTGATTGGGCCATTTTTTCCCAACTCCGCGCCTTTCCTTTTTTTAGGGATCGCCCCATTCTTATTTAGGCCCCTCCCGTTTCTACGTAAGGCCCGCCCCCTTATTTCTGACACAGGAAGGGGGTTGTTTGGGTAGTGGCGTCATTGGGGGGGGGGGGGGGGGTTTGGGGGTGTTGACCGCTTAACGATAACACTGACCAAAATAAAAATCCGTCTTAGAGCAGCGATTGCATCAAATATTATTGTTATTTTAATCCTATTAAATCTGTGGCACACATTTCTTGAGAACTGCCTTTTTGTGCTTAGTTTGTTGTCCTTCCACCGCACCTGCGATGAGCACGGTTGGCTACGTACGGTGCAAAAGAAACTCGATATACTCACAGTACATACAGCAACGTGTGACCAGGCAGCTCCCCCTCGCTCGCGTTCTCTCGTTCCTCCATCTCTCTCTCTCTCCCCCTCTCCCCCTCTCTCTCCCCCTCTCCCCCTCTCTCTCCCCCTCTCCCCTTCTCTCTCCCCCTCTCCTCCCCTCTCCCCCTCTCATCTCCCCCTCTCCCCCTCTCTCTCCCCCTCTCCCCCTCTCTCTCCCCCTCCTCCCCTCTCTCTCCCCCTCTCTCTCCCCTCTCTCTCCCCTCTCCCCCTCTCTCTCTCCCCCTCTCATCTCCCCTCTCTCTCCCCCTCTCCCCTCTCTCTCCCCCTCTCCCCCCTCTCCCCTCTCTCCCCCCTCTCCCCCTCTCCCTCTCTCCCCCCTCTCCCCTCTCTCGCACCCCCCTCTCCCCCTCTCTCCCCTCTCCCCCTCTCTCTCCCCCTCTCCCCCTCTCTCTCCCCCTCCTCTCCCCTCTCTCTCCCCCTCTCCCCCTCTCTCTCCCCTCTCCCCTCCTCTCCCCCTCGTCCCCCTCTCTCCCCCCCTCTCCCCCTCTCTCTCCCCCTCTCCCCCTCTCTCTCCCCCTCTCCCCCTCTCTCTCCCCCTCTCCCCCTCTCCTCCCCTCTCCCCCTCTCTCTCCCCTCTCCCCCTCTCTCCCCCCCTCTCCCCCTCTCTCTCCCCCTCTCCCCCTCTCTCTCCCCCTCTCCCCCTCTCTCTCCCCCTCTCCCCCTCTCTCTCCCTCCCCTCTCTCCCCCTCTCTCTCCCCCTCTCCCCCTCTCTCTCCCCCTCTCCCCCTCTCTCTCCCCCTCTCCCCCTCTCTCTCCCCATCTCTCTCTCAGTCGCGCACACCCAATGCGTCTTTTTTTTTTTGCAGGAGGCGCGTCAGTCTGTCGCTTAACCTGACGTGACAACTTTTGAAAAATTAAAAGAAAGGCAACATTAATTAAGTCGCTGTCGGAGTGGAAATGTGCAGGGAAAGGTCATGAGTGGAGCGTGAGGGTGAGACGCGACCGTGCATATTAATGCGCCTAATGAAGACGCCACTCTTTGTCACTGGGCACGTGTGTGCGCACGCGCGTGTGCGTGTGTGCGTGTGTGTGTGTGCTTGTGTGTGTGTGTGCATGTGTGAATGTGTCGGGACCAATATTTGTGTGGGGGGGATGTACCAGTGTCACATTCATGTGTTGATGTGATGTGTGTGTCACATTGACCCAGGTGTGTGTGCGTGCACGCGCGTGTGTGTGTGTATTTGTGTGTGTGTGCGTGTGTGTGTGTGCGTGTGTGTGTGCTTGTGTGTGTACGTGTTTGTGTGCATGTGTGTGTGTGTGTGGAGGGGGATGTGCCAGTGTCACATTCATGTGTTGATGTGATGTGTGTGTCACATTGAACCAGGTGTGTGTGCGTGTGTGTGTGCGTGTGTATTTTTGTCTGTATGTGTGTGAGGGTGCGAGAGTTTCACATGGATGTGTTGATGTGTGTATGTGTGTGTCACAGAGAGCGTGTCACATTGTGTCACGGGTGTGTGAGTGTCGCATTGTGATCGGTGTCACATTGTGTCAGGTTATATTTTTGTCGGTGTGTGTGTCACCTTGTTAGGTTCCCGCTAACAGCATTTGCCTCAATGGCTTGCTGATACTATAGGTGTGAGTGCCACGTATATGTATGTTGAACTTCTTTCGCACCGCACGTCCGGTAGTGTTTCAAACATCTACATCATGGGACCCCCTTGCCAGCATCAAATATACGAATGGGTTTCATATTTCAAGCAGCGAAATGCTCTGCGTGCCACAATTACGCAATGTGTGTGTGGAGCGGTAGTGTAGCAGTTAGCACGCTTCGCTGCGAACCCAGCAACCCGAGTTCGATTCCTGCTCACGGACACACACAGATTCTGGACCTCCCCTAGGTCGACTCAGCCTCAAATGACTACCTGATGCGGTGTATAAACATCGCAACACCCCCACGTGTGCCGGGCCTTAATAGATTGCTCGCTCGCGCAGCACCTGCCCAAAAGTCTATACGGGGGATCTTTGTCTTTGCGTTTTTAACCGTCGGTGGGAGTGGTGGCGCAGTGGTTGAGCGCACTGCGCTACGAAGCCGGTGGCTCGCCGAAGTCTGGCGACAAGAATCGCCCCTTCAACTCAGCCCGAGCCGCACTTCGCACGCGTGGACTCTTCAATGCGGCGCCCCCCCCCCCCCCCCCAATATCGCCACGTGGCATAAACCGAGCGCCTAACTGGGAGATAAAATCTGGGCTCTTCCCACCGCCTCAATCTTCGCTCTCTCTCTCGTGAGCGAAGGGAGGAGTTCATCTTGAACTCTGTGATAGACAACGTGTTACAAATAAACAAACACAGACAAAAGCCACCCCCCCCTACCGTATAGCCCGTGCAGTCTGTTGGGGCAAGTGCTGTTCGTGAGTAGCACTTACAGAGGTCGGTACGACGGAACACAATCGGGGTGGGTGAACCGGCACCACGCCCGTCCGCCTTGGTCTCCCTAGCGACGATGTTTACACACCGCACCAAGTACTTATTTCAGGCTGAGACTACTTAGGGGAGGGAGGTCCGGGACCGGTTCAGATAATCATCACTGGTGTTAGCCGTGAGCGAGAATCGAATGGGGTCGCCGGGTTCGTAGCGCAGTGCCATAACCGCTACACTACCGTTCCCCACGCATATACACACAGGCGAACACACACACGTATACACACATGTAACACACACAAGTACACGCACGTACACACACGTACAGACACACACGTCCACACAAGCACACACGTACAAACACAAGTACACACAACAACAACAGCCATTCGCCACTAAGTGGCGGTGACGTTACCACGGCGCTTGTGCCAGGCTATGTGCACGTTGGGGCCACGTGAAGTGTCGAACGTCCGCTGGCAGGAGGTCACGGGGCAGACCCAGGTGACACGGGTTGACTGGCTGAGATGACTGGCTGATGCACCACCTGTGCCCCCTACTGTGCAAACTTGCTGTGCTTTAGCCACCCGGCGCTCCGCTCGTTGTGGTGAGAGTCGCTCCTCCCGCCTCCGTGGTTGTTGGAGGGCGACTGCCTCCAACTACCCAGTAGCGTCCTTTACGAGCCTCATCCACAGAGGCCGATCTTGACACCGCTGGTACCTGTCATCGGCAAGTCCACTCAGCTCCACATCATCCTGTACCACATCACTCCATCTCCTCTCTCGCCCGTGCCGCGCCCGTTAAGCCCCCTCGATCCGGCCGAACAAAAGCTGTTTAGGCATGCGGTGGCTGGGCATGCGATTAAGAAGGTCCACGTTTCGCAAGCGTAGAGAAGGGACGGAATGACTGTGGCCGAGAAGACCTGAAGCTTCGTGCGGAGCGACAGACCAGGTAGCTTCCACACAGCGTTACGCAACCGATTAAAATATAATTCCGCTCGATTGATTCGGAGTGAGACCTCTGCTGTCAAACCGGAGCCGGTCATGAGCACACTGCCTAGGCATGGGAAACTCTCCACTCTCTCTACAACTACCCTATACACATACACGTACACACACAAGTACACACACGTACACACACGCACACTGGAGGCAGAATGTCTGTCGCGGGAGTGAGAAGGCAAATTGGGGAAAAACACAAATGAGGTGTCGTAAGCCCTTGCCAATACCGCATCGCTTTCCCCCCTCCATCATCTCACCCCCCCCAGGCCCCCGCTCCCCCTTCCCTCCCCCCTCCACCCCTAGCGACGAGCGTGCTTGTTCATGTTCTGGAGTGAGTCGTCGACGGGCAATGGATGCGTGCTGACATCGCTCGCTCTTTCTCGCTCGCACGCACTCGGTCATCAGTGATGACCCAAGCCACTGCTGGAGGAATGCCCTCACCGAAACGTCGGACATCCCCCCCGCCCCCCCCCCCTCCACCACTTCCTCCCGCCCCACCCCGCCCGCTCGCGCCGCTGCAACACCAGAAATGACTCTCTCATTAAATGTGCGCTATGGAGAAGGTGCGTTGCCCGAAACGTCGCACGTTATTATTGTTTTAAAGGTCACGCAGTGTTGTTGACAAATGTCCTTTCGCGTGTTATATGTACTTTGTTTCCCTACGCGTTTAGAAACACGCGTTTAGAGTATGGGGCTGCTAATACATTTCCACGTGATAAGCCACATCGTTGAGATATCATTTGTGATAGCCGGATCGTTTTTTTTTAAACAACTACGTAACGGCTCAGTGGGACTCACCTGCGTAAAATAAAAATAGCGTTTTTTTTAAGAATTGTAATCACCCCGGGGAGAAATATTCTGCCAAAATGCACCAGGTGCTCATTTAAGGCTGAGTAGACCAAGAGAGGACCGACGACAAGTGACAGAAGACATCCTCTGAGCATACTACGTCAGCACGATCCTAAGTGCAGGTTGGTGTGACAACGGGGAGGTGGGAAGGTTTGTTGGACCTGTTATAATGTTTCAATTTGTATCCACTCGAACACAGATGGTGTCCGCATCCTTCGATTAGCACGGTTGGCTACGTAGGGCGCGTGCGAAGTTTCAACATGCGAAGGAATCGCCAGCGAAACGTCGTACTCGAATGGTAAATGTTGCTGCGGGTTTGATTTTCAAAACACGGGTGTGCTACACTGGTAACTAATCGGCACCCTTACTCATTGGCTGTGTCGGCTGGTGGTGGCGGGGTTAACGGCACATTTATACTTACGAAATCAAACCGAAAAAAACAAAACGTTTGTTTTTACGCGAAAGAATTTCAACATACGTACAACATACGGACAATACACGTATAACATACGTGACCGTCGTCGGGGAATTAGGCTAGGCTTCGGCGGTCTTAGAGTGCGCCAGTTGCGCTAACCACTGCGCTACTCCCCTCCGTCCCCTCCCTCTCTCCCTCCCCTCCCTCTCTCCCTCCTTCCCTCCTCTCCCTCCCTCCCCTCATATCGTTCTACCTCTAATTTCTCTTCCTGTGCGGCGTGCACGGACCGCTCTCGCTCTCTCGCTCGCTCTCTCGCTCGGCCGCGTTAGTGGCGAGGAAATTAAATCAGCCTAAGAAAGACCAACAATGTTATCCCACCATCAGCGCTCAAGTTTAATTGCCACGGGCGTGAGGAGCCTTCGCCTCCAACTGCGCCGCATTAATATTCGGGCGTCTCTCTCTCGCTCTCTCGACGCTCGCCTCTCGCATCAACCCCCCCACCACCACCACCACAGCCACCGCCACCCTACCCCTTCGCTCGCACTCCACCCTTCACTTCGTTCGCGACGCCGTACGCGTCAACACATTACGCGATACTAATTGCGCGGTGTCAGCCACTCGTCAGAGGCGGAGTAAACAACAAATGCAAGTGACGCGACGCGATGCGCTGCCTCCGTGCTGAGAATGACGGCGGCGGCGGCGGAGATGATAGCGCAGCGCAACCATCGTCAGCTGTGCGGTGAATGGGCGCGCGCAGGGTCTTCGTGGTTGTCGTGGTTGTGGTGGTTGTTGTCATCAGCATCGTCAAGCAGCAGCAGCTGAAGGGACACATCGGTGTGCCTGTGGCGTATGCACGTATGATGAACTTCGCTCGCACCGTACGTAGCCAACCGTGCTAATCGGAGATGCAGGACAACAAACTGAGCAACGCGTCATTGTGGAACAAATCATCAGGGCGGTGGTGGTGCTAATGACGGTTGTTGTGGTGAAGGTGGTCGTGGCGGTAATTGTTATTATCATCAATACGATCACCGCTATCATCATCATCATCACCATCACTCCGACATCATGAATCCTACCACCACCATGGTTATAGGTGTCATAGTCACCACGGCGGCGGCGGTGCTGGTGGTAGTGCTGTAGGTGGTGGTTGTGACCGTGGTGGAGGCGTGGTGCTGGACACACCACCCACTCGCGTGCCATGCCAGCCTTCGTCATTGGCGCTACTCCTCGCAATCACCACTTGCCTAGTATTTTTATCTTCATTTCGTGATGGTTATGATCGATGATAGGGATAATGGTGACGATTGCTATAACGATGATAGCGGTGGTCCTCGTAATGATGATGATGATGATTAGTATTGCAACGACGATGATATATCTACGTTGTTGTATTGACAGCAATTATTTTAATTATAACTAAGTGGTGACGAGGTGTCATGGTCGTATCATGACGTCAATAATGGGGACAATAATAACATAATTTATATCATCATTGTCCCTCTCATCAGTCTTCAACGTGGTTTTGAATACAATGACAATGTTGATCAGAATAATGATGATGGCTGCAATGAAGATAACCCAACAATCATCATTACAGTGTGGACGATAATGATGGTGATGATTATAAATCATCATATTGAAAATGATGAAGAATTACCGTAATCATGATCATGGAAATATCGTTGTTTATTCTGGCAAAAGGTCCAATCGATACATCATTATCGCCATCATTGTCACCATAAAGGTAATGATGATTGACCAGCATCATCATTATTATAATGATAATAATCATTATGATTGGTCATCATCATCATCAATGTCAATATTGCGATTGGTCATCACCAGGATAATGTGGCCACACCACTAACCCAACAACAACAACAAACCTCCATCGCATGGAAGCGCATCGTAGGAAGCGCACGGCGTTACACAGAGAGTCGCAGTGAGCTGAGCAGAGAGGTAAATAACACAAGGGAGGTGGTCCTCTTCCAATTAATCCGAGCGCGCTGTGAAATCCATGCAAAATTACCGCCCCCTTGCCCCCTCGATCCTCCGCCGCCCCCTCCCCACCCTCCTTCGCCCACCGTCACGTGACATCTCCGCAAGAAGCCCCGACGAGCCGCGCTTATTATAAATATACTCTGCAGACCCGAGACAATGTTAAAACATCGTAAATTAGGTACCGTGCGTACATTTGTAATGCTGTCCCTCATTCCCGTAATTATTCGGAGAATTCCTTTAATAGGTGCCACCGCGCCACGGATCGGCAATTAGACGCGAGGCGCAGGGAGCGGAGACGTTTCTTAAAGGTGTCACGGGAAAGTCATTTGGGATTCTTTTAGAGTTTCTTCCAACGTGAAACTGACAAAGTCACCCACTCTGCCTGCCCGCCCCCCCAAACCGCCCACATTTAATTTTCTTTACTGGAGAGAATAAAAAATATTCTCCGTTTCGGCTCTAGATGGAACGAGCTGACGACGGGATGAGGGAGAGAGGTGGTGAGGGAGGGGTTCTGGTGAGGAGGTGGGAGGGAAAGGTGGTGGGGGGCGGGGTAGAGCAGGTAAGTAGATGGTGGCCCGGTGATGGATAAGCGACCCGTGGAGGTGGACGGGGAGGGAGGGAGTGGCGGATCTGTGGAGCGAGGATGGAGGAGAGTGTGGGTAGGGTAGGGGAGGGCTGTGTGGGGGGGGGGGGGGGGTGAACAGGATCAGGGAGGACGGGGGAAAGTCTTCAAGGTTCTGTGTTCAGCCCGTGACCGTGGGCGCCACGCGTAGGAGGGAGGTAAGAACAGAGGCATGGTTTTGGTGGCTTCCGAACACAAAACGGAACTGCGATCCTACACCCCCCCTCCTACCCCTCTCCTCCTCCTCCTCTGCTCTCCCCACGTCTCCCCTCCTCTCTGTCTCTGTACGCCAGGGTCAGGAAAAAGCGAGAAAGGGTAGCGCTTCAATCGCATAACTCGTGTGTGTGTGTAAGGATTTCTGTGTGTGTGTCTCTTTCTCTCTCAGCGGTGACTCCGCGAGGAGAGGGCAGGGGGGTGACCCCCCCCCCCCCCCTCTCTCTCTCCTCGCTCCTCCCCACCTCGCCCACCATATCCCATGGGGAGTTTCTGTCTCCGTGTCTGGTCGCGTTTTCTTCTCTCTTTCTCTTGCAAGCTCACGCGCACGTTCAGTAGGCACTTGTGTGTGTGTGTAGGTGTGTTAGTGTGTGTGTAGATGTAGGTGTGTTAGTGTGTGTGTAGGTGTAGGTGTGTTAGTAGGGGTGGTGTAGCGGTGTTGTCGCGGTTAGCGCTACGCTGCGCTACAAACCCGGCCACCCGAAGTCGCTTCCCGCTCGCGGCCACCAAAACCAGTGACGATTATCTGAACTGGTCCTGGCCTCTCCCCGAGTTCAACTCAGCCCTAAATGTCTGCCAGGTGCGATGCGTAAGCATTGAAACTATGGCACCTAGGATACAAAGGCGGCCGGGCATGGTGTGTACGCCACACCGCCCCTCGTGTCGTGCCTGTCTGTTATAGGTGCTCGTAAACAGCACTTGCCTCGGCAAACCTGTGTTGGTCTCACGGACGGGATGTTAGTGGTGTATGAATGCGAGTAATTCCTCCGTCGAAGAATATTAATTTTATTTTACCAGGCAAGGCCCACTGAGCTATGCAGTTCTTTTTCAGAAGCGACCTGGCCACAAACGATAGCTGAACAAAGTGGCTTATCATGTGGAAATGTATAGCAGCCTGACGTTGATTCTAAATGTGGAGGAAAAAGCCGGAGGACAGGGAGAAAAATCCACGCCACCAAGGAGAGAACATGCAAACTCCAAATATACAGCAGGCGTCAGGGTCGGCATGGAATCCACGACCTCCTGCGTACCAGGCGAGGTAGTTAACATCTCGCCACCGTCGGGAATGCGTTCGTGAACGGTGCGACGGACGAATATCGAAACGACGCAAATCAAATCGATGTGCAGGGTAGTAAGTAGGTGGTGAGGCGAAGGCTGAGAGGCGACGTACGTGTGGGTTGCGGCGACGCAAATCGGCTCGTGGTATGAATAACGTGACGACGTATTTGCGAAACGACGTGAAGCGGGTATCGATCTACACTATATCTACACCGTAAACAAATGACACGCGGGTTATTACTCCCAGTTAGTCAAACGACAAACGTTACCATGACACGTGTGGGATCGATGTTGGCAACGTTTGGGATCAATCCTCAAGTTCCGTGACGACTCGTTCAGTGTTTTTTTCTTCTTTTTGGTTCTTTCGTTAAAGTCACGTAGAAGGGAAATAATAAAATAATAAAAAATAAAACATAATAAAATAATTCTCACGACGTTTCGGCCACAACGCAAGCAGCCGTCCTCAGGTGGAGAACAGGTCTGTCGGAAAGACATCTTCACCTGAAGATGGCTGCTTGCGTTGTGGCCGAAACGTCTTGAGAATTATTTTATATTTATTTTTATTATTTTATTTTTCCCTTCTACGTGACTTTACCAAAAGAACCAAGAAGATGAATCCCTGCAGTCACGAAAGCTTTAAATCGAGACTCGTTCAGTGTTTTTTTTTTGTTTCACACGCGAGGCGACTGCTCCCGGCTCGGCGTGGCGAGCGGCATCTGCCTCCTCAATAATGCATCGCCCCGTCGTGACGTCTTTGTTTTCGGGGTTGTTGAGCAATTTGACATTCGCCGGCGGTGTCAGCTGGTGATGCGACTCCGCGGCTGCCCGGTGATATATACACGCGTAGTATGTGTGTGCTGCGTGTTGGTGTTTGTACGTGCTTGTGCTTGTGTGTGTGTGTGCGTGTTGGTGTTTGTACGTGCTTGTGCTTGTATGTGTGTGTGTGCGTGTTGGTGTTTGTACGTGCTTGTGCTTGTGTGTGTGTGTGCTGCGTGTTGGTGTTTGTACGTGCTTGTGCTTGTATGTGTGTGTGTGTTGGTGTTTGTACGTGCTTGTGCTTTTATGTGTGTGTGCTGCGTGTTGGTGTTTGCACGTGCTTGTGCTTGTGTGTGTGTGTGCGTGTTGGTGTTTGTACGTGCTTGTGTTTGTATGTGTGTGTGTGTTTGTCGCTGTGTGTGTTTGTGTATATGTGTTTGTGAGTGGTTGTGTGAGCTTGTGTGCGCTTGTGTGTTTTTTTGTGTGTGTTGTGTGCCTGTGTATGTTTGTACGCGTGCGTGTTTGTGTGTTTTGTGTGTGTCTGTGTGTGTCTGTGTGTGTTTTGTCTGTGTGTGTCTGTGTGTGTGTTTCGCTTAATGGTGCGCAGTGCGTTAAGCTCGTTAGAGATCTGGCGATGGTGGGGGGGGGGGCGACATCAACTCCCCCCCACCCACCCCTCCACATCCTTCTCTTCCTCTTCCCAATCCGCTACGTCTCCCCCCCCCCCCTTCTCAACCTTCTTCACCTCTCTTCATCCAGCCTCCAACACCGCAACGCCACCCTCCCCCTCTACCCCTCCCCCTTCCTCATCTCTCTCGACCCCTGTTTCTAATCCTCCACACAGCCCCTCTATCTATCACGCATCCTTATAACTAGAGCCCTCCCCCCCCTCTCTCTTTCATCACCCCCCCCCCCCTCTCTCTCTCTTCCCAATCATCTTACAACACCCTTTATCCACCCCCCTCTCCCATTTGACCCCCACCCCCCCTCACCCCCCCCCCCCCCAAATGCCTCCCCGGCTCCTCCTCACTCCTTCCCCTGTCGTCTGCGTATTTTTGAAGATCAGCCAGCGAATGGCTCTCGTTACCGCGGTCTCGGCAGGCCGAAACCGCCATTTAGTTTGGCGTGAGTAGCTCCACTCCACCACGCTCGCCACTGCCCCCCGCTACTGCTGCTCACTGCTGTGATAATGAGAGCGTGCAGAGAGAGAAAGCGACACGCGACCTGGATGAGGGGGAGCTGGAGTGGGAAACAAATATCCTTCTGGTAACTTAATGAGCAAATCGGCTTAGCTCGATTGTTCTTTACCGGCCCTTGCTGCTGACTCAAAGCGTCGCGAGTCGCGTTGTGACACCGGCTAGACGACTCGTGCGCGTGTGTCACAGTGCCACAGTGCGTGTGTGCGTGTGTCACAGTGCGTGTGTCACAGTGTGTGTATGTGCCACAGTGCGTGTGTGCGGAGGAGCGACGCTCACAACAACGAACGGAGCGCCGGGTGGCTAAAGTACAGCAAGTTGGTACAGTAGGGGGCACAGGTGGGGCATCAGCAAGTCATCTCGGTCTGTCGCACCTGGGTCTGCCCCGTGACCTCCTGCCAGCGGGCGTTCGACACTTCACGTGGCCTCAAGGTGCACATGGCCTGGCACAAGCGTCGTGGTGACGTCACCGCCACTTAGTGGCGAATGGCGGTTGTTGTTGTGTGCGTGTATCACTGTCGTGGAGCGGTGGTGCAGCGGTTAGCGCTACGCTACGAGTTCTATTCCCGCTCAGGGCCAACACCAGTGACGAATATCTGAACCGTCCTGGGCCTCCCCTAGATCGACTCACCCTCAAATGATAACATCGTTAGTAGGGAGACAAAGGCGGCCGGGCATGGTGTTGGCCACCCACCCCCTCGTGTGCCGTGCTGGCCTTCATAGGTGCTCGCTAGCAGCACTTGCCCCATCAGTCTGTTCAGGCTATAGGGGGGATCTTTGTGTGTCACAGTGTGTTACACCACGGGGGAGCGGTGGCGCAGTTGTTAGCGCACTGGCGCTACGATACCCTGGCCACCCGAGTTCGATTCCCGATCAACGGCGAAAAAAGTGGGGACAATGGCCTTGACCGGTCCTGGGGCGACTCCCCTCGGTCGACTCAGCCTCAAATGAGTACCTGGTGTGCGGTGTGTTAAAACATCAGCACCGGGGAGACAAAGGCATCCGGGCGTGTATTTTTTTTTCTTCCGGCCACACCACCGCCCCTTCATGTGCCCTAACGGGTGCTCGCTAACAGCGCTTGTCCCGAGGGAGGGGATCTTTGTGTGTGCGTGTGTAAGCGTGCTTGCTCGCGTGGCGTAATAGTGCGCCAGTTCGCACGTCCGCGTATGAACGAAGCGCGTGAAACGCGCTCGGTAATTAAGCGACTCATTTAATAATAAAGCAGATGGGCGTCACCACGTGACGGCGAGAGACGGTGAACAAGAGAGACGGTGCGAGGAGGTGGTCACCGCCTCGAGCATTTTGCGCCGGGCCCGGCCTTTAATAGGTGCTCGCTGATTTTACCCATTGTGTACGCGCGTGTACGCGTGTGTGTGTGTGTCAGAGGTGTAATATGTGTGTGTGTCAAGCGTGTGTGTGTGTATGTCAGATGTGTGTGTGCGTGTCACGTGTGTGTGTCAGATGCGTGTGTGTGTGTGATTTGTGTGTGAGTGAAATGTGTGTGTGTGCCACGTGTGTGTGTGTGTTTATACGATGTGTGCGTCAGTGAAGTGTGTGTGTGGGGAGAGATGGTGTTGCGGTTAGTGCGCTGCGCTGTGAACCCGGCGCCCCAAGTTCGATTCCCGCTCAACACCAGAGACGATTTTCTGAACCAGTGCTGGGCCTCCCCTAGGTCGACTCAGCCTCAAATGAGTATCTGGTGCGGTGTGTAAACATCGCCACTACGGCCTTCATAGGTCTGTTGAGGCCATACGGGGCAATCTTTGTTTCGTTGTTTGTATGGATGGGGAGCGGTGGCGCAGTGGTTAGTGCACTGGGGTACTAAGCCGGGCCGGCTGAGTCGCGCTCCCGCCGAAATCGACTCAGCCATAACTGAGTACTTTGAGTTCAAATGCATTTTGTGGGAGCCCCAAGTAACGAACACAGCGTCTCATTCATAAGAGTGACCCTGGGTGGATGGGTCTGTGGGTGGGTGGGTGAGCGAGCGATGTGGGCGTGAGTAAGACGGTGGGTGGTCGAGGTCTTTGAGTGAATGAGTGAATGAGTGGCTGAGTTGAGTTGGTGAGTGGGTGAGTGAGTGGAGTGGGTGGTGAGCCCCATGTTACTCTTGCAAATGAGATTGTATCCCGGTTTCCGTGAGTGTCATATCGCGTGCCACGGTGGCTCGGAGATGTTAACTACCTCGCCTGGTATACAGGAGGTTGTGGGTTCGATCCCGACCCTGACGCCTGCTGTATATTTGGAGTTTGCGGTGTCTCTCTCCCCGAGGTCACATGGATTTTTCTCCAGGTCCTCCACATATAGAATCAACATCACGCGGTTAAAACATTTGGCTGCTAAAAATCTTCCCTCGCACGCCATGCGCGGAAAAAATAATTTCATTTTCATAGGGGCTCGCTAACAGCACTTTGCCCCAACCGTACTGGGTAGGTTGCAGGGTGATGCGTCTCGTGTCGGCTCTGTCGAGGATCTCGTTACATCACAGCTCGTATCCGGCTCGCTCGCTCCGTCGCCGGAGTCGCCTTTCAGCAGCCAGAGCCGTGACCTCGTTCACTTTCGAGCCGCCGCGGTCTCCCGTTTAACGCGAGCCACGAGGAGCGGAACCGCGGCGAGAGTGGTGGAGGAGGATGAGGTGATGGCGAGAGTGGTGGAGGAGGATGAGGTGATGGCGAGAGTGGTGGAGGAGGATGAGGTGGTGGCGAGCGGGCTGTGTAGGGGTTAGGCGCGCTGCGCTACGAACCCGGCGGCCGGAGATTGATTCCCGCTGAACCAGTCCTGGGCCTCCTCTAGGTCGACTCAGCCTCAAATGAGTAGCCGGTACGGTGTGGTAATAAAAATCGCCACTGGGGGGACAAAGGCGGTTGGGTGTGGTGCTGACCACCCACCCGCTCGTGTGCCGTGCCGGCCTTCATTGGTGCTCGCTAACAGCACTTGCCCCAAGAGTCTGATGAGGATATACGGGGATCGTTGTAAGTGGTGGTGGTGGACGGAGTGGTGGTTGTGGTGTGAGCAGGAAATCGGACTCTGGTTGCCGGGTTTGCAGCGCAGCGGTCTAACCGCGCCACTCATGGCGTAAGTGTTCCAGGCGGAGCGTATTGCAGCTTGAAACACCACCACCACCGCTCCCAATCACCACCATCAAAGACAAAGACCCCCCGTGTAGCCTTAACAAACTGTAGGAGCAAGTGCTGTTCGCGAGCACCTATAAAGGCCGGCACGGCACACGAGCGGGTGGGTGGCCAGCACCACGCCCGGCCGCCTTTGTCTCCCTAGTGACGAAGTTTTACACACCACAGCAGGTACTCATTTGAGGCTGAATCGACCTAGGGGGAAGCCCAGGAATGAGTTCAGATATTCGTCACTGGTGTTGGCCCTGCGCGGTAATCGAACTCGGGTCGCCAGATTCGTAGCACGAGTGTGCTGCTAACCACTGCGCCACCGCTCCCCTGTGGTGTAACACACTGTAACAACAACAAAGACCCCCCCGTAGATCCTAACAGCACTTGATGCAAGTGCTGTTAGCGAGCACCTATGAAGGCCGGCACGGCACACGTGTGGGTGCGGTGGTCAGCACCACGCGCCCAGCCACATTCGTCAAGCGAGCGGCGACGTTGACACACCACGGCCTACCAGGCACTCATGCGTGGCCGAGACGACCTGGCGGAGACGTGCGGACCGGCTCAGCAACCGTCGTAGACAATCGTCGGAGACACGTAGAAGGAAAATAATAAAATAATAAAAATAAAACATAATAAAATAATTCTCACGACGTTTCGGCCACAACGCAAGCAGCCGTCTTCAGATGGAGAACAGGTCTGTCAAGTAGACAGTCTTTTTTTTAAAGAAAGTCTACTTGACAGACATGTTCTCCACCTGAAGACGGCTGCTTGCATTGTGGCCGAAACGTCGTGAGAATTATTTTATTATGTTTTATTTTTATTATTTTATTATTTTCCTTCTACGTGACTTTAACGAAAGAACCAAGAAGATGAATCCTTGCAGTCACGAAAGCTTTAAATCGAAAAATAAAATCGTCGGAGAGCCAGAGACTCACAATAGAGACCCCCCACCCCCCAGACTCTCGCTGTCACGCGCGGTGAGACACGTGGAGTATCTTCCTCGTCCCTCTCCTCCTCCTCCTCGTGGTCGTCTTTGACGACGACGAAGACGACTACGTGTCACCCTCTCCAACCCGCGTCACATTCCCCACGCGGACGGCGCTGATTAATTAGTTTGTTTAGGAACCCAATTAGGGTGCTGGGGGGGGGGGGGAAAACCCGCGGGCCCAAGCGGAGGAGAGCCGGCTCCGCGTGACAGCAGCAGACAGACTACTCGCGAGGCGCCCGTGTCTGCGTTGTGATCTTCGACCCGCGAGGATGCGTCGGCGGCGAAGCGCGGTAATTGTCACATCCACCTTTTTAGCGACGTCCAATGCACTCCGCGGTGTGTGTGTGTGTGCGCGCGTGTATGTATGTGTGTGTTTTTTTAAAACTCATATTTCATTTTTCTCTCTTCCAATCCCTCACTCCCATCACCACTCCTCCTACTCCAAGCCCCCCCCCCCCCATTCACCATCCCCTGCCCACAATTTCGTTCTCTCCCCACCCCCCAACCATTGCCGCCCCTCCCCCACCGACCATTACCCCCACCTCACCCCCCTTTGCACCTTCTACCCAGCCACTGCCTCCCCATGCCACAGCCATGCAAATCTCACGACACGCCGGCCCATCAGGCGAGCCGTGTCTCTTCCGACCCCTCCCCCCCCCCTGTCGCTAACCCCCCCACCCTCACCGCACCTCCCCCTCCCCCCACCTCAACCCTATTACCAACCTCACCCCGCCTACCGCATACTCACGTACCACAAACGTCGCGATCCGTCTATCCACACCTCTCATCTGCATACCCACACCGCACCCACCACCCAAACCACTCACAGACACAAAGGCAAAGGTCCCCCGTGTAGCCTGCACAGGCTGTCGGAGCGAGTGGCCGTGAGCGAGTAACACCTGTGAAGGCCGGCAACACGCGGCGGTCGCCTTTGTCTGCCCAGTGGTGATGCTCACACACCCGCGGCAGATACTCATTTAAGGCCGAGTCGAACTAAAGGAGGCCCAGGACCGATTCAGATGATCGTCACTGGGTGTTGGTGGCCGTGAGCGAGGATCGAACTCGGGTCGCCGGGTTCGTAGTTTAAGCGCGCTGCCCGCTTCACGAGGGCTCGCATGTCCCAAAGACAACGATCCCCCGCATAGCCTTGACAGCCTTTTGTAGCAAGTGCTGTTACACACCACAGCCACTAGCTCCCCCTTCCCCAGGCTTAACCCCACCACATCATGCAAATCTCACGACAACGTCATCCAGGAGCTTCTTCGTCTTCCATACGGCTCCTACTGCTGCTGTAGACGCAGAACAACGACTGCAATGTCGCATGCAGGTGGTGGTCAAGCCAGCAGACAATCGCGCCAGGAACAGCAGCGGAGTTTGTTCCATCGCGTGCGATGTCTCCCTCGTATTTGCGGATCGGACATTGCGTCGTAACACGTTGTTACGGTCTGTTCTGGATGACCACAGCGGCACCACTACGACTGGAGAGGTTTTATTGTTCCCATTTGTGGATGAGGGTATCCGCATCTACTGCCACGGTTTGTGCAGTGGATGTGGTTTAGGGTGGACCGTGAGCTTCGTGGAAGTTCAAACCCCAGGGATGTTCTGCGTGGAGTCTTTCACATCCAGCAGATACTCCCCCCATCCGTATCTCTCCCCCACCCCTTCACCCCCTCACTCTCCCCCATCCACGGGACCTTCCTCGCCTCTCATCCCCCCCCCCGTGCACCCATGCGCTTACTTAATGAAGTTAAAGACGCGAGAGCAGAGACGCGGGCGGCCATGACTGAGCGCATGGCTGCGTCGAGCATCATCAGCGGCAGCGCCGTTTTTAAATATCGCGGGCGAGCGAGTGATCGGTGGCGCCCTCGGTGAGCAGCGCACCGCGCAACGACGATTATCTGAACAGATCCTAAGCCTCCCCTAGGGTCGACTCAGTCTCGAATCAGTACCTTGCGGGGTGTGTAGTAGGCATTGCGGGAGACGAAGGCGGCCGGGCGTGGTGTAGTGCTGGCTCGTGAACAGCTCTTGTCGCAACAGTCTGTTGAGGCTATAGGGGGCACATTTGTCTTTATGTGTATACAGTGATGCAATGATTCGCACAGGAAGAAAGGAAACAATAATAGAGGATTATTAAGCATAATGATTAATACTAATCTAGAACTCTGGTGGTTAGTGCCTTACGCCGATAAATCGCTTCCCCCGAAACGTTCTGTAGAATTCTGGAGTGAGAAATTAGGCCTTCAAACGTCTGCACGCGTACCAATACAAAGACCCCCCGTATAGCCTTAACAGACTGTTGGGGAAGTGCTGTTAGCGAGCATCCATGAAGGGCCGGCACGGCACACGAGGGGGTGGGTGGCCAGCACCACGCCCGACCGCCTTTGTTTCCCCAGGGGCGATGTTTACACATCGCACCAGGTTATACATTTGAGGCTGAGTAGACCTAGGGGAATGGTCAGGAGCGATTCTGATAATCGTCGCTGGGTGTTGGCCGTGAGCGGGAATCGAACTCGGATAGCCGGGTTCGTAGCGCAGCGCGCTAACGGCGACACTACCACTCCCGCCCCCCACACGCACACAGACACACGCACACAGACACAAATATACACACACACACGTGGAACGCGCGTGGCGTCGATGCTCACGCGCCGCGGGACGCGTGAGTGACAACGCTTTGGCACGGTCAGCCTTGTCCAGAGCTGCACACACGCGCAAAAAAAAAAGAGAATAAGAAAAACCCACTCGCATTTTCCGGACAATCGCACAAAAGCCGTGGATAAATTGCACGTTTCAGCCGCCGTGCGTTGTGTTCGTGACCAGCGGGAGCGGGGGGTGTGGGATATGAGGGGGGGGGGGGCTCATCTCACAGCGCGAGGGGGGTGACCCACGGAAGAAGTCGCTCTCTCTCCCCCACACACCCCCTCACTCTCTCTCTCCCCCACACACTCAACCTCCTCGCTCTCTCTCGCTCTCGCGCTCGCTCTCTCTCGTGATCGCTCTCTCGTGCTCGCTCTCTCGTGCTCCCTTGCGGCGCTACCACTGCCACTGGAAAGCCGTCCCGAGAAGCCCCGAGCCCCGAGCCGTACCGTTCCACAGCGCTCATTTTATTTTCCCTGTTGCGGGCCGGAGTGCAGTAATCGTAATAACACGTAGCAGGCTTTCGCGACCAATATTATTCATGATAAACGCTTTTGGGTTAGATCGCGTTATTTATAAATGTGTCGTAACCCTCCACCACCCGGCACGGCACCGGATTAGGTTAAATGATGACGTCACCCTGCTACTCTATTTAAGACCGGGAGCAAGTGGAGGGCTTCACCATTCTGGCAAATTGCCCGATGATGCTGGATGTAATTACCAGCGAAACGTCGTACTCAAAATAGTAAATTATGTTGAATCACTCTTCAACACACCGGTGGGCTAAAGCAGTGAACTCTTTGTCTTTTGTAAACGTGACACATTGTTTACTGTTTGGCCGTGTTGGGTGGTGGAGGGTTACGACACATTTATAAATAACGCGATCTAACCCAAAAACGTTTATTAAGAGTAATCGTAATGTTTGAAAGCGTTTTTTTTTACTAGGTTTAAGTAACACAATTTTTGTATTTTTAATAGTTTGTCTCTGACGCGTGCTTTCTTAAATGTGTTATTGTTAGTTTCCATGTTCGGTGAGCAACATTAAGTCTGATTAACAGTGACACTTAGTCTAATTACCCACGAAACGTCGTACTCGAATTGTAAATGTTGTGGGTTTACTCTCCAACACACCGGCGTGCTGTACTAGTAACGAATTGGCACGTTCTGTTTACGTGGCAAACCTCACTAATTGGCTGTGTCGGGTGGTGGTGGGTTTAACGACACATTTATATATTTACGCGATCTAATCCTAAAACCTCTATTATGGATAACACTTAGTCTGTACTGCTCTCTCTGCTGCTTGGTTGAAACGTAGTCAAACATTTGAATAAATGAAGTTATGATACGAAGTATAGTTTTGACTAAAGGGGGCGACTTTACTCAACTTTACACCGCCTCTGCCCCCCCCCCCAAGCGGTATACCTGCACGGGTACGCCACTCTTAGTCCATCGGCAGGTAGTCGCGTGTGGTAAATTGTGAGTACTCGCCGCCTCCTCCCAGACGTACGGACCAGCGTGTGACAGTCGGACGAGATACACTCTCCACAAACACCCTTTTATTGTCAAGGAGTGATATAAACCATCACGCCAACTCCGGACATCCTTGCAGCAGCAGCGGCGGCAGCAGAAGCAGCGGCTTTTGGCTCGGCCATCGAACAAAGGCGGTGGCCATCGCATCATCGCGCGGCGCTTTCAGATGAGCTTCTGCGGCCGTCTGGAACGCTCTTCCCTCCGATATTAGGAAACAACTGGGAGCTACGCACTTTTATATCTACACTGAAAACTAATTTCTAAAGAACTGCTTTTTGCGTTTAATTTGTTGTCCTATCCCGTACCTCCGATTAGCACGGTTGGCTTACGTACGGCGCGAAAGAAGTTCAACATACACACATAATGGGGGCCCCTTTCCTGCAGCAGTGGCGTGAGTGAGAAATTGCAGGGCCGTGCCTTTACCCGTCATGCATTGCGAGAGAGGAGGGAAGACGCGGTCACCCACCCTCCAGGGCGCTGCCGTGGCTAGGAGATGTTAACTACCTCGCTTGGTATGCAGGAGGTCGTGGGTTCGATTCCGACCCTGACGTCTGCTGCTGTATATTTAGAGTTTGCGTGTCTCTCTCCACGTGGTCCTGTGCATTTTTCTCCGAGTTTTTCCCTCCACATTTAGAAACCTGCGTTTAGTGTATTTGGCTGGTAAAATAAGAAAAATAGTTTAGTTTAGCAGTGGAGTTACCAGGAAGCTCTTGTCACCGAGAAACACATCAAAACATTTAAAGCGGATCTAAACTACAGTAATATCCCGGTTTACGTCGGGGATGCGTTCCTGAAATGTGCGACGACGAATATCTAAACAGCGTCAATCGAAGCGTTTGACAGGGTAGTGGTGGTGGAAGGCTGAGAGGCGACGGATAACGAGAAAACGACGGATTACGCCGTTAGCGAAGTAAGTGTGGGTTGGGGGAGGCGACGCAAAATCGTGTAGCGGTGTTAATAAAGTGACGACGTATGTGCGAAACGACGTAAATCGGGGCATTGCTGTGGCAACGGCAGAGACATCGCATTGAGTGTCGATGAGGGGTTGATCTTTCTTCTTTGGTACGACTGCTGCTGCTGTAGATGCAGATCATCGACTGCAATGTCACATTGAGGGGGTCAAGCCAGCAGATAACCGCTTCAGGAGCAGCAGCGGAGTTTGTTCCATCGCTTGCGATGTCTCCCTCGTATAGGTGGATCGGGGCCTTGCGTCGTTATCTGTTGTACGGTCTGTTCTGGATGATCACACGACTTGAGAGTTTTTTTTCCAGTTGTGCATCAGTGGACCCGCATCTTCTACTGCCATGGGTTTGTGCAGTGGATGCGGTTTAGGGTGGACCGTGAGCTTTCGTGGAAGATCAAACCCCAGGGGATGAAGCTCAAACCCAGGGGTTGGTGAACGCGAGCGGCATGACACGGCCCAAATGAGAGATCCGCGCCCGACAGCGCCGGCACCAGCGTGGAGATGGAGCGCTGAGATCGTCGCGTGTGCCGCAGGAGCAGCGATGGATCTGCGCCATCGTAGGGCCGTGAGGAATCGCGTGGTGTCGGGGGAGGGGTGGGGGCCGCGGGTGTGTGGGGGGTGAGGGCTTCATCCAGCAGTGGACAGAGCATGGCTCATGCTGCTGCTGTTGACGATGGTGATTAATGAGGTGGCTGCTGCTGTCTTTGATGATGGTGGTGGTGGTGGTTGTGTTCCAGATGATTATTGTGGTGGTGGTGGTGATGTATCTAATGGTTGCTGCTGATGTTTCTGGACATGACGTTGCTAGTCATGCTGCTGCTGCTGCTGAAGATGAGTAATGTCGTGCACGTGACTGCTGCTGCTGCTGATAACGATGATGGCCCTGACTGGTGGTAATTAACGTAACGTTCGCTGCTTCTGTTACTACTTTTCCTAGTCTTGCTAATGATGGTGAAGATTCTATGGGTATGCTCCTAATGATGATAACAACCCAAAAACCTCTATTATGGATGATTTTGCTGCTGTTTGATGATGATTATTATTATTTTGTTCCTGATGGTGATTTTGCTGCTGATGATAATGGTGATGTTGTTGCTGCTGCTGATGATTATAACTTGTTAGAGAATTGCACACACACAAGCAGAGCATCACGTGACGAAGTTGAGGTCACTCCCGTCTGGGTTCGTGGAGGGGGGGGGAGTGCGGGAAGGGGGGACTCGAGGAAGAGCTGTGGGTGGAAAATTACACAGCGGAGAGAAGGTGACAGAGCTAAGGGAGAGCTAAGGGAGAGCTAAGGGGGAGCTAAGGGAGAGCTAAGGGAGAGCTAAGGGAGAGTTAAAGGACAGCTAAGGGAGAGCTAGAGGAGAGCTAAGGGAGAGCTAAGGGACAGCTAAGGGAGAGCTAAGAGAGAGCTAAGGGAGAGCTAAGGGAGAGTTAAGGGGGAGCTAAGGGAGAGCTAAGGGAGAGCTAAGGGAGAGTTAAGGGAGAGCTAAGGGAGAGCTAAGGGAGAGTTAAGGGGGAGCTAAGGGAGAGCTAAGGGAAAGTTCAGGGAGAGCTAAGGGAGAGCTAAGGGAGAGTTAGAGGGGGGGCTAAGGGAAAGCGAAGGGAGAGTTCAGGGGAGAGCTAAGGGAGAGCTAAGGGAGAGCTAAGGCAACAGACAAGGTGAGAGTGAACGACGTTAATTGTGCAAAAGCACTTAAACTCAGCCTGAACAGTCCGGCACGCTGTTCCGGGAATTTATCTTCCATGTAATAATCATCAGCATCATCAGCATCATCAGCATCATTAGCATATATTCGTATAGGATGACCAATAGCGAACCCGTTACTTTGCAGCGGAAAATAAGGGGCATCTGTCATATCCAGGCTCTTCTTACGAAATCATATTGTACGCAGAGCGCTAACGGTATGTATGTTGTTTTCGTTATAAATTAGCAAGCTAATATATAGAGTGTATATTCTTGGTTCTTTCGGTAAAGTCACGTAGAATGGAAACAAGAAGATGCTCGGTGTAGTCGGCACTTTGCTTCGTTCATCATTTCGGTTTTTTCCAATGCTTTGTTTTATGTTACCCCCCTTTTAAAATGAAAGATTTCACAAAAGATTGTACGTTCTGCTCTCCTCCTTCTTACCCCTTCCTTCTCTCTGTACCCCCTCTCTCTCGACCCCCTCTCTCTGTACCCCCTCTCTCTGTACCCCCTCTCTCCCTCCTCTATGTCTATGTTCCCCCTATTTTCTACGTAATATTTGTTTAACTACGACAAGTGCTGCATCTGCACCCAGCCATTCTCGCAGTCCTACGGCCTCCGACGGGTAGCTCACATCTGCATGCAGAGCTCCCGTCTTCTGCCACCGAGCACACGGCCTCCTCCAGCGCCCAATGCCCCCTCTCTCTCCTCTCGCTCTCTTTTTTTACGATCAGTGGAAACAAGAAGATGCTCGGTGTAGTCGGCACTTTGCTTCGTTCATCATTTCGTAAAAAAAAATATTTAATTTTTATTTGTATTTTTTATTTTATTTTTAAATAACTTTGCTTTATATAAACCCCCACCTCTCGCTCACTCTCTCGCTCTCGTCTCTCTGCCTCTCTCAACACGACACGCCAGAGAAGCGGAGCATCGCAGCGGGGGAGTCCGCGGGAGTTCCGAACAAATTGCTGGCCAAAGCAACACCCCCCACCACCTACAACCACTCTGTCCCCCCCCCCCACTCAAATATTCCTAACCCTCACCGACCCCCACCACCACCACCCTCCGCCCCCCTCCCCCACCTCGCACACCGCTACCCACCCCTTAGCCACCGCGGTTGCCCCCTTGCTCTCCGCGTGTCTCAGACAGTAACATCATTCCTCATTAGGCGGCGGCTGGGGCAGACGCGCTCGCCGCCGCCGCCGCCGCCGGTGCAAATCTGATCGGGGCCGCAGCAGAGCGAGAGACGCCAAAGGAGCCACCGCCGCCGCTGCTGCAGCCGCGTGTATCTTCTATGGGGGGGACGAGGGGGGGCGAGGGGGGGACGAGGGGGGGCGAGGGGGGGGAGACGAGGGGGGGGGGCTCGCGGAACTGAACGCGGTCCGCGACTTGGTGTTGACGAGGCATCATCGAGTGGCCGCACGCGGCAGCCCCACATCTCGCTGACGGGTACCTGGCGTGCCTCGGCCGCACTGGTCCGAGCCTTCATAAAAAATATAAATATAAAATATGTATATAATATATATTACTATATAATAACAAATGCGGTATTTCTTTTTACTGCCCACCTACCCACCGAACATAATTAGTGCTCCCGGCTCCTGCTCGACGGGTGACATCAGTGGTGAGTGATGTCGTAACCAGTCCTGCACATCTCCCCCCCCGCCACCACCTCCCTCCACCCACCCCTCTCCCCCCCACCTCTCCCCCACCCCACCTCTCTCCACCCCACCTCTCCCCCCCACCTCTCCCCCACCTCTCTCCACCCCACCTCTCCCCCCCACCTCTCCCCCCCCCCACCTCTCCCCCACCCCACCCCTCTCCCCCCCACCTCTCCCCCCCACCTCTCCCCCCACCTCTCTCCACCCCACGCCCTTCGCCAAACCGCATGGACCCAGCGCGGCGAGGTTTATAGTATTATCGCCCAATTGCACTCAGATTGTAAATGGTTCTGTGGGGTTTTCCCCTCCGACACCCGGGCCGTGGTGCTGGAGTCGTCACTCGTTGCCACGTTTCGTTCCACGTGACAGACCTCGCCGATTGGCCGTGTCGGGTGGAGGTTGGGTTTACGACACAATTACATTCACCCGATATAACCCCTTAAGCTCGCAGTGGGTTGATAAATGTTTGTAATTGTTCTACTGTTATTATTATGGTTAATATCTAATTTATGGTGGAATAATTCGTATTATTTTTGGGGGGGTTTAAACACCCCCCTCGCCTCCCTACAGATGTATCCTGATCGTGCTTTGGGCTTGGTGCCTTGGTGAGATGATGAATCCATTCGGAAATCTCGGGGTTGTTAAAGAACGGTCCACTGAAGTGGATGCCACGACGCTACCTCGGAGATCCATTCGCGTGAAATCTGGTCCACGCATTACCGGGCAGCACTTTAACCACCCACTCTTAATAACGAAAAGGTGATAACGCTTCACCGCACGGTATCCACTCATCGCTCTCGTAGAGAAACAGAGGGCGACTCAGAGAGATAAAGAGAGGGCGAGTCAGAGAGGGAGAAAGGACGACTCAGAGAGAGAGAGGACGACTCAGAGAGAGAACGACTCGATAGAAAGAGAGAACGACTCAGAAAGAGAGAGAGAGAGGACGACTCAGAGAAAGAGAGAGGACGACTCAGAGAGCGGACGACTCAGAGAGAGAGAGAGAGGACGACTCAGCGAGAGAGAGGACGACTCAGGTAGAGAGGACGACTCAGAGCGAGAGAGAGAGAGGGACGACGACTCAGAGGAGACTGGAGAACGAATCACAAACAAGGAGCGGGAAGGAATATACTTGACCAATGAATAGGTGTGTATAGATGTGGTAAGAGGCCGGATACAACTCACGCGTGCGAGGGGACAGCACTATATCCCCGTAAACAGATGGAAGAGGTGGAGTCCACATTGCTTTGTTTTCCTGTACCGCCTTTACCTGGCGACCCAAGGGGTACGGCACCTCCTCGACCCGACGCAAACCCGCGGAGAGGGGGGAGTTTAACAACCGGTGCCGATCGCACATCCGATTGGCACGGTTGGCTACGTATGGTGTGAAAGAAGTTCAACATGCATACATCGGTGTGTGATCTACTAACCCTCGCTGCTGTCCCCACACGCAGCGACGTGCAGCAGTAGCGCAGCCATCATCAACCATCACAATTACACTGGTAGGAACCACCTGGTTCCACCAGCCCACAGGGGATTATTGTGTCCGTCTGTAGTGCATCCAAACATGGGAGGGGTGGGCTGGGTGGAGAGGGGAGGGTGGGGAGGGGCTGGGTGGGGAGGGTGGGGAGGGGTTGGTGGGGAGGGTGTAGCTGGGTGGGGGGTGGGAGGGGTGGGGCAGGGTAGAGAGGGGCTGGTCACCCCGTGGTGCCCTTATCAAATTCAACGTTTAACCTACTCACGCCGGCTTGTGCCCGCCCTCACAGTCGGCCATATTTGCGGAATACACCACGCCACCGCTGACCCTGGCCATTGACCGAGCAACCCAACGTTCCTACCAGCTCCCTCCGCAGGAATGTGTTAGCCTCAGATTTTTGGTATGTTTTCGTATTATTTTTAACCAGGGTCTGTACTTGAGCCGTATTAAGCGAAGAAGCAAATGTAATGGTATATTTTAATCCGCGCGAGGCGTCGTTGGTGACCGATCTGACACCATCAGCACATCCAACTTGACAACCGTTTTATAATAATAGTTCAGAATATGGAATGCTCGCGTATTTGGTTGTAGTTGCAAACTCTCAGCGAGAGACACAGAGAGAGAGGGAAAGAGACGGGGAGATAGGAGTGATGAGAGAGAGAGAGAACGAGAGAGAACATGTCAGAAGCGTTGGGAAAACCACAGTCAACGTGTCCATTGGAGAGAGAGAAAAAAAACCCGCCTCGCAACAATTGCCCGAACTCTGAGGTTCATCATTTGGGATGCTTGGCCAACTCGATCAGCGAGTGATCTATAAAATCACCGGCGGCTCGTTGACTGCATGGCTGTCCTGGATTGGAACCCGGCTCGTCAGCGGTGCGTGGCTCTCGGTCTGCATTCAACTTTCACATTCAGGGGTGCCGCGGTGGCGAGATGTTAACTCTCTCTCCGGGTATGCAGGAGTCTTGGGTTCGGAGGGTGGGGGGGGCGGGGTGGGGGGGGCAGCCGAGAGTCCAAACCGAGGAGTCGTCTTGTCCAGCAACAGCAACCCGCTGAGACGTGGCGAGTGGAGCTGATGGAGCTTTCGGAATGGAGAGACCACGTTGTGCTCGATGTTAATTACCTCGCCTGGTATGCAGGAGGATCGTGGGCTCGATTCCGACACCTTGCCGACGCCTGCTGTTTATGCGGATTTTGCGTTTCTCCCTCCCCGTGGTCGCGTGGATTTTGTCTCCGGGTCCTCCGGTTTTTTCCCTCCACATTTGTAATTGATAAATATCACGAGTTTCGAAAATTTGCCTGCTATAATTGTCCTCATCATCAGCCACTTTGTTGAGCTATCACTTGTGATGCGGCCAGGTCGCTTCTGAAAAATAGCTACATAGCCCAGTGGGCCTTACCTGGTGACAAAAAAAAGTTAGTTTAAATAATAGCGTGGGCGTCGTTAAAACTAATTGCAAACGCCCCCTTGCCTGCGTGGTTGGGTTCATGAATTATGCGCGCTTTGTTCGCTTTAATTTGTAAACAATTAACACCTCCGGGTGTTTTTGTAAAGGAGGTGGGGCGGCCAAGAGACCGCGGAACGCACCGCGAGCGAGCGAGAGCCGCACGTTAATTAATCTCGTCAATTCATTATCTCACTCGAATTAACCGATTATTAATTGATTCATTTATTAATGTGTCTGTGATTCGTACGTGGCCCCGGCTTGCTGGAGTGTAATTGGCGCCATGCTGAATTGATAAATTAATCGCTTCATTAATAGATCAATTGATAATACAGTTAATTGGTTGGTTAATTAATTGCTTTCATATGACGCACTACACTACAGCGACTGAATCACTTGTGAACATTACGAAACTAAAACAAGAATCCCACGTATAGCCTGAACAGACTGTTGGGGCAAGTGCTGTTAGTGAGTAACACCTATGAACGCTGGTACGGCACACGAAGGGTTGGGTGGCCAGCACCACGCCAGGCCGCCTTTTTCTCTCCATTAGCGAGGTTTCTAAATCGAACAAGGTACTCATTTGAGGCTGAGTCAACCTAGGGGAAGCGGAAGACCGGTTCAGATAATCGTCACTGGTGTTGGTGGCCGTGAGCGGGAATCGAACTCGGGTCGCCGAGTTTGTAGCGCAGCTTCAAAGGACAAAAATAGACTCCCCATATAGCCTCAACAGACTATTAGGACAAGTGCTGTTAGCGAGCATCTATGAAGGCCTGTAATGCACACGAGGGGGTGGGTATCCATCACCACGCTCAGCCGCCTTTGTCTCTCCAGTGGCGATGTTGACACTACCGCTCCCCACAAACACGCACGCGCGCGAACACACGCACTCACACGCGCACACACGCACTCACACGCGCACACACGCACACGCACAAAACTTAATTAAGAAACATTGCTAAACATCGCAATTAATTTCGCGTTACGACCGCGACTGATTTTAAGGTGCAGCAGCAGCAGCGCTGTCCAAACCGTGACCGACACGGGGATGAGAACACCGTCACGTGGTCTGTGGTAGACCCCAGACGAAGAGGAACTAAATTAATAATTAAAAAGGGACGGGTGGAGGGGGGGGTGGAGGGGGGGGGCGTTGGTGATAGCTGGCCGCTATTTCTGTCGAGCGAGTGGCTCGCGATGGGAAGGCACAGAGTTCAAATCCGAGTTGTTGGCGAGGGGGGGGAGGGTTGACCCAGACCGTTATTCCATTACCCCTCCGAGGGGCATCCATCGACTGAGCACCACTATTCGGCGACGTCAACTGACATTGTCCTATTGAGCGGGTAGACTCGTTCGCGCGATCTAACCCAAAAGATACCTCTATTATCAATAGAATGCGGATGTGGTTCTTCTCTTCCGTTACACCGCGAAAAGAGTTGTCAGCACGCGATGACGATGGTGGTGGTGGTGGTGGTGACGATGACCACGATGCGTGTGCTGGTGTCGTGGGGTCGAGCGGTGGCGAAGTGCTTGGCGCACTGCGCAACGAATCCGGCGTACCAACACCAGCGACGGGGAATGTCCTGGAGCGAAGCTCATGCTGCACCGCGGTTAAGTCTGTGATCGGCAGGATGCGTGTGGTGATGGTGGTGGTGGGGTGAAGTGTGGGTAACTATCACCACTTCCATCCACGACCTCTGGGCCAGTGTGGGTTAGTCGACCCACATACCCCCTCTCTCTAGAACCGTCTATTCCGCTGGCAGGAGCGGTGAGCAAGGCATCGCAGGGCTGCGCTTCTATCTGTGTTTTTAATAATGAAACTCGTATTAGTTTGTGAACGTCCCCCCGATATTAATGATAATTAGAATCAATTCCTACATTTTTATTTGGCTATACAATCGCAGAATTCAGTGTGTGGCTCGCATGCATCACACACACGCACACCACACACGATCGGCGAAATGTTCAAGACAATATAACAAAATATGCGAGAATAAGCAACATTTTAAATTACGAAAATGTATTTGTTGTTGTTGTTTTAGTGGATAAATCGTGGTGCCTCATTGGTGGGGAGCGGTGGCGCAGTGGTCAGGGCGCTGTGTTACGAACCCGGCGTGCCGGGGTTCGAATCCCGGCCAGGGCTAACATCAGTGGTGATCGATAACTCAATCGGTTCTGTTCCCCACGCAGTGCCTTCCCCAACTAGCACTCGACCACGCTGGTGAAGTATGGTTAAAACACCCCCAACATGACCGATATGGCGTAGGGGAGGCCCTTATCCAGCAACGAATCCGGCGATGTACAACGGGGTCGTACATATACACCACAAAACACAACAACACACAACAACAATAACAACACACAAACACAACAAATATGACAGGCAGTAATACACACAACAACGGACAATACAACCACAAAACTATAAAGACTCAGATCCACCGTATAGCCTTAACAGACTGTGGGGGCAAGAGCTGTTAGCGAGTAGCACCGATGTATAACGCACCACAATGCGCTACAATACACAACACGCAATCATACAACTGCAACACAACAACGCCAACAATAGACAATAGCGTATAACAACCGCAACACACAACGAACAATGATACAGAACAATACGACCACAGCACACAGACACAACACCGCGCAATAATACAGCGAACTGCACGAGACAAAGACGCAACAATAGAGAGCGTCCTTCGCGGAGATGGAGTCACGAATGCTGCTCGGTGGATCATTGCACAGCAGTGGTAGCGTTGACGGCTTTGGGAACGCCTTCATCCAGCAGTGGATTGACCATGGCCGTTGATGATGATGACGTTGGATTGCCAGCTGTTGGTGATTTATGGAGAGAGAAATGACGAATAGAGAAATTCGCCTCCTATGCGTAAATATATCATCAGCATCATCAGCATCAGCAGCAGTCATCTTTCCACTGCTGGATGAAAGCCTCAGCCGAGCCGTGCGCCGTCTCTCCCAGCGGAGTAGCAATCCACCCTCGCTGCCCGATTCCTTGACTCCATCTGCATCTCCGTTCTGCCACGCACAAGTAGCCTTGCCTGAACAGTTACTATAAATTAATGAATTATTTAATTGACCACAACAACAACAAATTTCACGGTGAGAGTTATTTAGTAATTTTTCATATTCGAAAAAAAAAAAGATTAATGTTTAAATTGACTAACGGGGTGATTCTGTTCATAAATCGCCCGTGACGCGACAGGTTCGGCAGCCACGATACAGGCGGAGAGTTGTAGGTGATTGGGGGGGGCAGTGGGTGAGGGGGGGGAGCAGGGGGTGAGGGGGGGTTAGATGGTGAGAGGAGGCAGGGGAGAGAGATGGGGGGGGGGTTACATAAAGCAAAGTTTAAAAAAAATACGAAATGATGAACGAAGCAAAGTGCCGACTACACCGAGCATCTTCTTGTTTCCACTGATCGTAAAAAAAGAGAGAGAGGAGGGGGGAGGAAGATAATTAATGGGGGGGGTGGGGTAGGGGGGGTGAGTTGGCGGGATGGAAGAGGGAATGAGGAGCGGTGACTGCGCTCCCCTCGTGTCTCTGTCGTCTCTCGCTTATCTGCAGAGCGAGGTGAAGGGGAGGGAGGAAAGTGAGGTTGAGTAGGGGGGGGCGATCAGAGTTGGGAGGTGGGGGTTGGGGTGGGGTAGGGGTGGGGGTGGGGGTAGGGGGGGTTTCTGAAGGAAACATCGCGCAACTCCGAGGGCGAACATCTATTCACGGCGCACGAAGCGATCGAGCTCAGTGTCATCGATGATGCTCTCATCCCTTTACCTAACCACTCACCCACGTGTCCAGCCACCCGACCCTGCCAACCACCCTCCCGCCCGCCCACCAACGCATCCACCTACCCAACCACCCATTCAATCATCCACCCACTCAGGCACCCACCCACATACTCTCATACGCACCTACCCATCCACCCCATTCACCCACTCACCACTCACCCTACCACCCTCAGAACCGTATACCGACCCATCCCACCCACCGATCCATCCATCCACCCACTCACCCACCCAACCACCCACCCCCATCCACCCGTATACCCAACCACCCAAACAACCTCTTACCCACCCCTCCACCCACCCACCCCTCCACCCATCCACCCCTCCACCCACCCACATGCTCATCAAAGACACAGAGCCCTCAACCGCACCACCCTCAATCACTCTTCCCCCCTCCCTCTGTCTGTCTCTCTCTCTCTCTCACAACCCCCGCCCCTCAACATCCCCTACCCACCCACCCCGTCCCACATCCATCCCTCTCCTCCTACTCCTCCCCCTCCTCCTCCCCGCTATCTGCCCACTACAACATTCTCACATCCGTGAGTTCGCGCGCCGGCCACTCAAAGGACGCGGGCGGGCGGGCGGTCGCACGGACAGCCACGCGAACAGACAGACAGCCAGACGGACGGAACAACAGGCGGAACAAGCAGGCGGAACAAACAGGCGGACACGCACGGGACTTGACTCTCTCCCTCGTTCTCTTTTCCGCGATCGCCCTCGCGTCAAAGGCGCTCCTTGGGTCGCCCTCGCAGCGGCGGTGCCTCAAGCGCCGTCTCCTCGTTGGGCCGGGGAAGGTGCGGGGGGGTGTGGGGGGTGGAGTGGCATCAGAGAGCCTGAAAACGCGCGCCGCGAACACCGCTCGCAGTGAACAGAAGAGAGCGGACAGTGAGTGGTGTTCGAGAGAGGTGCAGAGAGAAGGGGAGAGAGAGAGTGGATGAGTTCAGATTGATCGAGAGACACGCAACAGAGACACGAACCTTCCTTTTCCGAGGCGACACGCTGCGACATCCAAAGCGGGGACCACGCCTCGCCATCAACCGCCACAGTCATCATCCGCATCATCACTGCCACCACCACCAACAACAACAACATCGTCGTCGTCATCAGCATCGACACCACGTGCGAAGGATAGCGCATCGCGCCATCGCGTGTGCGTGGGGAGTTCTGCCTGCCCGGGGACTGGCGACTTTGAGTGCCCGAAGAGCAAAGGGGGTTCGTGGGATCGTGCTGGGGGTGGGGGTGGTGGTGAGGGTGGTGGTGCGTGCGGTGGGAGAGGTGGGAATCAAATCAAGGAGGAGAGAGCGCGCGTTGTGGTCGCTGGGAGTGGTGGGAAGTGGCGAGCGGAGAAGCGTGGAGGCGGGTTGCGAGTGAGAGAGGGAGGGAGGGAAGAGAGAGGAGTGGAGGGAGGGAGGAAGGGACGGAGAGAAGGAGGGAGGCGCTGGAGCGAGGAGGTGGGGAGGACACGGGCAGGAGGGAGAGAGTCGAGTGAGGGAGAGAGGGCGGGAGAGGGAGGTGGGATCCCGAGACGAGAGAGAGAGAGAGGCAGTCGCTGCCTAAAGACGCCATTGAACGATCCGCGCGCCGAACCGCGCTCCGTGTCAACGCGGGGACCCGGCGCGCATCGCCAGCGGCGTCCTCATCAGCATGCCGCGACGGAAGCAGCAAGCGCCGAGGCGTGCGTCCGGTAAGCAACACGGTGTGCTTGAATGTTGCGTGCCCCCATCCGTCTTTGTCTCTCCGTGACTTGTTATCCTGTCTCTGCCATCTGTCTCTCTATCTCCCTACTCTCCCCCCGCCCCACCGTCTCTCTGTAGTGGTGGGCAGCAAGCACGCACGCACACGCGCGCGCACGCACATACACGTGTGTGTGTGTAATGCGTTCCACGCTGTCTGTCATGTGAGCTGTTGTGCGTTGCCTATGATGTGAGACAGACGCGGACGCATCACCCGCGCGGCTGGTATCATGGGTGTCTCGCTCCGGGTGGGCGGGGGGTAAAGTTTGGGATGGGTAACCTGGTTTGCCCACTTTTTGTGAGAGTTGAGAATGCTTTGATAATTAGTTAATGAATGCGAATTAAGGGGGGGGGGGGGTGGAAGGTAAACACAGTAGGGAGCAGTATCGCAGTTGTTGAGTTTTCCATTTGCTCTGTCATGTTGTGTGAAGGTGGCTAGGAGATGTTCACTACCTCGCCGGATATGCAGGAGGTCGTGGGTTCTATCCCGACCCTGACGCCTGCTGCTGTGTATTTGGAGTTTTGCGGCGTCTCTCTTCCCGTGGTCGCGTGGATGTTTCTCGGGGTTCTCCGGTTTTTCCCTCCACATGTAAAAACAACTAAAACGTGTTTTTTAGAGTATTTGGCTGCAATACATTTCCACGCGATAAGCTACTAAGTTGAGCTATCATTTGTGATCGCAAGGTCGCTTCTGCACAAACACGATGTAGAGCTGGTAAAGTAAATTTTTTAACATAGTTTCGTTTTAGTTTTTACCACGACACAGCACCGGGAAAGGCGACGGACAGTCAGCGTGATGGCCTTTAATATTGTTTATAGATAGATCATGTGTATATGTATGTTGGACTTCTTTAGCACCGTACACAGCCAGCCGTGCTAATCGGAGGTGCGGCGATCCAACCGTGCTAAAAATCTGAGTTGATTGCATTGTTTTTTTTTTGTATTTTATTTGTATTTTATTTCTTGCCCCTTTCAGTTACAATTCGCTTGATCTTTTTTTACCGACGTAACGAAAGAAAACGCACGCAAAAAAAATAACTATGCTGACACGGACACACACACACACATTATATATAAATATATATTCAGTACTGTATATCCGAGCAAAGAGCCTCCGTCTGGTGCAGTTTTCGCAGACGAATTGCCATCCTCGATTTGACGTGTGATTGATTGTCCGTCATGCTAGGAACTTTGATCTATTCATTGCGGATAAACATCAATAAATCAGCCCCGCTCTCGACCGCTGCTACTGCAACGTCTGCTGCGTTAGAATAAAACGAAGAAGATAAACACGCGTATGGATGTGTGTGTGAGTGGTGCCACTGGGGGATACAAAGGCGGCCGGGCAGGTTTGGTGCTAACCAACCACCCACCCAATCACCCACCTCGTGTGCCGTTCCGGCCTTCATCGGTGCTACTCGCTAACAGCACTTGCCCCAACAGTATTTTAAGGCTATATGGGTGATATGTGTCTTTGTCTCTGTCTATGTGTGTCACCCGGCACACAAACAACAAAGACAAAGATTCCGCAGCCCCCCCCCCCTCTTCCCCGTATAGCCCCAACAGACTTTTAGGGCAAGGGCGATTAGCGCGGACATTTGAAGGCCGGCACGGCGCACGAGGGATTGGGTGGCCGGCACCTCGCCCGCCCGCTCGGCCGCCGTTGTCTCCATAGTGCCGATGTTTTAACACGTCGCACCAGGTACTCATTTTCATGCTGAGTCGACCTAGGGGGAGGAGGCGCAGGACCGGTTCAATTATTCGGCACGGGTGTTGGCCGTGAGCGGGAATATGACTCGTGTCGCTGGGTTTCGTATTGCAGCGCGATTACCACTATACTACGGCGTGTGCGTGTGTGCGTGTGTGTGTGTGTGCGTGTGTGTGCGTGCGTGTGTGTGTGTGCGCGTATATATGTGTGTGCGTGTGCGCGTGTGTGTGTGCGCGTGTGTGTGTGTGTGTGCGTGTGTGTACGTGTGTGTGCGTGTATATACGTGCGTGTGTATACGTGCGTGTGTATACGTGTGTATACGTGTGTACGTGTGTGTGTGTGTCACCAGCACACAGATCCACGCACACGCGGTTACGCCGCCGACCGCTGTGGGATACTCGCAGAAGATTGTTGGCACCTGTCACGAAATGCTCGTGCCACGCCGTGCTACACCGTGCCACTCTGTGCCATACCTTAGCCACATCTTAGCCACACCGTGCTACGTCGTCCCCACACCGCGCCACGCCGTGCTACATCGCGCTAAACCGCGACACACCGCGACGCACCGTGACGCACCGTGCCACAAGCCACGGGCTAACGCACCGTGCCACAAGCCACGGGCTAACGCACCGTGCCACAAGCCACGGGCTAACGCACCGTGCCACAAGCCACGGGCTAACGCGGTGGTCTACACACTGGCGCGCGTGGAGGTTCGACGTTCGGGCAAGCTCAAGGGAGCCACTGGGGAGCATTTGGAACGCGGGGAAGCGCGGGCTCGATGGACAAGGCGCAAGGGTGGCAGGGAGAGACCGGGGGGAGGCTTAGCGAAGCGTGGGGTTGTGGAGATCGCGGCGCGCGACGGGAGGGGGCAGAAGCAAGGGGTGAGGTCGTCACGAGAAGGTGGCAGAGGACGCGGCGTGAGGGGAGGCAACGTGGAGGAGGAGGGAGCGAAGTGGGGAGCAGGGCGTAGGGGAAGGAAGCAGGGCGTAGGGGAGGTAAGCAGGGCGTAGGGGAGGTAAGCAGGGCGTAGCAGGAGGAGGGAGCGTAATGCATCGCTGCGACGAAGCAGAGGGAAGCAGGGGGGGGGGGCAGGGGGTGTCGAAGGAGGAAGTAGGAGGTGGAAGAGGCGCGATCAGAAGGTAGTCGGAGGGAAAATGATACTCGCATATCCGGCGACAGGCACGGCATGGGGTAGGGGGGTTCGAGTATGCGAAACGCGGTGGTGGTGGTGGTAGTTGTGGTGGATGTAGTTGTTGTGGTGGTTGTTGTGGTAATTGTGGTGTTTCTGGTTGTGCTGGTTATAGTGGTGGTGGTGGTTGTGGTGGTCGTGGTGGTGGTTGCGAGAATGGCCCAGTGGTTTAGTTGAGATGTCTCTCTCTCTCTCGTCCCACCCCGCACCGTCTCCGCCTCTCACGGCCCGTCAGAACGACTCTGTTTCCCTTTTGATTTAATTGTCTGCCGCCTGACAGGCACATTCATCAGTGGGCTTAATGGTCAATCAAAACCTGGCAGCCTGAGTGCTTTCATTCTCTATCGAGAGCGGTCCCGACTCTCCGGGCTCCCCTTAATGGCTGCCGCAAGTTTGATGACCGAGTGAACAGCTATTTAGCGGGATAAAGCATTAAGTCGCAATGTTTATTTTTTATTTGTTTCATTATCTGCATTGTCCACCCCCCCCCCCCAACTGATGAATTCGGATCGAGAGAACGAGATAAGATGACCGCTAACCAACCGACTCGCACGACCCACCCGTGTCTCGTAGGGTACGGAAATGTATTCGTAGTGTCGGTAAATCCAGGCGGAGGATATCGTCTCGAGACGACTCACGGCTGTGGGGAAAGGAGGGTGGACTCACCATGTCACCTGGAGCGCGTGACGGCCGCGGCAAGGCCACGCGTGATTCAGCAGATGGATGCCGATGTCCAGGTCTGATCTGCAGCTCGCCTTCGCTCAGGGCGAACTGTGGCTGGCGTGATCAGTCACCTGTGTTCGATTCCCGGCCACGGCTAGCAATCACGTCACAGTGCAGCGATTTATCTACATTCCGTGTATGTCTTCTGCACCTCCGATTAGCGCGGCCGGCTACGTACGGTGCGATAGAAGCTCAACATACACACGACACAGTGTCGCTCTCTATCTGTCTTTATTTTCTGCACAGGTCGAGGTCGCACTTAACACCGCTCTTGTTCACCAACCGACGCGGTGAAGTATGGTCAGACGAACCCCCCCCCCCCCTCCACCCCCGTCCTCCCCCAACGACCAACATTGCTGCCTTCAATCCAGCAGTGGATTTGGTAGGAGAGGGGGGGGGGATGTTGATTCGCTAGTTTCACGGTCCTTGCGAGGTTTTAAAACGCGCCTCTTGCGATAGCAGCGGCCGCATTGTTAGCGATGCACATGCGGCCATCGGATACATCCGAGTCTCTCGCATATGTTCTCGCGTCATCACGCAATCACATCCACCTTTCACTCACATCCACCACTCACTCACGTCCACCACTCACTCACGTCCACCACTCACTCACATCCACCACTCACATTCACCACTCACTCACATGCACCACTCACTAACATTCACCACTCACATCTACCACTCACTCACATCCACCACTCACTCACATCCACCACTCACTCACATCCACCACTCACTCACGTCCACCACTCATTCACATCCACCACTCACATCCACCACTCACTAACTCACATCCACCACTCACTCACATCCACCACTCAATCACGTCCACCACTCACTCACATTCACCACTCACATCCACCACTCACTCACATCCACCACTCACATCCACCACTCACTCACATCCACCACTCACTCACATCCACCACTCACGTCCACCACTCATTCACATCCACCACTCACATCCACCACTCACTCACTGACATCCACCACTCACTCACATCCACCACTCAATCACGTCCACCACTCACTCACATCCACCACTCACATCCACCACTCACTCACGTCCACCACTCACGTCCACCACTCACATCCACCTCTCACATCCACCACTCACATCCACCACTCACTCACGTCCACCACTCACGTCCACCACTCACATCCACCTCTCACATCCACCACTCACTCACATCCACCACTCATTCACGTCCACCACTCACTCACGTCCACCACTCACTCACATCCACCACTCACTCACATCCACCACTCGCTCACATCCACCACTCACTCACATCCACCACTCACTAACATCCACCACTCACTCACATCCACCACTCACATCCACCACTCACTCACATCCACCACTCACTAACATCCACCACTCACATCCACCACTCACATCCACCACTCACTCACATCCACCACTCACATCCACCACTCACGTCCACCACTCACTCACATCCACCACTCACATCCACCACTCACTCACATCACTCACTCACATCCACCAATCACTCACGTCCACCACTCACTCACATCCACCACTCACATTCACCACTCACTCACATCACTCACTCACATCCACCACTCACTCACATCCACCACTCACTCACATCCACCACCCACTCACATCCACCACTCACTCACGTCCACCACTCACTCACATCCAGCACTCACATTCATCACTCACTCACATCCACCACTGACATCCACCACTCACATTCATCACTCACTCACATCCACCACTCACATTCATCACTCACTCACATCCATCACTCACTCACATCCACCACTCACTCACATCCACCACTCACTCACATCCACCACTCACTCACATCCACCACTCACTCACAACCACCACTCACATCCACCACTCACTCACATCCACCACTCACTCACATCCACCACTCACTCACAACCACCACTCACATCCACCACTCACTCACATCCACCACTCACATCCACTACTCACTCACATCCACCACTCACATCCACCACTCACTCACATCCACCACTCACTCACATCCACCACTCACATCCACCACTCACTCACATCCACCACTCACATCCACCACTCACTCACATCCACCACTCACATCCACCACTCACTCACATCCACCACTCACTCACATCCACCACTCACATCCACCACTCACATCCACCACTCACTCACGTTCACCACTCATTCACGTCCACCACTCACTCACATCCACCACTCACATCCATAACTCACATCCACCACTCACTCACATCCACCACTCACTCACATCCACCACTTACTCACATCCACCACTCACTCACTCACATCCATAACTCACATCCACCACTCACTCACATCCACCACTCACTCACATCCACCACTCACATCCACCACTCACTCACTCATTCACTCACATCCACCACTCACATCCACCACTCACATCCACCTCTCACATCCACCCCTCACTCACTTCCACCACGCACTCACATCCACCACTCACTCACATCCATCACTCACTCACATCCACCACTCACATCCACCACTCACGTCCACCACTCACTCACATTCACCACTCACTCACATCCACCACTTACATCCACCACTCACATCCACCACTCACATCCACCACTCACTCACGTCCACCACTCATTCATGTCCACGACTCACTCACATCCACCACTCACTCACATCCATAACTCACATCCACAACTCACTCACATCCACCACTCACTCAAGTCCACCACTCACTCACATCAACCACTTACTCACATCCACCACTTACATCCACCACTCACATCCACCACTCACTCACATGCACCACTCACATCCACCACTCGCATCCACCTCTCACATCCACCCCTCACTCACTTCCACCACGCACTCACATCCACCACGCACTCACAGCCACCACTCACTCACATCCACCACTCACTCACATCCACCACTCACATCCACCATTCACTCACATCCACCACTCACATCTACCACTTACTCACATCCACCACTTACTCACATCCATCACTCACATCCACCACTCACGTCGACCACTCACTCACGTCCACCACTCACTCACGTCCACCACGCTCTCACATCCGCCACTCACTCACATCCACCACTCACTCATATCCACCACTCACTCACATCCGCCACGCACGTCACGCTCACACATCACACGCGTCTCTCACAACATCTCCAGCTCGCGCACCATCTTTGAGGATTGTATTGTAACTTTTAGTGTTTTCATTGATTCCGCGCCTTCTTAAATAATTCCTATCCTCTATAACCCCCCGCGACCCCCAATCCGAACCACCCTGCAGCGCACCCCCCCCCCCCACGTCACACTCGCTCGGGAAATTAAGCGGAGCATATTGAGAGAGGAAGCGAGAGAGAGAGAACATCCACGGTAACAACCCAATTGGCCGAAGAGGTTAAGCCGGGGATGGGATAATGCGTGCGTGAGTCTGACAGTTTGCCCAAAGGGGAGCTTAATACATGCTCACACACAGACGCTCACACACACGCTCACACACACACACGCTCACACACAGAGACGCTCACACACACACTCACACACACAGACACAAACACAGACGCACACACACACGCTCACACACATACAGACGCTCACACACACACACGCTCACTACACACGCTCACACACACACGCTCACACACACGTATGCTCACATACACGCACGCTCACACACACACGTGCTCACACACACGCTCACACACACACGCTCACACACACAGACCCTCACACACACACTCACGCTCACACACACGCTCACGCACACACATGCTCACACGCTCACGCTCCTCGGCAAGGTTTTTTGTCTTCACGGCGCGAGTTATTGAATCGTCTGAAGTTGAACAGAGATTCCCCTGCCGGAGCTCTTAGCGAGGAGGAGGAGGGAGAAGACGGCGCTTCGAGTGCCGTCTTCGGGACCTTCTCGAGTCGCCCGCTCGCTCGAGTCGCCCGCTCGCTCGAGCCGCGGCGGCTTTGGCGGCGCTGTCCGTGGTGCCTGCGCGGGACGCCTCTTCGTGTGTTGATCGAGTTCGTGTGCTCGTGTGTTGTACGAGTTGGTGTGTTCGTGTCGACTCAGCCTCAAATGAGTACCTGGAGCGGTGCGTAAACATCGTCACTAGTGAGACAAAGGCGGCCGGGCGTGGTGTTGGCCATCCCACCCCTTCGTGCGTGTGCCGTGCCGGCCTTCATAAGTGCTCGTTAATAGCACTGTGCGATGTTGTGTCGTGTGTGATGTGTAGTGTACGCGTGTGATGTTATATAGCGTGCGTGATGTTGTGCAGTGGGCCTTATTGTGCAGCGTGTGATTTTACGCCCCTCGTTTGTGTGAATTTGTCTGACTCTTGCATGGCGAGTGCGTGTTATTTTGTAAATTGGTACAGCATGTGTGACGAAAGGCGGTGCGCTGTGTGTCTGCGTGGGAGCGGTAGTACGAACCCGGCGACTCGAGTTCGATTCCCGCTCACGTTCAATACCAGTGACGATTATCTGAATCGGCCCTGGGCCTCCCCTAGGTCGACTCGGCCTCAAATGTGTACCTGGTGCGATGTGTCGGCATCGACGCTGTGATGGTAAAGGTGACCGGGCGGCCAACCCCCTCGTGTGGCGGGCTTCATTGGTGCTCGCTAATAGCACTTGCTCCAACAGTCGATCGTGGTTATACGGGGGACCTTTATGTTCGCGTACGTGAACTTATATGCCGTGTCTGTGTGTATGTGTGTACGTCTGTGTGAGATTGTAAAGTGCACCTAGCCTGGCACAAACACCGTGATAACGTCACCACCACTTAGTGGCGAACGCCGGTCGCTCTTGTTGCATGGACGTGTGTCTGTGTGTCTTTGTCTCAATTGGTAAACGCCTGCGTATGTGTGTGTGATTTGTAGGCTGTATTGCGTGTGCGTGTGTGTGAGTCTGTTCGTGATTTTTACACCGTGTGTCTGTGCATTATGTAGGAATTGGTGGTCGTATACATCGTGTTTCACTTTGCACCTTCTCTGCGCGCGTGTGTGCGTCTGAGTGTACATACGACTAGTGTGTTTTGTTATTTTAGATAACGCGCGCGCGTCTGTGTGTATCTGCTTCTGTGTGTTGTGTGTGCGCCTGTGTGTACGGTCTGATTGTAGTGTGTACGGTAAGCGCGCTGCACTACGAACCTGGCGCCCCGAGTTCGATTCCCGCTCACGGCCAACACCAGTGACGATAATCTGAACCGGCCCTGGGCCTCCCCTAGGTCGACTCAACCTCAAATGAGTACCTGGTGCGGTGTGCAAAAAACATCGCCACTGGGGAGACAAAGGCGGCCGGGCGTGGTGTTGGCCACCCACCTCGCTAACAGCACTTGCCCCTACAGTCTGTTACAGGCTACACGGGGGATCTTTGTCTTCGTCTTTCACGGTCTGATTGTACACGCCGGCTGTGTGTGTGTGCCATTGGATACGCCCTGGGTGCATTATGCAGAGATGCATTGTAGAGAGATGCATTGTAGAGAGATGCATTGTAGAGAGATGCATTGTAGAGAGATGCATTGTAGAGAGATGTATTTGGAGACGCTACACCCCGTGTAGCGTCAATCGGTTGGGTGGTGGGTTTTGCGCACCGCGCTCTAATCCCGGTGACACTGAACCTGTTTTGAACCTCCCCTAGGTCGACTCAGCCTTAATAGATTACCCTACTTAGTGCGGCGTGTGTGAACGTCGGTGGTTGGGATACAAAGGTGGTCGGGCGTGGCTTTGGCGACATCGAGCGTCGTGCTCGAATAGGTGCTCCTCGCGAACAGCACTTGCCAACAACATTTTTTTGTTAAGGCTATACGGGGCATCTTTGTCTTTGTGTACGCACGTACGTAGGCACGTGTCTGCGTGTGCTTAGTTTGTCTATGTATGCGTAGCTATGTGCGTGTGTGTCCGTGTTTGTATGTACGCGTACGTGTGTACGTGTGCACGTGTGTACGTGTGCAACAAATCTCTTGCCTCAACAGTCTGTTCATGCTACACGGGGGGTCGTGGGAGCGGTGGCGCAGTGGTTAGCGCGCTGCGCTACGAACCTCACCCCCCGAGTTCGACTCTAGCACACTACCAATTATCAGTGGCGAAGATCTGCACCGGTCCTGGGCCTCCTTTAGGTCGACTCAACCTCCAATGAGTACCTGCTACGGTGTGTGAAAACATCGCCACAAGAGAGACAAAGGTGGCTGGGCCTGGTGCTCGCCACCCCACCCCCTCGTGTGCCGTGCCGCAACCCTCCTAGGTGGTCGCTAAGAGCACTTGTCCCTGCAGTCTGCTAACAAGGCTATATGGGCGATCTTTGTCTTTGTGTGCCTGGGTGCGCGTGTGCATGTAAGCGTCTGTATGTAAATGTGTCTGTGTGTAAATGTGTCTGTATGTATAGTGTCTGTATGTAAATGTATCTGTGTGTATAGTGTCTGTATGTATACGTGTCTGTATGTAAATGTGTCTGTGTGTATAGTGTATGTATGTATACGTGTCTGTATGTATACGTGTCTGTATGTATAGTGTCTGTATGTAAACGGGTCTGTATGCAAATGTGTCTGTGTGTGTAGTGTCTGTATGTATACGTATCTGTATGTATACGTGTCTGTGTGTATAGTGTCTGTATGTAAACGGGTCTGTATGTAAATGTGTCTGTGTGTGAAGTGTCTGTATGTATACGTGTCTGTATGTATACGTGTCTGTGTGTATAGAGTTTGTATGTATACGGGTCTGTGTGGATGGTGGTGTCTGTATGTATGTATACGTGCCTGTATATTGCATGTGTGTGTAGACGTGCCTGTACGTGTAACGTGTCTGTGTGTACGCAGGACATGTTGACGCGCGTACATTCCTTACGCACCAGACCCATTCGCGTTAACGCGTAGCCAGCCACTCGGCGCTGTATAACGATGGCCATACTTCACCACGCGGGTCAACGCGGCGAGATGAAGGGGATAGGGTTGCCAGGCACCGCTTCGCCGTGGCTTGGTCGAATTGAACTCGACGTGGGCCTCGGGTTGATGGGATCCTTGGCGTGCTAACCGCTGCGCCACCGCTCCACCGCTCCGCGCTGCTGCATCATCATCAGCAGAATGCAGCAGCAGCAGCAGCCACCGCATTGATCATCATCAACAACCACCGCGTTCACCACGTTGATCGTCGTCATTAATCCGCTGCTGGATGAAAGTCTTTACGACAATCCGCTGCTATCTTTCATTGGACCTGCAGCGCAACTCACAATCCACACTCACTTTGTTATGATTATCAAACCACTGCTGGATGAACGCCACTCTCGCAAGCCATCGTTATTTATCACTGGCGTTGTATGACCACCGGCATTACCATCATCACCATGATCACCACCGTCATCATCAATCAACTGCTGGATGAAAGCCTCTCCCACAACGCGTCGCGAAATCTCACGCGCGTTGCATGGCCACCACCATCATCACCATCAACACCCTCGCCATCATCATCATCACCACCACCATCAATCCACTGCTGGATAGATGCCCCTCCAGCAATGCTTCGCTATCAGTCAGCGGTCTTGCGACGCGGCCAGCACAGCGAGCGATCCACCCGCGCCGTTTCTTAAGCCTGAAAAGACACAGCGCCGCGTTAGAACGCGCTAGAACATCCCCGACCCTCCGCACGAACATCCGACGCACTACAACAGCCGTCGAGCTGGAACGTCCGCGAGTCGGGGTTGTCGTTCGAGCCTGCGATCTCAGTCGGGGCTCGTGGTGAAAGAGAAAAAAAATACACAAATGTGCAGCGTCGAAATCAAGCGCCGAGACGGGCTTCTTTCGCCGTGTTAAATGAACACATTTCATCGCGAGGACAATAACACGGAACAAATATAACCACACGCGCACGCTTACGGACCAACGTGGCAAGTTGCCGCTCGCGTGTAGCACCTGTGAATGTAGGCACGGCACACGAGGGGGGGCGGGAGGGGGTGGCCAGCACCACGCTCGGCCGCCTTTGTCTCCCGCACCAGGTCCTCCTTTAAGGCAGAGTCGACCAACACGCATGCAATAAACAGCCGAGTTACGAATCACAGATTTTACTTGGTATTCTGTTTTAATACATATATGTGCACGTACCATCTGCAAATTGCAAGTGACATTGCCACTGGTTATTCAGATTCCGGACAACCCTTTGTGCGAGCGGTATTCACGGCGTGACGCCGATGCGGTGTTAGGCGTGAGCGTTCCACAAGTGACGGCTTGCGGTTTCGCCTTTGTTGTTGTCACTGTTGTTTAGAGTAATCTGCTTGTAGAATGGCTGTGAAATGTGACGCGGAGAGACGCACAGGCAGACACAGACAGAGAGAGAGAGTTAATCACGTGGGCTTATTGCAGAGGTACAAGCAGATATGTGCACATACACACACACGCGCAGACATAGCTGCGCAGAGACAGATACACACGCGCGCAGAGGACAATGACGAACAGGGAGAGACACAGATACACGCAGACGCATTGAGGCATGTGTAAAACACACGCACAAAGACAAATATCACCTGTATCGCCTTAACATGCTTAGCGAGTACCGATGTAGGTCGGCACGGCACACGAGAACGGTAGGTGGCCAACACCTCGCTCGCCCCCCTGTATGTATGTTGAACTTCTTTCGCACCGTACGTAGCCAACCGTGCTAATCGCAGGGGTGCGCCTGTGACTCGTAACACATCGCCCCAGCCACTCGTTTCAAGCTGAGCGAACCTAGGGGAAGCCCAGGACTGTCTCCGATAATCGTCATTGGTTGGCCATCAGCGGGAATCGAACTCGGGTCGCCGGCTTCGCAGTGCAGTGCGCTAGCCACTATCCTGCCTCTCCCCACATGAACAGAAAGACACACGCACACAGACACACGTATAGACATCGACACGTACACACGAGGCGCCACAAGAACGAACGGACATCAACACCGACACACACCACGCACCGGATCCCAACATGAAGCAGCCGGCATTCGCCACGAAGTGCCAGCGCTCGTGCCAGGCTAGGTGCACTTTCAGGTTATCACGTGAAGCGTTGAAGGCTCGAAGCTGCTGGCAGGAGGTCAAGGGACCGGGCTCAGATGCCGCGTGTTGAGTGACTGAGATCACTGCCAAGATGCACCGCCTGCACTCCCTACTCTGACAACTTGCTGCGTTTTACCCGCCCGGCGCTCTGCTCGATGTTGTGAGGGCGGCTGTGGCAATTCACACACGCACGCACACATACAAAGACACAGTTCCCCCGTATAGCCCACGTGGGCTATTGAGGCAAGAAGCGAGCACATGATACATTGCCGGCAACGCAAGGAACCGCGGCGGTTGTGTTTGCCAGAACCACGCCCGGCCGCCTTTGTCTCCCTGATGCCCGTTCAGATAATCACCTCTGATGTTGGCCGTGGCAGCGCAGCGTGCGCTAACCACTACGACACCGCTTCCCTGCTAACAAAGATTATCCCTCGCACATGCTACGTCTGCCTGCTTCACGAATATATACGTTTACATTTATACAGACGATCACATGTGTACTTAATATATATTTCTGTCTCTAGGCGTTAAACAAATTGAACATATCCCATCATCCCCCTCCCCCAAACACGACATTTTATTTTTTAGGAGTGAATCGTTTTTAGCTGCATCATTTTTACGTTGAATGACAAACAAAAGTCACCCAGCACCAAACACGCGACTTTGACATTACACGAATCCAGCGGCCATCGGTCGCCGCTTTTCATCGGCTCGAGCGTCGCACTCCAGCGGGTGGGGGGCGAATTACTCGGTGCGACGTTGCAGTTGACATCGCCACTGGGGAGACAAAGGCGGCCGGGTGTAGTACTGACCAACCGCCTACTTCATCGGAGGATGCTACTCGCGTTCAGCCCCTCCACGTAAGTCTGTTAAGGCTGCACGGGGGCCTTTGGGTTTAGCGCACAAATCTCGGCGCTGAGCCTTCCCACGGCGTAACATCTTCGGGGCTACGCAGTTCCTAGGGAAAGTCGCCAATGTCCACCTGCCGGATGTGTCCAGGCGCAGTATCAACATGAACCGGACTCGGCAGTTGTTCGACGTTTCAGCCCTCCAGCCTTTGGAAAACATCAACAGAAATGACACGAGGCGGCTCGCTCGCTCACTAATTCACCCGCTCGCTCGGTCGCCTTCCGTCTGCCATGGGTTGCACTCGCAAGTAGAACCGCAATAATGATGCGCGATGGTTGCATAGTTGAAAATGTGGGCAAGTAACGGCGGTTTGGTAGTAATAATAATATCACTCGTCACTTACGTTTAGCCGTGGCCGGGAATGTAACTCAGCTATCCGCAGGGCCGTCCATAGGGTGGGGATCCTGGGCCCGGGACAACTCACACTCCTACGCACTCCTTCAAACTAAACTGGAAGCATTACGTCTGACACGTGACGTCGAAGCGTGCCAACCCCCCCCCCCCCCCCCCCAAAGCGCGGGGCCCGGGGCTATCCGCCACGATTCGGCGATACCGAACAACAGCTCTGGGGTATCCGGATTCACAGTCTGCGGCGTGCGCTAACCGCGGCGCCACCGCTCCGCTGGACTCGGATCGACCGATAAGCGGTTGCAATCGTCACACGTAGGGTACATACGGCGTGTGTGTGTGTCATTGCTGTGTGTACTTCGGGGGAGGGAAGAGAGCGGTGGCGCAGTGGTTAGCACACTGCACTACAAAACGCGATCACCTGAGGTCAATTCCCCGAGGTCAGGGGTCGGGCAACCAAAGGACCAAGGGGAGCCATTCTTTTTTTACGAATTCGGACTTCCCTTGTCAACGGGACTCCCATGGTAAATTGGGATTCCATGGTGCACTGGACTTCCATGGTAAATTAGACTTCCATAGTAAACTGGACTTTCGTGGTAATTCGGAAAAAAAAATCAATATTTTAAGAATTGCATGATAGAGGTTGCCGAACCCTGCCCTTGGTCGAATCAGCCAATGAGCACTGGGTGAAGTGTGCGATACCGCTCATCCGACTAGCTCGGTTGCCTACGTACGGTGCTAACGAAGTTCAACATACGTCCATAACAAAGACGGCCGGGCCTGGTGATGGCCCCACCCCCCGGCATACGAGAGGTTTACTGGAGATCTGTGTCTGTGTTGTTTGCACCTTACCGTGTATTCATCTTGACATCGGCAGTGACATCAGTGTGCACGTGTGTGTGTGTGTGTGGATGTTAGTGTTCTTGTGTGGCCCGAGTGGTGGGGATGCATGAGCCAAAGGGAGACAAAGGCGGCCGAGCGTCGTGACGGCCACACCAGACGGGTTGTGTCGACCGCATCCTAAGGCCATCGCTAACAGCACTTGCCCTTAGGGCTCTACAAGGCTAACTGGGAGATCTTTGTCTCGTGTGCGGGCGTATGCTTTGACTATCTGCAGCGATGTGTGTACCTGAACGTGTGTGCGTTGGTGTGTGCGCTTGTGTGTGTCTCTGAGTGTGTGTGTACGTGACTGTATGTTAGTGCGTTTGAGTCTATATCAGTGTCCAGGGAGTGGTGAGCAGTGATTAGCGCGCTGCTCTACAAACCCGGAAAAACTGAATTCCCATTCCGGCTCATTTCCAATACCAGCGGTGATTAGCGAGCACCTATGCAGACCGGAACGGCACACGAGGGGGTGGGTGGCCAGAACCACGCCCGACCGCCTTTGTCTCCCCGGTGGCGATGTTTACAGACCGCACCAGGTACTCATTTGAGACTGAGTCGACCTAGGGGAGGCCCAGGACCGGTTCAGATGATCGTCACTGGGTGTTGGCCGTGAGCAGGAATCGAACCCGGGTCGCCGGTTCATAGCGCAGCACGCTAACCGCTACACTACCGCTCTCCACAGAGATACACACACAGACACACATAGAGACAGAGAGACGTGATTGATTTCCTGATCAATGTAATCTTTGAGGCATTGGGTGCTCATCTCCTGCTGGCAATTCTGGAGAGCCAGTGGTGGAAATTGCACGTTATTATGGCGGGGGGAGGGGGGCGATTCTAGTTGGATAGCATCCACTGGTGACTTCCCAATAAAGTCGTAGTTATTTTAACCGATCCCAGAGGAATACGCGGCTGAGTTAAACTCCCCGGACCAGCATTTGACTTCGCAACCTTCTCATGCGAACCTCTGCCGCTGAGCCACGTGGCCTGAGTGTGCACTTCGACACAAGCAGCCTGAACGTGACGTCACAGTTGGCCCACGTGGTTCTGTCCGAGCAATTTGGTTGGTGGGTGAGTGAATGGTTATATGGGTGGATATGTGGGCGAGTGGGTGGACGGATGGATGCGTCGTTGAGTTGAGGAGTGAATGGGCGAGCAAACGAGCGTATGGGTGAGTGAGTGAACGGGTGAGCCAGACGAGTGGATGCGTGAGTTTAGCGAGCAGGTATGAGCTTAAATGAGCTAGCGATTGAAGGCGTAAGTTATCAAGCGAGTGAGGGACCGTGTGAGTGACTGAGTGAGAGAGTCAATGTGAGCGAGTGAGCGAATGAGTGAGCGAGTGACTATGTGAGTGGGCGAAAGAGCGAGTGAGTGTATGGGGTAATGGCTGGATAAGTGTGTGTCTGTACGTGTGTCTGTACGTGTGTCTGTCTGCGTATATACGTGAATATGTCTGTACGCGTGTCTGTGAACGTGTGTCTGTTTGAACCCGTGTCTGTATGTACGAGTGTCTGTCTGGACGGGGATCTCTCTTTGTACGCATGTATGAATGCGTACGTGCGCATTAATTAATGCATTTATGTTCCTATCTTTATTCATGTGTTGTGAAAATGGGGCATTACCGTAAACGTCGTCTATATTAAAACCACAATAGTATTGACAAATGTGAGTTTCTTGTTGTTATTATGAGTGATTGTTCACCATTGACAACGCAGCAGCGGCATCACCACCACCAATAAAACCGGGACATTAGTAACCAGGTATGAAGGGTTCCACGCCCTGAGAGTACACACCTGATGAGTTTGCTCCCTCGACCCCGTCCATCTAACCCTCAAAACCGCGTTGGGGATCTCTGCGCTCCAAACCACTCTATGCCTGTCCCTCTCTCTCGTTCCTTCTCTTGTTCAATGCGCGCTGTGGGAGGAACGATCAGGGGCGGGTGAGGTGGTTGAGGGGGGCACAGATTGACACGGTGGCGTGTCCAGACTCGTCGCTGCGTCTCTCCCCGACCGCCAACAAGGGAGACGCTCCCTCGTTTTTCGCGGGGGGGGGGGGGGGTTGGGGGGGGGGAGAGATTTTCCTCCTCCGTAGGGTGAGCGGCTTTGGCGGAGAGGTGAGAGAGTTGGAGAGGCGAGATGCGAGCGGGGGATTGAATATGAGATATCATCATACATATCGTGGGGGGCTGGGGGTGATAAGGTGCTGAGTGGTGTATTACAGCATTGGCGTTCCGAGGGGGTTCATCTGTCCACGCCAACTTGGCGATGAGTGGAGATGGTAATGGGACAAGCGGGGATACGCGGATGGGAGATCGGGGCGAGAGGTGTTGAGTCCGCGCGGAGATCTTACCCACAGAAGGCTTTCGGATTCATTTTTTTTTTGGGGGGGGGGGGGGTCCGCATTCACACACCACCCGCCCACCCACCCACCCGCCCACCCACTCGCCCACCGCCTCCCTCAAAATATTTAATGAATCCATCATTAATATCTCGGCAACACCCCCCGCGGAATCTTCGCTGACAACCATCGCTTCGAAATCATCCCGGCCCCGCGCGCGAGCCAATGAACAATGAGAGCTCTTCAACTTAGGATGGATGTATGGTTATTGATGATGATAATGATCATATGAATATAGATATATGATGAACAAGCGCAAAGTTCCCCGTGTATACCGATTTGCTCCGTCCATCACTGTCGGTAGTGGTGATGATGGACATCTATGAAAAAGAGCTTGATAGGATTGCTCCGGTATGAAACAATATTCTGATTGTGATGATGATGATAACACGGTGAGTGGTTAACAGCGCGACGAACCCGGCGACCCGAGTTCGCTTTACGTTCACGTAACAATAACACTGCCCCCGAATATTTCAACGGGTGCTGGTGTCCCCCTAGGTCAACTCGGCCTGAAATCAGTACAGTGCCTGGGGTGGTGTGCAAAACATCAGCACTGGGGGAGACAAAGGCATCCAGGTGTGATGTTGACCACACCACCCCCTCGCTAACAGCACTTGCCCCACAAGTCTGTTCAGGCTGTACGGGGGATCTTTGTCTTTGTGCGTGTATATTGTCGGAGAGGTGGGAGGGAGGAAGGTGGGCGAGGTAGAGGGGATTGGGGTGGGTGGTGCGTGGGACGTGGAGCAGGAGGGGGGGGCTGTGCGGGGGAGGGGTGGGGGTGTGGTGTAGGGTGTGTGGGGGGGGGGGCGGGGGTGTAGGTTGTGGGGGGCTGATTGCTGGGGGGAGAGAGGCGCGGGGCAGCTCGTTATAGCGACTGCGCTAATTAGCAGCGGGGACGGGTGATGGATTCTTGACGCTGCGATCGGCTCCGGGTTTCCGACGGAGCCATGAGCCGGCGACCCGTAGCGAGGACACGCACACAAAGACAAAGACACAACGCCCAGCCCAGCCCGCCCGTATAGCCTCGAAGGCTGTTGGGGTCATGTGCTGTTAGCGAGCACCTATGAAGGTGCGGCAAAATACACACGAGGGGGTGGGTGGCCGGCAACTCTGCCCGGCCGCCTTTGTCTCGATGTTTATACACCGCAGCAGGCACTCGTAGGAGGCCGATTCGCCGCAAGGGGAGAGCCAGGGCGGCTTCAGATATTCGTGGCCGTGAATGGGAATCAAACTCTTGTCGCCGGATTCGTAGCTCGGTGCGCTTACCACTACGCTGCCGCTTCGCGCACACACGCACAGATACACACATGCAGACAAACCAGCACACGCATACACACATATACACACTCATAGACGCACACCAAGAGGCACACACGTATCACACTCATACGCATACACTCCCACAAACACAAACACGCACAAAGATTCCCCGTTTAGCCTCTTAGACCGAAGGGGACAAGTGCTGTTCGAGAGCGCACGAGACGAAGGCAACGATTTCGCGTTTTTATTTTATTTTAAAGCGACAGAATATTCCAAATGAAACTCGCCCGTCTATGAATTTAATGGGAACAAATCCTCAATGGCAACGATTGTGTCCGGCCACTCACTCGCCCATAGACCCAGCCACTCACTCGCCCTGTGCCCGTTCACTCACTCGCCCATAGACCCAGCCACTCGCTCGCCCTGTGCCCGTCCACTCACTGGCCCCTGTGCCCGTCCACTCGCTCGCCCGTGTGCCCGGCCACTCGCTCGGCCATGGACACGCGCGCTCAGCGAGCAGCGCCGCGAGGTTCCTACGCGACCACCCGGCCCCTCCTTCCTCCCTCCCTCCCTCCCTCCCCCTCCCTACCACCCACCCCCTTCCTACCACCCACCCCCTTTCTCCCGGCGCGGCATTAACTCAATTCCCGGCCAGCGGTGATGAATAGGTCAGGTTACCTGCCTAATGACAGCCACGCCGAGGTGGGAAGGCGGGAGGGCGACAGGGAGAGAAGGAGGGAGGGGAGGCAGAGAGAGTAGAGACACGGAGGAGGAGGAGGACAGGGTTCGGGAGGGAGGGAGGAAGGGGAGTGGAGGGAGTTGGCGGTTTGACGGTTTTGGCGGTGGCGGTCCTCTGGGATGTGATTGAGACCGCCTGACTCTGTCAGACACTGGCGCATCAAACAGCGTGGGGATTTTCCACCGCCGTGTTTTCCCTCGCCACCCCTCCCCACCAACCCCCCGCCCCCCACCTCCCCCACCCCCCACGTGAGATGTTTTACGACAAAATGCGTGGCCCTGTACATGCGTCCGTGCGTGTTTGTGTGGTGCTTGTGGTCACGGCCAACATCGCTGACGGATACCAATACGCCAACCACTGCACCACCGCTCCTCCACCGCCCTCCACTATACACGAGTCCCTGTGGGTGTAGATTGTGGGATCGTGTAGCGCTACAAACCAGGCGACACGAGTTCGATTCCCGCGCACGGCCAACATCGCTTACGAATATCTGAACCCGTCATGGGCCTACCTCGCCTAGGTCGACTCAGCCGTAAATGAGTACCTGCTGCGGTGTGTAAAACGTCATTGCTGGAGAGACAAAGGCGGCCGGGCGTAGTGCTCGCCATCCAACACCTGCTGTGCTGTGCCGGCCTTAATAGGTGCTCGCTAACAATCACTTGCCCTAACAGCCTGTTCGAGGGATGTGTGTCTTCTACCTGTGTGTGTCTATGTGTACGTATGTATGAATGTGTGTGCAAATTATCGTGTGTACGTGTGTACGTGTGTGTATCTACTCCTACATGTGTGGATGTGCCTTTGGAGAAGGACCATTTCCAGAAACGTCGCTTAACAAATGTTTTCCGTTTAAGGCCACAATACTTTAATGTATATCTCATCGACAACTGTAATAGTTTAGCCAAATGGGGGGCGTTATAATTGCTTTAACACGAAGAAGGCTTTCACGACCAATATTATCCATTATAGAGGTTTTTTAGGGGGGGTTAGATCGCGTTAATATGAATGTGTCGTTAAACCTGCTACCACCCGACACAGCCAATTTGTAAGGTTTGTCACATAAACAAATAATCTGGCTGTCGCCTGATGATGCTGGTTGTACTTACTGACGAAACGTCATACTGGAAATGTTTACTCTCCAACGCACCGGTGTTGCTGTACTGGTAACGAATTGGCACGTTCTGTTTACGTGACAAACCCTTACTAATTAGCTGTGTCGGGTGGTGGAGGGGTTTAACGACACATTTATATTCATGCCATCGATCATGGGTTTTAATTTCCGTGAGCGTGTAGCTGCAATGGCACGATCCACAATTGGGTGCGTGGCTGCCCGGCCGCCTTTGTCTCCCCAGAGGCGACGCTTTACACACCGCACAAGCTAGTCATGTTTAAGGCCGAATCGACCTAGGGGATAAGGCCCAGAACCGGTTCAGATATTTAGCAAATGGCGTTGGTGAACCAGTGAGCGGGAATCGAACTCGTGGCTCTGACCAGGTTCGTAGCGCAGTGCGCTAACCGATGCGCCACCGCTCTTACGTAACACACACACACGTGCATGTACACGTACGCGCGTGTGTACGCACGCACGCACTAATCTCACCCTCAATTCCGATGTCACCTGTCCCATCTGCCCACTGTGTGTGCGCGCGCGCTCATTTATTTATGAAGTCATGTGGTCCGTTAGCTACTCGCGTGGCTCTGTCAGCGGCGTTCGGTCGGGACATCTCCCTTCCACGCTCGTTTAGCTCTGCTCACAGCAGCCCCCCCCCCACGCCCTCTCCTCTCCCTCCCTCCTTCGCCCACACCTCCCCCTCCCCCCTTATCGAGAAGGCGAACCGGCTCCCCCCTGTTTCTCCACAAAACCCACTTTCCCTCGCCCCACCATCTCAATATCTACCCCCCTCACTCAGTACGTCTCCCTCGCTAGGTATACTAACTTAGGGCCGAGTCGACCTTGAGTAGGCCCAGCACAAGTTCAGAACAAAGCGTGCCACTTATGTTACGCCATGGTCGGGAATCGAACTCAGGCGCGTGGGTTCGTAGCGCAGTGCGATGCCCGTTTAGCCCCATCTCTCCGCCCAAACGAAAGTTGCTTGGGCATGCGGTGGCTGGGCATTGCGGGTTACATGACACAGCCAACGCAGCCTCGCCTGCCGGAGGAGCTCACCGATGGGAATGTGTTCAGATCATAATTCAATGATTTGTGAGCACACACTCTCCCCTCCCTCACCACCAATCCTTCAAGAAGTCGAAACTGACCCTCTCACCATCCCTTCCCTTCTGCCTCCCTCACCTCTGCCCTGCACCTCTCGCACTGTATCCGACTCCAAACGCAATCACCCCTCCCTCCCTCTCCACTCACCACTTATTCTCAATGATCCCCGAACTCAACCTTTCACCATCGTTCAATTCATCCACCCCTTCTATGCCTCCGACTCACTCCCTCACCTTTCTCCCTGTATTATCTCCCCCCCACACACCCATCCCTCCCCCATCCCTCCAATCTTCCACCCCTCCTCCCCTCGCCTCCTCCCCATCGCCTCCTCCCCGCCCCCTTTTTTACGCGTGAGATTTACGCCCGAGATGAATTTATCACGCCGCCGTTTGAAGCAGCGACGGTTTTCTGCTCTACTGAAGCATGACCAGCCTAAACGGTCAGCGCAGCAGAATTTTCGTGATCTCACTCACACAGAGACGCACAAAGACAAAGATCCCCCCCCGCCCCCCGCCCCTGCCCACCCAGTATAGCCTTCAACAGACTGTTGGGAGCAAGCGCTGTGAGTAGCAGCACCCGATGGAGGATGGACCGGTGCACAATGGATCGGATGATCGACACCACGCACAGCTTTCTTACGCTCCTTAGCGGCGATTTTCATGATTCACGGCACCGATTTAAGGCTGAGTCAACGTTGGTATGATCCAGCACCGGAGCAAATGGTCGGCACTGATGTGGTGGCCGTGAGCGGGAATTTAACTCAGGTTCGTCCGAGTTCGTACACTAAGCACTACACGACCACTACCCCCATTACTCGATCCAAAAAAAAACAAAGACACCCCGTATAGCCTTCGACAGACTGTAGGGGCAAGTGGTGTTCGCGAGCTCTTATGAAGGCTGGCACGGCACACGAGGGTGTGAGTAGCGAGCACCATGCCCGGCCATTATCGTCTCTCCAGTGGCGATGTTCACACACCGAACCAGGTCATGATTTGAGGCTAAGTCGACCTAGGGGAGGCCCAGGACCGGTTCAAATAATCGCCACTGATGTTGTGCACACAGATACCCACACACAGATAACACAAAAAGCAAACGTACGCATACGCGCATACTTATAGAGACAAAGACCTCCCGTGTCTAATATTAGTCTGATACCTTCCTGCGATACAGATCCCATTGCTCGCTATGGGAATTACATGGCTCCCTTATCTACATTCCGTTTGGTCAATAATAGCAATGCTTATCAACAGTATCGCCGATGAGTTGCGTGCAATCTCCACACTATCTCACTCTCTCTCTCTGTCTGCCTTCTCCATTCACGCACCGTTACTCACGCTCCCGTATTCGCTCAAGTGCCAAGAGTTGTACGACTCGCAGATGGCAGTGAGGCGGAGGTCTCCGAAGCGTTAATTAGCTAGTTAGTTAGTTCAGGGTTTACTCTCCGTACCACACCGGGCAAGCGACTAATAACGAATTGGTGACGTGACATACATTACTAATTGGCTGTGTCGGGTGATGGCGGGTTGAATGACACATTGACATGTATGCCATCTAACCCAAGAATGAAACCTCTATTGTGGTGAGTTACGTCTCATTACAAGAGGCTGGTGGCTCTGCGCGTTGGGTGAACGCGATGTCGATTGGAACCTTCGCTTTGCGTAAATGTGTGTAGATTGTGACGAACACCGCTGTCAGGTTTAGCCTCCTTCTTCTCCTTGTGTTCGCTGTCGAGTTATAAGATGGACATACACACATCGTTGAATTGCTTAATGATGATCAAACGATGGTGGTGTGATGAGTGATGATGATAGTGCTGACGATGATAGTGCTGCTGCTGATGATGATGATAGCGATGATAGTGATGATGATAGCGATTATAGTAATGATAGTGATGATGAAAGCGATGATGATGATGATTAGAACAGCGATGATAGTGATGATGATGATGACATGATTACAATTGAAGAAAGAGGAGTACTTTGGCACGTAGAGCTGTTTTGTCAATCTACTGCTGGATGAGTACCTCCCCACGCCTTGCCGGTTATTTGACCATACTTCACCACGCTGGTCACTGTGGGATAGATGCTTGCTAGCCACCCAACCATCATCCTCACTGTGTGCTCTTCCGGCCTTCATAGGTGCTGCTTGCTCACAGCACTTGCCCAAACAGCCTGTTTAAAGGCTATACGGGTGACCTTTGGCACACGAGGGGGTGGGTGACCAACATCAAGCCCTAATCCTGATGAGTACGAACCGCACTAGGTACTCGTTTGAGGCCGAGTCAACATAGGGGTGGGTGGCCGTGAGTGGCGAATTTAACTCGGGTTTCTGCCGGGTTGTGTGTATATGTAGTTTGAACTTCGTTCGCACCGTACGTAGCCAACCGTGCTAATCGGAGGTGCGGGGAAGGACAACAAACACTAAACACAACAAGCAGCTCGGAAGAAATGAGGGTTCTTAGCGCGGAGCGCCAACCGCTGTCCCACCGCTCCCCGCGGAAGAGACAGCGACACAAGAGACAGATACAAAGACCCCCTTGTAGCCTCAACAGACTTTTGGGGCAAGTGCCGTTAGTGAGGAGCACATCTGAAGGGGATGGTTGGCCAACGACCGCCTTTGTCTCCCCAGTGGTGTTGTTGTTTTTACACGGTGCTCGTTTTTGTAGGCTGAGTCGACCTAGGGGAGACCCAAGGAACCGGTTCAGATAATAGTCACTGGTGTTGGCCGTGAGCGGGAATCGAACTCGGGTAGCGGGGTTCGTATCACAGCGCGCTAACCGCCACACCACCTCTCCCCACACACACAGCCACGTATGCGTACATCCTCACCCACCCACCCACCCCTTCCCCTCCCCTCCCGCCCCCGCTATAAATGTGAACTCTGCACATCTGGTGATAAAAAGGCGGGGGCCGTGGGAGGGAGACCACGAGGCACGCGCCGCACGGGACGGGGAGCGGCGTTCGCCATGGCTCGCGAGACAAATGAAGAGATATCCCTCGTCACGAACGACACTTTACCCTTGTCACGGGCCTCCCGTTCCGCTCTGCTCCGTGTCGTCTCGACACGGGCGGGGGAGCGGGCGGGGAGAGGCGGGGAGAGGTGGGGAGTGGAGGTCGCGGTGGTGGTGTGCGGATGAGTGGAACGCCGCGCTCACGAAGCCGACAGAGGCCCCGAGTTCGATTCCCGCTCGACACCAACAACGCTTGCCATTATCCGAACCGGTCCAGGGTCCTACTCCACATCGACTGGGACTCAAATGAGTTGCCTGCTGCGATGTGACGAAAGCGGCCGCGAGTGGCGTGGTGCTGGCCACCCCACCCCCTCCCTCACAGCTGCTCGTCGTTCACAGCACTCGCCCCAACAGTCTGTTGAGGCTATACGAGGGTGGGCTTCTTTATCTTTGTCTTGGGAGAGGGGGGGGGGTGTAGATTTTCGCCGCTTTGCTGTAATCGCTTGCGCGAGTTGGTGTCTGGCCGTAAGCCTCGTGTTCTTCGGCAACAACATAATGTCCGACGTTTCGGAGGGAACCGCCGTCGGGAACTTCACGTGCTGGAATCGAGCGTTCTATCCGGATCTGACTTTGGCTCCCGGGGGGTCCCGTGGAGCGAAACGTCGGACGAGACGAATCACAGGCGCGAGGAGGCACCGCAGTGAACGCGTGACGGCTGGAGCGGCGTTCTCCAGGCGATGGGAGAGCGAAGCGAGTGAGCACAGAACGCAGTGGATCTCAGTGGTGGCGGCCGTGGTAGATGAAGGGTGATCGAGAGTAGCTCGGGTTGTTGTTGTTGTTCGGTACTTGGCCTTGTTGTGAGGTTGCTAGGGACGATTGTATTATTTTCTACGCGGATTCGTCCCTTCTTAGTCGACCCAGTCAAGAGCGAGAGAGTCAGATCTGTCACCCTTCCCATTCCGGCCGCCTCCCCCACCTTCGCCGACTCGAGCCGCCTCCTATCCTCACATCCACCCCTCACCTTCCACCCCCCCCACCCCCATCTCTCTGCCTTTTTTTTTACTCGAGCTCCAATCGATGTCCGGTGCGTGTCCCCAATTATTTTGTTCATTGATTTATTAATCTGGACACCGCCCCCGCGAGGCGCCCTCGATAGAGAGAGAGGCACCCACCGGTGGGCGGTCGGGATTATTATAGCGGGGGCGGGGGGGGGTAGGGGAGGGGGGGGCACAGGGCGTGAAGGTTGACGATCGCATCTTCCTCTTCCTAGAAGTGTCTCTCCAACCCTGCGCAGAATTTAAGCCCGCGCTCGTTCCCTCGCTCTCCCCATGTCTCACTCGCTCTCCCCATGTCTCACTCGCTCGCTGTCTCACTCGCTCCCCCCATGTCTCACTCGCTCTCCCCATGTCTCACTCGCTCTCCCCATGTCTCACTCGCTCTCCCCATGTCTCCCTCGCTCTCCCCATGTCTCACTCGCTCTCCCCATGTCTCACTCGCTCGCTGTCTCACTCGCTCTCCCCATGTCTCACTCGCTCTCCCCATGTCTCACTCGCTCGCTGTCTCACTCGCTCTCCCCATGTCTCACTCGCTCTCCCCATGTCTCACTCGCTCTCCCCATGTCTCACTCGCTCTCCCCATGTCTCACTCGCTCTCCCCATGTCTCACTCGCTCTCCCCATGTCTCACTCGCTCTCGCCAAGTCTCCCTCGCACTCCCCATGTCTCACTCGCTCTCCCCATGTCTTCCTCGCTCTCCCCATGTCTCACTCGCTCGCTGGCTCACTCGTTCTCTCGCTCGTGTTCTGCGTAAACAAAACATGTCCCCGTATATTCCCTTCCAGCGTTATGATCATCACCATCGACCATGATAACCAACATCATCATCATCACTATCATCATCACTACCATCGTTATTGACAGCAGCAGCACCAACCACCATATTGATGATTATCACCATGATCGCTATCAGCACGATCACGACTAACGTTATCAGCATAATCATCATCACGTATAAATGGCACCATTATCATCATCACCATTGTGACCACCATCATCATCATCATTGTGGTGGCTGCTTCTGCAACTGCTGCTTCTGTTATTGATACTACTACTGATGAGGATGACTTTAATGATGATTATGATGATGATGACAACGAGGGTAGTGAGCTGAGTCGCACCGATATCAGTCTCGCTGTTTATGATAGATCACTCAAAATTCGCGTCGTCGTGGAGAATCTAATATTGTATATATTATAGATATATTTATCAAAGGTTTTGCTGGCTGGCGTGCTGGAGGAAGGGTCGCGTTGGTAGTAAATAATAAAATAAATAGGCGGACAACTTCTCGGTCACGTGTCCGTCTTCTCCACGGTATGTTGGACTTCTTTCGCACCCTACGTCGCCAACCGTGCTAAGATACTTTAATTTCCGTTACGTGGGGAGACGGACACACGAAAGGCACGAATCGTGCGCTCATTTATTTTTCTCGTAATTGTTACAATTCATTGGCTACACATACTCATGTTGCTAATTAGTCGTCGTGATAATCGTTGGAAAGGAGGAGGAGGAAAGCTTCACCGAGTCTCAAGACTCAATGTGCTCGAGGGTTCTGCTTCAACGACACTTGTTATATTTAGTCGTTTTACTTTGTCACGTGTTATAGATATATTATAATTATCTAATATCGAGCGTTTATTTTGACCCAGACATGAGAACACTTACACCCATCGGCTTGGAAGAAGATTCTCCCACTGTTGGGATGGTCGTGGAGAGCATCCCTCCATCCACGCAATGCCAAGCTGCTGGTTGTCCCTCGATACTAGCACTTGTGACGATAACCACGTTGTTGTGCTGCCACCATGCTCCCAGCCACAACGACCTCGCGCACCGATACAGCGCAGCTCAAGGGAGGCGGCGGTGGGCAGGGGCGGGGCTGGAGAGAGAAGGGGGGGGGCGGTGCTGAGAATTCGACAAATTCCTTTCGTGATTCACCAACCCTTGCCTCCAAGAGATCTCCGTCACAGACACGCACCGCCCAAATCACCACAACCACCGCTAACCACAACCATCACCACCGCCATCACCGCACACAACCCCGAGATAATTAAACGACAGTGTCCTGTGCGATATTAGAAGACATCTTCTTGTCAAAACTAGTTAGGGCAGTAAATAAGGGAGGGGGTGATGGGGGGGGTGAGGGGGAGGGGCGCGTGGGGAGAGGGGTCCAAACACCGCCCATCATTGGCCCCAATTGCTCGGCGCTAATCGCTGGCTCTGTGAACTACACAGACAAAGATCCCCCCTATAGCCTTAAGAGACTTGTGGGGCAAGTGCTGTAAGCGAGTTGCACCTATGAAAGCCGGCACGGTACACGAGGGGTTGGATGGCCAGCACCACGCCCGACCGCCGTTGCCTCCTTAGTGGTGATGTTTACACACCTCACCAGGTACTCATTAGAGGCTGAGTCGTCCTAGGGGAGGCCCAGGAACGGTTCAGATATTCGTCACTGGTGGTAACCGTGAGCCGAACTCGGGTCGCCGGGTTCGTAGCGGAACGCACACGGCATCAATAGGGAGACAAAGGCGGCCGGGCGTGGTGCATGTGTTGCCGTGCTAGCTGCTGTGTGGTGATGCCGTTTGGTGATTCTGTGTGGTGTTGATTCTGTGTGATGGTGATGTTGCGTGGTGAGCCATGTAAATTTCGTGAAATCAAGACCAGACAGACACACACCACGAACACACAAACACGCACGCTACATTTCTCGAGCATATCAATGAGCAGCCTCACCCATGCAATGTTTCATTAATTTATCCACGAGATTCGTATTTATTCGTGAGAGGTCAAATGGACATTACAGACACGCCCCCCCCCCGACCCCACCAGCCGCGTGAAACCTCTTCACCCGAACCTCCGGGTGAAGGGGCAGAGTTCATTTCCAACAATTCCGCGTGAAATTCGTGCTGCGTCTAAATGGGACCACCACCACCAATCTTCCCTGCCCCCCCTCCCCTCTCGCCCCTCCCCCACCCCAGCCCCCCTAACTTCGCGCACTTTCATCGTGCGCATCAATGAATAATTTAGGCAACGTTGTCACCTTGTGGCACGGACGCATTACCAGCTCCGGCATGAAGACACGCCGAAGAGTTAGTGGTGGCGGCGAGGTGGGGGTGAAGTAGTGGGGGGAGAGGTGGAGGGGGGGGTGTAGGGTGGGGGCTGTGGGGTAGGGAGGTGGGGGGTAATGGCTCGAGGGAGGAGGAGGAGGTCTGGATGTGTGTGAGGACACACGGATTACGACTTCCTTGGCGACACCGAGACAATTTCTCGATAGCGTCCGAAGCACAGTAGCTCTGCCTGCGAGCCAGGGTTGGTGGCTCACGCCGAGATTTGTCACGCGGCCAGTTGCCGCTGTGACTGTCTGGGGAGCGACCACGAGGTGGGATTTCTCTGGACAGCACCGTGAGCCCCATTAGCGTTGTGCGCCGCCGTGGCGAGATGTTAACGCCCTCGCCCGATATACAGGAGGTCGTGGGTTCAATCCCGAGCCTGACGTCTGTATGTTTGGAGGTTGCATCTCTCTCTCTCCACCCATGATGGATGTTTCTCCGGGTCCTCCAACCCTTCCGCTTCCACATTTCTGAATGGACCTCACGCGTTTTGGAGGGTATCTTGGGCTGCCGCTGCGCCCTTTCCCACACTCCGAGTAGCCACTTGGTGCGACGATCGTGCCGAATGATCCCGACATCTCGATCGACCCCCTTCGAAGGACGACCTCGCGCTTCGAGGGGAGGGGGGGTGGGTTCGGGGGGCTAAGCAGAAATTCCGTCTCTCGTGGGGGGCCCCGAGTGGCGTCACGCCGCTCATTAGCGCCACTCCCGAGCGCCGTTTCCACGGAGGCGTCGCGCGTCGTCGTCGGTGCCATGGGCCTCGCGGCACCGATGAATCATTCGATGAACGAGATGATTTTTTTTTTATTAGTTGATGGGAGACATTTTTGAGAATGTTGGTCGGATTCATTCGTGCATCGGACGCGGAAACGTCGCCTCGTTAGGTAACCTTCATTTGTCTCGCAGCGCCAATTAATCATTCAACGAAGGATTTAATTAATCTATGAATGAGTTACGGAATCAATGGCGTAAGCAATTAATTAAGTAACTGATCAATGCATCGATAGATTAAGTGAGTGATTAATTAATCGACTGAACGTGAACTCGTGCGATGCAGGGACATTGCCTCGTTCGGGTTCTTTCATTTGGATCACAGCGCCAAATTGAATCGTTCAATGAATGAATAAACTGAAAAATACGTGCGATGGAGAACTAATATTACGTTCACCATCATCATCGTCATCATCCATGTTCAACCTACCGCTGGATGAAAGCCTCTCCAAAGTCGTCTCCATACTCACAGGTTCTGCGATTTAACAAACCAGCACACGAGCTCGTTTATTCGCTCCGTCTCCTCGGCATTTCTCGTCCTCTCGACGGGGGGTTACCAATTATTTCGCCCAGCCCGGATTTGCCAGATTTGGTGAAGTATGGTCGCGAACAGGACTGTCCATAGGGAAGGGGTGGGGAGGGGCGGGGAAAATCCCACACCGCGTGGGCCCCCCGAGGCTTTCAAACTAAACCAGGAGTTTTACATCTGACACCGTGGCATCGAATTGCGCCCCCCCCCAAAGTCCGGGGCCCAGGGCGGTCGCCCCGATTCGCCATCCCTGATTTTATTTGGGTGGTGAACGGTGGCACTGGTTAGCGCGCTGATCAAACCACTCCGGTGAGCTGAGTTTGATTCCCCCTGCTAGGGCAAGACGTCAGTGGCGAGTGAGATGTCTAACGGAAGGTCCTCGTGGGCAGCCCGTTCACGAACTATTATTGAGCGGTGTGGTGAAGTATGGCGCAGTGTGGGGATCAAAGACCGTCATCCAGCGGTGGATTGCCACGGGGCTGTACATTTAGTATGATTATTAATTGTATTATGATTGCTTTACTGTAGATGTATGTAGGTTGAACTTCTATCGCACCGTACGTAGCCAACAGTGCTGGTAATGCCAGTGAACGCCAATGAGTCGTTCGACGAAAGAATACGTGGAAAAAAATAATAATTGATGAATCAATTAATAAATGCAATAATTAATGTGTTATCCAATTAATTAATTAATCGCCCGGGAATCGCTCGATACGCAAGTCTTGTCTCGTTAGGGCGGCCACGTAATTCGGCTCGTAGAGTTATCGACCGAGGTCCTTAAATCTTAACAAACCCCGCGGCATTAAAGGGAAAGAGAAAAAAAACACAAAGATATAATTAAATGCCAGTAAATAGTCGCGGAATTGTTTTAAGCCTTGACAAAGGAATGACCGATTCGCTGTGCGCTGTGGTGCGGCCCAGGTGTAGTGGTGGGCCCAGGTGTAGTAGAGGGTCCAGGTAGTTGGTGCGTCTTCTGTGACAGAGCGAATCGGCGACGTCACGACACCGTGGCCATCGCTTCCTTCCCTCTGCAAGCCCCACGGTTGGGTTTGAAACAGTCGACAGCCACGCTCCAACAGGGACCCCTCGTTACAACCTCACCATCAGCATCATCATCATCATCACCGCTAGCACCTGCTTTCATTTCCTCCACTTTGTCCGGGTTGACACGTGCTCCAACGACCAGTCCTTGCAATCTCACCATCGCTATCGCCGTCTCGCTCCAGGTCTTCTCTTCCCTTGGGTCGCAGAACTCTGGTGCGCACACGTGTCCCACCCATCACGACTCGCTCGTTGTAATGACGACGTCCACGTCCTAATCAGAACTCGCAAGTTGCTTACCCGATACGTACGGCGCGAAAGAAGTTCAACATACCACCTACATACACGTTGATGGAATTCCGCATACGGGTTTCCACTACTCGACGGGCCAACCCTCTGCAATGTACCGTGTACTAGCCGGCGGGGTGAAGTATGGCTGTTAGCGTTACTATTAATTCATTTATATATCTATATATCTTTGTTTGTTTATTTGTTTGTTTATTTATTGCATCGTGCCCCCGCTTGGCACACGCGGCTCGGTGAGGTATTGGCAAAGAGCTAGATGTTACAACATCTTTATGATGATTATTATGATACATATCAGTGCCAATACATTGACTGTATTGAGCAGTTGTTATAGGCTGTCTTGTGGAGAGGGGGTGGAGGAGGGGGGGTGGATATTATGCTTTGCTGTATTGAAATTATAATAAATAGACGTTTCTAAGACTACACCCTTTTACAATTATCCACCCCACCCCGCACCTTCCACTCCATCCTCAGCTTCTAAAATGAAACAAGTTGCGCACGTAGTGTGTGCTTAGTGCTGCGCTTATTACACATACACACACACATCGACGCGCATACATATATTGGAACAGAATTAACATTTCAGAAATGTTTTTTTGATAATCCCGCAATTTGAAGAAGAGAAGAGAAAAAAAACCCTGAAATCTCATTACGCACAAAGGTAGCGGCTCCAAATGCCAACGGTTTTAATTTCCTTTTCAAATGCCTACATTACGCGCCTCCATTTCCCCTCCCCTCCGTCGACCCCCCCCCCCCCACACACACACGCACGTGTGAAAAGAAATACAAAAAAATATGTTATCAGTGAAATAACGTTGAAATCGCTTGTGTATAACTGCTATGTTTTATGTTAATTATGAACGTTATATTTATTTATTTCAAGCCGTATAGGTGTGCAGTAAGCTATCGCGACTTAGAAGAAAAAAGGCAGAGCAAAGTTTATGATTAACTATTTTTTTTCTCTCTATATATATCTCTCTTTGGATATATATTTTTAATGATATGGCAATTATAAGAGCCACACAGTTCAAACGACTTATAGACTTAAGAGCCAATTTAGATTATAGTAATGGCAATGCCTTTACGATTGCGGAGTTTTTTTTTCTCTCTCTTTGCGAGAATCAAAAAGATAATTGTCATCCCCCTGTACGTCCAGAGACGGGGAGGGAGGGGAACGCGTGAGCTGCGTTAATTCCAGCCTCCTTCATTCGGCAGCGGCAGCAGCAGCCAAGATCAGACAGACACGCTCGCCTGTTTAATCACGTGCAGCAGGAGGACACCCTGGTCAAGTTAACATTGCGGGGGGAGGATGGGAGGGAGAGAGCTGGGCTAATTATAGGCGTGCGGTTGCTAGAGGGGGCAGACAGCTGATCTATCATACACCGTGATGTGTGTGTTGAACTTATTTCGCACGGTACGTAGCCAACCGTGCTGAGCGGAGGTGCAGGGAAGGACAACACCGTCGTGATCCACTGCTCGATGAAAGCCTCCACCACTTCCCCCCCCCCCCCATACCTCCCGACTGCCAAGTCCCCTCTAACCTGCGTGGACTCGCCGTGTCTCGATCCATCCCAGTGTTTTTGCGAACGTCTCTCACGTGTCAATTAGACAGCTGTTCTCTTCGTATCATCATCATCACCATGATCTTCATTATCAATACCCGGCATGGTCTATCAACTGCTGGATGAAAGTCCCACTTGTCTCTCTCCTCTGTCCAACCAAGCAGTCGCCGTTTCTTTCACCGGCTTGCCCATCGCAACGATCCTGCAACGATCCTGCACCTCGACTCTATCCACTGCTTGATGTCTAATGCAGTCCCGTCTAACCACTTGACCCAGACAGTGTGCACGGGAGATCCGTGGTGCATTATCAGCACGCAACAACCGCGTCAGGGTGACCAGTATGGAGGAACGGGCAACATAGGAACTGAACGTAACGCAGATTTTGTTCTAGATTTGAAGCTTTCGTGACTGCAATGATGCATACTCTTTGGGTTTTTTCGGTGAAGTCACGTAGGTAATAAAATCTAATAAAATAAATGAAAACAACTAAATTAAATCACGACGTTTCGGGCGCAACACAAGAGTCCTTCTTCAAGTGGGGACAACGTAGCGAAAGCACAACCGCTTAACAAAATCGCCTGATGAAGCTGGTTGTAATAACCGGCGAAACGTCGTACTCAAGTTGCAAACGTTGCGGGTTTACTCTCCAATACACCGGTGGTGCTGAACTAGTAAATCATTTTCACGCTTTGTTCACGTGACAAACCTTACTATTTGGCTGTGTCGGGTGGTGGTGGATCAACGACACATTTATGTTTACGCGATCTCACGCAAAAGTAAACCTTTATTATGGACACGCGCTAAGTTGAAAATCAGTCTCGAGACTCGGTGAGGACGCTAAGCAGGTTTGAGCCTGGAGAGTGGTTGTATGGGCGACCACCATCGCCATACACACCTCCGATTAGCACGGTTGGCTACGTACGGTGCGAAAGAAGTTCAACATACATAGTCTCGTGCCGTGGGCGGATGCAAGGGGTTGTTCCGTTCGGCTTTGTTGACGGCATATTAGGGCAGTGCAGAAAATGATCCATTACACTGGTCAACACACTTTTTCTGGCATAAGGTATTCCAATGCTTTTAAGGTAATTTTGGGGTGCTGATTCCAAATCTGGCATCAGTTTTTGTCTATCACATCACGTTTTTGAGATCTCAAATATTGCATTTTCAATAAAAACTGCATAAGAAAAATATTAAATAAATGTGGATATCTACATAAAATTATATTATAAACACACTATCCTAAAAATACAGAACCATATTTTAACACTAAAGCAGTCACTAACTCGCAACAACTTGCAATCATAAGTGACAGGAGTTAATTTCGGGTAAAATCAATTAAAATGGGGTATGCCGATAGCATAAAAATAAGATGTAATAGAGCAAATCTGAGATCAGATTTGGAATCAGCATCCTGAAATTAGTCTAAAACAGCTGCAAAAGTCCAGGCCCAAAAAAAATGTTTTGGTTTTTTTTGACCAGTGAATTATTATTGTATTGCACTTCCTATGCTCCCATAACTTCCCCTCAATGCCGATCCGAGCGTGGGGGGTCTGGACGTCTGTGGAAATCAAGCTTCGCAGCTCATCGGATTCTACAAACCTATCACAGATGTCTGCCTCTATTCAATGCGCACCGACCGGCGTGGTGAAGTATTGTCATTTTACGCACGTGACACCGAAGGTTGTATACCGATTGAGAAATGTGCATGCGCCAGTCTATACACATCGTGCGGAAGAATACACGCACCAAAGGCCAATATCTCCCGTATAGCCTTTAGCAGACTTTTGGGGCAAGTGCTGGTAGTGAGCACCTATGAAGGCTCGCACGGCACACGAGGGAGTGGCTGACAAGCACCACAGCCGCCTTTGTCTCCCCAGTGGCGATGTTATCACACTCGCATCGTGTACTCATTTAAGGTACATTCGTACACAGAGGTGCATACGCATATCCACACACAGACAAAGACAAAGATCCCCCTATAGCCTTTAACAAACTGTTGGGCAAGGGCTCTTCGCGAGGACTTATGAAGGCCGGCACGGCACACGAGGGGGTAGGCGACCAACACCACGTCCGGCCGCCTTTGTCTCCCTAGCGGCAATGTTTACACACTGCACCAGGTACTCGTTTGAGGCTGAATCGACCTAGGGGGGGCCCAGGACACACACACGCAACGTGGTAACACGCAATTTCAAACGTTGTGAACGGTGAATCATCGTTTTGGAATACATCTTTGAGTGTCCCTCATCCTAATCTGATTTATTTAACAACCAAAAAAAAAATACTCGAATCGCATTTTGAGCGAGAGATAGCGCTAAGGGTGCGGGAGCTTTCTCTCTCTCACACACACGCGACAAAGATCCCACTCCCCCCCCCCCCCCCCCCCCCCCCGTGCTGCCTGAGACTTCTGGGGCAAGATCTATCAGTGAGTAGCACCTGCGAACGCCTGAACGACACACTAGGTGATGGGTGGGCAGTAGCACGCCCGCCCACCTTTCTCTCCCCACGCACGATGTTTAGACAACACAACAGGTATTATTTTGAGGCTGAGTCGACCTAGGGGAGGCCCGACCGGTTCAGATAATCGTCACTGGGTCTTGGCCGTGAGCGGGAATCGAACCGGGGTCACCGGGTTTTTAGCGCAGCGCGCTAACCGCTACACTACCGCATACCACACCCAGTCAATCACCCAGTCACTCACTCACCCAGTCACTCACTCACTTAGTCACTCACTACCCCCCAGTCACTCATTCACTCACTCAGTCACTCACTCACCCAGTCACTCACTCACCCAGTCACTCACTCGCTCATTTACTCACCGAGTTACTCTCTCACCCACCTACTCACTCACCAACCCAGGCACTCACTCATTTACCCAGCCACCCACTCACCAATTCAACTGATACATTTCAGAGTGAAGCAACAGTCGGTCAGTCGCCTACTCGCCACTCTTCTATGATGATGCTGTGCGTGGTGCTGGCCACCCACCACCTCGTGTACTGCGCCGCCCTTCATAAGCGCGGCTCGTGAACAGCACTTTCCCCAACAGTCTCTCAAGGCTATACGGGGGATTTTTGTCTTGGGGGTGGGGTCCACTAATGAGCCAGCTGACGCATCCTCCCTCCCCCTCCACCGTTCTCTGGAGGGTCGAGTTAGATGTTTTTACCTCTTGGGGGGTTGGGGTAAGAGGGCGGGGAGGGGTCGTGCTTGCCGGGGGGGGGGGTCACGATGATCACTTCCGCGCACGGGGAGCGCACAGAGTAGCCCCCCCCCCATCCATCCCCCTGTCCCCCGTTCCCCCTCCACCCCTCCCCTCCACCACCCCCTTGTCCACTCAGCATTGAATGGATGGATGGTCAGACCACATCGCGCGCGCGGTGCTGTCGGTGAGGATGGTGGGGTGAAGTGTGGGTATCCTTCCCGCCTCGGGCGAGAAGTCTGCGGCGAGGGCGCGTACGTGACGAGAGCACGGCACATCAGTAAACCATCTCTCTCCCA